>NC_051096.1:5960500-7339000 GCF_901709675.1 Syngnathus acus
ATCAACTTCACCCGATTATTTCACTTGCAGAATGAAGGACCGGCATTCATTTCATTCTGATGAATGGTTGAAAAAACCATTGCCATGGTTGGGAGGCATTGTTCTGATTCTATTCCTCAACTCTTCTGTCTTGTGTTCTTAGATGATTTTGTTCTCAGCGTGCTGCATCTGCGGTCTGATCGCCGGCATCCTCAACTTCCAGTTTGTCCGTGCGCTCAGTAAACGACCAGACTCCATGCAATCTATCCACCTTGCTGCCATGACTCTGGCCTGTCTGGGTAAACTGGACACACAACGTGAGAACCAAGCGCACGTGTGACGATACCTTACTTGTCCGTAGGGATCTCCTCCTGCACATTGTCCACGTGGCTCACTTGTCGTCTGGCGAGCTCTGAGCAACAAAGGATGTTCTTGGAGAGGGAGCACTCCCTGCACCATTCACACGAGATGACAGAGAAGGTAAGCAATAAATGGCTTCTTGTTGGTTAGCTTGCTTGTTGACAAACATATTTGTGTTCAACAGGATGCCCTGGACAGCTCCAGTAACGGTATCCCTCAGATCTCCTACAACGGACACTCTGGCGCATCACCATGACGACAAGTTGACTCACTTGCTGTCAACAGTTAAGAATGGCTGTACGGCAGACTGAAATGTTTAAACTTTTGGAATGCTGAAAGAAAATACAGTAAGGTACAATATACTGCTTGTACACTGACATAACATGAGGTTCATGAATTGAACAATATAAGACAAATTGTGAGTAAAAAAATACTGTGCTACATTCTTCTATTTGGCCAATTCATCTCAATTAATCGGAATATTGCGGAAATCCCAATTTCAGAAAACCGATTCAAATGGTAAAACTCATTACAGCATTTGTATTCACTACACAGAGTGAAATGTTAAGCTATTCTATTTTTTAATGACCATCACGTGTTACATTATAAGCTACATTTTTTATATACGTAAGTTGAAAGTGGCCGTCTGAAAAGAAAAGAATCGATAATATAAGATTTCCAGCTGTTTAATTGAGCTACTGGAACAAACGAATGTTCTTTTAGCTTGTTTTTTTTATGACTGTATTCTGATTTATTCATGTGCACTGGTAACAGAAACACCTCACAATGACATGCTGATTTTATTATTAAATGAATGCCTGTCTGGCAGTGTAAACACGGCAATATTATCCTAAATGCAAGATATTTATATCTATATTTGATAGCCACAGTATTGGATAAGCTAGTTCAGGTGTAACCAATGAAAACAGTATGTCAGGAATGTAAACAATAGGTCAAACATATTTTTGTAAGTGCTTCTTACACTAATAAATAAACCAATAAAAGTCTTATTACAATGTTTGGAATGGAGAAAAACGCACATGTGTGTTTGCGAAAGAGAGAGAGACCTCAGGTCACCTGAATGATCTTATTGTGGCAATGCAGGTGAGAAAAGGATACAGAATCAATGACCAGCTGATGATGAGGAGACAGTCAGCGCTCCCCTTGAATCGACCTTATGTAACATTGGTGTACCTCTCACTGAACATCGAAGCTAATTAGCGCTTGCACAAGTAACTCATTATTTGTGGTTTAGACTTGTAATAATGTGAATCAATCGCCACTATTTGTATAAATTTGCTGTATAAATTAACACATACAGTACACTTTATAAAACAGTTTCTGGGATTCTAATGAAATTCAGAAAAGCACTGAGAGTTTTTGTGTCCCCCTTTTCTTGAAGTGGTTTGGAGTCCTGCTTTTTATCCAGGCCGAGTGGGTTGAGGCTCCCACTATGGGAAATTTTGTGGTTCCTCAGTTGGAATTACTGGAAGGAAGTCTCATCATTTCCTGTGTACTGGTGAAAACACCCACATTACTTCAAGTGACAACAGCACTTAAAATTAAACAAGGTTTAATTGGATCGAATTACTTTCAGATTGAAGATTAAATCATGCTAGTATAGTGAATGTGTTGCATCATCAGAAAAGAAAAGTTTTTTGTTTGACCAATTGATTTATTCATTTTATGTGTGTAAAACCTACTTCTAGACTATACTGTAATTAATAAGTGACATAGATAATGGATAATTAAATGGTTCTCTTTCACAGTTTCTGTTAACTTTTATTTCCTCACCAGCAGAGGGCAAACTACACAGAAATTGAACCTTGCCCAAAGCGGAAGTTAGTCCTTGTTGACTTTCCGGTCTTCACAAGCAACATGGCGAACTTGGACCATGTTGAGCACGACTCAAAACACGTGAAAATGTCTGGCACAATTCCCGAGACTTGCGTTCAGGACCCGGCAGATAAAGTTAATTTATCGGCGCGTGTAGATTTGGCTGGTATTCCGTGCGCCATTCCGTCTTTTGCAGCAGCTTCCGAACTTGTATCGGCACCTTACTCGTGTCTGGTGATGAACACTCACCGAAAACACGTCGTGCTTCCACCCATGTACCTGAACAAGAAGAGGACAGCATTACGGGAGGAGTTAAAGGCCGAGTTGCTCAAGTTCTCACCGAGGTGACATCTTAAACACTAATGTGTTGGTTAATTTGAATTGTTGACGTGGCGTGGGGGAAAAGAAATGGGCTGATTTTATTTGTAACATGTCCACATTGATTATAAATGTATGTTTTGACCATCTGGATTGTCATGTTCTCTCCTGCAGCCTCCAAGGTGTTCCTCTAGCTTTTGACAATATACAGCTTATGAGCCACTATGGAGACATTTATGATGACAGTGGCTACATCCACATGGACATACAAGCCAACTTTATTATATTTCAACCTCAAGCAGGGCAGCGATTGCTGGTGAGTATTGTATTACTGTCATACTCTGATTTATGACTTATGTTATCCTTGTTAGGTCGAATTTTATGAAGTTGTTTTCGAGACAGTTAGTTGACAACTGTGATTGAATATTATACCATTTCTACCCCTAGGGCAAGGTGAATAAACTAGGTGTCAGCCACGTGGGCTGCCTGGTCCATGGCTGCTTTAATGCCAGCATTCCCAAGCCCACCCTGGTTTCCGTGGATACCTGGAGGGACGCAGGGCCCAAAATTGGAGCGGAGCTGGAGTTTGAGGTGAATGCGCTTGATGCTGACACTGCCGGTGTGCTGCTTATAAGAGGACGGCTGAACAGAACCAAGTATGTATACCAGAGTTGTCACCATCAAATCTTTTTAGAAACGATGATGCTATCGAGTAATTGAATGGGTTTTTGGGGCAAACGTATTATTTTTGTGGTCAATGTATTAGTGTCAACTTTTTTTCCCAGGAATAATGGATGCGTATGTTCTAAATGAAAGGGGGATTTATTGCGGGAATACACGCCATATAGTTTTGATATAGAGACCACAAAAATGAACATTTGAAAATAAGTTTACCCCTCCCTCACAGCTTTCGCTCTTTCTTGCACTTAAGCGGTAAAGCATGCTAAGCATGCCACAGCTGCTGAACTGGCCAAAAAGAAATTAAATAATCACCAAAGTGTCTAACAAAACCATATAATTTCCACTATAATCAATCTGATGTCTTAATGATGAAAAAGCATCTAGAATCTTGGTTTTTGTTTCAAACCGTACAAATAGGTCTTGGGGAAATTAATGTCACACCGTTTGTGTTAATCAGGGTTCAGGAATTGTTGGCTATTGCCGAGAACTCCGATTTGGGTATCACCGTTGACCAGGATGAGCTAGAAAGCACAGAACCAGCCACAGAACCCAAAGAGGAGTCTATTGTCGAAGACTCCACCAAGAAAAAGAAGAAAAAGAAGAAAGATAAAGTGAAAGAAGAAGTAGCGGCCTCGCCATCATGCCAAGACGATGTTAACGCTGCGCTCGATTTGAATGGAACACAAATCGACGCAAGTGGGGAGAAAAGGAAGAAGAAAAAGAAGAAAGATAAAATCAAAGAAGAAGAGAAAGAAGGCGAACTCATGTCGACGCCCTGCCAAGGCGATGGTGACACTACTCTGGAGCTGAACGGAACGGAGAGCGACGCATATGGTGAGAAAAAGAAAAAGAAGAAAAAAGAGAAGAGGATAAAGGAAGAAGAGGAGCAGGTGCAACTCTCTTCCATGGAGATCCATGCCAGCGACTCCAGCGGTTATCACAGTGACAAGCCCAACAAGAAGAGAAAACATGAAAAGGAGAGCCACGTCGTAGCAAGTTCTAGTCAAGATGCCGAAGAGCCAAAGCCCAAGAAAAAGAAGAGGAAAAGTGACGTCGCTTGAAAAAAAAAAAAAAATAGATTTGATCTGATTAGAAAGGTTATCCTGCAATACCAGAATGGGTGAACAGTTTCCCCACATCTGCAGTTACCATTCCTGGCCGAATGGGGGCGCAAGAATACTGCTTTACAAAGCAGCACCAAGTGGACTTGACAAGATAAGGATAGAATACGTTTCAATCTCCTCTGTGCCTTACAATTCTCCACAAACGGCAACCATGTGAAAATCTGATAACCGCTACAAGGAAATACCAACATTAAATATTAAGGACAACAACTTCATCGTCATGTAGTTCTTTTGAAACCAAAGTAAATGCTGAATAAATATACATATATTGTTAAAAATAATCCTTTTTTCTGATTGTTCTAATTACTCTTGTGAGTGAGACGCACTAACAGCATCAAATACTTTTGCAGTCATCGTTCATGCTGAGCGGCGAGTGTCAGGTGATGAAGCGTCGAGAGACAAGTTAAAGGGCTGCGTGTGTTTTCTTTACCTCCCACCTCCTCACACACACACACGCATACAAATCCTGCCTTTCAACAGGGAATCTCAATTAGTGGTGAGGTGCAAAGACCCGCGGAGCTTATCGGGAGCCGACTAAAGAGGAGAGATAAGTGGATGCAATTAAATGGTCGCGCCTTCATCCGTCCCTTCTGATCATCCGTTTCTGTATCAGTATTGTGATTTACACTTGGCTGCAATTTTTGACAAAAACAATACCTGCAGTATTTTGGTTGGGATTCTGCACAAAGTTTTACGATATGTAACAGAAATATATACTAAAGTCTGACTATTTGCATATATTTTTGTCTAGCCCAGGTGTTTCTCTGACTGTAATCTAAATTATTTGTCCCTTGGTGACCCCGCTCTGCGTTTTACCTGATCTCCACTCTGGCCCGTGTGCACCTGCACCGAAGCGCCCCTCCATCGCCTCCCATTCATCTTGTCATCCCCGCTATCTCACCCCAACGCAGTCTCCCTTTTTCCCTCCCCTTTGCTTCCCCCACCAAGCCTTCCCTCTCCTCCTACTTGTTCCCCAGATTTATTGGAGGCGGAGTGCAGTTCACACGCATTCCACTCCAGACTCCCCTCCTGCCACTGGACCCTCATATCTAGGCATGCTCGTTTATCTTCATGATCCTCTGATGGCCAGAAGAAGAGGAGGGAGGAGTGTTGTTTTTGTTCTTGAGCAGGCCAGACAACTTTTCCCCTCACACCTCTGTCTGTGTTTCATAGTGTGTGTGTCTAAATTGGCCGTGTGTCTCTCTCCTGGGTCAAAGTTTCCATGACTGGCAGGCTCCTGCAGGAGAACATTCCCTGCTTGAGAACACACACTGGCGGAAACGAGTGCCACGCACTCGCTGGCTCGCTCAGCCGCGCATACGCACCTCATCCCCGACCCGCAATCTGCAAATCTCCATCCTTTGGCTCGGATAATTAGTTCTGCGGTCGGCCCCTCGCCTCGGTCCCACAGGCCCAAATGGCAGCAGGTCATAAAGCTTAAGTGTTCCACCAGTCAGAGCTGTGCAACTGCGGCCATTAATCGTACAACACGACCCAGGCAAGGGTTGAATTGTATCAAAGCGCCTCGTACTGACATCCATGAAATCCCTTTATGGGCATTTCAAAGGCAGAGTTGGGAGATTTTTGGCACCTCTGCTTTGCATCACTCTCATTTTAATGTTCAGCTCAGCCCTTCAGGTCGGCGAATATCCGTGCACACTCCGCTTCCACTCTTTCCCAAGGGTTCAATGTCCACGCACACACTATTAACCCTGAAAGTAAACAAGCTGGATTCCGATTGTTTGTTTGGTTCCTTGGCTCCCGCCAGACACTGACCTGCTCACGGTAACCACGGCGACCAGGATGTCTCTGAGATGCTGATGTGTGCATATATGTGTTTCTTAATCAAACTTATGTCAATGAACTACTGATTCCGAAGGCCCTTGGCAGATTAGATTGACATTGCAACACAGAGGCTGAAATCTGATTAGCCCCAAAAAATAATCTAATATCCACATATGCTGGATGCAGTACAGACAAGAAACACTATGAAATGGAGACTCGCACGGCATCAACGTCAAGGGTGAGTACCTCTCTATTTTGTTTTGCAGGTCTTGATATGCAGTTTCTAACTTCTTTTTGCACTTGTGTGACAGCAAAGATGGTGTCGACTACATCATCAAAGGGTGAGTCCTTAGATCTTTTGCTTGCCCATACCGCGTACATCAAATGTACTTTTTTTTTTGCACGTTCAGAATGTTAAAATGTTCCAAAAGCAACAGCATGTACAGTCAGTAAACGTATTTCAACTTGGGAACAGAAACGTTTCATTTCAATGACAAAATACGCCCCAGAGAAGACTGTTAACAAATATCTTATCTCTGATATGAAAACATTTATTTTAAATCCGGTGATCCTCTCTGGGTGGAGCGTGTGTGTGTGTGTGTGCATGTGCTGGTCACCCTTCTGCAACTGGACCTGTTCTAAGGAAACAAAAGTTTCATTTCACAAGACAAATAATACTCAGACTGGAATCCCAAAAAGGCATTTGAATTGAGAAAATATAGAATCGAGCTGAGAAATGTCTGATAGAGGAGGCCAAATATAACAAGTGAAAAAAAGATCTGGCTCAGCTTAATTCAACAAAACAAGGCTGAAAGCAGTTTACAACTTCATAATGACTTAGAAAATATTGTTGTCATCCATAAATTCATGAAGTGACCACGTGCTGTATATTATGCAAGAAAAGTTCTACTCCCTCATCCCCCAAGGGATTGCAGTGCACTCAACGGCATGGCTAGGAACTAAAAAGCTAAAAATGAATAAAAGCTCGACATAATCGGGAGGTAATCGCTGTTGTCTAGACAGTTGTTTCTTGAACCAAACAGATTTCATATTTGCTGCAGAAGGCCCAAAATAACTCGTTTTTTTCTTCCCCAGATTTGTTGGTCACACAAGGAAACACGACTAGAGTGATCCACTCGCAATTAATAATCAACATGTACCGTGAGTACTATTTCTTTTTCCTTTTTGATGTTTTTGCCATGTGGGCAGATACATATCGATTTCAAACTGAAGTTTACAAAAGTCAAACGTGGCACTTTTTAGAAAGCTTGTCTCCGTAATGGCCAGGCCTCTATTGTGTAAATAAACAGTTGAGACAGCGGGGAAGGTGGTGACATGTTTTTGGATGGTGGGTGGGACAGCAAAGGGATTTTTTAAGTGTTTGGGTGGAGAGTTTAGGCATTGGATTAAGGCAGCGAGCGAGGGAAGGAGGGAGGGGTCATTCGGAACGAAGGAGCTGCGGCTTGGCCATTGGGAGGCGTTGAAGGAAGTGAGATGGAAGGTTGCAGGGTGTTGTAGTGGAGATATATGGTAGACCCGCTGGCTTCCATCCAGCATGGTCCATGAACCACACACACTTGCATGAGCCCCACCTTTAACTGGCCACCCAGCTGTGTAAACATCCCCCGATTGGTGATTGGCTGGCTGCTTCAGCCAGTCAGATTCGAGGATGCTGTGAAAGGTGAGACAAGTGAACCAATGAGTCAGTCACTTTGTGGGTGCGCAGGCAGGCAAAAATGAAGAAGGGGAAAGAAAGACTGATTGCGTTCATGATGACACACTAATAAAGCACATCATTGGTCAAGAGTTAAACTCATTTCCATGACTCACTTCCTTGATTGTTTCGTCCCCTCCCTTTTTTCATGTCCAGATTCATTCCGCAAGAATGGCCGTCATAAAGTTCACGACATAATGACGCGCCATGCTTAGATGTTAGCCAAATCTCAAGGCTCAAAATGTGTTGTCTTTTATATAGAACAACACAATTTTCCTCTGTCAAGTACAACAATAGTACTGCGCCTTAGATTAGTGCAAGAAATATTGCCGTGCGTCATGTGACCTTTGTAATTCATCAAAATGTAGTACAACTTCTCGAGTGAATTGAATGCAATGAAGTTTTACTTCCCAATACAGGCCTGTAATACTCTTCCTCCCAAGTCTGTCACTCACATTTTACTGTGAGACATGATGTACAGTATGTGACTCACATCTAATATAAGAGGGATTTAGTGTTAAGTTCTCCCTTAGCTGCAACGAGGCATGTGCAGAATGTTGTATTTACGAGCAAAGGTAGGCTCCGAAATGTGTCGTTTTTCTTTTTCCGCTTGCGCTCCAGATGTCATCACAAGCTTTCAAGTCCCACTTTTTGTTTGGATGTGTCAGACAGATGTTTACTTCCACAAACATCCAGTCACGGCAAAAAGTCAGCGTTAATTTCACACCGCCTCACCGATAATAACAGAGAGCGACTCATTATGAGTTCGCCTGTGTGAAGATGAGTCGAGTTTGTTTCCACTCCGACAAAACTGGGATGAACCCCTGTAGGTGTGTTTGTGTGCCTCTTTTGGGGGCTTTACTCCTTATTTAAGACCAATATTTACCCAGCAGCCCCAGGGTGAGATTACCTCATATTCTACCGCCCAGCTGCTCTTTCTCAGCGTTTCCACGACGACCGGCGGAATGTCCCATCATGTTTATCTGCCCGACCGAAAAACAGCAAAGCGGTGGAGGGAGATGATGACAATTCAGTTGTGTGAGTGTGTACAAGATAAACACTCACATTAGTTCATATAGTATCATCTTTGGACGCTTTCCTTTAACCCGCACATTTATAACATGGATAAAATCTCCAAATAGCCGTTTAGTTTGGACAAGTTTTAAATATATAATGCAATTTAACTCACTCTTATCTTAATAATTTATTATGTGTTCCTCGAGGGAGGGGGGGGGGGGGGGGTTTAAACAGTGCACAGTTTGTTGTATTCGCGTGTATTAAACCAATTATATTTTTCCCAAAATGATAAAATCGCAAGCCTTAATCTAATCTGTTCTGGATTGGAATTTACGCTGTGTTACAATAATCTAATGGAGCCTGATCATATCTGATTGTGCTTCAGTCAGAGCTCGATGGCGTTGCGCTTTTCGTCTTTTTGCCTCATTTCGGCATTCGAAATATATTTAATAGCCTCATCGTGCTTATGACCAAGCATTCTCTTGAGGAACTACAAATACGCATTGGAGGCCCTTTCAGCACCCCCTGCAATGTGGACACTCCTCTGCCATGGGAACTGACAGTTATTTGCTCTAATTTGCAACAGAAAGCTTTTTGCTGTGTGAGGACTTTTAGGGAATGTTCTATTTGGTCTTCTCCTGGGGCTCTTTAAGTGATAAAAAGTGTGGTTATTTAGCCAGCGAGGAAGAAGGGAAAGTGCAAATACGACTGCATGACCCTCTTGTCAAGAGGTTGCTATTCTCCAGAAGCTCATGAATGGCCTCCAGGATGACATCGCATCACTTGGAGAGCTTCTTCAAGCTACTTGGGCATGGGCACGTTGGGTGCCGCATGCAGGCCACTTGTTGAAAGAGCAGGATAAGGCCTTTTGGACTCCAGCCAAATAGGATCTCACCCTGTCGTGCTCCATCCGGATTCAGACAAAAGCGGGCTTCACTTGTAAGAGATGCTCTCCAACTTGTGAGAACAGACCTATAAAAGGATCTTATTTGTGAAGCTTTTGGACTTGGAGATGGAGCTGCAGACTCGACTCCTGGATTCCACCTTGATCCACTTTGATGTAAACCGGATGGATTTTCCGACCAAGCAGCAGGTGGATGACAGCCAATCCAGCGACACATCCTGGAGCCCAGAGCACACGGACGATCATCTGATGATCGGCCCGGTTGGCCGAGAAGAAGGCGCCGGGTCCGGCAGGTCCAAGCGGAGGAGGATCATTACGGTGGTCCAGCGCCAGGCGGCCAACGTGCGGGAGAGGAAGCGCATGTTTAGTCTGAACGAGGCATTCGATGCGCTCAGGAAGAAAGTTCCCACTTTTGCCTATGAGAAGAGACTCTCCCGCATCGAGACGCTGCGGCTAGCCATTGTCTACATCTCCTTCATGAAGGATCTTTTGGAGAACACTTGATGCCGACTTCAATTGGCACATGATTGCGATATTTTAGATCTTAGAAGTCAACAGCCTTGGATTGTTTGTAAAGTTCTTAGTCGCAAGAATTGGTCAAATAGACCAAATTATTCAAATATGTTCCCCTTTTTAGTTTAAATGAGGTTTTTGTTTCAAGTGCAGTTGAAATGGTCACACTCCGCTCACAATATTAGGTACACCTGCATATTGATGCAATCGGAAAATAAAAATGATATTGCTCATTATATTGATCATTTTGATTGACACTTTGCAACAATGTCTCATAGTGCATTTCAATGAGAAATGGTTTTAACATCTAAACCAAGTGCAATTTTTTATGTCTAGAAACTTAATTAGCAACTTCACAACTTAATGCACCTCAACCTAAAGTAGCAGTATCTTTTTTGTTCCCTAAAACTAATAATAATGTAATGATGTGCACGGCATTGTATTGAAAGCTCCCTGTCAGGTGAGCATAAGGTAAGCAAAAGCTATTTTATTCCGTAGCATTCAATTCTGCACGTGTACCTAATGAAGCGATTATATCAGACTTTTTTTAATGGCTACTAACAAGCACATCTACCTCGCAGTTTAGAGCAGGGTTCACTTACGTAGTGTCTGCCGGCGCCAGGTCGCCATGCAGAGCTGTTCTAAAAATAGTTCAGCAGTGAGAGGACATGGTGATTTTCTGGGAATGTTGTTCAAGAATGTCAGGTTGGCAAGTCCGCAGGTGAGGTTGTTTTCAGCACCTTGGAGAGCGCAGCATGTTGCTTTCTCACCTGTGTGAGAAAAACAAGATTATAAACTGAAGATTTCACTGACACTATCTCTGAGCCTTCTTATCCGCTTCAAGTGCAAATTGGTATTTGCATCACAAATCGTGGTTGGATATTATCTTTGACGCTGAGGTGCAAATTGGCGGATGCAGAGCCCCCCCCCCCTGTGGGCGACCCACTCCGTGGATGAGGCCTCAGTATTATTTTGCATCAAAGTCCACCACTTCCAGACTTTTACAGCTCTTGTTTCTTTATTGGATTCGAGCCCCCCCCCCCCCCCCTAAAAAAAATTGTAGGCGAGTTTGGGCCTCTTCATCACCTCCACTGTTTGCTTTACGCCGCAGTCGTACACCTCCTTAGCGACCCCGCTGCGAGCACGGATCCGCCCCGAGAGCTCCTCGGGATGGGGCGTCTTTTAAACCTGAGCCGCGGTGTCGACGTCCCCGCGGGGGTCAGACCCATTTAAGCGCATACCTCAACGCGGGGCCGCTGACGGGAAAATAAACACGTCGGTCTGGTTACGATCGAGCTAAGGCCCCCCGCCGTTTGCAACCTCCTGTGTTTCACTGGGTTTATTTTTTGCCATCACCACTGTTCACATCTAAGTGTCTAGACTGGCAGACTTGTTACTGTGCTTACTTACATAGAGTACAGATTTTGAAATGCACTTTAGTATAAAATAGCATCAAATCAAACAATAAATTGTTTTTACTTGCAGTATTTATGTTCCATCCCTGTTTTTCTGGCCCAGTGAGAGTGCAGTCATAGGCATATGGAAGATACATTGTGCTAGATTGGAGGATACATTAATTGTACTTTGAAGGACACCCCTCCCTATACTGCCCCCTTATTTCTGACAGTTCCAGTACACATTGCACCTTTAGGAGTTGGCTTGTACTCTTGACACTTGTGGGACTTGCATAGTTTGGGAGCATACATGTACTGTATAACCATGCCAAGGGAATCATAAGTTAGAATGGAGTCATCAGACTGTTGTATATTTTTCCATAGATCTTCAGGGCCTGGAACCTGGAATAGATTGTAGTATGTTCTCACTGTGGCAATATACAAATGTTAGTGAATCTAAAAAAGATGACCATGTTTTAAAAAATAATATTATATTAATAAATGCGTGTCAACAACAAATTAACATTCTTCACAGAAGTAGGTCAGGGTAGCGCTAAAATGAGCGTCACAATATTGCTATGCTGACATATTTAGTGCAGAGATGCCCAATATAAGAAAACGCCCACCAAAATATCTTGCGCACAGTTACAAAAACAATCCCAGCCCCTTTCCATTTGTTTTCCTTTTTGCCTTCAAGGTCCTCTACTCTTCCTCTGATATTAACACAAGTTATTCCTGCAGTGGTATTATGTTACACCCCTTCCCACCCAATCACAGCGCTCCCCAAAATCCTCCATCTCGCTCCCCACTATAAAAAGTGGGAGACACCTCTCCCTCTTTGCGGTGCACCATATTTGCTTTATAATCAGCACGGGCCATCATTTTTTGGTCACATGTGGAGTTTGTGGACTGGACTCAAGAGGGACAACTGGTTGTAGGGCATCTTGAAAGCTTTTGGACAATGCGAGAAGACAACTCCTCCCCGATGGACAGTGCAGGGAACAGTGAGGAGGAGACCGAGCGGCAGCTGCCGCGGAGGGGCGCCAGGAAGCGGCGGGCTGCGACGCGCAGGAGCGCAGACGAACTGGACGAAAGCTTGGACGTGGAGATTCCCAAGAAGAGACGTAGAAAGAGTTGTGACCGTGGAGGCGGTAGTAGCGGAGGCGGGGGTGGCAGCGTGGCAAGCGAAAGCAGCGAGGCCGGCAGCAGCAGCCCCGCTCGCTCCATCGACGACCTGCAGAACCAGCGCGTCATGGCCAACATCCGAGAGCGCCAACGCACGCAGTCTCTCAACGAGGCTTTCACGTCGCTCCGGAAAATCATCCCCACACTGCCGTCGGACAAGCTTAGCAAAATACAGACGCTCAAACTGGCCGCGCGGTACATCGACTTCCTGTGTCAAGTTCTGCAAAGCGACGAGTTGGACGCGCGGGGATCCAGCTGCAGCTACGTGGCGCACGAACGTCTCAGCTATGCCTTCTCCGTGTGGAGAATGGGGGACGCCTGCTCCGTGTCGACCACAACCCACTAGCGGGGCTACACTGGAACAGCATGGTAAACTGCATTTACTTATTACGCACTACCCGACGGAATGCGTATGTTAGGATTTGTGTTGGAAATACCATGTTATGCATTTGGGATCAGATCCCATTGGAACCCATGAAGTCCAAAACGAGGGTGGTCAAAGTAAGGCCAGGGGGCCACCTACGGCCCGCTCTGTTCTTTAATATGGCCCAGCAAATATTTTAGTTTTTTTCATGTGTTAAGTAAGCTATTTCCTACTACAGTTGTCAATGAAAATGTCATTATTCATTTGGATTTATCACAATAATTACATCATACATTTTGAGAAAAAAATCTCGTGATTCTGTTGGTTCATTATAAATTAATTTTAGCAACATGAAGTATAGTCACACGTTCCTTATTTTTAATTACGCTTAAGTAAGCACTATTTGATCAGTTGAACGATTAAAATGTGATCATTTTTACCTTAGAAATGTTTTAGTTTAAGGCTTTATCATGTTCGTCGGATGTACATGTTTGAATTAAGTTAATTCAAATTCATGGAACTTTTGTCCAATTTGAGTTTTCTTCTTCTAAATGACAGCAGTATTTCTTTGACAGATCATGTGGCTCAGTCCAACTCTCCTGAAGACGGAACCATGGAAAAGTGCAGCTGAGGCCCAGCTGTGAGCTTCATTCCTCCTCCGAGAGCGGGATGTGCGATATTTCCCGTTGCAGGGACTGTTATGTTTGCAAGGGAGCACTTATAGGACAAGACGGATATGAAGAAAGACCACTGCGACTATATGAATGTTGTAACAACAAAATGAACTGAGGAAATGTTTTGAAACGAGAGAGAAACAACACAATTCCTTTGACATTCCTCGTGACAATGTTTCACAGCAAATGGAGTATTTTGTATTTATTTTTCTACTGGTGAGAAATCCGTTTGCCCCAATTAAATAAGAGTTATTTATTTTGGGGGTATCACAGAATGCTGTATGGATCTGTAGTCTGCACATTCTGAACGTTGTAAATATTTGCTAATAAACAAATGAAAGTAACTTCCTGGCAAGTATTCATTCAGTTGTTCCCCAGCAATAATAAACTCTTGATGTCCTAAATAATCAAGTGTGTTAAACACTCCCGAGACTTACCTGAAAGTATAGCAACAAAGTCATTTCCGTTGGCTTTCGTTTTTTCCACTTAATCAAGAGAGTTTATTTACTTTTGTTGTAGCAGAACCCGCAGCTAACGAAGTCACGGTGGAGGGGGTGAAAGAAAACATCTCATACCTCTGGATTACTCGGCAGTTCTTTCTTGCACTCTGGGATTTGGGAACGCCGTAATTGGCTGGCGGGCTTTTCGAACAGAGCGGTTGTGGTGTATTGGGAAGCGTGCATGATATTCCCAGATGTCCTTTGAGGCGCAGGTCAGCATGGGGAGATTCCTGCAGGTGCTTTTGCAGTTAGCCTCAAGAGCTTTAAAGGGGCGGATATGGGTCAGGCTACAAAATGCGCTGCCATTACAATTCAAGAAGCTCGCCAGCTATGCATGAGCCACACAAAACCTAGATTCATCATGAAATCCTGAACTAATGGTTAAAGTTCTATATTTTTTCTGAGTGTGCTATTTTAGTCTTTTACACTATTGATTGATTGACTACACACGTCATACTAGCATGGGTCAGCAACCTTTCCTCATTTATTCATGCAAAAGCACATTTTGAAAAATAATCTAATGGATATTTACAAGGCAAATTTGGGGCACCTTCTGTGATTAGGTATTCAAAGTTTTGGGTTTTAAGTGAAGTCATTCTGTATAGTCAAGGTTAAAAAATGCTGACAGTGAGAATGACCAGGCACACACAGTTCTGACTAAAGCAATGCAAAGAATTGAGGCAAACAATACACAAAAAGTCATTTAAAAAACAATTGCAACTTTTCGTAGAATAGTTGAGGAGTGTTAATGGGAGCATTGGTGTGTTGTTTTTTTCCTTCATTGTAGCTTGCGTGCAGAAGGTAAAGCCATCAGCGCTGACCTAAGGCCCTTTGCCAGCCTCTGGAGGGAATCAATTCCCACCCGTAGCTCACCGTGGCAGTGTTATCTTAAACTTGAGGCTGTTCCTCTGACATGCAGGAATGTCACCTCTGAGGCTTGCAAACGGGTCCAACTCCAGCCACGCACGCACAAGAGAGAGAACCAAGGTTCCTGCACCGTAGCCCACTTTGACATCAGAAGTGAAAGGGATGACTGGTTGTTATCAGTGTGAAGGCATCTGGCTATCTGGATTTAACAGTGTGCTGATTTACAGGCTCTTTGATGACTTGAAACACACTGTCTCCCAACCAGCCATTAATCACCATTTCAATTGGCCTGCTTTGGATTTGCCGTCTTTAAACTGATGCGAAAGTCAAAGGTGCACTCGGCGTTTGTTTTGAACATGACAAGCTGTGAATCTTCGGAAAATGAACTTCATGCCATGCTTTTTTGTTGGCTAGGCTTGTCTGTCTTTACCTCCCCTTAACTTCCTTTCGCTTTACGTCTCCTGCACTTCCACCGTGTCTTTTTACGTTTTCCCTTAACCCAGTAACAAGTCCTGGTTTACATTAATGCTTAACACCACAAGAAGACAGCCGAGGGGGATAGGACTCATAAACACAACCATGCCCGGCTTCTTTTGTATGCAGGACTGGACTCCATTAGCGCTAATTATATCTGTTTCATCTCAGCTCCAAGCAGTGTGTGCCCACGTTTACCATCTCAAATCAGCACATTTACCTCAGGGCTCTGAGTTACCCTGTTTTGCTAATGCGGGGTTATGGCAATCATTTGTACAGGAAAGAAAGTTATTTTAAGACATGGTGGATTTGTTTCAATTTGAATAGCAGTTTCCTGGAAAAAATGCATAATGCAGCTGATGTTTAAGGGATAAGCGCAGATGATTTGCATCAGGATGAGTGTTGCTACTGAACTTGGTCTCAGATGGAACAAGACTCACAGGCTTTGCTGAATTTAAGTTTTACATATTTGATAAATAGTTCTATTTATAAACCCCCTGGTGTTGTTGCACACTTTCACTCCAGATATAATTTCAGATGTTGAACCGCCGTCATCCATGATGTCACTCAAGTCCTTCAGGCAACATCACAATTAAAGATGAGTATAATTCATTCTCATGTTTTGAAGTTTGAGTTGATAACCTACCTTTCACACTTGACAGCTGACATGTTTCATGCATGAAGCACCTCTACTTCACTTGATGCTACAATACCATCCAACCTGCAAAGAGCATACAATTAAGACCCGGGGAAAAGCAGCAACAGTTCCAGAAAACAGAATCCACAAGGTAATGGGCCATTAGTCCTAATTAAAAGACAGGATTGCTTCAGGGGCTTTATAAAACAGGCAGGGGGGGGAGAGGGAACAGGGGACAGCAGAAGTTAACGCACATTCCCCATTAGTCCGCAACTCACACACACACACACACTCGCATTTCCTGAGGCCGGTGCCAACTGCACCCATCAATTCTGACCTACGGCCTCTTAACTAACCCCGTCGCCCACACCGACAGCCATCTACTTCCACAAAGTCACTATTCAGTTTACTGGCGTAGGTGACTGAAATTTTTCCCCGATCAGGCGTAACAATGAGACAACACGCAAGTGAGAAAAAGAAGACGATAGGGAACCGACGGTACACGGAACCTCTGGGTTGCCCTCCTCGCGGCTGTTTATCTTGCAGATTGAGTTAAACACAAGCCTCTTCCAACTCTCTGCATACCAGACAATATCACAGTGGCTCAGCTTTAGGAATATAAACATACAAGCTCTATCAAAGACCTCTTTAAAACACATCGGCTCTTTATCCTAACTTAATTTACTGCGCCTTACGCAACGCTCCTTCATTGGATTTAAGCTGTTTGAATGTCTTATTCTGCCTGAAAATGGGGGGCTTTAGGGGTCCTATTGATGTGTGGGTTAGGACTCTATTTCCATGTTTATCTTACACTCGAGGGCTCATTGAAATCTATCAGACGCTCTACACATTGATTTTTTGGAAGGGGACATAAAGAGAGCACTTTGTTTGCTTAGTCTCATCCATTGACTGTTTTTTTTTTCCCCCCTTGTGCTAATGTGAAAAAAAAAATGTTGTTTCCACTGACTGTTTGCATCAGCCGGTGTTATGTAAAATTTTGTGGCTTTTCTTCCTGTTGAACTCAATAACAGTTTATTGGCGTTGCGAGGGACACGTTGTGAGGGAGGGGGCGACTTGGCAGCTCGAGTAGCACAGTGTTGGTCCAAGGGGAGCTACAGTAAGCTAGGAGAGAACCGGAGCCTTCCCTCTGGTCTTCACTGTCGGGTGGTCTTACTCTTTCTTGAACCACCCTCTTCCTTAATCCTTTAATATGTTGCCATCTTTTCTGCCATTCTGTCTCCCGGCCTCAAATCCCCTCCTCGCCATCCTCCCTCCACCCTTTTTTTCCTCCTAATATCTGCAATATCAACCCCCCCCCCCCTAATTTCCTGTGTGCCTCGGTATTTACTTAAAAGTGTGGTGCTGCGGTGAGTGATTGGGCCTTGAAAAACAAAGAAAACCACAGCACACAGTCATAGATGCCACAAGTCTAGAAAACAAAGTCTTGCTGATTCAGTGATTAACACCGGCCAACATTTTTGCTGAGTATTTCTACTGATTAATAACCAATCATCCGCTTCTAGAGCTATTTTGTGAGTTTTACAAGCCTAGCATGTGCCATTTACTGAGTCTTTTTTTTTTTTTTCTGGGGGATGTAACTTTCAAAAAGAAGTCTGGTAAGTTAGCGCCAAAGTCCACACACAAAGTGCAGACGTGGGACAGCAGGAAAAGTGTAAAGCAACACCACCTGAAAGAAGCAAAAGGTCCCCTGAGACCAAAGCTCATATAAATGCAAGGAGGGACACATAAACACTGAGATGGCGGCGATGGCGTGTGCATGTATGTGTGTCATACAGCTTTACTTTGTTTTCATAGCAATCTGCTTATCAACATGCAACACGCAGTATATAAGAGCAGCACCTGCATCCAACTTGATCCCAATAGTGTCTGCATTGGTAGAAATGTCGATTTCATCTAGTGCTTTTACGCATCGGTTCTGCTTTACTTCATCTTCTTTACTACTTAGTAAAAAATCCCAGGGCCCCCTCGTCAGGAGTTGGCACAGGATGTGGACCCTCCCCCGAGCGAGCATTGGTACAATGAAACCTGAGCCCCAGGAAGTGGTCCTGCGCATCATCACGTCAAGGCAGACAAATAACTTCTGCCTCTTTCTTTTATTTTCTCTTTCTTCCCCATCACTCAGCTCTTGTCATCTTCATCGTCTTTTATTGTTTTCCTTTCAGCTCTCACGAGGAGTCGCCGAACCGTAAGAAGAAAAAAAAAATCTACCTGTGTTATCTCAATACGAGCTAACATTTAAACTCAAAACGAGCTGTGGCTGGCTGGGGTTTAGTAGGCCCCCAAATTCCAGGAAATATTTTCTTGCGCCGTTCCCTGAAGATTTGTGGTAGTCCTGCCCACACTATCCCTATAATGTTTGAGGTGGAATTTCCAAAAAGCATAAAAAAAACGGGTTTATTTGCACAGTTTGGAGAAGTGAAACATTGATCTTCCTTATCTCTGCATGGTTGTATTATTTTACCTTGCAAATGCAACTGTGAAAATGCTGAGGGAGCTAGCAAAATTGTGCTGCTTTTAAGGGACGTAGAATGAGCCAAAAACAAAACCACCTACTTAAGTGTAATATAATACACATGACAATTTCTTGCTATTTTGCTATTCTATATTGGTATGAAAATGCCATCAACTTATGGGTGAGGGATGACATCTTGGCATCATTGCCTTTCCTGTGTTAATAGCTTTTGGTTCTTTACAGGTATGAAGTTGGAATGGCCTTCCTGTATGGTGTCTGCATGTTCTTCTCATTCTCAAAAACATTCACGGTAGGTTCATTGAAGACTCGAAGTTGTCCATAGGTGTGAATGGTTGGTTGTCTCTATGGTCCACATCTGCAGGCATAGGCTCCAGTGGGCACATCTCCATGATGTTAGTATTAAATAAAATGTTATTGGTTCAAAGGATTATTTTTTTGTGTCATGCGCTAGGTGGCAAATGGTAGTGTTAAGCAGCGTTTGGAAGACTAGCATCCAAACACTCTTACCCCTTGGCTAACTGCTGCTTGGGGCAATTGGGGGTGCACACACACATATGCTGAAGTAAACATCTTGCTGCTAAAATACTAAAAGTGCCCTGGGGAAGTTGGCCCACTGGCCTACCAAAGTGACCCTTGTTACCACGGTGATTAGATATTGCTATGCCTCATCTGCAAACATTTAGGCAGTGTCACCCCTAATCTGCATTGTGGCACCCTGCCACTGGGCAACACACATGCACAAACAAGGATGTGACTGATGACATTTGACAAATGTTACACATTCAGGTTTCCAGTTTTGGAATAATAACAATAACTTCATTATGAACCATAGGCCAAAAGTAACGTATAGTGTGCATGTTTTTCCCCCCCAAACTTTAAGTGTATTTGCGTGACTTTAAATTATCATAGGTTGTCACATTCCACCTCCTCACCCCTTGACCTCTGACACACCGGTCTTCGTCCTTTAGGCCAAACCATCATGACTGCCACTCATTGCCTTACTGCAGCTTGGCTGTACGTTCACTCTGAAAGCGAGTCAATGACTCCTCAGAGGGACATTAATAATTTACTCCAGGCTCTGCGGCGCATGGAACATTAATATATTCTCATGTATATGTGCACATAGAACAACCCAGAAACGTCCAATTATATATCCCTGTAAAGTTACCTGATATACTGCTGGATCAAGAGACCTTCTGTTTCCTTGAAAACAGAGAAGCAGTAGCCATCGCTCACAGCAGTCCAAAAGGGACTGACTATTTATATGACACTTGTGTAAAAGGCAGTTTATAATATATGACAGCGTGTCAGGCAGTTGGGAAAGTCAAACCACCATGGCGCTTTGTCATCACTGTAAGCCAGAACACTCATGCTGTATACAGTCACACTTTTACCAGAATACAGAATGAGAAGAGCCTGCCATGTGCATAAGTGTTGCATAATAACCCCTCCGGTAGGTTATAAAAGATTGAAGACTTGTGTATGACATCCACATCATTTGTGAGACATTCCAGTCCTTGCGTCCTTTGTTTCCCTGACCAGTCAACCTCACCTAGGGAGCCCCGAACGGATAAACAGCGCCCTCTATTGTTCAACTGCATGACACGTTTTGCATCTTCAGAGTAGACCAAAGTATTCCTAAATTGTTTTATTCTATTTTACTTTAATATATTACTAATATGGTATTACATCATTAGACAAGGCCCATGCGGGAAGAGGCCAACTCTTTAAAAGGTTGCTGACATCTCATTGTCTAAACAAAATGAATCATTTAGCGACCCGGATGCAAACCACTGGTAACTTAGACGTGTTCAGCTGAAAGAGATGCCATGTCAGACACAGAAAGACAAATGAAACACGAGAAGGAAAGGGTGATTTCTTCAGAGTGCATTCAGGATAGATGTTCCACATTCTTTATTAAATGAAATCTTACTATTATATACCCAATAGATTTGATTTGGTTAAGCATTTGATGGCTGTTACTGTTGCTTAGGCCTAGAACAGTGGTTATCAAACTTTTTACACCAAGTTCCAACAGGGAAAAATAAACTTACCTATGTTAAAATACAGTAGCATAGTAGGGGATCAAAAAAGTGACAAAAGTTTAAAAAGAATATTTCATACTGTATGCCACAGTAACTTTATGCTGTTTAAACATTAACTTCACATTAATTAGATAAATAAAAACCAACTTAAATCATTATACAATCAAAATTTATTGCAAATGAATGTTAAACCTTAAATGTTTAACAGATTTTCAATAGAAGTTAACGTATTGAACTTAATGTGCAACTAAATTGTAAGTGGTCAGAGATTTTATGGACCACTAGAGGGAGCCCTCACACTACTAGTGATACTCGTATCACTGATAATCACTGGCCTTGATGATTTTGTTCAGTATCTCATGGAGTGCTTTATAAAATGTAAAGTCAAAGTCAGTCTTATTTTTATTTTGTTTTTTTGTACTGTAATGTTATGTAGAGGTTCAATCGTGATTGTACGTGTGTCAGTCACGGTCGTGTGAACACGTCATCACGCTCCTACCAATCAGGTGGCGACGTCCGCAAACGGGGCACTCGAGACGTAAACCTCGCAAACATGGCGACGCTCGAAAGCCAATACGGAGATTGGAAATACGTTCGTTTTTAACCGTGAAGAAAACAGTCCCAGTCGCGTGTTACGACGTGGCGGGGTTCACCGAGGCCTCCGGACGCCTTTTGAACAATGTTCACAGAGGTAAGTTACAGCTGACGTGCGTGTTACTCAGAGTTGAGTAGCTTCAGCCTATGCTTGTCAGGTTGTGGAAGCTAGGCGGCTAGGCGTTAGCGCAGCAGGTAAACAGACACACACACACAGCACACACAGACGGGATTGTCGTGGGAGAGGGCGGACAGACAGTGTCGGTGTTTCTGCTAGGCTTGTCTGCTATAAGTAGCACTCGACCCGGGATTACAAAGATAACGCAACGCTAATGCCATGATCTTGGGATACTCGTACTGGCTGAAATTAGCTCGGTGTAATTATTGAAGATAGGGAGTGTTTGTATTATGATAAACGGCCACGAACGGAAAAATTCGGCATCACACAGAATACAGGTGAGCTGGGTGTTGGCTTGTTTTTTTGGACAGGTGAGTTGTGTATCAACTCCTGTGAGCGACTGTTAAACCATTTGAACTGTTAGAAAAGGTGTAGCTTCTTTTTTTCCCCCAACTTTTGGTTGGCCTCAAATATCTCATTGCCTATTGTAATGTGGTCTTTAGCATCTCGACTTTCAAGTCACAAGTGGCAGCTTGGAGTTGATGCTATGTGACGTTTTGGCCGTGTCTTTAATGTTTTGTGTGTTACTGGATTTCATCATGAGTGTCCGAAACGCATGTGCATTCTCTGCAATTAGATACGTGCACTGATTCATTCCCACCCAGTGGGACCGGGCTGTATGCTTGCTTGTAAACACGTTTCATATTGATTGACTATCATCGCAACCCACAAGTGTATCATCCGAGAGGTAGTTTAAGGTCCCATTTCAAACATGTCATAAGATTCGGTCACATCCAATTTCTCTTGAACTTGGTCATAGTCACACAATTTCTAGACTAACAACTTATCCTTACTGAAGTTTTAACATCCAACTAGCAATGTGCGAGTTTTTATTTTATCGGAGACAAAAAGGGTTTGGTCACCACTCTGTAATAAAGCCTTCCTGAAATTGTCAAGCACTCTGTGATATATGACACACACAGGAATGAGACAATTGAAAATGGCAGCGTGCTAGCTCGTTTGTCTCTCCATCCAGCTCAGGCCAAGAATGTGACCCAGACTACATTCAGATGTGGTCTTGAGTCATCATTCCTCAATACGGCTCAAGTCCACGTCCACCTCCTTGTAACTTAAGCTCTATGTTTGAACGTTTGATCATCAACCAATATTATGTTTTGATTCACATTTGCCTTCAAATGCTTTTCAAGCTCATGAGATTCTCCTCCTGGCCTACATGTCAAGTCTTTGCATAATGGATTTGTGGATGGATTAGGCATGATCAGTCATCCCTGTGACTTTCTCCAGCATTAACTGGGGATCTCCCACCGGCCAGTTTTAATGGTGTAAGCTAACATGCTGCCTAATGACCACGCTGATCAGGGCTGCAGCCACCCATGAGAGTGTCTCAAGTGTGTCAGGAATGAGCTGAGTAATGCTTCGCTTTGTGGCAGCGGACCATTAGCATTTAGATCACACGCACAGAAATGTTGTAGCGGCCGCCCCTCTGGCCTCTCGTATTCTTACAGAGTGACTTATTTTTGTCTGGCAGAGTCAATTATTCAATTTATATGAAATATAAAAACTTGCCATAACATTGTTGGTACAATGTGAATTGCGTCGGCTGATTTTGCGTTGTTTAAGCTAAATGGGGTCGCGCTAATTTCCCATTGAGCCCCACATTTTCTACATCAGCAGCAGGCTTGCGTTTGGTCGCGCGAGTGATGTGTCGCCATGTGTTCTCGACCAGGCTTGGGTGTTAATCATTAGAGCAGATGGTTCATGTTTTAAACCCGGCATAAGCTGTCAAAACTCGCACTGCTGGTTATCATCTCGCCTCCGAGCGAGCCAAGCGTCGGCGCTGTCATCTCATCACAGGCAGCCTTGCTGATAAGACTCCACGCTGCTGACGTCAAGCGTGGCTCATGTTACACATCTGGAATAGGTCTTTTTCATACAATGATTGTGCTTCCATGACGATTTCTAAAGCAAAAAACAGCAGGCCGAAGTTATTTGCATCTTTCCTCGTAACGGTCGGTGCATTGTGGGCCCAGAGCATTTGTGTACTATGAGTGTCACGTTTCAGTCAAGTGGTACTGAACCACACAACATGCATAGTAAATGCTTTGGACACTCCAGCTTTCTGTTTACTTGATGTCACATGCTTCATTGTAGTGGTTGTAAAATGGAGCTGTGACAGATTCTGTCCATGTTGTAAGCTTACGGCTGTTACCCCCAACGAACTGGTTTGGAAAATGGAAACGGTCATGGAAATGTCTCACTTTGTTGCCGTTTAATGTGTCGTTTGCGGTTAACCAGATTGACCACAAATCTTTCTTTGTATTCTTCCCAGTTCCACATACCTTGACTCGTTAGGTGTGATTGAGGTCTTGTCGAGCCTGTTTGTGCTCTCGCTGCACCCTGGACATTTATAGAGACTCACTTTAAAAAGATTTAGTATTACATCGGGTAAACTCAGATCTCAATATTTGTGGGCCAGCAGACTGACTTGCTGGGATGCGAGAGCTTTGTTTCCTGCACTGACAATCGCAGGAACAATATAGGAAGTGGCTTATGACGATGCACAAATCCAAGTTCGCACGTCTTTGTCTAAAACCATTTTAACCTCATGTTTGGTCATGAGCTCCCAAAATGTGTGTTTCCTTTTTAGTGTGATGCACAATAGTCTTTTTTTTTCGCGCTATGCTAAATAATGCACTATTTGTTATCATGTTGTCTAAAAATTAAACTATGCTAAATAATACACTATTTGTTGTCATGTTGTTTAGCTTATCAGTCATTTTCAGACCATTTCATAACTTGACATTGTTGATGATGACTTTTTTTGGGTCACTTTTTTAGGCCAGTCTGTCCTTTTGGGGATGGGGGGGTCTCGGAGTCGTGCTGTTCCTCATCACCTTCGGACCCTTTGCTATATTCTACCTGGCCTTTTATATCCTCTGCTTCATTGGCGGGTGAGTAGACACGCATTCCTTCACGTGTACCGTATGTTCAATTTTAACTGGGCTTTTCTTTCCGCAGTGGCTTTGCGGTCACTCTGCTGTATGGGAAGATCAACTCCGAGAAATACTTGGAGAGGTGCGAGCACTCCTACCTGCCGCCCCCACCTATTGGTATTCCAAAGGTAAACGTTTTCCCTGTTAGTGTTACATGTCCCCAAGTTTCTCCTCTCATGATTTTGTCTTTTTGGTTAGACGTTGGATGAGATGAAGCTGGAGATGAAGCCCATCAAGATCGACAGGCGACTGACTGGCTCCAGTTTCATAGATGAGCCTCTGCAACAGGTTGGTGACAATAAAGTGGTCACAACTATGCGACGTGCTTCTCGGTTTTGCTGAGCAGCAGTTTTGTTTTTTGGGGAGCAGTGTGACAGGTCAGCTTGTCCACGTCAGCAACTTTAAACTCTCACATGAGCCATTCTAACCTCAGGATGGTTTGCTCATGTGGAGTCTATTGTGTTGTGTACTCGTTTTTTTTTTTTTATCTCTATTGGCTGATGTAAGTCGCACTTTATATGCAAACATTTTGCAAGTCAAACGAGGCAAAAGCAATGGGAAAATGAGAGCATGTGGATGATGGCGGTTAGAAATCATGTAAGAGCGTTGTGCTCCTCAAGCAGCGTGGCCAGCAGCATTAAGTGGTGACACAGCACTGTGACGGTCAGATGACACTGACTGGGAATTCTTTAAGGATCTTGAGTGAGGGGGTTTAAAAAAAAAAAAAAAAGAGAGCGAGATAAATAAAGGAACAATTGTTATCTTGTGCTGGTTCACTTGGACACACAAACAAGGTCAAGTTTGACATGTGCTAGTACTGCCTTTTTCAGAAATGTTTTATTCAAGCATCAATTGACCCCCGCCCCCTGCAGGTGATCCAGTTTGCTTTGAGAGATTATATCCAGTACTGGTACTACACTCTGAGCGAGGATGAGTCTTTCTTATTGGAGATCAGACAGACGCTGCAGAACGCCCTCGTCCAATTCTCCACGCGGTACGAGTCACACACTCAGCAGCAAATCACACACATTTGGGAATGTATCAATTTAACCCTTGTATTGGATCTCATTAGGTACTTGCCTATTGTTATGTTTTTTTGTTTTTTTTGTGTCTTACATCAAGGTCCAAAGAAGTGGACTGGCAGCCTTACTTCACCACTCGCCTGGTGGACGACTTTGCCACCCATTTGCGTGTCTTTCGTAAAGCTCAGGATCGCCTCCCGGACAGAGAGGATAAACTAAGTAAGCATGTAATTATTACACGTGACCGACTGGCAAATTAAAATTGGTTTGATGGTAGTTCATGACAAGGACAAAGTGCAATATGTTTGACTGAAGAGTGTTGTCTGGACAGGAGACATAACAGAGGAGCTGATAGACTCCTTTTTCGAGGCCGAAGTGGAGATGGAAAGGAAGATTTGTCGAGATGTAGTGTGCACTTCTCTTAAGGACGAAGAAGGTAAACAAACTCACGTCTTGGTATTATCCCTTTGTGAAATAAACATTTTTTTTTTTCCCCCCCCCGACGGGATTTATGTCAGGATTCCTTCGAGATTTGTGCGAGTTGCTTCTGTATCTGTTACTACCTCCTGGAGACTTCCACAACAAGAACATGAGATATTTTTTAAGAGTGAGTGTGCATTAGAAGAAGCCAGGTCTCCAAAGCAACTGCACTGTTCTAAATTCACCCAGCTGCATACGCGTTTGTTTCAGGAGGTGTTGGCGCGTGGAGTCCTGCTTCCTCTCGTCAACCAGCTGAGTGACCCAGACTACATCAACCAGTTTGTCATCTGGATGGTACCAGTCTGACCTTTTTACGATGGCTGCAGCGATTATATTTAATGAAATGGTGTGACACTGCGTTTGTGTTCATGTGTGTGTGTTGAGATTCGAGACTCCAGCTGTAACTACGAAGCCTTCATGAACATCCTGAAACTGACAGATAAGCCTGCTGAGCTGGAGGCCGTAAAGGACAAGGTGATGGAGGAGCTGCAATACCTGCGCTCGTTGGACACAGCAGGAGATGGTGCGCCATGTCATTCCTTCGCAGCTCGTATAAGTCCAAAATAAATCCTGAAGTCATGTTGCGTGGTTCGTTTGTGCTTTTAGACATCAATGTGATCAAGAACCAAATCAACAGTCTTCTGTTTGTAAAGAAGGTGTGCGAGACCAGGATCCAGAGACTACAGTCTGGCAAGGTAGGAATAGAGTCTTTGCTTTATTAACCCTGAATAGGTCCTTTAAAAAAAAAAAACTGCTCTCACTTATTTATAAAAATTGTCATTTCATCAATGTTATTGATTTTTGCCCCTTCTTCCCCCATATAGGAGGTGGACGCTTTGAAGCTTGCGGCCAACTTCGGCAAGCTGTGCGTCATCCCGCTGGATCACATCCTCGTCCACAACATAGCCCTGCAGTTCTTCATGGGTAAATGCAGCAATGATGTCCCCATTCCTCAACGTTTGTGGGCTAATGAGATTTTTTATGGCAGATTTCATGCAGGCGGCCGGCGCCCAGGCCGAGCTCTTCTTCTGGCTCACCGTGGAAGGCTACAGGGTGACGGCGCAGCAGCAGCTGGAGGCCATGCAGAGCTGGCAGAAAGATGGCAAGAGGCAACCCAACACTACCAAGGGGCTCCTCAGGGCAGCTGCACTGGGAGTTTTTGAGCAGTACCTTTCTGACAAGGTCCAAAAATCATCTGCCAAAAATAATAATGCCATCAACAAATTGACTTGACAAGCTTGCTGTTCTTGTTCTCCCTGCAGGCATCTCCCAGGGTTCAAGTAGACGAGGATTCGATAACACGCCTGGGGGAAAAGCTACAGAAAGATGATCCCACGCCAGAAATATTTGATGAAATCCAGAGAAAGGTATTAAATAGTTTCTTGTCTTGTGGTGACGCTAAAAACCCAAACCGCCTGTGTTTTTCCTCAGGTGTATGACATGATGTTAAGGGATGAGCGCTACTACCCGTCCTTCAAGCAGAGCCCACTCTACGTTCGCATGCTGGCGGAACTGGACATGCTCAAAGAGCCCAGCTACCGCGGCTCTGATGACGGCGACGGCGAATCTTTCAATGGCTCCCCGACAGGAAGCATTAACCTGGTGAGGGGGTCCTCACTTCTTCTCGTGAGCGCGATAGATGTCCACATACAGCTGTCAATGTAACGTTTTGTTGTCTTTACAGTCTTTAGATGACTTGACCAACTCCTGCCATGATGATTCTATGCAGCTCCATGCTTTCATCTCTGATACGGGTACACACAGACACACACACACACACACACACACACACACGCACTAGATTCTGATCTTTAAGGCTGGATTCACATCATCACGCCATGGTTCCAGTGACACAATTTGGTTTTGGTGGCGTAAAAATGATTTGACCCGCAGTGTAAATTCAGCTTCATTTTTGTATTAATGTGCTGATAGCCCCTTTTTGATTTATCACCCGTCTTTTTTGCACCAAGCTCCATTTTGTTTCTTTGCTCCTCCCATCACTTTCATTGTTTTCTGTTCTTTCCTTTGCTGTATTTGTCCTGCCAATTTGTCCCCGTCATCTCCCTCCACGGCGCACGCATCGCACCCGCATGTTTTGTGTCCTTTACCCAACCACCCACCGCCGCTCCATTGCCTTCCCTCTTGTGGGTGTATTGTCGGGTGGGGTAGCTGACGCTGGTCTTCCTGGCTTTTGGGCTGCCGCAGGTGTGTGCAATGAGCATGGGAAGACGTACGCGCTTTACGCCATCACTGTATTCAGACGTCACCCGGACGGCAGCGAGGACTGCTGGAAGACGTACCGGCGTTACTCTGATTTTCACGACTTTCATATGAGGATCACTGAGCAGGTCTCTTTTTTTTTGCTTGTGTTTTTATTTATTTTCTTAGCTCACATTTCTTAGGAGCTCATGTTGCGTTGTTGTACTTTTAGTTTGAGAACTTGACGTCTATCCTCAAGCTCCCAGGGAAGAAAACCTTCAACAACATGGACAGAGACTTCCTGGAGAAACGGAAGAAAGACCTCAATGCTTACCTACAAGTATTATTAGTCTTGATATATTACTATCATCAAGTTATATTTATGCCTATCATTAAAAAAAAAATCAATTGTGTGATTTAGTTGCTGCTGAACCCTGAGATGGTGAAAGGGTGCCCAACTCTTCTCCCGTACGTCTACGACTTCCTAGAGAACAAAGCCTACAACAAAGGCAAAGGAGACTTTGCACGCAAGGTAACAAGCATTCATAGTCTTGTTTAAAATACAATGCACATGGCAGACAACAACTCACAAATGATATTCACACATCAGATAGACACGTTTGTCAACCCCCTGCGGAGCTCCATGAGGAACGTGTCCAACGCGGTCAAGTCCCTCCCGGACAGTCTGGCCGAGGGCATGAACAAAGTGTCAGACAACATGGGCCGCATGTCCGAAAGACTGGGCCAGGACATCAAGCAGTCCATATTCAAGGTGCTTCGCGTCACCACCGTACTTCTGCTCTTATCGGGACGAATGTGACCATTTTCTCCTCTTCCAGGTGCCTCCTCTTCTTCCCAAGTCAGACATTGACCCCGAACACTGTCGAGTCTCCGCACAACTGGACGACAATGCGAGTGGCCCTGCTGAAGTTTTGGCTGTGATTTTATTTTTTTTTTTTTTTGGGGTGGGGGCAAATCTGTCACGTCCTGTGTTTGCTCAAACAGGTGGACGACAACATCCCGCTGCGCGTCATGCTGCTGCTGATGGACGAGGTGTTCGACCTGAAGGAGAAGAACCAGTGGCTGCGAAGGAACATCAAGAACCTGCTGCAGCAGCTCATACGGGCCACTTATGGCGACACCATCAACAGGTCTGTCCATTCAATGTGACCATATAAAACTTGCTGAAAGGTAGTTTGACCTTTAAACTGTAATAAACCTTCCGAACTTCATTGTTGCTTTGCCTCCAGGAAAATTGTGGACCACGTGGACTACTTAACGTCTCCAGAACAGGTGGCAGAATACGTCAAGAAATTCAGGTAACATTTTTTAGACACCCAAAGGCGCGTTTTTTTTTTTTTTTTCTTTCTTTCCAAAATACCAACCTCCTACAGAGACTCCTATTGGCCTAACGGTATTCTGGCCGAGACCCCGCCCCGTCGGGACAAGAGCATCCGGATGAGGACGCGAGTCGCTGCCAAGACTAGTCTGCTGGGCATCATGCCAGGTGATAACACACCCACACACACACACAAAACATATGAAGCTATTTATAAAATGATACCAGTTCAGGAACTGACAAAAGAATTCCACTCTGCAATTGAGACAAACGTATAGTATCTAGTCATGATTGCTAGTAGAACATTTTGCCTGAAACCTGTTTAATTCAAATCCCAAAACGTGTATAAAAAAAACAATGGAGACATCATTCTGTCGTCACCGCCCACATAGACGAGCTGAAGCACATCATTGGCGCGGAAACCACGCGCAAGGGCATCCTGCGCGTCTTCGACATGTTCCAGCACCAGCCCATGAACCGGAGGCTGGTCTACGTGTTCCTGGAGGGCTTCTTGGAAACCATGTTCCCTCAGTACAGGTTCCCCGAACTCTTCGTCAAGCTGCACTCCCGCTCGCCACGCATCCATCGATACGGCCACAAACTCAAAGGTTCTTCCCTCAAAAGGTGACACGAGTGGACCGAGCCAGATGGACACGGACAAAAGTAGACGCACACACGCACACGGCACAGACTTAAGAGCTAAATATGACACTGGGGGAAGGGGCTTAATGTGAACTTTAAGGTGTGAAGCCCTCATGTCTTTTCATTGAAAACACTCCAAGTAATAATAAGATGGATTTCATTACACATATACGCATCCCACCTGACAGCGTTCTAGTCCCCATTCATGTTTGGATGTTTTTCGTTGAGTTTTGCTGAACTGGGCCAGTCAGTGCTGTCCCCTGGTGGCCCGCGAGTACTGTACTGTTTTTAAACTGCAGGACGATAGCATCAACCTACACCTTTGCCTTACCTTCCTTTTCGCTTCGACTCGCCTCCTCCCCTCTCAATGCTGTAGACATTTTTAACTGCAAAAGCTGCACTCGTTTGTGTTCATAGCAACCAAATATGTCAATAGCACTGGCTAACAAGGCGCTGTTTTTTTTTTTTTTTTTTTTTAAATGTGACTGAACAAAGATAGGGTGAATGGATTTATTTTTAAATTCTTATTTTCACGCCTCAAGTCCCCCCCACTCCCCCTCTAAACTGTCCACCCTGACCCCAGATGACCAAAGCTCGCGTTGTTGTGCTCTGGGAAGACATTTGAAGCTAAATGATGCAATGATGACCTCACGGTGTGTTTGCGTGTGCACGTTACGGCTCAGCAGTCCATGCAATCAAGCACACTAAATACACGTTTGTGGAAAGCCGTTTATTCGACAGCATGGATATCCACCTTACGGTATGTACATTCCTATATGCATTCAATTGAGACACGCAGTTGTCACCTAGTGCTGTTTTTCCTCACTCTACTAGTGCAACTAAATTGTACCTACTAAGCAAAATAGTACTTCAACCCTAAGGTGAATATCAAGGATATTGAATGTCTTAGATGGCTTTCCATACACGTCGATGAATGTATTCTCCGTGCTAGTGTGTGTTTTGTGCAAATGTGTGCGTGTGGTCCAACTGTGGAAGTGAGTCGGCCTTAAGACAATGCATCCGCAGTTTAAACTGACAAGAAGCTCTTCCACGTGACTGAATCCTCCTCTCGATGTGGACAAATATTCCGAATCACTTTTTAGACGGCAGACAAGCAGGTCTTACATTTTGTGCAATATTACTTTTCTTGGACGCATGTGCATTTTGAATTATTGTACATATAGTAAAACAGATTCATGTTCTTTAAAAAAAAAAAAAAAACATGAAATATTTCTCTCTTCTTAGCCCTACAACTTTAACATTCCATTGTATGTTTCTTTTACAGACTTGTTTTATAAGTCACTTTTTTTTTTTTTTTAACCAAAGGGTGTGGGCACGTTTTGCCCCTGAGGAGGATTTACCTTTTATTAGCGAACGAGCTTGTTTTGCTAATTAGGATGGGACAGGCGCCATCCCGTTTTCTTCCAATAGCCCAAGACAAGTGGAATTGCTGCTCATGAGCGTTTACAGTAGCAAGTCTGTGTCGAGGGTCTCCCATTGGCTTGAATGGAGCACCTGATTGGTTGGTGAACAGTTCCCATGGTGAGATGTCACCTGTAACATTGCACACCTCTCCATTCAGGAGAGTTTATTTCAGTCAAATCCAGGATACATAAAAACGTCAATAGTGTGCCTACATGTACTGTCAACTCTATTTTCATATTTTACTTTAATCTATAAAACAATCAGAATGTCATGATCACGTTAAGCGACTGAAAGACTTATTTTTTTTTTTGCATCACGCTTACCGACAAACCTTTGAGAGCAACTGCTCACATCAGTATAACACTAATAAAAGGTAACTCTGACTAACTGACAGCACTGTGTATGATGTATTTTAATAGTTCATGAAATGACATTGATTGCCTGCAATGTGTTGCTGACAATATAATCTGTCCGGTGACCAGTAGCACAGGCCGATGTAGTGCAATGAGACCATTCAAGCTTCCTCTCTTCTCACGTCTTCCTTTGCGCTTTTCCCACAGGGTCAACGATGACAACCATTCCCCACGCGGCCAAACCTGGTCATTATAAGAATAACTGTCACTTCAAAATCCTTTTTTACTGACATTTACATTGCTACTCACTTGCAGCGAAAGTAATCTGGGCGACCGTTCCCATAGAGGTCGGCCCGCCGAGGCGCATCGCGTTGCGGGCGGCGTTAAAAACATAGGCTCCGGATAGGATGAGACCACTGCCGCAGATGAGTCGACAGCTCCAGCAGCTCTTGAAAGTCTGCATGGACTTAGACATTGGGGCATTTTCTCCTGGTGGCGCCATCTTTGCTGAGGTACGTATGCTAAAGCTAACGGCTAAGGTGATTGGACACTTAATACAATGCAAGTGTCGGCTTAAAGGTTGCGGGGAACAAAGGACATGCAGCGAGAATACGTACGGAGTTTATGTCTATACTTATCACGTTTTCGCAACTATACTTACGTTTTCCCAACTATGCTCGCAATGTTTTTACCTGTGTCAAGTAACCCGGAAGTACTTTCCGAAGGCTCGGTTGGATTACGTCACTTTCTTTTTTCCGCTTCTTGTGCTCTGTTTTTGAACGATAGATTGATTAAATAATACAAACATAAACATGAATATTGCCGATGTATTACCATGCTAGCCATGTTGCGGGGCAAAAATTACACTTACCGTACACGTAAATGCAACTGAATAGATGATCGGTGGATGTTTCGAATTGCTCTCGCCCTCTGGTGGTGAAGGTCAGAAATACATGCGTGAACCATTATAACTAGAAAACTAGCTTTGTATTGTGTAAATTATGTGTATATTTATAGACTATATATTTAAAAAATTGTGTATATTATGTATATATTTATATGTGTGTATTTTACATTTTATATGACAAATACAACCCATCTATCTGTCCATCCATCAAGCCTTCCTCCATAAGCCAATGTTGTTTGTCCCTTAGGGTCACTTGTTCAAGATAAGGTTTGGTATCAACATCTAAACTGATACAGTATTGATATGTTGTGATGTCGATTCCGTATCAATATTACTTGATACTGGCTATATCACTTTAAGACATTGAAATTCCTTATCAATTTTGATGTCAATACTAAAGATTACAACCCTTTTTATGTTGGAATTGACACCAAAATTGATATGAAATCGACACTGACAATTTCCTAGGATATCGATTCTGTATCTATTTAGATGTTGATACCAAAACGATAACAATTCCGTATCAACATGGCGTTTTAAGCTGGTATCGTTAACAAAGCTGATACGGATCGATATTATTTCTACAATACCAATCGATATCAATTTTGAAGGATGATATCGACACCGTATCAAACGCCCTTTTTAAGCTGGTATCGATTTCAAAATTGATACGGATCGATATCACTTCCGGAAACTGATATCAACTGGCATCGTTATTTTTGAAGGATGATATCGATTCCGTATCAAACGTCCTTTTTAAGCTGGTATCGATTTCAAAATTGATACGGATCGATATCACTCCCGGAAACTGATATCAACTGACATTATTTTTGAAGGATGATATCGATCCGTATCAATTTTGAAATCGATACCAGCTTAAAAAGGGCGTTTGATACGGAATCGATATCATCCTTCAAAAATAACGATGCCAGTTGATATCAGTTTCCGGAAGTGATATCGATCCGTATCAATTTTGAAATCGATACCAGCTTAAAAAGGGCGTTTGATACGGTGTCGATATCATCCTTCGAAATAACGATGCCAGTTATCAGTTTCCGGAAGTGATATCGATCCGTATCAATTTTGAAATCGATACCAGCTTAAAAAGGGCGTTTGATACGGCATCGATATAATTTTGATATTGACCTCAAACTTGATACAGTAAATTGTATGTGTTGCAGGTTCCAAAGCCATTCAGACAAACTATCAGCCTTCAAGCAGAGTTCTCCTGGTCAACAAATCATCTTTATTAATAAAAGAAGAAATCATTGAATTAAACATTTTTGGTTGTGTCCATGGATGTATTTGTTTTATCACAAATAAAGTGTACCAAAGTTGACAAACTCTCTCTTTGTATTCTATCGTGTAGATCGTGGTAGTCCATGCTCTCTCTTGAAGTTGGAGCATCATCACAAGTTCTATGGGGAACATAAGCCTATTAGTTCGGAGATACACTTGAAGTACACAAACAAATTCCGAAATTTTCGTGGCAGGATGGCCGAGTGGTTAAATACTTTGACTAGTATACGGGAGACCACAGTTCGACTCCCGCTCTAGTCAACATTTAGAAATTTTACGGTGTGAGAATCGAACTCGAGTCTCCGGAACACCAGGCAAAAGCTTAACCCGGTTGACAGCAATGCAATTGCAGTCACTTTGAGTCATGTGAGATGGAGAGTAACAATCAAATACTTGTGTCCATGGAAGTGACTAAAGGCAACTCTCACCTCAAGACTTCAGGCAGCTTTCAAACACGTAAGACTTCAGACAGCTTTCAAACACGTAAGTCCCAATGTTGTAACCACCTAGCATGAAAGACATCAAATAAGTGAAGCATATTTACTCATAAAACACAAAGACTTGCATTCCAGTTGAACAATTTATTGGACAGAAATCCAATTTGAAAACATTTGAGCAGTCAATGTTTGCGTGGAACTAATTTAGTTGCACACAAATATTGACGATAGGTTATGCAGCTCAAGTGCTTGACAAGCTCAGTTGTGATGTCACTTACTTCTAATGACACAAGTGCCACCAGGGGGAAGGTGAGCACATGCAAACAGCTGAATTCTCTGATTGGGATAAAAACTAAGTGCCAGGTACGGCACAACTTCAGCTGTTTGCATGTGCTCACCTTCCCCATGGTGGCACTTGTTGCAATTAGAAGTGACAGGAGAGTGGGTGCACTCGCCAATGTGACATGAGCTTCTCAAGCAGAACACTGTATTGCGTACTCACATCATGGGTCCAATTGCAGGCTGCTGTCCCTTGTGCATGTCAACCAAGGCTGTTAGTTCACTCTCGTAACGTGACATTATTAATTTTCAACTATTTTCTTGACTGCTATAATAATGCACCGTCTTATGACTACACTCTTACTTTTAACACTTTAAAATTGAAAATGACAAACTATTAGGGGTGTAAATCGCGGGTTTTGTAACGATACGATATCATATCGATACAAAGAGCCACGATACGATATTTGCCGATATCATAAAGCCTGCTGTGATTCATTCACGATACATCACGATATAGAGCTCTACGATCGATATAGAACAATATCCTGATTTATAACAATTCATACGCAAAATCAACAAGGTACTGCAAACTCTTTATTTAGGAAATTACAAAGTGCTTCCAAACGAATGACTTGAAGCCCAAAGGGGAGCGAATTTTCTCGTCTTCTTGGACAGACACTAGCCATAGCACCAGCCCAGGAGCCGCGTAGTTGTCGGCTCCCCTTTCACGTGCCTGCTCTGCTCACAACACAACACGCCGCGCACTGCTCCCGGAAAGAGGAAGCAAGCAACAATGAACTGGATTTCAAAATAAAGTCGCGGCTAATGTCCGAGGTCAAAAACGGGCGATATAGATCGATGTTTACGTTTAGCATCGATGCCAACAAATCGTAGAGCATTATATCGATTAATCGATGTGTATCGATGAATCGTTACACCCCTAGTTTCAAACTACTTTTAGGGTTTCTAAGAATAGGGTTTCTAACTAGGCTTTCAAAACTAGGGTTAGGGTTTCCGACCAGGGTTTCCAAGGAGTTTTGCCATTGCTAATTAGGGTTTCAAACTAGGGTTAGGGTTTCCGACTAGGGTTTTAAACCAAGGTTAGGGTTACAAACTAGGTTTTAAAGCTAGGCTTAAGGTTTCCAACGAGGCTTTCAAACTACTTTTAGGGTTTCTAAGATTAGGGTTTCTAACTAGGCTTTCAAAACTAGGGTTAGGGTTTTCGACTAGGGTTTCCAAAGTTAGGGTTAGGGTTAGGATTAGGGTTTCTAACTAGGCTTTCAAAACTAGGGTTAGGGTTAGACTTAGAGTTAGGGTTAGAGTTAGAGTTAAGGTTAGAGTTAGGGTTAGGGTTACTAACTAGGCTTTCAAAACTAGAGTTAGGGTTAGGGTTTCTAACTAGGCTTTCAAAACTAGGGTTAGGGTTTCCGACTAGGGTTTCCAAGGAGTTTTGCCATCGCTAATTAGGGTTTCAAACTAGGCTCAGGGTTTCCGACTAGGGTTTTAAACCAAAGTTAGGGTTTCAAACTAGGTTTTAAAGCTAGGGTTAGGGTTTCCAACGAGGGTTTCAAACTACTTTTAGGGTTTCTAAGATTGGGGTTTCTAACTAGGCTTTCAAAACTAGGGTTAGGGTTTTCGACTAGGGTTTCCAAAGTTAGGGTTAGGGTTAGGATTAGGGTTGGGGTTAGGGTTTCTAACTAGGCTTTCAAAACTAGGGTTAGGGTTAGGGTTAGAGTTAGGGTTAGGGTTACTAACTAGGCTTTCAAAACTAGAGTTAGGGTTAGGGTTAGGGTTTCTAACTAGGCTTTCAAAACTAGGGTTAGGGTTTCCGACTAGGGTTTCCAAGGAGTTTTGCCATCGCTAATTAGGGTTTCAAACTAGGCTCAGGGTTTCCGACTAGGGTTTTAAACCAAGGTTAGGGTTTCAAACTAGGTTTTAAAGCTAGGGTTAGGGTTTCCAACGAGGGTTTCAAACTACTTTTATGGTTTCTAAGATCAGGGTTTCTAACTAGGCTTTCAAAACGAGGGTTAGGGTTTCCGACCAGGGTTTCCAAGGAGTTTTGCCATTGCTATTTAGGGTTTCAAACTAGGGTTAGGGTTTCCGACTAGGGTTTTAAACAAAGGTTAGGGTTACAAACTAGGTTTTAATGCTAGGGTTAGGGTTTCCAACGAGGGTTTCAAACTACTTTTATGGTTTCTAAGATCAGGGTTTCTAACTAGGCTTTCAAAACTAGGGTTAGGGTTTCCGACCAGGGTTTCCAAGGAGTTTTGCCATCGCTAATTAAAGTTTCAAACAAGGGGTAGGGTTTCCGACTAGGGTTTTAAACCAAGCTTAGGGTTACAAACTAGGTTTTAAAGCTGTTAGGGTTTCCAACGAGGGTTTCAAACTACTTTTAGGGTTTCTAAGATTGGGGTTTCTAACTAGGCTTTCAAAACTAGGGTTAGGGTTTTCGACTAGGGTTTCCAAAGTTAGGGTTAGGGTTAGGATTAGGGTTGGGGTTAGGGTTTCTAACTAGGCTTTCAAAACTAGGGTTAGGGTTAGGGTTAGAGTTAGGGTTAGGGTTACTAACTAGGCTTTCAAAACTAGAGTTAGGGTTAGGGTTAGGGTTTCTAACTAGGCTTTCAAAACTAGGGTTAGGGTTTCCGACTAGGGTTTCCAAGGAGTTTTGCCATCGCTAATTAGGGTTTCAAACTAGGCTCAGGGTTTCCGACTAGGGTTTTAAACCAAGGTTAGGGTTTCAAACTAGGTTTTAAAGCTAGGGTTAGGGTTTCCAACGAGGGTTTCAAACTACTTTTATGGTTTCTAAGATCAGGGTTTCTAACTAGGCTTTCAAAACGAGGGTTAGGGTTTCCGACCAGGGTTTCCAAGGAGTTTTGCCATTGCTATTTAGGGTTTCAAACTAGGGTTAGGGTTTCCGACTAGGGTTTTAAACAAAGGTTAGGGTTACAAACTAGGTTTTAATGCTAGGGTTAGGGTTTCCAACGAGGGTTTCAAACTACTTTTATGGTTTCTAAGATCAGGGTTTCTAACTAGGCTTTCAAAACTAGGGTTAGGGTTTCCGACCAGGGTTTCCAAGGAGTTTTGCCATCGCTAATTAAAGTTTCAAACAAGGGGTAGGGTTTCCGACTAGGGTTTTAAACCAAGCTTAGGGTTACAAACTAGGTTTTAAAGCTGTTAGGGTTTCCAACGAGGGTTTCAAACTACTTTTAGGGTTTCTAAGATTGGGGTTTCTAACTAGGCTTTCAAAACTAGGGTTAGGGTTTTCGACTAGGGTTTCCAAAGTTAGGGTTAGGGTTAGGATTAGGGTTGGGGTTAGGGTTTCTAACTAGGCTTTCAAAACTAGGGTTAGGGTTAGGGTTAGAGTTAGGGTTACGGTTACTAACTAGGCTTTCAAAACTAGAGTTAGGGTTAGGGTTAGGGTTTCTAACTAGGCTTTCAAAACTAGGGTTAGGGTTTCCGACTAGGGTTTCCAAGGAGTTTTGCCATCGCTAATTAGGGTTTCAAACTAGGCTCAGGGTTTCCGACTAGGGTTTTAAACCAAGGTTAGGGTTTCAAACTAGGTTTTAAAGCTAGGGTTAGGGTTTCCAACGAGGGTTTCAAACTACTTTTATGGTTTCTAAGATCAGGGTTTCTAACTAGGCTTTCAAAACGAGGGTTAGGGTTTCCGACCAGGGTTTCCAAGGAGTTTTGCCATTGCTATTTAGGGTTTCAAACTAGGGTTAGGGTTTCCGACTAGGGTTTTAAACAAAGGTTAGGGTTACAAACTAGGTTTTAATGCTAGGGTTAGGGTTTCCAACGAGGGTTTCAAACTACTTTTATGGTTTCTAAGATCAGGGTTTCTAACTAGGCTTTCAAAACTAGGGTTAGGGTTTCCGACCAGGGTTTCCAAGGAGTTTTGCCATCGCTAATTAAAGTTTCAAACAAGGGGTAGGGTTTCCGACTAGGGTTTTAAACCAAGCTTAGGGTTACAAACTAGGTTTTAAAGCTGTTAGGGTTTCCAACGAGGGTTTCAAACTACTTTTAGGGTTTCTAAGATTAGGGTTTCTAACTAGGCTTTCAAAACTAGGGTTAGGGTTTCCGACCAGGGTTTCCAAGGAGTTTTGCCATTGCTAATTAGGGTTTCAAGCTAGGGTTAGGGTTTCCGACTAGGGTTTTAAATCAAGGTTAGGGTTACAAACTAGGGGTGTAAATCGCGGGTTTTGTAACGATATATCGATACAAAGAACACGATACGATATTCGCCGATATCTTAAAGCCTGCTGTGATCATTCACGATACATCACGATATAGTGCTCTACGATCGATATAGAACAATATCCTGATTTATAACAATTCATACGCAAAATCAACAACGTACTGCAAACTCTTTATTTAGGAAATTACAAAGTGCTTCCAAACGAATGACTTGAAGCCCAAAGGGGAGCGAATTTCCTCGTCTTCTTGGACACTAGCCATAGCACCAGCCCAGGAGCCGCGTAGTTATCGCCTCCCCTTTCACGTGCCTGCTCTGCTCACAACTCAACACGCCGCGCACTGCTCCCGGAAAGAGGAAGCAAGCAACAATGAACTGAATTTCAAAATAAAGTCGTGTCTAATGTCCGAGGTCAAAAACGGGCGATATAGATCGATGTTTCCGTTTAGCATCGATGCCAACAAATCGTAGAGCATTATATCGATTAATCGATGTGTATCGATGAATCGTTACACCCCTACAAACTATCAACAGACCGAAATCCTAATACTAAGATCAACTATAGAGGTAGAGGGAGGGTGCCCTCTGCTGGGGCCATTTTGTACTGCACCCATCCCAACTTCTATGTGGAGGATGTCTTTTGAAATTTTTGTTTTAAAGTGTTAAAAAATACGCATCACGTCATGAGACTGCGCATTATTATGACTGCCACCGAAATAGTTTGAGAATAAAGAACAATAAAAAATAAAAACTACAATACGTGTGTGCAGTCAAACGTTAAGGTTAAATGTTCATTTTCTTGGCAACAGTTGAATAACAAAGTACTTTTTAAAATCATTTCTGAAAATAATATTGCGTCGCCTGATGGTTTGACCCTCTATTGTCACCAGAGACATAATGCTACATAAAAGGGAAAAAGAAGGGAATGTAGTACCTTTGCAGAAAATGTCGGCGGTGAGATGTGCAGGTAGACGACCAGCAGCCGACGTGGAACCATTTGCTGTTGTGTGGAAAAAGTATAAAACAACATTTAAGTCAAACACTTTCGTTGATTCACGATTGATTGACAGCTGAGTGCCACTTGTAGGCGTGCTAGCCACCTTTGTTGTTATTGTTTACGATAGCTCAAAAGCTTCCAGTGACGTAACGAGTAACAACAAACAAACTGAAGAAGCTCGTGTAGTAATTATGCTCCTAAATTGTGTACATACGTGCATTTATAGATAAACGGCAACTGGTATTACTTACTCAAAACATAGCTAGTAGTCACCCGAAGACCTGCTCAGTGAAGCGGTGTACGGTACCCGAGAAAGCTCATTATATAAAAATTTGCACAAACAGTTATAAATACCACAGAAGACCTATCAGACTGGTGCAAATATATAATCGTGCAAATTCATAACGAACAAACGAATGCCATTATGAAAAAATTAAAAAAATTAAAAAACAATAATAGATTAAGAGAAATAAAAAAATATTTACTCAATAAACCTATATTCACACATGCAGCCATAAATGTACGTGTCAAACTTTTAGTCATTCGTAAACTTATCACAAAGATTGCCGACGCCGCATATTGTACTTCTGGGTTACGTTCTGAGTTCTTCCTCTGAGAGCTTTTCAACGTAACAGTTCTTCTTTACATTTAAACGTGAAACGGTATTACATGCACAAGTTCAAACATTAACCTTCGGTTTCCGTGAGGACTTCTGGCCGCTCGGCTGCCCCGGTGCCAGTGGGAAATACATTCGCAAAGAGTGACTATGTTACTGGACGTGGCTCTTTGGGTTGCTTTGGCGTTCACGTGGGGCTTCGATCAAACCGAGGCTGTTACTTCGGACTCTACATACGTCGCTGCTGTCTACGAACACCGCGTGATTTTTAACCCGGACCCCCATACCCCACTATCTCGGCTGGATGCTCTTCATCACATGCGCAAGAATTTGGCCGTATACGAGGAGCAAGCCGCTCTGGCTGCCCGGCAGGTACTGCATTTTATATTTGTGGAAGCCCCCTTTGAAACGTTAAGTAAATATAATTAAATATATCCATCAAATATATTTGACTTGAATCTAAAATATGTTTATGTACCTTGTGTATCAGGGCGCCCAGATCATTGTCTTTCCAGAGGATGGTCTTCAAGGTTTCAACTTTAGCCGTTCATCAATTTCCAGCTACCTAGAGACCATTCCTGACCCCCAAGAGGAGACGTGGAACCCGTGCACGGAACCAGGAAGGTTTAATAATACAGAGGTGCACAAGGGTGTTATTTTTCATGCGATTAAACGTCTTAGTGGCATTTACTTGAACGTGTGTTTTGCGCTTACCAGATTCAGCAGCAGTTGAGCTGCATGGCTCGCCGCCACAACCTTTACGTGGTGGCCAACATGGCTGACTTGCAACCGTGCCCCCTCCAGACAGACCCTGCGTCTTCTTGTCCCACAAATGGACGCTGGCAATTCAACACCAATGTGGTTTTCAGGTGAGAAAACGTCAACAATACTATCCACGGTGTAGAGACTCCAAAATGTTCTCACACAGGTCTGACGGACTGCTGGTGGCACGTTACCATAAGCGAAATCTTTATTTTGAGGAAGCTTTTGACACACCGCCACGGCCTGAGATCATCAGTTTTGAGACCCCCTTTGCTGGGAGGTTTGGCCTCATCACCTGCTTTGACATCCTCTTCTATGAGCCCAAAGTCCCTCTGCTGGAGAGGGTGAGACGACACTTTGTTTAAATGATTGGCTGAAGTCCCACACATGCCCTGCATGTCAAAATCAGGTGGCATAGACCAGATGTTAAAAAAGAACCTACCTTTGTAAAGATTAGATAGCATCGAACATCATTTGTTCATTTTAATCCTTCAATGTCATCATCCAGGGTGTGCGTCAGCTGATCTTCCCCACAGCCTGGATGAACCAGCTGCCTCTCTTGGACACCATCCAGTTTCAGCAGGCGTTCAGCCTGGGCGCTCAGGTCACACTGCTCGCCGCCAACATTCGCAGTGACCGCCTCATCATGACAGGAAGTGGCATCTACACTCCTTTTGCAGCCACCTCTCACCACGCGCAGAGCGGAGACCCTGAGGAGGGCCGCCTGCTGGTGGCCAGAATCCCCGTGTTGGGTGCCCACTCAGAATGCGGCCAAGTCAAGGAGACAGCCGTAGATTCAGGCTTCTGTCACCATGACGACTGTCCTCTCTCTATGCCCCATTCATCCACCTTCACCTCCACCATGATGCATGATCCATTTAAATTTGCCCTCCTTAATGGCACAGAAGGCAACCTGAAGGTGTGTGACGGAGCTTTTTGTTGCCGCCTGCAGTTCCAGCGTTCTCCACAAAGTGACAGTGATGAACTCTACGCACTGGGAGCTTTTGCTGGAACGCACACTGTCAACGGACGATATGCTGTACAGGTACATTGCAAAAAGTGGGCTAACAAAAACAAAAAAAAGAGAGAAATATATTGCTTGCTTACTCAAAATTATCTGCCGATAGAACATAGCACAATACCAACTAGTGTATTTATACTACCTACAACACAAGACTTTTGAGTAAGAAAAAAATGGAATCATACCACATACATGAACATGGCTGACACTTATTTTGACCCACCAAACTATGTTTACAGGTATGCGCGGTGGTCCGTTGTGCTGGGTCTGAAGCCAGCTCCTGCGGACAAGAAGTGGAAGAGGCGGAGACAAAATTAGACTTTGTTCTGGTGGGAGAATTCGGGACCAAATATGTGTACCCATCAGTGCTGGTGAGCCGTTACGTCCTGGAGCAACCAGAACGTGTCGAGAGAAGCACAGATGGAAAAGTGACCATGAAACATTTGAACACGGACGGAGGGCTGGTCACTGCATGCTTGTACGGACGCGTCTATCAACTGGATAACCAATGACCCTCTGCCAGTCTGTCAGAAAGAAACAAAACATTAACTGTGCAGTCAACTGAGAAGTCGGATGAGAGTTGTTTGGAAAAAATCATGAATAGTTAATAAAAACAAATATCTTTATTTTGACTTCTTCTTTACAAACATTGCACCAAATAGTCTTCATCCCCCTCAGGAAAGGTGCTTATTCCTGAAAAGGCGATATTTAATAATTACTCACTCATGCACATACTCACTCAAACATCAAGTCGTTGGGGCTGCTGGTTCCATAACAATCCTTCATAAAAAGAAGTTGAATGCACTCCCTTTTCTAAGCATTCATTCCGGTTCCTCTCAATTCAAATTCATACAAGCTTCAATCGGAACCTCTCTAGTGGTTCGCCAAGATCTGCGTGTCAAGGTTGTCTGAAGATCTAAAAATATAACATGCCCAAAAGCAAGGCTTGTCATTCACTCACCTGGTCCCATTTAGAATATGCAAGTTTGTGTTCATTAGTCCTCGGATATTCTCTTCACTAAAACGTTTGGAAAGTATTGAAGGTTCCTACAATTGCGATCAGAGAGGCGATATTAATCATCAGGTAAATCCCTGGTGAAAGACCAGGTAGCAAATGCCTGCCACTGGTTCCTCAAAGAAATGTAGTGTACTGTTTCTGTGAGCGAATAAAGTAAGCATTGCATTATTTAAAGGTCTATCAAAAAGATGGTTTCATTGAATTTAGTTTCTATTTGCATTTACCCCCTTCTTTTGTGTTTTCTATGTGTCAGTGATCTGTTAAGGCTCCTGAGTGACACACTGGCCTTCAACGCTACGGGGAGTGGCCGCAGTCCTCAGTAGGTTTCTGAATCCGAGTCGTTCAGTTCTTCATCGGTCGTGACGCTGGAGAGGGGGCGCTCGGGTCGGCAGTACGTCGTGCGGTCCGGCCTTAGAGGAGGAAGGGTGTCAAAGGCCGCGCCCTTCGCGACGTGATTGGACACGGGGTGATGGTTGATGACCGTGTGAGGGAGGGAAAAGACGGGCAGAGTTGCTATGGTGACCATGGGCGAGGCGGGCATCATGGAGTTGAGGATGAGCGCCAGGCAGTCGGCCACGTCGCGGGTGGGGGCGCAGGCCAGAGCAGGTGTGTAACCTAAAGACGGGCGAGGGCGTGAACACGGAGGAACTGTTTGTTTCAAACGTGGATGCTCACCATTCTCATCCACAGCTTGCACACTTGCTCCTTTGCCCAGAAGTTCCTGGACAACAACCGTTAAACCGTTTTTGGCTGCAACGTGAAGTGGCCTGCGAGGAAGGGTAAGAGAAGATTAAAAAAAAAAAAAGAAATTTGTGGAAAGGTGAGGAAGAACGTCTGCTGTGAGTTAACAGAGACATACGTGCGCAGAGAGGCGTTGGTGCAGTTAATGAGATTCTTATCTCTGATCTTCTCCAGGATCAGCAAGGCACACGTCTCATGACCCTGACAGAGACAAATTGGTGCACCGTTAGCAAAGTGCCATACTGCGTACTTATTGGAAACCGTTATATTGACTACTATATTGCGTTACCTTGCTACAAGCCAAGTGTAAGGCTGTGTTCCTGTCGATGTCCTGCAGAGCAAAGTCTGCCTTGCTGCTGCTCACCAACACCTCTGCAACGCAACACAGTTACATAACGCAGCTCGCAAAGTCAAAAAGGGGAACATCGTGCCTGTACTGACCGACGGCGTTGGTTTGCCCGTTGAGAGCTGCCATCATCAGCGGCGTCCTACGTGTGTGCGTGTCCGCAATGTTGGCCTGAGCTCGGTGACTGAGCAGCAAGGAAATGCATTCGACGCGATCTGCGAAAGCGGCGGCGTGAAGCGGGGACCTGAATCAGCGCAAACATGGTGAGTGGTGTCACAACCAGAATAGCAATTAAGTACATTTCATATGCTAAATTTGTCATCACTTTGTGCCTCTCACCTGCCCTTGGAGTCGGTGGAGTCGATGATGTTTGCCCCGAGGGAATCGATTAACATCTCAGCGACTCCTTCGTTGTCGTTCATACTGAAGCACACAACACCCACAGTCACTGGCGCCTGTGACCGCATCAGGCATTCATGAGCATAAATGGAACTATTTGCTTACACTGCGCAGTGCAACGGGCTGAACGTGTTGCCTTTTATCTTCCGGAAGGCTTCCTGCTCTAACAACAACTCGACACAAGCATCACATCCTAAAGTGGTAAAAAAAAAACATGATAAAACTTCAAATGTGATTTCTTTTAAGCTTTCAGCTTCTAGATGAGCTTGAGTACCGCTGTAGCAGGCCCAGTGTAGCGGCGTGTAGCCTTTGTTGTCAGTTTGCTGCAAGAGAGCATTGGAGGTGCCGGGCGCCTGCAGCATAGCACCAAGGACGCCCACACGACCACAGGCGGACGCCAAGTGAAGAGGGGAGAGACCACGAATGTCCTTCACACATGCGCTGGCCCCTCGCTGGAGAAGAGCCTCCACACACTCCTCCTGGCCTGTCACCGCCTGTGTCGGCGTAACAACGTTCAAATGTTAAACGAGCACTTTGGCGATACATCCTAATAGAATAGCGGCAGCAGCGCAATATGTTAGAATGATTCCACACCAACTAACGTGATTTATCTCACCCCTCGGTGGAGGGCCGTCCTGCCCCAGCAGTCTTGGACCTGGACATTGGCTCCTTGACTGAGCAGCGAATACACACACTCAGTGTGTCCATTCAGCACAGCCAACATCAGCGGGGTCCTTCATATTAACACACACAAATACATACAAACCATGCCTATTGATTTGGACTCTAGTCAAAGTGTCGGCATTAATCTTTTTCAAAAGAAAGCCAGCATGACGAAATAATCTTTCCGTAACTCACTGCTTGTTGACATCTAGCGCGTCCAAATTGATGTGCTGGTCATTGTTGCTCATGATGAGTCGCAGGCACCCTGAGTGGCCATTTATAACTGTGACACGCAGAATAATGATTGGATCAAAATAGAACACATTTGAATAAATGAATACAACAGCACGGATGAAACTATTGGCATTTATTTATTTGTTTTACCTGCAGCATGTAGAGCCGTCATTTTGTGGGAGTAATCAAAGGCCATAGGTGAGGCGCCGCGGTGCAGTAGCAACGAGACACACTCCTGGTGACCTCTGGAGCAGGCCAGGCTGAGAGGGGTGCGGCCTTGAGGGTTACGCACGTCCACATCTGGCATGGAGGACAAGAGGACTTCTAAGGCTCCGCAGTGTCCGTGATAAGCCTGGTTCAATAAAGAGAAAAATCATCTGGTATTTTCGCCAACTAGTATCAGCCATATAATCAATAGAGCCGGAATCATGGATCACAAACGACAAAAAAAAAAAAAATCCTTGCTCTCACCGCCAAGTGGAGCGGACTGATTTGCCCGTGGCTCTCAGAGTCACTTGGGAAGTCTGTTCCTGATGAGTCCATTAGCTGAAAAAAAAAAAAAATGGTAGAATGGAATATAACTGAAGTCAGATCCAGGAATACATTCCAACGTTATACCACGGGAGGAAGACTGATTAAATATACTTTTCCAGTCATTCAAAACCACAACTAAATAGCTTAGTCTTGAATGGATTTTGTTCAACCGTACTTCCCTTTGTTGTGGCATTGATTTTTAGTTAACACTTGGAGCAATTCCTCATCTGTCCAACAGAAGGTGATATTTCACAGAGGCCCATGCGCATGACCCTCAAGAACTTGATCAAGTATTCTTACCACGTCAAGAGGCGTTTCACTTGCCATCTAAAGAAAGCACAAACAAACCCTCAGATTAACTTTTTGGGGGACACAAGGCAGTTTATATTCATTTCAATGAATCATTTGAAGTTGTGATGCTTTTTCTACACACTGACTGAGATACACACCAGCTCCAGTGAGAGTGTGCGGCCATAGGCTGATGCATAGTGGACAGCACTGTACCCCTGTTGGTCCCTTACACCTGGCTCAGCATTGTTCCTCAAAAGGTATTCCACGCATCTATGACAATCCAAAACATAAGAATGTGTACTGGGCAGTCTAGCAATGAAGACGTGTGAGGTGTTAATTCGATAAGGTACTTTGCATCGGTGTCGGCCGCAGCGGCGTAGTGCAGGGGGCCGCAGCCTCTCTGGTCCAGCTCATTGACGCTTGCCCCGGAGCCCACCAGGGCAAACACACAGTGGTAATTACAGTTGGCTGATGCATAATGAAGTGGAGTCCTGTGATGGTGCGGGGGATGGCGTCATTTATATCGTGAGCAAGTTAAGATTTCTTTCTGCCCTTTCTGCACTCATTTAGCTTTGGTTTTATTTCTACCACAGTCATGTCTAGGCCGGACTGCGGTTATTAGCTTACCGTCCATAGTTGTCTTTTTTGTTAAAGTCTGCTCCAACGTTTAGCAGCAGATTCAGGCACTCCAAGTTCCTGAACAGTTAGAAAAAAATGCTTTCTATTAAATGATTATTTTATTTATTATCATACGCACTCCAAAAAAGATGGATAAAATAAGGACTTACCCTCCAGCTGCAGCAGCATGTAGACAGGTCCTTCCGTAATCATCGGGAGTGTCAATGTCAAATCCTGAGACAAATAAGCTGTCAACTACGGTGATGCCATGGCCTTGGAAAGGTGTCAACGTGAATGTACCTGAGGACAGCAGCTTCCTGCAGCAATCGGGGAAGCCGGTGAGAGCTGCCAGGTGTAGCGGGAACATCCCGTGAATACCTCTCCTGGAGTGATAAAGCAAAGAGAAGATATGGATGGTAAAAAGACAGACCTTGGGTTTTAGGACACATTCAAACGGTCTATCCTTATTTGTATTTTGGTCACAGTAGCTGAACTGTAGTAAAATGACTGACTTGGCAAGGCAGGCTCTGTGCTTGACGAGCGCTGTGATGATGAGCTCGTGGCCATAGCGTGAGGCGATGTGAAGGGCGGTGTTTCTGTCCCTGTCCACGCAATCAATCTCGGCTCCTGCACAAACATAACACATCAGACACGCTGCTCCTGTTACAACAACCAACCAATCATTTGGCTTACCATTTTGTATGAGGGCCTGAGAGCAGGAGAACCTGCCATGGGTAGCTGCCATGTGGAGGGGCGTCTTTCCATCCTTACTCTGCACAGATAGACAACAGCATTGTGGACATCAATACGAAACCTCAGTACAATATCAGCATTGCAGCACATCAGCCAAATTGGCTCAGGTTTTGCTCCTGTCATGTGATGGCAAAACTGAGCTATCTGTGAATATATATGTCATGCCGGCAGGGAGCTCACCCGCATGTTGATGTGGGCCCCATGGGCCAACAGTAGCTCTTGGCACAGTGCCCCTTGGCGTGAGGAGGAGGCAAAATGGAGGGCAGAGAATCCCCTCTCATTGACCTAGAGCAAAGGAACAAATCCCCAAATTCAAAACACATACTTAGCAGGTTTCATTTTGAACACAAATGCCCGCACGCACACACAAACCTGGTTGACGCCAGCTCCTGCCTTGATGAGCTCACTGACCACCACATCCTGGCCGTTATAACACGCCAGGTGGAGTGGAGTGTTGCCGTAGGCATTCACGACGTTCACCTAAGAAACACACATTGTGCAGACTTGAATCTCTTTTCGGTGTCATTGCAAGGTGGGAACCACTGAAAGTGCTGACCTGGACCCCCAAGCCCAGCAGGTAGTGTACAGTACTACTCATCCCGCTGGAAGCAGCTGCATGAAGCGGGGTGTAGGCCTTCTTGTCCTTACAGTCCACCTCAGCTCCACTGCTCACCAGTAACTTAACGACCTCAAGGTGACCTGCAACACACACGGAAATGATTGTTTTTGTTCATGGAAATATGTAGGGTTTAATTTAAAGCACTGCTGCGCTAGCATAGGTTAATGATCAACTTAACAGGAGGTGTTATGTTATCGGCAAGAGACCCAGGAGTCATCTTACCCATGTAGGCAGCCCAGTGAATGGCCCTCCTATCCTTCTTGTCGAATGCATTGATGTTCGCGCCTCTGGACAGCAGCAACTTCACCATCTGGAACCCAAAAGTAAACAAATATCCACTACTGCGTACATATGAAAGTCCTCTATAGTGAAGGAGAAGCCAACCTCCATGTGTCCACTAAAGGCAGCGTGGTGCAGAGCGGTGCGTCCCGCCCGGTCCGACACGTTGACATTGCTAAGCAGCGGGACTAACGCTTCGGCGCAGCGCACGGCCTTGTTGCTCGCCGCTACGTGAAGCGGCGTCTGCCAGTTCTTGTCCCTGGCGTTGACATCGGCGCTATGCTTCAGCAGCACGGCCACGGCATCCTGCGCAGACAGTGATCACGGGGAACATTGAGAGGGTGCTTTTTCAAACTCTGTCAAAGACAGAAATGTGGGGATGTTGATCAAGCAGGGAAAGAGGAGACGTGTGTTTAGAAAATGATTACCTCGCTGCATGAAGCCACCGCACGGTGAAGTGGGGTCAACCATTTGTTATCTTTGGCATTAACTCTGGCTCCTTGGAAGACAATAGCAGATGACAGCACCTTCATTAAATCCGAATTATTTAAATGTGTGGGGTCTATTGAGCCAATGGTGTCCGGGGGATTTAAAACTCCCTTGATCCACGTGGACGTGGTTTTGGAGATTAAAATAGCCCTGAAAGTTACCGCACCTGTTACTTGCTCTGACCAATATCGAGGAACAGGGCAGCACACACGTAGGCACGAGTGTGCTCTAGTGTTCCGCCAATGCTGACGCCGTGCCCCCACGTGTGCAGCTGACTGACAGAAAGCCGAGAAGGTACAGACGGACCTTTCTCAGATGATTTCAAAATCACTAGCAGCGTCACCCGTTGCTGTGACACCATGTCACAAGGCAATGAGTAGACAGCACTGGAGCATGTGACCGTAAAAGATGAAAAACAGGACATTCCACGGAATGATTTGCTAAATAGTCATTTGAGTGGCTTAATCGCATTTCATGGATCATCTCAGCATTGCAGCTGAAGCTCAACATGTTTGAAGCTTTGCCGGAAGAACTTACTTTGAAATACTTTCAATGAGGCATTTGCGGTGGTTTACCTGAGAGGATGAGCAGTTCAATGATCTCAGTGTCACCCAGGTAGGCTGCAGCATGTAGTGGTGTCCTCTTTTCAGTATCCTGTTACGCAATACACACACAGGTGCATTATGCACATTATATAGAGAAAATGATGGCTATTTTTTTTACTATTTTGGTCATAGAGAGCTAATATATGGTCCTCCATTAGATCGTGTTAGACTCTGTAGGTATGACTAATGTTTCTCTGCGAGTGTCTAAAATGAACTCCAGCTACACAAAAGGCACTGTCAACACTCAATTCACTTAGTCGTGGCTCCCCTCCATCATTCCACCCCGCCGCAGCACCCCCCTCTCAAGCAGCAGAGGGCAATCATCAAAGTGGGGATATAAACAAGTGTCATGTGACGGCAATAGGTGTGTGTGTGTGTTGGGGGGGGGGGGGGGGGGGGCTGCTGACTCCAGGAAGAGCCTTTGTGATGACCCAAGCAATATTGACCATCACAGAGAAAACCAAGGTTAGAGCAGAATCAGGTGGATAAGATATCCTTACAGGCAGATCTCGGGGAAAAAAATGATATGATATTTGTTATCGCAAATAGATAGCGGAGAAAACGCAGTGCTTGACTTACCTGAATATTGACATCCTCTTTCTTGAATATGAGGGCTCGAACTTCCTCTGGGTCGACATTGAAGATGGCTCTGAGCAAGGATGGCTACAACGAGAACAACATACAGTCGTTATTTTCTGACTGTTATTACCGGCATTATTATTTTCAGTGAGCGTTATGCAACAGCCATCTGTGTAAGAGTAGTACCACAAAAATATTCCAGGTGGGAGGTCACAAATGTTTACACATGCCAGATTTGTTTGTGGCAGAGAAGCATCTGCTGCAGTGTTGTCGGAAGCACACCTCATGTGAACCTGACAGGTTGTGAAAGGTCCTCAAATGCTTAACACAAGCAATTATTTGTTGATTAAAAGTACACACTACTTGAAAGTGCATTCTGGCTGCATAGCAATGTTTCAACACTGGGTTTAGGAACTACAATGGCCTTGGCTTTAGTGATAATCTCTACAAACCAGGATTCATTATACTGCTGCTAAAATTAGCATGAGCGGAAGTGCACTATATTTTTATGCAATACGGTCAGTCAGTCTACTTACATAACTAATGTCACGTTTCAACTCAGGTGTGCCACACAAGTAGACTTGACATCTCAACCAACATTTCCATTCACAAAGACACGGTCATCTCACCTTGTCCTCGAGGGCATCAGCCCTTCTAGGGGCATGATGAGATCTGCGGTCTAGGGTCGATTTGGGCTGAGGAGGCGGGGGTGAAAACGAGGGCTCGTCCTCCTCCACCTCCTCCAGCACCACGATACAGACACGACTAGCCCGCTCCGACCGCATCGGGAAGCAGCCGACACGAATAAAGCAGTCCCCCTCTCACAAAAAACACACTGTTCCCGCTAACATATGTGCCCAGGGGTCACCAACAATTCCCAAAGACATTGCCTCTTCCTTAGAAACAACCAGTGCACATCTTGAGGTGAAATCCAAGCACTCCTTAAGGTCTGCAGCACGCCTCCTCTCCTCCTCGCTTGCTGCCGCTGTAAACAGAAGCGGCAGAGACAGCAGGGAATTCCTCTGCGTAATGGTGTCGGCAGGCAGCATGCGGCAGAATGACGGCGCTGCCTAGCGGCCGACACAAAGGTACGGGTCCTCGCGGGAACGCTCACAAAAGAGCACCGGTCGGTGCATGCGTGGGGATGCAATGCGCTTTTCAGCCAGACTGCTGAAGCCAGCTCTTTCCCGAGATGAGGCCAAGGGGGTGAGAGAGGCACTGAGTGGGGAATGGAGAAGGGGGGGTTGGTCAGCTACCTAAAGCTCTCCTGAAGATGAATGGAGAAAAAGAGGCAGAGGGCAGTTGCAAGGAAGCCAGCTGCTTTATTAAACAATGTAAACAGAAGGAAAGATCCAAATTCATATTGGCAGATTTGGCTGTCTACAAGTTCCAAGTATCACGTTTGAGTTTCGCTAAGTAGCATAAATCAGCAAAACAGCGCTGATGAATCCCAGATCAACGCATCCGTGTGTCCTGGTATTCCCTTTGGGTGTATTATCAGTGGCATTGCTTCAAAAGTCTCCTCATTAGGAAAGAGGAACAAGCAGGCTCTGTGAGAGACTGCGAGGGAAGCTAACAAGACCAGTCTGTGCGTGTTGTTGTCTGCGTGCGTCATTCTGCCTCATATTCAACACACATCCTGAAAGAAGCAACCCTGCCAAACCGCACAAGCCCATTAAGTGAGCGGGAGCGCAGATGAGACAAACAGAGTAGGCCCAAATTATGAGTGGAATGGAATCACCCTCTGGCACTAATACATGAAGTAGCAAAACATAGAGAGCTGGTGTCAGTAACCCGAGCCCAAAACGGGAGTTCTGTGAAAACGTGTGGCTCATAGTGTACAATGACCTCTGCTCTGACCCTGTGCCAACATGCACTGTGGGTAATGTAATCCTAGCTGGGACTCCAGCAAGTTGCACAATGATGAAGACACACCAGGTATGTGTTGGAATCAAATACTTTTAGAATAGATTCCTGTACGGAGTTATCGGATAAAAGTTTACTTATTGTTTATTCATCAATTACTTAATTACTGTTGTCAACTTAAAACATTCCCAAACTTTGAACATTCTCTGTCTTTTGCACGTTCTCCTCCAATTCCAGAAACTGCTCCATCTCATGAGGCTACAATCTCAAAAGGGACACAAGTACATGTCGCCCTCTAGTGGACAAACATCAACCCGTCGTGACAGTGACATTCACCCCTGAGTCAGTTCCGGTTCTTTCAATGTCTATTTCCAGCTTTGTCCGGTTTTCGGTCAGTAAATACCACAGAGAACAATACAGAATGAAGATGGGGAAATTAGTCATGCAATCTTCCGTCACTTTAATACATACCAGCTGTCTGGAGGAAGCATCTCACATGAACACGTTTTTAATCTGATCTATGATGCTACTCGCAACTAAAGTGAAGTTGTGCTCAAATCTGTTCCTAAGTATTAATAATAATTTCACAAATACAATATAAAGGTATATCTATAACACCCACTCTTAGCTGCCACATCAAGACAGACACACAGCTGAAACCCCTTGTGGGGACAAAGATCAGATACATAATCATATAGGAACTATGTTTATGCTTCTTGTTGTAAAACTGTAAAAACGGATGCCCCGGCGCTTTTCATTGACAAAGGAACCATCCATACAAAAGAAATGATTCAGCATACTGAATAACTGTAGTCTTTTAAATAAATTTGAATTTTCAGTGATTTTGAAGTGCCACAATCCAACAGTCAGCCTAGCGTAAAAATGTTCCTTTGTTAGTAAATATCTGTTCACTCATTTGTTTACCGTTAGCCGCTAGCTTTTCAAGCTAGCGCTCGTGTACTAAACTGATGAACATCTATTTGTTTTTACGCCTACATTTTTTATGTAATAAAACATGCGTAAGCGAGCTGATTCGCGTGAATTATCGTATTATTCACAGCAGCAGGGAGCCTGTGCGAAGGCGTTCACTGCATAATAAAAATCAAGCTAGAAGGTCTGAACTTCGAAGAAAAGTACAACTAGACGTGTGGTTAATTTCAAAACAGTAATAACGTGACAGTACCTGATCTTGTATCTTCATCACCGCCATAACCCAAGTGTTATGGAAAAGGAATATTGTATATCGACCCGGTAATTATTCGAGACTAACCTAACCGGGGAAAACACTGAATGAATTCGGAGCCCCCCTACCCCACACAAACGCCCCCCCACTTCCTTCCGGCCACGGACTGACCACTACTCCACGGCATGAGACGAAAACTGGATACATTTTCTGAGTTTGTAGTTGATTTTTTTTTTTTTTTTTTTTAATAAGCGGAACTCGTAACAACCAACTTCGTCACCACTTTAGGCTTATTACACGAATCAAGTCAGGGCCAATTACCAAATCCACGACCAGCCGCTGCTAAACACTCAAAGAACATTTTTTAAAATTCATTAAATGCTTAATTAATGGTCTCTAAATAAAATTTGAAAAGTAAAAATATAGTACTGTACATTTATCATTTTCCAATTTGTTAAATTCTACATACAATAAAACCAAATGTGAATTATAAACGAATATTCTGACCTTTTTGAATCTTTTTTTGCGACACTATTACGTCTCACACAGAGAGATATTTTCCAGAAGTGACGTATAATTTCCGTTCATTACTACAAAATAAAAGTAAGAACTGGGGGTAGTTCTCGGTTTACGACCGGGGAAATATTGTATGGATACGACACAGAATTGTTGCATTGTGCTCCAAAAAAATATATGACAAACATTTTTAGAGCCGTAAAAAATATATATATGTATATTTATATCGTACATGAGCATTGTCATAAACCGTGGGCTTTATTATATCACAATTGATGTACAGTAGAGTACAATGACCACACAATAAAATCTAAACAAGGTGTCAATGGCCATTTTCAGCATTTTCCTGGGTCCATGCTGCAGATGGACTCATGAAGTTTCTTCTGCTACATGATAAGGGGTGGATGTTGCATGTGTATCCATATTCACAGCAGTGCTGACCATCCGCGCAACACTGGCCCTGAAAATCACCAATGGCAGCCTGCTGTTAGAACAAAATGATTCCAGGACCTATTTCCAACAGATACAATCATCATTAGGTTTATGAATGGTCTTTCAGCTACAGCAGGTTGCAATGTTTGCTGTGTCCACTAGTTCCTGCACTGGAGGGGAACTGGGAATCAGCACTCAAGCAGCTATTCTTGACCAACACCAGATATTTATTTTCTGGCTATTTGTGAACAAAATGAAAGTTAGCACCAGATCCATACCAGTGGGTAGGGACAGCAATTCCAGGATTCTGCTGACAGTCCTTTGCAGCATGATGTGCCTTGTGGGCAGAAAAACTTCGAACTGCAGCGAATGACTCCAAACTCACCCCTACCACTGGTATCTACTACAGCTGGTACACGTGTCTGCAATAAGATTGAAAAAATACTTTCTTTACACCAGTACGAGCATTCACCCTTTGAGAACTTATCGATACCGAGTATTGATACCTCGAGTACCAATTATGTATAAAATCTCACTTAACAAATGACAAAAAAATGTGAAAACTTCTTATGCAAGAGGACTTTTGCAATATTTGATTTTTATGCTTTTAGTATCAGTGGCTGGTATTGTCAGCCGATAACTTAAAATTCACCTTTTCATTGTTACTTGTGTATAACATTGGTTGAAGTGGAGGGACGGGAGGTTCCGCAGCAGCTTTTTTAAGCAGAAATGAAGAGTCCATCCACGACTCAGTGACTTTCTCACACTGCTGGAAGGCCAAGTCACAGCGAAATCCTCGAGGACAACAATGGGACAAGTCTGGGCAGCACACAGCCTGGACAATTCCAGGAAATACAGACTCAAAAATGGTAGTACACTTCAAAATACTGTGCAAACTTACATTGGGGTATCCACAGCAGCTGTACCCATGCTCAGTCTGGCAGCAGGTTGTGTGATCGGAACAGACGGTTTTGTCAGGGCATGTGATGTTACAGGACACAAAGGCCCCGAATGCCAGCCACACAGTGAGCCTCAACATCTGGAGTAAATGACAACTACAAAAGGCATTCTAAAATCACTGTAAAGCCAATCGAAAGCTTTGGTCAACATTTCAGTGACAAGATATGCCAAGCAGAAAATGCATCAACTTACTTACAAAGATTCCAGAGAATTTCCTGCATCAAAGTCAGCACTCTTCTCTTTGTCAAATTAAGTTTCACTTCTCTTTCATTGGAAGTACCGTTCACATCACACCCACTACATCATGTGACTTAAGAGATTGCAGACTGCCTCCGCCTACAAATGCAGTTCACAACTCTTCAAATGGACTTTGGCTTTGAGGCTTTACCATACCTAGGTTGTCTGTTTAGCAGTTTATTAATAATGGAAATAAAACATGCAGTGGAACAGTAAAGCAATATATGAATGGAGGTAGTCGCACTACTAAAGACAAAGCTTCAAAATGCCATCCGCAAGTAACCGCAATGACTTTATTCATGGAATCCCGGTTCGTACATGAGCACCGTTGTGCAGCACTGAACAGAGACGCGTTTTATCATACAGATCCAACTTCAATATGAGGCTGGCGTGACATCAAGCGTTCAGCTCGACATGCAAAGGAGGCAGATAACTCCTGAAAAGTTCAGTCACACCAAAAACCTGGGCGGTGGCAACTCCGCGAGCACCCCCAAAAAGAAGACGCACCAGATTCTACAAGGCTTCGCAAGCTCAGCACAGCACTGCAATTGTCCAAATCTGAGCTGGATGAATCTGGTGGCCTGGGGGGGGGAAAAAAAGAAGTAACAATACCAGGTGTAGTGAACAGCTAGTCCAGCTCGGAGTCTGACTGAGATGCCGCCTTCCTTTTCTTTTTCCTGTTGTGCTTCTTGTGCTTCTTTTTCCGCTTTTTCTTCGATTTGTCCTATGTCGAAAAGACATTTCTTTTGTTGTTTTCTGTCAGCTAAAACAGACCAACCAATTTTTAATACACTACAACTTTTGATAATGTATTCTTACGGTGATTTTCTCTTTTTCTTCACTGCTTCTCTTTTTCTTCTTGGTGTCAACCTGAGAAAGAGGAAATAAAATAAAATGAAAACCATGGAAATAAAGGAAGTCTTGCAATATACCCATAGGAAAAAAAAAAAAAACATGTTTCCCAAGAATGGACTTTCTGACTGCAATTGAGTGGCACGACTAACAGCCGACAAATGTGTCTTCCACTATTACGGCTATACCTGGAATTATGATTTTTTTTATAAAGCTTTATAAAGAGTATTATACATGGTGTATTTAACCAAACAACATTAGCATAATTTTTACATAGTAAGTCTTAAAGCTAACACGCAATGCAAAATATCAGAAAAGTGCTAATGAACTAGCCTCAATATTGCAGTGAACCTTTAACATATATTTCAAGAAGTGCAACAATAAACATAGGCATATATTATATATATTACCTAAAAAAAAATCATTGAAGCTCATTGTAATGGTCTTGAGTTTCATCACAGCTAGTGTATGTATGAATGTATGTTATTGTACTGCCCCCTGGTGGCCAAGGAGCAACATTGAATTACCAGAAATGACCAGATGTACAAACTGTTACACTTTTAGTGCTTACCATTTCATCTCCATCTGACTCAGCGGATGACTTTGGCTCACTTTTAATTTTCCTTCGACGGCTTTTTTCATCCTAGGCGACAATATTTAGCACCTTAATATTACTGATGAATGTGGGGGGGGGGAAGCACTTAACATTAGAACAAGCTTTCAATCACCTTATTGTTATCGCCTTCTTCCTTGATTCTTTTCTTTTTCTTCTTGGGACAAAAAGAGCATTCAGGGTGAATGTTAGTCGCTCATTCTCATATAAACAAGGCATAGTTGTGTTATTGGAAGGAAGAAAGAAAGAAAGAAAAACCTTTCTGTCAGCATCCGAGTCTGCATCCGAGTCATCCGATGCTCTCCTGGCTGACGACTTCTTTCTTTTCCGCTTTTTCTTCACAATCTTCTTATCGAGCTGTAAACGATCATGCACAGAGAAGTTCAGATGAGGCCACAGTGCACTTCTGATGTGTCATTTAATTGTAATAATTCTTTTTGAGGCATCGGTCTGACATGTGTATGATATTTCCTACTAGCACCATTGAACAATTTCAACGCCTATGGTTGTGCCTTACCTCATCTTCCGATTCTGAGGAGGAGCTGCTGGAGGAATCAGAACTCGATGAGGAGGAAGAAGAAGATGAAGAATGCTTGAGCAGAACACAATAAAAGCGGGGTTCGTTAGATTTGAGAGAACTTGACTTATACTTGACTAAATATCACAACAAGAAGAGTAGTGAAAACTAGAGGTCTCCCCTCACCCTACTGGATTTCTTCTTCTCCCTTTTCTGGACACAAATTAGAAGACAAACATGAGTGATCAAGGATTCTAAGTGAGGTCTTATTTATTGTGGCATCTACAGTGCACCTCCTTCTTATCTTTCTTCTCCTCCTTTTCTCGCTCGCCAGCCTTTCTGTCTTTGTCCTTCTCGCTTGCACCTAACAGCTTTTCTCGGTTCTTTGCCAGCTCTTTCTTCCATCTCTGTAACCAAGAAAGAATTTTTGTGAGACCGATACCGTACATCTAAAATTCAAGATGCTGAGTTTCACCATTTCTTGCTTTAAATATTTTTTGTTTGTTTTCACACCTCGTTCATCTTGTCCTCAAAGTCAGCCAAGGCTCGGGAGCCTTTCTTCTTCTTCTCCAGCTGCTCCTTTATCTCTTCCCTGATGAAGACACAGCAAATGATTCAATTAAGTATCAGTTGTACCATACCATCATTGAGTAGCTAACTTTTGGAACACAAGTGAAATTTTGTTTCATCTAGATGGGTTCACTGTATAATTCACTAGGCAGTGTTTTTGTCTCATACTGGAACTTCCCCACGTGGAACAAATAAAGGAATATTTTCTTTTACCCACCATGTCGGTCGAGGTCTGCCTAAATAATCCTGTATGGTCGGTCCCGAGTTCTGCACCGGCCCCCTGGATCGAGCAGCAGCGATTGGATTTACGTAGGCCTGGAATGTCAAACACACCCACCACACATTAAACAAATCTCATGGCTGTAAAAAGAACCAATGCTCACAGATAAAATTGTAATCATATTAAAGTAGTAATGTGATAAATTACTGCAAACATTTGGATGAAAAACACATCTTGGCCATAAATAGAAAACCAAATAAAAAACGTTCGTAACCTCAAACCGCGTAAGTCGAGGATCCCTTTAACGCTTCATGACAGGCGCATTGTTAAAAACAAAATACCAACAAAAAGCACAACAACAAAAATCAACATTCCCAAGCCATATGATTGTTTTAACAGCCACACCTTTTCAGTATCGATATCGGTAGTATCCGCTGTATGATGATATGGAGCATTTAAGTCGTGCTAGCTTTAAGGGCTCATCAGCGCAACAAACGATACAAAATGGTGAGCAAATTTCTAACCTTCTGCAGCTCGATCAAGCACATGCAACGTACATATTTGTCAGTCTTGGCGTAAAATTAATAACACCTTTAAAAAAATCTCACTTAAATGGGACGCTGTTTAATTGATCATAGTCTAGGCCTATTAGCAAGCCTTGGTATGGGCTCTGTTGTGCCGTGCTGAGCTGAACTGGTCGCAAGCAAATTGGTCTGACTGCCACGAAAACAAAACAGAATAACTCACCACTCGATTGTCCCTCTTGCCCATTTTGGCTTAATTATAAAAGAGAAATCTTAAAAATAGCACAGACATTTGTTTTCTTCTTCATATGTGGCAGGCAGCCACATCAGACGACTTTTCTTCCTCGGCGCTTCATCTCCTTCTGCAGTTACAAATAAGTCGCTACAAGTTCCTCCATGAGCAGTTGCTGCCACCATTCGGTCATCTTTAGAATGCATGTAGATTGATTAACTTGGTTAGGAAAGTTTGCTTGTGTTGTTCGTTTTAACTTTATTTTTGGATCCACGCTCTAGTAGAGGTGGCAAAAACGCACATTGTGTCCGTAACAGTGTATATAAAAGACTTATGTACAATTAAAAGAAATGTATTAGCCAACAACTAAAACAGTTTTTTTTTTTTAATAAGGCAATGAATTGGGGAATATCTTGCTTCTCCAATCTTTCGCAGTTGTCATCAGTGCTCACCTTCCTCCAGACAGCTCATATATTAGTCTTGCACACATTCCGTGTTGAGCAACAACCAAATGCAACCAACCCCCTTCTTTGTAGGTGTCAAACATTTGCTTGTAGCTTTTCACAGCTTTTGCTTCCTTGAATGCTGCTTTGTCATCTTCTGACTTTGCTTTTTGTAAAAAAAAAACAAATGGACACCCAGACCTCATTTATCATACCCCATTTATTTGCAGGGTTACATGAAAATGTGTCATGTATACTTAGAATCCAACACAATTTTCATAAAAAGCGTTCTTTTAATTCAGCTGGTGTAAACAATAATAAGACACCAATTCTTGAATTCATTCAACAACATCATGGTCGATCCCAATGTGACGTAGGAACGTGTTATTCGAGCAACAAGACGGATGAAGCTTTTTGTTTCAAAACAGCAAAACCACTAAAAGCATAAAAGCGGAATTCAGTTTTACTCATGTTTGAAATGTGACGTTACTGGCTAAGAAAATAAAACACACACAGTGATTGTATCAAGTTTAAAAGACTAAAGCAGTCATTACCAAAACTTCTATGAATCTAAAATAGTTTGAACTTTCATTGCATTGCATGTCACAACATCAGATACGAGTCATTTCCCAACAGAATGTTTGCACAGTGCTTCGTCAAGATGACAATGCTTTGTGGATTATGTTCACCAATTGGCGATAAGAAGTTGTTTTTGTGTCAAAACAATCCTTATACAGGCAGTTATATCCATACAGTCATGACTACAGTAACATAACGTGATAAATAGGACTGACAGTAGAATATGATCAATGGCATGATCATTAGACAGCTTGAAGAGAACCTGAAAGAGTTGTAATGTGGTCAGTTAGTCGCCGGAGGATGTGCAAACTGTGCGAAAGGTTTGGACACCCATATCAAAAACCTGAGAAAGAATGAGTGTTTGTGTCTGTGTCAGAGTGTGTGTATGTGTGTGTGTACGTGTGTGCTAGCAGCACGACCAGTTCAGAGAAGGTACACCAGTGTTAAAGTATGTTACTGTTCTGTGAGAACAACTTGCTTTTTTCCTTGCTGGCAAAAAGTAAAAATAGAACATTGTGGTCCATACATAGAAAATATCGGGAGGGAGTCAGGGTTAAGATATCTGTGCATTATTAAAAAAAAAATAATCACGCGCACACATTTGCAGCCACTTTCAAGCTGAAAGAAATTCAACAAGCACCCGCAGAACCCGCCAACCGACAAAATACTCTTGCCATTCAACATTCCACTGACCCTCACTTTGCTTCCTGATCCGCTTTTGTGACATTTCTATGGGCTGACAATGCAAATATCAAACATTTTCTAGAATTACCGCCGCACTATAAACAGTACATTGTAGTCATCTAGCCATCTATACATTCCTTACATCGTCAATTTATCCTCACACAGGTTCAGCAATCCTCTATAGAGTTGGTGTAAGAATACTTTATGCCCTGGCATCTTAAAACTCAAGTATGCAACTTGATAAAACATGCATATAAGACTTAGCAATAAAATTACAATTAAATACAGAATATTGGTAGCGTAATTCTATGCCAAATGTACTGATGAATCGTGCTGGTGGGACTAAAGCCACCTATTGCAAGCGTGTACGATTACTGTGTCACTTTGATATTTAAAAAAAAAAAAAAAAGTTATGAGACCTTGATGACTAACAATCACCATGTCAGAAACATCAAGGGAGTGGCAAGAACTTTTCATTTTCATCATTGCCGCAGCACCGGTATCAGCCCATGATGGTGATGAATGCCTTTAAGTGTGCTTGACCCAAAAAGTTGCAAAGACCATTAGAATCCTGCTACTGGTCTGCAGTTGCTCGGGGCATCCGCTGGATGGCAGTATAACGTTTGGAAAGCCTGCGACGATGGCGGCAGTAAGTGGCAGTTAGTCATGACTCATTTGTTTGGTGTCTGCAAGAGCATCAGTGCACACTCGACGTGTTCGTAAATGCGGCCCCGCTTGTGCTTCACAAGTCCATAAAATGGAATAAAGATCCATTTTAGGCATCGAGACGACTCTTAGAAGGGAGGGGGCCTCAACTCTGGTCACACAGTGGCCGCTGCATGGAGTCTGCAGTCCGTTCACTGATTAGTCCCAGTCGTAGAAGTGTCTTTGCATTGATAACGTAGTCAATCATCAACATTTTAGAACCTAAAAGCAGCAATTTCAATCCATCAGTTCACAGAAGGAGGATAGCTTTTGTGCATATCCAGGGCGGGGTGTCCTCATTCCTAGCATTGCCTCCTTCTGAGTACTTAGTTGAAGTATACTGTACCCACCACATGATCGTTCATGCTTTGTTCTGATATACCAAAATCGATCGCAATGTTTCATCGGCGAACAGCAGCTATAACAGACCAAATTTGGAGTCGTGGAAGTTTTGTAAAGTTAGGTATTCCAAAATACACTCTGGCCTTCTCATATTGGCATTGAATATATTGGCATCCAAGCAGAATGTAGGCCATTTGGAAAAGAGATATTTGTCTTGCATCGTTTTGTGTTTTATAGTACTTCAATTGACAGCTCATGTCACGGTAGTTTAAAGCAGTTTGATTGAACAATCAAGCAGATGGGTGAATACTTCTTACGGACACGGTGAGGGACAACGAGGACTCTCAGGCAGTCCTCTCTTCAATAGTGGGCTTGTTGCTGGGGAGAGGCTGTGCCGCATACACACTTCTACTGAGGCTGTCCACACTTTGGAAATAAGGGTGGCTAAGTGCAGCAAATGCAGATATCCTCCTGGAGGGATTGAAGGCGAGGAATTGCTAGACAGACAAAAAAAAAAGATGTCAAAATGAACACTAAGCATCGTGGACCGTAAAAGAATGGATTGAATTTAGGTCAAAGTTAAAAGTTGGTTTCATATACGAGTCAAGGTAGCATTGCACAAGACCACTTTGTACATACCAATAAGAGGGCCCGCCCTTGCTCGTCTATGTCAGGAACTAAGTCTTCTATTGGCTTAGCAGGCTGTGGGGTGAAGGCACTCTGTGGTAGGGCCACCTCCTGGGGCCAGTCCTCTGCTGAAGGTACCCCGACAACACTGTGGGGAGGACAACAAGTGTTCTCTTCATTCACTCCAAATGATGAGAGTTGTCGAATAGCCATCCTGACATGCAAATACTCACTCAAAAATCTTTCCCAGCTGATCAACATCTGAGTTACCGAGAAATAGAGGTCTGCAAAAGAAAAGAAAAGAAAAACACTTGAGTGTCAATCTCTCCTGCTCAGGGGAGGAGTGTTCAGGTCTAGCAAGACCTGATATCATTATCTGACCTGGCACCTGGAGGGTCCTAGCATATTTCACTAGCTCTGACAGTGATCTGCACGGGATTTTCACAATCAATACTGCAACTGTTTCTCTGACCTATTCTTGACCTAGTTTTCATGGTAAATAAACACTATATTATACATATATATATAAACGGAACTTTTTTTTTCCCCGAGGCAAATTCGAAAGGGGGACTCTTAAGGGAAGAAGTCTCACACTCGCATCTCCATCTTGTGCATTCAGCATTGTGAAGTTGTATTGGTAAGTGAAAAAGGGAGGAGAGCGGCAGTAAGACTGCTGGTGGTTGCTGTGGCTTTGGCGCGTCTTTGAAGGCCCGTGGGCGTCCATGCCTGCTTTGGCACACGCGCAAATTCCAGTAGTCAGCATCAGGCCAACTTTGCCGTCAGTAACGCGGGACGGAAAAAGCCGAAGAATCCTGTGTGCGCATTCGCTCGCTCTCGCTTTCTCGGGAAACGCGAGTCATAAAATAGGAGGGAGAGGCGTGTGAAAGAAACATGTGATTATCCGAACAGAGAAAGAAGCATGGGAACCAGATCTTCCTGCTGCAGGAAAGAAGGAGGTGTTGATGTCAAAGGCTTAATTTTAACAATACCCTTTGTGCCCAACAAATGTGGTACTTGTGAAAATATGTAAACATGTTCTATATTTAGTATGGAACACGAGATAGAATGCACATCTTAACTGATTTCTTTTATCTGAGCTGTTCCACGACGTATCTTGTCCCGTTCCTGTTCAGCTTTTGCAAAAGTGAGAACAATGCTTCGAGAAAGGTAAGCCGTTAGACAGGGTAGACTGCGGCTTGGCACCCGTACAAGAATCAAAGTGTTAATTAAATCAATACAGAATTTATTACAGCTATTCAAATCGAATTAATAAGACTTTGTGTGGCTTCTTTTAAACACCTTTGGGGAATAAAAAAAAAAAAAAAAAAACACGCCTCCTCGCGGGCCTCTGAACTCTTCTTAATCCATTTAAGATCCTACCAAAACAGTTTTGAAGATTCACCTACAGCAAAGCCATCATGCCGAAACAAGTCAGACTGATAATTCCGCGAGTCCATTTTTAAACCTGCTGCGGTTTGCTGGTTTGTTCGTGAGGGCCACAGGCATGCACACACACACAGGCGAGTGGTCTGTATTTGCGAACGCCGTGCTGCCATTCCCATTGGGATTGTTTCCCTTTGCAAGATTTGCATGAGCGTATACTGTACAGTATTTCTGCCCACCCCCCACCCCATTATACACACACACACACAGCGAGCGATATGCTGGGTTGGGAGAGTCAGCTGAGTCATACTTCCCTCGGTGCCAATACTTCTCCGTCCCACATTCCACTGCAGCAACCTCTGGAATGCTTGTGTGTGTGTGTGCATGTGTGTGTGCGTGCGTGTGTGTGTGCGGTTGCACGAGAGTGTCAAGTTAAGTGGGAAATAGCGAGAAAAAGAACGTTTGTCTGATGTGGTGATGCATTTTTTGGTCAATTTAAAAATAGTAAAACAAACACGTACGCATGAGGTGTCGGTGGAGATTTATCAATCGAAAAGCCTCCGGCGTGACAGACTGTGAGAAAGTCAACATGGATGTGAGGCTTCTGCCGGACCATTAACACAACACGGTCGACCTTTTAAGATTAGAGGAATGTCAACACGCAGGCGCCTTTCTTTTTCTCCTTCACTTCCATCCATGACTCACCCCTGACGCTATCCGAGCCATGCAAATGTAGACTTGCATGATATTTGCTCAAATTCCTTTCACAACAATGTAGGCATTAAACGTCGGTATGTTTGACGATGAAAGGGAAACTTTTGCCCAAGGGTGATGGCTGTTTTTTGGCTCTTCAAAGTTATATTTGCATTGCACACACTGGGCATGTGTTTCAGGCTGAATTATACAATAAAAAGACTTGATTTTGAAATCTGATTACGACAAACCGATTATCTAACACCAATTCTGAAATAATCAGTGGGGCTCTTTCTTCATTCTATCTGGATTTTTACTCGCTCAAATCTTTTATTTGGGGCGGGAAGATTGCAAACAATAGCTTTCTCTTCCATTGTTGCGCTCCAGCCACTCTTACAGCGTCTCCCAGGTGCCCATTAATCTCCAACAGGTGGCCTTTTAAAAAGCCATTCATCATCTTGCGTGTCCATTACGGTGTTCTCCGCCGAGCGCTTAGTCCTCAGGCGCAGTTGGACAGTCGAGAGCGTTATGAAAAGTGACCTTTTCTAACTGTGTTGATTTTGACTTCAGGTGGAAGACCAAAAGACAAAGAGGAGCGACTCGGCGTCTGTCTTCCCATGCTGACGGAACAGCACTTCTTGGTGAACTTCAATGCTGCTTCATTCAGATTTCTCTTTCCTGTGCATACTTGTTCACAGTCCTTTCCACCGCATCTCGTGCACACATTGCGGCTCAGTGCATGTGTGGCGGCCGTTTGAGGGCGGTTGGGGAAGGAAGTATGAATTGCCAGCAAGACGACTTCTTTTGGCACACGACTTCTCTTATCTATACAAAAGCAGACCGCTACCGTTAGCAAACATTTTATAATCCTTTCTATTTAAAACTGTGCTAAAATGAATGTGGTGATCCTGACTGGGAAGAAGAAGGAAAACTTTTGAAATCTGCTTTAGGGAAAATGAAGCTATTAGCTTGGGATGGCTTTATCTGCAAAGTCAGTTAGACCGCAAACCGTCAAGCACTGTATATCACCGAGCAGCGTCTTGACACGTGTGCTGCAACCACAGCGAGTTGCCAGTCATTCCTGGAATAGTTTGATAAGCCAACTGTAATGACACTACTCTCACAGCGCAGAAAATGCGTCCGATAAATGTCATTTGCAACTATATTGGCCTATAAAACCATTTCGAACTTCACTGAGGAGTGTGACTGTGCAGAATGAACTTCAAGCCCACATCCGAGTGTGAACACATTGAGGCTCACCTTCTTCTGAACATCTCAGCAAAGATGCAACCCACGCTCCACAGGTCCACTGGGGTAGCGTAGCTCGACTGCAGCAGCACCTCTGGGGCTCGGTACCAAAGTGTCACCACCTACGCCATTCAGAGTGAACATTTGTCAGAATAAATTTGTTTTTTTTTTTGTATTGTCACATATACATTCGGCATTCTGCATTGCATTCAAATGACAACAGCCACTTCAAACATGATTTTCAGGTTCCTTTGTGCTTCTCTAATGGAAGTGATGAGCGCCTACAAACGTAGCATGCCACAAAAGCAGCGACACAAGGGGAAGCCCTCCGGCAACAACTCAGTGACCCCTTGTTTTAACGGAATGGTTCCAGGTACTTTATCATCAACCTGTTGCTCTTGTTCCACCTCCCCAGGCACCACAGCACACTGATCAAACTCAAAATGAGAGTAGCGGGAGGCAAAGTGAGTCACCCACATGTACAATGCTTGCATTCAGCATGAGCGAGTACAAGGTAACACGACCGTGAGGTCTTGTGTTTTACTTGTATGACCATTATTAAGTTATTTAATACTGAGCTTTAAAAGTGTTGGATGAGGTTTTTCAGCTTGGCTGGTGAACTCGCAATTTAGGGAACAAGTGAGCATACCTAACCGAATGGATCCTTCTGATTAGGCCAATCACCATATCAGTCACATTTCTACTTTTAAACTCAGACTAGTATTAGAGTCAAAGATTGCATTTTGTAGATGTGAGATACTCTCATCTCCTGTTTCCTGCTTATGTGGAAATGAGGGCGGAAGCTGGGCAAGTAACCTCTGAAAGCCTGACTTTGGGAAGTTTTTTTTCACCTTTTTATATGCTACAGGATAAAAGCTTCCTTAAAAAAATACATATGACAACATCATTAACTCTGCTGTTGTCCAACTAGTCCACTTCGTCTTATTATTGCTGCCACTCGCAGGGATAAAATGTTTGACGGAAAGTCGTTGCATTGAGTATGCAGCCCCTGCAGACTTAAAAGTAGTATGAGCACATGCGTGCACGGCCGCACGCGGAGCCTTCTAAGAAGAACCACAGACCTGAAGTTTGCAGTATATCCGCTGCAGTGCAATTCAGTCATTCGAAAACCTAAAATCCTAGCCACAAGTGCAGATATCGCCGACATTTATATCACTCATGTGGCCGTGTGCACATGTGCAAAAACACACCGGAAAAAAGATGGGGTGATTGACACCGAGAAGTTGCTGGACGCAGTCAACCTATGGTCGGGTGGTCTCTCATTATGCTTCCGAGCTGCATTATGAACAAAATATCATAACATCATTCTTCTATTATGAGTCCTTTTCCTATGACACACCAGCAAGACATTTCTGGGGTTTCTGTCTTTATTTATTGTCCGAGTCACTTTGTAATTTGGTCTTCTGCCTCATGTCTTCCTGTGGTTCATCAGTGACTGTGAATAAATAAATATACAGGTAGTAAGTCAATGAGAAGACAGGAAAAAGGAAGTTTGTTTCTATGGTTTGCTCTTTTCTGTCATGAGCATTTACCTACCCTTCTCCCACACGGTAACACAAACACCAGAGGGGGGTCAGACCAAGCCGAGTGAGAAAAACCTAAAGAGTTAGTCAGTATGTGTGTGGTGTATGAGTCTGACTCCAGATTAAAGGACAACATTCTGAGAATTCCTTTCGGCTGAGAGCATCCTCCCCCTCACCGCGGCTAACGCTGTCCTCCACTCTCACTGCTGAGCTCTCTGCCCCGGAGGACCTCAAGACCTCCCGGGTCAGACCTCCGTGCGACTCGCAGAGCCTGGACCTGCGCCACCAGCGTTCAGAAGACAATAGCGTGCATGCATGCCAGTACGTGGGTGTTTGTTAGTGAATTGCACGTGACTGGCCGAGTACCTGCCGTTTGCCTGGATGAAAAGGTTTCGGTGCCAAAAGTGTTTATGTGTGGCCTCCCAATGAATGCTAGTTATCTCAAAGATGTGTCTGAATGTTTTAAGGCTAATTGCAGTTTATTATCAGTCATCCCTGAGGGTAGTTTAACATTAAACATACTCAAGATAGTTTGATAGCAAAGATCAGTTGAGCGTGTGTGGCACCGACATGAGCCGTTGGTTTATGTATCGAACTCGTGAAAATAGAGCGGGCAGGTGGTTAAAAGCTTGACAATATTCATTCATTTCATGCAGAAAAAGTGCAGCCAATGTTCAGACGTTTCTCAGCTTGTACACATTATCAGTCTTAGGTCAGAATGTGATTACATTCCAGAGAGCAATTCAGCACAAATTAAAGTCTCCCAAAGTGAATCTCAGAGGAAAGGGGATAAAAGGTTCAGGGTGTGTAGGCACACCACATATGGGAAGAGCAGAGGATATAGAAAATAATTACGAGGAAAAACATAGTCTGCAGGGTTCTCGGCCCGAGAGTCCCGTTCGGCCTGCGACAATATTTTATAACTGGCTGACTACTTTCCCTCTGCAATTTATAGTCACAACAATGGCACCGCACCTGGCACGACAATATTTTAAGACTCGCTCACTACTTTCCCTCTGCAATTTATAGTCACACAATGGCACCGCACCTGGGCCTAGAAAGGACATAAAGGGAGATTAAAGGAGATATTGATATCTGGCTGCAGGGAAAAGTGCAAGAGCCAGCAGACAAACTGTAACAGTAAAAGGAGTGTTGCCAAAGTATGCACAGCATACAGGAATGCAGCATGAGGCCCTCAGCAAGTGAAACAAAGACAGCACAGTCCAGTGGCTCTCTCTCCCTGTGGCTACCACATCCGCAATCCATTAGCTGGAAAATTCCACATATATGCCGTCATTTTTTCTCCCCCCCCCCCCCTTCTTCCTGCTACGGACACAGCTTCCATATCCCGTTGCACTTTTGTGTGTGCCACATGGCACGACTCCCGCTGTTTCGAATCCCCACCACCTGGAGCGACGCCAAAGACCGGTGACAATTAATACAGTTTGGCCCGGGATAAAGCCGCCATGCTAGTGAGATGTTGCATTCGAAGAACCACAGCGCACAGGAGGGCGAATATAAATACAAAGAGTGGAAGCAAAGCCATTGCCCGCATTTGAACACATCTGTCTGTGAAAATAGCAAACTAAATGTGCTAGCTCAAGTTGTGGACAGTTCCTTCGCTCTTGGCCGCAGTCAAAGCATACAGGCTTTTCCTTTTTTTCCCATGTGGAGCTGTTTGAGGAACTGTCTAAACAGTCCCAGAGTGTGCTACACGTGCTCTCCTGCATTGAACCCCCCCCCCCCCACCACCACCGCCTTCCTGGTCTCCATTGTTTCCGTTTACAAATAGGCAGAAATGCCATTCAAACTAAACCGATCGATCCATAAAAGGAAATTGATGTCTGTATTTTTGTAATTGCAGAGGGACGCCTTAATCGGGAAAATACCTCGAATGAGGGAATAAAACGATCCTGCTTTCACAAGGAGCTAGAGAGGTGTCTGCCAGTCTATTCTCAGGGGACACTAAAAGAACTTTGATATTGTGTTCATATGCTACAAAGGAAACCAAACAAAAGCTTGTGGTTAAATTCTGTGGTTACATTTGGTTGGATTTAAGCTCCTTTTCGGTTAATCAAGGAAAAGCTGCATTGTGATGGAGATGAAACAAATCTCAATGGGACATGTTGGATTTAAAACAAAGGCCCGCCTCTTTCCTCTGTGGCATGTCAGATTAACCCATCAGATTTGCCCATCTGCCTGTCACTCATGGTGGGTCATTGAAGCCGTAGCCAGACCGGGTCATTAAAATGCCATTAACAAAGCAACTGCCCCCCAGGGACTACCAGAGGAGGCCTAATGGAGGCCTCTGTACCACCCTGTTGGGTGGTCTCTCTCTGAGGGAGGGCCAAAATATTCAAAACTTGGTGATGGTCAGTCACATGCAACCGTGCAGGTCGACTCTCAGGTCTGTTGTGGCTTTACCGCTCTGATACACTGTTGTAGTGTTGTCACTAACCGTGGGTTGCTTATTGGTCGTTTCAACAATAACACACGGAGGGCAAGGATGCAGTACGAGCCGATCTTTACTGTGTGCTCAGTCATAACGTCCACCGACTTCCAATACAGACAGACCAACACAGGTCGAGCACCGAGTGCTCGATCCAATCTACCACAAGGTCAACATTTTTGTTACGAGCGGAGCAGAGCGGCACCGATGACCCCCTCGGAGGTCTTAGCATAGCTTTTCTGTTTTAGTATAGATTTACAACTACCGCTCACAGATCACGAGAATCCAGACTGAGAAGCCATCTTTGTCATTTCAAGCAGAGGACACAAATCCCTCAGTGCCTCGCTTCCACACCGATTCAACCAATATTAGAACAAGTTTGAAAAAGGTTGATGAGCGTGAAGATGTTATCACTTTTCTCGTGATAAAGAGCACAGAGTAAGTATCAGTTGGTAAGACTGAGACTAAAAGAGGAGCTGGGGGGGGGGGGGGGGGGGCGGACCCTCTTAACAGCGTGATGCAAATGATCACGCCAGATAATGTCATTTTAAAAGTGCAAAATGAATCATTGAGAGAGAAGTGCCTTGTTCCCTTAAGCAACAGCAGTTCTTTACTTTCTTTTCTGTCTGCCAATAACGGTGGCATTTGGTGACTAAATAACTAACTGCTGCTCTGTGTTGGGCAAGGCGGAAGGAAGATCCTCTTAACTGCTGCGGCACTTTTTGTACATGCAATGCGCTCGTCTTTTAACCAAAAGAAGCTCACAGTGGCTAAATGTATACAAGGAACGAAATGAGTGTGCGCGTCCGTGCGTGGGTGCGCAAAGTAGCTCAGAACTTAAATGCCTTTGTGCACACAAATGACTCAGGGGTGGCAATATGTGTCACTGATACCTCAAGGTGAATTTCCTTATTAGAATGCAACCTCATAAATCGTCCCCTTGCCAATCATACGAGTGTTTCGGCAATGACGAGAACAAAACGCCCAGTGTATGGAACATTGTGGAAACCATTATGTAAATTTGAAAGTCATTTCTGATTCTGACATTTCAGATGCTGTATAATGCGGTACGCACCAAAGGTTGCCGAAAAAAATGACCACAATAAAATGACTGAGCGACATTTGCTGCCTGTGCAAATCTTGAACGTCTCATCTCTCCCTAATTCAATGATTTCCAAAGAGTCCTTCAGTCTCCATTTTATCTGGTCATCAGAGCCCACAAGCTCAACAGTGGCACATCAAAGTGCCGACAGCGGGAAAGGGAGGGGCCCCTGTGTCTCCTCATCTGTTCCATCCCTGTCCACTATTGCCACTGTGGAATTCCCGGGAAGGGCCACAGGGGCCCTCGGCTCTCACTTTACACTGAGAAACTCGATCGTGTGACCCGTTGCGGCCGAACTGCCCACTCTTTTTCTATGTATTATTGCTCAATTAAAAAAAAAAAAAAAAAGGGAGAAGACAAGCAAAGATTTGTTTGACTTGGAAGCCCAAATAGTTTCATCCGGTGCTATCTCGCAAGGTGAGTAACTGTAAGGTCGGACTTTATGAGTCGTGACTCACCACAGAAGTGAGCGCCATCTGGAAGCTGTAGATGCGGGCGAGACCAAAGTCGGCTAGTTTAATCTGTCCTCCGCTGGTGACCAGGATATTCTGTGGTTTTAGGTCACGGTGAACCACGCGGTGCGAATGCAGGAAATCCAGCCCCTGGAGGAGCTGATACATCATATCCTAGAAGAAAACAATAAATCAATAAATATTAGATCGTGTTTACGTAGCAACAATAGCTGCAGCATCACATTGGGTCAAAGGTCATGAGCATCCCTGACGTAGCAGACACAGTTTTGGTAGTAGAAGAGTTAACGGAGGAGGCCTGTGTCTTTTCTTGTCGACTGTGGCAGATGTTTGATAACTGACACACACACAAATGATAGAGGGAGGCCCCGCTCTATACAAGCACGGAGCTCTGTTTCATAGCAGCTGCTCGGCCGGAGTTAATTGGCGTTCCCTCTCATTTTATGACCACAGGCTGACCTCAGGGATGGCCATAGGCGCTGCATCAATAACGCTTGAGCTAAAGTAAACTAGCGCGGGGGAGAACGCAACTATGTCGAACCAGCTTGGACTTGTTCCGTTTCAACTGAAATGCTCCCAAAACAGGTCTTTGCACCTGTAAACGAGTAAACGAACGACTGATAAGAAAGGGCTGCCTTTTGGCTCTCCAATAAAGCTCAAAGCGAAAGGGGCAGAGCTTGGCTTTTGGGTCGCTTATTGTGTTCCAATAAAAGACCAGCTGACATATCCAAATTCAGAAGCGGAAGGGCTGGATGTATACTGTGTGCGTATGAAAGCCACAAAAGAAAAACACTGGGAGCTCGGTGTGCCTTATCCCAGCCTTTACATACATACTCTCTCTCCTGTAAATACACACATGCCCCTTAGCACACCAGCCTCCCACCCTCCCCAAAAAGTCCCCAGCCAAGACCTCACAAGTGACATGGAGCTGAGCCCACAGCTCTATTCACTAGCTGACCAGCTGGTGAGTGAGTCAAAGAGGCCTGCACACTCAAGCAGAAAACATTAGCAAGCGGCGCGGGGCTGGCTGCTGCGCGGCGCAGAGGATGAGACACCCCACCGCGTACGGTGGGCACGAGGGGCCGGGAGCGTGCGCGTTTGCGTACTCGCAAACGCCGCGTCCCCTGGCCCCCGTAAACACACTACACGACAGTCTCATTTGTGTGCACCGCAGCTTGTCGGGGGTCGAAGTTTCTGCGTGTATGTGAACAATGTTAAGTGTTGTGTATGTGTGTGGTAGGGGGGTGTTGGAGGGGGGTCCTGACCAGGGCAGGCAGGATGCATAAACAGACCTTCCTTTCTACATCTCCATCCAGCCATGACCTAGTGAGGAGGGCAGCAGACTGACAGGGTCATAGAACAGAGGGAGGCAGTTGGTTATTTTATGCGTGTATGTGTGTGTGTGTGTGCATGTGTGAGTGCTGACACAATAGCAGCCCCCCAGTCAGTTCCTCTCTGCTTTAAATAACCATTTTGCCGTGCTTCCTTTCAGCAGGATTTGCTAGTAAACACTAATTACCTCAGAAGTGTGACTCTTGGACAAACACAAACATTGATGGCCTCCCTGGCCTCAGCACCTTCCGCTCTGATGTATCAATTTCCACTACAACTGAGTCATGTCAAACAATACAGCGATCGTGGTTGACAGCCTGGCCAGTACAATATACTCAGTTGCAAAATGAAATTGAAACTCTTATATATTTGAACTTTAAACTCAAATCAATGGGCATCAGAAAAGTCCTCGGGTCAACTTGGCTTGGAAGAGACAATAGCACACAAAAAGGCAACAGGTTTGACCCCCCCTGCCCCTCCTCCCAAAAGCAGGGGTACCGGGAAAAAAAAAAGTGGTAAGCCCTCTGCAAGATGCAGCCACAACATGGCTTTCTGGGTATGCTTCCTTTTCTAATGCAAATGCACCAAAGACAGCCATATTGTTTATTGTAGCGAGGCACAATATGGGACATCTGCCGGTTAGCGTTAGTGTAATTCCCTCCCCATGCTTCATTAACCTCCCCCTTTATAGGCTCAGAGAATAGAGCTGTGGTAGCCTGGATGACGGCAGCCGAGAAGGGCGGGTGACACCCCAAGCGCTGGCCCGGCCGAGGCGCACCGAGCCTGGGCGAGCTTGGCCGCTTGATGTCCTTCCAGCTCATTTAATTCCTGGAGGAGGGCCTCTTTCATCAATGAGCATGTGGTGGGTCTTGAGGCCGAGTGGGTGGGGCGGGGGCAGAGGTGGACAGGCTGGCAAGGAGTGGGGTAACTGGTTTCGTCCACTATATCTGACAGTTGCTAACATCTAGGAGATTACTGTCAATGTAAATTGACAAAGGTGTACCAAATGTGACTCCGAGCTCATTCTGGGGCATTTTAGGGGACAAGGAAACTGTCCAGTGTCCTAGAAATAACAAGGGATGGAGCCAGTGTCATATTGTCAATGCATCATTGTCCTTTTGTCTTCCAATGACTCCAGCTGCATGGATGTTAAGAGAAAGCAAAGCGGGGGTGAAGACGAGCCCCGAAGCAACTCAACAGGTGGCTCAACTTCCATGGATCTGATGATGGAATGAACAGCATAGCTGTACAATATGCTCTAGGAAAAATGGATAAGAACCGTGGACTTTTCAGAAAAATATTCATTTAAAAAAATTGCAATGAAAAATAAAAACTGGAAAAAAAGGTATGCAGTGTGTGATAAAGTAATCCACGGAAGAAATTGCAGGTCGTTTGCTAAACCCCCGAGGTCAGATCCACCTATTTCGTCTATGCTTACACAGTTATCATCAATATTGCAGCTCGAAAGAACGTTCGCTACGTAAACTTTGGCCCCCGGGGTGGAAAAAAAAAACTACAGATACTCTCGCTTCCACAAGGTCTCCATTTCAAAAGTGACACTTAAACTCGGAGGCCCAAAAATGGAGCAATAATTCCCCGGTATTGTATATGTTAAATCACGGGACCTAGGGGTGAAATACGATTAAGAGTTCTAAAAAAAAGAGGTTTGTGGGAAAGATTAAAATAAAAAGAGCCAGTCACAGCGGAAGGGTTAATGGCGCGTCCAGTTCCGACCTTTGGGCAAATTGTAAGTGAACACTCAGAGGATTTGATCAAGCGCGCTAAAGTAACCAATAAAGGGACTTCCTTAGGCTCAAAACGGCCACATACAATTTCACTGTTAAATGTAAAACACCCAGCCAGTATCTTCTTTATCTAAAATAGAAACAGAAGTAATAACTCAGATGTGAATTTGTCTTCATGGTTGATCGGGTCACACAATACCTTTGAGGAAAAACTCAGTAGTCATTGATTAATAGTCGCAAGTCATTACCTTGATAGTTTCTGGCGGCACGCCGGGGTCAGGGGCTTTCTCTAGGTAGGTAGTCAGGTCTTGATCCACATGCTCAAAGACCAGGGTGAGTTTGGTTTCGCGGTTAGTCCGAGACACTGTACACACATCAAAAAGCCTGGAAGAGGAGAAAAAGGAGAGATCAATACAACTGATAGCGCGCAGCAAACAAAAAGGACTTAGAGCTAGCAAAGTTCAATCCATTACATTTGACATCACATGACATCAATAAATCTTGAGACAACTCCACAAATGGATTTAGCTTTTTTTGTTGTTGTTTTTGGGAGGTCGCCACAATGATGGCAACGACAAAAAGTGGGAACCAGAAGTGGAACTTACTGCAACATAGGAAAGAGCCTGACAGCTCAAAACACCACAGAATTGCTTTGCTAACGCCTTCCTGTTCCGTCTCCAACTATGTGCCTGTCGGGCATAGTGTGCTAACAACACTTCATTTGGGTGTCACGTTAAAATATTTGGGGGAGAACGCTTTGATAGGCTACCAAATCCTAAACATCAGTATTTATGGTTGTGCCAGACTTGGTGAAAAGCTGAGGCCAAGAATCCAGATTATGTCAGCAACCTGCCAGAGCAGGCTTTGGTGAAAAGCTAAAACAAAAACTATGCAGTGTGTCCTCATCAAAGAGCCGAGGAACACAAGCAGCATTCCTTGGCCAGCGCTATGACAACTCCTGATGCTGTTTGGCATGTTAAAGGGATCTGCCGCAAGGGCTTCCTTCATCTTCCATGGCCGTAGCGCTGGAGGCAAAGCCAACCGTAATGGAAACCTAGCGGCCGTGAACTGTGTTGACACTCATTGGTTATTGCCATGGCATGACCTCATAAAGCATCTCCGGTATCGTCTTTTGAAATCAATGTCAAATATTAGCTCGCTGCAAGTGAATGATTAAATATTACTTTGCAGACATGACAATCTGTCTTTATCCATTTATGTCAAAACTTGAAATCCCTTCATGTCAAATGGAGTTAAGGAAAATAGAAGTATGAGGGCTTTAGTGTCATATTTAATCAATTACACTCATCTTTATAGGTTATTTAAATGACTTGCATGTGAAAAAAGACAAAATCTCTTTTTTTTTTTTCTTTTCCACGTGTCCATGTCGACGCTCTTGCAAGAGCAGGGTTGGAAACGTGCTGTGAACGAGAGATGCTTCGTTCAAGCTATTTGTCCTGCGTGTGATGTCAAAGAATAAATGACGCCCTCCTCTCGAAGCGTTGAGGTTAAACGCCCCTCACAGCTCGATTGGCGGCCTACAATGGGGGCTCTCAGCAGACACTGAACATATGGAATGAATAATGGAGCTCATTACCAACATCCAGGGGTTGCCGGGAGTCTCACAAGAGGTCCACAATGCACCCTTCCTGCTTTGAGCTGCCTGCTTGTATCGCTTGGCTCAACCGGTGGGTCCGTGCACCGATTCAAAAAGCTTTCAACGATTGCAGAAGAGAATCGAACGTGCTGGCAGATTTAGCCACTAAACCGAAATGACCCGAGTTTTAAAATTAGGCATGCTTATAGTCAGGTTAAAAATAATCCCTATTTTGATTGTGTTAGGACCGAGTCATCCTTTCTCATTATTCATTATTGTTAGGAGCAAGACTGTGAAAGCCATGCTTCTGTCACGTCCGTTGAGGAATTCCCCGACGCATAATACTGGCATGGGTCATTGTTTGAAACAAATGTGAAACAAAATGGAGTAAGTACGCAGTTGACAATGGAATTAATCAAAACCTACCAGAGGCGAGGCATGGGTCAAATAGAAATGGAAATTTGAAACACATAGTGAAGCCAAAAGAGATTCATATCCTGGTCAACTTTGACTTAGTGTTTTGCTTTGTTTCTAAATGTGCTACTTCAGAGTTTGTGTCCCAATCGCAGCTGCTTAAATAACTGTTTACGGCATCACAACACAAATGTCATTTAGCATTGTTTGTATTTGCATTGTTAGTATTAGACAAAGTAGTTTGAAATATGCAACATGAAATTTGATGTTTGTCAGTTTACTGTTGACTATGTGCCAAACTGCTGCTTGTTATGAAGTGACGTGACTTCATCGCCCCATGAATTGCTTGCATCTCATATTTTGCTGTATAGTGATGAGGGAGTTGGGAATGACTGAAGGATTCTGAACACAGGCATGGAGACCTGCACATATTAGAGCAGGTTCTTTCTTCTTAACGTGAGTGGTTAGACCATGCACACCTTTTCTCTCACCCACACTTACCTGACAACATTCGGATGCTCAAAAGCTTCAAGCTGCCTCAGTACCGCCACCTCCCGGATGGTCGAGAGAGGCATCCCCTCTTCCTCCGTCTGGACACGAACTCGTTTTAGGGCAACAAATCGTCCCCCGTTCTTCAGATCTCTGGCTTTGTATACTTTTCCATAGGCGCCTTCTCCGATCTCGGCCACGGGCTCATACTGCGTACCAATCGTTTCTTTGTCCATTTTTGCTTATTTCCCCCCCTCCTCGTCTCTTGTTGAAAATCGTGCGGGGATTCCCAGCGAGGCTGACGAGCCAGAGTTTCTCACCAAGCCATATTCACAGGAAATCTTTTGCACGTGCAATGCCTAGATGACAGAGAGACACGGATGGAGGTAGACCCCATCTTTGTCAGAAGTGGTCAAAATGTGCCCCAGGTAGCAATTACAGAACTGTCATCACGTTTTATTCCGACAATCGCTAAAGCAGCCTCGTTGCCTCCCAACTTGCACTCCTCCTCCTCCTCCTCCTGTTACGCTTAACATGTCCTCCTCCTCTTAAAACAAAGTTAAAACACAAGAAAAAACATTACTTAACCCGTCAGCGTTTTTATGCTCGCTCTACGATAAACACAACTTCTGGTGCGTTCAAAGACTCGCCGCAAATGCAAATGTTGCAAGTTATGGACTGTCTTGTGTTTAAGGAAATTGAAAATAATTTAACGAGAACGAGCGAAAATAAAGTTCAGTCCTTACACGCTTAGTGGTTTGGAGTTCGGTATTTAGCTGCTTCTCATACGTCCATTTTTAGCGAACTTTATTATGAGCTGAGACTTTGTCACCGAGGTCACGCAAACGTTGCGAGCACGTGGCTGTCTCCTGGCTGCATTGTCTAAACTTCAATTCCTTCAAGTCCCTTTAAAACACAACAAAACTCGCGTTTAACACATCAATCTTCGTGTTATTACCTCAAGAATAGCATTTGCGAGGTTTTAATAACATTCCCTTTCTCAATAACTGCAACGGCTATTTTTAACACATTTTAATAGATTAAAATTCAAATAAATTCAATCGTGTGTTTAAAATGCAGATTTTTGCTTGCTAAATATAACTAAACACCAGTGCAAAAGGTACACACACTTTTGGTATCACATGCAACACAACTTTTAGTGTTTACCTCGTGTTATGTTGTCAACAGTATGTCGCAACGTCGGCATGTCCGATAAAGTGAGGAGGTACCCGGGTCTCCGAGCAAAAAAAAAAAAAAAAAAAGGGGTGCTCAAACGCATCCTTGTCCACTGTCCTCCATGCGGGGGGCCACACAGGTAGTTGTTGGACGGTGCATGCTCTAACCCCCCATCCCTCAAACTGCACCAGCCCAGGCAGGGACACTCGAACGGGGGAGGAGGAGGAGGGTGCAAGGGGTGGAGGCGGAGGTTGTTCGAAAGCTATACACAGACACACGTACACACACTGCTCGCAAATGAGTGTGTGTGTGTGTGTGGGGGGGGGGGGGGGGTGCAGGACAAAGGCAAACGCGTGATACAAGCCCTGCAAAGCCACGCTCCTCTTTAGATTTCTCCCTTTCTCTCCCTCTCTCGCCCCTTTTTTTTTACCCCTTGCATATATCCCCCAAACAAGCCCATGCACCAGCAGCCCCGCTCGGCCGTGTGAGCTCCGTCTCCGCCTGGCTTTCCCACGCCGGCTGAATGTGGCCTGACCCCCTTCAGAGAGGTTTGACACGGAGCGGGGACATTTCCGCATTCCTCCCCGACTACAAAGGCACACCACCTCCTCTTTGCTCTCCCCTCGGCCTCCTCAGTGCTTTACCATTCATAGTACTCCACGCCGGTGGGTTTTGTCTCCCGTGTCAAACTCGGGAGCGCCACAGGGGTCGGGGAGGGGCGAGTGGAGGTTTATTGGATGGACGGCCACACTATCTATCTCCCCTTGCAGCCATTGAGGAGCTCCCGCTGCTACAATGCTTCAGCCAGGGTGCAATGTGCAGTGCTCAACCTGGATGGTCCCAAAAGGGTCAGGTTCAAGGCCCGGGGGCTTGATCTCTGACAGGGGGGACTCCTCTGCTCCGGTGGTCATTTGGACTAGTATACAGTACGTTATGCAACAGTAGGAAAGTTGTGTCAAAAAACACACACACACCGTGGTCCAAGCAGAAGTAGAGCACACGTAAAAGTGAAAAAACGCTCCAAACTTTTTTTTTTAAAACCAAGGGCGAGCCAGTGTAAACGCAGACTTTTATGCCTGTGTTTCTCAAACTTTGTACACCAAGTACCACCTTAAAAAATATGATCTGCACTCCTCTATAATGACCAACATCATAATAAAGCAATCTCGTGGGCCGAAGTGTTCATCAAGATTCAGGCAAGTTGCTGGATTGATTTCTTATGAGGAGTTATTACTGGAAAAGACAGAAGCAAACAATATGACTGTATCTGTGGAAATTTACTGTTTTTGTCACCATTGTTTGTGTGAAATCCATTTTGAGAGCCATCCCCCGGCTTGAATATATTAGCATGATCGCCTCTTTTCTTGGGCTGCAAAACAAACCAATTATATTCGCTGTGTGTGGCAAAGAGACCTTAAAACGTTTATGCAAACACATTCTGAAAGTGAGTGTTGGATATCATTTCCCACATCATCTACGATGTCAGTGTTTGACAAAGTCATATATTTTGTATCAACTTTCCACAGTCTGTGTTTATCTAGTGAAAAGGAATCACTTTTTGGAGAAGAAGGAGGGACAAGACAGTCATTTGGGAGCACACTCTCTGTTTTATCTCCATCATTCATTTTTGAACATGTCAAACCTTTGGAATTGGCAAATATATTGTGGATGATGTGTCTGTCTTGTTTTTAGTGGACAGAACAAACCAAACCACAAACTCAAAGCTACTCCAAAATGTGCTCCAAGTGTACATAAATCCACATAACAAGGCTTGACAGAGGTTGCGATCTTAAAGAAGGGAAAAGTCATTCTAGTGAAGGCGAAAGTGTGTCTGGTCAGTCAAAATCTGTCAAAAATTGAAAACGCTCCCATGAACACTTATGAATCACGGTGCAAGTCGCTGCAAGGCCTCGTCTGGCAAATAAGCTCCGTGCTGTGAGAATCTGCCACTGGCGTCCCTCGCGTAGAGGAATGCTGCTTGACAGAGCCACGCCTTTAGATTTGATATAAATTGTAATTTGAAAAAATGTGCTGCGTGCACATTTTCACCAAGTCAGCATCATATTAGGTATCATTTGATGCATGCTGCATTGCTGCGATGTCCAAAAAAAATGATTACATATACATACAAAAACATTCCGATCAAAATATCCCCTACTTCATCATCCTAAAGGAGGCACATTTACGATAAGTCAAGTTTATTTATACAAATAAGATGGAGGGGGGCGGCCATTTTGCCTCGTTCCACCCGCCGTCAAGTGAAAATGACATCACAGTGCCTAATGGCTAAGCTTTTGCAAACAACACATGAACCAACCCAAAGCAGTCCCTCTCACTTTTGCACTTAGCAAAGGTCATAAAAAGTCATCGTACTTGCATTAAAATGTGCTACAGCTGTCACTTGAACGAATTTCCAAGAGCAAGTGGACAAAAGCCAGCTAAATCACAGCGCAAACACGTTATATTTGCGTCTCTATGTGTTTGATTGTATCCCTGCATGTTTTTTTTTTTTTTGGAGTGTGCGTGTGGCAGCTGCTCATCAGCTCAGCCAAGAGAGAATTACAAGCCTCCCATGGGGGACCAGTGAAGCCAACAAGGGGCAGGTGACTCGCAGTCGCTCCCAGATCTCCTTACACACACGCGCACACAAATACGCATGCGCGCACATGCATACAGACAACAGATGAGCTCGGTTGTGGGCCCGTCTACCGCACGATAGGCGCGGGTTTGGGGAGCGGGGGTGTCGCTGCCACAGGTAGAGCGAAAAGCCTCGAGGCCTCGAAGCCCACAGCTGTCACGTCTGAAGGTTGTGTGATATTTGATTCCAACAATTGTTCCAACAACCAATACAAAGCGTTCAGTAGGCTCATTTTATTCCGACAGGACAAGATGGCAGCCGAGCATCCTCGCTTTTTACGTTCCTCTCACTTGATTCCCCCTCTTCCGCTTTCTCGTCAAGCCAGGCTCTTGTCCCGAGTGTGTGGCGCGCTGCGTACGTAAAGCCCCGTCTCTCTTCTTCCCTTGTCCTTGTCCCCGACACAGGCCCCCAGACACAAGCCTCTTTCTGTTGGGCCATCGCTATGACAACCAAGCCACTAGCTTGAGGAGGCGACATAAAAACCTGCTCTTTTGCGAGGGACACAGGAACACCTGCCGCCTCCAGAGATGGGGAGGGCCAAAGCTGGACACACAAGTGCATGTAGACAGACACAAATCCATGTGGTCACTAAGGCCACACACATATAAAGAACTGTACATGTCCACAAAGTTCGACACGGAAGAATTAAACAAGACAGGCGATGTACCGCAAGACTGCTTCCTTCTACTAAACCGGCTGCCCTCGTTGAATGAGATAATCAAAGGGCGTGGAATATGGCATGAACTAATTATCCGATATTGATCTGGTTGGTCAGGTTTCAGGTTCAATCTTAAATAATTGCGGCGAGGTAGTTGAAAGAAATCTCAAATTTACTCTCGTCCATAGCTGAATGAGTACAAATTATTTGGAGCGTTTGAAGGGGGGCAGTGTTTTACTTTTTAGCAGGCTGCATCACCATGGTAACCCATGTCGCAACCCCAAATCCTTCAAGTCTAACCACTTGGTAACCGTGTTAGAAATGTCTCGCAACACTCACTGGCCACTCATTGTTGTCATAACAAAAATATACAAACTCTTACTTGCTTATTGATGGCTTATTTTTAAATGTGATTTTCCTATTTAGAGCAAAGCCACTATAATTACGCTTCTGTCTGAACGTATATTGGAATTGCGGAGAAAGTCCAGATGTCCACTGAAGTGCCGTGTGGCCATACGTATGCATGTGTGCCTCAAGTTGCGGTCTTTAATTATTTAAACAAAACCAGGGTCCTGTCTAAGTCAACAATGTGAACTGTTTGACCCCAGGAATAAATGATAATTACATCCTCTCCAGTGGAACACAAAGACCAGATGTTAAATGTGCGTTTGGGCTATTGTTAAGCGTGAAAAAGGAATTAATTGCGCGGCGCTCGTGTCATCCGTTATATAAGGAGTCCGTTTAATAAGCTGAGGCTGTTCCAGGCGGAATATTCTGGAGGGACTGGCAAAAGAACCTTCAGGGCTTCGCTGCTGTTCATTAAGAGTATTAATGATTAACTGAGAGTGCTATTGTCCCCTCGGGTCCAGCTGTCCTTCCACTGCCTGATCCACTTGGATGCCTCTGGGCCACTGAACTCTATTCATGTGTTTAAGTGACAGCTGCTCCTTCCTCACTGTGTGCTTGTTCAGTCACCTGCAGATGCTGCTAAACAACGAAGCAACGAGTCGATGATAGAAAAGATTGCTAGTTTAGTAGGTGATGAACGTGATTATGTCAAAATAAAAAGATGTGTGCAGGTGCTGAATGATGGAAACAAACTGGACCAAATATTTGACTGAGGATTCGAGTTCTCTGAGTGGGTCAACATTGTTTGTTTTCTATATTTCACACATCTCGTCCGCCTGTGCATTCAAAACAAGGAATGCCTCTGTCTTATATTGCAGTCAGATATGCTTATCCGCTCATCTCCTATTTTCTTACGGGAACTATGGTATCTCTTATCTGAACAACGTGCTGTGGGAACCACTAAGATCCATGTGGGCAGACCTCCAGATGTGATGTCAGGCTTTGGAAGAACACTGGACATGCTGCACGCTTTTCCTTCACGAGCCCCCTAAGTCGAATGACGAGAACCTTTGCAGTTCTCCACGAGTGGAAAATGGCCGATGCGATTCCTTGACGCGTGTTTTTAGTGCGTGTCTCGCATTCAGGCTGTTTTACTCGAAGGTGTTCACGTGAGATTAAGGCCCGCTTTTCCAAACTCTTACTGGTGGCAAGTACAGCGTTGTTTTCCCTTATCCCGTGTTTTACGATAGTGTGAAGCATAAAGGACAAGCACAGACCTGAGCCAAGGGAGTAGTGATTTTCAGCCTCTGATGGCAGGCAGTGTGTCTTAGCAGCCAGTTTATTGCAGGAGCCGAACATAGAGGTGGCTGTGTCCGTTCAACTCTTTATGCATGCACGTGCAAGCAGCCACACAAACACATGCCCTCAGACACCAGTGGAGTTTGTGGCATTTGCACCGAGGTAAACATTTTTCCGAGATGTGTGTGTTGGATGAAAGGCATTTTGCCTTTCTCACTCCGCGGGGGAAATGAAAGAGGGAATAAATGTTCACTTTCATTTCGATGCCCGCGGTGAATGTTAACGAAGACATTGGACACCCTTCGTGTCTGGAGTTGACAAATTTCGTATTTAGAGGCTTGGCTGTTTCCTCATTTGCTCCACATTTCGCACAGATTGAGTGTTACACCTGCTGTAAGTGAGCGCATTTGTTTTTGCACTTTCTTCACAGAACCTCGCGGGCAAAATGAGCAAACGTCAACAACACGAATGGGTTTTATCGCTGCCAACCGCCGTTACGACTCACGTGTGACTATGAATGAATACACAGTCATTCGTATGATTGAAGCATAGCCTTAGCGTTACATTGACAAGAAGAGGATCTGGCTTACAGACAGCAGGATTTGACATTGGCTCACTTCCTGTCATTGACTGCGGGTCACATGGTGAGTGCGTGGGCGCTTGATAATGGAATGCGTTAAAAGGGTTAGGCTCTTTCCACCAGACGCGGTGTCACATGCACACAAACACACTACAGCTGTGTGCGTGTGTGTTATATTCTCCAAAGAAGTGAAACTCAGTAACGTCTGCTTTTGTTTCCCATTCACTGCATATTGACATACGTATGTACTTCTAAAATTCGAGATTATTATGAATGAAGTTCTGTTCCTGTTTCGGTTCATGAGAACAAAGGAGCCGCCTCGTCTGAGAGAGATACAAAGGTTCAACGGTGCGGCGGTCAACAAAGAGTCATTCCGGTGCAAACTTGAGTGCAGGGCATGTATGTGCACACACCCACGCAGTGCACAACATGTACATCCAGCATTCCCAGTTTCCTTCTGTTCGAAATCTTAGCGTGTGAATGGAACTTTGCCATCCAATCAAATCACTCACATACCATGCAAACATCTCCGCCCCTTCTCTTTGCGGCCTTGCTACTTCTGTTAAATCTCTCCCTCCATTTCAAGTAACGTTTGGGTATGCGAAAGCAAAAAACTTTTTAAGTGGTAATCAGAAACCGCTCATCGACAACCTCAAAGGTCCGCTTTCGCTTTTCAGTGAAGACTTTCCGATAACGTGCCCGTGAAGGTGTTTGCAAATGTGCTCGGCCTCTCAGGCAGAATCAAAGTCCATTCGTTAAAACCACCCAGCGACGTTTATCTTCCATATACCACCCAGAGACAAAAATAATGTGAGCCTGTATCGCAGTGGGCCAATGACACCCCGTGCGGCCCCACTGTAATGACTGCACCACACTTGCACACACACACAGACACACACACACACGTTCCAATGGTGTGGCCTTGATGTGGGCTGCTGTGCTGTGTCTGCTTTGAGTGTCTGCAGATGGAGGCCAAGGCTTCCAGTGAGCAGGAATGATGGCGATGGAGAAAAAAGGACCCACAAAAAGTTTTTAGCTCCTAGGGACTGAACCAGTAAAGATTTCTATAGTTGACTATGTGATGAAAATCAATGAATTGATCATGTGACGAATGGAAAAAGGGACATTTTTAAGAGGGCGTGTGCGCGACTCAGCTTTGGCGCCCCGGTTCTTGGAGAGTCGTCACGCCGGGTCACATTGTGTTACATCTGATAAACAATCGTATGGTTGTTCGGACAATCCAGAGTTTAATGTGAATTTAGGATTTCTTCCAATACGACTATGGTGACCATACACTCATGTTGTTCTGCTTCTTAGTCTGTCACTCTCTCCAAGTCAAAAGGTCACAACCTTATGTTTCATTTCTGCTCCTCAATATCCTTCCTTCTTGTTGAATAAGTCGTGATATCGCATTATCTGTACTTCTTGAAATTGGCTGACGTCAATAACAAACTGGTGCAAGTATTTTTTACAATCACATGATCCGCCCTAAAAAGCAATTAGGAAACATCCACAAGATCAGGAATGAATGAGATGATACCTGATATTTCTCTTCCAAGCTATCATTGGAAGATAAAACTGGATGTTGAAACACATTGGAAGTCTCATGACTTCCGTTTGCCTTATGTAGCAGGTAGGTTGGGAAGTGGTGCCGTATGAGAATACAATACAGTGCAAATAATAAACAAATAGGCTTAGTTGACAAAATGTAGCATTAACCAACACTGAAATGCTGCCATGATGACTTGGTGGCTGATTTTGTTCGATCGGGATGATGCAAGGACTCCATCTATTGGTTAAGTTGCAACTTGCATCAAGAAAATGCTAAACAATTAAGCCCATAATAACTACAGTATGAACGGTCTTGTTTTCTGCTTGAACTTTTTCCAAATACTATACACTAATATTATGAGAAATGTATGATGGCCTGGAAACCTGGAACCGTTCTTTCAAATGCTATAAAAATAAAACAATAATAAAATAAAATACTCTAAGTACACTGCTCAAGTGTGTGAATGTTTGTGTGAGTGCATTATATAAACCCCCACTCCCGATTGTTCATTTTCTCTCCATGGTGCCATCACCAAATGCAGCGTTCATTTGCACTGCCAACAATGGCTTCGTTCTTGAGATAAGTGCCAACTTTCAGCACATATTCAATGACAGGGCTGCCCATCACAATTTACCACAAGTACTGTAGCCATGTGCTCTACGTATCTTTCTGTCTTTTGATATTTTCATTTCCTGAGGGGATGAAAAACTATTGTCAAGCCACATATCTCTTTCAGCCTGACGACTTAACTTAAAAATCAGTTCGAGATCAGCAGTATCATTTTTGCCATTTACAAAATGATCTTACAGCTTTCGCGAAACCAAGTTGCTGTCTAACTGCTTTTTCTGCCCCACTCCCCAAACCGTCACGATTCGGCTTCCATCCTGAAGACGAAACTGTTCATTCAGACATTGACGTCTCAGTTTCTCAGACGAAATGAAACCCTCGGCCTCGAGGCGAGTGTGTGTATGCAGCCCATACTGTCCTGTCACTCAGCCGGGTGGACAACTTCTTCTTCCCCTACCTGATGTCACGTGGGAGGGGCCTTGCCGTCGAAGCTAGCTCCTCTCATTTCCCTGGCAAATGTAGTCACCACAACCAGTCACACTTCTCTCCTCCCTGCTCTACCACCACTCTACCGCCTCCTTCCTTCATCCCTCATTTTGCACAAGTCCCAAGAGGATAAGATGCCATGGAGGCCACGGGGGGAACGGTCCTTTGTGTCTGCTCGCTGCTGGTCCTCCTAACAGGTGAGTGCTGCTGTTGGGATGATGTGACTGATGTAGAATGTGGACAGGTAGAAAGTTTTTTTGGGAGAAAATGCTAAGTGCGGCATTTGTTTACAACGATAACACACATCCGAGATGCAGTCTTAGTACCGAGCATCCTTCTCATTTATTATCACCACGAAAATTCATCTTTATGAACTAACTTCTTCTACTCTGATGTGGTAACAACACTGTTTGAAGTAACTTGTTTGAAGAGAATTTTGCGTGGCCTGTATCTCGTTTATTTACACACGCTTTCCATAATCCACTTCGCCTTTTGAATGCCGCCAGCTCTAAAATAATACCAAAACAAGTCAGTGGAAAGAAGAAGTGAGCAACACCACTCTTCTGTGACTCATTTTAAACCCAACACATCCAAAATGTCCCCAAATTTTAAGTTCGGGAAAAAAATCCTTAAGTATCTTATCTCTGGTATACACTTGCATTTCGACACGCACCGGCTGACTTTATTTAGTGTGCAAACAGCTTACATGGTTGCAAAGGTGATAAGAGGCAGGTGTGTGTATGTATGGGCCTTCACTTACAATTGTTTGAAAGTGCACGTTTGCCCCTCATTACCTTGAAAGTGTGTTTCCATGTGTGTGTGTGTGTTATAATATCCACCATCACCACAGCAGCTTATGACCACAACAATGACCACTTTGTTTGGGGACAACAGTTAAGCAGCGGGCTGGGCACACTTGTCCTCATTTTGTCTTTTCAGTGTATCCCAGCTGGTGTAAACGGAGGCACGCGCCTGCTTGTGACAACGCACGTGCACGCAACACACAGAAACTCGCCTGCAGGCCTGAGAGAGTTGACATGTTGCGAGGGTGTGGGCGCTGCAACTATTATGTCCAACGGAACGGCCAGTAGAGTAGTTGTGATAAGCAGGGTGGAAACGGGGAGTAAATTAGGAGGAAGTAGCATTTCGTGTGTGCATGTGTGAGTGAAACTTTTGACACCATATTTGTTTTATGAGTATGTATTGAGTTTACTTTTGAGTGAAATGAGAAATGGGGAAAAAAAAGACAGTTTGAAGATCCCAAGTGAGCAAAGTGTGAGCGTCTCTTTGCAAGTTAGTGCCTCACGCTACCACCACCCACTCACATGCTGTTTGCTCTCAGTCTGGCATCCAAACAGAAACAACTTCGTTCCACTTTTGCAACTTACAAGACGAAAACTGTGCCGAGAAGCAATCGGTAGTTGTGAAGAGTCTCCTGCCAGCTCAGATGAAATATTAATGGGGCTTATGTAACACAATAAAGGACGGAAAAAAACAGAAGCCCCGGTATGAACTCAATATACGCACGGTTAGAAGCATCAGTTGTTGACGCCGTAAATTGTTAAGCACCTGCAGACAAGCTTCCCTGGCAACTCCTCTCAACAGCAGACAGTGAGGTGCTCCGGATTAACAGTTATTCAGTGACTTCAGACAGCCGCTGTGTTTGTTTTGCGTGACGTTAGCTTGAAAGACAGGTCCTGTTCTCCTCAAACAACAATGGCAGCATTGAGCTGTGTCAATATTAACTCATTACAGTTTGAGGATCTGGACAACTTGGAGAAAAGGATGCAGATAGGCCTCATTAATGCTTCAACATGAGTAATCGACACTCAAAGTTGTTTTGATTAAGCCTGTTGGAGCAAAATAAAGACATCGGAAGATGACCTTGAAAAATGAATCGTGTCCTCTTTTTCCACTTTACCGTTCACAGACGTCAGCGCAAAGTTCATCCACGTCCCTTCATCAACCCGTCACGGCATCGAAGGGAAGTCCGTATGCCTGCCCGTTGAGGTGTACTTCCAATTGAACGAGGTGGATATCCAGGGAACGTGGGCCCACACCTCGACGAGCGGCACCAGCACCACTGTGGTGACATTTACCAAAGTCTCCAACATCCCCAACATGATTTACCACGACCACATCTCGTTCAAAGAGCCCAATATGACTTTGCTGATACGGAAATTAAACCAGCGTGACGAGGGAATTTATCACCTCAACCTCAACGTCGTGTTTCTTAACAAGTCGGGGCAGATTTTCAAAGAGGAGAGGACAGTGCGTGTCACTGTTGATGGTGAGTGGAGTGACACATCATTTCATGTCACGTTTTTTCGTAGCAATCTCTAAACGTAGACTTTTGTATTTACTTCTCAGTTCCTGTATCCACTCCGATCATTGAGAAGAGCCCGTCTTATGCGCTGGTTGAGGACAAGGCCAACGTGACGTGGACATGTTCGGTGGAGAGAGGAACAAGGGTTGCGTTTCAGTGGTACAGAGACAATAAGCTCCTGGGTGTCAGTGACAGATATCACTTTTCCAAAGACAAATCCACACTGCTCATCAGTCCGATTAAAAAAGAGGACAAGGGAAGTTACCGATGTGTGGCGAGCAACCCCGTCAGCCAGGAGGGATGCGAAAAGGCCGTGGAGCTCACCGTTTACTGTGAGTGGACGTTTGCCTTCATCGTCAAGCTCAAAAGAAATTCATTTTGTGCAATGATTTGGGTGGTGGCTAATACAGAAATCTTTCCTGACCAATTTCTGTCCTCTGCAGATGGCCCGTACAACTTAGAGGTGAACTCCGAGCAAGGCCTCCGCACCGGGGGTGTGTTCACCATCAACCCTGGAGAACTGGTCTTCTTTGATTGCCAGGCTGATTCCAACCCCCCCAACAGCTACGTGTGGATCTCCAAGGGGCCCAACACGACCACGCAGGTCATCACCGAGGGCCCGCGGTTGGAGATTCTCTCCTACAGACTGGCCCAGGCTGAGGAGTACCTATGCCGCGCCTTCAACAATGTGACGCAAAAGCAAGACGAGACCCAGTTTACCTTGGTGGTCGCCAGCCTGGGAACAGGTGGGTGGAAAATGGCAGGAAGGAAAAGTGTTTCGGGGAATTCGCATTCGATAAACATACGCACAATAGGTTAAGTGTCGTACTACCGATTCTGTGCTCAGCAGGGAAGTGGAAACCTGATTATGACTACCATGAAACATGAACAGAGCATTTTTATCTGTGTTGCGAGGTTTCACTGCCTGCAGTCTGTATTAAAGTTCCCGTGTGTGGGAAAGTCAACACAGCATAACAGCTGTTGTATTTGTTGACAAGGTTTTATAGCATGGCGGGATTCTGTGTGCCGAATGAGGAACGTTGATATGTTGTCACGGTGATGTCGAGAAAAGGCGAGGCGATGGCTCCCGCTGATTACTGGTTAGGGTTTAACTCGTCGACACAAGCTGCTGTGACTTAAATTTCTTTAAGTGGCTGACCATATATAGCCCTTACAGATTGAAGCCCACGTGCATGATGAACGTTAGTCCAACGATTGTGTTTGTTTGTTTATAGGAAAAGATAAGCACACCCAGGATCACAATGGCGTATCCCCGCTGGCTGTTATTACTGTGTGTTCTTTGTTCATCATCGGTGGCATGCTGCTCGTCTTTTTTAAGAAAGCTTGTCACCCAAAGACAGGTTAGTTGGCAATTTCTGGTAACTGCTGCATTCATATTTCTACATTTACAAGTTTCTCATGCATTTGGTTTTCCTTTTCCTCTCTCCATCTTATCTGCAGTGCTCATGAGAATTTATAACAGGTAAGAACAAAATCGAACTATTATATTGAATTAATACAGCTAAAAGTGAAAATACTTTAATTACAATAACTGTTTAGCAGACTCATCTCTGATCAGGAACGACCACATCGATCAGGTAACAGAACTCTTTTGGAGACGTGTATTAGTCTTTCCTGTTCTTCACTCATCACATACTTTCATATCTAGACAAAGACAATACTTCTTAGTTTTCACTCACTCATAATTTGAGCTCATTCCTGTAATTCTGTTCTTATTTCAATAATATAGATGATACAGTACATGATGAGTATTTTATTTTTTAAATAACAGCTGTAATGTATCATCAAAAAAACAATAATAATGGAATACTATGTTCATTAACAGGCCATGAGGATGCAACTGAAGACTTTGGTATCTATGAATTTGTCTCCATACATGGGACCATAGAATCTGCTAGGGTATGTTTTTATCTTGTTCACGCACACACACACACACACACACACAGGAGCTGTTAAATTGATGTATTTCCCCAAACTGTCCTGCAGGTATCATGCAAATCCCTGGCTCGCCTGGAGTCAGTCCAGGATATGCACACCACAATCTATGATGTGATCAGGCACGTTCCCGAAACCCCTGGCCAGAGTTTGCTCGAGTGACTTTTAAGTCATCAACTTAAAAAATTCGATTTGTGTTTGTTTTGAGGCTCTTGTCAAAGCCCAAGGCACTGCTGACTCATTGTTTGCACTCGAGCTGATAGAGACCTGTGCCAGTACACAATCATATTGTGCACTGTTGTGGTCCACATGCTAAGGCAGATCATTTATTTGATTAATTTGACTGTATTTACTCAATTTGAGATGAACATACACAGGGTGATGTCAACGTAAGCATACTTAGAGAGAGAGCTCAAATTTATTAACCAAAAAATGTTCATTTCATGTTGTTCCTGAAAGAAAGTGAATTTTGAGACCGGTATTTTTTGTAACATGTTAATGAAAGAGTGAGATGGAAAACTGTAAATACTGTACATAGATTATGAGATTCTTTTAAAACACCTGTATGATTCTATGTCTATGTTTTCTTCGGATCTATTTATTCCTATTTGAAACCCTTCAGCTTGGTTCTATAAATGTAGCATTTGTCTGTGTGTATAAATATGAAAGCTGAATGATTGTGTGTTTTTTTTAAATTAATGTATAGTTTGCATTTTTGTTTTTTTTATTTCAATAAATATGTCAGTATGACATGATGGATGCCAAGAGCTTGTTGTGTCACTTGTGAAAGATTTGAAATCCCTGCAGACTACTCTGCTTGGTTATAGACATGATGAATTGGTATGCAGTGTACCTGCTGTGATCGTGAGACACATGCGGGAGCAGACAGATGCTTCAGCATGCTTAGCGCACTCCACCTGCCTCTGTTGGCACGTTGTCATGAGAAGATGAAAAATAAAGTGTATACAGTATGTGAGACAACCAGACAAAAATACACTGAGGCCAGAGGTGCACATTGGCTTCAGCATATTTGGTGGACAAGCCCACAGCTAGTTCTGTAGAGGTGCTCTCCATATGTGGGGCGAGGATTAATCTACCTGTCAAGAAATTTTAACATTCATGAGAATTTATGAATAACAATGAACACTTAATTAAATCAAGCTCTAATTAGCTTGTGACCTTGCCCATGAGCTCTTCAGTAGTGTCCCTGGGTTGGGTCATACCATCTGTTCCATAACAGAGTATGCTTGAAGAGAGGCTCTTCATTTTGGCTGAATGCCTAACACCTAAGGAGAGCTTGCTCACCTTCATTTGACTGGGAAATAGCCTGGGGCTTCATTAAGGCGGGAACTGTAGCTCATTGTGTGTGCTGCTTTTAACCAATATAATGCCCTGGGGCAATGTTGGTAATTGGTACAGTTACGCTATTGTAGTTCAATGGTAGTTGCTATTCGTTCAAACTATTTGACATTATTCACTGCATTACGAGCAACCATTCACACCCATGGAGAAATAGGTTTTTCCAACATGCATGTTGGAAAGCCAGCGCTTTTTTCCCCCAGCAGAGGTCAGTAGAGTCCTTTGCATGATTTGTTTGGCACTAATAGAAACTTATGTGATTAATTTAGTAGAGTAATAATGTGTGTTTACTAATGAATAAACAACAAAAAAGGGTGTTGTGAAGGCAGCAGAAGCCTTTGCTCCACGCAGACTGGTATTTTTTGTAACATAGATGTCATAAAGCTTTTCTAGTAAAAAAAAAAACAGCAACAACAAAGACTACATAATGTAATTCGTTTGAATTTCCTTTGAGGTACCAATCAGTCATTTTTTAAAATATATTGTGGTTGCCAAAATTGCAAAGAGGACTATTATCCCGTAAAACAGGTAAGTTGTTAAGCAAAACACAAAAAACTACGTTTCCCATGATACATTGGATGAGTCAGGGAAACAGCGTCCATGTTCGCAGGTCACGTGACTGCCAAACATGGCTCTCGCCGTATTGATGTAGGCGTATCGCTGAAATGACAACATAGCTGGAACAATATCCATTGATATTATCACTGGCCACATTTCAGCGCTACAATGCAAAAGATAAAGTCTCTCATGGCCCGGCAGGTATGTGAAGTAACTCTCCGTAAAATGAGCTGCTGGGCGTTTATCGCAGACATAGCTTGAGAATCTGCTAGCACAACGGCTAAGGTGCTAATTTGACAGGTGTCAATATAGTAACTAATTAAAGTGGATAGCCCGGTGTATACTCTTGAATTGTCTTGACATTAAAACCTGTTATATGTGGGGAAAAGCTCACCTAATGTAAGCTACTGTACGTTCGTATATATCGGACATAACCATACAATAATATCTTGTTAATTCCTCTTATAAATGTTGGTTTGGTGCAAAGACATTTCAAAAAACAAAAAGCCGTTGCCGTGGTTCATACTCTTCATCTCGGACAAGTTGAAGTGGCCCTAATATTTGCACAACATTCACATTTTATTTTCCTTATCTATAAATACATGACAGTGGAAAACCAAGTTTTGTTATTCCCACCTCTCGTATTATTATTATTCTTACCATTATTATTATTGTTGTTATTATTATGATTGTCATTACTATGTTTATTACTATGTCAGCCTGGAATCGCTTTGATGTCCAGTCTGAAACTGATAAATAAGATTCCCTTAAACGATTATCTCAAATCAATCCCTAAAATGAAAGTGAATTGCCCAACTGTATTTTAATCTAATATTGTTAATTTCTGACAGGGTCTAAAAAGCCCTCCGGACAGCATGGCAGACCTCAGTCCCGTGGAGAACTTTAGGATACCAAGCAAGGTATATATACACAGTCTTTTTGAGATCCATACTATGGTTGTTGTATAGTGGGAGCTTATTTTTCTTACTTTCCTGAAGGAGTTTTAAGGCAACATCTGGCTCACTGATGGTTGATGCATCACCCTCATAAAACATGACTAGCAAGTTTAAGCTGGTAATGACAGGGTTGTAGTCCAGGTTGGAAAATGTTTGGGAAGAGCTTAGACTCAGACCAAACACAATTATGGGAATGTTTATGGAATTAAAAAGTCCACACATCCCTGTTTGAGTTCCAGATTTTTGTATAGAAAACAATAGACCATCTTGGCAAAATTGACAAACTTTTTTCCATACTTAATCAGACCTATAATATGTACAAAAATATTGAAAAAATAAATTCACTTTTATTTAAGATGCGGGACATAATATATAATAAGTTATTAAAGTAATTTATTTACATGTTGTTTTTGACAAATTTAGCCACAGGGAAATAGAAATAGAAAATACTTAATTTTATAAGTAGGTGTTAATGAAATTTAGTGATCCCATTTGCTATTGCTTGATTGTAAATAATTTTCTTGCATCTGGAAATGTTTGCTTGAGTTGACGCTACAAGCTACATTTACCCTTTTCCATCAGCAGGGGCCCTCCTTGCTTTATTAACACAGCGCAGGTCTCGTTTAGATGCCACATGCACAGTCATAAATTAAATGTGAGGATATACTATAATGATGGTTTTCACTTTATGTCATTCGGAAAAGGCACAAGCCTTTTTGATAATTGGTTGTGTTAAATAATATTGTGGTAAAAGTGAAATAATCTGCATTTATGTCTCTACAGACGCTCCCATCTTGGAAATAATAAGGTCCCTCAGCTTCCTAACTTAACCTTCATCTCTGTCTCACGAGAGTTGTCATGAAGCTCCCATTGTTCCGGAACTCTTTTATTTTCACAATCCTCCCGGTTGTCAAGGTCCATTTTATCCTTATCCTGATTGTCAACATTCAGCGAGCACTCGAGGCTTTGATATTCCCTTTGATTCTATGGTAGCGTCTGTTCAGTGTCCTGCAATTTGAATGAAAATAGATTTGTAATTACCGCCCCCCCCCCAAAAAAAGAAAGATGTGAATATTATTGGATTTGCATGGAGGTTGAAGCTTTTTTTTTTTTAGTCATGCCTCACGTTCAAAGTGGAATTTGATCAAAGCTTGGTCGCACGTGTGGCCCCAAAATAGTCTCTTACTGAGTCATTCAGGTTGAGATGGCTGGAAGTTTTGCGCATTACGGCAAGTCCAAGGGTGGCGGACGACCATGGAGGGAGGGGGCAGAAGACACATCCTTTTTGTTTTGTTCATCCGTCTGTCTTCTCCTGCCGCTACAACTTCCAGCAGCAATGAGTCATCCAACTCCCACACCCTCTCACTTTCTCTCTCTTTTGAGTTGATTTCCCACCCACCTTCCTTGGGGCGGACCGTGATGTCCTGTGCCTTCACCCCTCGTTTCCAATCTCAACGCACTCCCCCACACATTTCCCTTGGGGCTCCTGCACTCTTCTTCACCTGAGTCAAATTGCACGCAAGAGCTTCATTCACACAATTCTCATCATGTTCTCTTGATCAGGCTCACCTTAGGAGTTGTACATCACATGAGCTTAACTGTGGAAGATAGGGCTGAACGATTAATCGAATTGGAATCATCATTACAAAAAAGGAATTTGGAAAAAATAGAAAATGCATTCATTGTAACAGCCTATGGATCAGATTTATCCTATAGTTCCACGTCCAACTTTGCCAAATCTATTTTTAGTGGAAAATAATTTAAATGCGCTGATGCCTCAACGTATTGATTCTACACATAAAAGAAGTCCGAGTCAGCGTTACCTTCGGCGACGTGACATGTTTTATTTATGTGCGAACTCAAATACAGTATGTATGTATGTTCTGTGTGTAAAGCTTCAAGAATTCCGAGGTGGCTGTTTTTGTTTGTGCTTCACTACTTTTATTCATCTCATCAGCTTCACCTTTACCAAGCTGACATTTTTTGCCTTTTAGTGACAGTTTTATGATAGATTGCCATGGGCACAGATATCTAGAGGCTTTCGTGGATGAATCCAAATTATTTGGAAAATAACTTGACCTCTTCATAAGTGCCAAATCATATTTTGTGCCTGTTTTGGCGTGGGGTGCTTTTCAGCCTCACTCACCATTTAAATTGTTTTTGTGGTCCTTTACTAATACGTGAAAAAGTGGAAGGCAGATATCTGCCAAGGCTGATTCCTCTGAAACATAATTTAAACAATTACGATGTTCCCGGTGTTACTATTCTCCTTCAGGTAGCATCAATTCCTTTTTCAAAGCGCCACATATCGCAACCTTCAAAGATCCAAAAAGTGCATGTAAAGTGATTTCCGACTTCGCCGTGAGCAATAATTAATCAACTTTTCCTTGTTTCAAAATGCAAACTCAAACATTTCATCACACTTTGTTATTGACCTGCTGCCATATAGCAGCTAATTAACGTTGTCAGTGGACAGGGGTTGAAATCTGCAAGATTTTGCAGCAATAAGCCTTGGCAGATGCACAGCATGTTAATCAATAAGGTTCTCACAGATGTGCTCTGAAGGGAGGGAATCTCCTTTGGTATTTTTTTTTTCCCCCAGTCATTCATTTCCTCCCTTTGTTCCTCCTACCGATATCCCCCAAGAGAGGAGCCCAATGAAATAACATGTAATCTTCTCCCAAACCACATTCCTATTCCCTCTCCTTTTCTTCTCCTCTCTACTCCATCTAATTTCCATTCAACTCCTTTCTTGTGTTGTCCTCAGGCCCCGCCTGCTTGTTGAAACTCCTCTGGCACTCTTGTTCCTATAATGCTATTTAAACCGCTTTATTTTTGAAGTTTTGTTCATTTTTTTTTTCTTTTTTCCTGAATGACGATTGTAAGCTAGTGCGGGAACTTTTGAAAACAAACATTTGATTTCTCCGATGTGTTTCAGGAAGAGTTGCGGGAGCTCAGGGAGCAACCCATCGACCCTCAGGCCGAGCAAGAGATCATCGACAGTATCGAGGAGATCTACTTCTCTAACGACTCTTTTGACATGGTGCAGCATGAACTGGAGGTTTGTGTAAAAAAAAAAAAAGTCTCCGTTTTGAAGCGCTTCACTAACTGAATGAATGACAACTCACTCCCCTGTAAAATTGATGCCTGACTCACAGTTTCCACTTCCCCTCGATAGGACGGTAATTCCATCAGGGCCTGCGATAGCAATAGAATATTTGCGATGCTTCTGAAAGTGTGACGGTTTCCCGCGCTTCCTGGTTTCTCATCTGAGCCGCTGCCACTTCCTCTTCTCATTCCATTGACAACCAGACTGATGGATTATATCCAGTGAACAGAAGGAGGGTGTGAAATCTCATTAGATTTATCTTGGTCTCACCACACCACCTGAAATGAGACTCTCAATCAAGGGGAAAGTAATTACCTATCATCCCTTGGGGCATGGAATTGTAATATCTTCTTTACCCAGCTGAGTTTGTTTGTTGTTTACTAAAGAATATCCTCTGCCTTCTTGTCCCATCCTACATTTGATCTTAAAAGGTCTATGAATTGAGGTATAATTATTTACATTTCACTGACTCCAAGATCAGTGAGACCATCTTGAACTCTGAATGCTTCGTGGGCAATCATTTTAAATGATGATACTTAGCTGGAATATTTCCTCTGCTCCTGAGTGCCACGACGTCTTGTTGCCCCCCCAGCTAGAAACTTTTCTAATGAGGTTCTGTTTTGAAGCAGCAGGATAAATAACTCTGCAATACGTCAGTCACTGGCTGCATTACAAATCAACTTTGCTGTTGTTGTTGTCTGCTTGTGTTTGTTTAGAAACTCCCGACCGAGTTAAACCTGCTGGAGTTGGAAGAGTACCGAGACAGACTGAAGAGACAACAGGCAGCTGTAAGTCAGACACGCACGCTGTACTGAAATTCTTCCTTTGCCTCTCTTTCCAACAGAGCCCCTCTTCCTTCCTGGGTACGACACGTTAGTCGCCGAGCTGCCGATAAGCGCTGTGTTTTAGATCCTGTAGCTTTCCCCTAATGTGTCACCAGGCACCTCAGGGGAATAGCCATGGCAACTGTTCCAGTGACCAGTCGTGCCAAAACACTGCAGCCGTGTTGTTCAGGAGCACCTTCGACAGTTTGCCAGTTCAATGTCTTGGGGCATTTGCCAAAAAAATAAATAAAAAAAATCAGAGCCACAAAGCATTACAGAAAACGGATTGATGGAGAAAATAAAGCCGTTGCCTATTTCAGTCTGCGGGGCTCAGAAGTTTTATAAACAATAGGATGACTGCGCCTCATGTCTAAAAATAGTCTTCATGCAACTCAAAGCATCGAGAGGGAAATAAGAAAATTGCTCATGGGATTCACCCCCGCCCCTAAAAAAAAAAGCAAGCCTCTTCTTGGACGCTTGAGTATTGTAATGAATTGCTGAAATTGGATGCTCTTGCCAGGTGACGTGCAGTGAGCTTCTGGAAACACCTCAATAAACAGATTGAAAGTAAACGTGCAGGTCGTGTGCAAACCTCAAGTGAAAGAAATACCTTTCCTGTTGTTTTCATCCTACCATGAACATATGGCCTTCGACTGCATCGAGTTTTTTTTCTCACCAGGATTTTATTAGCGAGCGAGAAAATCTTTGAATGATTACTTCGGAGCAGCCAGATAAGGAATAGAGTTATTGTGCGGTGACGTCATAAACGTGAGCAATATGGGATCACGCTTCATCTCATCACTTCTGATATCCTTCTGCCAAGAACGAAAAGACCACCTTTGTGTGTGCACGTGTGCATTTACAGTGTACGCAACCCGCCTCAGCGGCGGCGCACACATTACTTCCGAGACGTGTCGTCGGCGGCGTGTGAAATGAAGCTTATCCCTGTGCAGAAGCAATGGCGGTGCTTCCATGCGCTGGGTCTCCTGTGACTGTCTTCTCTTTTGTCACAACTGAGATGCTATTATTTCAGGTTCATAATGAGATGACAGACAGATGCTTAACCCGTACGTTTTACCTGAATCCTCTGCTTCGGTCAAATAGGCATTTTGTGTCATTTGGGGAGAGAACATCTGCCTTGTCTGTCTGCCACCGCGTCTGAGCTTAATTGGCATCTCTAGCTCACTCTCGGCAGAGGTTCATCTCCCAGCTAATTGCCTTTGCGCACTGCACCGTGAGACCTCAGACGCTGTGGAAACTGGCGTAATCCAAAGATGCACTTTGACTTACTCCACAGAAGCTAAGACCAGAGGAGAGCCCGTGTTAATGACATGGTGGAAAAACCGATGTTGTTCTCATGTCGCTGAAAACTTCGCGAGGCTTTGCTTAAACCCCATCTGGTTGCTGAAACTGTCCTTGGGAAAGGTCTTTGGGTTTAGTGTGTATGCGCGTGTGGTGCTGTGAGGGGCAGTGAAGTGTCTTAACACCCAATGTACAATTTAGGGGAGCATATAACTCATTATGTGAAACTACTTTGAGCCACTGAATCAGTAAATTACACCACTGGTCCAAAATGGATGCAGCTTATGCACTCACTGACCACAATTGGGCTTCACTTTCATAAAGAAATGAGACACAATATAGAAGCTGTACACTCATAGTTCACTCTGTATTTTATATGTATTTTAGAGTTTAAGTAAGTACTCTAACTTGGTATAACATATCATGGTTCAACGATTTGGAATTGTGGCTGAGCGGGAGATGCCCCTTCGATACTCTCTGCATAGTGTTTATTTTTTTTAGTTTTGCTGCACTTTTTTTTTATCTTTGAGATGATACCGTGACACTTGGCAAACGTTTCTGTTTTAACACAGCGGTTCTCTTCTCTGCTCTCTCTCTCTCTCACGCTGCAGGTTTCGAAAAAGGTTGCTGATCTCATTCTGGAGAAACAGCCAGCTTATGTCAAGGTAAAAAGAAAAAAAATCTTACGTTGAACAGCTGCTTTATACTCTTACTCAATGAACGTAAAGTCAGCAAAAATGATTCTTCATCAATTTGAATATGTGTTATTAACTTATGAATTGGCTATTAAAATCGTCACCGTTATTTTGTCTTCGGGTCACAGTTCATGTCCTCTTGGTTGACCTTGTGAATGAAGAGGCGTTCAGATCTTGATTTTATGCAAATTATCATCCTGAATTAAATTAAAACTTAATCCCAGGAAATCCCTTCTTTGCTCCTTTCGATGATGTTGCAATGACCTGAAATGCGTATAAGAGATTTCATGTTAATGTGAGCGGTAGATAGATGTAGTAAAATAAGTCTTTTGCTCTTATCATCTGCTCCTGTTTTATAACAAGAGCGATATTTTTTCTGTATAGACCTGGGAGTAATTATGAAACCCAGCACCCACATTCAAAATGAGATTATTCAATTTAATATGATTGACCGGTTTTAGTGTGTTTCAACATGCTCTATTTACGGTGCTCTCAAAGTCTATTGGTAGTTTTGTGTTCTATTTCCCTTCAAGTAAATCCAATGAATTGGTTTCGTCGTTAATCTCGGTGATGTTTTCGTTCCTGGAAATATGTAGCAGAATGCGTCAATGCAATCCGATGACTGCTGCTGTTAAGCCATCTGAAGGTCAGTCTGTGAATAGTAAACTGGTCATTATTTCTGTGACCCTCCCGGTGACTCTGCCGCGTCCAAATGACAGCGGAACTTATTAGCCGGGGCATTCGCCTCCACCCATCTCAGCTCACGTATAAAAGTTGGTTTGCGAAATGCCCTCTGGAGTTCAGAGGGCACATTCCACATCGCCTGCATTCATGTCATAATGAGTCAAAAGAGAGATTTCATTTTGGATTATTGAGGATGATGATGATTTCCCTGCATCTGGGGCAAAAAACAAAAAAAAGGCAGTTCCCAGCTACATTTTAGCTTTGCTTGTATGGGAATATTTCTGCCTCCACCAGTTTGATTCTACTTATCTTCTCAACATGATCATTTCCACGATATAAACCGAAATGTAAATTGCTGAGAAACAGGCAATACCCCCCGCGGCCACAATGCTTCCTCTCGCCAGTGCTTGCGTGCCGTGGATCGCCCTTCAGTGGGAACATAATTTATCCAGACGTATCAACCCCTGGCTCGGAGCTTGAAACGATGCTCTGCTAAGCATCTAATGTGATTCATAGCAATAGATGGAGTAGCCTTCTGCTGGAGCTTGCGTCTGATCACTGTTGACACCCGCTAGCGACACGTGGCCTCCTCTTGCACTCTGAAAGGATGGAAGGTTACAAGAAGGCCGCAGCGATTGCCATTGATCTGCTTCCAGTGTGGCGATCATCAAATGAATCTGCCAATCTAAATAAGACATTTGCAAACAGTTGATTTTGCTCTGGAAAAATAACTATCAATATCCATTGATATTGCTTAACTGTCGTTTAGTTGTTTTTTAATCACTCAATACTGTAAACAAAAAAATTGTGAATAAATAGTAATGGGGCAATAATGTTTAGTACTTTAATGCAAATATTATGTGACACAATTATTTGATTGAATAATTGATTTTTAATTAGCATGAAGAATAGAAGAATTTCTGGATACTTCAGCTTTTCATTGGACGAGCGCTTTTGATGCACTGTAACTGCTTCCTCCAAGTCGGATTGGAATTGGCTTCCCAGATGTAATGAATTTCCACGGAGGAACCTTAACCAGGTCGCTAAACACAATCAAAAAGAAATGGACTCGGGGTGGGACTCAATTATTTTTACACTGGAACCACACATTCATTAGACTTATCCGCGCGTCTTTCATTGCGCCTCCCTCGTTGAGGCGAAAAAGCTTTATTCAACCTTGGTGGTCAGACCTGCCAATTACAATTGAGGTCTCAAGGCTGTCTCACTGCAGAGATTATAAACCGACAGCAAATAGATCTGTCATGAAATAGATGCCTAATGTCAGCTAACCGTGTTTACTTGCGGATTCCTACGAAATGCCAACTCCAGAGACCAATTCCATGTCATTCATCGGCGTTTCATTGCATATCCTTGACAATAAAGCAGACTTTAGGTTTGACCCAAACAGCAGCAGCATTAGAATGTATAGGCATACTCAGAGCCTTGCATAGTCAATGTATTGGAGGGTCAGAATGAAGACCTCTAATGAATATATGAATAACATTCAAAATCTAGTGAGACGAATATTTTTTTGCTTGACCTTAACTTGCCATTTCTGCTTATTTGTTGACATAGTAGGAGCTGGCCGGCTCACCTTTCCTCAGTTTACGTTTTGAGGATGTACATGATGCAGTTTATGTTTGCTGGTACAGAGCTAGCCTTTAACTTGGCAACCATTTCTTTAAATTTTCCACAAAACTGAATAGAGGAGGCTTTTAAACTATTATTTACCCTTGGCAGCTGTACACTGTAAGCTAAAAAATAAAGTGCTCATTGGGCCTTGCTATAATGTATGAACATTCTCTGACGAAAATGCTTCTTTATTTCTGTGTTTTTGCGCTCCTGAGCTACGGTTGACTTATTCTGACGGCGTCAAATCTCTAATTTCATCACACACTCGCAGCAGGAGCCATCAAACGCTAATGTGTGCTTACATTGCAGTTGATGTGCATGCGGTTCAGAGTTGAAGCAGCGATTTGGTTGATAAATGGCTGCATCGGAGAAATCAATCTTTGCCTCAGGCTCCTCTTTAACACTTAAGAGAAATGTAACTGTGAAGTGTTTCGCTTTATGTTCTCAGGAGCTGGAGAGAGTGACGGCGTTGCAGACCAACCTGCAGCTGGCTGCTGTCATTTGTACAAATGCAAGAAGGTAATGATGTGCTTTGTATGCTTGGCAGCGTTCCATCTATATCTTCTTAATGCTTTTCATAAACTAACACACTCCTGCTTGCTTCTTTATCATTTCCAATAGATTCATGAAGCTTAAGATCAAATAAAAGAATTCTTTATTGACCCCATGTGTCAAAGCAGTACATTGTTAAATAAATGAATAGGAAGTAAAAAAACAGTTTTAAGCAATTCCTGTTTTGCTCCAGGGAGGAATGAAGAAGAACAGTTCTTTGAGCCGGATGCTATATTCTTGTAAGGCAAAATCAAATCATGCTAATTACACAGTATGTTGAGTGCAAGCGAAAATGGTTCCCACTTTTTTATCACACAATCAGCCTTGCAATCAAAAGATCTTTATCTTTGAGATGTGATGTTGTTCAGGTCTGATATGCAGACTTAGCCAACCTATTTGTTTCATTTCAAAAGATTTGGTCATTTTTGCTCCCATTAGGCAACTGAGTGTGTCAAAGGAGGGATTCACAGAAGCGAGCTTGGGCTTATTAGCTAATCAGAGAAGGCGGCAGCTCCTAACAGGCCTGCTGAAGTCTCTTCGGACCATCAAGACACTGGTAAAATATATTCACGACTATAATAATGCCCTTAACCTCATCAAAATCATGTGAATCAGCCCTAAAACTGGAGCGTCTTTTTACTACTCTCTTTAGTCTTTCCAATCTGCAATAGCTTTTTTTAGGGTAAAAAAGAAAATAATAATAATAATTTTGCTCTCTGAACATGCATGCCTTGAAATTTTTGGTCAAATTGGAATAAATCTGTTATATTATACCGCACCGTGGGTTTATGGTCTATAGAATGTTTAAAACAAATTTATCATTTATGAAACCTATATTGTTTATAGCTGGTATGTTATGGACTCGTTGCTTTGTTTAAAAAAAAAAAACCCACTGTCATAACACTATCAAACAGTATATGATTATTACAGTGCTCAAGTGTTGTTCTTGCCTTCACAGCAAAGAACAGACGTACGACTCAGCGAAATGCTCGAGGTATCGTAAAGCCTCCGTGCGCACATTGACACACACGCTGACGGCTGACTTGAAAGGTCAATATCATTATAGATTCTGCATCCAAAGCTGAACTCATACAAGTGCTTGACGCGCCTTACAAATGCTTGTCTTTTATGAAGATCCGCCAGAGCAGACAAAATCAATATGACTGACACTGAATTTGTTGGCCTTTTATTGAGAGTAGCTACCAAGCATTGACTGAGCATAGTTTATGAGGGCATAATAAACCAATATATTGTCGCATCATCGTGATGAAATCAAATATTTGTCCCTTAACCACAGCTTTCAGCTTAATCTGAAGAGTTTTCAAAGTCTGTGTGTAATGATTGAATTTGCCTTATTCCTCCAGGAGGAAGACTATCCTGGCGCTATCCAGCTCTGTCTGGAATGTCAGAAGGCTGCCAGCACATTCAAACACTACAGCTGCATCAGGTACGATATTAAACAGGAGGTGGTCGAACCGCAATCTTAAATTGATGTTAGAGAAAGAAAGAAAAAGTTCCGTTTCTGCCTTTGAATTAAACACACTTGGTGCAAATCCGACACAGGAAGTCTCACTAACAACAATCAGCACTTAAGCAAAGTAGCTCAGAAAACACTTTGCGGCTCAACACTCCGGCAGTAACAATTGGGCTTAAGTGACAGGATGACTGATGATCAGTAAGCCCACATTATACACTGGAAATTGCAATGCTGAACACTCCTTCTTACTCCTCCTCCCTGCATCTGCTCTTAATTTGCTTGGATATCACTTCCGTCTTCAACGTGACATTAATTTGTCATTATTGGAATTGAATGCATATAGGGAAGCTTGTCGACTGTATGACAAAGAGGTGGCTGCATACAAAACAGTCCTGTACTTTATTGGCCAACAATTATTCCTCCCGAGGAGTTGCTCGACTTTAGATTTTGTAATTGTACTCTGGTCGCTTTTCAACATGAGTACATTGCAAGCTAGCATGTCATGCAGGTTTTCAGCCCTGACGGATCGCCCACTCTCAGCGGCTTGTTGCCGGCCGAATGCACTTTGATTTAACCTTGTAGCGACAGTTTTCCATGCGCCACCGAATGCCCTATTCAGAAGGTTTGTTTCACGGCCGCCCCTCCTCGTTCTTGTCCCTTTCTTTTTAAAAGTCAATATTATTATTTGGCGAACACTGTCCACGGCCCCCCTGGTCTGTCTCGATGCATTTTCATCAAATGGCTCACATCAGTGGCTATAGGGGAGGCAGCCTGAGAGCTCCCTGAAGTCAACAGAGTACAGACTAGGCGATAGTAAAAGTTTAGCTTCCTGCCTTAATGCAGGTTTGGGAGCTTGCAAAAATGGAAGTGCACACCCGAAAGAATAGTCTGTTATCCAGTCAGCAGGTCTACTGTGGAGGGACTTTCCCCAAGGCCCAGTGGGGCACCTATCGTCACTTCTAATTGAAAAACACTCAGATTCCCTCCTAACTACATTTCAATCCTCGAGTTTTCCCACAGGGAACAGGTTGTTAATTAGTTTTGCTCCTCATATTGTTATTTATGTATTCTGTCTGATCATGGAAGGCTGCCTGTGTGCAAGTAAGCATCTGATTCCACACTCCAATGGACAAATATAGCACAAATACTGGTCAACATCTTTTACCGTATGTGCAGAAAAAGGTATGAGCAAACTGAATTTTAAGTTCTGCTGAAGATGGTTTCAGACATCTGCTGAAGAAAACTGGAAAGACCAGCAGCCAATGAAAGTACGTGTTTGAGGGATTATGAGCGAAATGAAACTCGACTGGACCTAATATGGATCTCTGAGGAACACCTTTGGATAAGGAAAGGGGAGAGAAGACCCTCAACCCTCGCTGACTGCAAGCGGCTAATGCAATAACTTGTCATTGACCTTGCTCACGCTAGCCCATGCCATTGTGGCTGTAGTATATTAAAATGATGTTAAGACAAACAGGGTATGCATCCAGTTGGCGTCTGCTCCATTTTCAGTTGGACCGCCTGAAAAGCTGTTAAGGATTCTCCCGGGTGTCGAGCACCAACGCTCGGATGTACTTCTTCAATAGTCACAGGCCGGCTGTATGGATCAGCACAGCTGTCTGTACTTGAGCCAAACTTTCTGCATTGTTGTGTGTTGTGTAACAAGTCGTTAACCTTGACCGCAGTGTCTGGATTCTGGCAGCATAGCCAATGTCGCATTGGTGTTGGACTGACTGCTGATTATTTGAGGTTCATGACCGTCCTTGTAGTGTCAACAGTCTTCTGCAATAATAACGCTCACAAAGTTTAAACTATTTTTGCCCTATCAAGGTTTGTTATGAACCAAGTTTTATGTCATTCATGGATTTTATAAACTACCAACATGTGGGGACTTTCAGATTCTTGACTCTCATCTCCCCATTCTCCTGCACCGAGCAAGGAGGCTTAATTAGCAATTTTATTAAGGACACTCTCTTCCTTTGGGCAAATTGCTGTCTCATAAGACCCAGCACAAGAACGAGCTGACCTGAAAAAGACCCCAAACAAAGCAGGGACAGAAGCAGGGAGACGACCGACGGAACAAAGGATGACTACGAACGGCTGCTGAGCATGGCTAGCCCAAGGGAATTGCACGGGTGTCCTGGGATGGACAAAATAAGATGTGAATTCTGTTGTTGCTTCTTTGCATTCCAGTTTGAAGGATTTTCTCGGCATGAGATAACGTCTGAGGATGCTTCAAGGTTGTGTGGGCGTCTCATGTTTGTCATAAGCCAGCGTTATGAGTGCTATTGAGTCTTGAAGTTGGAGCTGGAGATTAACTTTGCCCTGTTTTACAATACTTGATGAGATCACTGAAGTTATTTTTTCAGCTCTACTATGTTTCCCTTTTGCAATGTTCACTTATGATATTGAATGTTTTTTGTTGTTGTTGTGGTACCAGTTCCATAACTTGAGGAATACTGAAATATAAATATATTAAGTGATGGCTGAGAAGTAATTGTTTTTATTTTGTTTGTTGCAAAGGAACTTAAACACTATATTCAACTTTTTCTCTCCACAGTGAATTGATTCTAAACTGCAAGACACTCTGGAGCAAATAGAGGTACCCTCCTCTCTCTCTCTCTCTCTCTCTCTCTCCTCTCGTTTCCTATGCGCTCTCCACTCTCTGCCTTATCTGTAATTGAGTTATTGAGAAGTACTATATGTGAAAATGCATTTAATGTCATATAGTATGTTCGGCTCTATGCTTTAATTTTGCGAAAACACATTTATTCACATACAAGTTTGACTGTTTAATTCTGCCTCAGTCCAAATATTGACAGGACGAAAAGTCATTATTATAACAGAGAAAGGACTAAATCATATCAGTTTCATCTAGCGCTTGCTTGCGATATTATGACCTGATAAAAGGTATGCAAAGCAATTTTCTCTTGCACCGGCGCCTCTGCGCTTGAATAGATTAATTACTTGGTTTGTCTGTACACAAAAAAAAAAACGGCATGCACGCGTGCACACAAATATTGCAAAGCCATTGGTGGAAGTGCTCGCTTGTTTACCTGTCGCTTTGCTGATAAAAGAAAATCCTTTTATTAAACACTGTGTACAAAGAGCAATCCCTCACGTCAAGTCAGTGACGGTATTGCTTACCATGTTTGCAAACACGCATGCTGACGGAGAATCTGTGTATTGTATACGTACGTATGTACACACGTGGATTAAAGATGTCATTTGGTGTTTACAGTCTTACATTGAACGAAAACAGTTACATTCAATTGACCTCTGTCAGCGCCCCTGTTTTGAAAGGTTAATTGACTATGGCAAGGTCGTATACATCCTACTTGATACCACCTTGTCAAAATATTCACTTCACTTGCACATCTATATCTAAATCCCACATCTTTAACGTGATAATCTCTTTCCCTACCTTTTGTCATCCGTCTGTTTCTGCCTCCAGGAGCAGCTTGACGTTGCCCTGTCAAAGACTTGCAAACACTTTGATGTTGCACACTATACCAAGGTCCAGCTGGCCTACACACTGCTGGGGAAGACACAGGTGAGTTATTGGGCCCCTCTTCAAGGTTATGGAAACGGTCCAACGCCAAGAAATGGCTGTTCCATCTCGCCTCAAGCATTGTTTTTTACTTCATCCTTTGAATGAGGGTGAAAGTCATGCGTGTAATTTAGGTGCTGAATGACCATCGCAAGGTTGTGCTAATTTATCCGATTATAATTTGCCAGTATATCTTTGCCAATGTTCCCATCTTCCGAATAAATATTAGCCTCCATGCACAATGTAATTCTCCGCGGCTTCCACCGGTCTCACTTGAGTTGGTTCAATTAATGCATCAATATTTGCTTATATACTGTTGAAAATCCGATTGCCTTTCTGCCAAAATCAAATACAGAGCATTTAGACTGGTTTCGTTGGTGAGACATATTTTGGGGTGGAGTTTCTGCAAATAGAAACAACTGAAGGAGACAAAATCAAACGGTCAATTGGTAATTTTAGAGGATTCAGCTTTTAATGCAGCCAGTAACAAAGTGAAGCAAGCTGGTCCAATTGAACCGCTGTAGCTGTTTTCTCAGCACGTCGCAGCACGTGGGTGAGAAACAGCCTCAAGCCTACTCCAGTGTAATGAAAAACATGAATGTTTCAAAATGGGTAATGAAGCTGAAATTCCACACCAAAAATAGCAACCGTAACCTTTTTTAGGAGATCTAAATGTGCAAGTGGAGGACTATTTTCACGTGTGTTCTGTTGGAGGCTTATTAAGTATTTACAACGGCGAGGAAAGAAACTGCGGAGCCCATGTTCATCTTAATGAAGAAACATAGAGCAACAGTGTAGCTCACTGATGACTGTTGAATAGATCTCGGACAACAATGTCGTTGAGAAAAAGCTATTAGGCGTCGACTGAAATGCCAATGCTTGCTAAAAGAGTCGTCACCACTGAGCTGCAAAACATTTCTGACTCTTCCCAACGACATTTTCACCTTGTCATTCATCTCCAAGGAGACCACATGTTATATGTGGCCAATTTCTCAAATTAGTTGATCATTTCATTATTTATGACCTGGCAATTATAAAGACGGGCAGATGAAAAGGACATCCTGCTATAATCCTTCTCATCACTGTGCATTTGGCTTTCTCCAGACTGCTATGGACCAGCTCCACATGCACTTCACCCAAGCCATCCACAATACTGTGTTTCAAGTGGTGCTGGGATACGTCGAGCTCTGTGCTGGCAATGCTGATACCAAGTTTCAGAAAATGCAGTATAAGGATCTGTGTACGGTAAGTGACTGATTCCACAAACACCTTTTGTGTGTGCAAAGAAAATGAATTCTTACAATAATAATAAAAATAATTCTTAATAATAATAGTATTAGTAATAATAACGCTCATTATTTTCCCATCATGATTTTATATTCTAATTATAATAGTACACTCTGACCTTTTGAACTAAGTTCCACTTTGACTTTCACTTTCAAACTGTAGCTTGGTCAATTTATCATGAACCTACAGGGACAAATTGCTGCATGTCCCCCAGAGATTATGTTGTAAAAGGTTATTGGGAAAGGTTCCCTTTTCCTGTTTGGAGAGGACAATTTGTTTTGGCCCCATTTTGCACCGTATTCAAGTTTTGATAGTTTTCTTCTTGACACTCTCTACTTGCTTGTTGACGCCTTGTTTGTTCGGATTGCGCAGCTGTCACGCGTCAGTTTTCTACAGGCAGGATTTTTATTTCAGGATTTTTGAAGATTTCACTCCTTGCTCACTTGTTTCAGCACCTCTCAAATCAAAGTCAAAAATGGAAACTTTCATCTCTTTTGCTCGGATCGAGAAATTAATTGTGGAGGAGCAAAGGCATTGCTTCTGTGTTCCCATGATAAGCAAAGGTTGACGGATGTGAAAGCTCACATTAGACCCTCTAAACTCACTTTTTAAATTGTGCGACTTAAAATTCAATAGCGACGAGAACTCTCTGAGAGGTCAGTTAGGATTTCGGTAAGGCCGTATTAATTTTACATCAGCATCTCATCATTATTGGCCAGACTTGGTATCAATCCCCTGGTCTGTTGAACCTCTCTCCATGGAACTCCAGTCGTCGAAGGTGAAGTGGCTGGAAATTTTGGACTTCTCACTCTTCAGTGTCTTACCTCAAGTCATTTATTTATATTTATTTAGGGATGTATTTGAATAAATTTGACCCTTTTGTATTGTTGAAGTGACTCCAAGGCTTCTGTGTTTATGCAGGCGGAGTTGCTTATTCATATAATACTGAGCTGTTACCTCAGCATTTTTTCTTTCCAACTTGATGTCTTTGTTTTAAGGGGCTCTCACAATGATGAACCTTCTATTAAGATGGCCGGTACATGGACAGTTTTAGAGAAGATGCACGTTAAGACTGATCCAGATTGAAACATGGAATTCAAATCGGCGTTCCCATGGGAAGTCCCCGTCTCCTTGGCAATTCTCTAATCTGGTTTAGGCTTCGTCAAAGCACTTTGAAGATGAATTGAAACTCCATCTTATTGAATAATACTAAGAGGCGACCCCAGTCGGACTGGTTCATTTGCTTTACCATAAACACAGCAGGACTCTGTGATGATTCAGCAATGCACTAGATCTTGTCAAAAGTTGAGTTGAGCTTGAAACCATTTAGTGGAGCCAAATGTTCTGCTTCTCTCTAAATGAATCGTGTGTTGTGAGCTGCCAATGGTAGTTGTGTCAACTAGAAGGACAATTGAAGGCCACCCACTCTGAGGTTGATATCTTTAAATCTGCAGTAGCACAGTGTTGCTAGATATGATGTGTGTCATCGACGCTTTCTGAAAATGAAACTGTAGAATTATTGTGGCCGTTCTGCCGAGAAACGATGATTCTAGGGACCGTTTTTTTAAAAATAGCAGCATTGTTGTTCCACCCCACCCGCTGGCTGACATTATACAAAGGGGTGATTGGGAATAAATAAATAATAAATGCGAGGTTGTATTTCCTCATCAAATCCACAGCTCCACTTAGACTCTCACCTCTTCCTGTGCCTTAGTTGCTTGGCAACATGCTGCTGACATGCTTGAATTGTGGAAAATATGGAGTGTCAAATGTATGCCACATCCACTCCTTTAATCATATGTTCCAATTTTCTATCGATCAAAGTTGTAGTCTGTCCCAGCTCTTAATGAAAGATTCCCTCATGTTCAAAAAATAGAGATAAATCAAAGGAAGAATTTTTTTTACATCAGTCCATTGTTGTATGAAACTGCAATTTCCACATTCTTTCCATGTTGAACTAATTACTGCCTTTATCTTGATTGACACTCAAATTAGCATTGATGCCTAATTGTGAGTTCTGAAAATATTGGGTTGCGTTTGCATTCATTTATTTCCAATTAAAATGCAACTCTTGATTTTGTGTCTCCCCCCCAAATGGAATTAGTAGACCTAAGTTCATTTGCCTCTAATTACAACATTTTTCTAACGAGTTCATGCAATAATTTACTCTCTCGTCAGTACGTTTCAGAAATGAGATGATTTGTCTGAATAATGAACATAAGCATTCATTGGATATTATTTGAAGCACAGCAGTTTATGTTGTAATTTTTTTGGGGGGGTGGTTCCTCATTACATCTGTGTTTGCAGCATATCACCCCAGACAGCTACATTCCGTGTCTGACGGATCTGTGCAAGGCGTTGTGGGAGGTGATGTTGAGTTACCACCGCACGATGCAGTGGCACGAGGAGCATGACAAGCAAGTGACCACACCTACTCCAGGTACTGCATTATGTTTATTTTGGTTCTACATTTGAAACACACGCGTCCGATTGACTCTGATTCGGTTGCAAAAGCGGGTATCTGCTCGCAGTAGCCTGAGATGAATAAGGAAGTCACAGAATCAGTTTGACTTAAAAGGCTTGGTGAAAATGGGGTCAGGTTTCCACACGCTCCGAAGCACTAATCTTTTCTGGCTGTTTGATATCAGCATAATGCACAGCTCGGTCAGGTCTACGGCTTGACTTGGAGAATGCCCCGACCTTGGTCCATTTAAAGCGTATTTGTTGTTTGTGTGCTTTTACATTGGGATGCAGCTGCTGTCGTTTCGCTTTGGAGCTCATTGAACAATGAAAGCCCTCTAAAGTTCTACTCTTACATAAAATTACTCAAATAATTATTCAAACAAATAAGATGCCCCATTTCATCTCGACATAATCTGTCAAATTAACTAGTTCTTTATTTATGTTAAATCAGATGTCTTAATTTCGTTGCCCGCATTCCATTAGACGAATGGGGCTATCTTGTATTTCGGTGTGATTGGAAAACATACTAAGTCCTTGGATATTTCAATAAATGCCGTCTTCCCCTTTGAAGGAAAGGACATGCCCCCCGTTTCCTGCCAAGAATGCAATCAATCATTTCAATAGTTGATCGGCTTTCACCTCTGTGTAAAGGTGTCCCTGGCCATAGCGTTGGCTTGCTTTACACTCTCTCCTAATATGTGCGCGGTCTCTCGCTGTAATGATTTACTGTGCATGTGCCGTCTCATTTGTTCCACAGTATTTTGAGGTGACTTTGACCTCCAGCTCACACTAGAGGCCGCCTGTGTCGTAACAGTCAAGCCTACTATAGCTCTCGCCTCCTCTCGTGTCCATCTTCTTTAGTCGACGTCTGGCACTTAATATATTGAGTTGTTCACTGTAATATTTCCCTAATTAATCTTGTACCTCCATTAAAGGAAAGACGGTGGCTGGGGTCATTTTTCTACCTGACAAGATACATGTCTTACAGTATCTCATACCTGGACATGTTTCATTCACACTGAAGGCCATCAGGCACCAGAGGTCAAGGGTGTGTAATATTAAATAAAAATGGCCATTTTGCTTTCATTGGTTTTGAAGCCTGTGATGGAGTGACAGCTTGTCTTGAGCAGCTCTCACTATCAATTCAACTGTGAATTGCCCTTGAGAAAAATCTAAACGACTTTCAGTTGGCGACATTGTGATCATCTCCGACGACTGTATCAGAATCTGGTCACATGGGTTTTTACATATTCAACCAATTGGTTCATGCAGTCGCCATCTACATAGTAGAGGTTGGACCGCATGTTGCGTACCATGTTGCGTATGAATCATCTTTTTTAAATAGTGATTGACTTTCTTTCACATTTACCTACAAACTGCGACTCCGCCATTACTACTACCGTTGTTGTTCATGATAAATGACATGACGAGATGGCGACGTCTGTAATTTGCAATTTATTCATGCACATATTGAGTGACGGCCAATCTAAACCTCTACAAAAACACATCACTCCTTGTCTCATTTGTTTCTATAATGATCGCAATCATGGGTCAAGAAAAGGAGTAGGGTAAATCGATGTTTTTTATTTATTTATTTAAACTTGTGTTATATGCATACAATGGAAGGAAATAACGATTGCTAGCGATAGGTTATTATCATTAGCTCAGTGGTGTTAAACTCAATTCCAGGACCAAATTTCTAGGTCACACAAGACAAACATTGTTAAACATAAATGTGAATCGTGCCTTTTGTAGCCGATTGTTGGATGATGCAGCTATTATACATGCGAAAACAAAAAAATAGCTAAAACAGCTTATTTGGATATATACCTGTAAATAACTAAGGCGAAGAACAATGTGGCGCAAATGCTCATTTATGTCAGGAAGTTATTCCAACAGACTTGATTCCTCTTGAGATTACCTCCCCTTACTTAACTTGGTGTGGTAATTTGGTTGGAAATGTATAGTAAGGCGGAGCATAGCTTTCCTTTTGTTAATCGTATTCCTTACAGAGATTAACTGGTCCGGTGGGCATCAAACTGCATGCTGTGTTCACACCATATATATATATATATATATATAATAGAATGTATAGAAAATGCTACTTGTTATTGGTCGGAGAAGCTTTTTGATTCTTCTTCATATCCTTCATGTACCTATGGAGCATTTCCAATAAAAATGATTGAATCCTTTTGCACCATACGACAACAAGGATTTTTTTATTATTATTATTATTACACACTGTCTATCAACACATTTCACAATGACCTGCTTTCTCGCGACACAATTGATATATTTTGGGGGTATTGATGTGAAAAGAACAACCTCAAAGGCTCTGTTGGTTTCCTGCGGGCTTTGACAAATCCATACTCACTGATCCCTACTCAAGCCAAGGTTTCAGTGTAGTTCTTTTGTCTGCAAGTTTCTTTGCCTATTGAAAATGACCTTGACAGATCCTCCCATCAATCACTCTTGCTTCTTGCTCTCTTCAATGTGAGTGTACTCAGCCAACATGAGGTGGTGGGCTTAACTAAGAAGTTGCATTGCGCCACCTGACAACAAACAAGGCAGATATCTTAGGTGACTATCATGGCGTGTTGAGCACTCAAGAAGAATCCACCTCATGTTCCTCTCCATTGCTGAATGATGGCTAGTCATAGCTCAACTTTAAATTTGGAATGCTTCAGAGTGCTTCTGACTTCCTACTTGAATGAACAAGAGGAAATTGTAAAAAAAAAACCAAATCAAAGATTTGGTATCTTTTAACTTTGATAAAGATGCTCCTTAGCCTCTATTCTTTTTTTTTTAAAATGCACAGACGATGCAGTGGCGACACAATCTGATGAGTTGGGGATAGACCGCAGCTATGTGAAAAAGAAGCTGGAGCACGGACTGACACGGATCTGGCAGGTTGGCTGCCTGTTCTCTTTAGAAATTGAATTTCTCTTCCTACAAATAACCCATTTTCTCTTTTCTTCAGGATGTCCAGTTAAAGGTGAAGGCCTATATCCTGGGGACTGACATGTCTCACTTCAAATATGATGACTTCATCGTGGTATTGGATGTCATCAGCAGGTATTGTTTAACGCCAGAACAGGGAGCTCTGGCTTCCTAACGACTTACGTTTCATCATTATTGGATCCCACCAAACGAATCTGGCACACTTTGGATTCATTCATATTCTGACGACGACACCCACCACATCACTTAAATACACATAATTAAAAACAGAATCATTCCCGGTGGGATATTGCTAGATTACAATTTTCCCCTCAAATGTTCTGGTTGTGTTATTTATTCATCATGTCAGAAAGACTGAAACCTTGCACACATTGGCTCTGCCCAAATTCAAGCAACAATCCAACCATACAATCCTTGTAATTATTTGTTACTTATCCTTAATTAGCTTTAACTGCTACAAAAAAAAAAAGGAACATCTGCTCAGTGTTTCAGAAATCAGTCAAGCGCGTTATGAGATAAATGTGCATGGAAGGAATCAGCATACTTGGGAATACACTTTGTATTAGATTACTGTTTGCAGCTTTCTTTGATACCTCGCATTGAACGTCTGCTGTATGACAATGAATGGGGAATGCGTGGCACGCTGTACATGACAAGAATAATCTGGCTAGCAATGTCTCCCCCAAAAAGTAACTTTAGATATGTGAGTGTATTTACAGTTTCCTCAGTCTTATGAGTGACAGTTTGCACGCATATCAGCTGACAGGCTCACTTGTCAATCAGCACACAATGCTGCGGTGCACTTGCTCCCTCCGCGATTGTACATCATCAAACGTTGGTTGTTTTACACCAAGCGTGGCAGAGATAACCCCACAATCTGCTTCAAGATAGAATGGCCCATGAGAAAAACTGTCAGGGAAAGCATTCAAACCAAAAGAAAGCCTAAATTGGACCTGCTGCAAATTGGACCCTTGCTGTTAGCTCAAACAAATGACTGAGCATGAAATCCAGTTCAAAGTTCATTTTCCTCCCCTCCCATCTCCCATGTCATTAGTCCGCATTTCTTTATTGTCTCCAAGGCTGATGCAGGTGGGGGAGGAGTTCTGTAGCAGTAAGTCGGAGGTCTTGCAAGAGTCCATTAAACGCCAGAGCGTCAACTACTTCAAAAACTACCACAGGTGAGACAATTGTCAGCGTTTTGCTAATATTTAACAATCGGCTGTGACACGATTTCACAAACAGCGATTGGGGTGATCCCCACGATGCTTTTTGCCGTCGTTAACAATTGATATTTGCATGAACCCGACTCTCGGGGAACATAAGTTTGACGGCCTCAGCTTTTGACACCCTTTTCACTTCTTCAAAGCACATTGTAAAGTGTCTCTGAGGAACAATTAATTCAATAACTTTTTAAATTCATGGCCCTGTCAGGGTTATCTATTTTGACTGTGAAAGCTTTTCAAACTTTTTGAAAAGCTGTGACTCATCCCCATTTTTCGACTTCCTTTTACAATTTCTCAGGGCACGACTGGAGGAGCTGCGTATGTTTCTTGAGAATGAAACATGGGAACTTTGCCCTGTCAAGTCAAACTTCAATATCTCACAGCTCCATGTGAGTTTGACTCTTTCCTTGTCTTCCATTTCAGATGCCAAATTCTGTTAGCTGTATGTGAGGAAATTAAATCGGTTTCCCAGTTAATACTGCTGCATGGTTCTTTTTATAAAATACTTCTCCGTTTGGATTTTTCACAGTGCTTCAATACTTTCTTTTCTATGTCACATCTTTCACAACCCAGGAGTTTAAGTTCATGGACCAGTGTCGCTCCCCTCCGCTTTCCCCGAGCAGGCAGGGTGCGTCCTCTGCCTTCCAAATCCAAGAGGAACTCTCTCTGTTCCAAAAATACCTGCAAGATGGGAACCCCTTTGAGATGCATATTGAGCAGAAGGAGGAAGAGACGGAGGATGTTCTGGCATCTAATGGGGTGAGTTCCAAACGACCCCATATTAGGGTTGAGGGACACAATATCAGCTCAGATCCTTTTAATCCCTCAGTGGTCACGAAAATAACAATATGATAGAATAATTAGGTCAAATGATCTTCATTATTTACATATGTTTATCATCCACTATATACAGTACTGACATTTGTCTTATGTTGACAATTGACAGCGTCTACCCTCTGATTGAGTCAGGTCAACATCAACATCATTGAGATAAATATGACTAATTAATGAGGCTACCTGTTGAGATACACCACTGTGTTCATACAGACGCGAGATAATTAATTGGCACGCAATCACTTTCGCAGCCCCAAACCTGCCGATTTAAATTTCGAATGACATGCATGTTTCAGGCATCTTTTTTTTATTCAGTGTAAACAAAAAGTGTTGTTTATGCTTTGGTGGCCGAGAATCTCTGCGAAAGACAAAATTGCGGTCACAATCAGGACTGAGTGATGGCGACCAGGACACCAAAGACACTTTATTGTGATATTGACCCATACGTGGTTGAGGCACAGAGAATTTGTCCTTCGGAGCACAACACATTCAAAGTGACAGCTACCCTAAAGAGCCAGGCAGCCACACAGGCGGAATGATTGGTTCCTTGTTCACTCTCTCAGCCGGAGAAGAGTCGGTCGGCCTCGCGTGTTTGCAGCCATATATCACGCTAATAGAGGCACACAGGTCCAGTGTGCGCAATTTTCTACCGTCTCCTTAAAACAAAAAAGCATTCACTTGTTCTGTCGAAATCTATTTGTGAATGATACTCCATTTCGCTTTTGATTACATTGGTTATTTTTATCGGGCTCCCTTTTAAAACCATATTGCCTTATCTAATGCGTCAGGCTTTCAAAGCCCAAGCGAGTAAGTTAAAGGGGTCATGGAAGCTCTTTTTGACTCTGCTTTGATCCATTTCACAACCGTAAAACGGAAGATTTTCATTGCGTTACAATCCGGTTATTTATGTACATCAGTGTTATTCCTTCAGAGCTCCTTCTCTACAATTGGTTCTCCTTGTGTATTTTTCATTTTGGCCTCGCTCTCTTTTTCTCAAGCACTGATCTTTTTTCTTTTCTTTTTTTTGGTCTCACATTCTTTTTTGCGTTTCTAAAGTACGAGTCCGACGAGCTTGAGAAGAGCGCTTATCAGGATTACGACAGCGACAGTGATGTCCCCGAGGAGCTGAAGCAGGACTACGTTGACGAGCAGACGGGCGACGTTCCTCTCAAGAGGTCAGTCACACTAGTTCATGCTGGGTACTGACACAAAGGACACCCAGCCGAGCACGAGCGGTGTTTCATAATAGGTCCGTGTGTCGATCATTTCTACTGCCAGGTATTTGACATTTACTGACAAAATGATCAAGCTTACCTGAATCCATACTGAGTTTAAACGGTATAAAGATGAATAGATTTGGTATTTCAAGTCATCAAACCACCCGCTTCTTTTTTATTTTATTTTTTTTGACATGGTCTGTGCATTCTTTTTTTTTTTTTAAAACATGGTTTATGCATAATTTTAGCTCACCTCCTTTTCACCCTGCTCTGTAGGCAAAAATCAAGTCTTGAAAATTTCTCTTTCTTCCCACATTATGATTACGGACCAATTAGTCGCTATTAAAGCTGCCAAGATTATTCGACTCGTTTTAACGATGATCAAATCGGTCAACAGCCCAAAAATTTGAAGGCAGACAGTATCATAGGAAGGAACTGAAAAAATGATTCTGCAGTAATATCAATCCAAGCAAGCTACACTGTATGTATATACTTTACAGCTTTGATGGCATACTTGGAAAATGAGGTCTCGTATTGGACCTCTTTATAAGTATATCATGTTAGGGTCAGTGAGTTGAGATACATTTACGCAGCGAACAAAACGTACAACACTATTACTTATTCAGAAGCTTGTCAGTTCAGAAGCATTGTTATGGTACGCTCTATGTCCTGTCATGAAATGCAAACGCTCATATTAATTGCACCATTATGCATGCGCCCAGAGTTGAATATCATATTTTTAGAGGTCCGACACACTAGCTGTTCTAGCCAAGCGCTCGTTATCATTTAACCCCACGCAATGGGAGTATTGGCCTAAAGGCACCAAACTGCTAATACCTCATTATTTGAAGCAGGAATAGCAAACGGCTCATTCCGAACTGAGTCGTGTGGTCACGTCCAGTAATTAAATCTCCCATGTAATGATTGCTGGTTAATGTTGCTCAATGATGGGTGTCAGGGGTCTCGTTCCTCATGCTCACCAGTTCAGAGACCTCTGTGCCTCCAGCATTGTGTCATGGGTTCTGATGGATCAATTAGAACCATTCGTACCACTCACTGAGCCTGTTGTCCTACTCTTTTGAAAGATGTTTTCATCACGTCACGTCTCCTTTGTGTAACAGTGTGTCTCGCGAGACGATACGAAGCAAGAAGAGGTCCGATTACAACCTGAATAAGACCAACGCCCCGATTCTTACCAACACAACTCTCAATGTTAGCCGGCTTGTCGGTGAGTCCCTTTTCTACACATGCTATGCTCGGATAGACCTAGTTTGAGCTTCTCTGGCCCTCACGAATTAAGTCTTTTGCACATCAGCCCGTTTGGCTCTCTGCTGCTGCTTGTGTGACTGAGAAGCAGCAGTAATGGTTAGCCTTGGCCCCGAGCTTTGACCTTGCACTTCTAAAGATGTACTTAGATGTCAGTGTGACATTACTAAGTACAATATGCAAATGTAATGTGACCCAGCTACGGTCCTCATGGTTCAACCGGGGTATAATTTATTGTAATTTCACACTTTTAATCTTTTTTAATTTTTTCTAAAAATCATTTATTCATTCATGAGAAACTGACTTGCCCGGAAAATGTCCACTGTTTGACACTGGGATGTAATATTTGGACAAAAGCATTGGGACACAGCAGGAGCTGGGGCCCAGCAATAATGTCCTCATTTTCTGACTTTTGACAGTATTTTAATATATGTGGTGGTAGGATACTGTATTTTTGCTACCAAGTAGACATTTGTTTGTTTCCTAATGCTTTTGTGTCTTGTCTTGTCAGGGAAATACATGCAGATGATGAGTATTCTGAAGCCGATTGCCTTTGACGTCATCCACTGTGTGTCGCAGCTCTTTGACTACTACCTCTATGCTGTTTACACCTTCTTTGGAAGAAATGACATGGTAGGGTAATTTTAGCGACTCCTTTTTCTTTCTTTTTTTTTTCTTCCTCCAGTCACAACTCAGTGATATGCTATGTGCACAGAGAGAGGTTGCATGAACTGAAAATTCTACACCAGTGACGAAGAGTTGGACAGAGTAACCTGAAAGCTCTCCCTCATTTTGACAGACTAGTTTGCCATAACACTATCAGTAATTCCGCCGGGAGTCGAATGCTTGCAGAAGAGCGAGAATTCCCCGGTCATTCTTGTAGATTTATGATCTCACGGCACGGGTGAAGCATTCCCTTGCTCCAAAACTCTCACACCCTCTTAAATGGAGCGAGTGACTCCAGTTTGCATTTTGTCTCAAAGCACAGGTTCTGACTTGAACGCATTTACCCCGGTTTAATTATACCTTGGGACAGAATAATCAATACCTTAAATTATCTGTGGTCTTTATACTATTCAGCTGCTTCGGTAATTTGCTCAGTGACATTTCCACTGCAAATTATCCACCGCATTTCATCAAAGAAACCTGAGAGCAATTCATTTGCAAAAGTCTAACGTCCGTGTACAGTATGTTGTTTTTCTTCACAAATGTCTCTTTAGTATATGTGCTCCATTACTGACAGTTGATCAGTTGAGAGTCCAATGTGTAGTCCTTCACCCAAAGTCACAAGGGGGTAGGCTCCAGCTGCCTGTGATCCTAAAAAGAATAATGGATGGGTGTAGGTTCTATTTTCATCGGATTATCTCTTTGTCGGTCCCATCTTGAACGATAGGTTGCAGCCCTTGCAGCCCTTGCAGCCCTACACCCCTCCTCACCTCAGCCCGGCCATGTCTTCTAATACCGCACTTCACAATGAAACAAAACACATTTGTGTGCTGTCAGCCTTGAGGGAAAATGTAATGGAAGCAAGAGGAAAATGACTTGTGTCCTGTTGAGTTGAAAGAGATAAAAGAGAATAATGCTCCACAGGGGCTGCTCTAATACACATTTTTAACGCTTGTGTGCGTGTCTTGTGGAAGTATAAGAAGCTAAATTTCAGAATTTTACATCCATTTCCACCACATTGTTCCTTTCCTCTTTTGTCATTTCATTAATGGTCACACGTGGAGAGGCACCTACAGTAAAATGCTAATCACGCCATGAATCTTTAAAAGCCCTTATGCTACGCACACATGCCGCTGTTTTTGACCCAGGATTGACTCTTTTTGCTCTGCCGTAACCAAGATGGATCTGTTTGACTTCTCCGGTTGAAGAGTCATGGCAAACATTAATATTCAGAAAAGTAAATACCCATTATGTGTTTATAGTGGCTGGGTGAAACTGCTGAACTAAGTCTGTCACACATATGCGAAAGATGCATCATTTTTCCAGAGCAGACTTCATAAATAATCCGGCGTTCATCTCTTTGGGTTTTATGGAAAGACAGTTTTGGACTCCATATTTCAGACTTGGATGCGTCAGTAAAGTATCTCCTTTGGAGAGAGATAAATTGGAGACCAAACATAGGAGATGAATGTGCATGGTTATAGACAGCGTAAATACAAAATGGCAATTATTAAGCGAATTCGAAGACGTTGCCGTCATGGTAAAGATAAATAAACAAGCACAAGACATGTTAAATGAGCTCATATAAAATGGGAGACATTTTTATGGTGATTTTTCTCAAGTGAGACAAACACTCTTTTGCTGAATATTTTCAGACGAAACGGGTCTGACAAAGTATGACAGACTTCAAAAGCTTTTTAAAACGAGCCAAACAAAACTAGACAAGTGCCAAAATGCCTTGTTATATTCTCTGTCAAGTCTTTCACATTATGTAACTTCACTTAGTCCGCGAACTGTCTGTTTTTTTCTGTGATTGTCATTTTGAAGGCGCATAGAAATTCAAATTTCTTCATTCACTTCTTCAGCTCTGACTTCACCCTCAATGTTTTAATTTTATTCTTGTCTCCCCCCCCCTCCCGTTTCTGTGGTCCATATGTCATCTATAGCCTGTCCCAAGCCCATCTTTGCCAACACACGGTGGCAGAGAGTCGGGTACGGCCCGAATGGTGGGCCCTGCTTGTTTGGTAAGAGTAGAATGAGGCCCGCCTTGCGAATCAGCACCCTCGTCAGTCCTTGTGCGGTAATCTGAAGGAGTGCGTGATCTGCTTCCTCAAGTGCATCTGAAAGTAACTTTGGAGGCTTTTTTATTTGGTCGTGCTCGCAGCCTCTCCACCCTCTTCTTTTTTACCTCTGCAGTCGGTTGCGTGAACATTTTAATTTGACGTGCACTCCTTCTAGTTCCCCTTCTCCCTGTTGAACTCGTGTCAGCTTGAAACCCAAAGTAAAGATCCTCTCGTTTCAGACGACTTGATGTGTACGCGTGCGGCATGCCTTCACACTTTGCTGAAGTGTGTGCTCGCATGGAGTGAGGTGTTGCTGACGCTAACGCCGCGCGATTGTGTGCGTGTGTATTTCTCAGTATGAATCATCGGGTCTGGGCCTGATCAGCAGCAGACTGCGAACCACGCTGAACCGGATCCAGGAGAGCCTCATTGACATGGTAGGACTGCAGCGCCGCGTCTCCTGGCTCTCATGCTTCCTCTGTCTCTTTTACAATTGCTCATTACCTCATTTTCTGACACAAACATGCTCTCTCCTCTACGGCCTCTCCATTTCTCTCCTTTTAATGCCTTTTTTCCTCTATTCTCTCGCACCATCCTGGCCGTATGCGTGGCCTTATTGGCGAGAGAGCCCGCAGCCTATGTTGCCACCAAATACATTACAGGTCGTCATTATGTGGCCAGTGGTCACACACACACGCATACCTCCCTCTCTCTAAGTGGCCAGAGCTGGCCAGATTCATACGTGTTGTTCCATTAGGGCCTTCGATGATGACAATTAGTCTGATGCTGTCCATGCTCTCATGATACCGGAGCTTTTTTCCCCCCCTGCAGCCTGGCTAATCTGATACATGATGACCCCGATGCCATCTTTTTTCACTTCTGCTTTTCAGTTGTCTCCATAGTGCAGGTTTTAATCTGGGCAGCATCAGTAAAGTTTTGTATCCCCCCCCTCCCACAGAAAAATAGCAACTTTGGATGACATTTATTGTTCTCAATATCTTTGAAAATATTCATCACTGGCGTCATTTCTTTTTTGTAATTAATAAAAAATAAATTAGTATCATTATTATGTTGAAACAAATGTTCACTGTAAACTAAATTGTAGAATCTGGAGTATCCTTCAGATGCAAGAACCCTAAAAAAAAAAAAAAAAAAACACATTTGACAGTGTGGCATGATGGCATTTTGCTGTGATAGCAATGTTGGCTTCCTCGCTGCAGTGTTCACAGCTCCAGGGATGCCCTGAGGAGGAGGCTGTAAAAAAGAAGAACTTAAAATGGCTGAATAAATCAAATGGAGCAAAAACCACTGAAAGGGAAAAGCACGTGTTTGCGGTCGTTGCGGACATTAAAAATGTTCACCTCAGTAATTAACTGACTTTTATATCCTTTCTATTAAGACTACCAGGTCAACATAACACGACATTATGAATAGATTTTTGCATATTGTCTTTTTAATAAAGTTGCTGAAGTAGTTCTAATATGACACGAATTGGACATTTAAAGACGTGCTCCAAGCCAGTAAAACTGTGGTTGATGTGTGCAGCCTTGCACTTGCATGCAAATGCACACACCATGTACTCCAGAGACCGGACAGGTTGGACCTCATTTGTAAACAGATTATAAAGTTAATTATACACGGCGTTTCATTCGAGCCGTCAAATCCTTGCGGTTGTGCTCCCCCGATTTGACGTCGCAGTCGCGTGATTCTAAAGCGTTGTGCTGCTAATGACTCCGACTCCCACATGAGCTGTGGCGAGGTACCATCTCATTTCGTTTCAGGTATGGAGAGGCCTTATTTTAAATTGGACCATCCGCAGGGAAGAAAAAAAAAAAAAAAAAAAAGAGTAAAACCACTTCTTAGTTTGTGCTGTGCACCTGATAGCTTTTAGATTTTTTTTTATCACGCTATTGTGTTTAAAGGGATTGTCCGTAGAAGTCGTCCTCTTTGGATTGTACTTGCTATTTGGAAGGGATCACCTGCACGGTGTAAACTAATGGCGGCGCAATAATGTTTCTGAGGGAAGATTTGATGACAGGGCCATATTTAGTTGACGACCGCGGCCCATCTGTGTCCACACTGTCGCCGTTTGAAAGTTCAGCCGTGACAGCTGTTGAGCGCCCCTTGCTGTAGGCAACATTTAGAGCTGTTACGCACTTAGATTTTCAATGAACAACAGCGCTAATGCCCTCTTCCTTTTTTCCTTCATTCGATCAGTGTGACCATTGTTCTTTGTTCATATTTCTTATTGTCACATCTTCCTTTTTCTTGCCTTTATTTCCATTCCTTTTTATGTGACACTAATAGTTAATGAAAATGGGCTTTTACAACTCCATTAGCAGGTAATATTGTGTGGGATTCAATTAATTTTACGGAAGAAGTAAACAAATCAAACTTGGAGCCGACCGGAATGCAAATCATTGTAAAAGCATCTCCGCAAGGTAGCCATTTGCCTTATCTGAATTTGGGGAGAGGCGTTTATTTGGCTTGGCGATTAATTGAGTCACGCACTCAAATGCAACCATGTTGTGACAATATATATTGACAAACTGCGCTTAAAACCAGTATGTTTGTAGTTCTGTGCAGTTTTAAGGTTGGGTACAGTTAACATAGTGGCGAGTAGCTTCTCATATAAGGCAATGCCTGCTTGTCACATACAGCAGACACACACACACGGATGTATTGTTACACGTCCTCTGCACCCAATAATTGGATGGTCGCCTTTCAGAGCGCATCATCCTCGAGATCAGTGTCGCTTCTAGTAAATGGCCCAACAAGCCAGAAGTTTTTTGACAGCGGTTGTGGATCATAATTAAGCTCTATGGTACAACTGCATTTGTCCAAATATCCAAGTATATTGACATTTGTAAAGCTGTTTGAGTGGAGTCCGCAAAGCGTCCTCAGTGACGGGTTCAGTTGCCGGTCGTGTTACTTGCCGGTGATAAGGAGACGGTTTATTCCTTGGAGCCACTTCAAAGTTCCCTGAATTTACGCTGGTGACTCATGACGGCTCCTGCGAGGACAACACATTGTCATGCATAAATGCACATTGTCCTTTCGAAAATGTTCCACTCTCACGCCTTACACCTGTTTTATTCGCCCGGGACTGCTGAGAGGATCAGTGTCAGGGTTAGCCATCCATATGTTGACATGTCTTTACAGTATTGCCTTCGAAGCCATGATCTGATTCCGTTAATAATCATCTGGATTATTACTATGCAATTTGCATCATATCTCACATCACCCCTGTGTGAATTTGTACGTGTGCGCAGACATTCAAGGTTATTATCTTTATCGTGATCGCTTGATTTGAATAATTAGGGGTCTTTTCTTTTAGAGTTGGAATGAGAGAAGACGCCAATTTAAGAATGAGACCGTTCTTAATTAATTGTTATGCTTATCGGTCATGATCTCCCGCAACCCCTTGTCCTGATTAGATAATAACAATAATTGCATGGATGTCTCTGACACTGAATACTCAATTCATTTCGGAACATTAGTATTTATTATTTTTCGACAGAGATTTGTTTGTTTTCGACATATTGTGCTCAACATGAATCAGCACAATATTTTCTGTGGTGTATTATAGTATTACACCGACTGTACAAATTAATTTTTGCAATGCCGCAATAATGCGTAAACAACAATTAACATTTAGCAAAACTAAGTTTGTGCTTAAATTCACTAAGGTGATTCTAAACCTCATCAAAATTCAAGATTAGTTGTTATTTGTTTGTTTGAGAAATGACTAAAACACTTACTTTTCAGAGGCGGTGTATTTATTTATGTTGAGTCACACAAAGTAAGTGGAATGGATCTGAATAAATTGGGAATATTCATGTTTTCGGAAGAAAACGTAACGGAAAGCAGAGAAATGAAGTACGGCAATTTGAGCAGCTGTTTAGTATAAATCAAGTCGAGTTTGGCTTCTTCTCCTTAAGTTATACTCCATAAACTACCTTCACTTCAATCTGTGTTTCGAAATGACTGAATCATGTACTTTTGCATTTTTTAGGTCATATATATGCTGCAACTGAGGAAAAAAAAAAACATTTATATTTGCCAACAACCACCAAGACTGTTCTTGAGTCATAAATGACACAGGATTAAGTCAAAAAAATGTATCATGAATCTTTCAGTTATGGGAACATTTTATTGAACGTAAGATTTTATGGGCAGAAGTAAAGCGCAGCACATGATTTGCGTTTGTCGATAAAATGGTTTAACCCTTGAAAAGGGTGCACATTAAAATTTCAACCTGAGACCATGTATTAATTCTTCCTACCATTGTGGTCATCCAAAGCATTAGCGCTACAACGCCCTGGAGTGTGCTTTGTGAGACCACAATATGGAACACAACTGATAGCGGCGGCGCTCACAGTCTTTTTTTATTAGTTGCGCGATTGCCATCGATCTGCCGGAGGCTCTGTCAGAGAAGCAACGTGCAAAGGTTCTCCACCGGCCGTAATGCTTCACGTAGATGTGTTACATTGAGACCAAAAAAAAAAAAAAATCCTCCCATGTTCTTTTTTCCTTTAATGCTCCATCCCTCTTCTGCAATTGTTTTCTGTGTGGTCTTCCTCCCCTGTGAGTTTTTTTGTCTTCCCTGTTTCGCTTCTGGCCTTTTCTGGCCACTCTCGTAGACGTTTATAATTGGAATACAGATGTTTTTTTTGCCACTGACAAAATGTTCATTCGGGTTTCAATGACGAATAGATCCCGGTAGTTGGCGGCGCGGTATCCCGAGTTTGGATTTGAGATCAGCAATCTCAACGGTTGACGGTTCTGTAAAGACATCAGGGTCAGACTATCACCCCACTGAGTTCTCAGCCAGTCTGGGTAATTTCAATGCATGTCATTAGGAAGCCGGTGAAATATTTCCCTTTTTCCATCCATACACTGTAATGCTATTCATGACTTTTTGCAGAATGTATCCAAAGCGAGATTCTGTTTGGTCAGCGTTTCTTTTTTTTTTTTTGGAACGCTTTGACCTCATGTTTGCTCGTGAGTGTATGTCTTCGGTTTGCAAAGTTAACATTGTTATCAGGAGTCAAGTAAGAGGATGATGTTTCACAGCACAGGTTCAGTGAATAACTCAAAGATAAAGCATACAAAGCTTTTGGCAGCATGCTGATTCCTGCATCCATCTCTGTTTCTTGCAGGAGGCAGGCGGTGAAAATACCGCTCTGCACGCTTCCACAGAGGACAGGAAGGAGAAGGTACCGAGCCCCCACCTTAGCCAAATGGTGGTCCTCACCAACAGCGGCACGCTTTATGGACTGGCACAGAGAGTGGTCGCCACAGAGTCCCTGTAAGTATCCTCTGGAAATATTCAAGCAATATTATTGATGGATCATCGATCTGTTGGTAGTGGCGACAGCCTATTATCCTAAAAGCTGAGCATTTCTCGTCTTCTTTCTCAGTGTGTTTTTGGCTGAGCAGTTTGAGTCGCTTCAATCCCATTTGGACACGATGATGCCCGCTGCCAAGAAGCCTTTTTTGCAGCAGTTCTATTCCCAGGTAGAACACTCAAACGCCTGCACCTTTTTGTCTAATTACTAGAAATGTTATTTGTCACTGTCAGCAATAGTTGAGGCGATCCAAATCTCTAATGCAGCAACAGTGGGACCTACCAAACCTTCAGTCATGATCAAATGTGACATATTTGATATTTAAATGTCTAAGCAGCTTCTTGTTACATGAGGTGATATTTTTTTCTCATGTCTTTTGCTCTTTAGAGTTGAACTTTTTGTAATCTTGCGCATCTTGAAGATTATAGGTCCATTTTCACAGACCTTAATCATGAGGTAGATGGAAGATGTTCTCTGTGAAGCATTCTCAAGCCACTCACTTCTTTTTCAACCTTTTACCTCACAAGAAAGCAATTTGAGCAACAGCAAAGTCACTCGTCATTTTGTGCCATTCTCTTTGCATGCTGCAAAAGAAATCATCTGTCACTCAAAAATCAGCCTGCTGCTCTTTTCCTGGCACTTCCTTTTGCAGGAACTTGACATTTGAGATGTTTAAATTTTGATCGAACGCCATCTTATGACAATATTGTTGCGTGCATACAGATCATTTGCATGCATGAAGAAATGGCTCCATATTGCTCGTGTTTCATGTTTTATTTGGTAGCTCAGTGCCATCAGACATCATCAAATAGTATTTAGAGGACTAGCATTCGCCGTGTAGTAATTTCAATGCTGCTAAAAGTGAAGTCATAAAAGTATGACCCCAAACACGTTGACAATTTTGTGTTCCTTCTTTCAGACCGTGTCTACAGCCAGTGAACTGCGGAAGCCCATTTACTGGATCGTGGCAGCCAAGGCCATTGACTACGAACAAATGTTGCTCCTGATGTCTGGCGTTAAATGGGACATTAAAGAGATCATGTCCCAGCATAACATGTACGTGGATGTGCTCTTAAAGGTAAGGTGAAATGTGCCTGTGGTGTTGTGATCTAACATTTTTTTAATCCCATTTACCATTCGCTGTGAACCATTTGGAAGATGCGCAACCTCTAAACTTTGAGATATTTTTGCCTGACACTGAAGCAAAAGTAACCCACTAAATACGCTCTTCTGTACTAGCCCATCATGCATTTAGCATTGAAAGGGGTTGGGGGGGAGTTAAACTGAGAGTTCAGAAAAGGTTAGCAATGTGCACAGCACCCACATCCCTTTGGTAAATCGCACCTCCGCCTAAACGTCCACAGATTATGTATTGATGAATGGAGTCATACATAAAACATTCGACTCCGAGGGGAAACTATTTTGTCCTGAAAAAGAACTTCAACTCACCTCTTGAATTCCTGCATGCCTCACAGATCTCAACACTAACTCGTTTAGTTCACGAGCTAAATTGCAATCCCCCGAGTCACTGGCCGGGATTAAATCCTTACGGTGTCGAAATGGTCCACTTGATATTACAACTAGCATGTACTTCGTAGCTCTCCCCATCGGGTGCTAATAAACCACTCGAACAACTTGTCCGATACACATAATGCATGCATTGTGCCGTGCGCATTGATTGAAACGCGCGTGCCACCACTTTTTTTTTTTTTTTTAGTTACACTGCACGCAGAGAGATATTTTATTCATGAATTCAGGTTTATCACCAGCATTCGACAATGACATTGATTTGCATATAAAGTGGCATGGAGATGATGTCGCCTCCAAATGGCTTCATTGACAAAATGCCGAAATAAGAACCTATGGTGAGGCTATTTAAGAGTGGATAACAGTTCATTCTAAGACACCACGTTAAATACAGTTGTGTGCGCCAGCTAGCAAGTTTCCGATTTTCCATTGTTTGTGTTCTGCTGTAGTGATCAGTCTTGGGTTCCAACCCAGCTTTGTAGACTTGGCTTGTGTGGAGACTTTAAATAAATGAAGACTCCGTAAGTGTAAATGTGAACCTAATTGTCCAGCTACCACCATTTAACTTTGGTGGATTGACCTGAATGACCGTGAATCTGAATAGACATGCTTTCATCTTGTATTAATATAGTCTTCAAAAGAAGAAAATTGTGCCTGTCAGATATATGTAGGAATGTACGGTATACATAAATGGATGAGGGCGTGCACATGATGAACGCACAGCAGGGCTGCTTTCAGGCAAGTGTAAAAGCCGCCATCCATACCGCGTATTGCACACCCTGGTGTGCACCCAACTACTTTGCCATGAAACTGGTTTCCTTGGTAAAGTTGAAGGGTAAAATTTCCAGCTGCATTACATTAGTATATGTGTGTAAAATAATGCCAATATGTTGCCGTAGGATTGCGGCAAAGCACTGCATTTGTCAAAACCAAGCTCCTCAACTATGTTTGTCTAAATGTTCTGTTCCAGTATGACAAAAAGGCTTCCACAAAACCTACTGACACTATTTTGGTGTCTTTTTTTTCTTCTTTTTCTTATACAAAAGGAGTTTGAGATGTTCAACACGCGGCTGGACGACATCTCCAGGCACGTGCGCATCCCACTGCCCGTCTCCAATGTCTTGTGGGAGCACTGCATCCGCTTGGCCAACAGGACTCTGGTAGAGGGGTAAGACAATTTGGACCCAATTGTAGCAGAGCTTTAGATCTTCCAAAACGTCTCTCTTTTATTCAATTGTTTTCACTTCATCTATGACCTTGCATTTGCTCGTTCAGCATTTGTTGGATTGGGTATCCCTAATGAAGTGTCCAGTGAGTGTTCCACGTATATGAAAATACAGCATTCACATATTTTGACATCCACATCACATAAATCCAAGAATCCTCCGCGCGCATACAATCTACGTCCAGCCCGCACACGAGAATCACTTTGCAGGGTTCCTTTGAGATCGCCCTTTCACAAAACAATTCTACATTCATCCCGTCTGCCTCGCTTTGCTCTGCTGCCGTCTCCTCCAGACTCATTCGGGAATTGCATGACAGCGGCCACTTGCGCTAACTGTAAAATGCTCTTGACACATCCCTTTGCAGTGCATTTCATCACTTTTTTTTCACTTGTAAGCACCAGATATGGCTTTTGATAGGTGACAGGAAGGGTATGTGTGTTTTTTTTTTTTTTTTATATAACACTAGCTGCGTCCTTGTATTTGAGTGGACGTGTGGAGTGGTTTGTCATATCCGAGGTGTGATCGCTCTCATGGTTTCTGAGTCTAAACCAGATGCGAGGCTGCAGTCGACCTGATTCTATTTCTATTGTATGGTGTCAGGTGCTTTCAAAAGCTAAGGTAAAAATAAAATATCTGCGTTATATGATGCATACTAGGAAAGGGGAACTTTATGCACTTTTCCTGACATTGTGCAAATGAAATTCAAATTCCAATGTCTCTGCCTGCAACTCCCGTTTTTCTCCTACGCTCGCATTTGTGGCCCCTAACATCCTCACAATGAAAAAAGCTGCAATTCTTTTCCCCTGTAACTATTTCAAACAGGTAAGCAACCATTTTGCTCAATTTCCCCTCCAGCTGATCAAAGCTTTTTCTTGAGAGGCATTACAGGGCATATGCTGATCAAAGAGAACAACGCTCGGTGATACCATGATTTTTTTTAACTTGAGAAGATAAGGTAAGATGCCAGGCCATGGTTCATCATGAAATCGTAACAACCTCGTCCTATCACTGCCTGACAGCAAATTGTTTATCCAAACAGCAAAAGGTTCAACTTAACCACATACTAATTACTTCTAATAAAAGATTGTTTCATGATGACACGTGATTCAATGTAAATTTGCATCGTTAATAGCTCGGATAGGCTGTCAAATGAGGATGAGCTAGATAAAATAAGAAGAGGCGGACACATGTTAAGTTTAAATTTACATTAAAAGAACCAAGTGGAATTGTTCTGCAGTCAAGCGCAGCCAATCCAAATTTGGCCAATGTCAGTTTTCTGATGAGATTCAGCAGCGAGTTCCGAGCACCATTTGGCTTGTGGCGACTCCGAGGCACGAGGGGGTCTGTGATTTGCCGCTTGAAAATGAAAGCCGCGCCGTGCCATCTGGCAACGGCAGCGCCGCGAAATGCGACTGGCAACTCGGAGCGGGCCCTTCCCACGTTTAGTGGGCCACGAGTCAAATAATGAGACATTCTCCAGCCGCCAGACACAACAACATGTCAATTTCCCCATTTCCTGCTCCTTTTGTAGTTATGCTAATGTGAAGAAATGCAGCAACGAAGGTCGAGCCCTGATGCAGCTGGACTTCCAACAGTTCTTGATGAAGTTGGAGAAGCTGACTGACCTCAGGCCCATTCCCGATAAGGAGTTTGTCGAGACCTACATCAAGGCGTACTACCTGACGGAAAATGATATGGAGCAGTTTATCAAGAACCACAGGGTAAGGGCAACTCTAGTCATGCTCGTGTACCAACAACTGCGTCCCACTTTCTTCATAATACCCTGAGGGCAACCAGCGTTGCTCTGATAAAATGGAATCAGAAATATATTTTCATTTATTATTTATGAGTTTGTTTTTTTGTTTGTTTGTCGAACTAATTCTTTTGCCTAAAAATGCATGCTTTTTTTTTTCTTTTTTTTTTTCCAGGAGTACTCCATGAAGCAGCTAGCAAACCTGGTGAATGTTTGTCTGGGCTCCCACATAAACAAGAAAGCCCGCCAGAAACTTCTGGCCGCCATTGATGACATTGACAGACCCAAGAGATAGATTGCATCTAAATGTACCAGGCAGCGTGATGAGATGTAAAAAACAGTTGAACATGTGAATCCTCTGACATTAACCAAGTGCTTTGTATGATGGATGTAGTAAAACTTGCTGTATATTTCATGTCTGTACCGCAACGCTCTTTAACCTCCTTGTTTTGTTTTAGTCAGAACTTCCCTGCAGTTTTTGTCTTTTTTCCAGTTCACCATAAGGAAAGCTGGAATTCATCGTGTAATAAATTAGGTGAGAACTGTGTATCCATTCCAAAATCACATGCTGGTTCACATTTTTTTTTTTTTTAGATGATGATTTATTTGTTGTTCAAGCACTCCAGTGAATGATAACTAGAAATTTGCACTTGAATGACTCCTGCTTGCCTTCTTGTTTGTTTTGTTTTGTTGAAGAGTCTTTAATATAATTATGATTAACAGTGAGATTATATATACATATATACACACCTAGAATTGACTGCACTCCTTATTATGTGGAAATGATGTGATTTTACCTTCCAGGCACCATGTTAGGAATTTACAAAGGAATACTGCAAACGGAAGAAAAAAGAATCAATGTCTGTATGTATTCCTGATCGTGCATCGTCTTCAGAGTAGAAAAGTGCAAAATGTGAATGTTTTCAACAAGGTGTGTATTTATTTCCAGCTCTTTGTCTTCTTTTGGTGTTTTATCTAACAAGCAGGCTTACCATCATGGTGTCATCCATCAATTGAAACAAATGCAAATAGTACTTAACCATTTTGTCAGAGCCGGCCGGAATTATGGTTGAACCAGGATAATTCTACCTTAATAAACAGATTAGTAATACACACATGCTGCGCTGAATTGTTTGCTTATATTTGTTGAATAATGAGAGTTCATTAATGGTTAACCTTTGGTGTGTATGGCAGCAAAACAGTGTATAGCTTTTTGTAATGCCGTGCTCCATTCTAATCATGCGCCTCCTCAAACAGGAGCTGGATGCTGGCAGCCAAATTAATGGAGCTTCCTGTGTGGTTACCGCCCCTCAGGCTTGCTGTTTGTTTGTCGCCTGCTGCTCACGTTCAAGTCAGAAATACACAGTGAGAGAGATGTGGTTTTCTTCTGTAATTAAGTCAAACGTTGAGCGGCCGCTTCCTTTTGACTATGTGCATCATACGGATAACTTTCTTTCTTCCACTAGTTGCTCTCCTCCCACACTATTTTCCAGTTGTTTGCACTGTCAAAGCTCATATCAGGCTGAAAATGGGAAGAGGCACGCAGAGAATTTGCACAGGTCATCACATCCATTATGACGAAGAAGGCCATGCATGATTCATGGTGCGTATCTCGAGGGGCGCGCCGAGTTGTCGCCTGTGACCCTCATACTTTCAATCTATACTCAAGTAAATATATATATTGCGCTACTTGCTTCACTTCACCCACTCTCTGTCTCAGCTCGGAGTTCAGGCCAGGAGAATAGAAAGGATGACTTTTGTAGCGTCTTTGCAACAATAACTGGAAATAATACATGAAGCCCACTGTATGACTTTTTATCTGGGAGTTGGTTTATTGACACAGCTCCGGTTAATTAAATAAACACTGTTATTTAGTTGCATTTTAATACGTTAATGCCAGTAATTCGCTATCTTGTTGAGTGGCATTAGAGATGAAGACGGCTAATTGGATGTGCTGCTTCAACTGTGAAAACAGCGCCGTGAGATCGTTGTTCCAGCGAGCAGCCGCCGCTAATTTGCTGCCTGACTAGCTGAGCTCGGGCGGAACAAACGTTGTGTGCGCTCGATGACATGAGCAGAGCGGCGAAAACGCTTGAGCGCAAGCGGCGCACTCGACGCTGACAACACGAGTAAACACCAGAGGATAAAAATTCTCCGTTTGAACTTAAGGCAGAGAAGAGAAACCTCAGAGTAACCGAGAAGTTGTTTGCATCGTGAGCGGATGGCAATGTAATGAAAGCAATACATCATCATATACACAACACTAAGGTCATGTACCAAATCTCATCATGTGTTGAAAATGTGCTTCACAGGCAGCATTACCATATAGAGCAATATTTCATGCTCCAATTTGTGCAGAGCTCTCTCGTGGTGCTCTTATTGTGCGTATGTTTTATGCGCCGTGATGACAGAGGCCGGGCAGCTCGATGCTTCGTTACCAATAAAAGCGAAAGTTGTGGCCCGCTGAAAGAATCCTGAAAGTAGCTGTCAGCATCAATTGAAGGTTTAACACAACCTGAGCGCACTTGGCGCCGTGACAACTTGTCTTTAATTGACAATTACCATCAGCATCTTGGCTTCTCTCCATTAGAGACCAAAGACGTGTGGGCGATTACAAATGCTTTTTATATCTGTGAAGGAGAAACAACACCGTGAGCGTCCTACCAACAAAGCAACACAATGATTCTGTAAATTGAAGAGACAGAAAGTAAAGATGGTTTTACACGCCTAAGATTTAATGAGATATTGTAAAAGAGTCAAATGTATTTTATTTCTTTAAAATAGCACTATGTAATATTGGGCCCATATATTTTTGTACTGATTTGCCTTTTTGCACTTCTTACCTAAGTTTTCCCAATTTATGAAATGTTTTTATTCTTTGCTGGTGACAGCCTTTGGTAGAGCTCAGTGGAAAAGTTCAGCTCGAAACAACACAGGTCACTGCTAAAAACAACGACTGCTGCTCCAGGCTTATTAGTTTGCTCTGCTTCCTTATTTGACAGTATGCACACTGAAAAAATTCAGCTTAAATAAGGAGAATTTCATGGGAAAAAAAATCATCTGACTTTGTCAAAGCTGTGCTGTTATAGCATTAGTGAGTAATAAAAAAAAATTCCATTCACAATTTCTTCTAAAATACGCTTTTTTTGCCCAATGTGGCTCATTGCCATACTCAGTCAAATAGCCCCTTTTGTAGCATGTTCATTCATTTTTTTTTTTTTTATTCAATCATGTATAGTTGCGTATTTTTCTTGTTATTCAGAGGGCTGCCTCTCCTCAGTCTCGACTTGTTCTGCGCTCGGCACGATGAGGGCTTTCACCTGTTAAGTTTGCAAACAGCACAAAAGAAGGTAAGTAAGTAAGCATTATTTATCATATTTCATGTACATTATAAAAAACACACACCCATGTTTTTGTATTTTTTAATTGAAGTTGGGAGTTAAAGGGCAATTGAGGCGCAAACAGTAGTTGCTTCATGGAAAAACTCCACCAACAAGCAAATGCTCCGGGGCTCAGATAATTAGCATTTTGCATTACAAATCTCATTAGCATGTAACAAGGGAACATGAGCTGAAAGAAAAATGTAATTGAGGAGGTTATCTCCTTGCTGAAGTACAAATGAGCCTAGATAGGAGAATGTAAGAATCATTACATTAATGTTTGGGATTTTTTTTGGGGTAATCTTTTGTTCTGTTTTGTGGATTTTCCTTTTTGGGACGGAATATACCTCTCGAATTTGCTTTCATGAGTTCCGATTTTTTGTTCTGCCACAGTGCTCCCTCCGCTTTAGACGGTTGGAAAAATGTCCTGTTTAACAAAAGCCCCTTTTTCTTCATTTCTGTCACATCCACTTTGGGACTCTAAGAATGCCCCGGGTGTGTCATTCCTATGCTTCACTGCAGAGTAAGATGAATACGGCAGATCCACAATCAGCTTCGGGCCGTCATAATCTCCATAATATCAAGCTTGAGATAATGATCATACAGAGCGAATTGTCTCCCAATATGACATCCAAGGGGCTTGGACACACAATGCTCATTTATTATGGTTATTTATGAGCATTGCCATACAATCCTGAAGGAGGAGTTATTTCATAAAGCAATCTCCGCCCTGATCTGCAAACTTGTGAGATCAAATTCAAACAAAAGATCCAATGAAAATATCATTGTGTGCTTTGTGGATTTGGGTTCTTGATAATAAGAAACAAATTCTGGTAGCATCAGCGAGCGAGCTGATGATTCATCCATGGAAACAGTGAGTGTACTTGTTTGAGACCAGTACAGTGCACTATTTGAATGCACTCAGCCACTATTGTTAAGTTCACACTCACTCGGCCTATCGCTTGTGAGCAGATGGCGGCTTTGCTGCAGATTAAACTGTAGAAAGATTTTGATGGTTTGATTTCTTTTTTTCTCCTCTCCTCTTTCTTTCTTTGAAGCCCAGCAGGGGAGCCCATCTCGCACATTATGCAAGCTGTCCTCGGTTTATCCATAATTACACCACGAACTTATTTGAGCCTTTTATGTGTTATAATGTCCTTAAACTTGGTTATGAAGCTATTATGTATCTATTTGAAACCCATTAAACTCTCTTCCCTCATTTGGATTCTTGGCCATCCAGTGTCTAATTAGAGCTGCGGTATATTTGGAAAAGGTCATTTAGCTTGTTGGAGCAAATTATGTACACAGAAGCTGATTTTTGTTTGCAAATATGAACTTGTTTCTTTCCCCTTTTCTGTGATTGCAGCTAATTAGAGCTTTCTCATACTGTGTATGAGAAATATGTATGTATCAAATATTTCCATTTATCAGACACAATGGATGAGGCAAACATACCGTACACCTGTTTGATATTTTTTCCTTTTGTTTTCGTAGTTCTTGTTTTACCCACTCAAGCTGACTTTTATTGCCTATTTTCTGCCAGTTGCTGCCACACAGAAGCCATCAGGAGACTCGATCAAATGCCAGGCAAAGCCCAGCGCTGACATTTCACAAGTCCAGTTGTTACTCCAAGCTGTGACTTTCTGCAGAATGCGATTCCACACTCATCCATCTTGAGCAGAAAAACATGACGACAGGGTATGTGCATGCAATTAGGGAAATGTCCTCTTTGTTGTGTTCTCATTGTAGCAGAAGTCCCCCATCTACTAAGCCCTCATAAGCAAAACACTTAGCATACAATTCAACTTGAGTATGATTATATACTGTAAGATTCGTTCCAGGATTCTTTTTGTTATGGTGTGAGTTAAAAAGAATGAAAATGCAGCTCCACAGGCGACAAACTTGATCATTATCATCATCATCATCCTCATCATCACCTCATCAAGCTCATAGTGATAGTGAATGAATTGAAAGGAGGACAGTTTGTCTTCTTCTTTTGGCAGCGTCATTCGGATGCAGCAGAGCCTGAAATTGCATATTTTACACTGGCGTCTCTCGCAAGGCAGAAATTATTGCCGTAAAAGGAGTGAATGTGGCGCCCTCGGTATGACGATAACTATGATTTGAGATGTCAGTCAATTCTAACCTACTTTCAGCTATCAGTTGCATGTGTGTTAATATAAAAGAAGCCTTTAGAATAAAAACGATTGGATAAATATGAGTTCCGAAGTACAGTGGTGCCTCGACACGAGTGACCCAATTTGAGTTTTTTTTTCTTTTCTTTTCACAACAAGCACAACTTCTGTTGGAAGGCCATTGTCAAACTACATAGGACACACACAAAAAATATGTATCCACACAACCTCGTCTTAAGGTCTGCTAGCTTAATGCTAACTCATGATGGGAAATGCCATTGATGGGCTTAGTAGTAGCATCTCTATGGCAGTAACAGAGGGATTATGAAAATTACTAATATAATACGGCTCACTGACTCAAAGTAGTGATGAGACTCTTCTCAAATTGCCTGCATGACTGCATTATACTGCCCCCCGGTGGCCCAGTCACATCAGAAAAAGCCACAATTCGTTATGATGCAAATTTCACTCGTTGCATTCTATATAAATATGATGATGTATTTATAGATTACAATTTATCGTGTCATTGTACTTCGTAAAAAGCTCATACAATTTTCTCTTTTTTTGGAGGAGGCGGGAATGCGTAAATGGCATTTATATTTATTTCATTTTGGGGAAATAAGATTTGCGATACAAGTATGTTTTAAACTCCTTTCTAAAGGCACCACTGTACTACAATGCAAAATAGCCCTTCTAATGTCATTTACACTACAAATATGAAGTCTCTCCTCTTTCCTGCCATTCTATGAGACTGAAGCCCAGCATGTAAAAAATGTCCCTATCATGGGGTGAAAAAACATCACTCAGTCAAGCTTTTAAAAAATACATTATTTTTTTACCATCACATTTGCAACGATGTCAGTCAAAGCCGAGAGAGACAAGGAGACAAAACAAACCACAGGAATCCACCAAACTGGTGTCACAGTGCAGAAATCATAAAATGTATGCATTTTGGCCTCACGAAAGAGCGTGGCAACTTCCACATATGCTGATAATGTACACAGAAGCTCTCACCACGGACAAACCCTTATTTTGAAAATGAGTGAGAAATTTACTAAAATAAATACTTGTTAATAAAATAAATACTCATCACAAGATGAAGGTCATTTGCTAAGATTGATTGTCACTATCATTTTTCTAACCTGCAACAAAAGACATTAGAATGACTTGTAAATACAGCAAATACGTATTTCTATCATGTGGTTTATGATAAAGCTTTTGAATCTTTTTTTTTCCTACTTTTAAATTCTGGTTAAAAAAACAAGAGCTACCTCTCCTTAATTTCTAAAGGAAGTTGGCCACCTCTTGTAGACTAGAATTATTTGGGTTTGATGTTAAAGGATGAGTATGAGGCAAAAAAAGTTCATAAATCGTTGACCCACAATTTCTGGAGCTCATCTGTGTACTTTTTGGCAAATCCCAGTCTGGCCTTCCGATAAAATTTTGTGTCAGATCCCGATTTAAATACCTGGAAATAAAATCTGAACTGCTGAACTCTTGCCTCCCATTTATCTTTTGAAGTCAAAATCAAACATGCTCAGTGTTCTCCAAAAATAAAGAAATTGGCCTCACTGTCCCACTTCCTTTGGGGTAGAGTATATTTCTATAAATATTTTTTGTATGCTTTTGCACATTTCACTTTCCGCTTACTTCTCAGGCCTATGATGTTGAGCATCAGCAAAAACGGCATAGCCGTTTTGTGTGCGGCATCACAAAGCAACCAAGGAGTGCTAAACTCAGGAATGAGAAATAATAAAATCGGAATAGAAAACAAAATATTCATTTTAAAAATCATGTATCTATTTACACAATTCCAGAGCTTGATGATAATTGGTAATTTCGTGGCATGTGTCCAGACTGGTGATGCTGGTGTATTGTTACCGTTTGTGTTGTGTGCACACTGGATGTAAAATCTACACATCCCTGTTCAAATCTCAAGATAAATAATTTCAATACTGTTTTCCCTTTTTCTTCGGTCAAAATCAATTATTTTGTCTTTAATCTTTTAGAAAGAGGGGATTAAAATACACAACTGAGATGTTTGCATAACTATGCTCACCCTCTTCTAACTGGGGACGTGACTGTGATGCCACCATTTCAAGTGATTCTGATTCATCACAAATAAAGTTCAGATGTTCCAGTAGGCTTTCCCTGACATTCTCTCCTTCTTTCTAGGTGATTCCTAACGGTTGTGTGCTAACACCGATTCCTATTTGGAACTGCTCAAAATTCCTTCCACCTTGACTAAGTCCTCAATTCTAGATGAAGAACAGCCACCACCAGCTTGCTTCACTGAAGGTATGTTGTCCATTTGGTGATGAAAAGCGCTGTGAAGTTTTGAATAGATTTATCATGGTCTTATTTTTTGAGCTCACATAAATCTGGCATTTCAACAAGGGTCTTTAGTACCCCTTTTGTGCTCACATAGAACGTCCCCCTTTAGTCTTTGACCAGCATCCCGTACCCTTTGGTGTAGTAGGGAAAAATCAAACGGATTTTGTTGCATCACGTCTTCTCGAACAAATTACATTGTCATCACAGTTATTCCCGTCTCCTCGCCACCAGTGTGACTCGTCATAAGTCTCACAAGCATCGGCATTGTCACAAAGCAGCTGCGATAAAGTGATAGAAGTGACTCCTCCTCCTTCCCAGTCGCCCTTTGAACCCCTCGTCCACATTTTGGCCCGAGGGCTAAACAAACTAGCCTCAGAGATTCAGTCGCAACCATGTGGCAGTTGTTGTTCGACTATTGCCGTGCTGTTTGCAAGACTCAGGGAATCTCGCCCACTTTCAGCGCCACCAGTTCCGAGTCGTCCGTGTGGCGCCCGTTCAAGTGTTCGCTGTTGCCGTCTTGATGGTACATAAAGGGAGGAACCTCTGTAATGGAGGTTGCCGTGTACGACGTGGAGCGCATGGAACAGTGGTCCTTTCGTCTTTGACCCCACTCGGTCTTGTACTGCATCCACTGTCTCTTCAGAGCGGCCTGCACCTGCACACAAGCACAAGGATTATAACAAGATAAAACAGAACTGAAGTTTATGAATTCATTGATTAAAATAATCACGAGTGAGAAATCAGCCATCCCCCAATTAGCGAAAGCGTTCATTATCTTGTACTGCATGTAAGACCCGACTAATGCTGTCATTTCTGACACACTCATGCAAGAATGGTTTCATTATAAAAATGCCAAAACTAATTGTCATCGTGAGCCAAGAGAGCGACGAGGACGTCCACGTCCATGCGCTTGGCATCACAAAGACAGTTTGTTTCAATGACCTCGCATTACAAAGGCGCCATTGTGGACGTAATGCTGGTTGTGCAGTTTGGCCTTGAAATAAAATAACTCAATGAAAAGGCCGAATGGAACACGGCCCCCGTCAATCCTGATGAAGGGATCACAATTAGTCAGTTAAAAGAAACAAACAATTTTGATTCTCTGGCGACGGTCTAAGATGAACCCTCCCTTAGGGTCACCCTTCTAGACACGTCTCTCAAACGTTGTTCGTATGAACTGATTGGAGTATTGGAAAACATATTTTGTAATGAGCATGGATGAGAACCTGACCTAATTTTAGACAAGAGCACAACCACTCTGCGTTTAATTGCACATGCTGAGTGCTCAAATCTCTACCCAGCATCGTTCTCTACATAGAACATTTACTACCTTGTGTTTTTTTCCCCCTTATAACTTGTCCATTTCACTTTCAAACACTATATTGTGAGGCTTAGCACATTTCGTTTTCACATTGAAACCTTGGGCTTGACAAAAGCGATTGTACAATGAGACACTGCGGAGCATAAAGGTCTGAACATTAAAGCTAACTTTAACAATTTATGAACTAAATAACAGCTTGGCTACTGAAATTCACTTGGCAAATAAAAGATTAGGCCCATCCCTCATTTGTCAACAACTTTGCATAACATTGTTTCATTTTTTTTTTATCATCGCTTGAGCAACACTTGTTTATATCTGAGTTTCATTTAATAGTTACCAGCGTTGCACATTGAAGCGAATATCTAAAAAGATCTCAACTTTATAAAACGTGTCAAGCAAGTAACCACACACATGCTGACTGAAAGTTATCACCTCTATAAACTAGTTTATAACCCCATTTGTGGTTAGGACCGATATGCTTAAGATAACTGGAATTTCCCCGCATTGATACCGACGTGGTGTAGCTGAAAAAAGAGGCAGTTCATTTGTCCTGTTGCTTAATTTGCTCACTACAAAATTAATAATACTGGTCTGTTTATCACCTCCCTCCACGAGATTATCAAGAAAAGAATTCTAAAAAAAATAGACATTGCTAATATAATATTTTGGTGCACAAGAGTAGTACTAATGGAAGTCTCGCTTTGCTATATGAATATGAATAAATGTCACTTACTTCTCCATTAAAGAAGCAGAATATGATTGCCACCAGTAAACCCTGCAAAACAATTACAAGTGCGACATTATTTACACCACAGCTCACAAAAATATGTAGGTGCTTTCTAATTCAATTCACATCTCGACATTTTCATCGTCAGCTTTCGCCACCGCCACCTCAACTGTGCTTAATGAACAGGAATACCCCAAAACAATTGAATTAACTGCACTTCCCATAAAAGGTCTCATGCTGTACAAATATAGTTCACTTTTGAAATAGTAAAGATTATGTATCATGGGCAAGTGCTTTCCAAATATCTATCAACCGTAAATACATTTACACTCAATTTTCAGGCAACCCAAAAGTACATTATCAGCAAGATCAAAATTTCAACACGCTCGGTCGTGAGGAAAATCGATTTCCCGTTGAAGTAAATGTAAAGCGCGTGACGAGTTAATTGACTCCCTCCCTTTTTGTTCCACGACATTGAGTCCAAAACTGGTTCTTTCCAGATTAATTCACACAACCGCTTAGCGATTGCTCTGCCAACTAATCCTCATTTAGAGTCAGGAACTTTATTGCTGTCTACATACCTGATAGTGCATGAGTATGTGCATGATGTACTCAAAGACCTCCCCCGCCAGCATGTTCTCCGGCCTCCAGGGAACGATGACAAATTGTATTCCCAGAAGGGGCACTAGGATGAGCGTGGCTCTCACAGCCTTCATGTACATATTGGACTCGGCTCGGTGTGTGTCTCTCAGCTTGGTGACCAGCACTCTGATGATATTGAGCAAGAAGAAGAGATTCACCTGCAGAAGAAGGGAACACCCGCAAAGGATTTATGGAGACTCACAAAATGCAAATGAATTGTCTCATCATAAGCCAGCGTGCATTTGTTTGACAGTGTACTGTGACACTGGGCTATAAATAGAACCGAGTAGACTTACAAGGAGAGCTGCCATGATAGGACCATGCACTGCATAAAGCAGATGAGTTTCCACACTCATCCAACAGCTACAAAAGAAACAACCACTTTAGTCAGTGTGGTCTGATGTGCAAAGCAAAATGCTCACACACAAACAAGTCTGTATGTTGACAGGTTTGGCGGCATACTCACTTGTCATCAAAAAATGTCGTCCTTGCTACAGCATGGATGGAGGCAGGCACGAGAGGAAAACCTTGGAGATGGGAAAAAATGACAGCCACTTGAGGGCTCAAGGAAAATGCTTCTCGTTTTCATCAAGGCTACAGTGAGCGGTAAGTACTTTGCATGCGTCAACTCTATATGGGGTCGAGGAATTCTGTTCGGCATCCTATAGAAATATAGAAATAACCCTGCCCAGCACACACTTCAAGTCGAGAACAGGCCCATTGTTTAGATTAGCAGCATTTAAAAATCAAATCAAAATAAGAAGTTGCAGACTCACCCCAGCCGAGGAGGTAGTACCAATGCAAATGCTGCTCCTCTGCAAACACAGCCACCACAATGAGTGTGTGCAGGTAGATTCCTTCACACAGCATCCAGAAATAGTTGCATCCCAGCATGTACATGTGGAAGAAGTGCAACACCTTGCAGCCTACCTGCAAAGATGGCCCACACAGGGACGTATAATGCATTTTGCGCAATAGCAATGATCTCGCATTCCAACAGGGGTGTGTAGACTTTTCCTATCTACTCTATTTCAAGTGAAAGACAATTACACACCGTGCTTCACAATTTGACACAATTGTCCTCCATTTGTGTAGACTCCAAAGAGAATACAGATATTCCCTGCCGAACCTTTTTTGAATTGCAGATGAGCAAGATTTGTCTGCCGCCACACACAAAGTTCTGCTTTGCAAATCAAGCTGCCGCGGATCCTGTCGATCTATTCTCCTCGTGTCTTTGGAATCCTGACCGCTTGAAAATTGTGAAGGATCCCTCGCAGCAAAACGTGTGCTGCTACAAATCATTAGATCAAAGTCACGAGGCGGCAAAACAGGCGTAACTAATTGCAATCTTTCTTTTGCAAATGCAAATAGGCTTGTTTTTAAGATTGAGATTGAGCAAGATGACTTTGTGAGCCGACGAACATCTTTTACTCGTTCCAAAAAGGATTAGTTCTTAAAAGGTTTATTTATGTCCTGTCCTGGTAGTGAGGCATTCCTACAAGACAGATTTATTTCCAAGTACTGAGGCCACTTTGGAGATTTGAATAACTCATAAAGTATCCACGGATTTTCCGAACAACAACAATCAAAGACATAGTCCAATGACAGATAAACTGTCCTATTTTGCAGGCAGGAAATAATTGCCCCAAATTCCAAATATAGACGACTAATAATTTACAGTGGATGTAAAAAGTACACACCAAACGGATGGATGGTTTTATAGCTTCATTTTTTTGAGCATGAATAATGAATACGTTACACCTAATTTCCCACAGTGGAAATAATCTCCCTTATCGACGGTGGCATTCGTTGATTGAACAGTACTGTGGAAACGTGCCAGCACAAACATTTCAGCGTGACTAGATTTAATATACGGGGAAACTCACAGGGTTTCTGGCCACAACTTGAGGATTGTTGACCACAGCCACTAGGTAGATGATGGTCAGAGCAGAGTTCAGCACATAGGAGCAGAAAAGGTTCTTGTGTAACGTGATCCTTTGGCAGCTCAGACTCCTGCGCGATGAGATGATTAGGATTAATATGTCAGCGTGGTGATATCGGAAGACTGCATCATGCAGTTGCAGCAAATATTGACGCTGATAGAATCTTATCTGAACCTAGAGGAGTGTGTCAACGGTGAGGAGTGTCATTTTAGCTAAACTGTCAAAGAATATGCGCTCTGTGGACACACATTTGATTTGAGGAATCATTATTAGGAGTATCATCATTTATATCCAAAAATATTCAAATCAAATAACCTGAACCTATGTAGTGTATTCTGTGCCTCATACAAGCCTCGATGTATCTTGTTGGTGTTGAAGTAACTACTGCATACACCTTATATATTTTTTAGGACTTTTGGAAACGTGAAAAGAAGGCTAATATCTATGTAAGAACCCCGACCTTAATGATGAGCGTGTTATTTCGTGAACGGAATGCAGTGTCAACATTCCCACGTAAGCCTCACATCTGGATCCTCTAACATAACATCAAGCCTCCCAATACTTAAAAGGATTCTGCTCGAAAGAAAGCTGAAGTTCGACGAAAGCAGAAACAAGCCTAGATCCAACTTGTCAGGTTGATTCATATTCCCTGAGCAGGTCTGATGATTAGTCATCCTGCATCTGCTAAGATATGAATGATAGTGTTGAACGTTTTGCAGTACCTTGAGCGTGTCGCGCCCAATCCAGATACTCCACAAGTGCTGCTTTTAAAATGGCAACAAATGCCATTTACAAGTTCAATAATAGCAAGGCCGATGGAGAGCTATTGCAATGAAATAGTGAACAACAAAAAGAACTCCAGGTGCCATTTATATTTAAATAGCTAAATCAAATGAAGCCCAGCCAGCATGGCGACATGTGATTTGGATCAGCTCAAGTTAACAATCCCTGAACTCCAACATCCCCTGAAAAACATCAACATAATGTGCTTGAATACAAAAGACCCTGGCCACTAAAACAAGTCACATCCTTGCGAGGAACGTGACAAGCGAGCATTTGAGGTCAACGCTCCCGTTAGCGTCTCAGCATCATGACAACCCGTGTCAAGAATGTCACAGTACCTGAAATAGAAGAAGATGGCCAAAGAGATGAGCAGGGAGGCTATAGACAAGGCATGACCCACAATAGCCATGTAAAACAGGATGTACGCCGACTAGAAAAAACACACAAACAAATATCATTTAATGTGACAGTACAGAAAAAGATTAATGTTCCCAAAGGCGCAAAACACTCTATTTTTGCTCGTCATTTTCAAACAAGTCAATTGTGTAAATGAAAATGAAGGCCACTAAATAAAATGACATGGTACCTTTTTATTTCACTGGCAAACATATCATGCGACATTATGTGTGATTTTGGAATTTGGCAGCTTTGACATCATTTTCTTGAAATCCAAAATCTTGTCAAAGTACAAGTACTAATTGAAGTTATTCAAATATCATTGTTCACAAAATGAGCGTTACCTGCAGCTTTGCTTTTGTGTTTTCATTGCAGAGTGTGTAGTTTGACCAAGTTCTGTTGGTGGCAGGGTGGCGAAACCATTGACCATCCTCCTCACAGTACTTGGTTGCCTTTTCTGTACATATATAAATAAATAGAGTTTTTTTCCCCAAACAAAATGACCATTTCAATTAATGATACTGGCCTACTGCTTACCAGTAGGGTCAAAGTCCGCAAAATAATTGGGGCAGTTTTGAGAGGCATAGGTTCCTGCAGGCGTGTCCCCCCAACACAACCAGCCATCCCAGTTGCGACTGCAGTACCCTTCTGCAAAGTGATGGAAAAAAATCAACAAAAAAAACCCAAACCTTCATAGGCTACCAATGTGAAGAGCAGTGAGGTCATTACTTGATTTGTTATAAGGAGGATCACTCTTCATCTTCTCAAAGCATTTGTATTGGCTGTCGAGGATTTGATTTCTCCTGTGCTCCTGCTCCTCTGTGTCCACCGCTGTGGCCTTGTTGGCAAAGTCTTGCTCCGTGTCGCCTGAGAGCTGTGCGCTTGCCCCCTGCATGGTCGGTCGGGATGGGTATTAGGAAAGTCGGAATAGCTTTGGTTATGCTTGTTAGCGCATTCTTCATTTTCAGGGCGTTCAGTCAATCGTAACTGGACTGCTCTATTTCTCCTGAAACAAAGGCGGGTACGCCCCATACCCAGAAAAATGCAATGCCTGAGAACCTCAAAACAAATTAGCCAATACCTCCAGCCTTTCCTGAATGTCGACGGCACAGAGTGTAAAGTTGGTCCATGTGATCTTGGTGTCCGGGTGGCGATACCATTGCCCGTCCTCTCCGCAGTACTTGGTCGCGTTTTCTAAAAGGAGCACAGTCATGCATTAAACATGCGACACTGCGTGCTGAAACCCGAAATTAAGAATTGCTCTCAGGCACTATCATTCAGAATTCAACCAACATTCTTAGGTCAAGTACTGCATACCTCTAAAGTTGTCACAGGCTTATGTTTCAGCATCAGCAAATCTTACAAAATCTCAGTTTAGACCATCAAAGGATTAACACTGTGTGTTTTACTTCTCCTCCTTCTACCAATATGGACACAAGCTCAACTCTGAACACTTTCAAAAAGGTTTGGTCTCTGTAACCTTGTCTCCAAGATTTCTAACTTGTAATGAGTTCATCATGTCTTATCTTGTCCACCCCGGTCAGTCCTAAAGTGAACTTCACCACCTTCATATCCGCCACCTGCAGCTCTGCCTGCCATCTCTTTACCTTCATCCTAGCAGGAAATCACCTATCTGCTCATTCTAACCTGCTTGGATTTGTTTCTTCACGGACCTCAAAAACCTGCCTGCCAATGACACATTTTAAAGACTTGATATAAGTTTTTTTCTTCTTGTTGCTGACCTGTGGGTTCTGCATACGACAAGTAATCTGGACAATTTTGGGCGGCGTAGGTTCCTGCTGCAGTATCGTCCCAGCACAACCAGCCATCCCAGTTCCGACTGCAGTAAAGTCCTGGAGCAAGTGCAGTTTGTGTTACATACATTATAACGGACAACACATCAAATCTTGGCCTTTCCACAGCCTGTTACCTGATTCATTAAAGGTGGCGTCTTGGCTCATTTTCAAGAGACATTTGTATTCACTCTCAAGCAGTTTCTGCTTCTGTTGGATTAAAAAAAAGATTTAGCCCTTTAAAAAATATGATGGATTGCTCTGGAGCTCTTTTTGTTCGTTTCCAAAGCTTGGGGAATCAATACTTGCCCGGGAAAGTGCAAATAAAAGCAAGTGCACTTAGACTTAACATTGTAGTCTCTGACAGGAAACATGACGTCAAAGTCAAGCAATGGACATAAAAAAAAGCAATACCAAAAATAGATTTCCTCACATAACTTTAGTGGCTGGAGGCAATATATTTCCTCGGAAAATGTATCGGTACTACAATAGATTTGTGTGTCTGTTACCCGCTTCGAATCCGAATAGACCTTAACCTACTACTGCGAATGTACTCATGTTTATTGAATCAACTATGTAACTGAAGGTACGGTAGCAAATGAGCAAGACATCACCCTTGTCGTCTTATCAAATTTGCTGGTGCAGAGGGTGTAGTTGGTCCAGAATGTGTCGCTCTCAGGATGGCGGAACCACTCTCCATCCTCTCCACAGTATTTACTTGCTTTTCCTGTCCAGGAAAAATGTTCCTAAGTACAAGATATTTCATATGTGCATAACATTGAAGTATAATCAATCACCTGAGGGTTCAAAGTTGAGGAAATAATCAGGACAGTTCTGCGTGGCGTAGGTTTGCGCCGGGGTGTCATCCCAACAAAGCCAACCGTCCCAAATGTGACTACAGAACAAGCCTGTCACATTGAAAGACTGAAGTCAGAACTCCCATGATAGAATTTGCGTAGTTGTTTTGACAAACGCTACCAATACATGACCTGTTTTATTATGAGGTGAATCGCGTTTCATATTCTTGAGGCATTTCTCTTTGTTCTCCTGTATTTTCTTCTCTATAGTCCTGCTATGTTCATTGACGTCCTTGAGTCTATTATAAAGGTCCTACAGGGACAAAGAAAATAAGTCTTAGCAAAGAAAATGTTTTCACAGCTGACAGCGGCTGCTTCTTTCAGTGCTTTGAACCATAACTTGTGTGGAAACACCTCTGTTGTGTCCTTGGAGGCCTCTGGGCAGGTAGAACCTATTTGGACCCATTTACCCCATTGGTCACAATATTTAGTCACGTTTCCTGAAAATTGATCCAGACCAAAGTGGGTGGTTAATGAGGTCATCGAGGGTTTTGGAACGAAAAAGTTCACTTGAGCCAGAAATCTTACCGGCAGGAGTGTGATTGGGACAACTCTGTGTTATCCATGTACCTGCTGGTGTTTCTTCCCAGCACAAAAAGTCATCCCACATTTTTCCACAGAAGTGCCTCTCACCGCTTGTGTTTTGCAGACTGTCTTTGTCGGACGTATCGAGACATCTGTATTGACTTTGTCTCGCTTCTTTCCATCTGTCTTTACTCATTCTTGTCTTGAGTGATGATTCTGGAAAAGACTCAGTGCCAGCTGACACCACGCACTGACGGGACCATACCAAGGCGTTAGTGCAAGCAGAGCGCAAACATGACCTTGTCCTCATATCGCTATGTAAATGATAGCAGTCATGATGTCATCCAAATGTGTCCGTTTCACATCTCTGTCGGTTCTTGTGTCATCTATCTAGAAATTCGAATGGGTTGTTGCAAAGCTGACGGAAGGGTTTTGCCCCGCTTTGAAACTTTCATCATTCACCATTTATGATATTCATCCAAATACGGTTGCCAAAGAAACCACTTTCCATCAAAGGGTTCTTATCTTGGCCTGTATTGTTTGCATTTGGAGGTAGCAATAGATGAAAAAGCCTGGAGGGCGAAATACCGATTTTGATAATGGCGCTCACTGAAGGGAAAAAAAAAGCTATTTTATGACTTATCTTGCAAAGTTCAGTATGGGGGGAAAAAGCTTCTTATAGGACTAATCTCAAACTCTTCTTTTCTCTCACATCATTCTGAAACTTTAAACATCCTTTTTGACAATTGGAGCGTACAGCTTCAATTCATTAGTTGACCACACGTGGCGCTCGATTCTCGCAAGCGTTGATCAGATGCGACTGTGCGCCGACGTCCCATGTAGCAGTTTAGCAGCCGTACATATGATGTCACTCCAATCATTGAAGTAAATGACGTCATACATACGACCACCAGGCCACCACCAAAATCAACTGAAGCACCGGCTGAGAGGCAAAAGCACCAATGAAATAAAAACAACAAGACCTAAAATATCATATCAAGTTGAATTCATTTACAAATATCATGAATTGTCTCTTACAGATTAACCGGCAAGCCCTTCCGCTGTCATTTATTCCCATCTTCCACTCCAAACATTTTTAAAAACAATTGAATTCAGAAGCATGTCCATCTTAAAACATGATTGCAGCAAACTTTAAAGACTGCAAATGCCAGAACCGTTTCAGAAGGCTGCCCTTTACTTAAACCTTGCTATTTTAGAAGCAACCTCTTTCAAGTGTGAATTAAATTATTCTGCTCCTCTGGGGGAGGGGGGGCATGTTACATAATCCCACTACCTCCTTTTGTTCAAATATTTTCATGTAACGCTTTAAGATTGGCTGCAGGCTTTAAAAAAAAAGTGCTTCAGTCAGACGGCAAAACAAGTAGCAATTTAGTTGATATATATATATATATATAAAATGATTTTTCAATTTATAATTACATTTTTAATTTAGAATGTGTTTCATCTACCGTATAATTCAAACATATTAGGTTTGAGTGAATATCAATTGAGGAAAGTCACTAGACCACAACGGATTACATCTGATGAATATGAAATTTCACGCTAAGACATTGTCTGCATGTTTGACTTACTTACCACTAAGACGCAGCAAAGGATCCAAGGGCAGCTAACAGCTAATTTCATATCTTCGCCTCCGATGTCTGGAACAGAACAAGAAGGACAATTGCAGTGTTCATCAACCTGCTTCTGAACCGTGAAAGTGACCGAGTGAGCAAACATAATATGGTTTCACATCAGGATTACGGCCTCTCGGGAGAATAGTGTCACTGGGAATCATTAATCTGAAATGCAAAGCAGCGGAGTCAGAGGGCTCCGGTGTGCGCGAGACGAAGCATCGCTATCATTAGGAGGGGGAAACAAAGCCATCGTTAAATGGAGAGTAAAAGCAGGTAGCACTAACAGAGACTGACAACTTGTTAGCGGGTAGTTATCAATGATCTGATGCTTGGCTTTAGCAGGTCACGCTGTTGGAATTCTGGTAGTTATTTTCTCTGTGTCGCAAAGATTCACTGCAGGAAAGCCATCAGTCAACAGTCAAGGCGATCAGGGAGGTTATCAATCGGCTGTTCAGCGTGGACAGCTCTTGTAAGCCAGCGTGAAAAGGGCACGACTGAGGATATCAGACTCTCTCACAGTAGAGCACTTGGGAAAAGACTTACACTAAGGTCCATGCCCAAACGAGGTTCTTAAACGTGTTGTCAGAGAAGCCGCTCATCAGATGTTTTTTTCTATTTTGTATGGGATGACATGGCAATAACTAAGAGTAAATAGAAAGATGAAGCACAAGACATATTGAAAATAAAACTCGAGATTGAGGCCAGGGAGTGCTTTGATGTAATCAGACAAGATGTGGAAGACGGTTGTGGCGCCTGCTTGCCGCCCGTCATTTGTTACTCCATGAAGGTTGGATTAGAATTTCCGGTAAAATAGCAGATTCCGGTCGTTTGATAGCATTAATCTTTTTTAGGATTGAAAAAATGTAGCACTTAGGATTTAAGAATGCAGGAACATTTCAGCAATGACTCATTCTGGGTCCATTCATAATTGATTAGCCTACTACAGTTAAACCAAGATGGTTCTCAGCGATGAGCTGTCTCACCACATTACTCTCCGTGATTTCGACCCCAAACCACCTTAAGGTTACTTTAGTTAAGCAAAACTAATCATTCATAAAATAAAATAGAAAATGCTTCTCAAAGCAATCTTGTGTTTATAAAACTACCTATGAGTAGCTACAATTATAGTGAAAATGTCCCTGAATGCATTCAATTTAAATGGATTTTTTCTTCTTCTGCAAAGCTGCATCAATACATGTTGATATCTTTTTCCATTCCGTCGCTTTCCATTTTGCTGACCAAAGCAGATCGAGTCACTCATGCGTTTCATTTCTTTATTTCCCTGACACGCGCGGTGACGATGGCGATGGGGGAGCGCTGCTCGTCCGCGGCTTTGCTATGTCACAATCATGTCCATTTTCTCCGGATAAAGTCATGTGACATCGCTTTTCCAGGCTATGATGGAGGGTGCTTGGATTAGTTTGATGAGTAAATGAATGTTGACAGATTGTGGATGTCATGTTGTATGACTTGCGCGTGCGTCTTCAAGCTCTATTGACTGAAGAGCGCCTGGGGATGACAAGATCAATTTGTAAATATTGTATTCGACTCAATTGCTTTTTGTTTACATATGTGTTTGCAGACGTAAGCTCAGTTGACGTTTTTTTTTATTTTTTCCAACAGACATTTATTACGTTCTATTGTCAATTTGAGATCAAGTCATTCCAATTTGCTATTTTAATCAGAAGCAATGTTAGGTGGATCTACTGCCTTTGGTCTTTCTTGTCTTTGAACGTGGCGTACTACAAAATTGGGCAGCGTGCATTCTGGAGCCTTTTAAAGCCATGCCTAGCCACAAGTGGTCTGACGAATGCACAAAGTGACCTTTCTGACAGTTTATGTTGCTATGCCTACGAGATGGCAAAAGCTAAAAATAGAGCAATAAATAACATCTATTTTTATATATCATCTAAACATTCAATTTCTTCCCTCAGTTTGGCTATCGGGATCTGTGTTTGTGGACTTTTGGATTGTTTTGAGTGTTTGGGTTTGTTTCCGTATGTCTCTTGCTCTGTCGACTTCTCAAACTTTTTCTTATTTAGTATCTATCCTGCTTCTCACAAATTCTTTTTGGCATCCTTGTCAAGGTGAAGCATCATCACCATGCAGGGAGGACAACTCATGAATGAATAAACGGCCATTTTCTTTATGTACCTGGACAAGTTATCAGGAGCCAGAAATGTTGTTTTTATTATGTTTCCTAGGATCACTTGCTCCCATGCCAATTCAAATGAACAAGCTTCTGCTCTTGCTTTAGTTGTTATCTCGCTTTAGGGCACTCTAAAGGAAAACATTTACTCCCAGCATTTGAGCATCCTCAAAGCCGGTCGTTTATTCTCTGGTGAGCATGAGAAAAGGTTGGAAGTGATGAAGCGGAAGAGCATTGTACGCTTTTGCGTTCCAGATGCTCAAAACGAGGCTCCTGTGGTAAAAGAATTCACTTTGGTGACTAAGTAAATACTTGATTCATACTTCTGATTAAAAACAAAAAAGAGAAGGACAGCCTGAGCGGCTGGGCTTTTTAAAAGGGATTAAAGGGATAGACAACATTCTTATGGTTATCAACTGGGACCTCATTCAGATCCATTAGTAAAATGTCCAGGCTGCTGTTGTGCCTTTTTCTGAATTCATTTGTTTAGTTTTAGTTTAGTTTATTGTTTAGCACATATTATTATAACAAATAACAGTGCAGGGAGGGAGACGAAGCCTAGGGCTTGTAAGGAGCTCCACTCCTGTATAATCAAAGTGCACAACAAACAAAGTGCTGTGACATCAAATATTATTCAAGTGTTTAAGAAAGAAAGAAAAAAAAATAATAATAATAATATATATATATATATAAATGAATAAACATCAATGAATAAACACAAGCATAACTAGCTAAATATTAAATCGTCATATTTATATATGCATATATACGAAAGTGAACGTATACATACATAAACAAATACACTATACAAAATGAGAAACAAGAGAAACAAAATTTGACACTTTAGTGATGTTGAAACAATCAAAAAAACACCAGGTAAGAAAATAGCTGAGCGGAAGCAGAAGAACTGCCAACAGAAAATAACAAAACAAGGAAGAATCAGGGTATAAATAGTGGTTTAAGTTGATGTTCTTAGTATGGATCAGCTGAGTGCGGTGGAGTAATTTTGGACTGGTAGGATCATGAGTTGTCAGTCTGGCTGTCATCAAGCGCTTTCAGATCATACAGTGCATCAAATGGGTGCCATCTCATCATTGTCTTCTCCCCATTTTAAGTACATCCCAAGCCACACTCCAACTACAGCAGATAAATAAGATGAACAACTTTAGGTGTGCTCATTTATCATGAGTGAAACATGCCAAAGTCAACATGCTCTTTTCCATTTGCGTAACATCCTGAAATTGCTAGCGACGGGTCTCGCACACAGCGCTACGTGTGGTTTATTATATAACAACTCAAAGCTTGGCTCATGCCGCTGCTTCTCAGACAGCACAAATTGATCACATTGGGAATCTTTCAGTGTCACGTTTAAGAGTGATGATGTGGGTCTCGCAAGGCAATGAAAGAAGGGATCACTCTTTTTTTGCTACAAAAAAAATGACTATAGTGTCACGGAGCAGTCTGCTGAGAGATATTGTAAATAATCATCTGTCAAAGCTTCATGAGGAATTTATTGGCCAGGTGGAAGTTTGCAATGGAGTGTGACTGAGTGCTTTGGCTGAGTCACAATAACAAGGAAAGAGGGTACTGTACCACACTTAAACCGCCAAAGGTAAGTCCGTCTTATGCTGGTCTCGTCATTTATTGTCAGTCCTTGCATATACTTGCGTTTTGTAAATCACATTGGAACACATTTCACGCGACATGCTTCATAAGCTCTGTTCACCCTTGAATGAACCAGCAGGTGAGCTCCAGGACAAGCCGCTGTCTGTCACTCATCTGTTTTCTTCGCCAATCTCTGTCATTATAATCCTTTCAGTGCTATTTCCTCACCGTGATACCAGTAAACAAAGATAGAATGCAGCAGCCTCAAATGGGAGCCACCCGATGTATTCCCTTCATGTACCACAGGGAGACTAAAAAACGTGTGAAGTGGGGTATTTGATGTGGCAAAATCCAATTTCCCTCCGTTTTCGGGACGTGTTGGCTTAAAAAACATATCCCCCCCCCACACTCCGGGGATTTAAGAAAAAAAATACAAAAATGCATTCTCCATTCAGCTCTCGTCCAAGCATCAGGTAGCATCATATCCGCTAGGCCACTCAGAAGTCGGAAGAAAGTCAGTCCTGGAAAAGCCACAATACTAAAATAGACTCATATTATTAGTCATTCCAGCTTGAAGATAATATAGGCAATAAAAAAATATGAAATCCCAATAACTTAAAACGACCATATTGAAGAGACACGTTCCACAGGTGTAACGTGGCACAAGACTGAGATAAAAGTAAACCCCTGCTGGCGCAAAGAAGACATTCAGACACAAAATGAATCCCGCAGAGAGAGATCAGAGACCCTAAAAGCAGACATCCAGCCAAATCCTTCCACTCAATCTTCATCTTAAACAAGGCAATTGAAAACCAGCGGTGAGAAAAAGGCTTATCCGCATGAAGCATGATTGGCGTTGAGCCCGAAACCAATAGTTCCGTCGCTGCACACTGGAATGAAGCAATATATAAAGCAAGGTGTGAGGATATAGTAACTCAGTCTCAAAGATTTTACAATAAGCTTGCTGTGTGTCTAACGCTTCCGCCTTCCCATATCTCCCGAGCTCCTCCAAGGTGTTCCTCACTCGAGACATTTCTGCAGTGTCTGATAAGCCCAGTTGCACGCTGACATCCATAATTACACACGGAAGCAGTTGTGTATTTAGAAAGACAACTCCTTACTGTCACTACCTAAAAAACTCTTCTGCTAACTAGCGAAAATACTCCTTTTAAATCGTATACAGGATACAACAGTAATGCCTTATATTTACCAAGTTCAAAGGGTCATGGTTGTGTTTTGTGCACCTTGAACATTCACCCGTTAATGGACATTGTCGAACCCCATGTTTGAGTTAATTTCCATACAAATTGTTGTTGTGACATTCATTCTTTTAACATGGCAGTCGGAAAATGACAGCAAAGAACTGCAATTTCTATGTAAAATCAAAACGGTTGTCAAAGAGTTTGAGCTGGGAGTGATCTTGGCAAGGCAATTTTGCGCTACCGCTTACAACATAACTCATTTTTAACTAGTTTGAGGCAAGTGCGTGGGAATGCTAGTGAAATCCAATTCGGTACATTTGAGTATTTTCCAAGGTACAGTCTAATATAAATAATTATGCGAGGCAAGTTTGTCATATTTAGTATTAGCTTACATACTGATTAGCTGGAACACATCTTGTAATCTGGTTTTCAAACAATTCTGCTTTATGCATTGACACGGATTTCATTCATCCACGCCGTACCAAGTTATCTGCTGTTTGTGTCTTTATGATGTATACGTGCAGTGCTCTTTTCTATAAATACTGACTCATTGTTGACAATGGCATGTGCAATGAAAATTGAAATCTGCCCTGGTTCTGTTTATTTATATTAAACACAAAAAACAGACTATGTGGGGGCGTATGCTGTGTATTTTCTTCCTGTATTTCCTCAGTTCCATGATTTTGGCAAGCGAAAAAAATAAAAACATATTTCCCAAGATGCGAGTATTCATATCCTCTCTATAATCATATTTCGCTGATTTCATGTATTTTTTAAACCTATTACAGATATGGTTCAAGAAGGGCATGAATAATGAGCCGACGGATTTAGCCGGCGCTGCAGTCATTTCCAAAGTGTAAGGCTGAAATGTTTGTAATCTCTTTTTCTTAATATTATGCGTGAAATAATTAAATTATTTACAGAGGCTTTTTATCCTATCTCGCTTTTTTAAAGTGATGTTGCAGCGTTCATGCTGTTCATGACCTGTGAGGACCACAGCAAACAGAGGAGTCAGTCTCTTGGACTTTCCCTTGTCCTGCATTTACAATAAAAAGCACAATATATTGTTTTTAGCAAAGCGTTGATAAACGATTTGAGTTCCGAGCGGTGACGATGACAAATGTACCCTTTGCGAGTCCTTAAATTTCCACCATACCCTTTCCAGATTACGTTCACAACTGACGGCTCCACAAATGTTGCCGAGACATCCTGAGGTCTTTTATCAAAGTAAGGGTTTAACATTTGAGGACACACGATGATTAACTTTTAGTATAGACTCACTGGAAATAAAAAGCATGATACATTTTTTTCATTTGCGTCCACGAAGTATGGGCCGTACCTAAATGTGGACAGCTAACCTTTGCAGACTGGCGCCAGGGAGGAAATAGCAGCCGACAAGCATGTCACGTGATCTCAACTTGTCATGCCCCACAATTGGTCAAGTGGTTGACAAGAACTGATTTCAAGTCAGTAGTAGTCTTTTTTTTTTTTTTTGTGATGAATGAAGTCGTGCAAAGGGAATTCAACACCTTTCCCTTTATTATCATTGTGATACTATTGGAATAATTGAGTCTGCTTATCGTCAGCCGCCATGCACGCCACGTGCACTTTAATTGACACACGCAACCTCGGCTTTTCCCCTTTGCTTCGTATCCGACATCTTTACCATCAAATGTGTCGTGTCCATGACAGCCACTTAGAATTCGGGAGAAGTTAAGCCAGCAGAGTACGCTGAAAATGATCCTATTATCGACTAATAAGTGAGAAGATGTGCTCGGGCACATACGTAACGTTCTGTACTGCTCCTATCACAGTTTTGTATTAGCACCATTGAAATGAAGTGAAAGACAGACTCATTGGCAACACACTGCTCCGTGACTATATTCATTCATTTTAAAAGGGCCTTTGGGTGGTAGAAACGCCATTACTGCACTGTGAGGGAATTTGGCTCTTTTCTCCCTTAAAGCCAAAGACGGGCGGTATACATTTCAATCAACAGATTTAAACTGCTCGTTTCATTTTTTTTCTTTCCAGTCATTAGCATCATTAGCACAGAAATAAAATTATCCACAAAAGTGCACTACTGTTTGTCATTTGGTAATTAGGAACTAATTGTGATTATGCAATTCAATATTCATTTTTAATATTATAGTCTATTGCCTTTCCCTTGAAATTCTGTAACAGAAACCGTTTTAATTGCCTCGCTTCGTAATCAAGCACATCTTTGTGTTCAATGACTTGATTTTCAACAGTTTTCTTAATTGAACTATCTGAGGATGCATAGCAGATGTAGAAATAACAACTTGTTTGCCTTATTGCGTCAACAGTTTCAAGCCCAGTCAGAGAATGTTTACAGATCTGGAAAGCCCTCATCAAAGGTTTTGCATTTCAGCTCCCATTTGGACGCGCACATCGTTTGTCCCCGATTGCATTGATAGGCAGTTGGAACGGAGACACAGCAGCGTTATGGGAAAGCAGCGAACATTTGGTTGCTGGACTTCAGCCCAAAGTCATTAATTACATTTCCCCTCAGACCACAGTGGACACTCTACCGGGTCTTCAGAAGGGTGGGATGTCTTTTGGGTCTGGCGGTTACAAGCTGCAAACAAAAGCAGGGTGATGGGCATCCTGATCAAAAGAATTGCCTGGAACCAAAATGATACAAGCCAAATTATTTCCACACGGACTAATATAGTTGAAAATGACAGAGAGAGCGAAAACTAACAACCGCAATCCTATTTCAATTAGCATTGGAGAGATAAGGGACAAATAGAAAAGCACGTCCATGGGGATAAACATGAGCAAAAGATAAGGCTGAGTGATTGAGAGAAGCTTTGCGGTGAACATTGCAGGAGCGCGACAGACTCATCTCTTGGCGCAGAAAACCTCTCAAGTATCTTTTGGAGTTCCTTGAGTCAGTCATGAAGACTAAACATCTTCCACTGCTGCAGTTTTAAGAGTATGAGTCACAGACAGCACACGTTCTCCAACCTTCAGATAGAAACCAGAAATGTGGAAATAACCCAAAAAAGACCAGTGATAAAGAGAAGGGTTAGTTTTGACGAGGTTGTAGCTCTTGGATTTTTTTAAACTATCCCCAACTTGCACAAATGTGCTTCTAAAGTTCCCGTAAAAATGCCAACCGCAGAAAGTGATTTCTCCGAAAGGCAGCTCAGCACTTTCCTCTGATGCGAGCAATCAATCCTACAATGCTTAATTGACGCTACATTACTGTTGACCGTACTAGTAATAGCCGGTAGACAAGAACGAGCTTAAACGATGGAAAAAAAGAAGGATGAAAAGGAGCAAAGGAAATCAATAAGCGTTGTGGCTGTGTAACCGCATCAAAATGATCAATGTGTCCTCACGCACTCACAGCGTTGGCCTTGGGCGAGGAACGTGAGCAACATTCATTGGTTCCTTCCATTCAAGCCAACGGGCATCTGGAGTTTAGATGAGCCCAAAATGTCACGTAGGCGCTTTCTGCAGTATTTCTTTGAGTCACAAGATTCTATCTGTTTGTCCTCCAAATGTAGTGGTTAAAATAAAACATTTGGCAGAGTGTTAACTTTCCCAGCGAAAGCCATGTTTACAGAGCTGCGAAGCTCCAAACAATTTTCACATTTTCCTGTTGATGCCGACAAATCACCGGTACTGAATGTTAAACTATTTGTCATGTGACCTTTCGTGTTTTCATCCTCATGAGGCAAACAGTTGCGTACTACAAGATGACACTTTTTGAAATGGTGACATTTGGGGGAGATGAATATAGACAGATGTAACGCTGGTGTGTCTGGCTTATGCACTTTATCAATTGAAATGTCAATGCTGATTAGAGCAATTATAAACTGGAGGCATAGACTGAGAAATAATCCTTCAGTGGAGGGCTGAATATTTGAACATGACACTCACAAAAAGTGGGTCGGTTGAGTTTTGAGTGAAGTTTCATGGCAAACCTTTAGGGCCAAATTGACATCATTGCCTTTTTTTTTTTTTTCTCCACCCATGTCAGTCCATTTATAAGCCTTTCTGTAATTCTTCCAGTCTCTCCGGACTACTTCTGATGACACCCCTTCTGAAAACATCCTGGCTGGAGACTCTTTGACAAGGTACTGTTGATTAACTAAAACATGAACAGCATTTCTGGGTTGAGAAATGAATTCCACAAATGTAATATTAGTCCAAGTACAAAGTTTAGACTAGTGTATTGAACATATGAATGCCAAGACAAAATTCTACTTGCCTTCCATTTGAGGGTGGTACAGTGTTCCCGAGATAGACTGATGAGAAAGTATATCAAAGAAGAGAAGGCAGGGTTTGTACCTTCCAGGTGGTTCCCTCAGATTTGTGACAAGATAGGTGAAAAAGAGATTTCAAAAGACTCGCAGAGAATGCTGAGCAACATAAAAGCAGCTGCAAAAGAAAATTGGCTGTCTCTGCAGCTATGTTTTGAAATAATTTCACTGCATCAACAAGAAAAGAAAAAAAACAAAAAAAAAAAAACACACACGCATTGTCAGCTCTGCTCTAGCACCACCTATTGATAATGCTGTAACAGTTCACTGCACAAACGTTTCAGTTGTGGTTTAGGGGTGCGGGGGTGGGATCCATAAGTTGTAGTTCACTGGTGGAGCCCACAGTTGAGTAACATATACTATACTAACAGGTTCAACTTGTGCATTAGCAAACAAACAAAGAGCGCCAATTAGTGTCTTTCATTAAGACACACAATCTAGCATGCAGCTTTATGTATTACTATAGAACAACACAGCGGCAAACAATCAGTGAATTGTTCACTGCGCTGCTGCTCATGTCATCAGAATAGCTGATTAGCGGGGTTGGGGTCAAAGGTGAGGGCTTTTCGTGACCTTTGGACACGCGGGGTTCTTGATGAGCTCTGATTTGTAACACGTCGTAGCCATGAAGCCGTGCGTCAATCGAGCCGATTAAGATGCCAGCAAAGAGTGACATTCAGCGGCCCCCCCATGAATAAAACATGCCATATTAGCGTGATGACTGGGTGAAATAAGAACAGGTAGCAGCTAGTCTGGGTTCTCTTTTTCGGACCTCTTCAAGAACAGACAATGACAATGATGATGAATGACAAAGTGATCCGCGAGGCACTAAAAACGACGGTCTGCGGGGTGTTGCGCATATCTCAGTCTGCCTGTCACCGCATTGATGCCTGCCTCTCTCCATCTGAGCTGTTACTCGCATCCCCCTCATCTTCCTCTGACAGCCTGCTTCACTTCTGTGGCTGCTATCGTCTTCTCTATCGCACAGCGGTGTTGAGCATGTGCCTCAAAGCTGCTCTTCACTCTTGTATGTTAAGACAGCAGCTAGTTAACACAGTTGAGTCACCTCGCCTCACGGGAGGCCCGGATTTAATGATGCTTATGGGGACAGGCGCGTCTGTGACTGAATGCCTTTGCCTTCTCTATTTGTAAATATGTCCTCAGTCCAAAAGTAAATACGTGCAAGCTGTTGGATTTGGCACAAGACGGCATTCATAATTCATTTTATAGCGACTCTCATTATTTTCAGTTCAGTTCCAGTGTTCTTTGAAAGCACGATGCACAAAATGTATGATCTTATTTGCATATTGCAAAGCACCTCTGAAAATAGCTCCTTCTATTGATTCGACACAAATGGACACAAGTAGTCTTTCCCTGATTGTAATAAGGATTCCTGCAGGACTCCCTGTATGACTTTTACTCCTCCGCCCTTATGAATAAAGATGATCAGTCACATTCTCTCTAGTTTTACTTTGCTAGAGAATCAAACAGAAAGAAAAAAGTATCCTTCCATGTAACAACAAAATCAAAATAAGCAAGCGTTATTGCACGCAAAATGCGCCTTAAAATGGTGGAACATTTTAGTTTCGCCATGTAAATAACGACTTACCTTACTCCAGTAGATATAAATAGCAACCACAAGAATGCTTCAATAGGGTGTAAAAAAACGTCTCCTCCCTGTAAATTGCAAAATCAATCAAAACTTTTTCCTCCAGCATGGAAAAACAAAAAAAGCCCCAATAAGAAAGCAAGCGTGCAGTTGTTTTGCAGGTGTCTGGCTATCTTTCACTGGGCAGGTCTGCACGCACGGAGCAGGGCGCCAATGTGTGGCCGCGAGGAGCTCTGACAGCCTGCCGACTGGCCGCTCGCTTCTCATACACCGACGATCAGCAGCCTGCGCTCTGAACGAGGAGCTCCTCCTAGTCTCAGCTCCCAGTGCGCGCAGATGCGTGTCTGGGTGTATGCGCATCATGGACACCCCCCCTAGCGTTTAGTTGAAATAAACCTGCGGGGGGGTGATGACTTTTGCGCATCGCCGCTGGCAGAGCTGGACGAGGGGACTGAACCCCCTTTGCTTGGATCCAGATGCCAGGCCAGATAATTGACATTTGGGTATTTGCTGATTTTTGATTTGAGGTTCCTATGGTTGTTAGGTTGTTGATATGTAGGTTAGTATCATCATACATTATTGTCCTACTGGGTCTGGAACTTTGTGATAAGTAAACAAAAGCAGAACATTGTCATTTTGCTCACCAACTTTTCACTTCATTACTTTACGAGCAGGTGTTTGTCCGTCATCACAAATGTGACTTTAATCTGTCTTTCTCGCATGCACGCGCATACACAAAGGCACGCACTCGCGCTCATGTGGCCAGGCTGATGAGATGAGAGTATGTTGGTCGTCTTGCAGCAACTTTGAATGATACGTCACAATACATTCTTCAAAATGGAAAGTAGCTTTGGTTCTGGACATTTATTCTTTTAGTTCTTAGTTGGGATGATTCCCCGAAAAATTCTGGAGGAGGTCTAAGTACTGTCCTTACATCATTCATGAACCAGAAAGTAGATGGGTATCCAACCAATTTTTGGTCAATCATCTTACCAGTTGAACTTGTCTGCGCTCTACTGAGTATGACTTTTGTTTATTTTTTCCTGCTTCTGAAACAAAACATGCAATGAAGCCATTGTCATCTCACAGCGCCATTATCTCATTAGCTACGCCTGCTGGCATGCCCCCACTTAGTAGATTAGTCACACTTGCTGCCAATAGCAGTCCAAACCTCCTCATTACTGCTCATTGTTGGATTGATGGCCGGTGGATCAATGCGGAGAACTGCGCTTTTCTGTTCCACACAGTCTTTGATTTTGGAGAATAATGATGCAGACAAAAAGGATGAGTGAGGAGCAGCTCTGTTCGTTTCACTCTCTGGCTTTTTGTCCTGGAGAGACTGCAATCCGACAAGTGCAATAAATGTCTGCCAAGTGCTCGATAGGATGCTAGATCTTAAAAATGACTCTTCAAAATGAACATTGAAATTGACATGCGTCGTAATAGTCTCTTTAACCATCCCAGCCTGTGTTCCGCTTGCCTTGGTAATAATGTCAGACTTGAAGGCATATTTTCAGTAAGCGATATGTGCATGTTCCAGCTCAATCATGTCATTGCTCTCGTACTCTTTGGGAATCTGTCACAGTAACAATCACATTATATTTGTTTCGCAGGCTTTGATGGACTTTCTCTAAGCTGTTTACCAAAAGGAAATCCTGTCTGGGCTTTGAGACACAGGATGGGAGATCCATGCAGAAAAGGTACTGATTTGGTCAGTCACACTGGCGCTTTTGGGCTTCTACACACAAGACATTGACATTACAACAGGACTTGAATGAAATCTTGCCAATTATTTGCATGTGTGACAAAGTTATAAAAACATTGCACTCGATTGAATGGTACTCTTGGCACCACAGCACAACTTTTATCCAGGCCACCAATATCATAAAGCCTGTATTTTTATCCTCATTTTTAAAAACTCAACCGTTGTCCTTTGCACCACTGAGTCTCGTCGGTCTGACGTGACGAGTTGTCCGCAATATAGAATACCGACACTTGAGTGAAAGCAATGGATCTGTTTACAACCTTGCGTTGTCTGCTATAGTCTCGCAAGTAAACACCAGAAGGATCTTTGCAGTCAAGTCCACAGAATGGAAGGAATCAAATAGAATGCAAGAGTTGGACCTGTAAAAAAATCAATTGCTCTAAAGGCAAAGCAGGGTGTAATCAATTTAGAGTTTAAGGGGTCTCTTGCGCCTAATGGCAAGTTCAATAATAGTTGCATAAAGGGGCTCGTGCATTAACAAATTAAATTGGAAGCACAGCCAAAGCCAAATCTCTTATGAATCATTTTATTTAAATGTGTCTGTAAGTTGGATGAGGACAACAAGATTTTGGCAGCAGATCAGCAGTGAAAAGCAGTCCACAAATATTGTTGTTTTATCAGCCGCTGTATCAATCATTATGTCGTGATAGGGTGTTTACCCAGATGATGATGATGGATGCTAAGAAAATGTTGATGCAAAGTTTATAATCATGGCTGCTTGGGGGCAAAATGATGTTTACAAAAACAATCAACCAAATGATGTCCGCAATTTCTTTCACATAAAATAGTAAAAAATTGCTTTGCTAGAAAAACATTTGGGAAAAAAATAGATTTACTTACATCTTTGATCTTACATTCTTGTACATTGTCATTTTTATGAATGTAATAATTAATGAAAATCCTGTTGCAGCACCGTACTTTAAATGTCATTTAATTAATTTAATGTATTACAAGTGCCACCAGGGGTCAGCAAGGACTCTCTGTACCTTTTAAGTACACAATATGCTGAAGTAATCGTTTAACCTCATGAAATCACATTCCGAGTAGTTGTCAACATGACGCATATAGTAAGTATTCTCGGTTTTAAGAAGAAAAATGCTCCCTACTGCAAGAGACTATTAATTACCTCTTAACAAGGGCAAGACTGTGCTTAAGTGGGACCAATTCATCACTACACCCTGAATGCACACTGGCTCTTATGTGATGGAAGACAGATAGACCTGTGCTTTGCATTTGTTATCATTCAAATAGACCAAAATTATTTTGCAACCTTACAAGAAAAGGCAGCATCTTAACGGATCACCTCCTGAACACGCAGTTATTGTGATATTTATTGTCAGGGACAGAAAGGAAATGTTCGCCTCACGTGGGAGGAGCCGAGCATGATGGGATACTCCCTGTCTCACGATTTAATAGCTTCGCAAGGTAGCATTGTTTTTTTAATGTCACCGATCAGTTATGATCAGATGTTACTATTTATAACCTGTAGAATAAGGTGGGGGGGGGGGGGAGTTTCCTTTCCTAGCTTCAGATATTATGATGGATGAATTGGAGCTCTGGGGAAATAGCTCTCTTCCATTAATATGAGATCTCTCATGCGACACATGAGAGAAAGATCAGCCGTCAAATGCGTTACACTGTTATAGAAATCAACCATGCATGACGTGAACTAACATTCCATCTTTGCCAGAAGGTTCACAATATTTATGTTATCTATCACTACATTATCAGACCTTGTGGTGTCTATTTATTGGGCCTCCAGCTGCTTTCCCTCCAGATATGCGGCAAGGTCTTAATGAAGCTGCCAGCAGTCATGATTTCTTCCTTCCTCATTATACTGGGATGACTAAGTTCCTTACAAAGTACGAGTGGGAAGGAGTGAAAGTCACCAGGAACCCTTTCTCTTGAACAACGCCTTAAAAAGTGAAGTCAACCACTATGACTTCCTTTTTTAAGGCGAAAATTGTACGTACATTTTTTCAGGGTTAAATTATTGCCATCATTTAATATCTATACAGGCCATGTTTGTTGAATCCTTATTAGTATGTCATCTGTGGTGACGGTAAAAAACAAAAATAAAACCAAGCCACAATACAAACAAATACAAAAAAATACTTTATAAAATATAGATATTTATACAAAATTGTACTTCAAATAGTTACATAAAACATACATTACATTATTAATCTTACAGTCTTACAAATACAACAGAACATGTTGCAGTCAAAATCAAAATACAGAAATACTTATTGAGACGTGTGATTCGCTACGTCTATGCTTGCAAAATAGTGATGCGATTTCGTCTCAGGCGTCGCATTTTTCCTTTGCTTCTCTTTTTCCCTCCTGAAACAAAGTGGATTCAAACATTAGTATTATACCGATGAGGCGGATTTCCTCCTATGAGCCAGGAATTCACAGTAACTGAGCAACAGTAATTGGATTTTGCTGGGAAATTTCTACCAAATCCTGCTCACACCTTTAACACACACGTCCATGCAGCTTTGCCTGGAGACAAAATTGTTGCTGCTCCCGCCGCAGCCTGAGTACATGAACTCCTCACACATCTTGGTGGCCTTGTTGTAGTAGTAGCGCGGTATGGAGGCGGAACATTTGCCTTTGTCCAGGGGATCCAGGCACAGCACAGGGACCGCTGCAAAACAATAATTCACAATTATTGAGAGGGGGGGGGGGGGAAAAAAAAAATAGTCTCACTGGAGGCCTCCAAAATCACTGACTTTTTTGTGGGCTGCAGTACTCGTTGCAGGAGGCCAAATCCGGGAAGCGGTTGTCATTGCCCTGGCAGCCGCCGTAGTAAAAAAGCTCGCACTGCATGCTGGTCATGTTAAAAAAATAGTTGGTGAAAAGGGCTCGGCAGGGCCCCTCCTCCATTGGAAACCTGCAAATCTGAGGGATCTCTGGTGGGAAGAGAAATGGCAGCATGTTGGATCAATCTTAAAATTGTTGCACGGTTGCACGCTAGAGACAAAAAAAATCGCTTTTAACTTAACTTTCAGTTCAAACAACTTCATAATGTAAACAAATGATCATAACATATTCAAAATATTAGAAACATTTTTGACTGTATTTCATTCATGCATTTCAAATCTGTGCAAGTGTCCCTAATCAAGTGGCTGCCGAGTGTCAAATCAAACAGCAAGGGTGAGTTGCAGAACAAATTGAACTTACTTGGTATTCTGAAGCACGTTTTGTGACACTCGTGATAAGTTTTGAAGTTGTTGGCATTGCCTTGGCACCCTCCGTAGTAGAAAAGCTCGCACTTTTGAGTGATGGTGTTGTAGTAATAACGTCCATTTCGGCTCTGCAGGGACCCTCGTCAACTTGGAGGAGGCACACACCTGAAACAAACATACTCCAGTAAATATTCACACTTAGGGGAAGTGCACAAAATTGCACGTTCGTGTCCTACCTTGCGGATTCAACGCCAACACTTTGTAAAAAGAGGACAAAAAAGCAAATAAGGCCAGTAAGTAAAAGTCCATTGTGCTGCCAGTATGCTTCGCTGCTGTGAGTCTCCAAGCCAACGCCTGTTTTATAGTGTTGTGTTTTCCCACAAGGGGGGTTTGCGGAGCGGGGGGGAGTGCTCAGGGGCGGAGATGCAGTGACTCAGGGTGATCGCACGAGTCGCTGGTTTAGTGCCAGGAGAAATTCATAGATGACATCACGTGAGTTTTGCAATCATTACGAAGAGGGACTAATTTGCATGTTCAAATGATTCAGCATGAAAGAAATTGAGAGAAAGTTGATTTCAGCTCAAGGCAGGGGATTCCCTACACCCTCCCATGAATAACATAAATTATAATATAATAATAATAATGGAGAAGCTTCCATAACTTGTATACGGAAAATAAATGACCACAGAAATAAACCAGAATTTTCAGAATGATAAAACAATTAATGGATTGGAAGCATAAATCATGTCATGTTTATTATCTAGTCTGTTATTTAATGCTAACGAACAACACTTTTCTGATGCTTAGTGCTCATCAGGACAAACTGACATCACAATTTTGCCCTCGGGCACCATGTTGGAGACCCTTTCGCGACCCTGTCAGTGACCTTACGTCTTCCATTTCTTTGTTGTAGTTGTTTTCTTTTTCTTATCTGGAATGATATATAGGCCAGTTATTGCTCTTCATTCATTTGTTGTTGGAAAACTAGCATGCAGCTTTGCCGCAGACAAGAATGCACCTTGATGAGAGAAGGTTAAATACTTATAAACCCTTTTGTCAAAGTGACCTGATAGAAGGCACACCCCCATGACTCATTTTCGACCAGTCCAAAAATAACATCACAGTTCCCAAGAATAGATAAGAGTTTGTAACCTTTACATACCATTAAAACGACTTCCAAAATAAACCAGAATGAAGAAATTAACCCTCCTGTCAAAAACATCCTTAAAATCCAGGCATGTTCCCACAGGGGTCTTGTTTCAATCAGATTAGGAGATTAGGATCATTTATGCAGATTACTTTATAAACCAGATTTAGCAGAGGAGAAGGATTCTTCGGCAGGACTGTCGCGGGGAACGACTGCTGCCTGCAAGCAAACGTGAGTGATATTTCAAATATTGTTCCTGGATGCTTTATCTTGTCACGTAGAAACCTTTCCATATGTTTTTCCCTTATAGACAATGCCGGTCATAAATGTAGATGACCTGACAGACAAGGACAAGGCTCTCATGGAAGTGAACCAACTTAAAATTGAAGTGAAACTTCAGAGGTGGTTGGTATGTTTTTTCCTCTACTTTTTATTGTATGAAATGAATAATTCTGGCTCGGTGTAATGTGGCCAGTCTTTTAGTATTCAAGGCCAAAACAGACAGATAGGGCGAGCAGTTCTAGTAGAATGATTTGCTGGATCCTATGGAATGATATGTGCTACGTGTACCCCTTTAGACATCGAAATGCTGTGAGGAGATCAAGGACTACATTCAGGCCGGAGTGGATGAGGACACTCTTGTCAAAGCATTTCAGAGGGAGAGAACCCATTTAAGGAGAAAGGTGGCTGTGTCCTTTGTAGACTGAACATGAGTGTTCTTCATATCTCCGATTAGCAGCCAAGGACATTTTTCCTGCCCTCCCAAAACGGATTTGCAGACTGAGAAGACTAGAAGGGCATAACGAACATCAGAATTGACTTCTTTCTAAATTACATTCCCCAGCTTCTAGACAGACTATCTTTTCAATTTCACTAAAATTCTTTAGTTTCTGCAAAGGTTGTATTTAATGCTTCCCTCTCATATGTAAACTGAATCAATGTGATCCCCCACACACAGTGACCTCAATAAATGTGCTTGTTTATAACTCAACCTGTTTTCACCAATCATTTCTGAATATTAAAGCTTAGCGGTACCTGGGCTAAAGAAATCAAATATTTATTACTATTTTTAGTAGGAGGAGTAGTAGTAGGAGTACTAGCTACTCCTACTACTCCTACTACTACTAGTACTACTAATTATTATTATTATTATTGTTGTTGTTGTTGTTGTTCATCAACAATCTTTTCATTTGACAGTTTAGTTTCCGACGTACTGCTTCTGCGCATGCGCAACATAATCAAAACAACAATGGCGCTGCGCGGTGGCTCTGTGCTTTTAAATGAGCTCGTTCGCATCCGTCCTTTCTACAAATTTGCTCCGTTTGGCTTCCGCTCGTTTGCTGACCATGTTTCGTCCCAAAAGGTTGCAAGCAGCACCCCGGAGACCTCGTTCGACCATCTACTCTACACACCAGAGCACTTTGCGTTAAAAGAATCCCTCAGAAAGGTACGAATGGACACTCATGACATTGAGCAAGTTTTGAGCGTCATGAAAACAAAAGTTTATATATTTAATAGGACATTTAATGTCTCAGTGTCAGAGAATGTAGTGTCTAACGTTGCTGCAAACAAGCTCGAGCGCATTAAAAGTGGGTAAGAGGTCAATGTGAAGTCACTTTATGAAATACCATACAGACTCCCAGGTTACCTCATTAGGTACACCTGTACATAGCAAACATTCTACAAATTTAACATTCAGCTGTAGCAAAATTGTTGAATATATACTACATATAATATATATAATATGTAATATATAGTAATATACTGTAGCCTTTTTGTTGAACGTAATTAGTTTATGCTGTGGCCAGTCAGTGTATGAACAGTAGAACTGGAAATCAACTCTGACCTTTTTTTTTTTCTTTCTACAGTCACCAATCCCCAACCGACTGGTTGCAGCAACGCTAAATATTACATCACTTTGCCTAACAGGCATCTGTTAATGTGTCTTCTATCACGTAGCGTCTGGTTTAAAGAAATATGACTGCATCCAAATACATGTTGTTGTTTTTTTACAGGTCTCTCGTGGCTTCAGATCCACTAGGAAACAAAATCATTACACTTTGCCCGTTGTTTTGATTTTATACTAGATAGCAGTCAGGTTGTTCGCTTGCCCTCCGCTTTCCAATGTCGGTTTATAGTCTCAGTCCCCAGAGGCTAACCTAAATCAATGCAGTCTACAGTACATCATCTTAAATGTGCAGTGAGGCTACACTATGTTTTTTGCTTGTGTTTTTTTTTTATCAGAGAGACGGCTGTGTTTTGATTTGTGAAGCTGCCCATCAGATATCGTAGCTAGATACGCACAACATTTCACAACTTTTTGGTTTTGTAAGATTGGGAACGTGTGGAAAATATCGGTGCAAGTCTGCTATTAGAGGTCATGTTGCGTGCATGAGGGCTTGATGTGTTTTGTTTGTGGGCGATATCACCCCCTCATTACTGCCATTCATACAATTAGTCATTTGGGCTATGATACGGCAAAGAAAATAGGTATTAAAAACAAGTCAAAGTCACAAGGACATAATCATTAGGGTAACAAAGAAGTTGGAATATTTTGATGAAATATTAATTTATTAAAACCTATTGTTTACTTTGACATGATTCTAACCAGTCTTCATGCTTATTCTGGTTTTATGCTCATAATAATAATAATGTGACACCTTTGGGCATGTATGGTTTGTTTTCTACAATGTTATTCAATTTTGTTCCGGTTACATATGTTGTATAAGTTATGGTAATTGAGAAAAAAAAAAAAAACAGTGACTTAGTATTTAGTCTGTCCATTTTTAAAAGCAGACAGATATGTATAGATAAGAAAGGCAAAAATAACAACAGCAGCCATAATTAGGGCAGACAGCAGAGACGTTGCGGTAAACGGAGGGAAGCGTACTGTGTGACTAAACCTTCAAAGGATGCCGGGAGGTTGAAAATAAACTAGCACAGGCAATATGGGAAGGATGAAAATGTGAAAGGGAATACAGGACAATATGTTGTTAGGGCGGGAAAAGGAACTAAAGGCCGTGTGGTTTATTAAAAGAATCCTCTGTAGCATCATGTAAAAGATAGCATTGTATATGAATTGAGTCATCGGAAATCCCACAGTGAGAATTCAAGGTCGGACTTGCACCGTGCCAACGTTTCCACCGCTTGTGCTGTTGGCACTTGGGTGTTTACACAATGAGCAACAAAAGCAAACCATCAATGTAAAACAGGAAGTCCTCCTTTTGAGTGTGTGAATGTCTGCTTCAATAAAGACAGAACTTTTCAATGAAGGTCATTTAGCCAAAGCTATGTGCATGACCCAGCAGAATTGTTCGGCAATGTTTTCCTCGGTTTTTACCTCTTATTTTTGCTCTATTGTTATGATACATTAGCTTCTTATGCTGGTTAGCCAATGTGGTCACATTTTGAGTTGACTGCTTTATCTTATTATTTGAATTGCCTTGTTTCAAGATTGGCTGAATTTGTTAAGTTAGCGTAACAAAGGTCACCGTTGTGTTTTATGTCTGGCTTGCTGCAGGACCTGATAATGCAATGTTCTTGACCCTGGCTTAGCACACGAGTCTGCTGATGTGAAAGCGTCGTGGTATGAACACAAATAGTCCACAATAACCTTTGTGAAAGCATGCAGCATCCCTCGGCAATGTGCCGCCTGTTTCCCGTTCCAGAGCACGGTTGTCCCTCCCTTTCCCTCCTCAGGATTTGAACTTTGAACACGGATGTGGTTTGACCTTGGAATAATGGCAACTACGGCTTGTGTTTTTACGGTTGTTCTCACGAGTGCTAAAGAAGGTTTTGTCGAGGCCCGGGCTTTTCAAGGTTATGTTTTCACTTGCTTAGTGCAGACTTGTCTGAATGGCTTAATGAAAGGGGCAATAAAGAGGAGGGAGTAGACTCCATAATCCTTTCATAATGCGGACGCCTCATTTAGCTCGTCTTATTGGTTGAGCTTATTTTAATGATTCACTAAATATCCATTCGATGTAAGTCGGGAGTGTAATTTCTTTGGAAAGGCACATAAAAGTGAGACTGCCCAGTCATTTTTCAAATATGGTGAGAGTGCCTATACTTTGGGTTCCGAGTAGTCACAGAAATAGTTGCTGTTGAAACGTCACAATAGGTTGCTCATGCCGAAGCACTTCTCCAGCTGTGAACCACTTCCCGATTCCTCAGATGAATCACTTTGCCAAAGTCTAGCCACTCCAACGTTCATTTTACAAACCAATTGTCGACCTGCTCTTCACTCTTTTCGGACTTTGGTTCATGACTCACCCAATCCGCCGCTCTGATAAGACGAGATGAATCATGACGATTGAGCGATTTGCTCTCCAGGTTGAAGATATGATGCAAAATTCAGTGGAGCAATTACTCTCGTCCATTGTTTCCTCTTTGCGAGTCAATTGTTGGACCACAATTGTTACACAAGCAAACATGATGCTGTTCGATTTGACCTTTTGCATGTTGACCTGTGGATTGAGAAAATGCACCACGTCCACCCACCTATGCTGTCCATGGTAGTTTCAGCACTTTGTTCAAACATTTTGTGGACGCCCATATCTGGGCAAGAACCTCGTCAAACATATTCATTTCTATTTATTATATCCGTCTGAATGCCTTACCGCCATCATCATCATCATCTCTCTGGCTCTTTTTTTAGCACGTATTTTACTCTTCAATGTTCCGGATTGGGATTTGAGCCAAATGGCACATCTGCTTTTGCTATGTTGTATGTCAGCAACATATACACAATGTGTGTGTGCCACGTATTCTGTCATTGTATTCACCAGCACCGGCGTTATTGATTCGCCGCGTAATGCATTTTCGCAGGCTGCTCTCTATTCATTGATATGAAACGCATTTTGTGGCTGTCTGCTCGGAATACATTACATGGACTTTTAGGGTGGATTACCAAGGCGTGATATGATACGTGTGATGCCGTACATTTAATTTTTTTCTCTTGTAATGGAGATTCTTTCGGGTTGGAAGAAAGAAAGCACACACGCTTGAATATTCACACAGGTCCACCTTTTCCCCACAGATCATCGACCAGGAGATCAACCCTTATGTGGATCAGTGGGAAGCGGAGGGAAAGTTCCCAGCCCATCAAATCTTCAAGATTTTAGGAAACGCTGGCTTCCTTGGCGTCAACAAGCCAGTTGGTGAGATATGCATTTGTTTGAGCTCGAGAGGTCCACCCTTGTCCCAGTGGCACGTTGATACCTTGTTTAGACACGCTCATCAGCAAAATAGTAGTCCAACTGCTTTTCAAATGCAACCCGGAGCATGTGTTTTGTGTGGTCGGCGTAGAATGTGTCAATCGCAAGTGCGTGTCTCTGCAAAAGCGCTGAGACATTTTCTGACACAGTTGAAATGATTCAAAACATGTAGTAATTAATGAGAGTGATTACTCATTGGGCTGCAATCCCAGTGACGTGCGTTTTCCGGATCACTTATCCATTTTCATGATTAATGTGCAGCGTATCGAAGAATGAAAAGAGGCAAGAATGAATAACGCGTCAAAACATATGTTGAAAATGATAATGCATCTCGCTGTAGTAGAGCAGCGCACTGGTCCTCGTATTTGAATTGTTTGATTTCATCTCTCTGTGAAGATCAAGCATTCTGATGAACGTGGCTTTGAAGCGTCCTATCGACTTCCCGCAGCAGCTGTTGGTTCAAATGGAAACCAGATGGGCACCCAGATGTGTCACTGATGGAGTCTGGAGTTGCGAACGACTTTTTTTTCCCCCAAATGCAGAAAGTCAGGCTTTCCCGCAACGGTTGCTCTGCAACAGAAATGTGGGTCATTTCTCAACTTTTTTCAGTCAGCCAACAATGGAAACCAGTGGCCCGTTATTTTGTGGCAATATTGTTGTGAAAATGTCAAAGTCTAACCAACGTCTACATGAATGGGTAGAATGGCTTTGCTATCTTATTAAAAATCGGATTCATGTTTTCTCTTATATAGCGTTTTAGCTCAACAGCAGGTTTTTTTTTTGCATCGGGGAATTTCAATGTTTTCTTTAATCCATAAATGAGTTGCTTTCCTTCATATCATAAACAGCAAACAATCCACACACTTTAAGTCTTTAGGTTTCACCAGGAGTGCCCAGCTCAGCTCAGGAAAGAGAGCTCGCCAAGGAATTAAAATGTGCTGAGTGCACACACCTCGAGCATTAGTTGACAGGATTAGAGAACGATGACCTGAGGGACGACTGTGCAAAGACTTCATTCAATTATCAGGTAGTAGTAAAGAGTCCTTGCGGTGATGCGCCCGCCACGCAACAAAAACAGGAAGATATTTGACGCATTTGCCATGGTAGACAGGAATTACATTCATCAACCTCTCTTACATCTTTATTTGTCTTTAAATCCTGAAAAGAATATGGATCCACAGTCAATGCAATTTGCGAAAGCCTTGCTGTCACTTTAACAAACAACCACTGGCGTGTTGACGTGACCTACATTTCACGTGGTCCAATTGAAACTACTACATAGAAAAGTCGAGCTTGAGCAGACATGCCCCGTTGCGACGTCTTAGTTTGGCATTGACAAATCTCAGATTGCCCTGTTTGCACTCTGTTTTACATAACACTTTTAAGTCTCCTAGGGCCTCGAGGAGTCCAAATTATGAACGAAATGTATTAAATACAGTCAACCTCTAAACTATGCTTGTCAGAATCTCCTCAGCTTTGGCCATGTATACCTTTTTTTTTTTTTGCAGTCACAGTTTGCGTGTGCACGGAAAGTCCGCGTTACCTGTCAAACATGGGAACAGGAAGTTTTCCTTAGACGGCCACGCCGGGGGAGAGGACAGTTATGACCCTTGGCACCCTGCCTGGCTTCCTCTGCCCTGACAGGGAAGAACCCGTCTTTCACACCATGGCAACGCCGAGCTGCTTGACGATAGGAACCTGGCAGCCAAAATTGTTTCCCATCCGTTCTGCTCGTATGATCCCCGCTTTAGTAATACTCTGACGAATTCATGTCATCGTTTGGTTTTCCCCACTCACATTACTAACACATGACGATGTCACATACGTGATCTGATTGTGATAGTGATGCATGCAATCGATCGGTATTATCCATCACCGCCGAAGAACAGCCGATGAGGGTCATGAACATCTGCCGCCCGGCCGAGAGAAGCATCGAGGCTATAGGATGGACAATTGAGATTTGAAGCATACTTGTTTGTTTTTCCTTTGCTTGTGTATTTTTCTCGGCGGCCCGCTGTTCAGTTTTAAGCGGGATAAACTTCAGCGCTTCCTTCTGTCCACATGATCCACCGCAGGGTTTCCAGCTGCACCTGTTTCCTCTTAGTTTTGGCTACCCCCACACTTTGAGTTTGCTCGGCCTACTCTCGCTCACTTGTACGCATGTCCCCAATTTCCCTATTGTCCTACTAAGGCGCGTCTATCGCTGACAGTGCTGTTCATTATTCCATAACTCGTCGGGCGGGTGGCACAGATGCAAGGGTTGCACGATGCTGTGGTAAATTTTCCCCTAATTGCTCATTGTCAGTCAGTGCGAATAATCGCCATGCACTGGACATCTCAACTTGGAGTAGTTTAGTGCCAGGTTGTATTTACCAGGCCAACATTAAATGATGATGAGCAAATAATCGACCAACCAATTTAATTGGCTGACATTAGCACTTTTATGGTCAGCAAAATGTCTCGCGCTTCTTTAAACAACATTCGACACATTTGTGTAAATACGGGTTGTTAGTTTTGTAAGAAAACAGGCTCTTAAGTTTAGTGCTTGAAAACAATGATGAAAGGAGCGGGTGTGGAAGTGCAACAAAGTGGTGTTTTATTTCACGCTCTTCAAGTCCATTAAATACTGAAGGTTTTTCAGTAACAAATAGACATTTATTTTCATTTCATCTCACGTTGACGACTATAATCTGCAGAGAACTGTGAGTCTTGTGCATCCACCTGACAGTGATTTTTTTATCGATGTCATAAATTGCAACTCTAAATGAATGCAAGAAAGCTAATCTTAAGAAGTGTTTTTTTTTCTTTCAGAGTATGGAGGCTTAGGACTGGACTCAGCTACAGTGTCGCGGTGTCCGAGGAGCTGGGTCACATCCGCTGCGGAGGCTATCCCCATGGCCATCGGCGTTCAGACAGACATGACTACGCCTGCGTGGCCAGGTAATAACCCTGAAAACCTGCACGACTTAAATCCTGTGTTTCTCACCGTCCTCCTACTTTGCCGTCATATCTGTGTGGAGATGCATATTTAGCCTTGGTGCCAATCTGCCTCCAACGCTGGTTGGTCTCTTTTACTGCGAGGGAAAAAAATATTCAGTATGTGATCCAGTTGTGAATCACACAACTGTCTTAGTGACATTTTTCCCTCGTGTTGCCTTTTGCTGTTATTTTCTTGTAACAAAGTGACTTTTACTGACAGGCGATAAATTCTCATGAGTTTAATTAGGGGAACAATTCTTGCCCGAAACGAGGTTAAAATAACAAGACAGTATTGAAGAAAATGGATGCAGCTAAAATTGCCTCAAAGCCTGTCAGGATATGTCTATTTCTTTTTTTTCTTTTCTTTTCACAAAGTCTTTTTTGTTGACTTCATAAACCAAACTAGTACTTTGTCAATTGTGTGCTTGTGCAGGTTTGGCTCAGCTGAGCTCAAGAAAGAGTTTCTGCTTCCCAGCATCCTTGGGGACAAAGTTGCGTGCCTCGGCGTTAGCGAAGTCGGGGCAGGTTCTGATGTGTCCAGTAAGTTCCTGTCTTTGCATCTTGGATTTGGAGAGAAAATGTCCACCACCTTCCGACGTCTTGTGTTTTTACATTCCACCTGCCGTTGATGCAGACATTAAGACGAAGGCGGTGAGAAAGGGGGACGAATACGTGATCAACGGCGGCAAGATGTGGACCACCACTGGCACCCAGGCGGACTGGATGTGTCTCCTCGCCAACACCAGCGACGGCCCCCCACACAGGAACAAATCCCTCATTTGCTTGCCCATGAATCTGCCCGGTAGGAACAGCGCATCACGCCGCCGCTATCAAAACAAGTTGTCGGAGGGGGCCGGTTATCACCTTTGCTCGCCTTTTCCCCCTTTTAGGAGTGCAAATCGCCCGCAAGATTGACAAGCTGGGCATGTGGTCGTCGGACACAGCCCAAGTGTTTTTCGAAGACGTCCGAGTTCCCTGCAAGAACGTCATTGGCCAGGAAGGCATGGGCTTCACCTATCAGATGCTCCAATTCCAAGAAGAAAGGCTCTGGGCTGTGGCCAATAGTGAGATAACTTTCCCTCTCATTTCATAGCATCCATTTCCCACGAATGTTACGGTCAGCGCTGTGTTTTATGACGATTTCCTTTGCACTGCCAAGCAAATCAACAAGGAGGTCGAGTTCACTTAAGGTCAAGCCATCAATTTCGGTTAAGGAGGTTTGTTTGCGTTTCATTTCGACAAGCGTCCGATAATGTCTTCCGAAGAACTTGGCGAAAGTGAAACGCTCCGTGATGGAATTTTTTAATTTAGCCGTTTTTAGTGGAGTGGCCCGGGAGTGGTTTGGAACTGCGCTGTGTCATACGGTGAAGTGTTGGTGACATTTTGAGTAGCTACAACTGAGCATCTTTCTCTTTTATGAATGCAGAATTTGGGAACGTTGTGCATTTTTAATCATAAAAGGAAAGTAGTCCAAAGCAGTCATGCTCACAGTAAATGTTCTCATTTTCCCCCTACCTCTAGTCCTGACGGCGATGGACATCGTCATCCAGGAGACCATCCAATACACTCGACAGAGGACCATCTTCAATCAGCCAGTCCTCCACCATCAGGCGGTCCATTTCAGGCTGGCCGAGCTGCAGACGGAAGTGGAGCTGCTGCGCGCCCTCCTCTACCAGGCCACAGGTAAGCTCCAATTATCTTCCAGTTCTCAAATAATGAAGACCATGCCTGAATATCTCACTTGGTGGTGCGTTCAGCATTGTATATCAAAGGCAATGACGTCACCAAGATGGCATCCATGGCGAAATTAAAAGGAGGGCGCCTGGCCAGGGAAGTGAGTGACAGCTGTCTCCAGTTCTGGGGAGGAATGGGCTACACCGGCGATGTGCTGGTCAGCAGATTTTACAGGTATGTATCTTTGAGAGAAAATGTGATTGTCAAATTGTGTTATGAGGACCACAGACTTAAATACAAATAAAATACATTCAACAGATTAAGTATAATTAAACAGAATGAAGTTTTAGCTATGCATGTAGCCTGTTTAAACCTGTTTCCAGTAGGGGTGTAAATCGCGGGTTTTGTAACGATACGATATCATATCGATACAAAGAACCACGATACGATATTTGCCGATATCTTAAAGCCTGCTGTGATTCATTCACGATACATCACGATATAGAGCTCTACGATCGATATAGAACAATATCCTGATTTATAACAATTTATACGCAAAATCAACAAGGTACTGCAAACTCTTTATTTAGGAAATTACAAAGTGCTTCCAAACGAATGAAAGGGGAGCGAATTTCCTCGTCTTCTTGGACACTAGCCATAGCACCAGCCCAGGAGCCGCGTAGTTGTCGGCTCCCCTTTCACATGCCTGCTCTGCTCTGCTCTGCTCACAACACGCCGCGCACTGCTCCCGGAAAGAGGAAGCAAGCAACAATGAACTGGATTTCAAAATAAAGTCGCGTCCAATGTCCGAGGTCAAAAACGGGCGATATAGATCGATGTTTACGTTTAGCATCGATGCCAACAAATCGTAGAGCATTATAACGATTAATCGATGTGTATCGATGAATCGTTACACCCCTAGTTTCAAACTACTTTTAGGGTTTCTAAGAATAGGGTTTCTAACTAGGCTTTCAAAACTAGGGTTAGGGTTTCCGACCAGGGTTTCCAAGGAGTTTTGCCATTGCTAATTAGGGTTTCAAACTAGGGTTAGGGTTTCCGACTAGGGTTTTAAACCAAGGTTAGGGTTACAAACTAGGTTTTAAAGCTAGGCTTAAGGTTTCCAACGAGGCTTTCAAACTACTTTTAGGGTTTCTAAGATTAGGGTTTCTAACTAGGCTTTCAAACTAGGGTTAGGGTTTTCGACTAGGGTTTCCAAAATTAGGGTTAGGATTAGGGTTGGGGTTAGGGTTTCTAACTAGGCTTTCAAAACTAGGGTTAGGGTTAGACTTAGAGTTAGGGTTAGGGTTAGAGTTAGGGTTAGGGTTACTAACTAGGCTTTCAAAACTAGAGTTAGGGTTAGGGTTTCTAACTAGGCTTTCAAAACTAGGGTTAGGGTTTCCGACTAGGGTTTCCAAGGAGTTTTGCCATCGCTAATTAGGGTTTCAAACTAGGCTCAGGGTTTCCGACTAGGGTTTTAAACCAAGGTTAGGGTTTCAAACTAGGTTTTAAAGCTAGGGTTAGGGTTTCCAACGAGGGTTTCAAACTACTTTTAGGGTTTCTAAGATTGGGGTTTCTAACTAGGCTTTCAAAACTAGGGTTAGGGTTTTCGACTAGGGTTTCCAAAATTAGGGTTAGGATTAGGGTTGGGGTTAGGGTTTCTAACTAGGCTTTCAAAACGAGGGTTAGGGTTAGGGTTAGAGTTAGAGTTAGAGTTAGGGTTAGGGTTAGGGTTAGGGTTACTAACTAGGCTTTCAAAACTAGAGTTAGGGTTAGGGTTTCTAACTAGGCTTTCAAAACTAGGGTTAGGGTTTCCGACTAGGGTTTCCAAGGAGTTTTGCCATCGCTAATTAGGGTTTCAAACTAGGCTCAGGGTTTCCGACTAGGGTTTTAAACCAAGGTTAGGGTTTCAAACTAGGTTTTAAAGCTAGGGTTAGGGTTTCCAACGAGGTTTTCAAACTACTTTTAGGGTTTCTAAGATTGGGGTTTCTAACTAGGCTTTCAAAACTAGGGTTAGGGTTTTCGACTAGGGTTTCCAAAGTTAGGGTTAGGGTTAGGGTTAGGATTAGGGTTGGGGTTAGGGTTTCTAACTAGGCTTTCAAAACTAGGGTTAGGGTTAGGGTTAGAGTTAGGGTTAGGGTTACTAACTAGGCTTTCAAAACTAGAGTTAGGGTTAGGGTTAGGGTTTCTAACTAGGCTTTCAAAACTAGGGTTAGGGTTTCCGACTAGGGTTTCCAAGGAGTTTTGCCATCGCTAATTAGGGTTTCAAACTAGGCTCAGGGTTTCCGACTAGGGTTTTAAACCAAGGTTAGGGTTTCAAACTAGGTTTTAAAGCTAGGGTTAGGGTTTCCAACGAGGGTTTCAAACTACTTTTATGGTTTCTAAGATCAGGGTTTCTAACTAGGCTTTCAAAACGAGGGTTAGGGTTTCCGACCAGGGTTTCCAAGGAGTTTTGCCATTGCTAATTAGGGTTTCAAACTAGGGTTAGGGTTTCCGACTAGGGTTTTAAACCAAGGTTAGGGTTACAAACTAGGTTTTAAAGCTAGGCTTAAGGTTTCCAACGAGGCTTTCAAACTACTTTTAGGGTTTCTAAGATTAGGGTTTCTAACTAGGCTTTCAAAACTAGGGTTAGGGTTTTCGACTAGGGTTTCCAAAATTAGGGTTAGGATTAGGGTTGGGGTTAGGGTTTCTAACTAGGCTTTCAAAACTAGGGTTAGGGTTAGACTTAGAGTTAGGGTTAGGGTTAGAGTTAGAGTTAGGGTTAGGGTTACTAACTAGGCTTTCAAAACTAGAGTTAGGGTTAGGGTTTCTAACTAGGCTTTCAAAACTAGGGTTAGGGTTTCCGACTAGGGTTTCCAAGGAGTTTTGCCATCGCTAATTAGGGTTTCAAACTAGGCTCAGGGTTTCCGACTAGGGTTTTAAACCAAGGTTAGGGTTTCAAACTAGGTTTTAAAGCTAGGGTTAGGGTTTCCAACGAGGGTTTCAAACTACTTTTAGGGTTTCTAAGATTGGGGTTTCTAACTAGGCTTTCAAAACTAGGGTTAGGGTTTTCGACTAGGGTTTCCAAAATTAGGGTTAGGATTAGGGTTGGGGTTAGGGTTTCTAACTAGGCTTTCAAAACGAGGGTTAGGGTTAGGGTTAGAGTTAGAGTTAGGGTTAGGGTTAGGGTTAGGGTTACTAACTAGGCTTTCAAAACTAGAGTTAGGGTTAGGGTTTCTAACTAGGCTTTCAAAACTAGGGTTAGGGTTTCCGACTAGGGTTTCCAAGGAGTTTTGCCATCGCTAATTAGGGTTTCAAACTAGGCTCAGGGTTTCCGACTAGGGTTTTAAACCAAGGTTAGGGTTTCAAACTAGGTTTTAAAGCTAGGGTTAGGGTTTCCAACGAGGTTTTCAAACTACTTTTAGGGTTTCTAAGATTGGGGTTTCTAACTAGGCTTTCAAAACTAGGGTTAGGGTTTTCGACTAGGGTTTCCAAAGTTAGGGTTAGGGTTAGGATTAGGGTTGGGGTTAGGGTTTCTAACTAGGCTTTCAAAACTAGGGTTAGGGTTAGGGTTAGAGTTAGGGTTAGGGTTACTAACTAGGCTTTCAAAACTAGAGTTAGGGTTAGGGTTAGGGTTTCTAACTAGGCTTTCAAAACTAGGGTTAGGGTTTCCGACTAGGGTTTCCAAGGAGTTTTGCCATCGCTAATTAGGGTTTCAAACTAGGCTCAGGGTTTCCGACTAGGGTTTTAAACCAAGGTTAGGGTTTCAAACTAGCTTTAAAGCTAGGGTTAGGGTTTCCAACGAGGGTTTCAAACTACTTTTATGGTTTCTAAGATCAGGGTTTCTAACTAGGCTTTCAAAACGAGGGTTAGGGTTTCCGACCAGGGTTTCCAAGGAGTTTTGCCATTGCTAATTAGGGTTTCAAACTAGGGTTAGGGTTTCCGACTAGGGTTTTAAACCAAGGTTAGGGTTACAAACTAGGTTTTAAAGCTAGGCTTAAGGTTTCCAACGAGGCTTTCAAACTACTTTTAGGGTTTCTAAGATTAGGGTTTCTAACTAGGCTTTCAAAACTAGGGTTAGGGTTTTCGACTAGGGTTTCCAAAATTAGGGTTAGGATTAGGGTTGGGGTTAGGGTTTCTAACTAGGCTTTCAAAACTAGGGTTAGGGTTAGACTTAGAGTTAGGGTTAGGGTTAGGGTTAGGGTTAGAGTTAGAGTTAGGGTTAGGGTTACTAACTAGGCTTTCAAAACTAGAGTTAGGGTTAGGGTTTCTAACTAGGCTTTCAAAACTAGGGTTAGGGTTTCCGACTAGGGTTTCCAAGGAGTTTTGCCATCGCTAATTAGGGTTTCAAACTAGGCTCAGGGTTTCCGACTAGGGTTTTAAACCAAGGTTAGGGTTTCAAACTAGGTTTTAAAGCTAGGGTTAGGGTTTCCAACGAGGGTTTCAAACTACTTTTAGGGTTTCTAAGATCAGGGTTTCTAACTAGGCTTTCAAAACTAGGGTTAGGGTTTTCGACTAGGGTTTCCAAAATTAGGGTTAGGATTAGGGTTGGGGTTAGGGTTTCTAACTAGGCTTTCAAAACTAGGGTTAGGGTTAGACTTAGAGTTAGGGTTAGGGTTAGGGTTAGGGTTAGGGTTAGAGTTAGAGTTAGGGTTAGGGTTACTAACTAGGCTTTCAAAACTAGAGTTAGGGTTAGGGTTTCTAACTAGGCTTTCAAAACTAGGGTTAGGGTTTCCGACTAGGGTTTCCAAGGAGTTTTGCCATCGCTAATTAGGGTTTCAAACTAGGCTCAGGGTTTCCGACTAGGGTTTTAAACCAAGGTTAGGGTTTCAAACTAGGTTTTAAAGCTAGGGTTAGGGTTTCCAACGAGGGTTTCAAACTACTTTTAGGGTTTCTAAGATTGGGGTTTCTAACTAGGCTTTCAAAACTAGGGTTAGGGTTTTCGACTAGGGTTTCCAAAATTAGGGTTAGGATTAGGGTTGGGGTTAGGGTTTCTAACTAGGCTTTCAAAACGAGGGTTAGGGTTAGGGTTAGAGTTAGAGTTAGAGTTAGGGTTAGAGTTAGGGTTAGGGTTAGGGTTACTAACTAGGCTTTCAAAACTAGAGTTAGGGTTAGGGTTTCTAACTAGGCTTTCAAAACTAGGGTTAGGGTTTCCGACTAGGGTTTCCAAGGAGTTTTGCCATCGCTAATTAGGGTTTCAAACTAGGCTCAGGGTTTCCGACTAGGGTTTTAAACCAAGGTTAGGGTTTCAAACTAGGTTTTAAAGCTAGGGTTAGGGTTTCCAACGAAGGTTTCAAACTACTTTTAGGGTTTCTAAGATTAGGGTTTCTAACTAGGCTTTCAAAACGAGGGTTAGGGTTTCCGACCAGGGTTTCCAAGGAGTTTTGCCATTGCTATTTAGGGTTTCAAACTAGGGTTAGGGTTTCCGACTAGGGTTTTAAACGAAGGTTAGGGTTACAAACTTGGTTTTAATGCTAGGGTTAGGGTTTCCAACGAGGGTTTCAAACTACTTTTATGGTTTCTAAGATCAGGGTTTCTAACTAGGCTTTCAAAACTAGGGTTAGGGTTTCCGACCAGGGTTTCCAAGGAGTTTTGCCATTGCTAATTAGGGTTTCAAGCTAGGGTTAGGGTTTCCGACTAGGGTTTTAAATCAAGGTTAGGGTTACAAACTAGGGGTGTAAATCGCGGGTTTTGTAACGATACGATATCATATCGATACAAAGAACCACGATACAATATTTGCCGATATCTTAAAGCCTGCTGTGATTCATTCACGATACATCACGATATAGTGCTCTACGATCGATATAGAACAATATCCTGATTTATAACAATTCATACGCAAAATCAACAACGTACTGCAAACTCTTTATTTAGGAAATTACAAAGTGCTTCCAAACGAATGACTTGAAGCCCAAAGGGGAGCGAATTTCCTCGTCTTCTTGGACAGACACTAGCCATAGCACCAGCCCAGGAGCCGCGTAGTTGTCGGCTCCCCTTTCACGTGCCTGCTCTGCTCTGCTCACAACACGCCGCGTACTGCTCCCGGAAAGAGGAAGCAAGCAACAATGAACTGGATTTCAAAATAAAGTCGTGTCTAATGTCCGAGGTCAAAAACGGGCGATATAGATCGATGTTTACGTTTAGCATCGATGCCAACAAATCGTAGAGCATTATATCGATTAATCGATGTGTATCGATGAATCGTTACACCCCTAGTTTCCAGTGATTTGCAGCACAGTGTGTACTAACCACGCTGGCCATTGTTTTCAGCCAAGTTTACACTTGTTATCTCAAAAAAAAAAAAACCTGCCACTAAATCATGTTGCTGGGCAACTGTTATTATAACTGGCTGCTAACAAGCGGTGTGTCTTGAGGCAGCTTGTGTTAAGTAAAAATAACTGAAGTGGTCCTTACATGAAATTGTACTGACATCTAGTGACATCTGGTTGTAGTTTGCAAAGACAAACAAATCCTTGCTAACTACATTTTGTCAACAGAGATTGCAGGTTAATGTCCATTGGTGGAGGGGCTGATGAGGTCATGCTCGGAATCATCTGCAAATACATGGACATTCTACCCAGGAAGTGATGACAGGGGACGGTCTTCTATGATTTTCTCCATCAATTCCCTTGATAATGGGAACTTCTAAAACTAATTTTGAAAAACGTGAAAAAAAGTTAATCACCGAAGTGCTGTTCAGCCGACTCTTAAAAAGTATGTTCATTTTGACTGCATGAGGTAAGGCATACATGCAATTCGCATTTTGTAAATATTGATTCACCACTACACAATGGTTTTTGTTTTCTGTCAGTGTATTAAAAAACAAACAATGCCAGTTTTAATTGAAGGAAACACCTGATAAATGTTTAATGGTTAAAAAGATCATAAGAACAATTATTTACATTGAGAACACATTTCATATTTTTGCTGCTTTCCCCCCCACCAATATAGTCTGTAATATAGCCATTCATTTCTGTGTAACACACACTGCAGTTGCTCTCAGTGTTATGCATAATTAACAAATTATAAGAACATACACGGATCCATTCCTCATTTCTGAACCATGGCACTGATTACTCAACTCGTAATCAGGTTATTGTCTATATTTTGAGATGTGTGTTCAAAGTCCAACAGGTTCCAGCTGTCACCTCAACTTGATGAACCAGTAGAGTACAAAGAAGACAAAAAGGCAGAAGAGCAGCATGTAGCACAGCAGTTTGGTCTGACTGCCTCTGGACAGCTGTTTGACTCGGCCGATGGTGGCGCCGAGCAGGCCGCCCGTTGAGTCAAAGTCTGTATCCTAGTTGGGGACAGATGGAATTCTTCATTGAAACGATTCACTGTGTAGATGAGCAGATTACTTGCTTGTTTAATTGTTTAAACACGTACAAACATTTTGTCTCCTTTGGGTGCTGACTGAAGAATTATTTACGTCCATATTTTTCCCATTAAGCATGCAGACTTCAACGAGTTTCATGTCAGCAGTGCTTTCATTTGACCCATGACAGTAAACTCACCATCTCGTCCAGCATTTTATTCTGATACTTCACTTCCGTTCCGATATCGATTGACAGCTGAAAACAAACATGCAGTCAATTAGCATCATATCATATTTGAGACTTTTAGACGTTTGAACTTTCTTACGCTTTTCAAAGCGCTGACTTTAGCTCTCAGTCCCTCCTGGAGATGTTCATTTTCCTCTTCGTACACGCTGTATCCACTTGCGACATAGTTTCCAGAAGGTCCATCACCTAGAGCAAATTCAACCACGAGTGCGTCTTCATTCAGTTGACATTCACTGGCAAATACATTTGGAAACCGACTAAATTTGATCAATGTGGGCCACTAGAAAGCGATTTTCACCTGCTAACTCGCCGATACAAAAAAAATCAGCATGCAAACTTCATTTTCTTACCCAAGCCGGCGCGCCTCATTGCGAAATAATGGTTAACACTGTCTAGGAGTCTTTGAGTGAGTGATGAAAACCACAACACATGTATTTTGTAGCGTGTTGTAAATCTATCTGGACACGTATTTGGTGGAGTGTTGTCAGTCAATCTGTCGCTTCCTTTGCTCGTCACCAGAGGCCACGTCATCGAACAGAGCACGACGAGGACCAAAAAGCGAACGCTACATTGCATTGCAGGTGGGGGATAACCGCGCGTATGCTGTGGTAGAGGATATATAAAGTAATTTCCTCCACAAACATTTATGTATCTCAGAATTGGGCTCCAGCACCTTGTGGATGAGGAAGCAATAAGAAAACTTCAAGCGACTCTGGAGGACTTCACCCTGGACACAACAGATAGACACGATAGAATACATAGAGAGAGTTTGTCAACTTTGGTACACTTTATTTGTGATAAAACAAATACATCCATGGACACAACGAAAAATGTTTAATTCAATGATTTCTTCTTTTATTAATAAAGATGATTTGTTGACCAGGAGACCTCCGCTTGAAGGCTGATAGTTTGTCTGAATGGCTTTGGAACCTGCAACACATACAATTTACTGTATAAAGTTTGATGTCAATATCAAATATCACCGTCGTAACTGGCATCGTTATTTTGAGGATGATATCGATTCCGTATCAAACGCCTTTTGCGATATCGATCCGTATCAATTTTGAAATCGATACCAGCTTAAAAAAGGCGTTTGATACGGAATCGATATCATCCACAAAATCAACTGGCATCATTATTTTGAGGATGATATCGATTCCGTATCAAACGCCTTTTTTAAGCTGGTATCGATTTCAAAATTGATACGGATCGATAGCAGTTTCCGGGAGCGATATCGATCCGTATCAATTTTGAAATCGATACCACCTTAAAAAGGCGTTTGATACGGAATCGATATCATCCTCAAAATAACGATGGCAGTTATCAGTTTCCAGGAGTGATATCGATCCGTATCAATTTTGAAATCGATACCAGCTTAAAAAGGCGTTTGATACGGAATCGATATCATCCTCAAAATAACGATGCCAGTTGATATCAGTTTCCAGAAGTGATATCGATCCGTATCAATTTTGAAATCGATACCAGCTTTAAAAGGCGTTTGATACGGCATCGATATCATTTTGATATTGACATCAAACTTTATACAGTAAATTGTATGTGTTGCAGGTTCCAAAGCCATTCAGACAAACTATCAGCCTTCAAGCGGAGTTCTCCTGGTCAACAAATCATCTTTATTAATAAAAGAAGAAATCATTGGATTAAACATTTTTCGTTGTGTCCATGGATGTATTTGTTTTATCACAAATAAAGTGTACCAAAGTTGACAAACTCTATGTATTCTATGAAAACTCTATGCCCCCTCGTGTCTATCTGTTGTGTCCAGGGTGAAGTCCCAAGAGTCTCCTGCAACAACGCTTGAAGTTTTCTTGTTGCTTCCTCATCCACAAGGTGCTGGAGCCCAATTCTGAGATAGGAGTGGAAGAAATAAAACTTAGACGGTATGATCTTAGACATTGCTTTGCACAATCCTTATAACTTCGTCTTTTGTTCATTTTTCCTAATCTCTGCAGGCAACAAGAAACATGAACAGCTTCCTGTTATTGGAGCCTTGAACACTTGGTGCCAGAAAACTACTCCTTCGCACTGGTAAGAAAACATTGTCTGTACAATTATTTGACGTAACTTTTGACTTACAAGATCTCTTTTTGTCTTAGGTCCACACGCTGACTTGTCCACATCCTACTGGCCGACCGACCACTTTTTGTTTTAGGTCCACACTGATTGTCCACTGGCCAACCACCACACGGCAACGAGCAGACTGCCATCCAACTTGTAACTTGTTTATGACTGAATGTTTACTCTGCAAAAGAAATAAAGCTTTATTTGAAACAACACTTAAACTCTCACCTTTTTAACATGAAAACAAATTTAAAAAGTTTTTTTTTAAAAAGGATTTTTTTTTCCTGGGATTTTTTTTAGGGAAAAAAACCTAGAAAGGGGTGGGACTAAAACTACAATACTGCTTCGTGATTCGCCAATTTCATTGGAAGTGGGTGGGGAAATGAGAATAAATGGCTGTGATTGGTTGAAAGGTTGAACTTGTGTCCATGGCAGTGACTAAAGGCAAACCTCACCTCAAGACTTCAGACAGCTTTCAAACACGCAAGTCCCAATGTTGTAACCACCTAGCATGAAAGACATCAAATAAGCTAAGCATATTTACTCATAAAACACAAAGACTTGCATTCCAGTTGAACAATTTATTGGACAGAAATCCAATTTGAAAACATTTGAGCAGTCAATGTTTGCGTGGAACTAATTTAGTTGCACACAAATATTGACGATAGGCTGTGCAGCTCAAGTGCTTGACAAGCTCAGTTGTGATGTCACTTGTAATGACACAATTGCCACCAGGGGAAGGTGAGCATATGCAAACAGCTGACGTGTGACAAAAACTAAGTGGCAGGTACTGCACATCATCATCACACTTCTGGACATGGTTTTCAATGACAGTGCGGCAAACCAAGTTAGTTATTAAAATCTATACTCATGACTAACTTGGTTTGCATCGTTGTCATTGAAAACACTTTCAGAAGTGTGTGATGATGACGTTGTGCAGTACCTGGCACTTAGTTTTTGTCCCAATGAGCGATATCAGCTGGTTGGATGTGCTCACCTTCCCCCTGGTGGCACTTGTGTGCCATTAGAAGTGACAGGAGAGGTGGGTGAACTCACAGCCACCTTGTGCTGCAATGAGACATTGTACATCAGCTCCTCAAACGCAACACTGCATACTCACATCACATGTCCAATAGCAGGTCCCACGAAGCTGTTGGCTGGCTGCACCGTTGGGCCCCAAACCTCTCCTATCCTATCCTGTCAAGCAGGGGAAAAAAAAAAAAAGAGTCAGTGTGCCCTCTACTGGGCAGTGGGCACCCATTGCAGTACGAGCTTCTGTGGCTCTAAAAGCGTTCACGCAGAATAGACGTCAAAATCAACCACCTCTGTCAAACAGTTCAGTTAGCTCCGCCCCGACTGACTGAGGGGTGAACGTTTGTAATCTCGATGTTTTAAAGTGTTCAAAATGCTTGACTGATGGTCAAACGACAAAAAATAATAAACTTGATATTATAATACATTTTCATTATAATACTTTATCTTCCACAACCACTTAGCACTGATTAAAATTATATTTAGAAAATATTTAGTCTCGTTCGACCGTGCTGGTGAACCTAATATTTTGACCCTCCCTAGTCACCAGGAGCATAATGCTCCATAGAAGGGAAAAAGAAGGCATACATAGGGAGCAAGTCGTACCTTAGGAGAACATTTGGCGGTGAGACGTGCAGGTAGACGACCAGCAGCCGACGTGGAGATTCCACATTAGCTTTAGCGTGGAAAACATACAAAACAACGTTGAAGTCAAACGCTTTCGTTGATTCACGAATGATTGACAGCTGAGTGCCACTTGTGGGCGTGCTAGCTAACAACAAGCCACCTTTGTTATTGTTTTACAATAGCTAGCGAGCTTCAAGTGAAGTAATAACAAAATCGAGAAGCTCGTAATTAAGTCCCTAAATTGTGTACATACACGTATTTACAGATAAACGGCAACTAGAAAGCTTGAAAATGTTTACATTACCTGCTCAGGTCACTCGAAGACCTGGCTCAGTGAACCGGAAGTTGTACGGCACCGAGAAAGGTCATTTGAAATGGACACAAAGGGGCGTGTTTGACAACTTGCGTTCAAGTGTAACGACTCGAACAAGAACAAAAAAACGACACTACCGCGTCGTGTATGCAAGAGGAGGAGAAAATGCATCCAGCGCATTTGTTCAACATTTCAACCAGAAGAGGATGCTGCTGTCTCACTCATGAAGCAAAAGGGACAACGGCCGGCGGACGGGCCAATGCTTTGTCTGAAAACAAAAACCAAGAGAAGAAAAAAAAAAAAAAAATCAGGAGTTGATTTGTTCCCTTAAGAAAGGTGTTTTTTTGTTTTGTTTTTTAGCAAATAACCTATAGTTAGTGTATCATAAATTGGGAATTGATTTTTGATACTCTTTAATGCTGCATCCAAGTTGATATTTACATTTTAACACTGGTTTTAAGTTTACATAGAGAGTCCCCCCCATTTTCTTTTTTCTTCTGCAGATGAGGATGTCCCTCAAAAGTATTATGAGAGCCTTTCTAGAACTTGACTAGTTTGAAACATTTTTGTCCCATTTCAATAAGAGTGGCCAAGAAAGCGACTTCTTGAACCTTGTTTCCGTCATGCCAGCACAGTGCTGTCGTGGTTGGCATGTCACGTAAACTGGAAAGTGTACTAGGCGGTCATCTCGTAAGACAAAAAAAACAAATTAAACCAAATAAACCGTTGACTCCTGATGTTAATGTCCACGTAACATGCTCAAGAGACAATCCTGCAATTTGTGTGTGTGTGCATCCAAAATGTGTATAAATGAGAGTGCGTCAGCCAAAGGTAATACAAAGACAGTTGAGAGGCATAAAGAGAAGGCCAAAGAAACTAGTGAGAAAAGCAGAGCGAGGGAATGAGGACGAGTCCAGGAGGAGCGAAAGAGAGAGAGAGAGCAAGACAACGTGGCAACAGCTTGTGCCTCATAGGAGAGGAGAGGACTGTGGGTTCACATGAGCTTGAGTGCCCTGTGTCTAAAAGATTATAAAATGCTCTTACATACTGTCACCATCAAGCAAGATTAGTATCAATGTCTAATATTGGACAAAGTTGTTCTCCAGACTATTGGTAAAAATCATCAGTCTAATGAGAGCAAACTGTTTGTGTTATAAATGCACAAGCCTCTAACAGACTTTATCAGAAAAATCACGTTGTCCCATTTAGATGGAACTTCCTGTTTAGTTGGAAAAAAAAAATAGAGATATTGCAAAGTTGATCTGCAGTAGTCTGGTGAGCAGGCCAGGGCATACACCGCCTCTCACCTTATGTCAACTGGCATGGACTCCAGGTCAAAGATAACACGCTGCAGAAAATGGATGTTGAACGTGCAGCTGATTTCCAATATTGCCTGTAGGGATAAAACACCCAATTAAATTTGGACAAAATGGGAATAAGGAAATTCTTTACAAATGGCTATTTTATGAACGAGCATATACAAAATAAATTTGTTTCCATCATTCAAAGCTTTGCTGTCTTCTTGCATGCATGTCCATTTATTAGTAGTCGCGACTGGTGAATGTGAAGTCGTGAAATGGGGCAAATTTGTGACAACTGGATGGGACCCCTTGGTGTCATGTTGGAAAGAACTTTCTAAAGAAACATCGACTTGCTGCAGAGCAGATGGCGGGTAATTGAGGGCTTCACCTCTCTTTGGCAATTGCAGACTTTATTGCAGCCGAAATGGGGGGATTCGCTCAACGGGCAATCGCAGGACACGTGCCTGTAAAGACAAGCTAGCTGGAGAGCCACTGTCGGAAATTACAGGTGTCAAGATGATGACTTTCACCCTTGTACACTGTGCACCTGCATGCTTGTATTTGTTTGGGATTTGAAAATGGTTAGAAGAGTGTATGCTAACTGTAAGATGCTAATTGCATCCAGCCAATCAGAAAATTAGCAAGGGTGGATTTGAGGAAAGTGAAGGAAGGGTGGGAACACAGTGATGTAGACAAATAGAGCAGGAGGAGTTTTGAAGGGCCATTTTTTGCTTTCTCCTTTTCTCTTAGCAGTGAAAGTTTGGGGGGGCGAAAATGGCCCCACCTCCTTTACTGTTCACTCACACGTGTGTGTTTCCACCTTCAGGGCGTTACCTCAACACACCCAGGACGGCACGGCGCTCATCTCTCTCCCCCTTCCGACCACCAGGGGTGCAGGACCTCGACTTGAAACAAGCCTTTGGCTATGGAGATTCCACATGAGCTTCATTCCTTCCCTCAGTTGAGTCTTCCCTCAAGCTCCAGCGGCTTGGGGGGGAGGGGAGACTTTAAGATGTCTGTGGTGAATGAATCATGGAGGCCTGCACAGGGGGGAGATCCTCCAAAAAAATCACATCTGGCGAAAGAGGGGGAGAAGATAGCGAAGGGTGCAGCAAAGCAATGATATTGTCACCTTATTAGAGACCTCGATTCAAAATCAATCGTTTCATGAAGCTGATGCAAAAAAGCAAAGGGGAGAACATTTCAGAGCCTTGCAGAAGCAAATGGAGGAGGCAGTAAATTAAGCAGAAGATGCCCCTCCCTGAACAATGTTGGAGCTTCACATAGTAGGCGGGCAGAAGTGAATAAACGCCAGCGCTTCACTCGCTTTGGCTGCTCTCGGCCTTGCGATGAGGTTTTTCTCCTCGCTTTTTGAAAGCGGTTCGAGCCACTAGAAAAGAAGGACCCAGCCACGTCATCTGCTGCTCTTTGAGGAGCAAAATGGTCCACATTCTAGCACAGCTTTATCTGACTCGACCTTAGATCTAATCAAAAAGGAAAAAGAATGTGGACCTAATTGTCGGAGCATCATCATCAGGTCATCAGAAATGAGTCCAAAGGGAAGGTGTTGGGAAAATTGGTTGCACATTTTGGACTCCGCTAAGTAATATATTTTGGTCTCTTGCATAACAGTATTCTTAAAAAACAAAAATCTGCTGATATTATTCTACAAACATCTGACATTAAGCAAAAAAATGCAAAATTTGAAATGATTTGGTGCCATTGCATGACATCACTTGATAGCACGAGTTAGCATCTGTGGCAGAGGAACGAGGCTGAGGACTTTCATTTCAACAAAAGTAGTGCTTGGTCACCATTTGTGGCAGCTTTGGTGCCAGTGAATGATGCAGAAGTGAATGGAGGAGTTTGGAAAGATAAAACTCAGACTATGTATGTGTTTAAAGTAAAAACCCTCGACCCATTCTGCACAGTGTTGTCTGACACGGGCTACAAAAATATGGCAACATGGTGTCGTTCCACACAGACACACGCTCACCTGAGGGTGCGAGGGTGCATCCACCAAGGTGTGAAACATTCGGCCAAGGTGAGGACATGCTTGATGCTGAGGGCCAAAAAGTAACATTTACAGAGAGCATTTTCACATCTTCACTTCCAAGGTGGCAAATCACAGTTTGTCAATGAGCGTTGCGCAACCTTTATGAGCCGAGGCTCATTTTAATTTTTGGAAAATCTCATGGCACCCAGATTAATAAGAGGTTCAGGGAAAGCAGACATGTTCTCCTCCTCCCCTCCTCCACATCCAAAGCTCACAGTGGACACGTGGAAGAATTTTCTGGTCATCATGAAGTTCAGCTTGGAAAAAAGAAAGGGAGAGAAAGGAAGAGAAGAGGAGGGAAAAGAACTGAAAATGCCATTGCTCAGACTCCTCCCCTGCATCATGAGTGGCTGCTGGAGATCATCTGGTCAACAAAGCAAAGTAGGTGGGAAAAGGAGGAGGACAAAGTGGAGACTGTAAAAAAAAAAATGGAGATGTGGCAGGATATAATAATAGCATATAGGAATAAAAAGAAAAAGGAAGGGAAGAATTCAAGTGAGACTTCAATGAAAGGCTTCTAAATGATGACTGCTTTGAAAAAGTTCAACCGTATGAGCACGGAGGCTCGTTTTCGTCTCGGAGACTGCGACATGTCCATACCTGCTCCACTGTTTAAAAAAGGAATGACTAAAAGTCAATGAGTAAGACCCCCAATGCCTTTTACACGCCTCCATTCAACTTACAATCAAAGCAGAACTTCTTCATTCTTTACTTTGTACAATACGCAATGACAAACTCAAAAAAATGGCATCATGAGACTTCATTATTTTGAAATCCTAATAAATAAGAAACTGAATGGATGGAAACAAAATGGCTGCCTCGCTCCTCTACCAGCAGCAGTGGCCTCCACTACTTTTTTTTTTTTTTTTTTCCATCTCCATCAATGAGTTTGACAAGGAGGGAGAACTGCAAGGAGACTCAGAGCACGCTAGCGGCAATGAGATTGAAAGGGGCATCTTAGAAAAATCGAGAAGCAAGATAGGCCTTGAATGCAAGAAGACGTAGAAGAAGGAGGAGGACGGCAGAGAGCAGATTCTAACCAGATGCAAAACGTTCACAGTGGATGTCAGCCAGCAGGCATGTGCTCATGCTTTAACTATGTAATGGGCCGCCTGCTCTACCCTTAAAGCGCCCTCCTCCTCCATTAACTCCCCCCTCCCCTCTATTTACTTAAACCAGCTTCTCTGTATATCTCGTCTACAGGTTTGTTTTTTTACACTTCCTCAAATCGTGCTTATCCCATCTCCATCTTTCAGACCTCATCCTCGACTTCCACTTTGCTCACGCTCATAAATCCCCCGCAGTCGTTCGTCAAAATAGATAGCTTATGATGAGCGTCTTGTGTATTTTTTCAGTCTATTCTCGTTGATACATTTGAATATGCCAGTCAGCAGCCCATAGGCTGCGTTTGAGCAGATGTCTTGCAGTGATGGTGATTTTCCATCGAGCGGTCGTCAAGCGCAAGCGAGACAGGGAGAGAAAATCCAAAAGAGAAGGAGGAGCTATCCTGAAGAGAAAGAAGGGGGGAGAAAAAAAAACATCTGCAATTCTCAAATGGAATTTCTTCCATCATTGTCCAACTCTCTGCAACTCACACAATGTGTGCTAGGGGCCTCGACGACGCAGACAAAAAAACTTTGGAATGAGGATATTTCATTGAAACATTTCAAAAGGCATGGGCATTGTTCAAAATGCGGCCAGAGATCATTCAAATCTTATTTCGGCCTTCCGATATAGTTGCTCGCAAAAGTCGGACCCACCCAGCCTTCAGTGATGTCATCCAAAAGGTCACATAGCTTGCCTCATTTGCATAAGTTCAACTTAACCTGAGACATACTATGTAGGTGTAAGATTTCATGATCAGACAAACCATATTTAGTGGGCAATGCAGGAAGTCTAAAGTATTTCCAGCTGAGCAGCAAGTTCCCATGGTGGAGTGAGCGAGTGAGTTAGTTATTTAATTGCACCCACCCACACTAATTTACACTAGATCCTTTTTTTATGGCATCCCTGCGGTCTTTGGGAATTAATTAGCAAAGAGAGCAAGCGGGAGTCTATTGTAAGCATAGTAGGGCATTTTTAACTCGGGCCTCGTAAGCTCTCCCACTTCATTATCAGCACAAAATTAAGCTTGATATTTATGAATATAGCCCACATTTGTGTTTGTAGTCTTGTAACAAGCAGCCACCAAGTAGCAATTATTCTAACAACTGCTTATCGCTGAAATACTTCCTCCCTGCCCCCCCCCCACTACCAACTCGGAGGGTTCGCCCTGGATAGCAGTTGTACTGAGTTCTAAAAGCAAGGATCCAGACAGGCCGGGGAGAAAAGAACATCTCATTCTGGAATTGTATCATGCATACCAAATATTAGTTCATCATTCTTAATGTGTGTAACTGGAAGCCAAATTGAATGAGATTTAAGTCGGCAACAGGTCGCTTTTTTTTTTTTTTAATTCGATGCTGAGTTGGCAAAACTGTAAGCGAAGCAGTTTGAGTCGCGTTTATCAGACATTTGAACAGAAAGGGATGGTTGGACTTAAACTAAGCCTGATGATTGTGACATCACAGTTTGCAACGGTGCCATCTATCATTTATAAATGACACCTTTCTGATGAGGCCAAAAGATGAATTAAATAATAAACCGTTTGCTTTTTCCATCTCCAACAGGAGACGTCTTCCTTCCATTGCTCTTCCTTCCACAGTACAAACGAAAATCTCCTCCCACGGGCTAAGCGGGTGGAAAAAATGACACAGCGGCACACTCAAATACTTGAGTAAAAGTGCTCACAGACACTCTGATCCAATGAAGGCTGGCGAAGAAAACACTTTCAGTTGAATTTTCAGGGGAATACAACGTAAAGACGTCGTTTTCAGTTCAAAGTGGAAGTTGTTTTGTTCCAAAAAACATGTGGAGATGTTCATTATATCTTGAGTTAGCCTCGTTTCATCTGATTAGGAAATATTCAAACTCTTTGAGAAGTTTATACGGTAAAACTAAATGAAATATGATTTCTTGGATGCATGAAAAAAAAGTCTCAGTTTGGCCTACCAGAGTCCACCATTTTTTTTTTCCCCTTCTCTCCATCTGCAAAATCATTCAAGTGGTGAGGAGCTCTGGAGGAGTCGTTTGACTTCCTTGTTGTCACACTCACTGTTGCCGCTCGCTCAAATGGAGTCTCCGCTGGCAAAGAGAAATGAACAGGATTCAATTCTTAGTTTATTTGAGTAAAATAGTACAATGGTTTGGTTTTCTTGATTTTTTGGGAGGATAGGTGCATTTCTGGCCATAGTTGCAACATGTCACAATATTTATTCCTGGGCTCAAGTATGAAATGCAATGGTCAGACGAACGGGGGGATGTTCAAAGTACCGTTTTGGTATGTGAACTGAAGAGAAGGTAAAGCGTTTCCATCTTGGGCAAAGGCAAGCAAAGACTTTCCTCCCTTGTGAAAGCTGAGCCGGTCCACATCGATCATAGCAAATTCAAAGAGGTGGGGCTAACCGAGGGCTGGGCGGGGCCAACGAATGTGATGCCTCTCATTTCTGTTTATGTTCATCTTTGAAGCTTTTGCCTTCTTCAACTTCAGGTCTCATTCCATTGGTGCTTCTAATATATTTGCTCCCTAAACCAATCTTCACATTCTCAAAATGAGTATCGCTATGTAGATGGAGCACAATTCTTTTATCATCCGGGTCTCACAGTGCATTTTCCCAGATGTGAAATGATATATGGCCATGTTCAACTTCTCCACCTCGAAGCAGCAAGAGAGAGAGAGAGAGAGAGGCAAGAGACTCCAGACAGCTGAACCCACTTAGATGTGTTCCTCATGTGCGCGGGCAGTAATATGCGGAAAAGATTTCATCGCTAAGTTTAACCCTTCAGAAGCCCACGCCCTCTAATATAGATGGATATATATGAGAGAATCACTGATTGTATTAATGAGTTTGTAAGCATTTCCTCTTTGCGGCCACCAGTGAACTCTGAAAAGCAAGATGAAATGCCTTAACAGAAATTCTCTTGCTCTTCCCCTTTTTTTTTCCCCTGCTGTCAGACCACAGCGCAGCACTATCTAGCAATTACTTTGCCTGCCTTGGACTCCAGCAACATTGTATGGGGATATTTCTGTCGCGCTTATTATGCCTTTGCTGACCAGACTGTGAGTCATGTGGACACACAGGCAAGTCTAACCATGGGTTACTTCCAGCCAAGGGAGGTTCCTGCTTTTCAATTCAAGATCCTGCCTTTACTTTATTTCCCATCACCTTCATTTTACATGAAAGAAATATGATAAATTGATTTACAGAGGTTTCACAAAAAAAAAAATAAAATCTTAAAAAGAAGTCTGTAACAAGGGCACCACACTTGCTTGCTTTCTTATTGTTATTCTAAAACCGCTTTGCCAACATACATTGGAACTATACATTCACTCTCGCACCCTCTACAAAAGTGACCCAGCAACACTTTAGTCATACCTCCTTCCCTTCATCCATCCCTCCCTCCCTCTAGCCTGTAGATGCGGTGGTGACCCAATGTAGACGTAGAGGAAGAGAGAGAGGGAGAGCGAGAGAGAGAGGAAAAAAAAAGCAACGGATGGTACTGTGCAAGGACAATCGGAAAGGGGAGAGGAACTGCATCAAAAAATGCATTGGTTAGCGCCACACAAATGTTGACTGGAGTGTTGGAGTCAAAGGACTTAAATGAAAGGACAGCTCCTTTTTTTGAAAAAAACTTTTATGACTGCTCACACTACTTCCTACCTGGGTCCGTCTGTACTATGAGACCTTTTTTTAATCAATAGAAATTGACAACAAACTAGCAAAAAAAAGAAAATATTTTTGGTCCATCACAGGCCCTAATTCTCGTCCATATTTTAGTCACGTATGAAATGTTTCCCCAGCACAGTAGAACTGAATCGCACAGTTTCACTGCAGAGAAAGAGAGAGGGAAGAAAAATCTGCCAAGAATACAAGACTGTAATTTGAAAACCTCAGTTGAATTCGTCTGCTGCGCATGTGTGTGTGTCCGTGCGTGCGTATCCGTGCGCGTGTGCGTGCAGCACCCTCTTTAATTAGCGAGCGCCTCCCGAGTCAGAGAGGGCAGTGTCTGAAACTTCTTCTGCACCCCTCTCTAGCCATTTCGAATCTCTCTTCTGTACTCCCCTCTCCTCCCTGTGAGTCAATTCAGGACATTATACTACCCATTCACCACTCCAGATAGTAGGGAGAAATATTCTTCCAAGTCATTTTGAGCTGCTAAACGTTTAGATTGTACCTCAGCGAAAAGATACTGATGGTTGGTGTCTGCTTGCAAACTCGGGTTCATTTGCGTGTGTGTGGATGTGGCTATTAAGTGGATCTTAATATGAAACAGAGACTTACCTGTCTGACACCCGAGGGTCCTTCTGCAACGGAGCATCACGGCAAACAAGCTTTTTCACTCGCTATTGTCTAGAAACAAGAATTAAAAATAACATCCAGATGTTAATTAGAGAAAACAATTATGGAAGTCACACAATTCTGCAACACTTCTCAAGCATAAGTTACGGCAGTGTATTTGTTTTCAAGCTATTCGGCCCTTTAGATTGGATAAAATGGTGCGGAAAATGACAAACTTAGTGGAGATGGTCATTGGTATTAGTTTGTGGAAAAATGAAAATAATTGAAACATAATTGGACATAGAAGGCTTCTGCCGCACAGGGACAATATGTAAAAGTGTTTGACTTGCGCATGAGAGCATTTCATGAGTGTATATGTGAGAGGCCATCCACAATCCTAACATTGGTGTGAGCGTGAGGAGTTCTAGTCTGATGATGTGGAGCTTCGCCGACATCTTTTCTCTCCAGCGTCTGGTTCAGTTTTTTTTTTTTGTTTTTTTTCTCTCTCTCTCTTTTTTTCTTTCCCCTTCCCGAGCTGCTTCAAGCAAACATGAGAATGTAACTCGGCACTGAGTGGGAGCTTGGCCATCTTTAAAACACATTTCATCTCGCTCGCTCGCCCCTCCTCCTGCCTCTGACTGAGGGAAGTGAATTTTGAGGTGAATTTGGGAGTGTTCACTGGTTAGACGTGGGGTGGGGGGGGGGGGGGGGTACTTTTGTCCATGCAGCAGACTCATGATCCAATCTATTGATGAGAATTAAGTAGTTAGCAATCTATTTGCGCATTTGATGCTTTTGTCTGCATGTATAGAACCTGCTCTGCATATGCTTATGATGACAGACAGTATGGCTGTTGTGAGTGGATGACATGTCTGGTCATGTGGACAGGCAAGCTGGAGAGAGAGACTATAATGCTTTTATTTGACGTGCATTCCACTAAACCAATGGGCTTGTGCAAAAAACACTTGCGCCACATATGCGGAAAGGAAGAGCAAAGAATCAAAATCAGCTTGACGAGTGAGGGTCCCATTCAAGAGCGTTTAGTCCTTCCTGAAATAGGGCTTCGCTTTCTCGGTCCAAACGCCATCGCACATTTGACGCACGGACGCAAATGTGCGCTAAGTCGACCGTGCGCTCTCGCCGCGCAAAGGAGAGAGAGAAACGTGAGCCTCCCTCCGCCTTTTAAACATCCACGCTGTCCACGTCCTCAAAAAGAATGGATCTAATTAAATCGATGCACTCGTCATCACGGGCTGGACTTTTTTTTCTTTCTTTTTTTTCTTTTCCCAAACGGGCTCTGGTGGCGGCGGAGAGGAGGCTGGGAGATGCAGGACCACATGACTACGCAAGGGAGAGAGGGATGGGAGTCAGATTGGGTTTCTCGTCTCTCATTGGCCGGTGGGCTGACTTTTGACACGCAGACCCGGGACCCTCCTGCCGTATAAATAGGCCTGATAGGACTTTATTATTCTAGCATCACGGCTGCAGGCTTCTGCTCAGTTTGGAGTTACTCGCGTCACCTCAATTGTATGCCTGCTTGAAGGTGGTTTAAAAAGAGGGGCACAGCAGCACAAGGAGTCTGCATGTCTGTTTAGACATGCTCAGCTTTGTGGATACCCGGATTCTGTTGCTGCTTGCAGTAACTTCATACCTAGCAACATGTCAATGTAAGTTTTACCATATCTGCTCTTTTCTCTCCTGGATATTTCCACCCTACGCTGCTTGAGGATCTTTTGGGGCTTTGGGTTTGGAACTTACGTCAACGTCAAGACAGACAGCTCAGATCGCTGCTGCTTTAAAAACTCAACGGAATGAGTTCAAACAGAGGAATCTTCGGTTTTTTTCTGTCTTTTTCCAAGGATTCAATAATTATCGTAGGAGTACTTTCGCTCCTGAGAAAAGTCTTTTGAACGAGACCTCGAAAGTAGTCGTACAAGATCTTAGTTCCGTTAGATTTACTTAATGTTCTTTTTCTAAAGTTGAGGGGGAGAAAAGATTTGGGGCGTTGTACTTAAGTGTTCCATGCAGGCAGGCACCCAGGGATGAAGCTTAATTGTAGGAAAAATGCAAGGGTGCCCCCTCGTGGCTACTAGTGTGAACCGCAGCTTGGTCCCAATTTGATTCAGACTAACTTGAGACCAGTTAATGAAACGTAGGAATTACACTGACCGGTATCACGATACATTTTTTTTTTTTAGAATTAATTTATCACGTCATATCTTTATCCTACTTTTGCCTATAATCCATTTAAAACTACCAATTTTAAATCTAAATGTATTTTCTTAACAATGTGCATGATTTGTGCTTTGTTGTAAATGTTCAACATTTCAATACCTGAAAAGGTTGAGATGAACTTTGTCTCATCAGTCGGTGCGACCGTCTGCATCACCTTGTGGCCAAGTTTGGACATGCCGCTCTCGAGTTCACGGGGAGGTCCGGCAGTACTAGCTGGTCCTTGTTCACAGATGCTTCTGTTCTCCCTTTTTGTGCCGATGCACAATGTAGCACTGTGAGATGACAAAAGCAGCCGTTAGATAAGCAAAGTGAACATTTTAACCACTTTGAAAAATCTATTCAGTCAGGCTGAGATCCACATTTGATTCAAAGCAAAAAACGATATCATGCAATTATCAATTTAACTGCTGTCGTTTTGAACTCGACTGGCGAGACTTGTCCCAAAGGCATACCGGTCCGGGCCTGTTTGCCATCACTGACTTTATCCCAACCTGGAATGCTTTGATTGACATTGTTGTTGAAAAGACATTTCGAGCGAGCTGTGACCCAGGTCAGCTTCGACTACGAGCACATTTAGCATATAAAGCGACATTGTCATGGGATATGATGCCAAAGTAGCAATGACGGTTTCTTTTGCAGGTGTTTTATTTTGCTTCTATTCTAACGGTGTATTCTCTTTTCTCTCCCAACCCTCCTCCTCTCCCTCTGCCTCTGTCATCTGTCCAACGCTGCAGTCTCGGTTAGTACACGCATGCATGTAAACACGTACACGACATGATGTTAGCATAGTGTTACCTTGTCTTTTGTGGGCCTTCCAAAAAAAAAACACGCACGACGTAAGGTCCTGTGCAATTGGAGCAATCTCGGATTTTTTAAAATGTGCCGCACTGACGAAGCGAATCTGCCGGCCCGTCCTCGGGTCGGTGAGGGTCCGACTGTCTGAAGACCGTTTGGAGGAAAGCTTAAAGCGGCAGGCGCCCTCAGGGGTCTGCGTGGCACAAAGGGTCCTTTCTAAGGGGCTGAAGCGAGGGGCAGCGGCCTTCCTCTGCCTCCTCATCACTTTGGCCATTGAGGGATCATGTCTGATCTCTATTTGAATATGCAATTCAAATCAACAGATTGCTTCAGCAGCTCCATTTCGATTTGACCGTCTCAGAGCACTTTTATACGGACAACATGATCTCAGTGCTGAGTTTGCTCAGTCGGCTGTTGCTCAGTTGCACTCGTGCTTTACCCTAATGAGACTTGGAGGCCTCAACCTCACGCTTTTGCAAGCAAAGCAGAGAGGATGAGGCTTTCGAAATGTTCATCAACTTAGTGAAAGATGAAACTTACATGTATGTTTCTTCTTTTCCATCTAGGGTGTGAAGGTGAGCACATCATGTTTGTCTTTTGTGCTCACAGCATGGCACATCAGAGCATTAGTTTAAGCATAGCGCCACGCAAAGGGCAACCTTTGTCATGTCCCGTCACTGAAAATGTCTCCTAACGTGCTTGTCCTGCGTCTGTGAGGTCAAGTTTGTTTACATTTGATTCATGAACCTGCTCTGCGTCAAGTGCTTTATTCAGTCGCTTAGAGAAGAAAAGTTGGCCGCTTAGAAGCAGTTCACTCACCAGACATCTGGTCTGTGTTTTACGCTGACGAGCTTTTTTTTCCTGCTGCAGGGCCCCCGAGGAGACAAAGGACCTCGAGGTGACAGGGTAAGCTGAAATGGAAAATGGATTGTTTTTAACATTGGTTCATGGAAAATTGTTTTGGGTTTATTTTGGTTTATGTTTTTTTTTTTGTAAATGAGGAATCTTGGACATAGACATTTGTTGACATGGTTTGACCTCTTAACCTTGTTAGGCCACATTCCATTTTGCATGACCTCATGTCAACATAGTCGCTATTTTACTGTTTTGTAGCGATTTACTTAATTCAGCAAACAACCATGGAATTTTTAGCAGTATTTTAGAAGATTTTATTTTTATATATCTCTAATGGAAAGAGTCAGAGTAAGACCACAAGAAAGCTTGACATCTCATCTCATGGCCGCACGTGTCTGTTTTGTAGGGTCCCCAGGGACCTGATGGAAAAGATGGAATACCCGGACTCCCTGGCCCCGTCGGCCCCCCTGGCCCTCCTGGACTTGGTGGAGTAAGTTTCTTTTAATTATTTGTAAAAAGTCAACTAACCCACAAAGCATTAAATGACACAGTATTGACGTACTTTGGCCTGCACCTAAATAGTGTGTTGATGTGCCCCATATTGGTCACAGTGTCAGTATGTAGTAGTGAATCTGATGACATCACTTCCTCTTTTTAAATTAGCATGAATTTGGTTTGCGAGCGACTGTATATCAATTTTTCTCAAGCAGTTCTCCAAATCATTATTGTGCTACGTGATTAGCATTATTTGTGGGTGACTCTGTTTTTTTGTCTTTTGCAGAACTTTGCTGCTCAGTATTCTAAGCCTCCCGATCCAGTCTCACCCGCGGTGAGGGCCCGTGCCACTTTTCAGCCTGCATGAATTTTGTTGACGTACCTATACATGACATCATTTCTTGAATCTCACGCATTGTTTTTTTCGCCCCTTTAGGGCCCGATGGGCGAAAGAGGCCCTCCCGGAGCCGCTGGAGCCCCTGTAAGTTTCAATTTAGACTCAAATCATAATTTGGTGTCCCACTGGCATTATTATAACTGATGGCCGCACTTCTGATGTGTCTTAACAGGGACCTCAAGGACACACCGGACACCCTGGAGAGCCCGGCGAGCCCGGACAGACTGTAAGTTCATCATTCTCTCAAAATTTGAGGACTCCTCTTATCATGAACACACTAATTTGATGTCTCAGGGTCCCGTTGGTGCCCGTGGCCCCCCTGGAGCTCCTGGCAAAGCTGGAGACGACGTAAGTAAACAATGGTTTCAATGGCAAGTTCTTTTTTTTCTTTCTGTTGTTCTTTCGGGATTAAATTGAGCCACTTTTCCAATTTCAGGGTAACAATGGCAGACCTGGCAAGCCCGGAGACAGAGGTGTCCCCGGCACTCAGGTAAGCAACTACCTGCCCGGACTACATTTGATGGCGCAATACCAATTGGTCTCTCTATAACATTGTGTTTGTTTTGAACTACAGGGTGCTCGTGGATTCCCCGGAACCCCTGGACTTCCCGGAATGAAGGGACACAGAGTAAGTATCAGCCGTGACCAGGCCAAAATTGAAGAAATGTGATTTTTTCTTTTTTTTTTTAAATGTTGTTCCTTTAGGTGGGAAAAAAAAATGTTTTAAAAGATTTTCAAAATGTTCTATGTCCGAATTTACATGATCATTCGATATTTTTTTTAAACTCTAAATACATTCTTACCTCACAAAAGTCATAAACCTCAACATTTAAAACGACCATCAACCTGAAGACATTCAATAGACTCACCTCTCTTTGGATTGTTGCTCATCTTCATGGCACCATTTTATTTCATCACTATTGGACATCATCATTTTCCTTTCTTTGCGTCAGGGTTACAATGGCTTGGATGGACGCAAGGGAGAGCCTGGTGCCGCTGGAGTCAAGGTAAGAAAGTGGTCGACACTTGTTGATGATGAAAATTAGTATTCTTTCTTGAAACTAGTGATCATGAAAAAGACCTTGCTCACATTCATCCCTCTTCTCCTGTTCAACGTAGGGTGAGGCTGGCGCACACGGAGCTGCGGGCAGACCTGGACTTGTTGTAAGTGCTGCACGCTAAAACTGGATCCTGGCCTTGTTGTTGGATGTGACCTTCTGCTCAATTAGCAGGTCAGCATTCTGTGAATGAACACACATCTGTGCTTTCCTCCATACAGGGACCCCGCGGTCTGGCTGGTGAGAGAGGTCGTGCCGGCCCTGCTGGACCCGTTGGTGCTCGTGGTGCTGATGGCAACACTGGACCCGCTGGTGCTGCTGTAAGTAGCGTCTCAGGCTTAACCTGTGCAAATAGGTGCACATGTTAGTATTTAGGGCGACTTATTCTGACTGTGCCTACTGCCGCTCTGCTCTCCACAGGGACCAGTTGGTGCTGCTGGCGCCCCAGGTTTCCCTGGTGGCCCTGGACCCAAGGTGAGCCTCATGTCACCTCACTCTCCTTTTTTTTGTTTTTGGATTGGCACAGTCACCTCATTCCCAACTTGAAGCATTTCCAAAGCACAGATAGGTTGGGCCAAGTGCATTGATTGGATGTTTTTGGCCATTTACAGGGAGAGGTAGGACCTGCTGGTGCTACTGGTCCCACTGGACCTCAGGGAGCTAGAGGAGAGCCTGGTCCCAATGGTGCTGTTGGCCCCGTTGGTCCCGTCGTAAGTACACTACTAATACTTTGTGATTAGCACCTGATTGAAATCGCCACTTGTGTTGGACAGCTGTTGCTATTTAGTGTGTTTATGGATTGGTTCTTTCTGTTCTTTCTTAGGGTAACCCTGGTGCTAATGGCCTGAACGGAGCCAAGGGCGCCAGTGTAAGTGTTAAAATCACCTTCGCCAATTTGATACATCATACACGTGGCATAATAGCCCCAAAAGATGCACTGTGCTACTCACATGTCACTAATGGCTGTTCCTTCCTTATAGGGTGCCGCTGGTCTTGCTGGAGCTCCTGGTTTCCCCGGACCCAGAGGAGGACCCGGACCTCAGGGACCTCAGGGTGCCTCTGGTCCCAGAGGCCTGGCTGTAAGTTACCATTCACACAAAATCAGGGCCTCCCTCATCTGCAAACACAAGAGTAAACGTTGCACAGGTTCACGCATATGAATGACGTCTGGTTCACCTGTTTTAGGGAGATCCTGGTGTCCAGGGTGTGAAGGGAGATGTCGGTGCCAAGGGTGAGCCTGTAAGTTTGAAAGACATCGGACTCACTCTTTTTCTCTAAAGTTGATGTCCGGCTCATTGTGTTGTCCTCCGCATTTGCTGCCTTCTGCAGGGTAGCGCTGGACCTCAGGGAGCTCCCGGACCTCAGGGTGAGGAGGGCAAACGTGGATCTAATGGCGAGGTCGGTGCCACTGGCCCCGCTGGTAGCCGTGGATCCAGAGTGAGTGAATGGTGGCAATCGAATCGTCATATCGGACGCCATCTTGTTTTGAAGATCACCTGACAGTTCTTGTGTGCGTGTCTCCTGTAGGGCTCTCCCGGAAGCCGTGGAATGCCCGGTGCTGAGGGAAGAGTTGGCCCACTTGTAAGTAAAGCCTTACATGTGGATTTGAGACGGCTCTTTTTGTACCTCATTTTTCACCTCGTCTTCTATGTCACGTAGGGTATGCCTGGTCTTCGCGGAGCCACCGGCGCTGCTGGAGCTCGTGGAGCCCCTGGAGATGCTGGCCGTACTGGTGAGCCTGGTGCTGCTGGTCTCAGGGTGCGTATTATTGATCTCATTCCTCCATCAGCACCATGAAGACCTACCAACATTGTCACTTGTCTGGAACTAAACTCACTTGTAAAATACATTTAACCAGAACAACACATTTTCAACAGGGTCTCCCCGGAAGCCCCGGAAGCTCTGGACCCCCAGGAAAGGAGGGACCTTCTGTAAGTAACCTTCAAAACAAAATAAGGTGCAGAAAAAAAAGCTCGGGTTATGCTAATCGTTATGGTTACCTCCTGTAGGGTCCTGCTGGACAAGACGGACGCAGTGGTCCTCCCGGCCCAACTGGACCTAGAGGCCAGCCTGGAAACATTGGCTTCCCTGGACCCAAGGGACCCTCTGTAAGTAGAAACAAGACGATCAACAATGGGACTAATATGATGGAATACCTACATCGTAAATGCGCAACATTTTCTTAACGTGTTGAATTGAACGTCTTCTAGGGTGAGGCTGGCAAACCCGGAGAGAAGGGATCTTCCGGCGCCACTGGACTGAGAGTAAGTCACATGACTTCAAACAATTGAAATGAATGATTGAGCACATACTTAGTATTCTGCTCTTTGTTTAGGGTCCTCCTGGCCCTGATGGTAACAATGGCGCCACTGGCCCCATGGGAGTTTCTGTAAGTGTCTGCGAGTCATTGAACAGTGTAAAGCCATGATTTATTTGTTTTGATTTTTGTTACAGTAACTTTGCTTTTCTCTTATAGGGTGGTTCTGGTGAGAGGGGAGAGCCAGGACCTTCTGGATCTTCTGGTTTCCAGGTTTGAGTCCATTATTTGCCACCGATAATTTAGGATTGGGATTCCCAACCTTTATTGAGCGCATATTTTGACATTGAAGAAAAACATGTTCACTTCGAAATGGGATACAAGGTTCATTTGTGCATTTTTAGTCAAGAAAAAAAACACTCAATTGATTTGCCCGTCAGTGCGTGCGTGTCACTGGCATAGAAAGAGGACGATACCTTCATTTTAGTCAATCATTTTCAAATCAAATAAGCCAAACCGGATCGTCTCCCACGCCACTGGTTGGGGCTCATTAGTTAGGGAGGATCGACAATATGTTATGTCCTGCTTTGGATTCAACGTAAGGTGCAGTTTGATGCTTTACAAATGCTAGTTCGTTATGAATCATTCAGCCTACATGCAGTGTATTGTCATACTTACTGGTTTTGATACTTTTTCAGGGTCTGCCTGGACCCGCTGGTGCTGCTGGAGAGGCTGGCAAGCCCGGAGACAGAGTAAGTACATAGCTGTCAGAAACACAGATACAATCGTATCCACATTTGCTATAATGCATACAAAGCTTATCAAACACGCGTGTCCCTACAGGGTATCCCAGGAGACCAGGGAGTCGCTGGATCCGCTGGTGCCAAGGTTTGAGCTTCCTTTTCCAGTTGGCTGATAAGAACCATTGTTGGTTATTTGTGAAGCCTTAAAGACATTAGGGGAGCCGACTTTGAACCTCTGTGTACTACGACAGGGCGAGCGTGGTAACCCCGGTGCTGCTGGAGCTGCTGGATCTCAGGGACCTATGGGAGCCCGTGGAGCTTCTGGAGCTCCTGGTGCTGATGGTGCCAAGGTAAGATGTGGAGAAGTGCTTATGGCAAGGATGGAAGTGACCCTCATTGAGTGCTCGTTGCAAATATGACCAAAAAGACATCAGCCTAAAATAAAATGCAAGGTCCGTGTCACGAACCGTCGCTTTTCCGATCCACTTACAGGGAGAGCCTGGCGCGGCTGGACTTGTTGGTGCTGCTGGCCACCAGGGAGCTAGCGGCATGCCCGGAGAGCGTGGAGCTGCTGGTCCCGCTGGAGTCAAGGGAGAGAAGGTCAGCACCGCAAGTTATTCATAGGATTTGCAGGAGTGAGTCTGACCTTTTTCTCGCACAGGGAGAGCTTGGACACAAAGGACCCGATGGCAATGCCGGAAGAGATGGCGCTCGTGTAAGTACAGCTCGGACCCTCGATGCCTTCACGCTCAAATGGTAGACTTTGCTCTTGACAGTCTTCTTTTGATGACGTCTAGGGTATGCCTGGAGCTGGTGGACCCCCTGGGCCCACAGGAGCTAATGGTGACAAGGCAAGTAGAAGACAAAAGTTGCTGGAGACGAAATGAGATATCAATTTACATTGCTGTCATCAGAAGAGACCAAAACAACATTCTTATTGACATGTTACGATTTGCTCTTCATAATAACATATCAGCTGTCTTTTATAGGGTGAGTCTGGATCTTTCGGACCCGCTGGACCTCCCGGAGTCCGTGGTGCCTCTGTAAGTTTGGATAGATCCCTATGTTTATATTGATCCCAAATGTAGAAAAGAAGTTTGATGAAATATGCATGATCTGTGTTTCTATTCAACACAGGGTGAGCGCGGAGAGGTTGGACCCGTTGGAGCCCCTGGATTCGCTGGAGCCCCTGTAAGCTAACAACCTCACGCGCCTAGAATGTTACTCGAGAATGAAATACTTGAGCCGTGCAGTACATCTTTAGACACAATAGTCAAGTCCTGTTACTGCTCCACCCTACAGGGCGCTAGTGGACAGACCGGAGCAAGAGGAGAGCGTGGACCTGGTGGAGGAAAGGGAGATGCTGGCCCCTCTGGCGCCGCTGGCCCTGCTGGACAATCTGGACCTGCTGTGAGTAGACAATTCATTCTGGACCAATGCACGTGGCTTTGCTATTTAAGGTCACGGCACAAAATGGACTCATTTGTTCGACTTTCACATGCCGGTGCATTCAAAACCACTGCTAGGATTCGTAATCATACCGTGAAATTCATTCTGGACATTTTTACCTGTCTTTCAGGGTCCTTCTGGCCCATCTGGACCTACTGGTGCTCGTGGAGACAATGGCCCTCAGGTGAGAGTTGGGGAGAAAAAAGAAAACAAAAAAAAACATTCCAAAAAATGATTCCTCAGCACACTCACAAATATGTACGTAAATATTATTCACATAGCATTTGGACTCACAAAGTGCATCGCATAATTATTGGATTTACAACATAATACAAAGTTCATACACAAAAAACAAACATCATTTTAGTCATGCCTGAACAACTGCTGCTTTTTAAAAATGCCCACTGAAGAGGCAGCTAAACCTTTATTGAGCCAGGGTACCGTTTTACATTATGTTTATAAAAACGCACGGCACAGACAAAAAACCTCCCAAAAGTAGAATTACTGGATTAATGGTTATCTGGTCTCACTTTACTTACAATCTCAGTCAGTTTAATTGGACAAAAAAAAAAAAATCATAGAAAACCATGGCAATTTCTGTCTTTGAAAGGCAATAAATATGGGTTAATGGTTTCTTATGTCCTTTAGTGGAAGGACGTTACATTTTTCTTTTCACTATTGCAAATTGCTTGCATGAATTGATCAACAAAACTACATTTGTTATGAATAACTTACGTGAAATTGGATATTTCCCACAGACCTCTCACTGCACCTGAGCTGAGAACAAAACAATAATATATTTGTGGGTTTGTCCACACTGTTCAACCATTTCAATGTTATTATTAATTCCATTTTACAGCCACTAAATCTCCAATTGCAAATATTTCATCTTGAATGAGTCAGTGCAGTCAAATTTGCCATTTTATTGGATTTTTTGTTCTGTGTCAGTAGTGATTGACCTACTTTTGCATGATAGGGTCTGACTGGTTTCCCTGGAGCTGCTGGCAGAGTTGGCCCCGGTGGTCCGGCTGTAAGTACATTTTATGTTTGTTGAGAGCCTCAAAATATATACACACACATTTCATTGACTGTGTGCTCTTCCTCTCAGGGTATTGTCGGACCCCCTGGTGCCGCTGGTCCCGCTGGTAAAGATGGTCCCCGTGGTGTGCGTGGAGATGTTGGTCCCGCCGGTGCTGCTGGAGAGCAGGGTATGGTTGGACCTCCTGGCCCCGCTGGAGATAAGGGCCACAGTGGAGAGTCTGGACCTGCTGTAAGTTCAAGTGGCGTAGCCATATGCACATTTCACACATTGCTAATCATCATTCATTCATTTTGTGATGCTGTACTTGGGCTTAGGGTGCTCCTGGTGCTCCTGGAACTTCTGGACCTCTTGGTCTTCAAGGATTTGTTGGTCTTCCTGGCGCTAGAGGCGATCGCGGTGTTCCCGGTGGTCCCGGTGCTGTTGTGAGTATTCCCGTTTTCTGACGATCCATCTTTCATTGAACATCAGCAACAACACATGACTCATTTCCTTTGACAAATTTCTCCATTATTAATCGTTGATGATGTTGTCACCTCCAAGGGAGAGCCTGGTAGAATTGGACCTGCTGGTCCCGCTGGTGCCCGTGGCACCGCTGGCAACATTGGCATGCCTGGTATGACCGGACCTCAGGGAGAAGCTGGACGTGAGGTACTATGATCCAGTATCATCATCATCATCATTGTATGCTTAAATGATAAAAACAGACACTAGTAATGAAGTGATGAGAAAGTACAAGGTCTTGGCTTTGAAACTTCACCTTGCGTTACAGGGTAACACTGGTAACGATGGTCCTCCTGGCCGTCCTGGTGTTCCTGGAATCAAGGTACTGCAAGGACAATGTACAGAAATGAAAAAGGATTCCTACTTAGTATTCTGGTCTTCACCTACCTACTCCTGCTCCTGCCGTGCTTAGGGAGACCGTGGTGACCCTGGTTCCGCTGGTGCTTTGGGACTTGCCGGTACTCCCGGACCCGCTGGCCCCAGCGGATCTGTTGGAAGACCTGGAAACCGTGGAGACTCTGTATGTTTCTACAGATAGGCTCGCATATTACAAACGGCACCTAACTCGTTTTGTGCCAACCATTTATTCACTCTATGTCAATACTACAGGGCTTCGCTGGACCTTCTGGACCTGCCGGACTCGCTGGAGCTAGAGGTGCCGCTGTAAGTAGAGCTACCGTCAAGACGTAACACTACCATGAGGATTCTTAGAGTAAAAACGAGATAGCTGTCATGATCATATGTACTGTAGAACGGCAATAATGTCTAACACCACGTACTTGCATGTATCCTAGGGACCCGCTGGCCCCCGTGGTGAGAAGGGAGTTGGTGGAGACAAGGGAGACTATGGAATGAAGGGTCTTCGTGGACATCCTGGTCTCCAGGGACCACCAGGACCTTCAGTGAGTGAAACGTGCCGCCAACATCGTCCTGATAGAAAGATGATTATTTATGATAGCACAAGTACATTTGCATACAGATACATTGAAGGACACTGTCATTGAAATGCATTTCCCTTCAGGGTGCCCCCGGTGACACCGGACCTGCTGGAGCTAATGGACCCTCTGGACCTAGAGTGAGTGAAATGTTCATCGTTTCCTCTCACATTTGTAACGACTGCTTTAGAGGTCAGGTAGGACGTTGTCAATCTGTAATCTGATCAACATGTTTCCTCCCTCTTCAGGGTCCCGCCGGACCCCACGGACCTGCCGGTAAGGATGGTAGAGCTGGTGCCCACGGTACCATTGGTGCTTCCGGTGCTCGTGGACCCCCCGGACACATCGGCCCTGTCGTGAGTACTCTTAAGAGTGAACTTTTTGAAAACACACGTGAGCTCTGTTACATATCAAAGCTCTCTCTTATCTCCATTAGGGTCCCGCCGGAGCTCCCGGTCTGCCCGGACCTCCCGGTGCTGCTGGTGGTAGCTATGATCTGTCTGGATACGATGAGTACAGAGCTGACCAGCCCGCCATGAGAGCTAAGGATTACGAGGTTGACGCCACCATCAAGTCCCTGAACACTCAGATCGAGAACCTGCTCACCCCTGAGGGATCCAGGAAGAACCCTGCCCGCACATGCCGTGACATCAAGCTCGGCCACCCCGAATGGACCAGCGGTAAGTGGAACTCTTATGGGATGGGAAGCATCGCCGACCTGAAATCACGCAGCGGAGCCAATCGAGAATGGGTCTCCCTGTAGGATTCTACTGGATCGACCCCAACCAGGGTTGCATCAATGACGCCATCAGGGTCTTCTGCGACTTCAACACCCGCGAGACTTGCATCCATGCCCACCCCGAGAGCATTGCCAAGAAGAACTGGTTCAGAAGCACAGAGAACAAGAAGCACGTCTGGTTCGGAGAGACCATCAATGGCGGAACTGAGGTGAGCGGTTCGGAAGTGCAACGTGACGAACGCCACCTTTGGAGAACTTGGTCACCAAACGCCGCGTGCGTCTTTTTGCAGTTCACCTACAACGACGAGACCATCAGCTCCCAGAGCATGGCCACCCAGCTGGCCTTCATGCGCCTGCTGTCCAACCAGGCTAGCCAGAACATCACCTACCACTGCAAGAACAGCGTTGCCTACATGGATGCTGAGAGCGGCAGCCTGAATAAGGCTGTGGTGCTCGGCGGCTCCAACGATGTGGAGCTGAGGGCTGAGGGCAACAGCCGTTTCACCTTCTCTGTGGTGGAGGACGGTTGCACTGTGAGTAGCGCATTTCGTTAGCTAGACGACGCTGACCTTGTCTGAGCCGCGCGTCCGGGTTCGCCCCGTTCTGACGTTGCTTCTCTTTCCTCTGTCTCCCCTCCGCAGAGACACACTGGTGAGTGGAGCAAGACAGTGATTGAGTACAGAACAAGTAAACCATCTCGCTTGCCCATCCTCGACATTGCACCTATGGACATTGGTGGAGCCGATCAGGAGTTTGGTTTGGACATTGGCCCAGTCTGTTTCAAATAAATAGACTCATGATAAATTAACACCCCAAAAGAGAGAAAGAACGAAAAAAAAACAAAATCTCTGCCCTTCTTTCTGTGTTGTTTTTTTTTTTTTTTAAAAATGCTGATTTCTCACTGCGCAACCACTTGCTTAAGATGGGCAACTATCGGAAAGGACTGAACGGACTGAACGGAGCGATTGTGCAATGCAAATTAATACAGCAACCCTAAAGGAACGCGGGAAAACACCTTGTTGTGGGACATCATGTCATCCTTTTGTAAAAAATAAAAGAAGTGTAATAAAAACGCTGAAAGTAAGCATCACTTTGTGGTCTTTGTATATCTTCCAAAGAGGAGGTTTAAAACCACAATTTCCATGAAAATAAGGTTTAAACTACCTCATGCATGTACTTCAAATCGGCAAAATCGCGCGGGTCCACAACAGAGATGTTTGGGCTTCGAATGCTTCAAGCGTAGTCTCATGTCAGAAGGTGCTCGATCAATGGTGCTAATATGCAGCTGTGGACAAAGCCACTTTTGTCTGTATTCTTTTGTATTGAGTCTTGCATTTGTCCTCTGATACGCTCCCACTTTAAGCAGGTGGAATAGCCCTAAACCTGATGTCTAGTGTTTGTTTCATGTTTTTTTGTTTTGTCTTGAAATTTTTAGTTTGTTTTGGGGTTTTGTTCAAGCTTTCTACCTTTCTAATCACACATCCAGAGTTCATACCGACATGCCATTCTCACCCGATTCTGAATGGAATTTAGGCGCCCTATCTTTCTCCAGAATGACATCGCAAAGTCTATTGTACCTATTTTGTATATGTGAGATGTTTAAATAAATTGTGAAAAGTTCTGAAATAAAGCATGTCCAATGTTCCAAAACACACTACTCATTGACTTAAGTGCTTTCCTGTTGACACCAAAATTGCGTGTCACTTACCTTTTGTCACTTGTTTGTCTGATGACTTTGTCGTCATTGACTTCAACGTCTAAATACTACCGAGGCGCAGTCGTGGTGTGTACGCGTGCTTTTTAACTCCATAGTTTATTGCTTCTCATCAGCACCTAAACAACGCAAGATGTACAGTCACAACATGTTCACCCTGTTCAGGCCAATGTGTGATGACTAACATGTTTGTTCTTGTACATATGCCTCCCTCCCATGTTGCTTTCTCATTGCATATTACAGCCTTGGCATCCAAATAAATGACTATGATTTGAATAACTGTATGATTGCAGAGATATGTGAATGTGATTCACTTGGAAGACATCTACCGTATAATAATAATAAGTCACGAGTGCGCGTCAGACCTTTAGAAATGAGCAGAGCTAAAAATGAACCAAGACACCTCCTATGGTACAAGTACAGTACTGTAGTAAAATTGTCAGCTGCAATACTTCTCTGACCACAAGAGGGCAGTGCGTACCTTCTTTGGGTTGGGTTCCAGAATGACCAACATATTGCAATTCAAGGCACGGCACTTTTTGTTTGAAGCCATGCACTTATCAAGTGAGCAAAAGAATTGCAATTATTTGATAAACCTAAAATGAATAACATTTCACAGTTGGTGGTATAAACCTTACTTGCAATAACTCCATCAAGCCAGCAATCCAATCATTTCACCAGACAGCAGCCTCTTTTGTTTCTGGGTGCTTCAGTCTCCTGTTCAGGAAGGGAAAAGCATGCAATATTTGATTAAGGTCCAGTCTAAAATCTTCCGCTTTTGCACAAATGAATTCCTTGTCATGCAACTAAGTGTTTTGGGTCGTTGTCTTGTTGCATGATTAAGCTTCTCCCAAGTAGTATGAATGGATTTTTCCCAGTAAATTGCCAAACAAAATGCTTTTGTAGACTTCAGAATTGATTCTGCTGCTCCATCGTGAGTTGCATCATTTAAGACGAGTGAGCCTATTACAAATGCAGCTATTATAGGCCCAAGCAATCAAAAGTGTTTCCTTTGTGAGATAGGATGACAGCTCGTAGAGTGAAGGAAGAACGTCACGGGGAAAAAAAAACACAGGACTCAAATCAAGCCGTACCGGTTAATCAGCCACACGCACGGTATGTCTGAGTTGTGTATCTGCAACTCCCACTTTAGTATTGATTTAGTTCGGGTGTCACAAAAGCAAATATTATTGACTATTCTGCTTGTTTCGAGCAAATGTGAGGATAGCGAGCCTTAGATTTAGCAAAGTATGGAAGTGGGAGGAGATGAGAAGGAGGAGGAGGAGGTTAGGAGAGGCTCCTGTGGAGAGTTCACATCTGCTTGTTGTCATGGAGGAGCGAAGATGGCGGTCCTGGGCCTGGGCAAGCGTGAAATAAACCAACATTTCACCATTAGGAACGCCAAGTTAATATCGCTCGCGCTCGTTGTTGTACTCGTCATATTCCACACGGCTTTGCGCTATTTAGGAGGTAAGTAGCCCACCCGTTGCTCCGGAATGGCAACACTTGACACACGCTAATGCTAACGTTATCTGGCTTTTCTTTTGCGGCCTTTCATCTCGTTCTTCTCACTCTGCTTGCAAGTTTTGTCCAAACAAACCCGAAGATGCCGTGCAGTTTGCAGCCCTAACGTAACGCTAGCAGCGATTTGGGATCGGCTAAGTCTGGCTAGCCGACGCCGCGTTGAAGCGGTGTTGTTTACATGCTCTTTGCAGCATGCTTGCTGAAAACGGCTTCAGATGGAAAGAAACCTTTTGAGGCCAGGATTGCCATTTTAAGATCCATTTCTTCTGCACTGTCCTCCCTAGTCGAAGCAGTTTGTCATACTAGAAACGCTTTTTCTGGTGTACGCGTTGAAAACAAACCGCAGGTTACGTGTGCACGATTTGACATTTCTGCACCACTAGTAATACTTAGGCAATTACTAGAGGTTATTATAAATGGTGGCACGTAATTACACACTAGTAACAAAGTAGTCCGCCTATGTCCTCCCAGTATCGAAATGTCATTTCATACTTGTTCTGTTTCAAATTAAACACAATACTGAAGCCTCTGTAGCCCAACATGGTGTCACTTAATTGACAAAACAACAAAAATAGAAATGCCCCATTTTCAGTATGCTTTGATCAGATCATGTTTTGAAAGTAATTTAGGCTTTGCGTGTCTCCCCTAACTACATCAGAGTGAAACCCGAAGGCGTGTGCAATTTGACTCTTGATTCTATCTATCTTGCACAAAGGGGAAAGGCCCCTTCTGACATTTAAAATGACTCAAAGTAAAGTGACAATGTATGATCCAAAGTAGATTAACCAGTCTGCCGAAAAAAGAGGTTGGTGACTTACAATGCATGGGAGTATTGTTTACACAGGCATTAGGAGCTCCTGTAGCGCACAATGACAATAGTTCGACATATCTTTCAATGGGTGTAAAGAGCGGAGCTTTTAGTCGGTGTCATTTTGCGGGCTTGATATTTCTTTACCAGTAGCTTCTCTGTTCTTTGCCCCCCCCCCCAGGCGGAGACTCGTGTGAATGGCTGCTGTCCAGCGGACGTTATTTGGGGGAGAATGTTTGGCAGCCTTATGGCTGCATGATGCACAAATACAAACGCTTGTAAGTCACGCAGATTTGCTTTGTTATCTGCGCATGCCAAACAAATAATCAAGAGAATAGCTGCATGCTACGTATTGTTTTCTTTGTTTGACAGTGAAGCCAAAAGCTGCCTTTCAAAAAAGCGAGTGGCCTTTGTCGGAGATTCACGAATCCGGCAGCTGTTTTATTCCTTCGTCAAAATTATCGAGCCTGGCCGAAGAGAAGATGGCAAGAGGGTATGCTTGGACAAAATTTAAGTTGGGTCAATTTATTTGGCATTCTAAGTTATGGAGAGCGGGGATAATTGGAAGTAGAACAACTCGGAAGTCAGCTGATGTCCCGGAATGTCTCGCAGATTGTACAGTTCAAGTCAAAGTGCAGCTGGATAGTCACATGGTGAAACAAGAATATCTTTTGTGTTTCATGTCTCATGGAAGCATGCGGACATTGCTTTTCAAGAAAAGAGCTCCTCTCTTCATGTGGTGAGCTGTTTTTTGTAGATTCTATTTATTGTAGATGAGCTGTGCCAACATGTGACAGGAAGTGCTAAACATCCACCTCTCTTTGTGTGTGTGCAGGACTTCCTGTGGTATCCAGAAGCGAATAACTCCATGAAGGAGCGTCTGATTATCATGGACACGTGGTAAGTGAGGAATGTTCTAACCCTTGTGGAACGTTAAGTCAGCCACAGTAATGCTTGCAATGCGGTGGGTGTCTTGCAGGAAGGCTCCGCAACGCCTGATGTTGTCATCCTCGGGTGCTGCAACGGTATGTTCCTGAAAACAAGGCGGCATGAGAGTTGCTCTTCATTCTTTCTCCGTGTCTCCGTTCACATGCACAGTGGTCCATTAAGCTGCACGGTGGCAGCAGTGAGACTTTAAAGCAGTACAAAGTCAACGTGACCGCCATGGCTGGTTACTTGGAGAGGCTGGCCCGGCGTGGAGAGGTCTACTGGGTCCTACAAGGTCAGCAAAGCCTCGAAATATGACGTTGGAATCAATTGAGTTGCAACAATGGGTTGCGTATATCGCACGCTATGATGTCATTTCCCTCCAGAACCAGTCAATGAGGAGGTACTAAGGAAGGACCGGAAGGTAATCACCAATCAACAGCTGGAACTCTATAACAAAGCGGCAGTGGACGCACTTGATACCGCAAAGCGGAACAACAAGTCGCTGGTCAAGCTGCTGGCCGCCTCGCGCAAGGCGGCGCTCGAGACCATTGAGCAGTCAGACGACGGACTGCACATACCTGAAGGCGCCAGGGATATTGTAAGTGTTCATTATGACAATGCCTCGCACTCACTGGATATATGGCCAAAAGTCATCTGCAGTTGTTTAGGGAGCCATGGTGCTGATGAACGCCGTGTGCAACAGCTCCAGAGACCCATCGACGGCTCCTGCTGCCCAGACGGTGGCGTCGCCCAACCTCCTTCAGAAACTCGCCGCATGCTGTTTCGTGGCCTCCGCCCTCATCCTCCTGGGCTTTTGCGTCCTCGGCAACAAACGCCACCACCGCCCCGTGCCGCCCGACGTGGAGAGCCTGGATGAGAAGAAGCCGGCGAGCGCCGTGGCCCCGCTGGGTGTCAAGGCGCCGTTCCAGGCCGTGTGCAGGATGGGCGTCATCATGACCTACTTTTACCTCTGCGATCGGGCCGACTTGTTCATGAAGGAGCAGAAGTTCTACACGCACTTGACGTTCTTCATCCCGCTCATCTACATCTTTGTCCTGGGGGTGTTCTACAGTGACAACAGCAAAGAGGTAAGATCTCTGTCCCTGCTAATCGCTCTTGAGATGTGCCACCGCCATTGTTTGACTTTCCATTAAAGAACTTGATGATTATTTTGAAGTGAAGTTCAGGTTTTGCCCACACAGACCCGGTTGCTTAACCGAGAGCAAACGGACGAGTGGAAGGGCTGGATGCAGCTCGTCATCCTCATCTATCACCTATCTGGAGCCAGCGCTGTGAGTTCCTAACATGTCTTTTTTCCAGCACATCTCATCTCATCCCGAGACTTCGCTAAATAGGTCTCGTGCCTTTCAGTTCATTCCTGTGTACATGCACGTACGGGTGCTGGTGGCTGCTTACCTTTTCCAGACAGGCTATGGCCACTTCACCTTTTTTTGGCTCAAAGGAGACTTTGGACTGTATCGGGTGTGCCAGGTGAGAAAGACACAGGGCGGAAGTACTGTAGTCAGAAGAATGAACAGAAGACAAATTCAATATGCAATATTATTGAATGAATCCTTCGCAGGTGCTTTTTCGTCTGAATTTCCTCGTGTTGGTGTTATGCGTGGTGATGGACAGGCCCTACCAGTTCTACTACTTTGTCCCACTGGTCAGCTTTTGGTTTGTCGTCATCTATGGCATGATGGCCATGTGGCCTCAAATCCTGCAGAAGAGGGCCAGCGGTAAGCGTTTGGGGTCTGACCCAATCTATTTGAATTCGATGAATTGCTCAGCCCTCTTGGAGACGCGTTGCATTTTAAACTTACGGCTTTCTTGAATCGTGCAGCCAACAACATGTGGCATCTTGGTATCGTCGCCAAGTTTCTGGTCCTTCTGTTGTTCATCTGCGTCATGGCATACTCACAGGTGAGCCACATGTTCACGTCATCCATTTGAAACCTTCAAAATGATCATCTTAACCTTTACACCACTTTTCCTCATTAACATACAGTGTTATACCTCTGATGTAAAAAAGAGATACTGTTTTCTCCGTGTTCATAGGAGTTCTTCAACGGCATCTTCTCAAGTTGGCCCTTTTCCAAGCTCTTTGAAGTCAACGGAAGCGTCTACGAGTGGGGCTTCAGATGGAAGCTGGACAGATTTGTATGTTTTAACACTTGCAAGCCTCATGTCATTTTCCAGCCTGCCGGGTCAAACTTGTTGTCACGTGGCAGGCGGTGATCTACGGCATGCTGTTCGCCTTTGTCTACCTGGTGCTGCAGAAGCGCCAGGTGCTGTCCGAAGGCAAAGGGGAAGCTCTGTTCTCTGCCTGGATTGCCAACCCGCTCTTCTTCCTCTCCATCATCACCTTTGTCGTAAGAGCGCTCACCGTTTTGTAGACGCACCTGCATATCAACATTTTTATTGTGTTGGCCCAAATGCCAAATGAGTTGCCTTAAAACGGATCACAAGGGCCTTAAAAGCGCTTACAATCGGCCTCCTTCAATCTGCATACACCTCATGAAAAACAAAACCCAGTCTTTGTCTATACCGAAACTATCCCCAGTAAATCTTTTTGCCTCACCTGTAAAGAAAAATGACAATGTCAACCAACGTCAACACTTGTCTCCTCCCATCATTCCAGACATATTCCGTGTGGGCCAGCGGCTGCAAAAGCAAATCAGAGTGTAACGAAATGCATCCGTACATCTCCGTACTGCAGGTATATTCATTTCGCCTCTTTTTTTTTTTTTTTTTGTCATGTAATTTGAAGACAAAAAGAATGTGCTCTCACCCACACACAGATCTTGGCTTTCGTTCTAATCCGGAACATTCCCGGCTACGCCCGCTCCATCTATAGCTCCTTCTTTGCCTGGTTTGGAAAAATCTCCTTGGAGGTGAGACACCCTTGAAATGCTTCATTAGAGCAAAATTATTTGCTATGACGCCATATACACACAGTGAGACTTAAATAGAAAAATTGCAGTAATAAAAAGAGCATACAATTGTAGTAGATATAAGAACTGTACACATCCTTAGCTATGTGATCATTCAAAACTTTTTTTGCAGTAATACCTGCATCGCGTTCAACTAAATAATAATATTGTGGTTGCACTAGTGTGCACACCCTCTAATAACTGGCAATTCCTCTCACCAAGTGTGTTGTCTCCCCCAGCTGTTCATTTGCCAGTACCACATCTGGCTGGCTGCGGACACCAAGGGCATCTTGATCCTGATTCCGGGCAGCCCGTCGCTCAACATCTTGGTCAGCACGTTTATCTTTGTGTGCGTCGCCCACGAGATCTCGCTCATCACCAACGACCTGGCCCAGGTGGTCATACCTAAGGACACCACGGCACTCCTCAAGAGGTTGGGCTGTATGCTTGTTCTGGCTATGCTCACCCTTTTCATTGGCAGGGCGCGACAAAGCACCTGAGTCGCCACGCCCAAGACTGCCCATACATGTTGTTCCTTAAACACCTCGTGACTGCTGAAATAGTCGAACACTGAAGAACAATGGCCAAAAGAAAACTTTTTCCCCCCCTCCTTTGACACAGCAAAAATGAAATTGCTGTACACCTACCTTCACATTGCAAAGAAGCAGGGAGGTACAACAACAAACGATCAATGAAAAAAAGGACCTGCTGTTTCAGAAGTTCTCGTTCAGCACTGGAGCGGTCTCTCAACTCTCCGTCCATCGAACGAGATAAAAGCAAAATTACTCCACGTCCGACGGACACCTTGAACAAAACGCAACAGCAATCTGCTTTCTAGTTTCACAATTGTGTTGTACAGTATTTGAATTGAAATACTAAGGACCAACAATTAGCTCTTCTGATCAAAATACAGACCTCCCCATTTGCTAATGGGTTTTTCTTTTGTTTTTTTTTCTTCTTCTCTTCTTCCGTGAGTAATCCTGTGCTAAAAGGTACTGTACTGTGGTCACCTGCTGTAGCTCTGAAATTTTACGTGATATGTATAGTATTTAATTATTTAAAATTAAGCGTATACTTTATACTCTTATTTTGTACTTTTCGCACGCTCTCCAAGTGAAGAAAGTAGTCGATTTGATTGATGACACAATGTTGTTTTTAATTTTATTTTCTTTTTTTTTTAATCTGCCTCAGAGCTGTGGTAGAACATGCACTGGTTGGTCAGCACAACTAACATCCTGACTCAATTTCAACATGCAGCTTTCCTCTACTGACTCAAACATACATGTACGTAGTCACCAACATGCACTGACTGGGCTAAAAGACTAATTGTTAATATTTTATATTTGCTTGTTTTTGTTTTTTTTGTCACCTGCCCTCTCCTATGCAGGATTTAGCACTTTTATTTAATGATGCTCATTGCTGACTGAGTCCACGTGCCGCTAATTCTCTGCACCCAAGCAGATGTCTATTAAGAAAATCAAAATATTTTTGTCACGGTATGAACATGTGATGTACGAGCTTAACCGCAAATGATTTTGGAGGTTGCATTTTGTATTTGTAATGAGATAATGTCAGTCACCACGTTCACCTCTCATTATTGTTGAGCCTCGGTGTCATTGCGGAGTCCTCAATTAAGATTTAAACGCAATGTTTTCTTTACTCTTTACCCACCACAGCGGTACTTTGGCTCTCTGGCCTTAATTGTTCCATTTCGGTAGTGTAAAAGCAACAACTATTTATACTCTTATGAAATTTGTTACACATAATTTTTGTGATGTCTTAAAATGTGAAATGTATCCATATTTATAAATGCCTTTATTCTGCTGTACATAACAATGAAACTTCATAAAATGCACAGTTTTGGCTTTAGTTGTCTCAAAAGACATGTTTTTGATTTTCTACTGGGCCGCAAAGAAGAAAAGCATTTCTTGGAATGAATTTATTGACCTTACATTTAATGTATAACGCACATTTCTTTCAAGAGGGCCCGTCGTGTGTGTGCGCAAAGGAAGTAAAAATACATTTGGCACATACTCTCAATCAGTAAAAAGTGACATTTGCAGAACTTTGTGGTAATAAAAAGTATATTGATGCTAAGTTTCCTTTATGAGGGTGGGGTGGGGACTAGCTACCTCAAGTCAGATCACAAATTCAGTGCTTCAGCCACCTTCCTCTCCTCAGGAATACCATTTACCTACAAAGAATTAGAGAAAAGATGGTCAGTTCCAATTTTTTTTCTATTAGCTTACAGTTACAAAAGCGTTGGTGCTTGATTAATCATTCCACCGAAGTCAATAACATTGCCTACCTCCAACCTTCGAAACGTAGACATGACATAACTATCTCCTTTGTTAGCAGTGAAAAAGAAAAAGGGATTAGTGTTCCACACACACAGCAAGGGGGTGCTCTTGTCTGAATTTAGGTCTGGTACTAGCAGAAGAATACTTAAGAGCTAAGGACAACTTTCAAGAAATAATAGAGGCGGACACCACACTGAGTATTACTGGCATGCAACAGAATATGGAAGGTACTTTTTTAAAGAAGCAAATTGTAGTTAGGGTTAGGGTTGACACTGAAGTCAATGCATGCACAAGATGATTGACAAATCAAACAAACCTGATGGCTGTTGTTGCGGTATGGTAATCTGGTTTTGCAGGTTTCTGAAGTCAAAGACATTTGGTGAGTGTGAAATTCACACGCAAGAGCCTTAAATGGCATGCAAAAAGCATATCATCACATCGTTCTTTGCTCCAAGCCCATTATGGCCAAATCACGGGGCACTTCCAAGCTCTTAAGCTGTACTTGTATGTTTCAAACAGAAAGAAAATAATACAAACAAGATTAAGGTTTCCTGTACTCACGTCTGCGTCCGCATGAGGGGCATGCTGGTAGTCTCGTAGTTGTCCGGGTGGATGGGCGGAACCACCTCGCCGCTGACCGGGTTGAAGACAGGCAGCGTGGAGAGCGGCCAAGAGATATCCCGGTTCTTAGACATGATGCGCATCTCCTTGGTGGACTTCTGAATGGAGCTGTGGTGGACCAGCTGGATGCTGGACAACCCAAAATTCAACACAGTCTGTTATTGGTGTATATTTTTTGGGATAGATCATTTTTCATAAAAATCTAGAATAAAGTGTAATTTAGTCAGATATGCACTCTGCCTCCTTGCATGCACTGGGGGAAAAGATCTCTATTATACACCTTTATTTCAAAATAGAGTAGTTAAGAAAAATTCAATTCAAATTAAACTAATAACCCCTATATTGGAATCATTTTGATACGCCTTTACATAATTTCATATACTGCCTCCTACATTTTGGAGCAGCCCTCGAGGATGACACTGCCGACGCCGATGTGTATATGAATGTTAATGGAAAAAGAAACATGGAAGACAGAAAAACGAAGGGGTCATAAAAAAAACAGTTGAGGTAAAACACTTACGCTGATGTTTGCATGTTTCTTTTTTTCCTAGAAACAAAACAAAGATGGGATGAATGAAATACACCAACAGCAGTCATAACAGACTCAAATGGACACATTGATGGCAATGGGGTGGAGCCTCCCAAAAGGTGACATAGCGACAGTGAATGAGTGGTCATCGCCGTGGCAACAAATGGACGGATGATGAAAAACTGCCATTTCCATCCAGATTAGGGCTAGCTTGCGGCTAACGCCTCCGCGCTCAACATCATTCAGTAAATCTACAACTACAGTCATCCAAAGAATAATTCTGTTAAAAATTTTGTGAATTAGAGAATTTTGTTCTTGAGCTCAGGCCAAAGCGTTAAAGTATTACTTTGGCGCCATCTTGTGGTAATGGGTAGGCACGATAGGCACTATACAGGAAGTAAAATATAATCCAGATTGTGATATCAAGGATTAATGCTGAAGGACACTTTCATTTAGACAAGAATATTACTATGCCGCCATTGAGCGGCATCCATAGGCAATTACAGACTTTTTTTTTAAGGGACCAGTCGCTCATATATATTTGCCTATTTGCAGCAGGGCTTGTTTGTTTCCAGAGACCAAGCCACACTTACACCCCTTCCCTTCGGCAGCACATGGTGTAGCCCAGCATCAAGAGGAGCACGAGCGCCACCCGCCGAAGGAACAGCCAGCGTCACGTGAAGTACCGTGAAGTAGTCCCGGCTCTTCAGAGACTCCGAAGGGGGGTTGTACTCCCCAAATTCAGGCAGCACCCCTGGACCCGGCTCAGGGCGCGTGACGTAAACTGGGACTACTTTGTTGACGTCAACCTGTATTATGATACAGTGTATCAAAATAAAAGCCTTTGAAAGACTTGAGAACCAGAATGTCTCACCGCACCAGAGAGAGTTTACAACCAGTCGATATGAACTGCGCTCGGGAACTTTTTGTCGGCAGCTGATGACGGGCTCCATCTCCTGACTGCAGGCGCAGTTGTTTTGCGGGCTCTCCACCTCACGTAGGCACGATGAGAAGGGAACATCGGCGCCCACCATCACGTACACCCTACAGACAGCAGCAAGAAGTAGAATAAAAACATTCCATGTTCAAGCATTGTAGCAATAGATCTTTGATATGAAGCTCGCGAGCAGCAACGAAGGCGTCTTTGAAGCCCTTTTCAAAACGCTCATCTTGCTGTGTCCATGCTATTCTTCCTACATCCTCACCCTTCCTTCAGGTTATTAATAGGCAGTGGCACACGTCCTCCGCGGTCTAACGCCGAGGTGATGTTGATGGCGTTGAGCCTTCGGGCTGCCACACGTTCTTCACAGCTCCCAGGAAATCTCCCAGCACCTCGCTGGCCAGCATCTCCTCGACGTTCATGTTTTTGATGTAAAACTCGGCCTGGTAGGGTAGCGGGAACTCTATGAAGGGAGCAGTGAAGAGAATGAGGGCACATTTTAATCCGAAAAGCCGCGCTGGCTCGGCTATCATCATTAAGTCTGACTCTTTGCTATGCTGCCGTCTGATTCCCTTCGCTCCAGATGGTTGACGACATCACCATATAGGAGTGATGATCATTCATGTACATGTAAACTGTGAGTGGTCAATGACGCAAGATGTGAATGAATGTACAGACACACACTTGTGAGGTGTTGGTTGAGGCGTGACTGGGCAGGATCATGTACAATATGAATGACCCATGGCGTTTTTTACCTAATTCTAAGCAACATGTGTTAGCTGCTCTCACGTATGTAATCTAATTGTATATGATGTAAATGCACTGCATACACTCATGGATTTAGTTGTATTGGTCCATGTGATGTACTGCCTATTTTGAAAGAAACGTGTTTAATTTAAAGACACTTTTAAACACACATTGTAAACAAGCCGCAATACAAAAAATATATGTTGAAGTATTTCAAACCTTCTCATGTTTAAATGAGCAATAAATTGACCCGAAGATCTCTGTTGCTGTTTTCACCTCGTGAATTATTGATTATGACATAGTATTTAATTGCTTTTTTTTTTCTTTTAGAGGGGCTCATTACACCATTCCAGAAGCGATTTAGCCATCAGAATTTAATCGGGATCTGTGTGTGTGTACGCTAAGATCTCACACTGGTGCTTACCCTCAGTGGCCATGATGTTATGACCAAGTTGTTCCGTGCTGTCTCGAAAGTGCGTCGGTTATAGGCGGTAATCTGCAACACACAGGGTGAGGCTTAAACTCAGATCAGATCAGTGCAGCTTATATGGCAACTCTGGCGCGGGCTCCGCTCCGGAGGCCGGCATAGCGAGCCGGAACGCTGCGCAGAGGCACATGCTGGGACCGCTAAGCCTTTTGGGAAAAGAATTTCTACAGTAGCTTACAAAGAAAGCATAAATGGCATAATGGAATTAAGCCTGGCGACTAAAACCATAACATTGCACCATGCAGCTAATTGAAGAAAAGCAGCTGAGTTCAGCAAAATGAGGTTTTACGGTGGTCAGGAGGGTTTATTTACGCAAATGAGTAGAAGAAAAAGAGTATAAAAACATAACACCTCTATGACGGTGGCCTTGCCCACATGCTCAGCAGTGGGGGATCCGTAGAGCACTCCGTCACTATTGGGCGTCCTCTGGATGTAGCGCAGCCAGCCGGGTCGGTCTGGGTAACTCAGCAGGTTGGTGTTGAAAGTGATGGGGTCGTTGGCGCCGTCATCTACAGCGGAGTAGTTTTCAATAGATGCACTCCAACGTTCTGACAGCACCTCAATGAAGCTCAAACGTGAAGTGTTGCCAGCAAAGCACTTTGCTCCGCTGAAACACACCGGTGCCACTTTGGCATTCATGCAGCGAGATTTCCGACAATTTTGCCCAAACGGTACAATATTCCAAGTCACTCTATGTTGTACCTGATTTCGGGTAGTGAGGAAACTCCCCTTTGAAGTACTCTCGTTCTAGGACGTGGACGAAGAGCACGCCGGCAGAAGGGTAGACGTTTCGCTCGGCGTGCGACCTCGACAGGATGGTGATCACTGAAACAGAGTTTACGTGTGTTACGATCATAACTACGACAGCATGTGCTGACTTGTTGTAAAGACGCTGACGCTACAATTACAATGTTTAAAGATCAAGCGTGTTTACCGTTTTAACAGTCAATATTATTGTGGTAACTTAAAACTTGCAGGAACGATAAAACTATACTTAATACGTTGCATGATCATTCTGTTTGACCATGAGTTGTTTTTCCAAGCTAGCCCCTTTTTGCCCTCGCTATTCCCCTTCCCTCTAATCAGTCCACTTATCTTCCTACGTGATGATTGGCCTCTCTTTTGACCGTTTTCTCTCTTCCACAGCGGGTGGGCACCCTTTCTTTAATCGCCATGGGAGATTGAGTGCACAAGGAAGGAAGAGGAAAAAAAACAAGAGTGGGACGAGAAAACGTTTGCCCGGGGACAGTGACACACAGCACGTCAGGCATAGAGTAGATAGAATGCGTGTGTCTGCTTTGCCACTTGATTCGAATAAATTTGTATCCACACCACCATCAGTGTCCGACACAAGTGCCACTGTCGCACATGAATGGGAATGTTAAGCCCTCTCTCCTTATGCAAACTGAACGAAGCGCCCAATGAGATTCTAATGAAAAAAACGAATCGAGGGTTTAGCTTTTAATCCACGTTCATGAAAGAGGATATCTCCATTGTTGAGAGGTTGAAAAAAATATATAAAGATCAGGGCTCACTGTTACAATTTGGATGATTGAAGGGGGACGCATTGAAACGTGGCTGAAGTGCTTGGCAGTAAGAGCACTGAGGAGCTGTTGAAGTCGTGCATGTTAAATGGGGCCACATCTGACACAGACGTTGTTGACCCGGCCATATGTCTGAAGTCCCCGAGGGCTCAGTCACAGCTGGCTACGATCAATGGCCTTTTGCTTGACACTTGACCTGGCGTTACTTAGAAAAATGATGGCAGGTTTGAAGAAGATATTTGTTAATAACAAGATATCATTTCCAGTATACAGGTGTAGCGAATGTCACAGCTGGCGATTGTATCTTTCCAAAGACGGCTAGAGTGAACTAAGCGAGACAAATCCTCTTACAGCAACAGAGGGCCGGGCCCCCCCCTGACATTATCGAGACCAAGAATTGAAAACTCGCACGGTGGTTGGTGCCCTTGACAAAGCGCACACATTCTGTTCTATTCTTCTCCCTTTTGCGCCCCAGCACTTCTTTACCACACAAAAGAACGACGGGCCTCCAGTTTGCACTCATGGTCAAGTGGCGGTGGCTGGTCTACTGGCAGCTTAAATTCAGTGTGGTCAAAATGTTCAAGTGAGCACAATTGGTAGACCTGCAGCTCCTACTGTAGCTACGTAATACATCATCCATTCCCGGTGAATGAATAACACTTGGATACAAACGGAGCAGTCTGCTTCGAAATTAGAATGAGCAGAAAATGTCTGTTCCGTTGCCAATTGCTCTAATTAAATGTCATAAAATAACACAATGATCCTGTCCAAGCTCGGGTCTCAGGTGCAGACCTCGGTCTCTAGCTAGCTGATGTGCAGACCAGAAAGGGATAGCCTTCAGCTTCATATGTGCATGGCGCTCCGCTCCAGTCAGGAGGAATGCATGTGCTTCTTTGGTGTTCAGCTGGGGAGCGTAGGAAAACAAAGATGGCCACTGTTCAGAAAAACTCTTTTGTCACTGCGCCTGTGCCGATGACTTGCGAGCGCACAACCTGGAAGTGAAAGTCGCCGGCGTCTCCGCGAGCAGACAACGATGGCAGAAGACAAGAGTGGGCAAGAGTTTCAACTTTGAGAGATTTGACGTTCCTTGGAAAAGGTAAGCTGAAACAATGCCGTTTCTCTGGGTAAAATTGATTTTCTGCAAGGGCAAGTGGAACTGAGCGAAGCACTGTTAGAGCAAGAACACCAACGCATTGGGACGGCAAACAAGTGACAACATTCATGCCAGTATTAATGGGGGGACCAGTTGAGCATGACACTGTTATGACAGCGAGGAAGGGGAAGGGGGGGCAACAGCGGGTCAACACATGAAGTGTACCACTGCACACACCCACTCACCATCGCTGTACAAGGCTGTTCTCTGCTTCCAGCCCATGGTTCTCTCCTTTTGGACATTTTCCTCACGTAAAGTCATTTGTCTGGCGTTGCTGCCATACACAATGTCAACTAGAGGATCCGTTAGGAAAAAAAAAAAAAAAAAGCAGTGCTTTGTTGCGATCTTGTGTCATGTTTAGGGAATTAGAGCCTTTATGCAGCAGGACTCGGTCCCTATCCTGCAAATAGCAGTGATTCACTGTTTGTTGTGACATTTTCGTTTTGAAGTGTGCCAAGATGGGGGGGGGGGGGTCAAATTTGCTTGCTCTAGCTGAGTAACTTTGGGTTCTACTGATAGTGTTTCTGGCTCTTTATGCATTGCAAGATTTCATAATGAAGTGCAAAGAAAGCCCACGCATTCGAAAAAGAAACTATGGCGAAAAAAAAAATACTATCTAGCGTGACAATGATGAGCTTCAATCAAAACACGTCATTACACAGGCATAGTTATCCAAACGTGACGCAAGCAAACACATCAACGCTTAATACTCCACGTAGAAGCCGCACGTTCAAAACGCTTTTGAAGGCGCTCCACCCAAAAAGCGCTATTTTAAAGAACCTTTTTTTTTCTTTCCATGACTCCTTCACTGTGGCGACACGCAAAGCTAACTCAGCAGCTAGCTCGCTAGCTAACTGTCATGGAGACGCATCAAACGTAAGATTTTGACCGCTTCATCGTTACATACCCGTGGCGAGGCACACCGCGACGGCCGCGGCGGACATGGTGCGTTGTCGTCCTTCTTGTAAGTCTCACATGAAGCTAGATGTTTGTGTCCGAGTCGCCAGTGGGTATGACAGCCATGATTCTACAAAGCATCCTGCAGCATTCCTTCCTCCTCCGCCTCCGTGCTTGGCTGGAGCACGCAGCAGGGCTTCTCACTGGCTCCACATCTGCATGGAAAAAGATGGTTGACTCCAAAAAAGGGAAATGAAATTCTATACGGCACTCCTTCAACAAATGCAGGGAGACTCTTAACCGTATTTTGCGAAATCGTAGCCTTATTCCGTCTTTTATAGGTATGTAATAAAAGCCACTCAATTCACCCAAAACAGAGGCAAATAATGTTATGCACACCTAATCGGCTTATTTGCTTTTATTTCCACGCTCCAAACAGAAAATAAGTTCTGGAATTTTGGGGTTCATTCTGCAAGATGAAAACATCAGATTAATGATTATGATGTCATGGAGCATCATAAAGTAGTTGTTATTAAGCGTCTAGTTTGCGGTTCTTTCCGTTATGTAGTATAATGCTCAAAGCCTTAAGTTCTGTTCCAAACTAGTCAAGAAAGTGCTATGATGCACAATGGTGGGGTTTCCCTATATATTTGCATATTGTTGAGTGGTTAGACGCCTTAACTGCAGCTGGATGAGACCCGGTCAACCCCAATCTGTTCAGACCCCCTGCAGAGAATGACCCAGCAGACAGATGGCCGTGCTTTGGCCCCGTGGCTCCCTGCCGAAGCTGCGGGGGCCCTTCATTCAGCCCTAATACTCCCGAGTCGTTAATAACCACAACGTGAACTATTTGATCCAGCTAACATATGCATATGGCACACATTTCGTGTCACATGCATTGGCAGTGTATTACTGTTCTGTTCTCGTACCCAGAATTATTCGTAAGTTGCTAAGCAACATCTCACACTGTACTGTATTTGAATGTGCCACAACAATGATTAGGCTATATAGGTCAAAGCATCCATGAAGCGTGTGAAATGCTCGTATTACGGGAATTGATTGGTTGGAATCTCAGCTTGCGCCCGGATGGATAATAAACTGCAACTTTCACCTTTAATTTGCATAGCCATCCTGCTTAAGTCACTGAGAGAACTTTGCGAAACCTTCAAATTTCCCACTTAGCCCTGGTGGTCCTTGACCGTGTTTACCCCACCCACTCATGATGTGCAGCAGGCAGGCAGGCAGGCAGCGTGTGAAGTTGCAGAAGCTGCGTGCTGCTATTTGTGCCAGACTGCAGCCCACCACGCAGCAGCAGCAGCTTAACGGAGCAAACCATTGCAGCGCTTCAGGTTCGAACACCTGCCTTACCGGCCCTTTCCGTCACCAAAAGGCTTTCGTTGTAAGATAGGTGCGCTTACTCTGCTATACTACCGAAGGATTTGGGACGCTGCCGCCCTGTGGACGCTGCAGTCGAGAGGCTCCGGCGAGATGCGCGTCCAACTGCGCCGGTACCCCCATCGCGAAGGCGGCAGCATCACCCCGCCGCCTGCAATGGCGCTATAGCCGCTCCAGTCAGTAGCGTGCATCCTCCTCACATACGGCTCCGCGGAGGCCATTCCGTCCGGGACGCTCCGAACAAGCGTGGGATCGAAATGCGCCTTTCGAAAGGTTCTGCAGCGAGAGCGTCGGTGTTTGTGCTTTAGCTTCCACTGAGTGTGGCTTTCACTACTTGTGCATCACGCGTCAAACGGAGCCGAAGCCGCGAATGTAAGTGGGACTCTTTTGTTTTGGTTGCTCCGAGGCGTTGTTTACGCGTTCAACTTATTTTCATGTGTTCCGTGTTGTGCGAATACATAAAGGTAACCCGAGCTGTCTTACTGTTGCTCTGCGGTGTGGCTGATGTGCATCGCAGCATCTAAAATGATGATCAAATGATGCCAACTTCACTTTCTACCCTGCAATGCACTCTGTGCCCGAGCGGACCAGGAGTGTTATTTAGATTTCAACAAACATCCACTTTTGCACATACCATTGCACACAGCAGATAGCAGCATGGTAAACAATGAATATTATATCAGCACATTTCGATTTCAGACCACGCTGCCGCATGCCTTAGCCCAGTCTTTGCATTTTTGGCTATGTATTGTGTGTCCCCCACACGCGGAATGCAATGCAAAGCAGGATTAAACATTAATGGGTGGTGGTGTGGAATATTTAACTACAGTTACACTCCATTCCTGTTGCACACAAACGATGCGGTTGCAATTTGAGTGCTCGGTATTATGAATTGTGCGTAAATATTTATGACAGTAGAAAATAGAATGAGATAAGTAATTGAGATAAATAATCGGAAACACAACAATATTCAAATGTTCTAGCATTCAACTGGATGTTCTATCTACTTCAAATCCAGTAACGTTTTCAAAAGGTTACCAACAGTTCACACTATATGGGCCATTTCAGTTTTGAACATCCTCTAGGGACGATACTAAATCTCCAAAGAGGATGATCTAATCATTGAAACTATTAGTTGTTATTATGATGGTTTGTGGGTTCAAGCTTTGGTGGCTTTTAATAACAGTTCCGCTGAGATTGTATGTTTTTAGAATTGCAAGGTAGACTAGATCAATGGTCCAGTCAAGCCCCATGTACATTCCCCTGCCTCGATCTAGAGAAGGAAAACATATGAGCTTCAACTCAGCAATGATTCGTTGTTGTTTACATTTTTGCATGATAATATGTCTGGACTGTCTTCCATATATGCTGCAGCCTTATAGAATTTCTCTGTCTCTGCAGGTGTGAAGAGGCCTGAGAGGATTCTAAAACGGCATCGATCGGACCAGATTTGGCACGCTGCAGTAGGTCAACCCGAACGCTCAGTCCTGAGTTCTAATGAGGCCACGGCGATGCTGACACCCCCGCTGAATCCAAAGACATCATAATGCTGAAGACGGAGGCCACGGGGGAGAGGACCAGCCTCCGGAGTGCCTCCCCGCACCGCAATGCCTACCGGGCCGAGTTTCAGGCCCTCAAGAAGGCCTTCGACAAGCCTCAAACAGATGGAAATGCCAAGCCCAAGGACCTCGAACGGGGGAAGCAACCAAGGGGCCGCCAGTACGGCACACACGTCAGCCGCATTAAGGACATGTTCATGCAGATGGGCTCAGAAAGTGTGGCTGTCAAATCAAGGGGTCAAGAGGATACCTCACCCCAAAAACCGGTCAAGCCAACCAACTTCATTAACAAGGCGGATGGATCGGTGATAAAACTCCATCATTCCTCATCGGCTGAAAGGGTAGGCGGTGCGGGAGCAAAGTTCTCAGAAACCAGGAAGTTGTTTGAACAGCATTCACGTGACCAGTCCCAATCGCCAGTCTACTCTTGCGGACGCGAGAAAAGGGGTTCCCACGAGCACCTCGACGACTGCCGAGGTGCCAGGTCCAACAGAGGCAGTACGGACTCTCTGGACTCGCTGTGCTCCAGAACGGAGGCGTCGTCGCCAACTGTTAGCCAACTGAGTGCTGTTTTTGAAAATGCCGACCAACACCACCAGGGTATGCCCTGCAGGGGAGTCAGCAGACGGGCCTTGTACTCACCGGACGGATTCCATCGACAAGGCGGGGATATCAGCGAGGACGATGCGCGACAATCTCCAAATCGTGGAACTTATCGCAGCAGGAAAGTGGGCAAGTTCCCGTCATCTGTGTCCGCCGATGACCTTCAGAGTTCGAGTCCCGCGGCGGAGACAGTGGAGCGCAAGCTAATCTTACGAGACAAGGAAGCCCAGGATAAAGCTGATAAGAGACAACTATCTAATGGAAGTCAGGTCAATGGCTCCTGCGATGAAGATGACAAACATTCAGAAACACCACAATATATTGAGGAAGCTAATGACGGGTCAACAAGTACAAATGATGTGATTACCAACAAAACCTTTGAGGATGCAACTCCTGATCCACCAATCACAAAAACTGCTCTAACCGAAGAAAGCCAAGAAGATCCTACCAGAGAAGACACATCTCCGGACTCTCCCAAAGACCAAGCGGATGAACCCGAAGAGGAATACACCGGAAACGAGCGGGTGATTTTTAACGCGGATGGAGACGCGTGCTACCAGGGTTGGGGGGAAAGTTGCACCGATCCCGAGGATGAGCTCTATGGAGACGACGAAGATTTCGTCTACGACCCTGGCGCCGATGTAACCGAGATTCCTGGTTTGCCAGAGGAAAACAAAGACGATGTCCCGCCAAAGCGGAAGATTCGCTTCAGCACTGCTCCTATTACGGTCAGTTTGGCACCAATCAAAAGCCTTTTAGGTCATTGCAAAAGCAGATTAGAAACCAAATATTGCAGTCAAAGCTACCTGATTATGAGCTCACGTTTGGCTCGTTCAGTCAGCGATTCGGCTTGCGGTACATTTTTATGAACCTTGTCCTTGTTAGACCTCCATACGCGGAGCCATCCATTTTGATACTCGATAAAGCAGCAAGCAATCATGTATCTACATTCAATCTGTTGCTCTCGGGCGGTGAGGGGCTGTAGCTATTTTATGAAGCAAAGCTTGAGGGTTAAAGCATCTGCCCCCCCCCCCCCTCCCCCGGAAAATTGTGCTCACAAGCAGCATATGTGTTGTTAGCCATGCACCTTCACGCTTTTCACACGGGCTAGTGTTGGTATTCGCAAAGCACTTTTGTCACCACTTCAAATGACATCTGGTTCTAATCGAGGTTTAACCATGCGCATCCAGGAATCATTTCATTTCACTCACCTTGCATCATCTGTGAGTTTGACTGGTGCGTATGTTGAACACAATGAAGCGAGTGTCGTTTGTGGATTGCGAGAATGGATTTCGAAGATTACGGGAAATATTTTCCGCTCGTAATCCTCCAGCTTTTGGGATCAATAAGCTTAGCGTTTTTGGTAGTAAACATCATATTTTAGGAAGTCCTCTGGACTGGATTGATGTTTTGACTGCGGAATTGTGTTTTCAGTCATTTGGTCAGATGGGTGTGGTGACTGGGGGATAGAAATTGATTGTATTGATACAGCTGTCCGTATTTTGCTTCCTGTATTGATTGTCTGTATGCAAAAAAGTAGGCCTGCACTGATTCCCAATTACACTAGTCAACAGATTGATGCATGTGGCGCATATAGCTGACTTCTAACACATCACAAAAATCGTGTCGGTTAACACTAACATGTGCGGCTAGCAAAAGTCAATGCAGCTCTGCTTACCTTTTTGCTTCCATGTGGTGTTTCAAACAGGGTAGCTTGGCCCTGGCTTGAAAGTTCAGCTGACAATTGCGTTGCCAGAATCTGGCAGCTTAAAAAAAAAAAGAGTCAATTTTCCATAACATCTGAAACAATACCACTTATTTATAAATGTTAAGAAAAGGGCATATTTTTTCTTTTTACAGCCCTGGGCGTATTGATGTAATTCATTAGGCCTCCAAGCAAGCACTAAACGATGTCAGTCATGGTATTGGGAGGTATCACAAACCTGTCACAGGTCGAGGATCAATCTAATTAACATGCAGTAATGAAGCAGGACAATTAGGCCTGCTCTTTTTACACACCAAAAAAAGGTTGTTTCACTAATTACCTTGTACTATCTCTTCTAATGGCGTGGCATTTGGCTCCTCCCCCTCAAGACCAGGCACTTATGTCAGCCTCACAATCATCACCATTATGCAACCCCCTCCCCTCTGCACGCAAACACGGTCGTGTCTTTTGTTCGTCCATATAGCGAAGGGGACAAAGGCGTGTTCTCAAGCCCTGCACGAGTCCGGCGTGACCCCAGATGGGAGGAGACCGTAGAGCCCATCTTGGCACAGGGAAGCGAAAAACCCTACCATCGTTTAATCTTAACAGTTCTTGTAATATTTCTTAGTCCCAGCTCCCTAAAGCGGATAAATCATTTTAACATCCGAGCTTTGCCGCCTTAATTGATTTAGAAATCAGGCAGCCAGCTGCTAAGGGGAGAGCAGCGCTTTGGCAAGAGTTTGTGAACATGCTCACTTCTGGTTGAGAAGTCCTTTTTGAAAATAGCTTAGAAGATGCGGAAAATGTTGTGACGACATCTGCCATGTACGTTCATTCAGACAATGTTCCTTTCTACAAGTCTGACCCAGTGAGGAAGTGACTTTAGTCTCTGCGCCTTCCCGACGGCGCTGACCTACAGAGAAGCAACCCATCACGTGCTCATTGGAGCAACTGGTTTTTATCCCGAGCGTGAGTGTCTCCGGGTCGCCTGTTCACTTCTCTTCAGATTGATGGGGCGCTGGCCGAGTCACGCTTTTGATGCCCTATTTCCACACCGCAATGCTTTTACAGCCATTAAGAAGCGGCGAGAATAGAGCGTTCTCACCGCCGGGGCGTATCGCCTCTCATCTCCTTTAACTTTCTCCACCGAATGTGGTTGTCGGGGTGTTAAACATGTCTGCCCTGATCAAACATCCATCTCGCATTGAGGCGGTGCTTCTTCTTTTTTTCTCATTGTGTTTACTTCCTCTCTTGGATGGGATCACGCCACAGGAGTTTGACAGGGGAGGGCCTCTGCATTCAGTGTCTGGCCTGCTACTCTATTTGAACTGCATTCGTGCAGGGCAATTCATCTCTTGTGATATTTCGAGATATAAAAAAAAGAGCTTCAGTTAAATGGGAGCATTAGGGGCTCTTCTCCTTTGTGTCCTGTCTATCACTGCAGCATTTGTGTATTCGATTGGGCTGCTGCTCCATTTGGGGACTGCTGAGTAGCCTCATCAATTTGATAGATGTGTGTCAGCCTTCTTTCCCGTGGCAATGCGTCTGGCAACACGAGGCTGAGCTACATTATTTATTAACTGGTCTGGTTCGTCATAAACCCACACCAGGCCATTCATCTCCTGAATAAATATGCCATTTGTTGATAAATGTTTTACATTCGGCTATTGAACTGGGGCAGTTTGAGCTCATCTTCAAGTTAATACTCTTTTACACTGCAGGCACACAAAAAAAATCAACCTTCTGAATCTCAGCAGTGCACCGTTTGACATCATGTACTTTAGTGGAGCATGAAAGGATACAAAGAGTTTCTCGAGTCTTGTTGCTGATGCTTAGAAACGGACAAAATGGAGACTAACAACCTGCCTGTGCCATTTTTCGCTTGCTTTGGATTTAGTAAGTTCTTCCTGGCCTCTTCATCCTCAACACGGCATTTAAGAAATGTTAAGCACACATCACATTCTTTTTGCCTGATGCTTACGTTTCGATGCATTGCCGTTTTATCTTTATCTCTTTTCTGCACCGTCTCCTAATGCGGGTTTGTGATTCACAAACTGTAATGAGGTGGGCTAGCAGCCAAGAACTTTGCTTTCAGATGACCGTGCTCTGATTGAGCGGATTACTCTACATTCGTGGCCTCCCTCTTTTGGCTACGTTAACCACTGTACGATAAAAAAATAAATAAATAAATAGATATAACAGAACTAAAATAAAGCACCCTTTGATAAAATGTGATGGAAGGAGGCTTGTTGAATGTGAATCACTGTTATGTTAATTCTCATACACGTTAAATAATAAACAATTGTGTACTCACCATTATAGCGCCCAAACTTTCTGGTCTCCATTCATTTTTATTTTCCTTTTGACATGTTATCCATTGATTCATCCATTTTTCTGCAGTGCTCATCTCGTTCAGGAGCAATGGAAGCTGGGGAAAAAGCAGACATAAGACCACATCATTTAAGGCAGTTGGTATTAAGCTTCTTTTGAAGGGAATGAAATCAAAGTATCTCACTAACTCCTTCAAAAGGATCAAGCGGTGTGCAACTTTCTGCGTCTTTTTATACATGAGCTTGGCCAACTTTCCATCATCATTATCCTTGGCAGGTCAAAGAAGCTCCAAGCCCAGGTTGGATATGTGTGTGTACAGCTACTGCATTATTCATGCCAGAATGTTTTTGTTTGTTTGTTTCTGTGCCACCTGATGATCCCACAGCGCTGCAATTTTAATGATCAAGAGAAAGGCGAGACTTTTTATTTTTACTCCTGGTCAGTTTCCACCTACTGTCATTTATGACTACACTTTTATTCCTGCCCGTAGTCTGGTCCCCTCTGCATGAGCTCATCAGTATTGCCAATGTTTTATTTCTATCTTGGCGACACCCTTTAGAAGTAATGTCCAAGTCATTTTAGCAGTTCAGAAGAAACATTTATCAAACAGGATAAAAAAAAACACAATATTCACCACTGAGATGTGAAAATGTATTTACTAACTGTGGTGACCTATTAATAAAATACATTAGAATACATAACACAGACAGGACATAGTTGTTTACTATTCTCCAGACTGTTTTAGCCCCCCCCCCCCCATGTCTTTTGTCTAGTCGCTGACCTAGTGGTAGTCGTTGGATATCTATGTGCTTTTAAAATGGCAGCCGTATCTTGTCAAATGGATGTGACTTCCCTTTGTATGCACAGTCTACACGTGGGCTAAAAACAGACGATGCTGACTAAGCCGTTGGCGTTCCCCGATATGTCAGATGTCAGTGTGTCGCTTCCCCTCACCAGGATGATGCATGGTGAGAGATGACAGGAAGTTTGGCCTTCAACTGGACCGTTCCTCCTTGTCCTGCACTTATCTTTCACAGAAGAAACACTGGGTGTATCTCCTGGCTGGCTTCTTTTTTTACACCTCCTTTTATGCCTGTCAAGGTCACTCGCAATTCCCTCGAGACGCATTCCTTTGCCTCATTGTCCCTCCACTGGCTGAGGCTCAGTGGCGTCTATGCGCAAGGGTCACAGGTACGACTAACGGAATGCAAATGTGCCGAGAATAGGGGACACATGCTAATGAGAGTCAATAAAAGAGTAGAATAGAAACAAAGTGCCTTTGCGACAACGACAAAGCTCCGTTTAGAATGGCGTTCTAACGAGCAAATGATAGAACTCCATCCGTGATGGCACAAGTTTTACAACCTGATTCCCAGCTTCCCTCAATTTTCTCTAAGCCCATGAATCATCGGAGTCACTCTGTTTCTTTCTCTCGCTGGATATTACCTCCTCTCCCCCGTGAACTGGACTCTTTGTTCACCAGCGCCATCCCTTCATTTTCTCATCATCCTTTTATACGCTGACACTTGGCTTTATTTGCACTTCCACCTCTTCCACATGCCCCCCTTTTCTCTTTCCTCACATTGGGAATGTGACTGACATTTTCATTTTCATGCTAAGATGAGCACTCGGCACAACTCGCATAGCACCCAGGCGTGTATAGACACGCACCTGCGACACAACCAGCTGCACACATACACAACAATACCCGCATGCACACTTTCTTTTTTTTCTTTTCCTCCCTATTGTTGCCACCAGAATGCATTCTCTGGACACACAATCTCAAATGCCCATACGCAAACACAGACAAGCACAAATATGTCTCTGTCTCGCTTTCGGGCCTCTGCAAAGTCAATGCAGCTGCAGATTCTGTTTTGACTCACAAACTAGAAGACTCTATTATGTGAAGAATAATCCAGTATAATTAGTTGAGATGGCTTATGTTCATCTCAAACTGTCTGTAATAGAACAGGCTCAGCATTGAAATTTGGATCATAACAATTTTTTGTAGCTTGATTAACACTGATTAACCATGATATTTAATGGACAGGCTTAAGGCGCTGTTTGTTACACCTGCATTCACATTTAAATATTGTTGCTGTAGGCTGGTCATAAAATATTAACAAATAAATTAGTAAGTATGTCTCTGAATAAAGCATATGTTACTTCTTTAAAAGATATCTTTATAATTTTGGTTTGGTAAAATGTCTTATTTTTATATTACCGCTCACGTCGTTTTTGCGGCTTCAACTTATATATGATGAATGATTGTGCAATGATTTAATCGTTTACCATAAAATCAATGCTGCGCTTTTGCATAGCTGTGCAAAAAAAAAAAATACAGATATACTGTCTGTGTATCTGTGCGTGTGCGTTACAGCGTAAATAATGCAGAGTTGCTGATCACATTAAATGATTGATGAGACAAAGGTCACCCAGAAAAAAGAATAGGAAAAAAACAGCATGCCAACTGTAAAGGGCGTGCATCGTGTCACGCATCCATTCCTGTTCTGCATCGTCTACTTTAGAACAATAGGAGTCAGAACAGAAATGCATTGACTGACATGCCCATTCATTTTTTATATGCTGACCTTGTGTGCACTTGCATTGCGTTTTGTCACGGTTAAAATATTGATGAAGACGCATTGCATTGCGTTTGGCCTATAGCACAACCTCACGTAGCTGCAAAATTGATTGGAGTTCTTATTTAAGTTCATGCCCGGTCTTATGCATCTATGACTGTCCATATTTTTAAAAAATGATATACTAGACAATTGTATCACGGCCAAATGCTCGCACTCCTGCTTCACATCCTAGCAGCCCTTTTTACTCAGCACCTGCAACTGGCCTTTAGCACCATGCATGTGACAAGAGAGCGACAGCTTGTGCGCCGCTGTCAGCTAGCTCACTTCTCTCCGCTGCATGCACGGAGCCGTGAGGGCATCCTGCTGCCTGGGATGAGATGTGAAGTGACAGCTGACTATTGCAGAGGAGGAAAGAGACCTCCCTGTGTGGTTCAGAGGAAGAGGAAAACATCTTTGAATGTTTTGCCAGTAAATATTTGTGTCGCTAGTTTTTTGACGGGGATTTATTTTTGGGTAGTCCTGTGTCTGGATTAATCCGCTTAGACGATGAAATAAGAAATGATTTAGTGTACTACACGCATACACTGATAGCATGTATGTTACCTCTCCAGGTATTCAACACCTTCTCCAACGAGGACTACGACCGCCGTAATGAAGAAGTGGATCCCGTGGCCTCGTCGGCAGAGTACGAGCTGGAGAAGCGCGTGGAGAAGCTCGAGCTTTTCCCTGTGGAGTTGGAGAAAGGTGGGAGGAGGAAAAACTCATGACAAATTTGGCAGACTCGCCTACCCACTTGTGAGGTGTTAAATTTCCCAAGCGTATGCAAACAGTGTTTTCCTAAGGATCTGTCTTCAGACACAGTAACGATTTGAACATCAACATGGCGTGACAATCTGTGCCACGAGTACAAATGTTCTCACAGTTTGTTCAGTTTCCCACTGTTGCCGCTAATCTAAAATAGAGCACTTTGTGTTGTGGGTTATCACCTTCCAGTCACTTACGTAACCCTAAGCTCTTGTGAATAATGAATGGAGGATGGAAAAGGGAGGAATAGGGCACTGGAAAGGAACTTCCCATCCAGAACAATGTTGCCGTATGAGTGAAGGTCAACGTGCGCTTGGGAGATGCCTCTTCTCCTTTTTTTCAATAATCAAGCACTATTTTTAAACACATTTATACTGCTTTCCCTACTTACGCTTTTTTTTCTCTGAGGCGTTTTGTAGCACAAGAGTTATACACGCACAATTCAATCAATTGAGTTAGTTTCCGTTAACTATAACCTTGGCAGACGTTCAACTGTGCTCTACCTGCGTTCAGATGAGGACGGTTTGGGGATCAGCATCATCGGCATGGGTGTCGGCGCTGATGCGGGCCTGGAGAAACTGGGCATCTTCGTCAAGACCGTCATTGAAGGCGGAGCGGCCGAAAGAGATAGCAGGTGAAGTTTATTCGACTCCACTCTGTAATGTGTAAAAAATAAAAGTTGATATTGTCAGCTATCTGAACCACACACTTTAAACCCACACGCAGTTTGGCCTTGAGATTAGATGCACAGAGAGGCACACGCTGCTCTGTCTCACGTGGAGCGGCACACGTGATGGAATACGCCGCATGATGTCTCTTCACGTTTTCAGCCTATCCTACCCACCATGCCATCCTGTTAGAAAGTGTGAACAGTGCACAAGTCAGCTGGGGCAGAGGATAAGTGCTATGGAAAATGGTTGCAAATGTGCAGAGTAAGGTTTCAGCTGAGGGTGGAGTGGAATATTTTTTTTTAGCAGTAGCTTTCTGAATATAAAAAGGCACGTTTACACCAAATGAGGAGAAGATGTTGAAATAACTAAAAGGGGATGACGCCATATTTGCTTCTTCTTTAGTCACCGCCTGGACCCAATACCTTTACGTTTGTGAGGAAAGGTAAAGCAAAAGTCAAACCTCTCTGTTTTCCTGACCGCGCCGTGATAATAAACAAATCATCGTAACTACTTTTAATGCACTCATCCAATTTGAGTCAGTATGACCTTTGATTTTACTCGCTAGTGCCCTTCAAACAGAGCATAGCAGGATATGCCAAAGTGCTGCAAAAGCTTTTTTTGCTGCTGCAATTTGGTTATTCCACACACACGCACACTCGCACATCAAGTCGTTGGGTTATTACCGCTCCATCAACTCGGTTCCGTGCGTGTGTGTCGGCCTTTTGCCGAGTCAGGTTTAATGGTCTGAGGCACACAATGGCAGGCAGACAGATCGATGTGCTCGGCTGATGCTCACCCGTTATGTGCGGTTCTGACGAGCCGCGGAGATGTGTCGCGTTCCCGCGTCGCCACTTTTATCTTTTCCTAATTCCCTCTCGGCTCGGGAATGTTCTTGTCGGGCCAAGCCTGGAGGCACGAAGCCAGATTAAGATGTCAAGATGTTGTGGTTCGCATAGAAGCTGGTGTCGGACACACAAGATTTTGTACATGAGTGTGATGGCTTTGCTTCATGTCTCAAGAGAGTGTCGTAATTATCAATTAAGAAGGATTTTACTCACAATATTATTGGATCATCAGTGGGTGGGCGAAAGAAGTTTACAGCTCATCCGTGCTGTGTTTTGTGGCTCAGAGCAAAAAGGCAAGCTGGCCCCTGTGTCCTTATTAGACCTCCATGTTTTGTTTTTTTTGACGCCTCATTTTGTCTCAGTCTGCAGCCATCGGAGGAAAACGTTTGCCTCGGTGGAGTCTTCCAATCTGCAAAATAATGTGCGTGATTGGACAAGCTGATGTCTCTTCCACTCCTCATGCATTAACATCGTTGTGTAATTTTGACATTTATTTTCCGCGGCGGTCATTTTCAAGAGGGACGTGGCCAGTCACGAGCTGCTTCAATTAACGTGAAGACACGACATCCATTCGCTGACCCTCGAGTGTTTAAATGATGTCCTAAATTTTGTGGGGACGTGTCTGTGTGCATTAGGATCAAAGTGAACGACCAGATAGTGGAGGTGGACGGGACCAGCCTGGTGGGCGTCACACAGAGTTTTGCAGCCTCTGTCCTCAGGAACACATCAGGAGTCGTACGGTAAGGCTATACACTCCCTTCCAAAAGACATTTTAAAAAGGCTGCGTAGGAGGATATAAGATTATATCAGCAGGAAGTGTCACACAGTGACAAACCTTAAGCCTTTAGATCTCATCTCTAACTTGGATGGTTTTGAAATTCGAGGTTCATTTCCTACATGGCCTATTAAGCTCATGCAAAGAAAACAATTCATAGACCGTATTGCATTTAGCAATATAATATTTAGTTGGCTCCACTATCGTATATTTCTACTTGGCGCGTTTCTTTTTGTATCACTAGACCTCTTTTCACTCTCAGCACTCTCTCGCTTTTTCCATCCTCCTCCATCATGTCACCACCCACTTACTGCACCTCCTCCTCCTCGGTATATCCTTCCCCCTCTGAGGTTTTATGGCCAGCTGTCCTACATTACATGTTTTATCTATATTTAACCTCATGTAGGCTTTAAACTGAAGTCAGGTCCACATGCACTCGCTGTAAAGGAGTATGCATACCTGAAACTACACAGTAGGGTTGGAATAAGGAGGGGACACCCCATGAAGGAGGAGAAGGCTAGTTTCCAGGTCAACCATTTGTCAGACCTCCATGCTTAGTCATGACCCTCTGTTTTTTTTTTCTCCCATTCTTTTTGTTCTCCCTGGTTGTTCCTTCACATGTAGATCAAACTATCTGCCAGAGCGTGAGGGCCTGCCCGCATTGCATTCATCCTCGAAAGCTCTCCAGCTCACTTTAACACAGTCAATTTAAATACACTTCCGCACTTGTGCAGTTAAAATATAGAATAAGAGATGAGTGAAGAAAACACTAACCTTTCTTTAACTGGATTTCAAATGGTTCTCTTCACACTGTGGAATCCACGGCCATTGAAATCTACACACATAAAGCACAGAATTAAGAATAAGTTATCACCCTAATTTCTCCATTTGATTAAGGCAACATCATCATGTAGTTGTTCATTACGGCTGACTGTCTCTATGTGCAGCTTTGTTATTGGCCGAGAGCTACCGGGCCAGCAGAGTGAGGTGGCCACGCTCATCCAGCAGACCCTGGAGCAGGAGAAGAGACAGCGAGAGCTCCTGGAGCAGCAGTACGCTCAGTATGACGCCGATGATGATGAGGTAATGACCATCAACGGGAAGACTCGGGCGCCACCCGTAAGAGGAGGCTGTGGTTGTAAATATCCGCCCACTTCATTAAAATTCCACAATCGTATTAAAGAGGTGCAGGATGTATTGCTCATCCGCGACCCTGGTTTGTGTGTGATGAAAATGCCGATGTACTTTCAGATGTGATCTACATGAATCAATACATTGCGGTTGAGCACTAACGACACCGGGCTCGCGCTCCACACGCATCCCCCGTCTTCATCATTTCTCACACGGGATGGCGGACAGTGCCGTGGGACTTGTCATGCAGAACTGTTCTGCAGGCCGTGGAGGCTTATCCCAAGTGCTGTCATAATCCCGAGCGCACGCAGACACGCATGAAACACTGCCTGTTCTAATTAAGGTCCTGTCGAGAATTGGCACGGCAAGAGTGGGATGCCATGTACAGAAGTGTCACTTAGACATCCAAGGAACCTGGCGGCTTTTATCCACCCACTAACACCACCATCAGGATAGCAGCGCAATGAGACAATACCATTTTTATTATATCGAGGGGGGGGGGGAAACGGATGACTCAAAGAACAGCCAAAGAAAAGCAACAAAACAATACCAACTGCCTCTTCCACAGAACAATTGTCCAAATAAAGATTGCAAACGGCTTCCAAAAACAGTTTCCGTTATTTCATAGCTTTGGAGGATGAACCGGAATGGAACCATTATCCAGATCTAAGGGGCCATAAGTAGAACTCATCAATATTAATATGGCTGTAAATGTTTTCCCCTGGGTGGGCTGCGACCAAGGCGCAGTTTCCTGATGTGACTGATGGCTCTTTATTGGCGTCTGATCCCAAGGGACACAGATAGTCCTTCAGTGAGCAATAAATTGACACGCGCACACTTTTCCGTGGAATTATTTGGAATCAAACACTCCAGCTTGGCCATCTGTCAGTTACACACAAGTCAAAACAATGCCAAGCATCCCCCCCGGCCCGATTCGAAAATTGTACCCATTAGAACTACTTGAGGCGCCTGCTATTCAAACTATTTCTACCCACAGTACATTTATTCAGCTCATTTAAGCGCTCTTAAAGAAACTCCACTTGTGATAAGTACTGCCCTCACTGTGACGCTTTCAAAATCAGGCTGTCACGTTGAACGGCCTTACTATGCATTGTGTTGCCCCCCCTCCCCTGCCCTCCCCTTCACTGAATGGGACCTTAATATAGGATGCTGCAACCATGGCAACAGACGAGCCTATTATAGAAAAGGAGACTCAAGCCTGTTATCTGAGTGGAGAGCTACACCTGCACATCATAGTGGGGTCAAAATAAATAAATAGAAAGCTTCATCTGGCAAATGTCGTCAATACATTGAGGATGGAGGCAATGACCTCATTTAGAGAGGTAAAAATGCTTGGATCGTAGGAGTTAGAATACACGTGTGGGTGCGAGGTAGAAACTGGTTCTTACATTGGTAATCGACTCTCAGCGGACACTTCCCAAGTTACACATGCGCAAGCTTATATAAGCTTTTTTAGGACAATTATGCCAGGAGAACGATAATAATGCCTAATATCGCCCCCTCGATAAAGCAACCACAATACTATTTCTTGTACAAATGACATTTACAGCTCACCAAGCTGTCAGAGCAATTCATATCTGACAAAGTTTGTGGAACTTTGAAGTGGGTTATCCCGATTTTACATGATGATGGCTTTTTAAGTCGCATTACTTATGCAGAGTCGCAAATGAATAGAGGATGTCGGCGTGAGATGAAAAGCAAATTTTCGGGAGAGCTTTGACACGAGGCTCTGACTTGACCATTTCAGGAAATGATTTTTGTGTAGGAATTATCTGCCTTTTCCGAGTTTAACTTTTTGGATTCTGAATTTTTTGATGAAATATTCCAATTTATTGACTGTATGGGGTCGCCATTTTATGGCAGGCCCGTTACCGACATTGCACCTTCTGTTCTTTCAGCAGACGGGTGAGTACGCCACAGACGACGAGGAGGCCACGCCCGGCACGGCGAGCGAGGGGAAGAGCATCGAAGTGTTCGACCTGCCGGAGAACGAGGACGTTTTGTCGCCCTCGGATTTGGATGCCACCAAATTGTACCAGAAATTCAGAGAGGTAATAAAACACAGCGGACGATTTTAGTTGAATACATATTTGAGCATAAGGTATTTTCCTACTGCGTTCACATTTGTCAGTTTCATGTTTCACTGACCCAGAAAGTTGGCAACTGTTCCAACTCTGCTGCTGAGTTTTACATTTTAATCAGGGCAAATATGTCCTACAGAGCTTTGAGAAGATGTTTATGGAATAATCCAATTTTGTTATGTTGCTTTGGATTACTTGGATGACTTTTCAGAAACTTTAATTTAGCAATATATCATGAATCAAATACATTGCAAAGATAAAAATGCTCTTTTTTAAAAAACAAATTCAACTATCGCTATGACGGGTGTTCTCAAGCCACCTTTTTTTTTTTTTGCCTCTGCGAGCACGTCATCACTGGTGCTGCAAACCGACCGGGTCGTTCGCCTCGGTCCGTCACACTGTATCGAGCCTGCGCAGCCACGCGTTTGATTATCTGACCGTCCTCCCCCTTCGCTCTCTTCTCTTCCCCTATTTTCCGTCCTCTATTTTTTTGCCAACAGCTTCAGATCAAACACACAGTGACTGAGGCCGAGATCCAGAAGCTTAGAAACAAGGTAAGTCAACGGTGCTGTCAGTGGGACTTAAGGTGAATGTTGGGGGCAATGACGCACGTTTTTAAATGCATGCTAGTTTCGATGTGAATTAGAGCAGCGGGGGGGGGGTCAGAGTTTCAACTTTGTTGGTGAGTTTAAATGTTCATATGAGACATCTCGGCAGATAAAGTCCAAATATGTTTGAAGTCTCAAAAGTGTGTCTGCTGTTTGCAAAGTTTTCTGTCACCACCAAAGATGAAGTAATTACGTACCTTATGTACTTTTCTTGTGTACACTTTGGCTCCCATTTTTGAAGGTTGCATCTGTTAAAAAAAAAAGTTGTATTCACTTAGCCACATCATTCGGTAACATAATGACATCCAAAAGAAAATTCTGGGAAAAATAATGCCTTTTTCAAGATTATAATAGTCACATTGTAAAAAAATAAAACCCCAACCTAGTAATTTTGGGCTAAAACAGTTTAGGTTTTAAGTGTGATGCAGACAAAAAAAAAAGCAACATTAATTTTTGATAGAGCTATTATGTATGCGATAGCTCTCCCGCAGTGTTAATCAACTGAGGATGTGAATGTTTTATTGACTGCTCTAATCCATGTTGTGAGTCAAGAGGGATTTCTTGAACGGTATTTCCAGTTGACCTCTGTGGAGAGGGAGAAGCAGCGCTGGGAGAAGGAAAAGTGCCAGTTGAAGGCCAGCATCGAGGAGAACAAGGAAAGGATGCTGAAGCTGGAGAGCTACTGGATCGAGGCGCAGACCCTGTGCCACACGGTCAACGAACACCTGAAGGAGGCCCAGGCGCAGTACCAGACTTTGGAGAAGAAGTACAACAAAGCCAAGAAACTCATCAAAGATTTCCAGCAAAAGTGAGCGGCACTAATTATTAATAACAATTAATTTGCCTGCAATTTTGGCTTGCATCATCGAGCAGAGAATGTGGATATCTTCGACACTCCCATCTGTCAGGCAGTTCCTTTTTTTATACGCAAGATCTAATCCCATTTCACCACCACGAGCAAGCTTTCCACTCCCCTACGGCACAATTTGTCTTTCTCTGCGCGAGGCTTGTCACAACCTCGACTGCTGGGCTTCAGTCCGACTGCCTCTAATTGGCTCTGACCCTGCGGGCCAAAGTGAAGCTGACGTTAGAAACAAGCAGCTCTGTAGCAAAGATGTCTGCTCAGGAGACGTGTGCATTGTAGCTTTGGTCGTTTTGTCCAATTGGCTCGCTCCCCCCGCTCAACACTTTTCAATCTCCTCCTCCAGGGAGGTGGAGTTCATCCAGAAGGAGGACGCCGAAAGGAGACGACTGGAGGAGGCTGAGAAAGCTCACCTGGCTGAGATCCAGGCACTGCAAGTCAGGGTAAAGACCGGGACTCTTCATGCAGTTGTTTGAAATATGCCTGCCAAATTCATGTAAGCGTGCACTAAAATCTCACAAGATTAAAACTCCTGCGCTAGATCTTTCCACAGCATTTCAATTCGACAATCCTTGCTAGAAAGCATTTTTGCCTTTGGGTGCTTTATTTTTGCAAGCCCGTCCGTCTCTTTAGTTGACACTGACAGCGGATGGCTCGGGTGTCCCCGTGGTCAGCTCTGTGGTCAAACGTCAAGTTGATTTGTTTTATTTTCTTTCTTTTTTTTTTTTTTGCTCGCAATCTAACTTGACAGGAACGTTAGTGTCTGCTCAACTGAATCGCTGTCGCCGAATGTGCGCTATTGTTATCTTCCCAAAAGTTGGACGCTTTTATAACTGCAAAGAGAATCGGGGTTATTATTTTGTTTCCCCAGGCGCCCGTCATCCCCTTTTTTTTTTTCCTGACGCCGGCGTACTTACAGCTGATTAACATTGATCCCCCTCTCAACAGATTGCAACACTGGAGTCGGAGCTGATGCAGTTGATGAAGCAGAACAACATTCAGGTCAACAACAACAACAGCAACGGTGCCGAGAGGCCGCGCGCTCTGCGGAACAGCCCCGACAGAGCTGCGGCACTCGATAGAGGTCAGTAAGTATCGCAACGCGTGACATGTGCGACCGGCGCCGACGGGGTAACGGCGAGACTTGAGCTGAATGACGCAGCCCATTACGCAACATTAAAACCGAGGCGGCAAAGGAGACAGCTGGGACGTGAGAGAAATGGGAGCGTGTGGGAGGACAAGAGCGAGAGATCTGCAGATAGGATCGCTTACAAATATGAATAGTTTAGTGTAAAGTGCCAGCTAGTCCTTGTCGTCTCATAAAATTATGATTGCCTAATTAACAGGCAGAAAATAGAATAGAGAATTTTGTGGACACAAACTAAAAAGCATGATGATCACATTCTGCCTTTTTTGTGTCTGATTTCCCGATAAACAACATCTATCCACCTTATGCTGCTTCTTTTTTTGTGTGTGCGTGTGCAGACCTGAGGAAGGGTTCACCCAGCAGAGCGAAAGGCTCCAGAGCAAACAGCGTCAGCTCCACAGAGGGAGAGGTTTGTAACTTAACACACACAGACGCACACTCAACAGTTCCCCCATCGTACAACAATGTCTCGGAAACATGTCATTTGTCATGAACCCACTAACCATTATCCCCAACCTTACCATGTCAGTAATTGTGTTTAATTACCGAGCGTATGAGTGCCTGAGCTCGATCCATTCCATTAAGTTAATGGATTAATGACTGCATGTTGCTCAGCTCCACTAATTGAGTGTATGGCACTGTCACAACTTGTTCTCTCTCTGAATGTAATAAGTGTTTGTGGATGGATGGATGACTCTTGTTTGGATAATGGTGTCATTTTAAATTCTGTCTCTCTCTCTCCCCATCTCACCTCTTGTTGTCCATCACCAGGTCTCAGAGGGGCGCCGCAGTCCAGGCCATAGTCGCTCTGGCTCCATTCGTAGTGCGGGTTCTTATGATGCGGACCCCGGGGGTTTGGCCAGTGCAGAAGGATCCCCCAGACGAAAAAAAGAAGGTTCGAACGCCTAGAGCAGATGACATCCCATAGATTAGATCAATCTAATTGCAACCTTTCCATCCGTCACTTGACAATATCAACCCAAAAAATGATCTAATGTAAAAGATTACATTTTTTGGATACATTTTCTTCTCCATTGCTAATATATTTGGTCAACACTACTAATTCTGAAGGCCCTGGTCAGATTAGGCTGACATGGAAGCTTGTTAGAAATATAAATGTCAGTGTTTCTCGCAGGTTCTCTTGCAACATCAAGCCCCTCTCGTCGAGTGGACGAGTCTGGGTAAGCTATGACTTCGACACAATATTGAACAAGGACCAAATGGGGTGTAATGTTCTTGAGTAAAATCCCTGTCCACTCTCTTTCAGTTGCACAATGCCGCTGGCAGAGGACAGCCCTCGAAAAGTCAAGGCAAAATTTCAAGAGGTTTGCAGACACTGGACAAATGAAGGCAGAATGTAGTCGTCGGTGATATATATGCAGCATTGTATTTCTCAAGACAACTTATGTTATCTTTTTGTGTTGTTAAACAGACTCATATTACATTACCACACTATTCATATTACCTGGTACTGTATCACTGTAGTATTTGTCATATTTCAATAGGTGTTCAGTTTAAATATGAAACAAATGAAAATGGACAAGCACATAGGCGTGAACTCACTCAATTCAATCCCAATTGAAAATATTTGACACACTTCTGTTTCCTTGTAGCCCAACAATCACCTACTTTATCTGTCTTCGATTTACTTTTTACTAACCGGCCAATCAATGAGGGCTATAATTAGCGGATCCAGCCTCGCTGTGTTTAAAACATGCAGTGACTAGCCTTGATTACATTTGCAGGCTTAACGCACTAATCAATAACATTCCAAGAAAAGGCCAATAAAATAGCGGCCGCCCATTGTCCTATTAAGCGCATCCAGCCTCCCGCTGCTCACAGATGGATCCTAGTGTGACTTGATGATTGTGTTTCTGGTTTGTCAGGGACCCACTTTGAGCGAGGACCTGAGTGCCAGCAGCGGCAGCTCCGTGGAGATCAGCGGACTGGCCGGCGAAGCTAAAACGTCGGGACGTGATGATAATTTAGCGCTTTCGTCTGATGAGGTACATTTGGAATTGAGCCTTGTTTCAACGACTTGGCTGAACTCTCACGGACAAAATTAACCCGGAACCGAATTTAAAGTTCTGCCATTTTTTTTTTTGTGCTGCCACATGCAGAGTCTGGATATGGTAGATGATGAGGTGAGACTGCCAATTGTAACGGTTTATTGCATTTAGTTATGATCAAAAGCAGAGAGGAAGACCTAAAAAATCTTTGTACTCACACTATTTACACTCTTGGACTTTTTGGTCACCAGATCCTAGAAGACGAGTGGATTATAAAGCAGCATCAGTGGCAGAACCACAGCGTATCAGAGTGGACCTCTCAGCAAGTGGCCGACTGGCTTATGGGCCTCAGTTTAGAACAATATATTCCAGAATTTACTGCCAAAAACATAAATGGAGAAAAATTGCTCCAACTGGATCGTGTCGAGCTCAAGGTAAACCTCAATGTAAGAATGGCCACATTTATAGGTGGTTGAATATATGCTATAGGCTCATTCATATTTTCTTTCTTTCAGTCCCTTGGGGTAACTTCTTCCCAAGACCGATCCTTGATCAAGAAAAAGATTAAAGGCCTTCAAGTTCTGATGGAGAAGGCCAAGAGGAACCATGAAAAAGTGGAGAAACAACGTGAGAAGCTCAAAAAGAAAATGGTGGAGCAACAGCAGCCTGAGTGATCCGATCCTGTATGACTCTTTATGACTCTTGCAAAGACGAATTTCAAAAGGCTCTAAGATTGAAACTGGCGGGAGCTCCAAGCCTAGCTGTTTTCCCACCAAGCAAGTTCAACCAAAACAGTCGGTTACAGGATTCTGCCCTTCCTTATTTTGCATCATTCTACATCAATCCTGTGTTTTTCGGCAATTCTATTTATTTCAATGTTTGTTGCTGTTAATTGGATTTATTTATTCATCTCCAGAGTAAATATGTGACATAGTCAATGCAAATGTATCCAGCACCCACTCCAGCACTAACTATACTTTTTCAGTATGGAAACCTGTTTTCAGTACTTATTCAAATGTTATCCAGCCTATAAAGTGTGTGCTAGTCCGCTCTTTGTCCTCACAAATAGAAACGACTAGGGTGGTCCGGTACGGTGTCTTACCTTTTTTCCAGTACTAGTGTCACACACTTACTAGTATGCGAATTAACCAGACTAGAAAACTACTGTACTACACTAGTAACTACTAGTAGGCTAGTAAAACTACAGGCATGTGGCACGCACCAGGAGCCTCCTTATTGAGGATATCAAATAAATTCTTACTTATTTGATGTCCTTGATAGTCATCTTAAATACTCGAGGACAATGACTCAAATATTTCTATATTTCAGAAACTTTTGATAAACAGTATCAACCCGTACAGTAATTATTGATACGAATGTGCCATTTTAATAGACTCATTTTTATGCTACTCTCATTGGTTGGTCACTGGAAACTAATAAACTGGTGGACCCTTGACATACTGCATAAGAGGCAGGACTCATAGTGACCACTAGGTGTCATCATGCTGCTGTTAAAGGAAAACACTGGAACTCAACTTGCCAGAAAACTGGAAGTGTAAACACTGTAAAGTTTTGCACTGGTATGTGCAATGTTGCTTGCAGTGTAAATAGTACCAATACGATGTGAAGCAGCTCCCAAAAGTGGATGTACTTTATGACTGCTTTTAAAGGAGACTACCGGGAAAATGTAAATGACCAAACCTATTCCATAAAAAGAGAAAAATATATAAAAAAAATATATCAACCGATAATTCCTACTGATATATACAGTAAACCGTTGCTTGTTAACCCGCTTTGACCTCTTTTTGTATTCCTTTTAAATAACTAATAATACCCAACTGCTGCCTTTAGAAATTTTAGAGATTTTTCCTGAAATAACTAGCGACACTCGTAACATGTTTTTTCCTGCCAGAAAAAAACCCCTACAAGATAATAAATAGGAAGGCAGCCATATGATATAAAAATGGTTCTTGTCTGTGCTCAGACGTGGTACAAATATACAATTTATATTTTAATGTTACACAGGAAAGGACATGCAATTTATTTGAAATATGTTCTGTGTTACTTCCTTATTACTGTGAACAGTTCTATATTTTTACAAAATATAGACCGTTGCCAGTCACCATGATAGAACTGCTGTTTGTTTATTTTAAACAAGGGCAAATGCCTGAATACAGAACTTTGATTTGATGCTTCCATCCAACTGCAGTACAGGTAGTTACCACTTTGTTTATTTCTGTATATAAGAAGTCAATTGATCAATTACAATGAACCAATAATGATTTATCCAGAATTGTAAGTTTATTCCTTTCCAGATATATTATTTGATTTATTGATTCAAACAAAAGTGCAATGCCTGAGATGGCGAGGGCTTTAAGAACAAAAATGTCCTGATGTACATGTCTGTTTATTTTACTCATCCATCCATATGCTGCCACAATAAACTACTCAAGATGCATTATTTTATGATTTGTATCGTAATTAATTTTCCATGTTACTGTGAGAAACTTCTCTTACCTGGTGTGCTGAAAGCAATGTATAGATGAGACGCTGGTGCTCCCGGCAGGCCAAAACATGTCCACAAGGGCTCATTTCACATTTGTGCTTTCGTTCCTCCTCTCAGCCTCCCATCCTTGGTCCTCGCCTTTGTTTTGGTCTACTTTTTGCATCAGGAAAAGTTGTAAGGGGGCAGCTATAATCCCTGTCACACTCAATAAAATGTGCTGTCACTGAAGTGTCTTTGCTTGAATTCTGCTCAATGCACAAATCATCATGCCATTAATCTGCTCCAGCCTGTCATGGAGTAATGTACTACATAAAAAATGGTATAATTATGACAGTATTATGAAATCAATGATGAAAGTAGTTCATACCACATTTTGGCTTCAATTTAATTGACATTCTGCTGCCCTCTGGGTGTCATGGCCACAAGGGGGCAGTGTAAGACAGACATACAGCTCTAGTCTGCATCGAGGCCATCACAGGTCTTAGGAAGCTGCCTTAATTTTAGTCATTCTTCAAAGAGGATAAAGAATATACGCTTGTGAGTATCGTTATCTGTATAAGTGTGCCGCTGTGCCATTTTCAATTTCATCTCCATTGCTTAAGAAGTATAACTACATAACCAATGCTATTTATTTCATACGTTAGTCAAAATGAGGGAGTTATTGGATCTTGTTTTGAAAAAAAATGTAATTGACAGCACACTCACTCACCTAAATTCGGTTTTGCAGTACCACCCACTGCCTTCCCCTCCCCCCAAGAAAGTGCAGCACAATGTCAAACTGGTCTATTTATAATTCCCTCTACTGACATTTTCCTCCTGTCACTAGTTGCTCTCGATCTTTTTCGTTATTTAGTCATGCAGCCCCAAATCAAGACTTTGAAGGCTTTTCAATGTGGGTATGCATGAATCTTTCATTCTCATTTACGCTTTCTTTTACAATCTACTCTACGCTGTGTGGAGAGCATTTCTGCCAGCTGGTGTTGCTAATGTAGGGCAAGGGCCCTCTTGTCAAGAGGTCTTTATGGAAAACTTAAGCCCGACACAACAAGCTGTCAAGCAGCTGAAGCAACGGTACCTGGAGGCCTTGCAGACTAACAATGCCGAGGAGGTCCTCTCGATCCTGCGCGTTAAGAAACTCGACATTGACACTGTTTTGGAGGTGGACGACCCCAGCATGGTCCTGGCCTCATACAAACAAGGTAAGAGAAAGATGCAAGCTAGGCAAAGAATAGGAAGGATAGTGTGGAATTAAAGCTTTGTAGCTTATTTACTAGATGGTGATAAGGCTCCAAGAATCAAGACTACCAGAAACATGAGATAACAGCACATGCTTTTCTCACATTGGTAGCTTGATTTGTGACAGGGTATTGGCTGCCAGGCTACAAACTGGAGAAGTCCTGGGCAATGGGTCTTCATGTGTGCGTGATGTACAACGCTGTAGAAACCGCACTGGTGCTCCTTCAGGAAGGTGCGGCCGTCAACCACATGCCCAACGGGAAGACGCCGTTGCATGTGGCCTGCGAGCTGTCCAATGCCGATTGCGTGGGTCTGCTTCTAGCCCACGGCGCAAAGGTCAACAGCGTGTCCCTAAGCGGACACGCGCCGCTGCACTACTGTATCACCAAAGAGTCGGTGGACTGCGCCAAGTTGCTCATCCTCAAAGGTAAGCAACATTTTCAAGCTCTTGTCGGGAGGAGAACAAACATCTTGTTTTTCTCACGGAGGTGCGAAGGTGAGCCTACACAGTCACAACAATGAGGAGGACACACCATTACACACTGCAGCCAGATTTGGGGTTCCAGAACTGGTTGCACTCTATTTGTCCCATGGAACCCCTGTGGACTTAGTCAACTCTTTCCAAGAGACCGCCCTGATGACTGCCGCATTTTGGGCTTTTGACAATAAAGAGCAAACCTACAGCCAAGAACACCATCTCGTCTGTAGGATGCTGTTGGACCACAAAGCAGGTTAGGCTCGAGTGTCCTTCTATGGGGATTTGTCTCACGACTACTTTTGCAGATGTCAATCTTCAAGAGGAGGACAATAAAACAGCTCTTCACAAGGCTTCCTGGAACTGCGATCACATCCTGATGCATATGTTGCTGGAAGCCGGAGCGGATACACGAGCCATGGACATCAACGGCTGTTCTCCCATTCAGTATCTTCTGAAAGTTACTGATGTAAGACACACGGCCTTGCATGAAGACTGTTATCAGCTGCTGCTGAACCACAATGCGGCCAGGATCTACCCACCCCAGTTTCACAAGGTATGGAGACACAGAGAAGAGAAGGTGGAGCACATTTTTGGCTGTCCCGTCCTGTGCAGGTGTTGCAGTCCTGCCACGACTACCCTAAAGTTGTAGAGATCATGGTCAACTCATATGAACACTTAAAGCCTACAAGAAAGTGGAGAAGTGCCATTCCAGATGACTGCTACAAGGTAAAACTCTCAAATGAAAGTTTTTAACCCCTCGTGGCTTTTAAGTTTCTGTTTGTCCCGTCTATCACAGCGACATGAAGAGTTCTACGACTCCTTGTTCGTGGTTTGCACTAACAGCCCTCGCAGCTTGCTGCACTTGACCAGATGTGCCGTCAGAGGCAGTATGGAAGAATCCTGTCAAAGAGGAGTAACCCAGCTCCCTTTACCGTCAAGCATTAAGAACTATTTATTGCTGACACCACAGGGGGATACTATATTGATCTGTGCGCATAAACAGATGACAAAGAATTACGCTTTGAACAAGTATGACATTTTTGTATTATCCTTTTCTTCCCTTCATTTTTTTTGTGGTTAATGGTGAACAACAACTTTTGAAATGCAAACACATCCGAAATGTATTTTTACAGTACACACACACACACTTTAAAGTCACTTGGTTTTGCTAGAAAATATATGAGGTTGCTCACTATGAGACTGGAATAAAGTGTTGTTGCATGGCAGACTTGTGCCAAAATCCTGGCCTGTTGGTTATAAAGATACGTTGCAAATTGACTACAAAAATGAACTACAGTACCATCACATGGCGAGACAAGTTTCCTACGAATGACACATTTTGTTTGAAATCCTACCAAATCCTTGTGAAAAGACTCATTGGTACAACTGATAGGATGTTTTAGAGTTATTAAAGCAAAATCTAAGATCACTACATCCTGCATAACATTTAACAAGATACATTCATTAGTTATTAATTAGTATAAAGGCCATTTGTCGTTGAAAAGCACGTGTTGCTACAGTGGGAAAGTGCGCATGCAAAAACAATACAATCCTTCTCTTTCAGCTGCAACTGTTCTAACAAGTCACTTCATATATATTACAGTACTAATTTCAAAAGAGCGCGTCTCGGTCTTCTGTATGGAAATTACTAATAACAGTGTATTCAAGCTTAATGCTTTTTGTATTCAGTGGTAAAAACATCTTTACGTGTCGGGACTCCTTTACCCAAAATGACATTACACTACTCAAATATGGCGCAAGTTTACAGTACATTCAAAGATGTTTGAAATGTCATTTCAGTAGTATTATGTAATATACTGTGTGTGGGGGTTGAGTCGATTCAGAGCTTTTTTTTTTTTTTTTTGCTGTTCACATTCAGATGACCTCTTCAAAAGGAGGTCATTGTAGAACAGTTGGAAGATCAGGTGACATGAAGCATAGCGTATAAGCTATATTGAGATATAGTATTTTTTTTTTTTAAAAGTGTTAAATGTTTTGTAATTAAAAAATGTTTGCTTTTGTATAAAACCAACAATTTCAGCTTACATACAATACTGTATATTGAAGATGCTAAATGTAAAAAGCAAGGTTGCTGGTCCCTGTATGCATTAGCACAGGTTTTGGTGCCGGTGAAACTGTCACTATATATATTGTCACTATAAAACATGTGTACATTATCATGTAAATAATTATGATGTGGTCAACTAAAATAGTTACTAAGGTAGAGAAAAGTGACTGGCTTTTACAAATATCCCCTTTGACACATTAGTATTGCTGGTAAAAATTCCACAGAGTCAAAATTGCGACAAAGTCACCTGATGCAAGTTTCAAATTTAAACACGTTTCTAATTAAGACCTAAGACCATACAAAGTTCGCAAATATTGTAGATTTAGGTGGGAAATGTTTTTTTTCAATAAAAAATAAAATTTGAAAATCTAACACAGCATATTTATGGGCTAATTGTGTTATTTCTAAATAAAATGAAAAGTAGCAAATGTAAGCTGGAACTAAAACGAGATTGCAACGTCATAGTCTCATGATAAATAATAAAATTCATTCATAATCTGATCGGAACTGGCCAAATTGTTATCGCTCCCATTCCTGCGAGTCTATTTTTGTCTCCACTACCTCCTTGTTTCCGTCATGAATGAGTCCTGTCGGTCCTGCCCAGTTTCTTTGGCTCCCTGCTGGGCATGCACCAGTCGTCGGCCTCCGTGCTGGTCTGGTAGTGGCGCAGGGCTGACTTGTTGAACACGGGGAGCCTCTCCACCGACTCTGAGGACAGGGCCTGTGAAACGGTGCCAACACAACAAGTTGGGTATTATTGTCTGAAGATGTGTGAAGACTAATAAAAACGTGTTTTACACGACAGTGACTCATGCTGCCGTGTCATTAACGTAATATAATGCCTCACCTTTGACACAATTTCCTACTGCCATCTTATGGGAGCACTTAGTGTAGCTTACAAAAGGGCACATCTGTTATCAACTGTGAAGGGTCTCGTGTTACATCATCAAGGCTGTGTACGTGATCAAGCGATGGCTATTTTAGATAGATGATCGCTTGAGCTCTTGTCACCTTTAAGTAGATGACAGCTGCAGTTCCGTAGCCCTCCATAGAATAGAGCTGCAGGTCTCCTTGGAAATACTTGGCATAGAGACGAGAGATGGGCAGGCCGTAGCCAAAACCTGCCTTTGGGTTGAAGGTAGCAATGTCAGCATTAGAGTAGCTCACCAATTCAAACTTTTAAATACTAAAGTTGTCATATCTCACCAAGTGCACTTTGTTAAGCTAATTCACAAGCAGTGTGCACTTAAGTCTCACCAGGGGGGCGTTACGAGAATTGTCTACATGTACAGGGCTGGGAGCTGTGGAGTACATGTAGCTGAAGAGTCGCTCGATCTTCCTCAGTGGGACTCCGCCTCCTCTGTCGGACATCTAAAAATAAAGTAAAGGAATGAAAATGGTCTGTGAAGAAAGTTAACTGCCGCACGAGCTCACTTACCTTGATAGTCAGGTCTTCGGTGCCCAGAGAGACGCGCACTTTGATGGCAGGTAACGACGGGCTCGTCTCGTGGGTTTCGACTGTTGCTCGCATTGCGTTCTGAGAAGAGCGAACAATAAAGAGGCAGTTCAGTAGATGCCGGGGTGAAAAACATGCAAAGGTTTGCCTTGGTTTGGTTGCTTACTATACCTTGAAAAGCTCAAATAGCATATGGTAAAGATGCGATGGCACATAAACAATGTGGAGGGGCTGGTCTGGGCTTTTGGCTGCGCAGCGTTCATGATTTGAGAAAATAAAGAAGGAATGTTTGCAAATGGGCAAATATTCATCAAATGCAGCAAAACGAGTGTACGTGCAATAATGTACGGCACAAATGGCTCTTTAAGACTTACAGTTCACTTGGGTGACTTCCATATCTGGTGAGGTCAGGTAATACTGCTCACACAGCATCTTTGAGGTTTCATAGGCATCTTAATTGATACAAGCAAAGATTAGAACAGGACAATGTATGGAGAATGACAATTACAGTGTATTATGTCCTCAGCGAACCGGTTAACCCAACACAGCCATAAATTTAATGATAGCATGTTTTGACACTCCACCCTTTACACCGACTATAAAAAAAGATTAAATTCAGTCAATAATCTGTCCAGCGAATAGATGGCACATTCAGTGTGCGTATGTGTTTGTTAAACAGAAGTGAGGACCATCATTCATTACCTTTTACAACCTCCACAACGTCACAGGTGGGATCAATGCTGCCGATATGCTTGGGGTGAGCCGGGTTCACGCTGCCGTCGAAGATTAATGCTACAGAACAAAGTGCGGAAACATGTGAAATTCTTCACCTCATCTCTAATCATACAGTGCAGAGCTTTAATGCTATGAAACAAACCAACACTTGAATATAACATACATTAAGTGTGAGGATGAACTCACTGATAAGTGCTATACTGACTGTGCTGGTTCATGAGCATGCGTGTGGAGATGCGGCTCATGTAGAAGCGGTCCAGAAAGTACTGCACGTTCTGGTTGGTTACGGGGTCCACGCCGAAGGCCTCCTTGAACTCCACCACACCCTGAGCCATTGTGGGCACCACGTTGTTGTGCCGATTGCGGATTTTAATCAGATTTTGAGTGAAGCTGAGGAAAAACACATGACCGATGGGCAGTACAGGATAAGTATGAGAGCTACACTGTGAAAAAAAGACATCTTAAATAAATATTCAGTGTAAATACTGCAGATGCAGATTGTATTTATCAAAGTACTCATTAAGTCAATAGGCGTAAGTCAATAGTGATTTGTGAGTCAATGAAGATGCAAAATTTTATTTCCGGCCACAATTTTACAGCAAATAAAACAAAATAACTACTATACTTGTGGCATTAGTTCAACAGAAACACACTGTGTGCATGCATGTGCATGTTTTGTTTCGAGTAAATCAATCCCTTACTCTGTCAGGATGTTCTTATCATCTGGATCTTTCTCTAAAAACTCGACGAGCTCCAACAAACTCTGTGAATACCTATGGGAAGCAAAAATAAACAACACTGACGATGGATTGGGATTGTTAAGGGGTTCAAACATGTCAAAATAAAGAAAACACAGTTTTATAGGCTAAGCACTTGATCCATAAAGTTGTACATGCAGGCCAGTGAATGAAGACGCCTGTATATAACGCAGCTTGCAGAGTCACACACTCGAGCGAGCGCTTAGAAGGTAGGTGAAAGGTGAACAATGCAATAATATTTCTCTCGGGCTGAGCATCAAATGACCCCACTTTATTTCCTGTCATGGAAACATCTGGTGGCTTAAAAAAAAACACACATTCTCATACAATGAATGAAAAATGGGTTAGGCTTACCAACACGTGACTGCACAAGTGTGCTGCACAAAGCGAAAGCCATTGCGCAAGCAGGCCCGTGGGCCAAATACACAGACATACATACTAGCCATGCCAGGAAGCGACAGGGGGAAGGGGACTGACTGAACTTTTGACGTTGAAAATACCTCACGTGACACATAATCATGCCAAAATAACTGCCAGACGACAGCAAAGTCTGAGGATTGCTCTCAAATGTGTTCTTGTTACTCCGGGCTATTTATTAGAATACCAGACACAAAGCACTGAACTTTATTATGCTCAACTAAGTTGTTGCTATACAACAATGCAATTAAAGGCACCCGTGATTGGACTGAACGTTGGCACTTATGTAATAGCACGTATGTAAAAATGGTGTCATTAATAAATGTCACACTTTTATCACTCCATTCGACTACATTCATTCTTAATGACACGTAAGCCTGACTATGTCAGTGAAAGAAGGAGGCTTGTTTTGTCACGCTCTGTTTATACCTCGTGTCTGTAAACAATCACCTGTTGGTTTCAGGAAAACTGGGGAGGAGCCCATGTACAAATTGATTCTGAGTCACAAGCTAAAATAAGAAAATGGAATCATGAGGGTGGCCGAACATCATTTTTGTGGTTGTTGTTATGGTCATTGTCAACAAAACACGTTTGTGATGGAAATAAATATGAGGTGACAATGCCGTCTCTTTTCACATGAAGTGGCGAAAGGATATGGGAAACGTGTCCATATTATCTAATTTGACACACATCACGAGACCTGCATCACAAGTGGCGTGCAATGGCAATTGGATTAGTTAGGACTGTTTTATAATGCTTTAAGTGGTTCTATGAATACATTACAATCTTGAGCACTGAAATTAAAGTGTAGGAAGAAAACATATTGACTGGCTTGAACTTCTTCCAGTTTACTTTGCAACATATACTGCATCGCGACCATTTTGAATTGCGCTTTTGACCTTGGGGAATTTGGGACTTCTGAGAGTCTGGTTGGATTAAAAAGAGACATTATGTGGTGTATCCTACCAACTGGTGAGGAGCTTTAGGGAAGGAGTGCCGAGGAGCTTGTCTGGGAGGAAATCAATTTCTTTCATGATGTTGGCCAGTCGAACAGGGAGCTCCTGCCTCAGAAATACAAAGGAGGTCTTCTCGCACGCGTCGGCAGAGCCTGCAAGTCACAAGGGTGGCACAACACAACTTAGCAAACAAACTTTGACCCAATTCTGTCAAATAATGATGAAGCTGCCTTTCTAAAGGAAAATACATGGAAGAATTTTGCAACTTCTATCGTTTATCATGCAATAGGACGGGCTAAGTTTGTCCAAGAGCTAATTATTTCTTTCATAGATTGTAGTAACAATTTTCATGTTTAATACTCTGAATTATCATAACATAATATCCTTTTCATTGCCATTTGTAATTTTGACTTTAGCACAGCTGCCCTTGAGATGTCGCAAGACTCTCTGAAACATCAACTTACCGAAGTCAATGAATTGCTTCATTGACAAAGGCGACGGTGAGAACTTGGAAAACCTCTCCACTTGCTTCGGTATTCCGGCCGCTGAGCTGTTTTTCAACAAAAACTGAGCCAACTTCATTGTCGCTGTTCTTGCACTTTAAAGAGCCCAGTTGTCATGAACTCTCCTTCCCTTCAACACACTCCAGTTTGCCGCTTTTTTTCCCCCTAGCAAAAACACAATACAAAACGGCGCTTGATTAACATTGCATATCAGGTAGTTAAGTTATAACCGTTATGAGAGTTTTTTATCCGTTTCTCTCCCGCGGGGTGTCCGCCTCGCATGTTTGGACCCTCCCAAACTGATGCGTCTCGACTTCTGCCACTGTTTTTGGGCGGAGACGACGACGAGATTGACATTAAACCGCGCCAATGGCCGCCATGTTAGCCGGCACAGGGAGGGGCGGAGGGTGCTTGAGAGAGAAACTAGAGCCCACAGCTTCCCCCCACTGGTAGACTGTATCTACTGCATACATACACTCGTTATCTTTTTATAAATATAAACCACTAGATTATAATCCAGTCTGCAGTATATCCTACTTGTGGCCGAATTCTAGTTAGCGTTAGTGTCTCTCCCAGAGGCCGAATTACTTGCAGTCAGTTCAACAAATCAATGCGCGCCTCTACATTATTCCCGTGTTGTACTTTGCATATTGAAACATAAACAGATGCTCTGTGAAACGACTGAATCGTAAAATGCCCAATACCGGCACGGCCGGAGAGTAGAAGCCAAGGCGCAGTCAAATACGAAGTCAGAATGCACATATTTAAAATCCCTAGAGAAAATACCTCTTGGAAAAAAGTAGCACTTGAAGATCTCCTTGCATTCTTCAACTGTCCAGAAGATGGCGGTGTAGCCAACACCAATATTATTATTTTTTTAAATCACTTAGTTCTCCAAACATCCAGAAGATGGCAGTGTAGCAAAAGCTAAGACAATATGTCAGTTCCTCTCTGTGGAGGTGGGCTTTCCTCATCCTCTTTCTCAGCATCATCCTTTTCCTCCGCTTCTGGACCTGCACCTGCCTCATCTCATGTCATCTCCCTGTGTCAGCCGCTGCAATCTGTAAGCCTCGCCAAACGCTTTGCAAGACCTGCTTGGTGGCTTTTGAAACACCCTGTGCTTTTAATGTCATTTAGATAGATAAAGGATGTGGTGAACCCTCCCGGCATTGCAGTGAGACAGCATCTTTTCCCGTGACACATCACTATCAACACGAGCGGACAAGGTATGAAGGGAGCGTTTTGACTAACGGGTTTGCAATTGGACTATTTAATTTCTAAATAGAGATTTAAGTGACTTGTGTCGGAGCTGCTAGCTGTGGATTTACTACCGCAGAAATAAACATCTGCCTTCTGCTGGCATTGCGTGGTAAATTGCTATGGAAGTTATTTTATTCTAGGTAGCATTTGAATGCATGATCAGGAGTGAAATTGTAAGCAGGTTCTTTATGCAAATGTGATCCAACGCGCTAATTATGCTTATTCATCTGGATTATCCACATTATGAATCAAAGTGTCATGTCTCCAAAAGCCCAAGCAGAAGACCATGTCAGACAAAAGTGACCTAAAAGCAGAGCTGGAGCGCAAGAAGCAGCGCCTCGCCCAGATCAGGGAGGAGAAAAAGAGAAAAGAAGAGGAGAGGAAGAAGAAAGAGGCAACCCAAAAAGTAAGTAAACCGCACGCACCGCATTGAAGTCAACACACCTGCATGTCTGAATCTATTTTGGGGATTCTTCTGTGCAGGCAGAGATCCAACAGAAGACGGAGGCGACCTCAGAGGACTCGGACTTGGACCGCAAGCGCCGGGAGACCGAGGCCTTGCTGCAGAGTATCGGCATTTCACCCGAGCCTCCTTTAGGTCAATACACCTCCTGGATAGACAGTATTTTATGTGTTTGAACTATATTACATGTGACTCATAAGGCTATACTTAGAAGTGTATCATCTTCCTCAGCTCATTTCAAATTGATTAGTTGGACTCCCAAGCGTGTCTTTCACTTCCAGTCAGCTTTCAGGAATGCTCTTCTCTTGTGGTTTAATTGTGTAACAGCTCCTCATTATTGGGAAGCCATTTTAGGAGCTGAGCTGCACTAATTTAACATCCATTTTAAAATGAGCAAATGGATGTCCTATTGTTTTGCATTATTATATGTTTCCATGTCATGCAAAACTTGTATTTATTTTTTTTTTTTTCTAGTGCCAAATACTTTATCCCCGTCCAAATCAATGGGCACGCCCAGTGAAACCGAGAGCCAGGATTCAGCTGATAGCGGGGCAGCAGGCAGGTATGACTGGCACAATTTATAAAACAGGATGCCACAATGTCATTTCTTCATTTCATTATTTCCATTGAAATGCATCATGCATATCAATAGTGAGCTATCTAAGTTTTTGGGGGAATCAAGAATCATTCTGCCCATTTTATTTTGACATGTATTCTCTCTGTGTTGTTTTGTTAATTGCAACACAGATTTAGGTAAGAATGAGTGTACGTGTGGTGAGCTTGTGGCGTTTTGCATGTGACCTACGTGATTGTGTCCGTAAATTGATGACCACTAAACACATGCCATCGCCTCAACAGCAGCATTGCAGTTTTATTGTCACAGAGTCGCAGGTCTGACGACTCCAGCCAAAATAAACAAATTCAAATGAATTCAATTCACAAAATAAAGAAATTGTCCTGCAGCACATTTTGGTTGCAGCTAACTGTTGAGGTCAATATGTGAGTGACACCTCGAGTCGTCAAAACTATTCAGTGTCACACCGGGGTGGAATTGGGGTCAAATGTCATGAAGATTCCAGCACTGACAAATTGTTCGGCTTTTCATACGTCAATCTGACTACTGTACCTTCAGTGGCCCGTATGAAAGACGCGTCCCACAAGCCCACCCTGGACAAAAGTGTGTCATTTTTGAGCATTTCCATTTGTGGCTGTGTGTGTGTGTGTGTTTGTGTGCGTTTCACCTTATAGGTCAGGTTTCTCAAAAAGCAAGTCGGAGGTACAAAGCTTAAGGTAAGCAAATCTCCTGACGAGCATAGGAAGCCCGAGAGGCACCTATTGTATTGCCTTTGTGATTTATCGGATCAAAACCCAGCGCTGACGGTTCCCCTTTCATTCCTTTGCACTTTGCTGGTGATTTTGTTTTTTTTCCTCAAGGCTAGCTGTCTCCGTCAATTTGTAAAGATCAACATGGCTTGAGCGTTATCACGAATTGACAATGGGTGTCTTTGGGGTTAGTGTAAAAAACCGTCATTGTGGCAGGTTAATGAAACGGCAGCAGCTGGAGGTCTGATGGGTGCACTCAGTGGCCCTGAAAGGTATCATCAAAAAACGGCAAGTCTGATTGGAAGTGTTGCCTTTCTCAAATTGCAGATTTCAGCGCCAGCTTGCCACCACACACTTAACTTTTTATTTGCCCTCCGTATGAAAGATAATCTGCAGCTATTACACATGATCGACATACATGGCAGGTGCATTAGCATGTATGTCAAACATGCTCATCGGAAATGTCCATTTTGTATGTGCTGGATGTCATGATGAATGTTAACACATGTATGATGCAGTGGGTATACAAAAAAAAAAAAAAAGGCTTCACACTTCTGTTCAATCGCCAGGTTTTTGTGACAGCAAGAAGTCGCAGGTTATTCTTTTGGGGAATTTTTTTTTCTCACTGGCTTTATTTCTATATCACAAAAACCTGACATTTGGACACTGAGGTGGAGGCTTTTTGTGTATGATGACATATATGCTCTTTTACCCCCTCTATTGGTGATGTCAGGACCCTGCAGTGGGACACAGACCCCTCTGTGCTGCAGCTGCAAGCAGATTCTGAGCTTGGGTATGCCATCTGAAAACAACAACACAAAATATGACACTAGAATAAAAGCATATTTACATTTTTTCCGGAGGAAAACAAAGTTGTTTCGAGTTTTTTTCTTCATTTTAAAACAAGTGCCTATTTTTGTTTACTAGGCGGAGGATGCAGAAGCTGGGCGCCTCGAAGATCACGCAAGTTGATTTCCAGCCCAAAGAGTTGGTCTTGTACAGCAAGGAGACGCAAACGCCGCACACTGCCCATGTATCCGAAGGTGAACAAAATTCCCTGACACACTTCCACAAGTCTTACGTTCACACACATTTTTGGGGAAGAGCAATTTAGATATTGACAGGGTTTAGCGGGGGCACCAAAAGTTTCATGTTGCGCTAAACTGTCAACTTTGGGTGGTTGAATTTGATCCTGCTTTGGTTAGCCAAGTTCACAGCCTGCAAAAGCTGGAGTGACTTAAAGATCTCACAAAAACAGAAAGGAGGGCAGAAAGACCATGTCTGCCTGTCAATTGTTGTGTCTTCAAACATAGCACATAATACTTCTGACTCCTGGTCATAAGTAGAACCAGAATGATGGATGGAAAACGGAGCCAAAAATGATTCCGGGTGGATTTTGCCGCTCTTGGGTGTGTGTATGTGTGTTGCAGGCAAACTAAGAGCTCGCTACATTTCTCTCACTGTGTTTACATTTCCATTGAGGCATGAGAAGTTTGGTGTGTGCGTGCATGTCAAGACGTGCGCGCTGTTTTGCACTACGGAGTCTAAACAACCTCCATATGGTCAACACACCAAGGTTTGATGTCGCACAAAAATGTGAAATTCTACACAATATATTGTTCACATATTATTGAGTGCCGCCGCCGCCGCTGCATGTGATCTATTCCTAGATCTGTCAAGGAAGTAGGAGGGGCAAAGGCGGGGATGCTGATGAGGACGGACGTGCGTGTGCATGTGTGTGTGTGTGCGCTCGGCGGTTGCTGGTAGAAGGGGGCACTGGAATCCACCACCAGACCATCTATTATAATGACAGGAAGCAGGAAGTACAACCCCTGCAGTCACATGGCTGCCAGCTGTCTTAGCAACTCCAAGGAGGAAGATAGAGATGATATGGAGTGTGTGTGTGTGTGCGTACGTGTGGATTGAAGAGAACATCTGGGAGCCAGAACTGGACCGTATAGGTCTACAGGGTTCTGACCCTGGCCTTAGGAGACCTTTCTTTGCAGAGGACTACAAAGCAAGTGCGTGTGGGGGGGAAGAGCAAAAAATAAAACGGATGTTGCCACCTGTCTGTGTTTCTGGCTGGCTGGTTATGTTTGTTTACTCGGGATTTTGTTGATTGCGATCCTGACTTGTGTTGCCTCGGTCGCTATTGTGTCCCAATTGCGGTGACTGGTGTCAACTTCTGACCTCTGTCTGTAAAACAGGCCTGAGTGTGATCCCGATTAAATGTTATTAGGGCCAAAATCCCCCTGATCTTAATGATATTAAAGAAAGACTTCAAAATTGACATTGTGTATCTTAATCACTTTAGGTCGTGATGGAGATTCTCATGGCTTCGTCTCCTTGTGAACTTTTGACCTCTTGTCAAGTTTGTGTCTGGGCCTCCTTAGTTGATCCCGAGTGTCCATTGTGTCGGTCAATAGGATTAGTCCCAGTCACGGTTAGTTGCACTTATTTACTGTTTTCTTAATGCATTTGAATGGGCACGCTTGTCGTATGGGACGGCCGCTCGCCTTGGGACATAACAGAAAAATGAAGCGGCGTGTGATAGTAACCTAATATAGCGAGGTCAAACAAAGTGTGAGTGAATGGCGGTCTGTCCGTATACCGGAAGTGTTTTTTGAAATGCTTTGTTTTCCATCCTAAGCACAAATTGTGTTTGTCGCTGCTTGCCAAATGTTGTGATTCATCTATTTGGGGATTTTTGTGGCAGGGTCATACCTTTCTATTTATCCTGAAGCTGGATAAGGACACCAACTGGAATGGCACATTGTGTTCAGACAATAAACTGAATCTGGATACCTGGAAAAAGAATAGAAGTCGTTTTACTCACAGTATTACATGAATATAAAGTGAGAAAGACTATCGATATTTGTGCTAGTATTTTTTTATATAAGCGCTTGTCTGCTTTACAGATTCCCAGAATAAAATGGCACTATTGTTACAGCAGGTAGTTGGCACTTTGTCAATCTCCCGCCTCAAGTGCAGAAAATAAAGAACACCTCCTTAAAAAGGTGTGCAAGGTCACTTGCCATTCCTGTGTGCACCTGCCACATTTCAAGCAGTGATTCGAGTCTGGATACTATTAAATGACTATTAGTTTGGGAATGAAGCTGAAGTTGTACTTCAGTAGCATATCTGTAATTCAAACCAAACATCTGGAATGATGAATGCATTTTGACACATGCGTGAAAATCAAGAGTTTGATTAAAGCACAATGCGGCCAACTTTTTCAATATAACAAAGACTTGTTTCTCCCCTCCAAACGTCTTGGGAGCAGCCAGGCCCCACTGGGCCGTGACGGCAGTTAATGCCACGGCTTCAAATCAAGCGATCCCAGTCTGCAGATAACTATCTTATACTTTGGATGTTGGCAGGAGATGGAAAGGTCAAGGAAATTGAAAGCCCTTATGCATGCGCTTGTGCGTGGGTGCAGTGTGAGCGTGGCCCTGGTAAATCGGTTCTGCTCAGTGGTGCCTTAAAAGACCTGTAATGGGCCACAATGGTGGCCTTGAAAATAAGAAAAAAAGTGAGAGCGAGCGAGAGAGAGAGAGAAAAAAAACAACATTGGCCAGCATAGAAAATGACAATAGTCTCGCTTCTATGTAGAATAAAACGGCGAGTCGCACTTTCTGAAAAGCTAACGTACGCAACTTTAAGTCACTGAGGACCACCGGACTTTGAAAACACTGGCGGAAATCCCGAGTTATGATTCCATCAGTAATTGTTTGCAGTGAACCGCATACAGGCCATCAGCAAAACAGCTCCCTGTGTGTTCTAATGCGATATTGTAAGTTTGGAAAAACCCTCTTTGGGTTAAAAGTTCACAGGGTCTGCAGACTTTTTTTTTTTTTTATCTGTCTGTACGAGTCCCTCTTATCGTGTTTTCTGGACCATTACTTTTCACGGTCTGTACAACTGCAGTCTATCGGTAATTCACTCCTTAAGTTTATTGACAACAAGACGAGGAGTCCTTTGAAAGAAGGCCACGGTCACATTGAACACAACGCCTATTACGAAATAGAATTTCATCGATGAAAAGTCAAATGCAAGAGTAAACACGGCAACGGCCACCCACGTCATGAGCGCAACTGTAATGGATCGGTCCAACAATCTAAATGGCAAACGTATGAAGTGATCCTAAACACCGGCAGCACATTAAGCACTGTTTTCCTTTCTTGTTTTTTACCCGGCAAACATGGTTCAAAGCAATTTACAGGTGGCGTCGGTGTATAAGGTTTAAGAGCCGCTATATATACTGTTACGATATATAACATATCACCGAGGTAGTTGAGCATTGGATTTTTTTTTTTTTGGTGCACGTTCCTTATCCATCACAATCATTTTAACAAGTTGCGATTTTGAGGGATTACTGTTTCCAAAGCAATATAAACAAGCCAGTGTGTCGGAGGAACCCGGGGTCATCGCTCGCTACGTGTTCTCTGTCAGCACCCCGCTTGACTCAATTTACATTTTCATTCTTTTTTCCAATCCGAACTATGTTTTGATTTTCAAAGCAAAAGTTGCGCCGCTGGCTTGCAAATAAACAGATCCTCTCGGAGGCACGACACCCCATTGACAATGTTCCATTACTGTTGTTGCCAAAGTCGTCGTTCGCATGAAAAAAAAAATGATCATGAACATGATCAGTAGGGCGGGTTTAACTTGTGCCAATGAGTCCCAAGGTTGCTGCGTTGGAATCAAAGTGAATGCAACGCACGGCGGCCCCATCAATATAAAACAGACATGTGGGCTTTGTGGCCACTTTTCAAGGTTCTGCAAAGAGGAGTGTGCGGTTTCATGACTTTTGTATGCTTAGGTAGTTACTGTATATGTTTCAGTATCTGGGTGTATGCAGCCCACATATGGAAGTAGTTCTCTCTAACATTGTTGTTGTTCCAGCCAGGCGGCTACAACAGGCCGCATGCATGTATGTGCGTGCGTGTGTGTACTTGTGTTTTCTGAAGGCAAAATTCACATGGAGGGTAACCACAGTGAGGAAGCCGAACAAAATGTACTCTGTTGTTTGACTACAAAGTCGCTGGACTGAAAGCATATGTAGAGAACGTCACTTTAGGTTGAAGGATTGCTCGAGAGTTCCCAATGGTCGAAACAAGAATTGATAGAGTGGAGTTTGACTTTTCCACGTGCCTTACTACCTATGTGTGTAAAACAACAGTGGGCCTAGAACGTGTGCCTGGGTGGTCCCACCTTGTACTACAAGTGCACGTCAACGCCCAAGAGGCTTTCTCATTTGGGAGGGTTGGAAGTTCACCGCCACGGCCAGCCTGCTGCCTACGGCCAGTTTGGTGTTTACGAAACCTTTGTTTGACCGCTTAGTGGCTTTATTTTTACGCTTTACACTTAGGAAATGATGCTTAAGTCAGTGAATTAATGAAAAAAAAAAAAATAGTAACAGCTTGACTGCCAACATTGGCACTAAGACAATCTGTCTGTGGTTCCTCGGGAAAAACATTAGAAATGTAATACGCACTGAAATGAACTGTTCTAGTTGCACAGGATCCAGGACTTAATTTCCAAATCATCATCATGGTTTATGGCCTGCGACTTGAGCGCGAAGAAATGTGATGACTGTGCGGCTTCACTGTGTGGATTGACTTCAACGTAACATCCCAAAACTCTCCAGTAGGGGGCACTCTTGGCATATAAAGCATGCTCAAATGTGCTCTTAGTTGCAAGTGTCAAAGGTTTTTACCAATAGGATTAAGTTGAACTACTTATTTAGCATTTATAAGATCGTTTTAGTCTCAATAATTAAAATATATGAATACAATTGAGCATTGATGCAGAATGTGACACGGACTGGACAAGTCTCAAGCTTGCAAAGTTGTCACTCGGCCTTTTCCCCCCTTTTAGCGGCCACACACCTATCATTGGAAACGATATGAAATACGACCGACATGCAAGTGCACATGGCCAATCACTTTCAAGACACGCTAAGATGCAAGTAGCTATATTTCTCAGCGACGCCCGCCTGGCATAGAGTCGATGCCACGGCGGTGATTTTACGTAAGGCATTTTCTGTCGCTCCCTCCCTCTCTGGTTCTCTCCCGATTTGACAGTTTGGAAAGTTTGAAGTCATGGGTTTTAATCAGGGCCTTGCGGCTGGGCTCAGAGCACGCCGTGGTGTGGTATGATGGCTCAGTTTAAAGATGTGGGTCTGGGCCCACGCCAAGCCTGGGTGCCACCGCTTTGGAGAGAGAGAGAGAGAGAGAGAGAGAGCATGGTGAGACACAGTGGGGCAGAGAGAGAAAGAGGAAAAAGATAGGAGAGGGAATCAGTGGGCTCCCGCCGCACACACACATGCAGCGTCATCCGCAGACCACCAAAGGGCTGAATCGACTGCTTTAATGGAATCCGGTTATGTGCGGGCATGCAGCGGAGAGACGCGCAAACGTGCACACTGTACACACACGCGCTCGCCATTGTTCTGATCAGTGTGAAGAAATGCGGTGGCGAGATGGATTAACTAAATCATCGTGTGGCTTTTGGCCTCGGCAGGTTTGCATCAGGCCCTGCTGCTGGTGTGTGTATCTGGGGACAACTTTGGATGCGATTCTGGCAAGACTGACTTGCTGCGCCGCGCGAAGCTAATGCTGGTCTCTATTAAACATATGGAAGTCATTGAGAACGAATGTGGGTGATTAAGTGATTTGCAAACTAGTCAATATATTTTGGATTGAGTGTCTCGATACAGACGTGCATTTTCCTATATTCATTAAATTCATGTGACATTTGTAGAGTTGGTAGTTGCATTACAAGGATTCGATTGCATTGGACGGACGGGATCAAAATAAGACGATCATCCTATTGCATGGGCTGACAAGGAACATATGCTTGGAGGATGGCGTGCATGTGTGTGTGTCTCTTCAACAATAAGACTTGTTCTCAATGACGTTATTGCGCCTGTGCGTGTGTCGTGCCACGGCCACATTAGAGAAGCCTTTCAAGTCGCCGTGGCTGCCTCCTACTCCTCGGCGTAGTGCTTGTGTTGTGGTCTGTTGAGCAGCCAAGCTCGCAGGACCCCTGCGAACTGTTTATGTGTGCATGCCTTGATGATCTTCTATCCCCAAATCCCCCCAAAATCCATCCGTCCTCTTCCCTTCCCCGACGCACAGTAACTATCGTTTTGTCAAGATGATGAGAGAAACGAGAGCAGACTTTTTGAAGGTGAGCGATATAGTGAGTCTCCAGAATGTATAAATGTGGTTCCCTTGACTTCAGAACCTGCAGAACCTATTTCTCAACGTCACCGCTCCCACATCAGCACACATGAATGTCTGTTTCCATCCAAAAGAAACAGCGCTGATATTTTTGGTGCAGGGTTGTGACAGAGGGACTTGATGTATGGCAAATGGCAAGAGCATCAACAATCCCTTCATGGGAGAACTGGACTGTCAAGCCGTGAGTGAGCTAAGCCGTCGGCCATGAATCACGCCGCCTTGCACCAGAGGCCCGTGGTCCTGAGCTCTGACAGTTTGATCGCCCCTCAATGTGGTCTTGCTCTCGTTCTCCTCTCGCTCCTCCCATCTTCCTCACCGCACATTCCAAACCACTGGTCTGGACATGACAGGATCAAGAAAATAGGACAGACATAAGAGGAGAAGAAGAAGGACTTTGCTTACATTATTTTCCGCATTTGGAGCTCCGTTTCCCTGAACTTGTGAAGATTAGTCACTGACCAATGCAAACTAGGACATTGGCACTGGAGACCACATTTATACAATATTAGTCATCCACTGAGCGCGCACAGAGTGGAAATGATATCTCAAGTACGTCTCTTTTGACAAAAAATGTGCAATTCCCAAATTAAAACGATCTCTATTTACAAAAGGCTTTGTTAGCTTTATTAGTCCTCCCGCTTTTCCCTCCACAGTTAAAGTAACTAATAGTAATAATAGTTATCATGTTATTTAAGAGTTTTTCTTTGTCTTCATTATGGTGTGTTTTCACTTCTTTATAGATTGCATGCCATTTTTTTTTCCTTTCTTTCCTAAACGCACACTTGTTGAAAAACAAAAAAGGGAGTTAAGTGTTTGGGTCTGGAACAGATGAATCCAATTGCATTTACATTCATTTCAATGGGAAACATGATTCTGGATTTATGAACGTGTCACATTACAAACAGGCTCACGGAACCAATTAAGTTGGTAACTTCAGGTTCCACTGTAAATCAAAGCATGTGTTCTGTGGTGGATTTCGACACCAAAATGTGCAATGATTCACTTCTTCGTGCGCGACAACAATGAAGAATGAGATTTGTTGCCTTGAGGAGCAGTGCCAGAGAGGTCATTATCAGCTTAGGCATGTCCAAGTGCTAAACGCAACGGTTCATCTGCAGCAGGAGCGAGTGGTTAACATTGCCCCGGGGCCGCACTCCAGCTGAGTAAAACACACCCTGACATTGTGTGTGTGTGTGTGTGTGTGTGTAGATGGAAGGAGCATCTCACATCTGAGAGTGTGATGGAGTCACTTCCTTCCACTGGACTAAGCGCCTGTTGTCAGTTTGACCCGGCGCCAGTTAACCCCGCACCACCCCTGGCACTGTGTTGGCAGACCGCAGGTGTCTGGCCGCAGTGTCAGAGCGATCTTTGGACCCGACTCTCAGCATCTGTTTCAGAAGGAGGCCGCGAGAGAAAAGAGGAGGGGAAGTTGGCAAGGGTTACCAATACACAGCCTGGAGGGGGTTTCGGGGGGGGGGTCGGTAGCTGACAAGCAGGTGTCTGTGTTGACAGTAACCTTTCACGCTTGAACTCCCACCTCCTCCCAAACACACACTGAAGGAATAGTCAAGTGTAATTGCTGAGCCTGATTGGGGGGAATGTAAAGGGAATCCCCGCTTACACATACATACCATTGCTAGGGGTCAAAGGTGACAGGAAGACGGGAAGAGGGACTCCGCACAACTCTTTCTATTTCCTGCCGTGTGTCAAATGTGCTCATATGAACACTTTGGAAACAAACACAGTTTTGTTTGATGCATACGGATAACCATATATGCGTGTGTGCTTTCCCCAAAAAAAAGAAAGAAAAGAAAAAAAACTGACTCATGCACATCTGCATGATCGCAAATGACCCGTTTGGACTTCATTTTTCCCAAAGTCAGGTGTACTTGTACGTGTCTGGCAATGATTATTTCGGTAAGAAGGGGTTGACAAGGAGGTGCGCAGTGGGAGGTCAGAGAAAATTGGAACAGCTGTTGATTAACACAAGTGCTCTCTCTTTCTCTCTCTCTCTCTCTTTTGTTTTGCTTTTTTTTTTTTAACTCTCTCTCAGGAGAAGAGGAAGAGGAGGATGAAGAGCTGATGGAAACGAAACCAGGCCCCGGGTCGGAGCCGCGGGATGAAGACGACAAGGAAAATAAAGAAGGTACAAAGTTGTTGATACGAGCCTTAACGTTTCCACGCCTTGCCATTTATCATTTCTTTTACCGATACGATATTTCAAAATGATATTTTGATGCGGGACCAATGGCTTGACTGTTGGCCTATCCTATGACAAGCCAGTTATGCACTCTCCGCTCTCTTGATTTCCGTCACCAAACACGGCCTCCTTGTGCGGCGCTATCAGCGGGTGTATCAGCGTGCGACTGCCGACTAGGTTACGCACGGGGTTAAGACTTATCAGCTCTGCGGCATGTGGAGGTCAGCGATGATTAAAAACCTTCCACGTGACCCCTGGACCCTACTTCAAAGCATAGAACAACAGAGCGTGTTACCAGACGGGAAGAGACGACGTTTGCGCGCAAACACAACGCTGATGAGAGATGGCCATATTCAAGCGTAATGATCGGCGTGCCGCGTGTGACTCAAGCGAACACGTGCGGCCGTGAACGCACAGTCATCCATCTCGTCGTCTCCATGGCGGCCTGTTTAGAAGGTCCGCTCTTTGATGTGTTCCACTCAGTTTGGTATTTTCTGACAAGTCGTGATGGAGGGGGATCAAAGTCAAGAGGCAGGGGAAAGGTCCGCATTGGTGCGTCTACGCACGCCAGCCCGCAAAATGGCATGTGGGCGCTCGGGGACAGTGACTTCAATAAGCCCACCCCATGCTGCGGAACCATTTTGTTCAAAGGGAGGCTGTATTGTTTGTGTCTTGTTTTCGAAATTCTTCACTGTAGAATTTTATGGAACATTCATTAGAACCTGTTTGTAATTTATTAGGTCCTGCATGTTGCTCTGGTTCGGGTAGAGACTGGGTGACTTAATTTGTTCGGAGAACACAATGTCGTTGATGTCGACAGTGCCGCATATTGTGTTCTTCACTCGTCATATTGTCCTGAGTTTAATCGAGCCAAGGCACATATTTTACAAAAAAAAGCGGCATTGGTACAACACCAAACAAAAATATGGTGAGTTCTGCTGCAATTCATTTTATTCTGCCGGTCATTATAAAACGCAGGCATCGAGAAAGTAACAAGATTCATTATTTGGAGTCGATAAATAATTTTGGTGTGGCACATCACAGTTGTTGGGAACCATCAGTCTTTATACTGTTAAAAGTAATGAAAGTGAAATTGTTCCTACCGGCAGGGTCGTTCCCTGTGCTGCGGGAGCTGACGGAGGAGGAGAGGCAACAAATAATGCACTCGTCCGACTTCCAGAATTTTTTCGACTGCAGCATCCGGGTGATGGAGAGAGCTCTGGCGGAAAGCGGCGACATCTTTTTTGACTACGGTGGTCGCGCCCTAGAAGACAAGGAAGGGTGACTTAGTTTTTATCCATGCATGTTGATTTTCTTGTCCGAAAGGGATTTTTATCTCATTGACTGTCATGTCGGAAACTTCTAGAGATCTGGCTGGAGGCTCCAGTTTGTGCTTCACCAGACTTTTCTACGATGACCATTGGTCCAAACATCGCGTTGTCACCTGTCTCGACTGGTCCCTTCAGGTGAGCCCCTCGGCCTAGTTGAAACTAAAACACGGTATTCATCTCTGGAGATGTGTCCATCTTAGTATCCCGAGTTGCTTGTTGCCTCCTACAACAACAACGAAGACGCCCCCCACGACCCGGACGGTGTTGCCCTGGTATGGAACATCAAATTCAAAAAAGCCACGCCAGAGTACATCTTCCACTGTCAGGTAACTGTCAAGTCTGCTGTAGCCTATAATAGAGCTTGAACCAGAAGCTATGAATACATACAGACAAACTCCTGTGGAGGAAACCTTTCCTTCTGGTGGGAAAGAAAATCTTTGACAGGTATGATGCTAATAGCGGGTGACACTTGAGAAAACGGGAGACGCTATAGGTTGATGAGTGTGTGTGTGTGTTGGGGGTGGTGGTCTTCACATCTCCCAGGAGACAGACGAAAGCTTCCAGAAATTTCTCGGTAGTAAAATGATGTGGCCTACCACTTCCTAATCCGACGCCACCGCATATGTGTGAGTGTTGGCCCACCCACACTGCTCCTCTGTTTCCCAATTACGACGCTTGCCGCGTCGATATGGAAATCATCTGCGAAAGCGTCAGTGTCGCGGGCATTGATCTCATTGCTTGAAAAATGTTGCAAAATGCACGTACCATTTTTTTTCCTTTTTTTTTTTCTCCCCCCCTGCGGACTGCTCGCTGCGTGCAAGTGTTTCACAATGAAGTTACCCAGTCGACTCCCACCCGTCATTAAGCATTTCATTGTTTCACTGCCCTGTAATTTATATTGCTTTGTGGTTTTATGGATGGACTGCAGGCCTGCGTTTTGTTACATTGGGATTTATATACAAATATGTTTTGGATTTCGGAAGGCGGTATACTTTGCGAGTCCATTTCGTTTTGACGGACGTTTTGCGCCCGAGCAACTGATCCGTGCATGAAATACGACGTACAAATACATAAGTTGAGCTGCATGATAATAATGAACATGGTGCTTCAAAGCCTCGATGTTCTCCTCTGCATCTATTTGCACTCCGCATCGCCTCTGTAACTAAAAGGAAGCATCCCCCAATCAAGCAAACCTAATGTTTACTGTATGCACTGGCGTACGCACGCCTTCGTCTGGCAGGCCCTCTCTGTTGCTCTTGGCAAGCCCGGAGAGAAGCTTTAGTAGCATTGCAGCCATTTTTTGTTTACCCAGCCTTGCCCACAAAAGGATTTCTCATCTGGTGCATGGATAGGTAGACGGTTGGACTCTATAAATGGCTTGATACAAAAGAAAGACAGAGCTGAGTCGTTGGGGTTTGTGGTGGTTGAGGTCTGGTGCAGTAGGGGGGCTTTATTGTTTTAGGTTTACAGATGGTTTATCGTTTCAAATGAGGTTTTGGTGAGGCTGCTCATCTAAATTTCCTGCACAGGCAGTGGATGGACAGAGAAATCCAAAAAGCCTGATTGGGTTTGTGCTAAAACTGTTGCTTGGTTTTGGCAAAATTTAGTACACATCTCTTAATGCTCCTAAAGTCCTGATCTTATTTAGTGCTGTATTTTAGCGGGTGCTATTTTAGATGGATTTGAATTTTTTTTTTTAGATTTCTCATGCTCAAGTGTGCTACACATTGTTGAGGCCGCCACTTGCTGACTGTTGAATCCATCCCAGTTCGGGTCAATTTGAACACGACTCAATCTTCAGCAACTTGACACCAGAATGTAAAGTGAGCAACGTCACTCCACATTAAAGGGTCCGTTTGACGCAAAAGCAGTGGTGAACCTACACCCCGAAACCGCATTGCTCCCTTTTACAACCCCCACTGCTACCGTCCCATCGAACTCGGTCATTTTTTTTTTTTAAAATGCCTTTGTGACGACTCACACCTCCAAGCATCTTTTACCATAATATTTCAATATTCTTAAGGCATTGAATTAAATTGAACTGTGAAATGAATTAGAATTTCTCTTGGAGTATGTGCCCTTTTTTTGGACAATGGGCCAATTGTGCTTGAGTCCTCTGAATTCTGCCCTTCCTATAAAAATGACACTCAGAAGTACCATTATAAATGGTACTACGTGGCAAAAAAAAAAAAAGAATGACGTGAAATCGAGGCCTTTTTCAGCTTGTATTCTCCGCCTGGTGAAATGGAGACTGTGGTTGCTATTTTCTTTTTCCTTGGCAAAAACCGCAGAGTGACAAAATCTGTGGGGTGTCATAAACTAGCAAAGTCAGGGGAGGTGGTGGGATTCAGAAGACGTATCCATCTGGTCCCGATAAGGCCGAGTGGAAACCAGATGAGTGTGGTAAGAAGGGAGGTGTGGATCTATCTACTGTCTGCACCCCACCCCGAGGATAGGAGGCAACAAAAGAGGGAGCAGCTTCTTTTTCTGTTATACTTTCACTAGGTGCCATCTTTGATCATAGTCTGCCAGAAGACTTCCCGTTTCTATAATAAGAGCTGCCAGAAGCACAGAGCCGATATTATGCGGGACTTACGCAAGTCGCCAAGTGAGAATTTGTTTCCTTACAATTCCCGCATTTCCTACGATTGAATACACGGGGGCATGACTTTTGCTGCTATCCTGCAACCTGTCACCATCCCTTCACCCTTCACATCTGGTTAAGAGGGGGGGGGGGGGGGGGGGGGGTGCATGCGAGATGAGAATCACCACATGGCATTTAAAAAAAAAAATGTCAGGCCTGATTTGGCTATGTAATCACACGTGAGAGCTGTTAAGGTGTTATTTAGACAGATGTGTTGCTGAAGCGTCCAGATGTATGAACAGAAATGGACGGAGGAGTTGAAGGTGAACCATTTGCTTATTTTAAAACAACACACTGTCAAAAATACGAGGGGATCCCAATCCATGCAAGTATTCAAACAAAGATCTAACCTTAAGTCATTCATCATTTCTTGCACGACAATGGCGGGATTATAAATCCACTCCAAAGTGTCATCCGACATTGAAATCACAAACGGCTAATTATGTGGGACCAGAGGATTTATTCCACCTGCCATAAATGATGATTATTATTATTATTATTATCTGTTAGAGTGAAATCTCAATAGCTCTTGAATTACTACCCCTCTGATAAAAATGATATATTAGTTAGTGGGCTACTGATGCATGAGATGAATCAGTGGTCCCTTTTAGCCTTTGAAAGGGGTCACGGTGCTTAAACAAAGACAATGATTGTTGCGGCCGTGAGTTTGTCTCAATGGGGATGTCTCGATTTGATGGTGGAGTCACTGCAGACATCAAACAACAACCGCGGCTTATCACAGATTGGGGAAATGTAAATGTTAAACACAGTATATAAGCAATACTTGGATTGCGCCCGATACGTCAAGCCGCCGCAGTAGCCGTAACATTTCTATTTCAATAATAGATTGCGACTGGTTACACTCCGGTTGAGCCATCAATACAGCCATATCCCTCTTTATTGAACTGTATAAATAAACTTTTGGGAGAGGGCCTCCTCGCCGGCTTAGGAGCAACTTTATTTTCACCGCAGAAGTTGAGTTTATTTTGAGTCTTGACATCTGAAGCGACTCCCGCGCCATTCCTCTGGAAGCCGGGACGCTTCAGAAGAAACCATAAAAAGAGAGAAAGAGTGTTTGCTTTCCTTCTGGTGTCTTTTCCAGTCCCCTTTACAAAATGTACTCGGGGGTTTGGAGTGGGCTGGTTTGCACATGGCTCAGTGGTCGGGATGGACAGTGGGGAAGGCGGGATGGATCATTCTTTTTATGGTTTGAAAATAGAAAATGTGATCAACACAATGCTAATAGATTCATTTTTTGTTTTTTTCGACTGACGGGAAGCGAAACAATGTTCTGCAATGTTTTCTTCCTACCGAGTCCTAAGAATAGATACTACAGTGGCTAGGGGTCAGGGAGTGCTAAAGGGGAAAAGCAGTGAAGAGGAACCCAAACGCAATACACACAGCATCGGGAGGAGTGTGCGTGTGTGTTTGGAGTGGGGGCTTGTCATGATGGAGGCTACAGTGAGCGCTCCAGTGGCTGCTGGCGTTTTGATGCTGTAATGTGAAACGGCTGAGGGGGAAAGACGACTACAATTCCCCCCTTTGTCCGGTCCGCGCCCCAGCGTCACCCCTTCTCTCCTCTCCTCGGCGTAGCCCTCGCCACCGCCAAACTCATCATCTCCCTCGCCGTCGTGTCTCGTCACGTCTGCGCCACCCAGCGCGGAGACTTCATCGCTCAATATTAGAACGGACCAAAATTACATTTTGAAAATAAGAGGAATATAACATCCTCACACCGCAATGGCATGCTGTTATCTAATTCTCACACTCCACTCCGCCTGTCTATTTACAGTCTCCAGTGGTGTCGGTAGGTTTCGCCAGGTTTCATCCCAACCTGGTGGTGGGGGGCACCTACTCGGGTCAGATCGTCCTGTGGGACAATCGCAGTCACAGACGGACACCGGTGCAGAGGACTCCCCTGTCGGCTGCTGCGCACACCGTGAGACTTATTATTATTGGTTCCTTCCAACTCAAGTACCCCAGACAATTTCATGACTTAAGTGACAGTTCAGACACTCCACTCCATCGGCTGAGCCTCATCAAACGTCGTCGCACTGCACACTGGCTACATGGTAACGACAGGCGTCATATAGAAGCACAGCTACACGCGCACTCGTTGGCTTAAAGTGGAATAATGAGGCCTTCGCCCATGTCCTCTACACTCAGTGAGAGCGGGCAGCTTAGCATGGTGCTGATTGCTGAAAGGATTCTTTGTGTGGCCCAGGACACAAATCAATTACTGACCAGTAATGACATTATGGTTTCACACACTCCTGTGGATTTGCACAGCAGCACATGTAACCAGATGTAGAGTCCATTTAAAGAAAACTCTGCAGCAAACAAGTGAGCCTTGCGAGAACTGAATGACATCACGACTATAAGAGTTTAAGGTACATACTGTCGTTGATTTATAAAAAACTGAATTGACGTCTGTCCCCTCCCATCTCTCGTCTGTAGCACCCCGTGTACTGCGTCAACGTGGTTGGCACCCAGAATGCCAACAACCTGATCACCGTGTCTACAGACGGAAGGATGTGCTCCTGGAGTCTGGACATGCTTTCTCAGCCTCAGGTTCACAACACGGATTCCCATCGTATCAAATACCCTCAGCCGGATACGTGCAGGAAATACTCTATGTGTGCTTGTAGGAAAGCATGGAACTGGTGTATAATAAATCCAAAGCGGTGGCAGTGACCAGCATGGCCTTCCCGACGGGAGACGTCAACAACTACGTGGTGGGGAGTGAGGAGGGCACTGTGTACACTGCGTCCAGACACGGCAGGTTAGCGCACACTCCATAATTAGCGATAATATTATTTTACATCACAAGAGCGTGTTTTTTCTTTCTTTTAGCAAGGCAGGGATCTGTGAGATGTTCGAGGGCCACCAGGGGCCCGTGACAGGGATCAGTTGTCACAACGCCGTGGGCACTGTGGACTTTTCCCATCTTTTCATCACGTCCTCCTTTGACTGGACGGTCAAACTTTGGAGCACCAAGGTGAGCGTTTTGTGCGTTTGCTGTCGTAGTGGCAGCCTTTTTGGTGGTCTTACATCATGTTGTCGAATTCTCACAAGACAAAGACCAGCGCACAAAGTGGACTGGTTCTCGGGTTTTGGGGCAATTCTCTTTCCTTTAAGGGGCACCCCAGTGAACCGCACCAGCACAAGTGACAGAAGACATGTATCGACAAAATCCACAAAACTGCTGACTATTTTTGCAAGCTCACCTGAGATTTATGGAATGTGCAAAGCTGTTCATATTTTCTGGAAATGATGGATGCAATCTTTGGGGCCGGAGAGAAAAAGTGGGAGGGATGTGCTAGTTCAGAAGTTTGCCGGTAGCATAGCTTCAAAACTACAGACGTGAACTTTGCATAGCAATTTCTAATACTTTGCTTTTATTTACAACCGCTTGGGTCGAGTCAGCGTCTGTTTCATGGGCCGCCTTTGCATTGTGCTGCAGACAGCTGTTGTGCTGAGGTTCCAGTACACCTTGTGGAGGGGCCCACCCTTTCATCTCTCCCAGCGGTTTTATGGTGCTGTGTGAATGTGCGAGGCTTTTTAATTAGCCTGCGCACCCAGACAGGCCCCAAGGCTGAGGCAGCGCCACTCTGTCTGAAGCTCGCTCACTCCCTCTCTCTCGTTTTTTTTTTTTTGTCTCTCTCCGGCCGGCTAGTCAACGCTCTAACCCTGAACGCTCACTTTTTTTTCTCTCTACAGCTGTTTGGCACCATCGTAAACATCGTCTGATCTCTTTCAGCAAAACAAGCCTCTGTACTCTTTTGAGGACAATGCCGACTACGTCTATGATGTCATGTGGTCGCCCGTGCACCCGGCAATCTTCGCCTCCGTGGACGGCATGGGCCGCCTCGACCTATGGAACCTCAACAACGACACGGAGGTGTGTGTCTTTACCGTGATGGATGACTGACTGAAGGTCGTCGCGGGTGTGTTTTCGCCCTGTTGACGTGTGTCCCGGGGGCCCGTTGCTACGCCTCGTCCTGAACCGCACAACCAAACACGCGGGGCGCTCCCCACCCTCGTGGCCCCGTGGGCGTTTCCCACAGCTCTCGCTTTAAATCACGCCGGGTGACATCCACTCGTCCCGGCTCCCTCCCAACATTCCAACGAACCTCTGCGCCATACGCATGCGACTTCAGCACCCCCGCCGCCCTCTTCCATCAATCTTCCATCCTCAAACTATGGCTATCAAAGTACAACAACAGTTCAGTAGTTAAGTAGCAGACAGGTGATGTGTCACCATGTTGTGTATGATTTATGATTAATTAGCAAAAAGAGAATAGCTCAAACTGGCACGGAAATGATTCCATGTTCTCTAGTCCAGACATGATGCAAGCGCCTCGAGGGAATCATTTTGTAACTTTCTCTAAATCTATTCACGAATAACACAAAAAAAAGAAATCACAGATTTCTAATGGCCCGGCGAGAGTGTTATTTGAGCTTACGTAATGCTAATACTTCATCTAGAAAGCAGAGATGAAGATGTGCTTCGGCTCTTTGGTGAATAATCCAATAGGAACAAAATTGCACCCATTTCAACTTCGAAAGAAAAAACACCCTTTGTCATAGCGGTGTGGATTACTCCGCTAGAAGCAGAGATAAAAAGAGTCTCCCTGTCTCTTGGTTACCATAGAAACAACACCCACAGTATCCTCAACAACTTTCTCTCTTGGGAAATATGACAAACAGGCCCCTACGTGTACTACTCCAAAACGAAAAAGGTGTCTCGCATGTTCCGTCGCTTATCGATTTGAACTGGGCACGCGCGATGATGTCATCACAATCGCCGGGTTTTCATCCGCAGACGGACGACGGCGTTCCCATGGTTCCCTCAACGGGGGCCTTTCTTCGACAAAGGAAGAGTTCATTATCGACGGCCTAACTGGCCTAACAATGTGCTTTATGAGAAACATTTGCTCACACACACAAACGGATGTACAGAAGTCACACACACACACACACACACACACACAGAGCGTCTAATAGCAACAGACTCCCATTGTTAGCATCATATTAAAAACACACAGTCGTAATAACATTAACAGAGAAGTGCGGAGCGCCTGGTTCTCATTTCCAGCAGATATTCACGCACTCTCTCACGCACATATATACAGTCAATGGAGAGCGCTCTGTTCCGATCCGGTTGGGCGGAGCCGTGGACTCGAGCGGGCTAATGGCAGCCAGTCTGCGGTTAGCGCCGCGTTGAAATACTCGCCAGCAGAAGCGGCAGCGGCATCTTTGTGTGTGAAGAGCCACGGTGCCAAGGCCTCTGTCGCCACTGGTGACAAGTGTCAGACTTGCCGGCCGCATGTCAGGAACACTTAATATGAAAAAGCCTTCAGATGTATTCCTGGCATTTGAAAGACGCCATCCGAGTGCTCTTTCCAAAAGGAACGCACGAGCGTAATTCGCAACGACATGACATGCGAGCTAATGGTGTCATCTCGCGTCAAGTTGACGGACGCAAAACGTTTGTTTGCTAGGTACCAACGGCCAGTGTGACAATCGAAGGTGCGTCGGCCCTCAACAGAGTGCGCTGGTCATCTGGAGGGAAGGAAGTGGCCGTGGGCGACTCGGAGGGACGAGTTTGGGTCTACGATACTGGAGAGGTAGACTGAACACACCCCCTTATGAAACCTTTTTGTTCCCGAGTGCAGATTTGACGTCCCAATACTTTTGTCTGCATACGTTTTCGCGGTGAAATGCAAGTTGCTCTATGTGAAATGACATATTAGGATGCCAACATATGGTGAGAGACAAAGTGGTAAATTGCATATAAGTGGCTTCATGAAGCGTTTCCTGTCCACACTGGACTTTTGTGATGTTTCATGTATGGTGACAGACAAGCACAATGAACTAAAAATATCAAGTACTTTATGTTACAGTAAAAACCTCCGCAAACACCGCAACGGATCATTTTCAGTCTGCTAGCCCTGCGCGTTTACCCAAATGTCAGAACTGTTATGAGCGCGTGTGTTTGATCCCCCTTCGCTTTCCTTTTCTTCACGTCCTTGTAAAAAAAAAACTCTGCATGACTTGGCCATTGCCACAAAGCGGGCAAGCACCCCGCCTGCAATGTTAGCAGGCGGCCATTTTCAGCTCAAGGCAGTGCTGGCAGGTTAGCTCGACTAATTTTAGCACGGCTAACTTTAGCGTGCATTGGAAATAAATATTGGCGAGCCTGATTACGAATGTGTCCAATTCGATAATGCTGAATTGTGACTTAGCTGGGCATTTGATCGTACGGTATGTAATTAATTCCACATGACATTTCCCCGCAGCTGTCGGTAGCCCACAGTGACGACTGGACACGCTTCGCACGTACGCTGATGGAGATCCGTGCTAACCGTGCGGACGGCGAAGACGAGGGACCTACGGAGCTGGCTTCATAGAGCGAGCGCGACTACAAACCAAAGTGGAGCATCGGTGTGCTTGTCTGCAGCATGTGCTTCTTACTCATGTTTGTGTTGGTTCCCGGCCTTCGTGTACATTAGCCTGTGCTCGTCTTGTATATTCTGATTGTGCTCCCCCGTACATTCAGGTGGAACATGGGGTTAGGTTCTGTGCGGTGACCAATTTCTGAAAGTGGCTCTCCTCTAAGCCTTACGACGTGTGTTCTCAAAACGCTTTGCACTAGTGTAAAAAAAAAAAAAAATCTCAAGCAGAGTCTTTAGACTCGTTGACTGTTTACAAATGTCATGTTCACTTCACATTGCACTTCTTGCATGCGGCATTCCATGCGTTGTGTGGGTGTCACATATGGATAATCTATCATGAACTACGGAAAAGCTTTTGTGTTTTCATTTCCTCAACCGAAATATTTGTACACTGAAAACTACTGGAATAAACGCACAAGTTGACATTTCATTCACAGGGGAAAAAAAACAATCTGTGTCTACTTTGTATACACGTGTGCACGTTTTGTGTACTCACATTTAAATATGGTCCAGTCACTGCTCCTCAAAATAGATCCAAACTTTTTTCACCACAGCACAATCAAATGTTTTTTATTGGTCGCTTCCCTGATGAAAACTGATTATTGTTGATCTGTATCAGTAAAGAATCCAGTTCCCTGCATGTAATGTAAAATATACCTTTGCTTTTCCCATGCAGTCCTCTGAAAGTGTTCTGGCCCCCGGCCCGAGGGCTGGACTGCAGCAGCCAGGGTCACCGCCGCGCCTGCTGGCATCCCTGTGGAGACGCAATCAAGAGTGTACTCAATACACTCAGCCATGTTTCTAAAAGGATCACTTCTTTCAAACTGGGACTTGGCATCGGCGAGCAAAATGAAATCTCAAATGTAATCGTAACCGCATCGAGTTAAGGGCCAAATGATTCTTTCCTCCCCCCTTTTAAGAAACACGCGGTCAAGGTGGTTAACCGTGAAGCGGGATGTCCGCCGCACGCACACGCGCGTCGCCGCTGCATTACCCAAAAAGCGAGGTCGTTATTTCATCATTGGTCTTTTGTTCGCCTCCTCCTCCTCAGACAATGGAAGGTAATGAGAGCAATGCACACTGTCAAAGTGACTGGTGGACTGAGGGCAGTGTACGACCACCCCCATCCACTTGTGCATGAATGGCCTCAATCATCCGCGACGCCGTCATTACCATCAACAGCATGGCACCTTTGGACGCTTTACTCCTTGGGACCTTTGGGGTTTTGTGCCAACCAAATGAGCTATTCAGGAGGTCAGCGGCGGCCACCGGGGGGAACCTGACCACCTGCACTAAGGCTCAAAATTACAAGGTGTTGCCAGTTACATGGATGCTTAATTATTTAACTCTGGCTATTCCTGGGTGTGAAAATATAGGACTCACAAAAAGTTGGGCATATTTGGCTTTTTCAACCATCATCAGGTAAGCCTCTCTTACACTTTGGCCACATTGAATGTAACACGAAAGCTGTATTCAATTCAGTTTGGTGACGTTTTGCACAGACACGGCAATGCCTGACTAAATAATGCTCGACAAACCGAGCAAGTAATTCAATTTCCTGCGCTGACCGTGAAACACTAATCGCCAGAATGCCCAAACCGCTGATAAATAAATGTGAAAAACAGGGAGGATAAAAGTGTGGCAGCGACGACAAGCAGACAGAAATCATGGCTCTCGTTTCAGCCCCGGAGTCTGTGGCTTCCAGTCTTGTGGTGGGAACGCGAGGAAAAATTACGATTACGAATTATGATTTCTTTCCAAATAATGCTGCGCCTCGACACTGAAAAGAGTGCTGCTGACATGGAGTTTAAAACAAATATTATGTCTGTGCTTGCAAATGTTTGCTCCGAGAAGCCTTTGATCATGTGACTTTGCTGAGATGTCATTCATTGACATGCGACATAAAACATACTAGAGCTCAGATTCACAATGAAATAAGAGCATTTGGAATACTGGTGCATGTTCTCTACTTACAGAGTACATATTTTTCTTGCGAAGGAATTTAAACGCGAGTCTGTCATTTTATTTTACTTAGGTAAAAGCGCCGAATCAGTACTTGTGCATTTACCAACCAGTAACCTCTGCTTGCTTACACATGCGGACAGGGTTGGCCACGTGTGTGTATGTGTGTTCCCGACCAACACGTTAGGGTTGGAAAAGCCACCCCGCCGGCACGGTTGGCAGCCATGTGAGTCGCTTCCCTGCCGCACGGCTCCATGAGCCAGTCCCCAATCAGCCAGCAGCGCTCTAATTAGCAGCGACCGCCGTGGAGCCTGCGGTCAGAGGCCGCCTGGCTCAAACATGGAACTCTCAAATAGTCGCTACGCCATGTGGAGGTCTGAGGGGGAGCGCGGCATGACTCACATGTCCTACTTTTTGGTTGGCTCCTAAAACATGGGAGATTTGACTACTGTACAAGGGAGGCACCATATGACTGTATAATGACAATAAATGGCAAATTGTTCTTTTATTTTTGTCTTGATATTCTGTTTTCATTGTGATCGTATTTATTCGGTATCTCGATCACCGATAAATAGAAAGTGTTCAAACCACACATTACAAACGCTCGTTATTTTTGTTGATCGTTAGCCTCGTAGTACAATCGCATCTTCGATTTCGTTTTTAAATTTCTGAAATGTGGTTCACCTGTTCGAGCCCTGGCCGACAGCATGTGTGATCAAATCCTCCTCAGGAAAGGAGAAAGCAGCCCTGGAAGACACAAAAAGGGGAAAAAAAAGCTTTTGATTGCTGTATTTGATTCAGATTTGGTTTCAAAGTTGGCTTACCGTAGAGAACAAGACATTGTAAATACAGTTTGTAAACACTCCTATTATACAACATGGCTGATTCTAAAGGCCTTGGGCAGATTAGATTGACATGGCAACACAGACAATGAAATCTGATTGGACAAAAATCAACTTAACATCGACGTCCATGTGTTGGAAGCAGTGTAGCCAAGAGAAACGATGCAGAAAGAGGAGAATTGGGAGTAAATTAATACAATGTCATGAAAGAAATATGAGTATTGACATTGTGTAACTCGAGTACACAGACACACACTTGCATTATGTTGCTCTACAGACAAGGTTCCCGGAGTGGCGAATGGTGGCGCTAGAGCGTCAGCCAACACGGACGCTCCAGTCAAGAGGAGGCTGAGCGTCAGGATAATTATCCTGACAAAGGCCGCTCTGTGCCTGGGTGCAGCCCCAGCGGAGCCAGGCCGTCTGGGGCTTGCAGGCTGGAGCTCGTCTCGTCCCCACCTCCTCGCACTGCTTTCTCAATACACTTTGTCTCCCGATGCGCAAACACGTAAACACACACTCGCGCAGGTAACGCTAGGATGATGTTAAAAGTAGACACACATGCCGCCATTGTCATAAATTACAGGCGGGTCAGGTGTACACAAGAGGAGGCTCCACGTACTTTTAGGGCCTTGTTAAAAGAGACAAAAGATTTACTGAAACACAACTATTAGGTCAAGTCCTCTTTAGGAAGGTTTGAAGTCACTCACACCCCTTGTATGTATTCTGATTTTGCACTACAACAAACTATTTTTTGTTTGGTTTTGACTGCCTAATGTTGCATGTTATCTTACTGAAGTCAGCCAGAGCGTATTTGTATCCCCCCTAGGTGAACGAGGTCATAATATTTCGATGAATATGATCATGGAATTATACAGTACATTTGAGGATTTCATAATATAAGCATTCATGCTATGATGGAGTTCAGTCAGTACACTGTAATTCCTGAGCTGTTGAAAAATACTAATTATCGCAATTAGGCTTAAAGATAGCTTTTAGTATAAATTGTGTGTTGCATGGTTCTTGACTAGATGACCATGTAGAAATATTGCTACAAGTGACAGCTATATTCTGCAAGGTAATAATACGTATGATTTATTTCGTTTTGAACAAATGTTACATAACCTCGAGGAATTTGAGAAATATTGCCAATTTGGGGGAAGGAGTGACTGATGGCTCTTTTTTTTTTGAGGACTTGGGAGTCAAACTGGGGCAGATTTCCATGCTTTGATTTTCTAGAGTACTCAATTAAAAAGTTCTTTTTCTCTCACAAAAGAGCATACAATGATGCATTTTACAAAAGTGCCGCGTCAGCAGCTGATGGAGCATGTCAGCTGTTTGTTCCCCCCTTCCACGGGGAGCAGGACCTGGCTTCATAATTTCTCTTGTTTCCCAAAAGCTGGATTTTACAAGGGAGGGCAACGGCGTGTTCAGACTGGCTATGCTTTAAGTGAAAAGTGGTAGCTCCTGTTGCGATGAGACAATAATGTTTAACTTGTCGGGAATCTTGACAGCGCTATTTGCGATGCTTTGAGCTTTTTTGGGACCGCCCACCTCCAATGACTTTACGTGTTTGTTTATTCTCCTCCCTTGCTGTCTCTTCTCATCTTATTTTGTCTATTCCCTTCTCGTTGCTAATGGTTACTGTAGCCCTGAGCAAAAAGGGACAGGACACCAGACTGTAAACCTCGCCTCGGTTGCCTTGGCACCATTTCGTTGTCATTTTGTTATTCGGCTTCTTTCCGCGCTACCTTCATTTGATTCTTTTTTTTTTTTTTTTGTACATGCTTGTTTTGTTAAGGCTTAAAGCCACAATTAGCAGTGAAGCAGTCATAAAATCAGCCTGGATTGTATTATTATAATACTCTTACTGCTGTGACTATATTAAATCAGAGAAAAGTTAGGAGCAAAGTTAACATTTTCCAAAGCTCAATTTCTGTGTCTGGATATTTTCTACTGTTTTAAACAACATTGTCAGCTCCAATGTCTTAATAAATCCTAAATTGACTCCATTTGTCTATTTATTTACTAGCAACCGGTCCTTGTCGTCTAAAGTCAATTGTATTGTTCATGAATACTATTTGGGAATGAACTATATTTTATCATACCAAACATTGCTTGAAAAAACAAGATCAGCCGCTTGGCTCGCAAGTCAGTAACTGGCGGCGAGCCCTCCTTGCAACACTGCTACTTTCACGGCTAACTCTTTATGACTTGTTTTATAGAAATAAGCTGGCTGATTACATGCTGGCTAATAGCACGAGTATTAAGAGGCGATTGCCGCTGGCCACTTGCACGGGATACTAAATTGACCTTGTTGGGAATAAACAACAACATTGGTTTGGGAGATGAGCCGGCAATTAGAGACGACAAAGAACGTAACGGTGGGAAAATGAATACCACATCCTAGAAAGGGAGTGATGAGATTTGGAAAGTGAGACAAAAACAGACCAAGGAGAGCGGCGAGGGAAGGTCGAGTCGGACGGAGATGAAGGTTGTGATTATGGAGCTTGATGATTCCCAGGTAATTACAAGGCATGGTGCTCCGTGAAGACCCTGGATGTTGGCACCTAATGCACCCAAGACACTTAGTGTGTATGTGATATACAATCTGTCTTTGATATGCATTCACAGTTCATTTGCTTTTATTTGAACATAAGCCTGACCTATGAGACCGAAACATTGATGTCAAATAATTGCATCTTAAATGGCATTCTAGGTGAGCTAGCGACGGACACAAACGGATTTCATGTCTGGTGGCTTTGCACTTGCGTCTGTGTGTGTCAGGTAAAGTGGCAGGCAGAAAGCAGTGCCAGCACTAACACGGGGGCCTCAGCCAGGATGAAAGGAGCTGTCATGACATCTCATGGAGGTGGAAAAGAGGAAAAATCCATCTATCGACACTCCTCTCTCCTCCTCTCTATTTCCACTCTCCCTCTGCTACTGTTCTGGTTCTGATCCAAGACGGGATGTCTCGTAATGACATCTTTGTACGCCGCGTAAAGTGCGGCGCATGTGGCTCTAATCTCTTAACACAAAACAAATTGACAACAATCGTGTGCGTTGTGCGGAAATGCGATTAATAAGGGCAGTCGAATGAAAACAAAGAAGTAATGCCGTTGAAAAAAAATGTTTGCTTTAGTGCCCGACATCAAAAGAGACTCGACTCAAAGACCTTCTTTCATTTGCTTTGGCTGAAGCAACCAGCCTTGGCGCACGCATAGCATGCATGTTTTGTGTGTGCGTGTATTGCTCATTTTCGAAGCGAATAAATCTGAGATTTGCTTATAGGCAGAAAGTGTGTGTCTATAACTTAAAAGAAGCTGCCTTAAATGTTTAAGGTTACCATGGGGAAATATTAAGTGTGCAGGTCGGTGCGTGTATTTGTGTTGGGGGAGACTTTGACAGGTCAGTGATCAAAACCTATGATGGAAGGGAGTGCAGAGAGCAAGACGGGGGTGAGGGGGCGGGAGTCTCAGGTAGCAGGCCCTGTCAATCAGTGTGTGTGTGTCTATATGGCCCTCTGCATTTCACACATGAGCATCATCATGAAAACATGCGCAGTTTGCAGCTCATCGGCTCTTTTTATCTGCAATCGCTACATTCCGTCAATAAACGGGAGTGTCAGAGAGGCGTCGCTCGGAAAACACGGAGCGTACACACTGTCTGTGTACTTTAGCCGAAAGCGTCATATGTTATCGCTGTGAACTTTGAAGGGCCGACATCATGAAGACAGAAGGCGTAAATGACTCAAATGAATCATGTTCACCTACACTCGAGTGGAATACACTCCTGCAAATTCAGTAACGTGCATGCACAGAAGTATGAAGTCCAAATGTTTTGCCAAAACACTCAGACTCACGTTGAATCAAGCTGATTGAAGGGGAAATCATGTTCTTTGGAATAATATGTTCTATGCAGCCTCAGCAGTCTAAACACTGCATTCAGATGAATAAAATGTTTGTGGAATATGAATTAAGCAGCAAAATCGCTCAGGGCGGCCATTTTGCCACGACTGAAAATGACATCACAGTTGCTCAGGTGACAATTACAGCTTACCTGTTTTTCCAAATGCGGTCATGTGACATTTCCGAGCTGAGGCGCGATCGGTCCCGAGCGGAAGCCGTGACCGGGTGTGTGTCTGCATGAATTGACGTCTCTGCATTGACTTGGTGCCTCGGTGCCAGCTTTATGACTTGCTCGGGTGTCACACCCAGTAGCTGTGGCACCAGCCCTGTCATTAAGAAAATGGCGACGAGATGATTAGAATAGAAAGAAAGAAAGAAAGAAAGAAAGAAAAAAAGAACTCTGTGGTCCCCCCACTCAAAGTCGGAGACACACACACACACATACACATCCGACTTCTACAGACTCCACATGAAACTGCGTGCGTGCGACTCGGCAAGGCGCTGATGAAGGCGACTGATGTGGAGCGAGGCGACATCAGAACGGAGACGAAAGGTGTAAGGAAAGAGAGAGGAGGGGGGAGGGGGGGTTGATTCCCAGAATAGGAACAGAAAAAAAAAGTTGAGAAACCAAAGTTTATGCAGACCTTAATTACAAGCAAGCCAAAGCCGGATACAAATAAACAAAATAATTACAAGAGAACACAATGAATCTTGCACCCCCCCACCTAGCCTCGAGGACAGCAACAGTAAGACAAGAAACAAACACAGATGGAAGTCTTATCGTTTCAAAACTTGACTGAAAGGTGGACGTGCACCAAACTCACTTCAGTGTTTGATCCTATGGGCTCTGAGCCCTTTTGCCACCCCTGATAATTGCTTGTTTAGACAACAGTTTTGACAGGGTGCAGAGAAAACATCAAATTATTATTTTCTTAATCAGGCTGCATTAATCCAAGCTCTTGAAAAGTGCCTGTGACTCTTCAGTGACGGCACATCCACATTCTTTCCTCTTTCTGACAGCGAAGGCGTTCCGACTTATGTTACATAACTGAAGTTTGGCACTCGGGGGACCGGTACGGCCATCTCTGTGGAGCCAGACTTTCTCCTCCTCCGTGCCACTGTGGCCTTTCTATTCGGCGTGCCCTTTGTGTTTCCGACAGAAACTCAAGCATTCAACCTTCCTCCCGGGAGCACGGCGCTGTCAATCAAAACCCTGAGATTTTTCTTTTTTCCAAAGAGGCTCTCCATCGATTCAGGAGGGCTATTCTTTCGGTTCTTCGGAACAATAAAGACACACACCAGCCCCTCTTCTGAAATACCAGGCAGGTACTCATTAAGGATTTTGTGGTATGTGTCTACCTGCAAGCCCAAGTCGCTGCCTGCGTATTTGCTCGGAGTCAGTACACGCGTGGTGACACATGCAGCGTTTCATGTGATCTTTATTGTCCTGTGCTGAAAGTCCCCAAGCTTCAAAAAGGAAGCAGGTCAGCGCAAAGGTGAAGTCACCCCTCCTGCCCACCTGACACTTTGCTTCCCCTCCTTCTCTTTTGTTGTGACCACATTCCTTCTAAAGGACCTGGTTGCGCTTTGACGTCTGTGTTTTGGCCAGTCTGTTTGAAATTTGCGGTCGTATCTGTTCCGGTCTACCTCGTCGACGTGGAAACGTTGATGTGCCAAACGGCATCTCTATCTAGGACCTCGGTCCAAAACTGTCTTCAACTGTGGTCTTCAGAGTTTATTTTCCGAGTAAATCGACCTTTTCAATTGATGTATAGGATTATGTTAAGAAAGACGTCAACGGGTTTTTAACCGCGTGTCAAACGGACACAAACATGAAGTGACTCAAGGCGACAGACTTAATTAGAGAGAGAAGAAGGGATGGCAAAACCATACCTCCTTATTATACTGTCTCCATTGAGATGGAAGAATGAGGACAAGGGGGGTGAAGGAAGGGATGAAGAGGAGGAGGAGAAAAATAGCGGGGAGTCTGGTGTCCAACAAAAGCTAGGGGAACCCCCCGTTTGCCCCTTGCACTTGTTCTCCCTCTTCCAATCACTCACACAGGTAGACAACACTTTTCACGTGGCACCCAAGAGAGGAGAGAAAGATAGCGGGAACAAGAAAGAAATTGAGAGACTCTCTTGAAGCTGTTGCTCCTCCAGACTGAGAAGAGGGCAATAGAGGGGACCATTGTCTTCCATCTCCCAACCTTTTCTCATGACAGGCAGGTAGGCTGCGGAGATGAAAGTATACAGCCAACCAATGGGCCGTGACCTTGATCTCCTTTGATGGGGACAATACCGATTGACCGTTAAGAATCGCAGACCGACTGATGCTCAAGAGTCAACAGAGCTGGTCACCAACAGAGATCAGGTTGTAAGTTTGACTTGTTTGCTGAAAAGTTGCAGGAATCAAACACTTGCCCAACCCCTCCACCTGCGGTATCTGCCTGGTCCCCCCTCGCCCTGACCTCTTCACTCTGGGGGGAGCAAAGGGGAGGGTTTCTATGTGTGTGTGTGTAAGGGGGCGGCAGTCCAGAACAGGTCCATCTGTCAGGATTAACTCTGAGGTTTCTTCCCCCCTCCCATACTTCCCTCTATGAAATCACTCCCACTTCTACCATCCAAGTCCTCAATGACAGACGATTCGAGTATTAAGGGAGAAAAAATACAAAGTCCAAATGTTTTGAAAAAAACTGAACGTTGGAGAAATAGGAGAGGGGAGTAAAGGGAACAGTGAGAAGATGGAAGGAGCTGCAGCTAGCTGGCGGCCAGCCTCTGAGGCCTAACCACAAGGGCCTAAAGTGGCTCATTGTGGTGGGACTGGCGTCTGTGTAGACTTGGGTCCCTTTACTTTCTCCCCTTTGGACCAAGACTGATTCAATACGTCCAGGCCGGGCCCTCGCTGTTCTGTATTGATTTGTGCAAGGAAACATGTGAACAGGAAGAATTTTACTTATGAATGTTGCACTTGGCAAGAAACAAGGAATTAAATGAAGGGGAATTGGGTTTTAAGGATGGAAGAGCAAGTCCAAAAAAGTGTCCGTCAAGAATGGATTATTCCCAAAAATATCAACTGAATCAGAGAAAGTCAAAGAAGCGTTGACCTCTAAAACATCTCTGTGTAACCTTTCCAGGGATAGCTTGTCATTCTGAGGTTTCTTCATGATTAAAGACATTTTGCCAGTATGAAACTACTTTTACTTACGACTCAGAGTGCCAACTGATCTAAAGGAGCCCTTCGTTTATACTCTTCTCCAAGAAAAACAAAGATATCCAATACGGGAACTGTATAGTGTTTCTGAATCTTTTCATCGTTTCAGTGACGGTCCTTGACTTCCCAAACTGAGTGAACGGGGAACCCTAACCCCTTCCCATTTTTCCTCGGCTGAATATTGGGGCTATTATCTCTCGCATCGTCAATCGAGGGCGGCTGAGAAGGCTATTAAAGTATCCCCTTGCCCAGGAATAACAATCTCAGGATGGGGCTAGAACGTTTGGAGCGCACGAGTCGAAAGTCGTGAGGGATCGTGAGACAGCTTGAGTTCTATTTTAATATTCAATGCACCATGACCTGGCAAGGGAAACTCCGATTGATTCACGACATTGACAACATTTATGTGGAAAAGCACATAGGACTGAGCATTGATATGAAGGTCCTTTCAACCTTAGTTTACATAATGAAGCCTGAACCGACAAAGACGACAAGTCACTTTGTTTGGGTGCAGGCAGACTTGTGTCGTCAAACGGCTTCTCTCTGACAAACAACAAGTACCGGAGTTGGTCGGGCAAAGAGAGAAAGTCCACTGATGCGCTTCCTTGAGGTGACTTTTGTGTACAGCCTGTAACCTAAGCACCAAGCTATTGTTGGACGCAATAATGAACAGGTTGACTTCCAGGTTGTTTGACCTACCCTATTCTAAAAGACTAGCGTCACTTGTGCCTCCATACTCTACATACTCCTATTGGGATGGATGTGGAGTATGTTCATCTAAAACAGGGGTGTCCAGATCTGTTCCTGGAGAGCCACTATCCTGCATGTTATACACTTGCCAGCGTATAAATGTATGCAGAAACACAGAAGGTTGTGTTCCACGTGCCAGTGGGTCAAGGCATTCTCAGCCCACTCGACTAATGACTGGCAATCCACAAGGGCTTCCGTGTACTCCAGTGGGACCAGTCTGGGGAGTGTCGGGGCCCTCGGTCTGGGTACTTTCCACACCCTCGATAAGGCCTCAGATAGCATCAGGAGGCCATGCTTGTCGCCCAGGCCCATGAGAAGAGAGGTCCAATTGGTTTTGGGAAGAAATGTTTCTTTCTGGGGGTTTTTTTTTCAGGCGTACTTCACCATCTCTTTATCGAGCTAAAGCATCAGTATGGATAAAATGGGCTAATCAGATCAGTGCCAGGATGTTCCCATCGGAGACCGGGGATGGAATACGTGAGCTGGGTCAGGTCCAGCACGGCCATTTAAATGCCCCACAGAAACCAAAGAAAAACACGTTACCGCCCTCTCAAAAAAAAAAACATTTGCTCTACGGAAAGAAACAGCAGAGTGCCGTTTTGTGCATTAGAACGCCATATTGATTTGGGAGCTTTTTTTGTGACGATTTAAGACGGGCGGTTGGTTACACAACAAGCTTGCATGCACAACACGAACGGCAACATACTTCTAAAGGAGAACCAAATTGTTTTTTCCACCGACACAAAATAACCCCGTACACAAAGTTAGATGTCTTTATGAGGTGGAGGAAGCTGTAAACACATTTTAAAAAATAGAGGAAAAAGGCTGAAAATTCAAAATAGATTGTGAAGAGCATTCCAGACTTACCATAAATTACTGTGCGTGAGACTTACACGTCACATCCTATCAAATCATCTTCGCAATTGTCTTACACTAACATCCTTGACCTCTATTTTGGATATATTTGAAAACTCATGGAGGCTTTTTGCATCTCTCCACTGCTGCGTTTGATGCGGATAGAGCAGCAAGAGGAGCCCTTTCACTAGATGGCACTGTTTGCTTTACAGAGGAAGAGCTGCTCACGGTTTGATTTCAAAGGAAATGGGAGAAGAAATGCTTCAAACCTGCTCCAAACAAGACAAACACTATTTGTTTATGCCTCGTCTCCAAATGGAATGAGCTCCCGATACAATAAAACGCTGAGCCTGACACAGCGGGGGGGGGGAATCAAATATTTCCCTGTGATGCTCGTCAATTATCATGTTTGCTGAAGGTATTAAAGGGCTGTTGTTCCACTGTTATGACCTTCTCTAACACTATTTTGATGCACATTCTGCCTTTTGTTTTGAAACTGTTAGCACGTGTACGTACGTGCAAGGAGTTTATACGCACCGAGATGACTTGCCGGTGAGGTAAACGCGGCGGAGAAAATGACAGAGTCAACAAGGTGTTTATGAAATGGGAAGACACCGACACGGGCACGAGGCAACACACGCGCGGCGACAATGCGACCGCACAAAACACACAAAAAAATACGAAGAGGATGGACTGCAAAGCGCCGGCCCCCCTCCCACCATCTATCTATCTCCGTCTCTTCGGGCCCATTTAGCTGCTCTGCTTGGCTTTGACGCTGCCACAGAGGTTAGACTTAATGACACGTTGGGAAAGAGACGGGGACGTGAGGGGAGGGAGGGAGGGAGCGAGCCAGCCAGCCAGCCAGCCGGCCAGCGCAAGAGGGGCAGCTGAAAGGAAAGAGGGAAAAGAGAGAGGGAAAGAAAAGAGGATGGATGGGTGAGGTGCGTGAAAGGAAGGACGGATGAGAAAGAAGGGGAAGACAGAACGGCTTAGCTGACTGAAAGTAAACGACTTTCATGAGAAACTAGTTGAAAGTAGAGAAGAATAAAAACTCACCAAAATGAAGTCTTCCTCTAGAGAAGATATCTGATGAGCTTGCTTTATTGGATACGAATTGACTGCAGCTTCCTGTAGAACCAAACAGCAGAATTTCTATTTTGTCACGCCATGTTGATGTTTCTGGTGAGCATGCATTTGGTTTTGCCTGCACAAACATAATATGTAATATTCCAATAAAGTGATCAGGTGCACAGGCACAATTCCTCTTAATCCAACTCTTTGCGATGGATCTCATTAGATTGCGCAGGTGTACCTAATCGCGTATACCCAGGGAGTGTCATACAATTAAATGCACATTATTCCACTCTCATGTGCAACTTTAGGTCCCGGAGCCGCCTTTTTTGAACAGATGTCAAAGTGGCGTAGTGTCCCCGAGCGACAGTCTGCCTTTGAGGGATGGCAATTTCACACCCTCGTGAATTAAACTCACTTGAGGAGCAACAATATGCACACACACATGCACACATACACACGGACAGAAAGACAGACATGCACATACAGGCAAAATGGCAAATCACCTAACTGCTCACTTTGTCATCGGCGCACTCAAACAAACAAACAAACAAACAAACAAACAAACGTCAACAGGGGCACTTCTCATCAGGCCGTTGAAATTAGCAGCCATTATCACTACCTGCAAGTCTGCACGCTGTCAACAAACCACTGCCAACGACTGACAAGTAAGGCGGAAATTGGAAACTAGCACAAGAAAAAGAATGTTTTTGTGTCTGTAATAACCAAGATAGTATATTTAATTAATCCCTGATTTTACTGAATACTACACACACCAGTTTCTTAAGAGCCCTTTTTCCCCCTCTGTAATGATTTCATTATAACAATGAACGCAAACCCGTCACTCATTTCAATTAGCCAACTAACAGCAAACTAATGAGGAAAATTTTAAAGAGTTAAACAACAACCCTACTTTGAAAAGTCGCAGTTAGCTGATTGTTGGTCATCAGTGGTGGCTGGCATTCATGTCTATTTTATATAATGAAATACTTAATCAAGGGAATAATCAGATACAAGAGGCTTTAAAATGTGTACCAATTTAAATACCAATGTATGTTGGGGGGGGGCAAAAAAAATTTTTTTTTAAGATAATCAACTGAGTAATGAAGTTCCATAAAGAAATTATTCTTCACTCTTAAGAATACTGGACTATTCATCAAAGTACACTTTGGACCAAATGTTCAAGACTGCTGCTATTGTTTGAAGTAAAACTCAAACAAGTCGGGGCAGTCTTATAATTAGGCAAATTGTCTGGGCTGACGAGATTTCCAGCATTTCATAAAAAGTGATGAATAAAGTTTGACTGTGTTACAAAGTTGAATGATTTTAGGGGCATCATTCTGCAGTTGGGATCAATGTCAACAAAGTTGGGCACGCTATTTGTAAATAAAGGCAAAATGCAGGAGTTAAACACAGTCAAACTGTGGTCCAGAGAAATTTGCATTCTTGGCTACAAATTGAACTTGGTGCAACTGTGTCAGTCTTTCATTGGTTTTATTTGGGAAGGGGAGGGAGCAAACGGAAGGCTGGAGATTTGAAACTGGCAACCAATGACTTACCACAGACATACAGAAGTCGCTGTTGCTTCTCCACGAACGAGAATCGAAACCAAACGCGCCTTGCGTTATTTAACATTTTCTTTGCTCTTTCGGTCCCTCACCGATAAGACGCGCAAGAAAATATTCGATTCCCAAACGAGCGACCTACTTGCGTGCTGTCCCTGCCATGTAACTAACGCAAGGCCAACGTGCTCAATATGGCCCAACGCGCAGCGTGCGAGCTGAGCTGAGCTTTGGCCAGCGTCCACGTGCGCAACTGGAAAAATGCATGTAATTGGTGAGATTCTCTGGCTTCCATCAGGACAGTAATTGGCCAGAGAGAGCTCTTGTGAGAACTATGCGGCGGGCGCAAACGTTTTCCCCGATAATCCCATCTTGTGAGCGTCTGGCGGTGTAGTGGTTAAGAGTGCCACCAAAACTAAAGAGGCATCTGATCTGAATAGCGGTGAAGGCCAGCTCAACTCACCTCAGCTCAGTTGTCTCTTTTTTTTGTTGTTGTTGTCAGCTTTTTTTTCCATGCTGGAAGATGTTGGTCTATCTGAGGACATGCTCTGTGGAGGAAACAAGGAGAGCCAACACATTACAAAAAAGATGGCATTTTTGCATCACGTACACATTCAGGGCCAATAACGAGGCGCTCTAAATGGGCCGTGCTAGCCTTGGAATAATCGGGGAGCCAAAAAAACCAATAGAAAGGCTTTTCTATCATTACATAAGCTCCATTCTGCTTTCGATTTACGTTGCGCCACGGTCGCCTTTTGAAAACAATTATCAAATATGTCTTTCTGCTCAGTCTAATTAACACCTCAAACTTGCTGGCCACAAGCCTTGTCAGTGGAGCTGTAACAAATAGCATGTGTGTTCCATTTTGTGGTTAGCATTTTTTGGGGGGGAGGAGGGCACTTTTCGATTGATTCTGACAAAATGTCAATCTCCAGAGAACAATCAAACCCCAAGTGAGACTCAAGTTGAGTTGAATGACACATGGCAGAACTTGTTCCAAAAAACTGCGTTGGCGTCTCTTCACGCCTAAGTCCCGCAGGGCGGAGCCTCGAAGCCAGCACGACCAGTGGAGAGCAGAGACACTGAACATGAGTCCTAAATTACAGCCTTACTAAAGAAACAAAAACAAACCAATAGAGCAACCTGTTTCTTATTACCAAACAAGCCAGGCTGAACGAGCGGAGGAAATCAATGGTGTTGTTTTTTAAGCAAAATGACAATATTTACCTCAGCTATACCTTCAGGAGACAGCTTAGGCGTTTTTTTTTTTTTCTTTACACTTTAATGAGGCAATAAATATACAGCTTTTAACTCTTTAAAGGAGAGGCTGCTCTCGAACCTGTCGTTTATATGATTGGCTTTTATAGACCTGTCACCACTCTGGATTGTTTTTGCTTCCTGGCTCGGGCTCAACTACATTTCATCCACTGTTGCAAATTTTATGAACGAAACATGAAGCAGCAAAAAAAAAAAAAAAAAAAACGTTTGACATAAATGAGTGGTTATTATCAAATAAAATGGTTTTACAGCGAAGTAAAAGAAAGGCAATCATAAGTACAGACATTTATGGCGTAAGAAAACAAACGGGGCTTTTAATGCAACATAAGTTGCGGTCATTAATGTTTTTTAATAGGTAATAAAGAGTGCAGTGCTTTATATTTCCTTGGTGACTCTAATCAAATGAATGGCGGAAAAAGGGGGAGTGGGTCTGTAATATGTCTGAATAAAGCAACTTTGACAAGTTTGTAATCTCAGTCAGAGGTTATTTACTTTTGGAAAAACGGCCGTCCGCTAAGTGGCACACACTCCATTCAGTGTTTGTGGGATGCACTTTTTTTTTCCCCTCAATATATGTTTTTCATGCAATTTACCACTTGCATGCGAGCCGCATAGCACACAGGGTGTTCATTAACCTTTAAAACAGCAGAGCTTTTAATTTGCCGCTAAGACAACGTCACTCTAATTGATCCTTTTAAATATGAAAATTTACATACGTGCATAAATAATCGCCCGCAATGAACTCACGCGCGCCGTCGACGGCAACAATTACAGCGACATTCACTTTACTCGTCCCTGTTACGTGAGCAGGACGTGCGCCCTCGCATTTGAAAATCACACATGCCGTTCGATTCGTTTAAATCAATTAGCTAAATATCAAATTGAGGCAAATGCAAATGCCTTTACTTTTCTTTGGCAGGCTTCTTGGCATTAGGGTAACGGTGCCAATCATGAACACAAGTGCATACACTAATTGTGAGTCTCAAATGCTCAAATTTCACCAAAGTCTTCGAGGTTTAAAAATGACACTTTATGACAAAAGAGACCCCAAAAAAAAAAAATCCTTACTACTACTTGACCCACGGACATCTTTGATGACCATTAAGACTTGAGCGAAATTCCATCATTAAAAAGCTCAGCTAAGAAATGATTTCAACGCTGCACGGAATTCCTGCAGGTGTCTGGCAAACCAGAACACTTAGACAAGCTATCAATCAAATGTCAAATTACGCGTTGCCGCTCTGAGTCGAGACCTGGCATGCGCGGTAATTGGTCGAATTTACACCTGCGGAAAAGGTATTAAATATCCAGATTTATATTTTAGTGAGCCAGTTGATGTCAGAAGTCATGTTGGTAGCACATTGAGGCAATTCGACTGAGAGCGGCCTTAATTCAGTTTGAGTTTTACTGTGAAAGAAAGGGAAAATTGGCCGTTTAAAAGTCAGCTGAGCTCATAGTCTTTCCTCAAGTTTGTCGGTGTTGTAATGCAATCCACTTCATCTCCTGCCTCTCCATGGAAACGCAAATGCCCACGTTGCACCATCAAAGAGACACCCCAAAAATAAATAAACATCAACATCTCTGTTGAGTGAACCCAATGAGGGCCCCCTTGGGAGAGACCGGGACCACGCAGTCCAGCCCTTCACGGTTGCATAATGAATATCACAAATGGATCTTATAATTACAGGAGGGGTCGGTGCTAATAAGTGGGCCCGAACATCCATCTATCAAATCTATTTCAATTTCCAGGGAGTAGGTTTGAAATGATTGTGTTTTTCTGTGCTGGCCAATTAACTGTGTTGTTGATTAAGTTGGCACAAAAATCAACTCAAAGAATTAAAACATGAGCTGTGAGGCAAAAGAGATTGCACAGTGGTTAAAAATCCTTTGAGAATATTTTACCTCGGAAAAGAACTCGCGTGATTTCAATTCTGCACTTGGCCGACAATGATTATATTTAATTGCTTTTTAATTGCGCTCTAGCCAAGTCAAGAACAATTGTCATTAACCAAGCAGGTAATTCTTTCAAAGCCGAGCTGGCCTGATGGCAAGTAGGTGGAAGGGGGGACAAAAGCGCACCGCTGCGATTGTGGGATCGCTATTGAAAAACAAAGCCAATACTTTGGCGTGAAACGCCGCTGGAATACCATCAAACTCGTCATGATCATTTCTCGGTTGGCACGTGTGAAGTACGCTCTTAATTCATACTTTAGAGACGTTAACAAAGGCGCACACTGCATTAACTTTCCCAGACTTGAATTGAATCTGAAAAGACGGATTTGTTTTTTTTTTCTCCACTGGCATCAATTTACATGCGCTCTGTCTGTGTTTTGCCAGACGAACATAATCAGCATATTAGTGTAAGTGAGCAGGCTGCTGATCACGCTGGGATTGGACCAAAGTTTACAACGCAGAGTCCGGACAAGATCCAGGGGGCATCGCTCTGACAGGGCCGCTGCTAAGCTTTTCTACACGCGGTATATTGCAACCGGGGAGGAAGATTATGATGGTTGATTAGCAGCGCCATGTCGGCGGCAAAATGATTACTTAGGGAGGGGGTGGGGTGAGAGGACTTACTTGTGTCTACGGAGAGCAGACCCAAATCAAGCCGCAGCCTCTCCCAACCATCAACTGCCATGGCAGGAGTCCAGCTCCTCCGTGTGCAAAGCCTGAGATGAACTTGCTGATGTAATACTAGCTTCATGGCATCTCCTGCGGGTTTGTGCTAGACGGCTGCACAAATGAAGGAAAAAAAAAAAAACTCGCAAGTGAACAAAACTCTTAACATAAAGGAAACTCATTTAAGAATGAAATATTTTCTTACTTTTCGCTCCACCTCTACGGGCATAGTGCCGCTCCTCCCGATGTTCCTTGGCTACCTGGAGGCAGTATAATAATATGATTGCTTTTTTTGCAAATGCTAAACAATAGTCTGTGTTAAATAAAACGTGTTAAATAAAACAGCTCCTTTCCCACGGGATCATTCTAAACAGGCAATAAAAATAAGCTTCCAATCTTCACAATGACAGCTGAGTGATGCCAACAGCATTTTGCCCAGTCCGAGTTTTTTTCTTTGAAACCGTATTCTGATCCTCACCACCTAGCTGTTTTCCCTTCTCAGCGGGCATATAACTACACTCCTCGGAACCCAAATTCGAGTTGGGAACGTTGTTTACAAGTAACATAAATGCATGGTGTTGGATAGGCCCGGCTTGATAGAAAGACAGCTCTCCTCTGCTGATAGTAGTGGCAAAGAGGAGCAATAATCCCCTGGACCAGGCATCTTGATATTATTACTGACAGTCTTCCACCCACCTAGAGTGCACTTGCACACAGACACACCCCTAAAGTATCACACACTCACACACACACTTACAGGTGAGCGCTGGCGGTGGGTATCTGTTTGGAGAGGACACCCGCCGGTCTGACTTCAAAATGCCCACAGCAGCTGGCAGAATGCTATTTTCCCAGCAGGCTCTTTTAACAAAGTTTTTTTTTAAGCCTACAGGAAATAGAAAAAGCGGAACGTTGAGGAAGCACAAAGGAATTAAAGGCAATGAGGAGGAGGAATATGTCAGAGTAAAAGAGAAAGCGACGTCTTTGTCAAAAATGTCTCGCTGGGAGCACACGGAGGATGAAAAGTCATTTGCACGTAATAGATTGCTTCAACCGCATCCCTAAATTTACACGACCGTCGAGTTTTGTCTCTGTTGCACTTGCTAGCGACATTCATCTGACAAAACGGAAAGCGTGCAAACGGCTTGTCATACGACCCCCTGCGAAATCCATCGCCCCTGACTCATTTGCCTGAAATTGTTCCACCTGGAAAAACAGCAGCAGGCACGCTAGCAAGCGACGACTCGCCATTCATATACCAACCTCTTGGTATTGCATTGCAACGAGATTGTGGAAAGCTTAAAATGCAGGAAAATAAGTGGCTTACTTTTTGCCCGAGATGCACCAGTTGGATTTTCCGTCCGTTGAATCCAGGCTCCATTGGTTCTGGGTCTGTTAAATCGAGATGACACTGTGCATTATTAGGGAAATTTCATTTTTAGTCTATTCCCTGCATGTGCGACCTCTTTAAAATATGATAACAAATATATACAACTTTATTCTTCCCATATATGTGAAACATTTCCTTCCATCTTTGGACTGCAAATTATTTTCCAGTACAAAAAAAAAAAATTCAAAATGATATTTTGACACAGAACGTGGGCTGTAGGGTCTTAATAGATTTAGCCTGATGCTAAGACCGCCATTTATCCTGTTCCAAAGGCACACAATGCAGCCGAGTGCTTCTGAATAGCACGGCCAATTACAGTGCATGTGTGTGTTTGTGCGTGTGTGTGTGTGTATGTGCGCGCCTTGCTCTCGCTCCTTTTTCCCAATTCCAACCCCCCACTACTCCATCTCCCTCTCGCACACACACATAGACACACACCTTAAAGCAGATGGAATAGCGAGGAGCGACACAGCCACGTGCACTTTGCTCTTTGTAGAAGCCCAGGTGGTTACCATGGTGATTTTTTTTTTTTTGGACTAACCCTAACATTTTATTACCCATCATTATGTGTCATTAAATACATACATATTAATGCAAAAAAACAGTGGCATGTGTGTGAGGAAGGGGGGTGCATCTACAAAGATGGAAACACCTGAAAGCGGCTTTTGGGTGGTTTGATGTCTCCTCGCCATATATGATTAAAGTATGATCAACATTATGTGCACAGCCGGCCAGTCACAGGTCACTTTATAACAAGTGCAAACAAAGGGATACATTACAAGTCGATGATACGGGTGTAGCAAAATGATGAGATTTCATTTTAAGATGATATTTGGAGTTTAACGTGTGATATTAACATTTTGAAGGTTTCTAATTACCATGACGCTAAGTTACCATAGCCTGGCTATGGTGTTTCCCATCATATTGGCATTATATTACAGATATTAGAATTAACATAGCGGACTTAAATTAGGCAGTTTTTGCTTTTTTTGTATTTGTGTAATATGTGCAAGTTTTTTTCTTTTATTCAGTGCAGCTACGACAGTGGACTGAGTTGTGCAGTACTTTAATGGATATAAATTGGGTGGCATTGGTCATGGGGGAATCAAACCCCAAGCGTTTTATGCCAAGGGAATCGCTTCAATCATCATCTGTCTTCAGTGTGTGCATGCGCAGCGACGTGTGAATGCCTTTAATCAGCTCTCGTGCCATCATGGTGAGTAAGATCATCAGCGCGGCATTAGATGATTAGCTGATCAACTTAAAGCTAAACTGCTGCGATTTTGCTAATCAATTAGCCTTATTATTATTAGGCTACATTATCGCTAAAGCCGTTCAAGCACGCTTGACAGTAAAACAAGACCGCTTGACAAAAACTGAAGTGCGGGTCATTTTTTATGATGGCGCGTGCGCTTTAGTACTTTGAATGGCTCCTCCGACATGCTCGTGAGGCTTTTGGCGCTTGGAATCATTTGTTTCGCGTTATGTGTTCATTTATTCATTGAAATGGATTGGGTTCGTTTATTCCCTAAATCTCACCATGGTCAATATTTTAGGGGAGTCCACAGGGACCATGAAACTTTGTTAATGAACAACAACCTGAACTTTGCTGGGCCTGTTTTGTTTATTCTTAGGTTCTTGGCTGCCTGCGAGAGTAAACATCAATAGTTCCTTCCTCATGATTGGTGTAAATGGTTCCAATGCTTAGCGCATTGCCAGTCCATCTGTGCTTTTTGCTGGGAGGAGGAAAAAGTGCAAAGAAAATGCGATGACTACAAAAGCAAAGGTTAACATTACTCACAGCATAAAAACAATTTAAAAGGGAGCAAAGGGGCTCTAATGGCCCAACGGTCTTCAAAGAAAATGTATTTTGTGCTCAAAATAATTCATAGCTTTTTGCCGCAGTGGCTTTTCAGCTTCCCTGAGGCACAGCATGAGACGCTGTATTTTTCCCAGCAGGCCCTCTGCTCCTCTCAAAATGGCCTCGGCCAGGGTAGAGCTCATATCTCCCTGCAAATATTGACAGCGGCGAGTCCGCGGCTTATTGGGAAAATAGCCGTAAGTAATGTTTTATCAGTTGATGCAATCTTGGCGCGGCTATTTTCTCCTGTCGCATGACAATATGGTACGCGATTAATGATTTGCTCCTCTGACATTTCATTTCCCGTCACTGTCAATCTGCGGCAAGTAACTCAGTTACTTGTGGCATTTAAGCGGAGTGGTCTCCTCGTGTTTTATTCATGAAATGTAAAAAGTACTCGAAAATGAAAACGGCCTTCAGATTGGTCGCGCTCGTGTGTTCCGTCTCCACACTTAGCAATCAAACATGCGCGTTTCTGCCATCGACTAAGTGGCTAATAGTGATAAACCGCGCGACCTTTGAACTTCCACGGCTGGAGGGGTCTCCTTGCCCGCGTCCCAAAGGGCCCACGCGTCGTGACAGCTTGAGCGATGGCCGTCTCGCTCGTCTATTTTTAACCCGGCACTAAACACGGAGCCTCCGAAATAGAGGCCGAGTCCTAAACAAATGATTACGAGGGCACTTAAGGTCTGCCCGATGACCAGCGCGTCCCTATTAACAGCCAGTAAAGGAGGCCCCTCCGGGGTCGGAAGGTTTAAAGACCTTTTAATAAAAGTAAGGCTGGACATGCTGGCGAGGAAGAGACCAAGTTGTGTCTTACTTTGAAATCGCTGACAAGTTAATAAGCCCCCTTTTCAAAGGCCCCACCGCAGCAGAAATGGCCAGTGTGTCCTTACTTTTATTGCTCTCATCTGTCACTCACTCACATCTTTCCGATCTGAACTAAAACAGCTGTAGTCATTTTTATTTGAATTGGCTTAATGTGAATTCTTATTGGAGTGCCTAATGGAGGTTTCAAAAAAATGTATTTACGACATTCAAATGTATAAGACATTTTTGGTCTGTAAAAACCATAAAGAGTCCGCTTGTGGTTCTGACTTTGTTCTTGAGTACCACAACGACATAATAGTGGTTCCCACTCACTTGCTACTGTGGTGTCAGATGGAAAATTGAGACTTGTAGGAAAAGTAGTAATCTGTCACCTGACATCAAAACAAGGATTCCCAAACTACGATAAAATGACTCGCTTATTTAAAAGAGTGTCTGGCGAGTACATTGTTGTAACTGCAGGGATATTTCAGCAATTCACAAATGGTATTTATTTATTTTCAAATTAATCATATTTGACACTCAATTAATCGTTTGGATTTCTATCGTTTTTTTTTCACACGTTACGGATATTTGCATTTTTTTTAAAGATGACATTTGCATGAGAAATTAATGACAAACCTTGTGCTCATTAGCTAAATACTGCAATGTGAGCTTGTTGTCCTTTCAGACATCCTCCTTTATCTTCATACAGCCAAGTGGCTTCTTTATATAATGGAGAGTGACAGGCCGCCTTTGTTTAGGCCACAATAACACAGCGTTTGAATAACTTCTCAATGACTTTAAGTAAGCCGTCCGACTCGCTCTGCTTCCATTCAGCGGCACGGCGCGATAACCCGGATTGACGTCTAGCTTGGATTGGATTGTGGATTACTCCAAACATTGGGTCCAGCGGACTTCTGAGCGGTTTCACCTTCCTGCGCGCACGCGTCACCGAGGCAGAGCACATCCGCCTATGCAAATTGGAACACGTGCATTCCTAAACATGGCACACGTGCGAGGCGTACGCATTTAATTCAAAGGGCCAGCTTTGCTTCACTTCGGAAAACTAAACCTCGAGGACGACGGCGCTTCTGGGTGAATCTGTTTAGTATCTTTCACTTGCGATGAGACAAACGCTAAGCATGCCTTCGGGGCGTCTGGTCCGGCCGCGAGGCACCGGCCGGCCGGGGTGGTCGGGCGGGTGATGCTCTGAGATGGTCCAGACAGGCATCGGGGGCCGGCTCGAGCGCTTCCCTTTCACAAAAACAAGGACCCACAATGAAGCACGCTCAGACCCTGCAACCCGAGAGGGCACAGGGGTCCTCCGCCTGGCCCGGGCTGGGATAAGTGAACCCAGATGGGAGCAGGATGAGGGAATGAGCAAGTGGGGGGGGTGACACCCCTGCCCCTCCCTCGCCTGGTTGCCTGTCAGATTCCTGTGCATTCTCAATGCGAGATGCATTGTGGGAAATGATCACAGGGGCGTTTGCCTTTGAAGGCGAACTAACGCAGCAGCAAATCTCATAGTCTTTTCCTGTTCCTCTTCCTGCCAAGCTGCACCTGGGCTCAAAGAGGGAGCGGGAGTACGATTGAGAGCGAGCATGCTCGTGTTTGTTTTAATTGCTTAATTGATCATCCCGGTGATGCAGGGAGTTTTACACTGTAACATGAATGGTGTGACTAATTTTTTTTTTTTTTAACGGATGTGGGATCGCTATTCATCTTAACAGTAGATGGAACGAAGCAGTCACAAACGCTTTAAAATTCGTACCTGTTTCCTTGGAAAAGAGCATTCAAAGTTCATTAAAAGAGCATTCAAAGTTCATCCACTCTTGAAAAAGAGTGAAATGACATTTTTGCGAAATCTCATTCTGTTCTTTTTATTGTCTTGATAGTGGGATCAAATCATAGCATGCTGCACCTGTCCAAATCTCAAATTGGGTTTTTTTTTTTTATTATCGCCGCATTTATGATGGAAAATTGAGGAACTCATGAAAAATAGCAATAATTTGAACATGGTGAATTATGATTCAGTAGCACTTGAAAGCTTCCCCCCCACCCCCCACTATGCACTGCAGCAATGCGTTTGTCACCAGGGAACTCGGCAATAACGTGTTTGTCACCTCCAATCTACCGGTCTCCTCTGATGCCATGCAGAGGCCACCCAACTGAAACACACACCGGCCCTGTTTGTCCGCCTAAGGTTTAGAAGACTACGAGTTCAAAAGCAACAGGTATGCTCTTTCCAAAAAAAAAAATAAATACATACACGCACGCCCACACGTTCACAAAGCTGGAATAAATGATGCATTTCCTCTTTGGCTTGATGATTGCAGTTTGCTTATGCTCCCCTGTAACCTGCTTTGCCATTCCAGGGACAACAAGGGTTAAGTTAAATGAGGCAACACTTCCTGAGAAGAAACAACTGTCACATCTTCAAAGCGATTTGCCTCCATTTTGAACACGTGTCCCAATACTTTTGTCTCGATATTGTAATGACTTGGGTAAACTACATGCGATGGGCCTCCTTCTTGTTTTACGTGCTTCTTCGACTAATCGTATGGAAAAGTGTTTTCGTCTTTTGCACGCGTGAAGATGAGAGCATGCATGCCTGCGTTGGCTGCTTGTCTTGCCCCGAGGGGAGATAAATAGCTGAGTGTTGTTGTCCAGAGAGCAGACACTCAAGACACTCCGCGCTCACAGATGATTAATTGTTTCCTCGTTGCGACTGGGACCAGTTGGACTGCGACTGGGCCAAGGCCTCCCACCCTTGCTTTCAAGGCGTGCGTGCGTGTGTGTGTGTGTAAGTGAGAAAGTGATGAAAAACAGAAGAAGAAGAATGCAACGCCTGTCACCAGTTCCGAAGGCGCCCGCACGCTAAAGCGGTGACGTCTTGATTGGAAGCGAGCAAACGAATCGATTGGATCAATTTGGCCGTGCAAATGTTTTATGTTAACTTGACAAAAGAAATGATGCAATGTTTGCGTTTGACATCTCGCTCCGCTCGTGCGGTGACGATGCGACTACTGCGACGTGCAATTAATCATGCGCTAATGACTCACTCCGACAACTCGGAGGAATTGTTGAACGGTGGCTGCACACTGATTCTTTCGGTCAACACCGCTGAAGCGGATCTGCAGTGATTTTCATGGGAGTGTGAAAGTGACTGCTGACTGATTAATTACAACTATCAGAGGTCCGATAATTCCCCAGCGGGGATATTAACATTAAGTGTGCTTTATTACTTTGGGGGGAAAATAAGCTTCTGCGTGGGCTAAATTATTTCTTGTTTATTTAGTCTGCATCGGTGAATTGTTGCACTTTCCTATAGAACTCGGCAGATTTTTTTTTAGGACAATGCTAAATGAATCAAACATTTTGGTTCTGTTGTGGCCCTCTTAATGCGTCTTCAAGTCACGTCTCAAGCACCAGGAGAGTGTTAAAAGTGAAACATACCCGTCTGTGGGCCATCATGTCGGATGGGGTAAAAGTCTGGACGGTGACGGTGAGCCCATGACGCCGACGTACACCTCCCGGATGATCTGGTGTCGTGTTCACGTGGAAGGACTCTGTGGCTGAGGTGTGATGGCTCTGAGGGGGGAAAATAATCAGAGGAAAGTGTGAAATACTAGCCGGGTTTTTAGGTGGGGTGTTTCCATCATATGTAGGGTCGAGGTAAAATACTTGACGCTCACCCAAGGGTCATACTGAAGCCTTACATTTCTGAAAACCAAAGTAATGACGGTGTCATGTGATATTTGGGGGAATCCTTTCTGCTTGGGGTACTTTTATGGCTCTGTGCATTTGGACAACATTTAATAAATGTCTTACAAAAGCAGATGAGTATTTCAGCATAAAGGACACTGGATGGATGGTTCCGATGATAAAGCAAGTATCCTGTGGTCACTTCAGACCGCTTATTAGTTACATTTTAACTTTAATTGAGGCAGTTAAGCTCAAACGAGACTTAAAAGCGCCGGCCCCCGTCGACACTGATGACCGTCTTATAAGGGACCTTCGGTCGGACCCTCTGGTCTTTTCATAGGACACTGGCCAGCATCCTTTGGGTGAGTTGCACCCCCCACAATAAACAGGCAGGCCTTTGTCACCGGGGGTAGGTGGGGTCTCAAGGCTTGCTCCTCATTATTATTTTCTAAAGTAATTACACCTTATTATCTGTGTTTATTTTAGCGGGGGTGCGAGTGTGCAGGTGTGGGCCATTCTGAAGCCCATTGGCAGACTCACTAGTGCATGTACCCCTGAGAGTCTTTTTTTATTATTAACTCTCTCCCCTCATCTTTACTTTTAGGGGGTGTTCGGCGTAGCATTGTAGCCCCGTTGCTAATTTCAGCCCAACAAAAGAAACGTGCAATTAGGGCCATTATAGCAGCAGCTGTGTGCTTCCGAGCCACGCAAAGACAGCGCCGTTTTCTCGCCGGCTCGGAGATATTTCTAAAAGCAAAGCCATCATGGCGCGCGGCAAGCGCGAAGCGGTCAAAGTGGCCTATAGAGTGTGCAGGAAAGACAAGAAAATAAAGCTTTTGATACTGCCGCGTTTCTCCAGTGAAAGCAGCGGGGAGTCGCGCCCACAGATTCGCAGGCCTGGAGAACAATGGATCTGCCATCTCCCAACGTGAAGTGTTATGAAAAAGTGCTCGCAGCCGCAGCAGCTTGGCTGCTCGCTCGCCTGCGGTTTGCCGCCGCGTGGGCGCAAGGACATTTGCAAGTAGGGAAATGCTCTTTTGAACTGCTGCACAAAGGCGTTCAGAGGAGCAAAGACCCCCACTGAGGATGAAGAACCTTCATTTAGTGCACCTTTGTAGATTTCCACATGCATGAATTGTCATTAAGATTTAGGCACTATTTGGTCAGATGTGGGTCAAACTGGCCCTGAGCGTTAATGAGGTGAAGACAGTCTTATATTTTGTTTGTTAGTTTCAAATACTTTCATAATAAGTACCCCGGGGTCAATGTACTGCTGATCCTGAAAACAAACAAACAGGGTTACTATGTAACAGAAAAATTGTAATTTATTCAGTTATGTTTCTGGGTCAAACTGACCCGGGAACATTATTGCTGTACCTGAGAAAAAAAACACAGCAGTCGAAAAACAGACCTCAAACACTAACTATTTATCAGAATCATTACTTTCTGGCACTATTAAATAAGCCGAGAAATGGTTGCCATATTTAAAATTGTGCTCTCCGTGACATCCACGTGTTCAACCCACCAAATTATCCTTTCATCAGTCAACATCAGCCTTCACTTTCATGTTGAATCGCGAGGGTCACAAAGAAACAACAAAATACCGGCGAGGAATTAAAGAGCTGATTACGTCGGATCAAAGACGAAGCCGCTCGAGGGAGCGTCGAGCGCCTGCGGATCGGTGCGGGGTCGAAAACCGACGTGGGCCCGCGGAGGCCCTGGTGGCGGCAAACACAAGGGAATAATCTTACGCTCTCAGCACAAACAAAATGGCCGAGGGTTCCTCCTCTGTTGCTCACACTTATCGATTCTCTTGCTTGACTGACTTTGCAACCGTCACAATAATCGGCCCGGAGTGACACACACAGCCATTGCAGTTAATTGATAAACTAAATGTTTTTGAATATATAAATGACATCACTGTAGAGATCTGCTGTACACACTTGCATGTTATGTCATTGGGTGGTTGTATTTATTAAAACGGAAATTAAATACTGAATTGCATTCTCCAGGAGGGGAAACATTCTTGTGTTTTCTTAAATGCAACCAGAGATTTTACTCGTTTCAGGATTCAATACCTCTAAATACAACAATAGGAAACAAAAAGTAAATAGTGTTACGCCTTATTAATTAGATTTAGGGTTAATACATTGCATTATTAAAGGTATACTGTAAGTATAAGGTGTATGTGTGTGTATGTATATATAATATATACTTTTTTCAATTGCTGTTAATTCGCCCTCATTAAGGCTTTCAAGTAAACAAAACATGTAAGTGGTTGTGCAAATAATAAAACCTAAACAAGAGTTCTCATTGGTTAGTCATACCCACCTCAGTCGGAGCTTGCTGTGCAGGGGGGAGAAAAAGAGAGAGAGAGAGATAGGCCGCAGCATTTAAAGGTGCAGCATACAAACCTTTCTGTGAGTCATTAACTCGGATTATATTTCAGTCCTTTTAGGACTACACAAATGTGAAGATTTCCTGAACTGATGTGTAAACAAACAAGCATAATGCATTGTACAAAGAATGAAGACTCAGTGCTATTTCCCATTTATGGAAGATGCATCGATGTCATTTGAAGTGGAGAAAAGTCCTGGTCGTAGTGACACCCATTTTACCTCATTAAGTTCCCAGAGAGGGGACGGGCCAGTGCTCGAAAGCTTTTTGCTGAGGGAAGGAGAGTGGCGAGGCTAAATTGGCCACTGGTTCAGTACAAGACTCCCTGCAGAGCAGAGCGGAAGAGTAGGGCCAGGCTGGCAGCGGAGGCAGGCCCAGGCAAGGCGGGCTCAGGGCCCCATGCTGAGACCCCCTCCCTACCTCTGACAAACACGCCAGTGGATAATCTCTTCTTCGGGGTCTCGGCCCGGCACTGCGGGCCTAAAAAAGGGAGGGGGCCGTTATACAGCAGCGTGCAGAACAAGTTGGAGTGTGTGCGCCTCCTTTGACACCTTCAACACTCAGAAAACACCAGTCAGACATTTTGCTAGAAACATCACAAAGAATTCTCTCACAAAATAGTTATTGGTAACGTCCTTATTAGAAACTTAATAGAAACTGTTAATTCAAGTTGGCTATTTTTGTGGCTACACATACAAACTGTTAATTCAAGTTCGATGCCATGGCAACACACCCTCATTGATGAAATTCACACAAAAATGATCATGATTAAGATAAAAATTGTTTCATCCAAGCATTTTATTTCTTTCAAAAATTCTTACAAAATGAAACAAACATAAGCTCTCCTTCCCTCCCACAATATTCACAGAAAAATGTCCATCTTAACCACATGGATCTTGTCAGCCACTACGACGTCTCCATCTTGTAGCCATGCTTTTCCAGCTCCGCTCTACCGGGAGAAAAAAAAGGAATGATGAATTTCAATAGAAATGATTGTCAATGTCACTCAAATAATAAATGTTGCATAGCAGGTATGTCAATGGAACTCAAGCACTTGAAAGGACAAGTCAGTGGGTAATTCATTTGGTACATTAGGCACAATCCAATTAGATCCAATGCAAAAGCTGCATAAAAATGACTCTGAAAACAATAAACAGACTGAATCACATGATTTAATGTGTTCAGCTGTACAAAATATATATAGATTTGATTGGCTATCATTTAAAAACTTTGAATTGTTTTGTTTGAATAAGTTTCAATTGATTAATTAAATAGGATGTTAATTTGAAGTTTTCAATTTACCATCACAGTAAGAACTTCAAAGGGGATACATTTTGAAGAATTTTTTTTTTTTTTTTTTGATTTATTTAAATCTTTGGTTATCTGTCCATTTATCAAATTATATATGAGCTGTTCTTCACTTGGAATAAATACCTTAACTGGTTGGAGAAATCATCCTCGACGTTATCGTCGTCCCAGTTGTCTTCCCAAACATGAGCATCTTCATCCTCGTCCAATCCCGTCCAGTCTGAATATTTCCGCAATGGACCGAAATAATACGTGGAAAAAGAACCAGATGGATACGTTTTGACTGAAACAAATGTTTTCTCGGGGTGGAGGAAGACGTCATAACACTCACAAATTGTCCTTTTCAACAAACCCGTATTTCAGCTAGTGTCCATATCACCTCACAACCCGCTAATACCTTTAGCCATATGCGAACCATAAATGTACTTTCAGACAAATAATGAAGAATAATTAAATTATGACGAGGATAAATCACTTACGGGGGAGGTTATTTAACTATTTACCTAAATATTCGTCAATGATTTCGTTGTTTTGGCTAGTGACGCGATCAGCTTCGCTACGGCTAATTGCCGCCAAGTTAGCCTAGCCCGCTGCGTCATCGCTAGCAGGTCGAGCTCACATAAACTGTTGACAATTAGTCAAATAACAACAGTCGGAACCTGAAATCAAATAATTTGCCAACCTTCGGCTGGGAATTCTTCAAACTCATCGTCTTCCTCCAGTAACCCTAGGTCAACTGGTTGCTTTTTGTCGGTCATGGTAACGGGTGGGATGCGGTGATGCTGCCTTGATGTGAACGGGTGCCGGCGCGCAATGAATTGTGGGTAGGCAAAAATCTTTGAGGCGGGTTGTGGCTGCGCTGAATGCGCAAAGGAGCGCAGCACTGAGCTTTATGCGCTCAGCCTCAAATGTACGATTATTTAGGGTTACAAAAACAACTATTACAATATAAATTCATATGATTTATAGTTTATAAAATATTAATGTTTTATTATTAAATATTTTTGGTCATAAAGGTAAAACATGCTTTATTACTGTAATAATGGATAGAACACAAAGTATAATGTCTTCATGTAAATCTTTTAACTTAAATTTAAAGTGCAGCTACTTACAAAGGGTTTATGCGAGAAAGACAATGAGATGTTGCAACTCTTGCATAAAAGCAAAAGTCTGCATAAAGTCATGCATAATATTCATAGATGTTAAATACATCAAAGTTCTTAGGTTTCGAGTTTGAACCTCAGATACTGTTTGTCTGTTTGTCTCCTCTCCACCATTCATACTCCCACAGTGTACACACATATAGCCCCCATTCGGCACAACCATAAAAGGCTCCTTTCCTGAAAACATATGCACACGATTCAGCAGTCACATCTTAGCAACCGTTTTTCATTTAGGAACAAACGTATTTTGTATCCCATAGGCCTGCTCCAATAATAAAGCGGCAGCCACAGCTTACATGTATTTTAGATGAATGAGACAGCTAATTTAACTACAAAACCACTTGCACCACAATGAAAACGACTCTGACTACTACTGTCATCTGTTGACAGATGGAGCTGAGGTTTCAGCTTAAGACTACTTACTCTATTTTATTTTGTAATTATCTTAAGCCCGTACGCAAGACAATGACGCAACATTAGGAGGCGAAGCAAACTATCCGTAAAGTGTGGGAAGGAAGTATAAATAGATTTGTTTGTCGGAAAAGCCTCAAGCCAGTTGCAGAAATGCTTCCATAAGGCATTATGGCCCTTGTATGTACTTTATTTGCTAAATGGGGAAAAATAATCGAAATGAAAACACTGGACGTCAACCCGCAACACAGAACGGATTGTGTTGCACTCAATAGCGAAGCTTTTAGTCACATCTAGATCTCAACTGGCAGCATTCTCTAAAGTGGAGCTGACTCTGGTGCCAGTGTCACTCAGTCTTTACAGGTGAAGCCCTGGGAAATGGCCTCCACGTCCGCCCAGCATACCTGAGACTGCAGTTACATTGCGGCTGGCGCCTGGAGTCTCTCATCTGCAAAAAAGAAAGGAGGGGGGGGGAAAGGAGTGCGGTGGGGAGGGTCACAAAAGGGAGACACAAGGTGCCCGTCGTTGCACAGACAGACTCCAGCCACCACGGCTTGAGTCTGAGTCATAGCATCACATTTCTGTCCTGAGACAAAGCCCCCTGGGGAAGGAAAGAGCGGCAGCGGCTACAAGTACGCTCCAAAGACGGTCAGCCTCAGATAAAGATTCCGCCATAAGACCACCGGGCCCCTCCCCAGACGGCTGGCTCGTGGCCTTGAGGCAGTGCACGCTGAGAGGAGAATGGTGGAAGTTTGAGAGCGGTAGCGCATCCAGAGATTATCTTGCAAAGATAAAGCCCTCTTCTCCAACATGTCGGAGAAAGCGACACAGGAGGACAGCCGGCCGTCTGCAAGTGTGTCACCTGAGGACGCTGTCTGGACCCCTTTCAATTATAGTGCAATCTCAAATGATTTGAAATGTCAGCTATGATTTAGCCAATCCTAGTCGTGAAGAGGAGAAAGTGAGGAGGAGATCAATTATCTTTCAAGTCTTGCGCTAAGACAATGCAATTTTAATGATGCATTCAAAGTGACTGAACCAGCAAATCCACAAGAAATGTGTAAACTCTGCTCGAAGGAAGTCCGCGGGGATCAAACTATGCTTCCAGGATATGTCTGTCAAGATCCAGTATTAAATTTAATCCTAGCCAGTCAGTAAGTCTGCTCTATTGTCTGTTGTGTGCATGGACACCAAGAGTCGAGGATGTCAATGGGGGCATGTATTCCTAAAATGCCATCAAATGGACTCCAAAAATAAAAGTGTCTGTTTTATCTCATGTTTGCCGCGCACAAGTCTCCATTCATCAAGATGTCTGTCATGGAGAATTTAAGTTTCATATTTTGTCCATCTTGAAAAGCTCTGTCATTCCGAGCTGGAGGTACAGTTTGCCAACAGGCTAATGGTCCTTTATGACAGCACAATCTGATGCCTGTCCTGTCTGGCCTCCAGGTAATCCTGTCCAAATCGGCGGCTTAGGCCTGCTCGGGCTTAAGTTGCATATTTTGTTTTTATCTGGACACTGCTGAATAATGCTATCAGCAGGGGAGAAATGAAATATGGGGGGTCCAACCGGCAGAGAGAGTTTGGGAACAATGACGCCTCTATATATACAGGAGGCTATCTAAAAATGTTCCATAGAAAGGCATTTTTAAAAGTCAATATAAATATGAAATGGTCACAACTCATTCATACTGGCATATGTTTTTTTTAGCTTTCATAATATTATTGTCCTATTTTTTTAAATCGACATCCATTTTTTAAACTGCTATTTTGTTTTGTTTATTTTTTGGCGTAGGAAGATCCCATTTGTTTGCATTGTTGTTAGCTAAGCCATTCATGCTGGGGGGGAAAAAAAAAAGGACAAACAAAACTGTCAAAGCTCTCATGCAAAACATATTTGAATAAAATCCATTTTCAGCGATGTGTGCTAACAGTTTAGTAATAGCGGCGTGTCCGTGTTGCCGTGCCACGCTCCGTTCCTGTATGTGGAAGCACTCACACGCTCTCACCATAGGTGGTTACCCTCTCTGACAAAAGCACTCTAATTGGAAGTACCCATTATCTGCAAAGTCTATCCTCATGCCTTCATCATTAGCTTAACTTGTCCTTTGTGTAAAAAATCAGTTAATTACCAAAAAAAAGGTTGTCACGGTTCATGATGAATGCAAATAATTTTTTATTGACTCCTAACGGATTAGAGGTGAATGAAACAACTGAATTTGTTGCAGCACTATGAAAAATACACTCTTCCCGTTTTTTGATAAATGATGAGGTCAAGTCGAAAGCATGCAGTGATTCATGCTCACCTTTTTTTTTTGCCTTAACAGCTTGAAGTGCATCTTTTGTACTGTGACGTGTCCACGTTCATATTACGCATTTGCACAAACACGCTACCTGAATTTGAACACTTTCGGGTCAAGTTCGCCTACTACCGAACAGATATACCTCCTCCCTTCTTTATCTTTGTTGTCCGTGTCCTATTTTAAGAAGCTAATTACAGATTGTTGCTGCCTACATATCTATCATGGCTTTCCTTTGTCTCACTTGGAGACACTCCTACCTCGCTCCCTTGTTATGTATGGCAGAGCGCATGTTCCTCCTTCAGTGGATAAATGACAAGACCTGCTCTGCTCTTCTTGGACGACTGTCACACCCTCTCATCTGTCATCTCAGTGCAGCCAGCCAAGATGCAAATGAGAAGATGCCAGAGGTGCCGCTGACAGCTCACCTTTCTCTTTTTTGCTAAATGACTTGCTCGGTTCAGCTAATTATGTGCTTTGAGTTTTGCGGGTGAGCAAATGTTGGAGCGTGAGCTTCGCAACAGCCCAAATAAGTGTGAGACTGAAGCTGAAAAAGAGCGTATTGATGTAGCCCCCAATGTCAAGCAATCTTCTCCTCATTGTTGATTTTTGACTCTGACTGACTCTATGTGCACAAATTGCTCGTATGGAATCCCACGCGTCTAATCCCCCGCATGTGGCCATCCCAAAGCCCGGAAAAGTCTGTGATTGGTCTGATTGATAAATGAAGCCCTCCGTATGGTTTTGGGAAGGGGGCCTCAGCGGGGTCTGGACAATGTACAGGAAACCTGGGACAGCTACTTATTAAGTAGTTAGGGCTTCAAGACATGGCTGCAGACAGCCAATGCTGGTGGTCACCTGGCCCGCTTTCTTTTTTTGGCATCCTTCAGCCATCCGTCAGGTCTTGGGACACAGTCCACTCTGTTGCACTGAGGTCAACAGTTATGTGTTTGCTCAGCCTGGTCATGATTAGACTTTGATCAACACCCTTTCATTGATATAAAATAGGAGTTTTTAGAAACAATTCAAAATGTCATTGATGCATGTGCAAACTTAATGACAAAACAGCAAGAGAGGAATAATCATTTCTTTCTCTTGATTGCTTCTTCTCCATTGAACTCTAATACCAATTTCTATTTATTTATATATTTCGGGGGGGGGGGTGAATTATGTAACCAAATGACACATGCAGACCACACGCACAGTTGTGAATAATTCTGAGAGAGATTTTTGAATTTGGTGGCGAGATGTTGAATCCACACGTGCCTAAAAAGTGAATTTAGCAAGTCTTGTGTGCAGCAGGAAATAGATGACTGTTTTATTTTAAGAAGTCACTACCTTCCCGCCATATGTGCATCATCACGGCTTGATTGTCGGTGACCTCGGCTGATTAAACTGGTAAAAGGGCAGCCGCTGGTGCAGCTGGCCGTCTGGCTGTCCGGGGCCTCGGTGCAACAGGGAGGAGAAAGCCTAGCGTGACCAGAGCGGCCACATCGTGACCCCCCGCCCGACACACTCCCAGTCTGAGCACTGTGCTGCACTTGTTCCCCCCCGACGGAGACAAAAGAGCCAGGAACTTCCTCAGACCTTCATTGGGGATGTTTGGACAAATCGGAGCCCACTTTGGCCCGCTCTCCAGAATGAAGGCCACGCAATGAAGCGTGCCATCACGGTGGTGGGAATTTATCTCCAAAATGTGCCCTTTTTGTGAGAAAATCTCTTTTACTAGCTGGTGAAGCTCACTCGTAAGATTTTTACTGGTACTCGGAAGCGTTAAATACATAAAATATTTTCCAGAAGAGATGACTCATCGTTTTGCATTAGCGTGCGTTTGTTTGTTGTTATTTTGGTAGCCTGCAAGTCAAATAAAACAAAGGGGAACCATTTGTGAAGCTTAAGAGCATTTTCGTCGAAGAAACGTCTGAAAGTGAACAAAACAAGCCAGTCCTCCGCTCTCGTTGCGGTTGTGTGCAATTACTGTGAATTGCGATGGCTGGCTTTCAAGGAAAGTTAAAAAAAAGTCATCAAAATAGGTTTTTAACAGGAGCGGCATTGGGCGTAGTTACATCAAGCCGACTTGTCCGATGACAAATTGTCCCGCGGCGGGACAGGATGCTCCAGCCAGCTGGTTGGCCCCCATCGCCAGCTTGATTGATGGTGTTGATGTTCTAAATCGGCCGCCAAACGTACAGCATTTGTAATCGCGCGGCTGCAGATTGGCCCTGAAGATAGTAGGAAGTGGGAAACGAGGCGGGGGAAAAGCACTTGCAGGGGGGAAAAGGACACGTTCCCATGCATGGGACCAAAAAGCACATGGACACACTGATGCCTTCACTGACACACATTGTATGTTTACATCAGCGTCTATCTGGTCATCACGGGGGTCACTGCTCGATCGCGGAACATATCGGGGGGCTCACGGTAATTACAGCGGGAGCTCCTTTATCATACTTTGAGCTCTTTGGCTTTGATCAAACGCAACTCTTGTGGACGGACGTGCTTCTCCACGCACGCAAAAGGGGAAAAGCAGGGCATTGCACGTTTGTATTGGATTCTTTCCATCTCAGCTTTTCTAAGACTTCTTTTGTCTTGCCGTTGCCACATTACAAAGGGTCCAATTGCATAGAAAATAAGCAGCCGACTCCATGAGCATTTGATCATTTGAGCTGAGAATAGGGATGCCGTGTGTGTGTGTGTGTGTGTGTGTGTGTGTGTGTGTGTGTGTGTGTGTGTGTGTGTGTGTGTGTGTGTGTGTGTGTGTGTGTGTGTGTGTGTGCAAGATTGCCCAAAAGCTATTCCATTGTTTATTCTATCAAATTAGAAAATCAGTTCATGAAAAACACAGTCATCAATGCGCACGCTGTTATTAATAATCGTTTGTGAAAGTCTTTGCTTGTCTTGCTGATAGATTCATCTTCTTAATAAAGTCCATCAAGGGAGCATAATGGCTTCTTTTTTTGATTTTTTTTTAAGTCAGACACATGTTGGGCCAATGTCTATCTGGCCTGGGGGCGTCTGAACTGACATCATGAATTAGTGGCATTGTCTCCCATGTGACATAAACCCTTCCGATGTGTTGGTCAACCTCTGATTGGTTCATCATTTCAAACTATCACACACATATCATCCACTTTGTGAACATTTTCACCCTGAATCGGGACCACAAAAACATCCACGCACGATTTTTCAGATAACTTTGTTCACTTTTCACCCTTGGCAGGCAAGCGCACAAATGACAGAGCGGGCGGGCCTTGCAGCTGTGTTGTTCACCTCCCTTGTCTGCACAAACACACACTCACACACACACACACACAGTAGTCCCAGAACATAATAGTGAGGTAACCACAGGCTTTTCTCGACTGCGTGTGCATGTGAATCTCCTTCTTATCTCTCGCTGCCTCTCCTCCTCTCAGATCTTTCAATCCCACCATGATTTCCCAGCCCCTCCACTTACTCCATTGTGCTGAGAAACACAAAAATAAAAGACACACAACTCGCCTTGTCGTCTTTCTCATCCTAATAAGCATCTCCGCCTTTGATAATTACACGTTGGGCATGAGTCGTTCGGCGGCGAGGACGCCATCGACTCTGCTGTCGAGGTGAGCAAAATGCAACGGGTGACTGACAATGTTCTTTCTCGTTGGGGGAGCACCTCCGCCAAAGCCAATGTTAGATCATGCTTAGAAATATTCGATATCATTGAATGGACTGAAATGCAACTCACATTTGCGTGGCCTAATCTCGAGAGTGACAATTGGTCGCTTTGAGCGATATAGAAAAGCTCAGTGTGCGGGAACATCTGTTTTTGATTCATCTCATTAAAAATAAAAAGCACATTTACACCTATGCGCTCTCCAACGTTGGGCCGGCTACGAGCTCCGCAACATAAAGCCGCTTCTTTGGGAGCCAACTTCTAATTGATATTTTTTCCACAAACATCATCCAGTTCTGCAAGGGCCTTAAATCTTAATCACTGCCGTTGCTCTCGACTAGACATGACATCATGCATGGCAACAGGTAGCCCGGTTTGTTCCACGGCTATTTAATCACGGAGATTGCCATCATAATGGCTGAGCTGCCCCGAGCCGCCGCTCGCCTCAAGAAAGCCGCTCTTTGAATGAAAGATGGGAAGCAACCGACTTGGAATAACATCAACAGGGATCAGCGAGAAGCAAAAACAGCGACAACGTATGCGCGTCGCCCCCTTTCCCGACTTGGATGTTGTGGTGTCAGCCAGTTATTCCGCTAATCCTAAACAGATTGGCCGCAGAAGAAAACCCTCAGCCGGGCCGGCTCCTTGCAGAACGCCCATTAATCGACAGCACATGGCGATAAGTTATGGAAGGCATTACGGGCCTTGCGGTGCATGTGGTCCCTGACTTTGTGCAATGACCATGTTGCGGAATGACGTGGTACTACACTGGCGAAATTCGAAATTAGGACATGTTTGAATATTGGCAAAACTGCAATATTATGAGGGCAGGGCAATTTTGCCAATCTCTGTGTCCTTCACGCAGGTGGTTGTATAGTCGCAGCCACACTCGCATGGCCTGAGACTCTCTTTCATGCAAATGTGCATGAATTTAATTTCCAAGGGGAACACAGACACACACACACACACGTGCAACAAAGCACTCACCTGCTCCTTCAGTGCGTAGCTCCGAGTTATTCCTGGACATATGTCATTGAGCCGTGTTAATTGGGGTTAGCTCAAAGCGGGCGTAGAAATGACGGTGATATTTATTAGGCAACATTTTTCGCTCAATGTCATGTCAGCGCATTAGCATGTCAAATAGTTTGGAGTCAGGAAATGTTAGCACGCCGCTCTTGGAGATCATTTCAGTGCCACCTAGATTCTCAGAGATGAATCTGATTTGTTGAAAGTGATGAGCGTGACCCATCTGGATGAATGTAGGACACTTTTCAGTGAGGCTGAATATTGCATGTGTGAGCCGTATAGAAAAGGCATACGATTTGTGACAGGATAAATCCAATGCAAATCTATTAAACACACTCCAAATAAACAGCAACAGGGCGGTCATTGTTTTTTTTTCCAAACAAGCATCTCCTCAACAGTGCGACGTATTCACCAGCGCCGCTTTGCACACATCTTTTAACGTCAGCATCCTGACAAGTGTGTTGACCTTGGATTACTGGGATGTTTGGGATTCACCAACCAAACCCGCAATCTGAGTGAGTGACGCTTTTGCAAAAGCTGTTTTCAGCTTCGGACCAACTATTCTCACTAATAAAACCGGAAAGAAAATGCAGTGAAGTAATTGGTGAGTGGAGTTAAAAAAAAAAAACACTAAACCAGACAGCTTTTAAATCGATTTTTCTCCGTGCATTGTATTTTCCTTACACATGTTTTTTCGTGCGTATGTATAAAATGTTCCTGCTTGCAGTCAATTCAAGAGTTGTGCTTTCACAGTAGTTGGCCCGGAGGAAAACGCGTTGTGGTTGGAGTGGCGGTGCCAACACCTCCTTGCATGGGTCCATGGAGATTACATTTTAAGAGCTTTTTAATGCTCATTAATACTTCTGGCTCCTCTGGGTTGGAGTTCTGTCTACTTCTCCGTGCGACTGACAAGAAACTGGGCCAACAATACGAGAGACTACAAGACCGTTTTTCTTTTTATTACTCTTTTTAATACAAGCGTAACAAATTAAGACGTGAATGCAAACCAATCACTGTGAATAGAAAAGTGGATTTTTAATAGACATACAAATTGGTAATAATACTTTGTGTGCGTGTTTACATGCGGCAATTGTACTCTGCTGAAGTACTCAAAAAAAACAAAGTGACATTGCATCTTTTTGGGCAAAGTGCTATGTGGAAGTTTTATGGACCATTTGTGATGAACGCAGGATTTGGTTTTAAATTCCAGCTGGTACGTTTCTGCAAAACCACAAACAAAAATGTTTTTTTTTTATATACTTGTGTTTACGTATGACCTAAATGGACAAGTATGCAGTGAACACGTTTTGGCAAGCAGTTTCTGCTCTTCTGGGAAAACGTTCGACGAGATGATTGCATTCAGAAACCTGGCTCGCAATCTCAACTCACCAAACTGTGAGATAATTGAAAGATAATTCGAGTTTTTTCGAAAAGTCTCATTTGTAGCACTTTACGCAGACTTGCGATAACTTTTCGAAACCTGCACGCTCCTCTGAGTGGAGCTGAAGAAGACATTTAAAGGCCCGAGTGGTGACACATAACTGAAAGGCTGAGAAACGGCAAAGGGAAACGCTGATTTGTTTTGGCTGTGGAACACTGCGCCATACTGTGTAACAGACTTTGATGATGTACTGCGCCCGCCGTGAGAAAGGCAAAAATGGTTTTGTGTGATCCTCAACCAGACATGCCCCCCCCCCACCCCTCCTTAATGTTGGCAAATGTTATGAAGGGAGGGGAAGGCGCTGTAGAAGGAGACATTTCTGACTGCGACTCATAAACCATTTTTTATTTAAATTGGCGTGCTCCCATTATTTGTTCACGGGGGCTTTGAGTCAGTCAAGGGAAATGTGTTCCAGTGTGAGGGGAGTCAGACACAGAGTGATGGGGAAGGAAGGGGGGATGAACTGTTGCCAGGTGTCAGCCGTTGCCATGGCATTCCATCAGGCGTTGCGACTCATCAGTGCTGCCGGTGGCGGCGGCGGAGGAACCCAAAGTGCCTCTACAGCCCTCAGCTCCCATCCAGGAGCATCCATAAGAGTATATCAGATCATCTCATTGGGTGGTGCATGAACGACAGGAGGGCCGTTCAGAGTAATGCAGTAGTACAGTACTTGTAAAATCAATTTCATGTATATCTAGACATCTCTAGTGATGAGCAAATGCTCGTTGCGGCATCGAGACAGAAAGGACGGAATGCAAATGAAATGCTTTTTAACCAGCTCCAAGTTTGTTTTGGCCTCCTCTGGGATAATAAACTTTTTGCTTGGAATTCCAAATGTCAATGACATTCTGTCTCCGTGGTGCTCACGCTGCTCCGGCATGATTACGCTCGCCGCTGCCCATGGTTTTCATGAATATCACCTGAGATTGCGACAAAAGCAGCACGGTCGATACACAAAGCATCCTCGTCTTTATTCACTAGCGTCGGGCCATCGAGCGTACGCTCAACAGCCCTCGCCGGACGTAATTCTTAGCAACTGTTGCTATGTGTAACATCATTGAACTGCACCTCTCGCTTGCTCTTCAAACACAAATGACTAATCCACGGGAGCTCTCGGCGCGGCCTCCGGAGCCGCTCGGCGGCCCCCGTGACCCTCTCCTGGATGTCTCCTCATTACTTGATAATGTATTCACGCTTACGCCTCGTAATGGGAGGAAGCGGCGAGCCGGGCCCAATTCGCACTTCATTCTATTAACAAAACCGGCTCGGCTCGGGTGGGCTCGGCGGCGGAGCCTCAGCCAAAAAAGCCGGCGGGCCGCTGACAGATTTCCTGCAAAGTGACGACAGGATAGAGACTCTCGGCGGCATCAGTGGGGTACCTCCGCCGGCCCCCAGGGAATGCTGTCATTATGCATGTTTGCAATCATGGGAGCTGAATACCCTGGCTGGAAGTGAGGAAGAGGACCGGAGAATGAATGTTTCTGCTCCTCTGCCGTGTTTGGAGCTTTCTGAAATGCATGCGCTATCATGGCAATGTTGTGTGTTTACCGCAGCGGGAGGCAAACAGAGTCAGAGAGGAGAGGCGCGGAAACGCCGCCACACACAGTAAAATGAGCAAAATACATATATTAGGACTCTCTGTATTCAGTGCACACAAGCTACGCAGAAAAGGAAAACTCATTTGAATATAAATGGAAGACAAGCAGGGAGTGTGTGTCTTTATATCAGCGCTCATCCCTCTCTTTTTTTTCTTCCCACCGCATGCATGAAAATATCCAACCCAAGGCCCGAGACGAGTTTAGCCGGGAAGTCAGGATGTCAGTGTTAATTTTCTTCCTGTTGCTAAGGAGACTCTCTCTCGCTCGCTCACACAGAGGCCTTGATTCCCTCCCCCATGGTCACTGCGCTTTCAGTCAAAGAGGCTTTTCTCTTTTCCCGAGTCTTCGCCGTGGCGCAATCAGACATTGAGGAGCATCTCGGCTCCGGGCTGCTGCGTGGGCCCGGAGACCCCAACATCTGTGTTGTGTTGATTTCCATCGGGAGGGAGCGAGGGAGGGAGGATGGGATGTCTCCCCAGTGAGCGATTCAAAACAGCTACTTTAACACACAGCCAATCTTCTGCTGTCATTATCACGCTTGTGTTTTGCAGGGTGGATTATACGGGAGGAACACGCCCACGCCCAAAGCCTTGGCGCAGTTTGCCGCATGGGAGCCACATGAGGGCCGCGACATATCTTTATCACCGATTTAAGCATTGCTCGACTTTTGTGCAACTATGCTCGCACTTTGCTCACTTGGAGTTTGTGCCAGTTGATTTGAAAGAACAAAATCAAACATTTACGTTTGCTCCATTTTATTTCCTCTCGTGCATTGATGAATTTCAATTGATTTCACATTGAGTAGCTGTTTACATTCAAATGACACAAAGCAGCAAGAACAGCGTATTTGAATATTCCTGACAGTTTTTCCACGCCTCATACAAAATGTCATCTCCGCATTTACACAATCACGCGCTCGGCCATCACATGACAAATGTTCACTCGCAGACAAGGAACTAATGTCTTTTAAGTGAATACGTGTACCTGGAGGGCCCGGCACAAAATGACAGGGATTTCACTGCTGAATCCTTTTAGCAGGACATTGACACATGAACCAGGGCTAAAAAAAAAAAAAAAGAGAGAGTGAGAAAAAACAAGAGCAGGAATGAAGCAGTGAAGGGTGGGAGGGAAAAAAAAAAGAGTAGACAACCAATTTGGGAGTAATGCAACTAAAAACTGACAAGTGTAATTTCATCCATCTGGGCCGATGTGTAAAAAGCGCTGGCCTGAACATTCCCCATTCCCCTCTGATTGATCTTCCCCGAGTCTGAAACACCTATTATTAGCCACCAGTCTAATAGCACCAGGATGGCTCGGCGCTCTCCCAGGGGCCAAATCTCCGGTCATCTGCCCCCTCACTCACCACAGCTGTGGAAGCCAAGGGGGAGGCAGAGGGGGAGGCTTGGGGGGCGTACCTGTTGGGGGGGGAGAGAGAAAGTGGTTGAGCATTGGCAATGCGGTTGGGCGGTAAAACAAATACAATGGAAGTCATACTTTCAGCACAGTTGAAATATGTCAATTTATATTATTTACGTGTCAATATATTTCATCCGGATGTTAATTCAGGGTCTCGCAAAAACAAGCCACTCTCATTACCTCATAAAATTAACACCTTTTTGAATAATCAAAAATTCACTTAAATGCTTGAAAATACTATTAGCACACACATAAAAAAAAGAATGATAAAAGGCAAGGTCCCAATTCTCAAAGTGAGCAACATTAAGCAAAAAAAAAAAGCTAATCGCCCACCTTGCCTTTTTTTGGGGTGATTTTTTTTGGGCTGCATAAAAGGTCGGAGTCGGCTCTTCACTCACACTGATTGATTGGGCCCTCGGGTGAGGCCTAATGCATTTTCAAGGGCAATGATGACAATAATTGGCTACCTTCACTTCACCAAAATGGACAAAGTCCTAAAAATCCAACCACTCAACACTGACAGATCAGAGGTAACAAAAAAAAAGCTTCTATCCGTGCTTTACGGGGCATGGAATAATGATTATGATATTATGAGGCTACAGCCGATGGAAATGTTTTCACGCCTTGCATGTACATGAAATAATAAACACATTCTCTTAATGATTCACTTCCGAATGTTGATGAAATTTAATAAGTGGCTATGTGGGCAAATTAAATCTATTAACTTGGGAGCAAATATTTGAAAGCTGATACAAGTGTAGTTTGACGAAGGAGGAGATTGTTGGCCTTTAAACAAAGGTGAAGCTATCGCCTGACAAAGTCGGGCCATGAGAAACAGAGCAGTGCGTTTCAGCAGGTGTGACTTCCTTTCTCTTCGCTTCTTTTCCACTTCACTTCACATTCTTCAGCGCCTCTATACTTTGCAGAGCTGTGCTGAATATCGCACTTCCTTCTGCAGGGACACTTATTCCAAATCGACAACTGTTTTTCCTTTTTAAGATTTCAGAAAGGAGTCGTAAGCTCCTGAAATGAAATGCTATCATAGCATCCCTCATTAGGTGTCATTAAGAATTTCTAATATAAACAAAAGTGACGATTTTAATATTAGTGTGATTATCTGGTAACAGTAAAATAAATATTTGTATTTTTTTCCTCATTATTCCAATTTCGTGCAATCGCCATTGATGCATGCCAGCTAATAATTTCTAGTTGTCAGATATTCTTCATCGTTCCACCGCACCACTACCTCCTCCACTGTCTGCACGATGAAAAAGGTCCTCCAATTATTCAGGCTGGCTAATGAGTGCATGTGAAGTAGGCCTGGGCCTTGGCAACATTAGAAGCCAAGCATGTCATTTGCAACATCTGGTGTAATAAAAAAAAAAGAATGCTGGAGTGAAGGGGTACGGAAAATGAAGAGGAAAAAGAAAAAGGTATCTTTGTTTGCTCCTCTTTGTTTACAATGGGATTCTTTTTTTTTTTTAATTTCAGACAAATTCATCGCAACGGCTTTCAAACAGGAAAATGGAAATGTTGCTTCTGCCCTCTATTTCAGCGTCCTGGCAACAGAGCAATTTTCTATCATCAGGGATAAACGGCTTCGAACAGTACATTCTGGAAAAAAAAAAAAAGAAAGAAAGAAAATAAAAAAAGAAGTCCGTGATTGCTGCCCTTCCTGTCTGTTATCTAGCGACCAAATTCTCTCCTTCATAGCTGCCGCACATAATAACGTCGTGGATTACATCGAAAGTGGGAAAGGGGTCCCATACCGCGCAGCGCGCATTTTCTAAGAACATATTCCATGACTGCCCCATATTTCAAGATATATTGCTTCCTCTTTTTTCGCACTGTGTGGCGGCTTAAGCGAAATTGAAATTAAATCCACGCGCGCAGGCCTTTGTTTATTGTGGTCACCACGTGAACGCGCACACCTGCACCACGGACACGATATGCCAATGAGCCCATCCTCGAGGCATAATGCATATAATTTTCCACACACAATTTATGTTTCATTCAGTAAACAACACATCAAACGTTTGCATCAGTGCGTAATTTCTGTGCGTAAAAGCGGTGCGCCACCGTTTGGCGTGAAAGGCCGCGCACGTGGTCATTTGCGACTGATGCAGTGGCGTGTGGCGTGTGCGTCTTCGACGCCTTCCTGGCTGTCTGTGACACGCCAGTGGGCGACATCAAGTCTCATAAATGCCTCCCGGTCTCTCTCTATATTCGCGACCGCGCGCCGGCCGGTTCCCTCTCTGGCTTTCCACCCGAGCCAGTCAAAGCCACAGTCACACTATTCTCGTGGAGCCGCAGCTCCCATTTAACGCACACATATGATTTCCACGTGGGGCCACGCGGGGAAGAAAAGACACGCCGTGTCAAACAGCAAAGTAGGAAAAATATTTGACTTTAAAACACGGACATTGTAGCGATGTTTTAAAAATGTTTCCCCCCCCCCCGCAAAGCAGGTGGGGTATCAGGGGGGTCCCACGGCTTGATAAGTGATTTTAAAGAGTCATTCATCAGTGTTCATAAGACAGACCACTTATGTTAAACAACCATTGATTGAGCTGTGGGTCAATCATCTACTTTCGGGAACTAAGTGATTTTTTTTTTTTTTTACATGTGAAGTTGATCATTTTGGTCGTTTTGGTGAGCTGAAAATTGAGAATATAATTAACACGTGAACTCATTTGATAATAATAAATGATGTTCTGAACTAATATTTCTAAAATATCGACAAAATATTCCGCACTCTCGCCTAATGCGATCTCTTAATGAGCCCTGGTGGGGTTCTAAATTTCTAAAACAACAAGGTGCACCCGTTCAATATTAATACTAATGCGGACAACTGAATCAGAATATAAAAAAAATGCTTGACTATATTTAAAAAGAATATGTTGAAAGTCCAAGAACTATATTAGCAATAAAATGAGCAACGTCACAAAACGAACTTACCTTTAGCCCTCCTCTCATATAATTCGATTTTATTCCAATTAATAAAATAAAAGTAGGTTCAAAATAAATAAATCCACGTTCTTGCAGCATTCCCCGCTTCATGTATGCTCGTCTCCTGCTCTGCAGCTGGTGTAAAAATGATTACGCGGCAGCCGGGTTGTTGCACTTTTAAATCGCACAAAAGTAAATAACAACCGTAGTTGACGATAATAGCAAGGTAGCAAGTTCTTGTTAGACGGAAAAGTGAAACTAAACGCCGCGTTGAGACGAGCGTTCTTGATAAGAGGATAATTGAGGCGACACTGGCGTGTAATTAGGGTATAATTTATACTATATCCACTTTTATTCCAGCCTCTCAAAATATAGCCAGTTCACCATCATTACGGGGAATTGTTCTAAATTTTATGGCTGCAATTTGAGTAAAGTGTGCCCGCTAAACAAATAGGTCTTCGCACTACCTTGACTGAACGTAATTACAGTATTTCCGTGGCCTTTTTTTTATGATGCTTTAATGCTACACACTCTGCAGGGGGGTGTAGAAAATTGTGTTTTTTTTCCAATGATGCAAAATTAAATACGATTTTGCAGAGGTCATTTTAGGCCTCAACTCAGGGTGAAAAAAACACATTATTTTGGAGTCTCCAAGTCACGAGTTGCATATGGGGATGTTATTATTGCTAATATAATTACTAGTTGTGCTATGTGTCTGTTTCGTTTCAATAGTCAGAGTAAACTGATGGGATAAATTGTTATAGTAAACAGAGGAGGGCTGCAAAAAAAAGGGGGAGGGAGAATCTATTTCATGATAATTGTTAGGGGCAGTCCAAACATGCGGTCGAAATAAAATGTATAAAAATCGAAATCGCCTGGCTGGAATAGAGGCCCTTATTCCATATCATATCCGGATATTACACCTATTTTCCCACATAACCTATATGCATGTCCTAATTGGTTTAAAAGGAGTCAAGCAAGAGTGTGATGTGATGGAAAAAATAAGCAAATGTGTGTTGCTGGTTCGTTCTGCTCGTGCACAATAATGTGCCTCGTCGTGCGTAATTTGGGTGTTTGGGTTGGGCAGGAGAAAAGAAAGTGAAAAGCGATAGGGCAATTCCAAGCAGCTAATCTTGTCTGTGGGAATTAGGCGTCTTTCCCATCCCGTATTATTCCCCCCTCGTCGTTGTAGTCGGAGCTGGTTAGGTGGGTTAACTCCAACTCAAGTCTCCGTCAAGCGCACAGCCCTGCATGATGACGTCGCGCCCGGATGACCAATAGGAAGGCGCTGCCCTTTGGAGACAAACCATTTTACTTGTAGCGTCTGCACCAAGTCTGCAAGCAAGGGCGCAATTTTAACAGTAAAAATCTTCCACCTCTTCTAGCGTACTTTGAGTGAGAATGATCACGGGACGGGAAGATTAAAGTCGCTGGTGGCGGGACCGGATCGGAAAAGAGCAGCGCGCGTGCAGTAAGGAGAGAGAGAGAGAGAGGACGCCGATTCGGTCTTGAGAGAGAGGGGGGTGAGTGCTCTCAAGGCAGAAAAATTCGATGATGACCATGACTACGATGGCTGACGGTCTGGAGGCGCAGGACTCGTCCAAGTCTGCTTTCATGGAGTTTGGCCAGCAGTCCCACTCGCAGCAGAGCTCGCCGTCCATGGCTGGCGCCCACTACCCGCTCCACTGTCTCCACTCGGGAACGCACCACCACCAGCACGACAACACCGCCGCCTACCCGGCCGGCAACACCTACAACAGGTCCCTAGCGTACCCTTACGTGAGCCATCCGCACCACAGCCCCTACCTGTCTACCTACCACAACAACACGGGGGGGCAGACGCGATTAGACGGCGCAGGTAAGACCAAAACCGCCTCTGTCATTTTTTTTTTTTTTTTTTTTTCCCTCCGAGCTCCACGCGTGCGTAAAAGCAGCCAAATAATTCAATTACGTTCTCAAGCCATCCTTTTATGTCGGACGTTTATGTCCTCCTCGCCCCCCCTCCAAAAGGAAACAACAACAGGGTGTGATCATCCGCACCGTGCAATCCCCGCAACCACGCGAATAGAAATCAAGCAGCCTTGAATGTTGTAATTAGCATTTAATTGACACGTCATTACAGGCGATATCTGAAAAATGACAGCTCCCGAAAAAAAGGAGGGAGGGGGGGGGCTCACTGTCACATGATATCGCCGATTTGGACGTGATTTTGAATGATAATTGCTTCTTTTTTTGTTGCAGAGCAGCAGAAAACGACAGTGATTGAAAACGGGGAGATTCGTTTTAACGGCAAAGGCAAGAAGATCCGCAAGCCCAGGACCATTTATTCCAGTTTGCAGCTGCAGGCGCTCAATCACCGTTTCCAGCAAACCCAGTACCTCGCCTTACCTGAGCGGGCCGAGCTGGCCGCCTCTTTAGGATTGACACAAACGCAGGTAGGACGAGGTAGACGAATTCCGCATCGTTATTATTCAATCGAACGAGCTTGTTTTCATTTCTAATTGCACTCCGATCCGCAGGTAAAGATTTGGTTCCAGAACAAGAGGTCCAAGTTCAAGAAGCTGCTCAAGCAAGGCGGCAACCCGCACGAAAGTGACCCCATGCCGGGTTCCATGACCCTCTACCCGCGCTCCCCGTCCATCCCGCCCATATGGGACGTCTCGGCCTCATCCAAAGGAGTAAACATGGCGGCCAACAGCTACATGCCGGGCTACTCTCACTGGTATTCATCGCCGCACCAGGACTCCATGCAGAGATAGACGATGGAGGCCTCCGGATGCGGCCTGGAATTTAGGACCGAGGATACGGAGGGACCGGCGTTTTTAAGAAAAAAAAAAAGAAGAAAAAAAAAAAAAAAGCATATATGACTGTACTGCTGTCATCCGTCACCAAATATTGTCAGTGACATTTGAGCCGATTTGGGAAAAGACTGACTGACCCCCATGTGGACTTGTGCACTGCAAGTTTTTGGTTTATTTGTTTGTTGTTGCAATCGTGTGTCTGTAAATAGAATCAACCACTTCACTTGTACATACACTTTTTATGTCCTGTCAGATTGAGTAAACGGTGACTCAAAACATGCTCTGTGTGCTTTTAAAAAAAAAAAAGAATCCAAACAATTCTCACTCATATTGGGCCAACATTGCATGCAAGAATCGCGACATGTGGATCGAAAGCATGAATGCACGAGCCAGGAAATGAACTTACCCTGCACCGCCGCTGCCTACATTCACCTCCAAAGACTCTCGCCGCATGCAGGTCATTCCACCCTCAATTATTGGAAGTATTGACAAAATGTTTTCTGCCGTTTCTCCGTCCTAATGCAGGCCGTTAAAAGCCAAGCTCTGTGGGATCGATGCCGAACAAAGCAGCCAGCTGCAGCGCCGTTCAATATGAAGGAGATATTTGGGACAATTTGCTGGGTTTTTATCCAAGTGAGCCTTTTTCTCCCTCTTTCTCATAAATGCAGGCATAATTAGGGTAATTTTTGATGTAGCCCGCTGATTACAGCGTTTTTACCGTCAAAGATAATTACCTGTAATTTTCTACCACTTTAATACTAAAAGGCATCTTTATTTTGGTTTGGAGGTAGCGCCGATGGAACAAAGGGGGGGAAATTATTCCGTTATTCATATACAAATTGCCGAGAAGAGAGAGCGTTGGGGATATTATCTGAAATGACGACTGCGTGGTGAAAAGCCTCCAGGCAGCTGTCAACGTCGCGGATGCCCCACTGGCGCGCATTCAGGCTACCTGGGGGCAGCCACCCCCCGCCACCAAACACACACACACACACACACACACACACACGAGACAAGCCCTATGGACCATATGACCTGCAAGCATGCATGTGCCAACATGAAAAACATCAACAAAATCCACAAAAATCACAAATAACACCTTATGTCACCCATTTATGATAGATAGATAGATAGATAGATAGATAGATAGATAGATAGATAGATAGATAGATAGATAGATAGAGAGAGAGAGAGAGAGAGAGAGAGAGAGAGAGAGAGAGAGAATATTTTGCAAAATTTACAATTTATACCTATATATAAAATAATAAAATCTATATATAATAGATCCAATATAAATATTTTATTTTCCCCATTCCCAGCAGCTCAAGCATTGGTCCTGGGATGAAGGGCCTTACCACTGATTGTTTGCATATAGATTGACGTATGCTACCGATGCGCCTGACCACATATCGACATAATACCTGTCAATCATAATGCAGATCAGGTCGACTTTAGCACTCGTTATGATTAAAGGAGAATCCGTGCAGAAACAATCTTACCTTCCTGGTGCTTCACAATATTACGCCAGCAAAAACGCAACGGCCGGTGAACACAGTCGGTGGCTCCGTACGCAAATCCAGGTGGGAAAGTGTTTGCACACCGTGGTAAACTCTTATATATTGCCTGCAAAATTAGCTGTTATTACTGTCACTGTTTAGTGATGGCGAGCTGGGGAGAGAGGAAAGGAGGGGAAAAAGGGCCCTCTGCAATCAGGAACCGTGCGCATCTTTGCAAATTATAGGTAATTGTCAATGTCCAGATTATGATAATAGGACCCTAATCCCGCATGGAGAATAATTATTGTGAAGTGTTACAGTTGGAGCTGACCAGTAAAACTAACTGTCTTATTTATTCATTTTTTTTACTCATTTATTACGTAAAAAAAATAGTGGGGTGTGGTATAGCTGAGTGGAAAATATTCGGTTGGGAATAAATGTACAGCTCTCCATTACTCGAGTGTGTTGCGTGTGCTGTGTGGAAATATGGTCGTGAGATTTATGATGTATAGGACGACAAACTCGATACCCGTCCATGTGCCGTGGGGAACTAGCCAATTTTATTGAATTTGTCCGAAAATTATTTGCGATACAAAAATGAGTAAACGGCGGAACAATTATATTCCACTAAATGGCAGAATGGTGAGCGTTTGTATTTCCCGAATATAAAATTTAAAATAAAATATTCATATACATTTAAAAATTAAAAAAGCCCTGGAAGTGTTTTCATGGTGGATTTCAAAACATATTATCCACTATTAATATGGCTTGCCGTAGAAAACCTGGTTCGACATGAAGGTGGACCTTGCGTGGGTCAGTGAGTGGGTCAAATGCAACAGCGTGGCGTATCTTAATAAATGTGACTGAGGAAAAAAAGAGAAGGGTGCATTGTATTTTTTTTTTTAAAAACGCATACATGAGCTTTGTGCGCATGCGCGTGGAAATTCAATTAGCTCCATTTCAAATGCTTAAATATGTCTTGTAAGCGGCAAGGTTTGTTTAGTGGTTTCACGGTGGCTCTGGCTGCTAATAACATGGTGACGCTGCGGAGGATTTCGCCTTCTTTTTTATTTTACCCGGAAGGTGGGCTGCGGCCGGGAGCGGCAGAGCTCTGGAGCCGGCCTACCCCCACAGGAATGCGGATTGTCTCAGATCTCCGTGCCGGTTTCCCCCACCACGACCCACCACCTCCCTCCGCGTCGCCCCCTCGCTGCCATTCAAAGCGTCTAATTGTAGGGGACACAAAGCGAGGGAGACTGCAGACTGTCTGTAAGCACGCACACACGCAAACACACAAAATACACATGCACACGCACACAATCTTTCTTGCTGTCGTGCGGAAAGCGACACAATCAATAATAATGACAAATGTCGTCAGGAGAAATACAATTGTATGTTCTAAAAATGTATAAATATTAAAAAAATGTGCAATTAAAGCCTCGCTCTCCTTTGAAATTGCAATTTTAGTGTCAGATGTATTAACTGGATTTTTAAACCGTTGCAAATCCATAAAAAATGGAAATAAAGGACGAGGCGTGCCAAGTGAAACATAATCTGAATAATTCATCTCGACACTGCTGTGATTTACAAGCATGTGATTTAAAAACGTCACCCGAGGCTTACAATTTTATGTTTGTGATATTGTGCCGAATTTTACAGTGTAAATTGGCAGGACAGATAAGACGGAAAAAATAAAATTGGAGCTTGCAGAGTTCCATTGTCCATTTAAACGTTTAATAGTCTTCAAAAATGCAATAAATTACATACACACATTTACACATTTTACACCTTTCTTCTATGACTGTCAAATACATTGCATATTCCCCTGAAATGTCAACACGAGTCCCATAGAAGTTTTTTTTTTTTTTTTAGAAAAAAAATAAATGAACAACAGTTTTTTTGTTTTGTTTTTTGTGATTTTTTTTCTTTTTTAATATAACGTCCCCGCTCCGAGAGCCAACGAGTGCTGTATCGAGTTGGGGGTCTGCAGGTGAGCGGCCACAGAGCTTCCGACTGAAGAGGGATACCACGACCCCGAGCTTTCCAAAAAGTTAGAGGCCGACGTGTTGAGGCTTTGTGGCTGCAGGCTGTGCGGCCTGGTGGGCCCGTGTGTGTCCCACACGGCGGGGGACTGTGGTGAGTTGCACGCCATGGGGTCGCTGGAGCTGGGGCTGTGTTCCGGGGGGAGCTCGCCGTTTTTCATGATCTTCTTCATTTTGGATCTCCTGTTCTGGAACCAGATTTTCACCTGGGGCATAGCAAAAAAAATTATATATATACATATAAAAATATTCGCAGCAAAAATTTTAATACAGATGTATCTTGCAGAGGCGCAATGCAAAAGCGCGCGTATATTGCGCACGAAATTACATACACATTTGTTTTTCATCAAAATAAATCATAAAATAAAATCCCGCAAAATTACAGAAAATGATATGTTATTTAATCTCACCTGTGTTTGTGTGAGACCCAGCGAAGCAGCCAGTTCGGCTCTTTCGGGCAAGGCGAGGTACTGCGTGTTCTGGAAGCGCCTCTGCAGGGCAGCTAGTTGGAAACTGGAGTAGATAGTCCGAGGTTTCCGCACTTTCTTCGGCTTCCCGTTCACCATCCTCACCTCAGGCTCAGCAATTTCCTTTTCTGTATAAAATAAATAGCTTAATTTAATTCCTTATTTGACCATCAACGACAAATTCCATGAAACCCAAATGATTTTTCCTGCAAAAATAGCCCAGCTAATTAAAATAATTCTTACCTTGTGGACTCGGCTGAGCTCTGCTGTAAGCACCAGCATACTGGTGGTAGGCTGGAGTCGTGTATGAGCTGTAGTCTGAGTAAGATTTGGTCGGAAAATTCCCAGCAGATGTGTTCACGCCCGGGTACTGGTACTGGTAGGCGTTGAGCGGCTTTCCGTACGAGGCTGAAGTGGGCGAGCAGTAACCGTGAGAGACTCCAGCGGCCGGACTGTAGTAGCCAGAATCCGTGGCGGTGGACTCAGGTAAAGTAGGAGATTCCTGGGAGGGATGATGCATGGTGGCGAGCTGGAAAGAAGTCTGGAAATTTGCTGGTTTGACACTCGGGATTCTCCGGTCAAATACTCCAGTCATACTTCGGAAGGGACGCTTGGAATAGTTCAATGTGTACAACAAAAACAAAAAATACAAAATAGCCTATGCATTGAGGAACAAAAAAGAGGCGTAGAGGCTCCAAAGTGGCATGGAAACTACACTGACATTGTGGGAATAGTCTCGGGTCGTCGGGCTCTGTTGAAGACTGCAGCCAGGCGCGCAGCAAAGACTTGGTTAAATCCTAGACGCGCTCTTACGCACTGCAGGGAGGATCTGGTTCCATTGGCCAGGACGCACACACACACACAAACGCATACACGCTCACACAACTACACTCAATTCACAATGGTAGCTTCCTTATTGGAGGGGAACCACCCGGCCGTGGCTGCACACTTGTGTGGAAGCAATTCAACTGTTGGACATGTTGATGATTTGCACATATACATACAGCGTATTCTGAATCGAGCATTTGTTATTACGAATTCCATACAAAATTATGAAACCTATCCAACGGGTGTAAATTGCTGCAAGGAAAAAATAATGGGACAAAAATGCACCAGGTCCACATTACATTTTGTTTATTTTTTTTCCAGGATCAGTTTGTGCAGTTTCTCATAAAATACAACTCCCACGCAAGCATGATAAGCATGTACAACATATTAACGCACCCTTACCCGTTGATATTACATTTTTAAATGGCCCAAATATGTTTAAATCCCAAAAAAAGGTACAACTCGGAAAATAAGGATGACATGCAGTGGTAAACAGCGGCGACTAGTGTGCAAATTGTGTTACTGCCCATGGTGTCACAGACCCGGATGTCATACATATATTTAAATGATAGATGTATAAGCACGGCTAAAATTGAAATTGTATTGTTTATTTTGCTCTTATTTTTAGTAGAAGTCGTTATTATGTCACAAATACAATCTACATGTTTCAAATATTGTATACAGTACTACATCCGTACTGATCGCTATGACCCGGAAATACTTTTTTGGTGAAAGCGCGCCATTCTTGCTCCCCGAATCATATGCAGTACAGTGAGTTTATTATACTGTATACGTATTAATAAAGTGATGATATTATCTTAGTGGTTGTAACACTGTTACATAAGATGTTAAATGGTGTTAGAAAAATCACAGAATTTGCTTTTGTCTCTTCATCTATGACTAGTGCGTGGCTTGCGTCGGGCGTCATCAGATGAATCACCAAGATAGTTCCCCCCCTCCTGAGAACACAAACGTAAACGCTCCTCTTACAAATGTAAATATCCATTTATCCATTTTTAACACCACTTATCCTGTTCAGAGTCGTATAACAATAAATTGGTGTATATATAGCACAATAGGAAACCGAAAAAAAGGTGTAATGATGGAAGACAAAACAGTTCCGCGTGTGAAAAACGCAACAGGTCGCGCCAAAGAGGGCGTAACCGAAGCCGGAAGTAAGCGCAAGGGTATTCTCTGGTCACCGAGCTCTTTACCATGCTAGCTTCGCACTCAGCTACGGTTTTGTGAGTTGGGGGGATGGGGCCGTGCCGAGGATGATCGACTTCGAATATTTAGCAAATCTAACAATTTCCCAATTTATATTCCCTTATTTTGTACCGAACTACTTTTCCATCACGCATGACTTTCGGTTGGAACTCACCAACTTGAAGTGGAGTATTTTTACGCCCACGACAGTGGTTTAAAAGTCGACAAAATGTATCCCACTGCTGGAGGTAAGTGGTACGAGCTAACACGAGCGTCGGCTAAGTCATAGCTACCAAAAATGAACACAACCGTAAAGATTTTCGGCTTCTACTCAACAACGAGTGAAATTATGATGTTTTGTTAAGATATAGTTCATACAAAATGTTTAATTTCGGCTCAGTATTACGTGCAACAGTAATTGAAGAGCAAGCTTAGCGTGCAACAACAAGCTGCTGTTAGCCAAGTTAGCTTCGAGCCTCGCTCGTTCTCCCAAACTTGGAATCTTTCAAATCTAGTTTGGGACTGGATGTGTAAAAAAGTACTGTAATTATTCGTACGTTTAACATTAGTTAGCGTTTACTAGATCAGTTATGATGTTTGTGTATCGCTGATAAACTTGGTTTGGGGGAATATTTAGCGCCTGATCGTGCCATCTAATCTCATCACCAATCTTAGCTGAGGCAAAGATGTAAATACGCTTATGCTCTATACACTTTAATTAACCCATCTGTCGAAGCAGTGCGTGCATTTTTTTTAAATATAAATAAAGGTTTGATGTAATAGGCTACATTGAAGTTAAGTTGACCTAATTAGTTTAGACCGGTTCTGCTTCATGCGATGCATTCACACCTTCATTGTTATCACGATTTGCAAGGTTTTTTTTTTTTTAGTTGTTTGATAATGTTTGTAAATGCATAATTTGTTGGGAATTACTTTGACATCTTCACTTCTGTATTATCTGGAGGGGAATGGGTGGCTCCCTCTTCTTCAGATTAACAGCTTGCTTTAGTCCTTCTGGACTCGTATTGATAAGCTATCATTTGAAGAGGATACATTTAAAAATGGGACATGTGCTACTCCAAACAAACTTTCTTTCCCTTTTACTTTTCTTTTTTATGTGTAATGTTTTTTTTCTCTTGTTTAGCTACAGAGATGTTTGAGGGGCCTCGTTCTTCTGGGTCAGCCAGCTCTGGTAAGTTCCTTTCAATGCAAGTTGTAATATTTTATTCACTGTCATTCTAACTGTTGCTTTCTGTTGTAGAGCCACCGTCATCCCCAGTGCCAGAATATGTGTTCAAGCCACCCTCGAGGCCCGACTTTGGCACCATGGGCAGGACAATCAAGCTTCAGGCCAATTTCTTTGAGATGGAAATCCCCAAACTGGAAGTGTACCATTATGACATTGACATCAAGCCAGAGAAATGCCCTCGGAGGGTCAACCGGTGCGTGCGAGTTTGTGCTGGCTTGCTTTCAATAATGTTGTCAAAAAATAATTTGTTCCCCCCCCCCCCCCCCTCAGTGAAATTGTGGAGCACATGGTCCAGCACTTTAAAACTCAGATTTTTGGGGATCGAAAGCCGGTGTATGATGGCAGGAAGAACTTGTACACTGCCATGCCCTTGCCCATAGGCAAAGACAAGGTACGTCAGTTTGTCACGACGTCACAATGGTGTGACTTGCAAGAATTTATTCCTTCGTATCCTCCGCAGGTGGAACTGGAGGTGACCATTCCAGGGGAGGGCAAGGACCGCAGCTTCAAAGTATCCATCAAGTGGGTGTCGTGCGTTAGCCTGCAAGCCCTGCACGAGGCGCTGTCAGGGCGGCTACCCAGCGTCCCCTTTGAGACCATCCAAGCTCTGGATGTCGTCATGAGACATTTGCCCTCTATGAGGTACGTCCCAAAATGCCATGCTCAGAACCTAGATCACATTATTACTTGGATCATGGTGGAATTTCTTTAGTTTGTGGTCAGTGTGGGCAAAATACAGTACAGTATCCCTTGATTTTATTTTATTTTTGTCCTTCTTCCTAGGTATACTCCAGTGGGTCGTTCTTTCTTCACTCCCTCAGAAGGCTGTTCAAATCCCCTGGGTGGTGGCAGAGAGGTGTGGTTTGGCTTCCACCAATCTGTCAGGCCTTCGCTTTGGAAAATGATGCTCAATATTGATGGTAAAGTTCCGTCATTGACTCAGTCGTTTTTCTGTATGTAACTTCTGAATGAATTCCCTTTCATTTTTTTTTTTTTTTTTTTGCTTTGCAGTTTCAGCCACCGCGTTCTATAAAGCTCAGCCTGTAATTGAGTTCATGTGCGAGGTCTTGGATTTCAAAAGCATTGAAGAACAACAGAAGCCATTAACAGACTCTCAAAGAGTTAAATTTACCAAAGAAATTAAAGGTAGTGTGCCCATTTTGTTTGCGTATTTTTCTGTGTCTGTCTTACCTTGACTGACAAAATATTTTATGTGACTCCTTGCAGGCCTGAAAGTGGAGATCACACACTGTGGACAGATGAAGAGAAAATACAGAGTGTGCAATGTGACCAGAAGACCTGCCAGCCATCAAACGTAAAATTCATCTTGGATTTTTTTTTTTTTTTAGCCCTTTCTGCTGTGTGTATGCTTTCTTAAATATTTGTCTGCCAGAAACAAACATAATCCTTTCCATAGCAACAGAAAACTGTGACCTCTCATGAATGTAAGGGTGGGTGCAACATTCCCATTTTGAAGTCATGCAAGTCATGCTGTTCCACAGGTTCCCCCTGCAACAGGAAAACGGCCAAACGATTGAATGCACCGTGGCGCAGTACTTCAAAGATAAGTACAAACTCATCCTGCGATACCCCCACCTGCCATGTCTACAAGTTGGGCAGGAGCAAAAGCACACCTACCTGCCTCTAGAAGTAAGCAACCGCCAACGCAGCCAAGTAAGAAGTTCATCCACCTGCTATTTTTCCTCAAGCCTGTCGTTGCGCTTCCAGGTGTGTAACATCGTTGCGGGACAGCGCTGCATCAAAAAACTGACAGACAATCAGACCTCCACGATGATCCGTGCCACTGCTAGATCAGCACCTGACCGTCAGGATGAAATTAGTAAACTGGTGAGTGTGAAAAGTTCCGCGGGAACGGTTCTCGGCATTGTGAACTCCCGTCCTCAACCAATAGCCAATGCTCGTGTCCAGATGCGAAGCGCCAATTTCAACACTGACCCGTACGTCCGGGAATTTGGCGTGATGGTGAGGGACGAGATGACGGAAGTGAACGGCCGTGTCCTCCAAGCACCCTCCATTCTGTATGGAGGCAGGGTATGTCCATCAGCAGTTGTAAGTACAGTGATGGCTAAAGATGGCTTCCGGGGAATATTGCGACATTGTCGCTTTTATTGTCCTTTCCAGAACAAGGCGATCGCCACGCCAATCCAGGGCGTGTGGGACATGAGGAACAAGCAATTCCACACGGGCATCGAAATCAAAGTATGGGCCATTGCGTGCTTCGCGCCACAGAGACAGTGCACTGAACTCCTACTCAAGTGAGTCACATTCATGGAGGATTTGCGTTACGATATGTGGGCGTGTCGAATTCTGAACTGGAAAGAAAAAATTCTCTGTTTCAGAGCATTCACAGATCAGCTCAGGAAGATCTCCCGCGATGCAGGCATGCCCATTCAGGGTCAGCCGTGCTTCTGTAAATACGCGCAGGGCGCCGACAGCGTGGAGCCCATGTTCAGACATCTCAAGTATACGTACCAGGGCCTCCAGCTGGTTGTAGTCATCCTACCAGGGAAGACGCCCGTCTACGGTGAGGGATCCCAAAGCATGTTTGTCCTCCTTGTTTCATTCGTGCAGCGCTGTGTGATCACATTCAATGCAATCGTATTGCAGCTGAAGTGAAACGTGTAGGAGACACAGTCCTCGGTATGGCCACGCAGTGCGTGCAGGTGAAGAACGTCCAGAAGACGACACCGCAGACGCTCTCCAACCTCTGCCTGAAGATCAATGTCAAGCTTGGCGGCGTCAACAACATCCTGCTTCCTCAGGGACGGTCAGTGGAGATGCATCTTGTTACACTGGTACCTCGACTTGCAAGTGCCCCAACATGCAAGTTTTTTTTTTTTTTTTGCTAGGCCGTTGGTGTTTCAGCAGCCTGTCATCTTTCTTGGCGCTGATGTCACTCATCCTCCTGCAGGAGATGGAAAGAAGCCCTCTATTGCAGCTGTAAGAAACGTCTCATCGTTGGCACCCTTTTCATAACCGCATTGCTCAATGGACTACAAAATTGTTGTCCACAGGTTGTAGGCAGCATGGACGCTCATCCCAGTCGATACTGCGCCACCGTTCGTGTACAGCAGCACCGACAGGACATCATCCAAGACCTGGCCACCATGGTCAGAGAGCTGCTTATCCAGTTCTACAAGTCCACCCGCTTCAAGCCCACCAGAATCATCTATTACCGTGATGGCATCTCTGAGGGCCAGTTCAACCAGGTGATGTCATGATACACGATACGAGTAAACAAAAAAATAATAAAACGGTTCAATTTTTGATCTCCTGTCTAATTTTGTCCGCCCACAGGTTCTTCAGCACGAACTGCTTGCAATCCGAGAAGCCTGCATCAAGCTGGAGAAGGACTACCAGCCTGGTATCACCTTTGTAGTAGTCCAGAAAAGACACCATACCAGGCTCTTCTGTACAGACCGAAACGAAAGGGTCAGTATTGTGTCCTTTGACATGTCTTATGTCTTTTAGCAGACACTGAATCATTTTGTTGTTGTTGCTTTTGTGCAGGTTGGAAAGAGTGGCAACATTCCCGCGGGCACAACAGTAGACACCAAAATCACTCACCCATCCGAATTTGACTTCTATCTTTGCAGTCATGCTGGCATACAGGTAAAAGCACTGATTGTATTTTGGTTGCTATTTATTTGCTCTTCTAAGACGCACAAGCAGTTCCTGCTTCAACCCAAATCTGTCCCGACTGCAGGGTACCAGCAGGCCATCTCACTACCACGTGCTCTGGGACGACAATCACTTCTCTTCTGACGAGCTGCAAGTGCTCACGTACCAGCTGTGCCACACATACGTGCGCTGCACCCGTTCCGTTTCCATCCCGGCGCCCGCCTATTACGCTCACCTCGTGGCTTTTCGCGCCCGCTATCACTTGGTGGACAAGGAGCACGACAGGTGAGGATGACAACCAACGTTGGCCGATGAACGCCGTGTGATATTCACTCCTGCATTTCTCACTTCAGTGCCGAGGGTAGTCACACATCAGGTCAGAGCAACGGGCGTGACCAACAGGCCTTGGCCAAAGCTGTTCAGATCCACCAGGACACACTGCGCACGATGTACTTCGCCTGAGAGTTCAGGCCGCCGGGTCGGCGTGGGTGCGACACCCCCCCACCCCCACTGAGGCAACACACTACCTTGCTGTCGGCTGTGTGCTTTTACTGTGTGATGTCCCTTTCTAAAACACCTGGCAGGTACCCGAGCCTAACCCACTGTCTGTAAGTTGCAAAACAAGTCCTCTCTATGGTGAGCTATATATATATATATTTGTATATGTTGTGAGAAAATATGTCGCAAAGTATGAAAGGAATATTATTCCAAATGGTGCTTTATGGATTAGGACAAGCACCTCAACTCCCTCTGTTTTTTTTTTTTGTTTTAAATCCTATTTGAGGGGGCATTTTCATTTGCTCCTCAGATGCATATTATTCAACAGCCAATCGAAGTGCACTCTCAAGAAAGGGTACTTAAAAATGCAAGTGCTTAAGACTTTCACATCAGGCACTATAAGAAAGATGGAAGTGCCATTACGAGACCACCTTCGATCATGTTTGTTTTACTATTTGATCCACGTCTTTTTTCTAGTATTTGTCCCCGGTGGTCATGCTATGCCAAATCTGGGACAATTAACCATTTTAGGTCTTGATATCAACTCTTGAACCGACACTTAGAATATTCCAGGGCTCTTAATATTTTCATAGATACAACATAGCTATCTGTTTTAATGAGGTTTTTTTTCTCGCAACCCAACGGCCGTGCTGAAATCATGTATTGGGACCGGTTCCCAGAAAACATACCTTTTTTTTTTTAGATGTACTCTGAGCCGTGTTTATAAGACGCACGATGTACAAATCAATGCAGGGAGCAGAAACAATCATTTGTTTTGCTCCCTTGTTGTTTTTATAGAATGTTTTTAATTTCAGTTAAACTTTCTAACAAATATGCATGTTTTAGAAACGTAGATTTGTTTTTTTTCCCCCCCCCTCCCATATGTTGGTGCGGCGTTTCCATAGCGATGCATTTGGTACAGTAGCCTCAAAGTTGCAACATTTCCGAGATCAAATTCTTTCTAAAAACAACCGAAAGCATTTTTGTCGCACACCGGCATTGTTTTATGCAAAACGACTTTTCTCTTGAGTCTTTTAATGATGAAGCAACTCAGCTATATTTTGAATAAATCTTCAGTGGAGACTGCCGAAATAGGAAAAAAAGAAATTCAACCGGCCCAAGAGATAATTTTAAGTAACACTATTTGTGTATAGAGTCCAATGAAAATATTCTCTTGCCTTTCAAGACTGTTTACGGTCATTCTATAGACATTTTCTATTGTCCACTTTTATCAAGTTTAAGCTAGCGAATGTTCATTGTCTCGAATGGGGTGGATGTCGTCTCAACTTCGAACTATGCATTGTTTTTAACCACGAGATTTAGCGGAGGGGACATCTCACCTCAATCTGGAGTTTTTTATCGATGTAGATAGCGCATTTAGTAGTTTGGAATCATGTCGCTTTTAGTCGTGTCGCTTTTTTTGCGCGGTCCTTTGAAACGATTTTTATAGCTTGACAATTGGGCCTGCTCTCAGCCAAATAAGATTACAAAAACCTCTCACGATAATGACTCAAAAGCACAAAAAGAACCCTGTGCGAGATGTTTTCACTGTAAACCACCATCACTGGACCGGCCCACGCGTTGTATTTTTAAATTTCTTTTTTTTTTTTTTGACCCCCAGACGTGTGTTTTGGAAGGAAAACAATTGAGACTTGTTCTTCCCATCTTACTAGCAGAAATCCGACTGACTGTGTTTGCGGGGCATTCAGAACACCACGTACTTGATCTTTCCTGTTGATGTCAATCTTGTACTTCTTGGTGCTCGTCTCAAAGCATGTACATGTGGATGCACTTTTGATAGCATAGCATTGGTATGTGCTCCAGTGGATGTGTGTGAGTGTATCTATCTGTGTGAGAGAAACGGGAGTCTTGGCCATATTGTGACACTGGTGTAATTGTACGGAAATGGCCTCGTGTTCTACCTCTTGTTACCTGTTCAAGTGTTATGGTAACATCACACTGCCGGCCATTTCTGCATAATTGCCCCTGCTATCAATCTAAATGGCATTGATTTTTATTTTAGGTGCGTTCTGTTTTTTTTTTTTTTTGTACGTGTTTGTATTGTCATAGTTCAACTCATAATGCGGAGCGGGGTTGTGTTTTTATTTCTTGAAGGGGCTTTAGCATCGAGCTGCACGACCAAATTCTTGAACTGCGTCGCTACTCGCTCACAGCTTTTCCTTTTATCGATTTTTCTCTATGCACAGTGACGCAGAAGTTTTTATTTTCATTTGCCACCCTGATCCATTTCGACACAGGACAATTCAATCATGGCTTGTGAATCATTTTGAAATGAAGTATGCCGCATCAGAGGAAAAGAGAACTGGGATTTATTTTGCTGTAGCTGTCGGACAGAACTCATGACGACACCCTGTGTCCATTCACAGTCAGTTATTTGCATGGCCACAACAATGCCACCTAGCCGTTGGTTGCTCCGCCCCTTGTATACCTCTAGTTTGGCAAACACAAATTTGTAAATTGACTTCAACCCCCTCTCCCCTCATCATTCCATCTATCTGCATCTCTTAACGCAGAGCCATGGCCAGGAAGAGTTTTGATGGGCAGTGTGAAAGTGTCTCTTTTCCAAAAGGGTTTGTACTTGTTTGTCTCGTCTTGGTGTTTGACTTGACCTACTACTATACCAGCACCTTAGAATGCCAGAACGTAATCGCGTTTCCTTTTAAATATATCAAGTCCAACCTTTTGATGATGTTTGTTTTGCACTAAAACAAGAATGGATTTTGTAGCTTCTTGCAGCATTTAGCCTCTTTGTATTGAGAAAGAAAGCAGTCCGTTGGCTTCCTTCGCTGAGCAGGCCCAAGCCAAAAAATAGCCTTAGCCCCGACAGCAACAAACGCAGCCAGCAGTTTTCCCACAAATATCCCGATGCTTTTTCAAATGTTTACCACGTGTGGCGCCTTGCCATTACGACAGCAGAGAAGTTGAATTGGCATTCAATTTAACATGAATTTGATCACCACCACAACCAAATTCAACGAAAATGGCAGCTGGTTAAATGTGGCACAGCTTTGTAAGTCGACAGCCACCAGGGCTGCATACATCCTTTTTTTTTTAATCATTATTTACATTTTGCATACTTTTAATTTAAATGCACATATTCACCTTAGTTGGACTGCTTTGTGGGTGTCCCTTAACTCGGACAGACAGACCAACCCGCTAAACATAAGCTAACCAAAACGTCATTTCCCGATAGCAGCTCTTTGTTACTGGTACAAACGAGTTGGTGTGGACAAGAACATTTTTGTTTAGCAGACTAGCAGGCAGGTTTTGAGCGAAGCTAGAAGGTCTATATATCAATTAGGTGCCCGCGACATTACCGTTGGGTAGTCATTTATCTCCTCTCTGTGCTAGCGCTACAACGCTACGACCCATTTTCCTTGCTTCAGGTAACAATGAATGTATTTATAGCTCCTGTGTGGTTTGTAATATGATGTCGTTTAGCCACCTTTTTACATTTCTAATTAGATTCTCGTGTATGGCCTATTTTTGTATTCCTCTGGGGATTGTTCTCTTATTTATAGGTGATCTTGGTTCTTAAGTCAGATTCATTGTTGACTAGGCGTGCTCCCCCCCCTTTTTTTGCAGAACTATACATTACACGTTTTCGTGTTAGTGGACTCCCACAAGTCCCAGATGGATTTTTATTTTGTATAAGCAGTTTGTGTATGTATGATGGTTGTTTTGGGGGGGTTCTCATTAGCTCTTTTTTTTTTTTTTTTTTTTTTTTGACGTATAGCTTTGTGAAACTTAGCCCGCAGTCTCGATACTGCTGCCCTCTTTAAAAGCTTTGCCCGACTTCTACTCACTTTTATTGTTTTGGTTCACGAGTCACTCTCTTATTATATATATATATTTTATTATTTGGTGATTGTATAACGCCACAGCTTTATTTCCTGTCTGATTGAAACAGCACAACTTGTCGGAAAGTGTCATTCTAGTCCACCCAATTCTCCAAAGCCACATGGTCCTGTTTTGTTCCCCGTCTGGTTGTGTTAATGATTGACTTGAATGTTCAAAGCAGTCAGCACAAATTATAAAAAGACTTCTTTTTTTTTTTCCTTTTTTTTCCCCTCTTGTATTTGAAAAGCATTTTAAGAACCGTGTGGCTTCTTTTTACCAGCGTGGGGGGAAAAATAATAATAACCTACCTCAGAGCATAGTGCGGTGCTAGCTAACATATTAGCCCTGAGTTATAATAACGGAAAGAAAATCCCAAATTGTAGTGAGAAATCCAAGTTTATATCACGTGCGAGAACTGTTAGATTGAAAAGCAAAGCATTGGATATGCGAAGGGACCAAATTTTAAGGGTAGGTGTTTCATACAAGAATGATTTACACTGTAGGTGCAAGTGCCCAATTTTTTTCTTTTACACTTACATTTCAAGTGAAACTTTTCCAACGAAACAACAAGCCCCGCTAGATAAGCAAACAATAATAAACAATATTTCGACCAGATTCAATCTTTTATGTGTTTGTTAAGATGTTGACATATGTTCAGAATTTGATATGTATCAAAATACTAACCACATTTTAATTTCTATTCAAGTCAATTGAGTATTTTGTTTAAGCTATTTATTGTGCAATTTGAAAATAAAATATCAAAATTATCACTTGAACCACACAGTGTAAATCCAACCGGTGACGTGGACATCAGGAGTAATAGAATCACTTTCACCATTACCAATATTCCATTACTGGCCAATCAGCATAAAATGTTGAGACGCTACGACTAACTGACCCTTTAAAATGGAAATCAAACCATACAAAACTGAAGTGACTGCTTAGTCGAAACGAGGCTTCGTGAGTTTTCAAGCTGAATTTTGATGGTGTGTTGTCAATACCAGTCAGTGTTGGTAACCGCCATCTTTTTTATTTTATTTTAACCACCATGTTACAATGAAAAGCTTTCCTGCCGCCACTGTCCAGCCAGTACCGCAATAAAAAACATTTCCGTTTGCTACTCACTACCATGTTCCACAGCCAAGCAATCCATCGTAAACTAACCGCTCAATTCTCCGAGTCCCGCTGCCGGTCTGCCGTTTTTTTGTTTTCTTTCCTAGACGCGGCAATTCTGGCCCATAAATGCTGCATATAGAACGATCAGTATTTGTGTTTTGCACTTTCGAAGCAGTCTCCAACACGGCCCGCTTGAAGTCGGCCTCAACGTAACGAAAGAACTGACGAGGTATTTGATGCTCTCAGTAGGAAAATGAATTTTCATCGAATAAAATAAAGTCGCAATATGATGATATATATACAGTATATATAAATCTATACATCCATTCATGAAGTACCTCATAAGCCTGATATATGCTGCATTGACTTATTTCTTTAGTGTACTTCATTATGTCCAATAAAATTCCAAATACTCCCCCCACCCCACCCCCGTGGGGAGGTTTAAATCCAACAGGTTGTGGCGCATTACTTTTCGACGACAATCACTCTTCTTAATTGAGAAACTAAACTCCATTTTGTGAGAAATATTTCAAGGCTGCTTCCTAATCGCTGCCATAAAGTACCATTGAAAATGTGGTGAAATAGTGTCTAAACATTTCATCAACATAAAAAAAATAGATTAAAAACAGCCTTTGCAGCCATGTTGATTTAAACCTCCCTTCATTTGTGTGTTCTATTGTATTATCTTCTCCCTTCTTTCAACCATGACATGCCAAAAGTGAATTTGCAGTCATTCCTATTCTGATATAGGGAGGGAGGGACGGAGTGGGGTCTTTATATATTGCTCATTTTCAATTCCTTCATCCACTTGCTAAGCTCCTTTTTCGGGGTGTTGTAAAGTTTGTAAAGCTTTTGATTTCTGTCGTGTATTTTATTTTTTTTTTTGGTCAATGCTTACAGAACACAAGACATGCTGTAAAACCCTGTTAGGACACAATGTGAATACGCATCACTTCATGTAGTTCTCTCTTTGGCTTAACTGTAAGTTACATTAATAAAAAGGCAAAAAAAATGCGAAAAAATTAGAACGTTGGAAATTTTTCTTTTATCTAAATGTGCCATCATTTTGGTGCTTTTATTTTAGGTTAGTCATTTTCCCCCTCTTCTAGTGTTGCACTAATATTAATATTTGTTGTATTTTTTCAGCCAAACCTCTCCCCAAAATGCTTAGTTGATTTATTGTTAACAATAAAATAACAATGAAATGCAATCACTTTTATTCATCTTAAATTTGAAGATAAAAATGTAGAAACAAATCTTTTGACATGGGATGATGTATGAAAACAGGTTCAGCAGGCAGCAGGTTTTCTACATTGTGGCACCGGGATCGAAAAAGCGATGAAAAATGTAACTAGTTACAATAAATAGACGTACACGTAACTGAACTGATTTTCTGCGGTCTAAAAGAGCTTTGCCGTTAAGGTTGTAGTGTCGAACTTAGAACACGTTGGCTTGAAGTTGAGGCCAGTGTGAAGGTCATGTGCTTCAGACAGACAAGCAGGCAGAATGGTTGCTGACAACAAAAGAAGACTTCAAAACTACGACGACATTGAACTACAAAAAATATAAACAGTGTTTGATCATGAATTACGATTTACACACCAAAAAAAAACGCCTCCTAGTATCGCCAGTGATTTGAAATATGCTAATGTTAACACAGGTTGATGAGACATGGACTGCTAGCTGAAACAAAGGAACAAAAAAACGACGATAAACGAATGCGCCTTATCCTTTTTCGCCGCACATTATAAAGATCTTTCATAAAAAGTTACAAAATAAATAAGCATTCTTTCCCTTTGAGTCGAAGTAGAAAAAAAGTCGCGAGCCCCAGAAGACGGCTAGTGTTCAAATTTAGCAGGAGTATTTGTAGCTCTGGGTTCTCCTCGTCTTCTTCCTCCTTTTCGGCCCGGTTACGCTTGGGGGTCTTCAGTATACCCAGTTCACGGGGACCCACTGAGATTCAGTGCGCAGTTTGTCCACGGCGGCCTGTAACGTGTCGAAGGCTTTGTCCAGGTTGTCGTTGGTGATTATTAGGTCAAAGTAGTGGCCGTAAGCCCTGTGAATGCGCGCGCTCTCGTCCACCGTCTTCTTGAGGTCCACATCCTGCCCAGGGAAATAAAGATGTCAAGAAAAAGTTTGCTAGCGCCTTCAATTGGGTTTTGTGTACCGTGAGCTGTTTGGTGGTGAGGCCCGCGTCCACGACGGCTTTGTGCATGCCCTTGAGGGTGTCGAAATCTGGCGCGGCGATGAACACCACGTAAGGCATGAACTCTGCAGTTTTCAGGACCTTCAGAGCCTGAAACAGGAAGTGACATCACATTTTGAGGAACCGCGAAATGAATGTTATGATGGAAACGCTGTGTGGGACATTGTGATTTCTGACCTGCGGGTTGACGTCGAGGATGCACGTCCGCCCAGCGTCCACCACTTCGTGGATGGACTCCATCTTGGTGCCGTACAGGTTGCCGTCGTACTCGCCGTGCTCCAGGAAGCGGCCGGCCTTCACGTCCACTTCCATCTCCGTCCTGGAGGTGAAGTGGTACGAGTTGCCGTCCAGCTCCTCGTCGCGGGGACGCCGGGACGTGTCTTAACAATAATTAGATTAAGTCGAGGTGTTCAACTAAAGATGCTGAGTGCCGATGACGTACATGGTATGGTGGTTCCGAAGCGACTGGGCTGAAAGATCATCAGCCGGTTCTTGAGGCTCCGTCGGCCCACGCCTTGAGCACCAATCAGAACTAACGTCTTTCTTTGGAATGGAGGAACCTTGGCCACTTCTTCGTAGATCTGCAGCTCGTGTCTGTCAAACTCTATTTCACAGCATTCGTATTAGGGTCAAGATCCTGATCAATCGAGGATGAGACAAGCCTGACCTGCATTCTTGGCGGTCAGATACATCATCTTTTTCTTCTTCTTCCCAGCAATGGTGCCACAAAGGATGCCTGGAAAAGCACGGATGACTTTGAAACCTCTTGCATGGTCTTGCTTGTGCAACATTTGGCCACTAGGAGGCAGGCTGGACCACTTTTAAACATTAAGTACCTCAGCAGGGCCAACCTGACTCACCAGATGGCCCGCTTCGCTAATCCGACAGTTTTTTATGAAACGTGCCTCTGTCAAATGATTGTGATGTCACTTGAACGTCTAACCTGATCCATCAAAGTCCCGAGGAACAAAAGCTTTCCTCTTCTCTTCCAAGAACTGACTGGGTATCAGCCCTGTTGCCCCACCCACCACATGACAAGCCTACGAGACATTACCAAACACATTGCAGCGGTCGGTCATCTTCTAACACTTGGAAATGGAAATGGATGGAAACCTCACCTGCCACCAGTTGGGATCTTCTCGATTGACAATCTGAAGCACGTCACCTCGTTTGAACGCCATGCCGGCCTCTCGGCAAGGGATCAGGTTGTCGTTGGCCGGGTCGTAATCAAAGTAGGGCCGCACGTAGACCTGTTGGAAGTGATTACAGAGATGTTCACGCTGCGTTAAGAGTAGCGGCTTTGCCAGGAAGTGTAAGCCCTCTGTGTGATTTAATTAGACGAGTGGCAAGAGGAAGCAGTAAAAAACATTCCGTGAAAAAAAGAAAATCACCCCAAGCAAGATAGCACTATCGTTTGTTTTGCGTTGCATAATGTAGCCTACTTGGGAGACCCAAGGCCTCCAAAAATAGACAGTTAAGGCTTAAGTTTGCTCTTTTGACCATGTAATTGATAGCACGCCCCTCAGATAAGTTGTCACGCCAACTCAACTTGCAGTCATGATGAAACCGTGAGCAGTCTTAGATTGATATTTGATAAGTAACCTCTGCCATTTTTTCTTCTTCTTCTTGCCGGTATATCTGATCGCAAGTATACTGGCGCCTGCTATTTACAGTCCAAACGTTTGGTGTTTACACCTCCCATTAGTTCCTTGAAGAATTGCTGAGCATCAATAAAAACACGGGCCAGTGGAAAATGTTCCCAGATGTGAGATCATGTGACCCAGTTAGGAAGTGGAGTGTTATTAATAGACTTCATGAAGGGATTGTGGCGGTGCTTGTGGTATCATTGATATCAGTCATGATATCAGCCAATGTGTACCTGCGGGGGTGCAGGGGCGTCGCGATAGCTCGGGAGTATCTTCAGGGTGATCCCGCCGCTGCAGTCTTTGAGCATTTCCTGTAGCTCGGTGGGATTGTTGCCCACGTCCTTGCCGTTCACTTCCTTGATTATGTCGCCTACGTGGAGAAGTCCTTGCCTGTCAATCATGCCGCCATGAAGGATCCTGGCAATCACCAGGTCGTCTTTCTCCACGCGAAAGGTGACGCCCTGAAAGCGAGACGAAGTTTGCTCGCACATCAAAATTCCGCGCTTTGGCGTCACGAGGATTTTGCTCACCAGGGGCTCGCCGGCCTTCTTCCGGATGCCGATCATGCGCACGGCGTCTGCCTGCATCAGAGCGCTGTTCACCGCCGCGTCATTTGACATCTCGGCAGGGGGCGGGACTTCGTAGCATTTGGAGGCCACCATGTCGTGTGCCTCCAGAAGGGACTGAGGAGTACAGGATCAACGGAAAGGGAGATGATGTCACATGTAACCTACAAACACACTTTGGGCTTCAGCTCACCTTAAAGTGCGGCTCCTGCAAGATCCTCGACAGCTCGGCCGCGCTGTCGTCTCTGACTTTCAGGCCGCTGATGTCGCTGATGATCTCCGTCACCAGCTCCATATTGTTGTCCTGCACCGCCTCCAGCTTGACCTCTTCCAGCTGTTCATGAGCCTGGGAGAGATACACAAGGCTCTTGTTGATGTTCTTGCTTTGCTATTGTGAAGTCTTGGAATGTTGCCTTGGAAGACTAAGTCTCCGATCACGGAGCATTCACTTGATTAAGCCTTACACACCTTCAAGCGTCTCCTCAACTACATCTGTGTGTGTGTGTGTGTGTGTCTGCGTGCTACCTTAACCAGGGAGCTTACAATGGGGCTTTCCATGATACCGCGTAGGAAGAGAAGGTCGATGTCCTTGGCGCCCCCGGAGACGGGAAGCTCACCTAGATTATCCAACACTTCCTGCATGGCTGTAGTGACAAAGAATTTGAGTTAGCCAAGTTTGAAAAGCAAACAGTACATATCGTTCGTCCACTTAAGCCACACTGTAGGAACTTTTGTTTTCAGAACTAGACCAGGCATGAAACAGGAGGTGTCCGTTATGAATCATCTCAGTCAGTCACTAAACCGGTTACTGGTGGTGGAGGTGGTGAAAAACAATTTCCTATGCGATGCATTCAGAAAAGATGGAAGCGTAATATCCTATTCGGATATACCTGTCAAAGAGGTATTTATTTACTTTTTTTTTCCAAACATGGCGCCAACACTAGACTACGCACAATCATGACGCTGCAAGCCGCTCATTCATTTACAATTACCAAGAATACAACCCGTAATTTACTAGGCCATCCTGCAAATGTCGACTTATGAATAAAGTTGCAGACCAATCGTCGATTTTTAAAATGACAGATGAAGTTTGAAAGTAACACACGTTGAGAATTTGAGTATTTGTGTAATCTCTCACGACCTTTACCCACTCGGTCAACGTCAGTGTGTCCTTGACCACAGGAATGTTTGCGGGTCTCATCCTGTCGTCTGCCACGTGGACTCTAAACTACACTTTTCATTCAAACAAAGAGCCACTGGGTGTTCCCTCTCCAAATGTGCCTCTCGAAAGGCAACATTCCAATTTCTGTCATTATGTTGAATGAAAAGAAAACATTAGCCAGATGATTCAAATCAAATGTTTGAAGTGTAGGAACGTTTTCTCGATGATTGGCTACGTCCCTCCAAGTTGCTCACCTCCAGATGCAACCGCTTCCTGGTTGGCTACGGCGGGCACGCCCACTCCAAGCGGCGGCGGCGTCACCTCTTGCGCCTCCTCCTCCTCTTCCGTCCGCGCCACATTGGTATCCTCCATGGCCGTGACCATTGCCGAGCCCTCCTTCCTTCTTCCTCCTCCCCGATGCCACAAGTATGCAAACCGGCTAACCGCTAGTCGTTGTGCAACTCCTTTCCGTCCGACTGCTCAGCCTTGTATGTGCAAGACTAGGGGAGCAGAAAGAGAGTTTTTTGGTGACCCTAAACTATGAGGTGTGAAGAGGCTGTAAGCTGGATGGTGCACACAGATGTGCTCAATGCTTGTCAGTCTCCACCTCTTTTAATACCCTGCCTTCCCAAAAGCCCCCCCGGCCCCCCTCCCACCACTCATGCGCCTTTATAATCCCACAATCCTCTCCTGTGCCCCCCGTCGTTTGCCCTTTCGACCCCCAAAAATTCAGGTGCTGTGCCTACTTGTCTAGACATAGTGCCCCCACCACCCCCATCACACACACACTGCATATGCTGTTATGTAAGTAATCTTACATAAGTGTTGGGGGGGGGTCGACCCTACATTCCCAGTCTCCTCCACTTTTTCTCCCATGCATGCTGCGTTGGGACCCCCGTCGAGTTTCTGCCTCTTGTTATGTCAGGAGATGCTGACAGGATAATGAGGCTGCATTTTTGAAACACACTCGAAGGCAGGGAGTGTGTCCAAATCAGTTGATCTTTTTAACGCTATCATTTTTCACGTCGATTGTGCTATGCTTGAACTCGGGTTGCTGAAGTAACGTCAATAATTGACATAGCATTGAATTTGCACTTATATCAGTGGAATCTCATCCAACCAGTTTGCAATCGGTTTTGTTTATTGAAGCCTTTTTTTTTTACGAGCTGAGATGTGTCGAGTCGACTGATTGCGCTCTGCGGATCATCAAAACAAGCAAAACAACCAACTACTTGTCCTGAGGAGAATTCTTAACATGCCTTGCCACTCTTGTTGTATGCTTCTTATTCCAACCATGTTGTCGAGCTAGTTTAAAGATCTAAGGTGGTGTCCTACTGGGATCAGATTGTTCTTACCAAACGGCCAGAAAAAAGTGATACTACGAATTGGATAACATGAATGTCCATTCATTGTTTTGTCCAACTTTATATTTCCAAGCAAAGCGATGTCAACTCAATTCAACCCTTTTAGAGCCCCTCCCATGCGGACACAGCTGTGCACCAAGCAGGGCCGCAGGATTTAATCCAGCCTCAATTTGACCAGCCCCTCCTCCCTCGGATTTTAATCCGTCCACAAAAGCACAGGATTACAAATCTCTGTTTGCCTCGCTCGCTGGAGCCAATGCTAGCTAGCAATGTTTACTTAGCCTACTTGCGGCGACCGGCTTCTCACAAGTCGCCACCTGCACAGACAGAGAGGTGTTCAGTGGGCCCATCCAAACACAATCCATAAAACCTAATTGTCCTGTCTCCTCACATCCACTTGGCTCTTTTGTCTTATGGACGAACGACTCTTTCCGTCTCTCAGCCTCTGTTTATTGCAGGACCGAAGGCTGCTATGATTGCATTCGGACATTCCGAGCGATTGAGTCGTCCCGCCTTGTCGAGAATCCCGCGTCGCCACGTAGCAAACCACTCGAGACTTATGTGATCACATTATCGGAATGTCAAATAAACAGCAGAATGTATCATTCTAGCTGCTTCCTAGTACAAGTTCACGTCAAGTCTTGTGATGACTTCACTGCTCAACTTGGAGGTGATTAAACCTTCATTGAGAGAGCGAGAGGTCGATTCATTACGCAACAAGCAGGCTCGCCACACTTGCTGGAAGTGAACGGTAGCCCTTGGAAGTATGTTAATGGAGGGGAAAGCCACCAGGGGTTAAGTCTTTACCAAGTCATCCGCACCAAAAAGCGGCGGTGGGGTGGGGGCAAGCACAAGGCCCGACAATAAGCAGGAGCAGACAAAAGAGGTGAAGAAAGAGAAGGATAGTTTGCAAACCTGATGTCAAAGGAATGTATGAAAAGGGATACAATTTTCAAGGAGACTGTGCATCTACTTTAAAAAAAAAAAAGTATCTGCATTCAGATGATTGTATTCATTGCACCCACTTGATAAAATACAATTGAATAAATTCAACACACTGCTTCTTCCAGTGTCGCAACACAACCGTTTGACCTCACAATACCTTCCAAGATCTTAAAAAAATGAGACGTGGGCTCAAAACACATTCACAGGACTCCTCTTTTGTCCTGTCACAACCTCGCCTCATTCCCCGCCCCTTTGACAGGAAGCGATCACTCAAAGGCTATCTGCGATTGGCCAGCCCAGCGGCAAGAATAAAAGCACTCAGAGTTGCCAAGCAGTCAGCCCGTGGATGAGGGATTAGAAGAGATGAGAATATATTTTCATACTTACGCCCCACACATGTAAAATTCAAAACCGACATCAGCAGGCGGTGTCATTTCAAATCCCCCTTGCACGAAACCCAACTTCATTTTTTTTGTATTCCTAGCCTGACATCAGCTTCTACTCTCCTTTTGCACATCAGATAGGGCTGGGGGGCACCATGCTCTCAAAGCAGCTGTCACTCCTGCTTCCTCGCAATGAAGTGACAATCACAAAGCAGGTCAGGGAGCTCTGCGCCGCCCAGGAGTCCAGATGTCGCTCCGGGGGGTTTGGTCCAGGAGGAGCAATTAGAAACTTGCCTGTGTGTTGTAGAGCTAGCCTATAACACTCAGTGGTCCACAATATTAGGCACACCTTAAACTCAGTCAAGCCTGAGTATTATCATCATCATCAGAAGACGCAGATGTAGCTACGCTGTATAATATCTGACTTTTGACTCCTCCCACCTGACCGCCCTTTACCGCCTCCACACCAAACCCTATGTAGGTCACTGTACGGGTTAACGCGGCCGCGCAGTAAGAGGATTACGCCGTCGCCCCCAAGATGGCCGCCGTTGCAAAAGATAATAATCATCATAAGTACTGCACGTTAACCGGTTATCTCTAGTGCATCGGTGATAATGGAATTATGTGTAGCAAAATGGCGTCCGGTTTTATTCAAAAGATAATGAAAACGTCATAGAAAAGGCTTAGGCCCGCCGAACTCATTTGAATTGATGTTTTCTCCTCCGAGAGACACATTGATCAAAACGTTCTGACATAACTAAAAATGACCTCATTCTCCTTGGTCTCATTGCCGCTGATGGAGAGCGTGCTCTTGCGCCGCTCGTGACGATCTAATCATGCTCCACTTTTGCTTTGCCACGAAACCCAGCCTGAGCCTCTTGTCTGGTTGTATGAAATAAAATCAGAATTAACCTGAGATCGATTGCCACATATTTGGGTTGTATTTCTTCGCAGTGGCCCTTTAAGATCACAGCCATCTATGAAAACTGGTGAATCAGCACAATAACATGCCGCAGTTCTTTTCATTTCACTCTGGTTTCTACTTAGCGCTCCGTCATCGGAACTTGACAAATTCACTTTGAGCCCGGCTTCCTCAGTCACATGTGTTTTTGGGGCAGTTTCAGACACTCCATAATTACCACTACTGGGAGTCAGTGATGCGTTAACAGGATGGGGAGGAGCAAGGCAAGGAGCACCGATGATACATGTTCGTCACTCCTGTTATGCCTTTTGTGTTTTGGGCCTTTTATCTGGGTCAATATCACTGTAAAGTCTCCTCAGTCATTCAAATGTAGCTGAATAATGGTCTTTGACCTTCACCAAAATTTCAACACAAGTGCACGTGGGTTGAGAAGTCCGGTCTCATTCCACCCCTGCAGAACAATAAAGGTCATGCAGGATCCTGGCACAGGTCATTATTGTCTTCCCTGAGACTCCTATACCCTAATGCACTGTCTGCACTCCTTCCTCCACTCTATTAGATTCGGCTCATCAGATTTGACGATTGTAAGATCGAAGGGAAGACGAGAAGCCTCGTGTATTTCAGAGTACAAGCGGCCGGCCCCTCCTTGGTTTAGTGTGGTTCCGGAAGGATCCCCGAGGATGCTGCCTATCTAAATGGGCTTCCCTCGTCACGTGAGGCCGGCCGGGCTAAACGGCTTATAAAAAGGTTGTCAAATGCTCCATTGCTGCCCGCAGCCCACAACGGACCGTTTCCTGGACGCTGATATGAATTAGACCTGACATCTTGTTAGTCAATTTACCTTTTCAGGGAAGAGTGAAACACACACTTTTTTTGCTTTGTATTGTGAGAGTCTGAGACAAGAAGAAAATACAGAACAAAAGTTGCAGACGGACTTTCAGCCGTTTACTATACAATCCAAACAATTGAACAAAAAGAGAACACTTGCAGGCAGTTACAGTTGGTCAAAACTCACATCAATAGCTCGCAGAGACAAAACTGCCATGTCACTGATGTTACTCCCTAGGCCACGCCCCCTTTAAGGCTCACAGGTCAAGCAAACAGTTATTGGGACCTCCGGCTTGACCCAATGTACAGCAAAAGCCTTTTCACGCTGCACTTAGCACCCCCAGCCCCCCTCCCTCACCCCAGGGTGCTTTTTGGGGGCTGGAACAGATGAATGGAATTTCATGATACACAAGTAGTCTGAGTTACAAGTTTGGTCCCAGAACAAATTACACTCGTAAATCAAGATACAAATGCATGCAGATTAAAGTTAGTTGGAAACTTTCAAAATGTGAAATTTATATATTAGTTGTCTCATGTCTGTGCAACCAGAAGAATATTTATTGTCCATTTATTGTCAGAACGATGCTGCCTTTTTATGTATTGCATGCATCTCGTGCGGCCATTTTTAACTTATTTATTGCAAGTACGACACCGCGTTGCACCGCACGGAGAAATCTAAGGGTCACATCCATCCGTGTCCCACAATAGGAGCCCGCGTGCCGCATACTGACAGCTGCTCACGCGACCTACCAACCCACCCCTAGAACTCTTCACGCACGATAGTCTTAATCTTATTCCAATTCAAAGGGAGGAATCCACTCAAATGAAGGCGTGCAAAAGCAATTTCTTACCTTTAACGGGCGTGTGAAATAGCAGATGCTCGCCGAAATGTCCCGGGTGGACACTGAAGACCCCCCTGAGCTGTCTCCGTCCTGGTCCCGCAACAGACTGGCAAGAGAACACGGTGCCAATCACGCATATAGGCCCCGCCTCCCGCGTGACGTCACAAAACACGGACCAATAGCAGCTGAAGTTCAACCCTCATTCAATAAGTACTGTTTTTTGGTTTTAATCACGCTTTCGTTCATTCAATACTGTGTTTGCATTCAAAAAAAAAAAAACATCTTAGGAACGAGTATGCATTTGCTGCTAATGTGATAAAAGGGTTTAAAGCTCAAAAAGATTTTATAAGTAAAATCCATGATTCGTTGCGTCTCGTTAACTTGTCTATAAAAGCACATCATTAGTTCTTTGTATGCAGCCTGATTTTCTTTAGCCTGTCTATGTCTCTATTGATAGACGTCGTCTATCGATCTGTCTGGCTGTTTATATTTTGTCCACAAGAGGGAGCCATACACTAGATTATCGTCTAGCAAAACAAAGAGAAGTGGAACAAAATGACGAGTCTTGGACAAAATGCTGATTGTTTTGAAACGTGTTATTGTAACTTCTTAAGTCTGAAACAGACAGACAGAACACCACTTTTTTTTCAAATAATTACTCTTTAATTGCACAAATATACAATGCAGTTCACATACCCTGTCCCCCGGTTTACTCAAGACATTCACAAATGATGACTCTGGGTCAAATATTTACAATTTTATGGTGAACAGTAGCAGATGGGCAAGGAGGAGGAATGTGGCAGAGACAGGGTGGTCCTTTTGGGGGGCATCTGCGATGACATGATGTTTAGACGTGGAGGTCGGACCGACGAATGACCTCCTCACCACAATGACGGGTCGTATCTGGTAAGAAACACAGAGGTCAGCTTTCTGGGAGAATGAAATATTCTTGGAAATTAGGAATACCTGCACAAAATCTATTGAGATCAATTATAGATCTTGTATTGTATTTTAATAGATTGAGCAGGGAATTTTCCCATTGTGGGTGTATTTATTTTACTGTACGACACAGACCTCGACTGTGGAAGTGTATCTGCGCTTTCCTTCAATAACAGCTCAGAGATCAGCGTGTCCAATATCTCAGGATTGGACCTCTTGCCATACCTTGGGACACAAAGACACCAGAACGAGACGGAATTAAGGAAGGATTAAGCAAGGATTATTCAGGTGATTCAATTTTGCTTCACTGTGCCTCTTCAAAATGTACTTTCAAAGAAACATCTCAATTCTTTGCATATGTATGGATTCATATCTTTTGTTCATGCAGGTAGCCGCTTCAGTAAAACAAACCAACCCAGCATGCATGGATTATTGCATCCCTGCAGGAAATCAGGATTCCTTGTCTGCTCCTCAAATGATAAAATGTGGTGGTGATTTTAACCCTTGCCGACACATCCACAAAGGTAATAATGCACAATTTAGATAAATGCATTATAAAAGACGACTTCAAATTAGTAATAAGCTTTGCAGTTTGTAAAATGGCAAATTTTAGACGACAATATTTTAGAGTGGGACGACATATTTCAAAAAACCTCTCTGTGTATTGTCACTGCACACTTTCTAACCTATATTTAACCTATACAGTACAAAATAGACGCAAAATAATTCAAAAAGCTCTCGGCATGATGCAGTCCAGTCCCACACATGACTCCGCCCTACCTCTGTCTTGTGATGAGGTTGATGTAGTGTCTCAGGGCTGAGTAGTACTTGGCCAGGTCCTCGGCCGGGGCGTCTTCGCCGGGATTCTCGGGTTTCACCGGGTAGCCATTTGTCAGGGTGCCCAGGCACAGCAGAGCCCACAGCAGGAACGCCAAGGTCCCCACCCAACTCACAAAGTTAGAGTGCATCTGAAAGGAAGCAACAATGATGGTAAAACATCCTTGGGAAAAGACTTTATGCATAGTAAAGTTATCTTAAGTTGAAGGAATCAGCCTACTTACATTTTCCAAGGTGTTGTTGAGATGTCTGTGTGCAATGCTCTTGCGTCTCCTCAGATGTGAAGCGCTTGTGGTGCGCGCCAGGCTTTATATGCGCGCTGGCGAGCGTCAGAGCTGCGCCCCGTGCTGCTTTGCCTCACGCAAGCGTCACCGCCGTTGCTGTCATTGCTCGTGTGTTTTCTTTTTCAGCTGTCTCAAGTCATTAAAACAACCCAAAATAGTCAATCGTCTGTTTCCAGTATCCAGTGTGATGTTTTCCGCCTTGGATCGAGCGTGACGTATGAAATGAGTGCCGCGTGGATCCGGTTACAAACACTCCCGAATTGAACAATATTGCTAGTGTACTCCATTTTGTGGCCTGGGAGTGTAAATGGCAAATGGATACATGTAGATACTGTGTTACTGTGGTTACATTAGCGGCCGGCCATCATTATTTGGGCCTGAGCACCAGGTGGTTGAAAACCCTTCTTGGAATTGCTTATTATATTTCGCGCACCAATTTTTTGCCTGATTTAATTTTACTTTTAAAAATTTAATTTGAATTAAGCAGTGCGAAGATGCTGTCGGCAATAACGGTTTTACAATCATGCACGTATTGCTTCTTCCTCAGTCCAAGATGAGGATTTTATGATGTCATAAAAGTGCCATTAATACACACTTGGCACCCCGCAAAAAACTCCCGATGGCGCCTGGATAATAAGAACATTTGAAACAGCCTCACATTTGCACAAATGTTCTATTTGAATGACTTTTCAATGTCATTTTCTTCCATAGCTCCTCCCATCAGATAGAAGCAGCAACAGGCACAAAGGGCCCGCAGACGCGCCAAAGAAGAGCCGCTCTCGAGGTAGCGCCCTTAATACGCACACCCAAATAGGGCTTAAATGACTGTGTAACACCATGTGCTTCATTTACCTCCCATTCATCATCCTTTTGTATGTCGGCTCCCAGCCATATAATCAGTCAGCTCTCTGCGAGGCTGCTCCTGCTCCCTAAGTTGCGCGGAGGATGCGGTGAGGGTCTTTTGTGTCATACAGGATGCGCTGAGAGATGAGGAATGAGACGCAAGTGAGAGAACATGTCTCACAAAGTCACAACCCCAATCATGACGATTACCGGCAGGAATTAGACTTTGCGGTCCTCTTCAGGAGATAGTCACATTCAGGAAATCACGTCAATGGGCTTGACACCTTTTTAGGACAACAGCTTGGATCTGACGTCGTGTCAAAATGTGTTCAAAGAAGCAGCGGGCTGTACAGTTCATGCATGTAAGTTGATAGGTCAACTCATGTTTGCCTAAAGATTGGAAGTTATGCTAGAGACGGACGGCTTTCACTTTGAGCCACTAGCTTAATGCTAACTTAATAGGAAACGTGATCAACAGGTTCACAAATATAATTTATTGTAACATTTTTAAGAATGGATATTTCAACACAAACAGTGAAGCAACACATAGAGACAGATCGTATAAAAAATTCACAGGCATATATTCTTTATCCTCCATGAAAAAAATGACTGCAAGTTTACTGTGTCACTTATATTCGCACTTGGCACATCATCCTTACTGCTGCTTTGAAATATCTTAAAGTGCCGAGTGTAGGAGCTTATCATGCATCGCATTACTTTCCGTCGTCCACAGATTGATAACCCGCGAGGGAGTTACAGCGTATTACATTAGTCGACCACATCTAATTTGAGCATCATTAAAAGGATTGTGGACCGCACAACAAACATTTTCCACTCATCTTCTGCCAACAACCAAGAGCAAGCCTTCCAAAGGAAAGACATCGTGCTTAATAAATGTTTGCTTAAAAACAGGAGACGTTTATTTTAGGCCTCATTTATGTATTAAGTCTCCGGTTAGAAGATATAATTCTGTCCCCGCAAGTGGTGAATGATAGTCAAATAAGCATGTAATTACAATATTAATTCACAAGTTGTTACTCACTTAACAGGCAAACTCTAATAAGGTTTTTTGATGGACAAACAGTGTAAACATCTCGGGGTCCGTGTGAGACAGCTGTAGACAAGATAGGAAAAGGTCGTGAGTGTAAGAATAATGTCAGCTTGACTGACAAAAGACCAAAGATAACTGGATTCAAATTACCAAAGAGACAAATCTTTTAATTCACTGTGCAAATGAAGGAGTATCTTAGTTTGCTGTCGTTTCTCGGAACGGTCTTTATCATTTTTTAAATGTCAACCTATCAAAAATGGTCGGTTGGCCAAAATGTGCATGGCCAATTGAATCAAATCGACCATAAAATAAATTAAAAAAGGGATTAATTCCTTAAATATAATTAAATAACCCAATTGAATAATTATGTTCAATTTTGATTTGACAGTTATGACTTCCCAGCTTTTTGCTAGGTCACCCCTTCTTCACCCACCAGCTTTTTTTTAACAAAGCCATTTCACACGAGTTATTCCAGTTCCTCCTCCTGGTGTCAAGCGACACGGGTAGGGGATTCAATCTCGGCCTCCGTGAAATCGCTGCACTGTCATGCGCTGTCAATTCCCTACAGCTCTCACCACAAAAGAGATGTTCACACATCCAATGTGTCATGTGATTTGCGGACGTGTGTTCTTTCACAGAGACAATTCATGTTTGGAAATATATTTGATAGATGGTTTTTTTGGGAGTGGTATCTGGGTCAGTACGATAAGTGCTTGTTAACCAGCAACTGTCCGTCTGGGCTGAATGATGTTCCCCTTCTCCAATTGCATCCGTTTGCACTGTCACGAGGGTAATTAAGTATTTCTTTGCGCGGTAATTGCCAATTTAATCTTCTGTTCTGCGTCTCCTGATTTTTTTTATGCCTCGTCTGTCAGTCAAGCTAGGTGTGGTTTCCATGGGGATCTGAGAGGGCCTGGTAGTTATTCTCTTCGGCCAAAAGTAAAACGCCACCGCCGCCGCCTCCTCAATGGGGTTGCTACGCAGAGGCAATTACTTTGAATAATATTCGTGCCACACTAATAATGTGCGAGCACTAAATTATTTTGGGCTCCTCAACCTGCGCTGACGCTCATTCTCGATACACACCGGTTGTGTCAGCTTTCACTTGGAATCCCTTCCACTCTCTTCCCCCCGAGTGGCGGTCTGCAGAGACCCAGGTGCACCCATGACGTCGTCCACGCGCAACCTGAATTCTTTCCCCCCGACACCACCTGTTCACCAACATCACGACACAGGTGACTCGAAATGCACCGGCCCGACGTCAACGCGGATGCTGATCGAGTCTGACTGCGAGATGATCGCAGCGGGAACACTTGAGGGGGAGAGGAACCTCGTTTAGAGCCTATTGATTTTATTTTGGTGTGGAAGTGGGCCACCAATTGAGCGAGCAAACTCGCCTCACTCGCGGTGCGGATTAAATCATCGTTTCTGATCTTCCGTGAGGAATAGGATTAATCAATAGCAGGAATTAAAGGCTGGGAACACAGCACTGAGGTGCTGCTGTTATTTTTGATGACATGTTGAGTGGGCGGCTGGCTCTCTCCCCGCATCAATACATACCATTAGCCATTTAAACTAACCATAGGATAAGACCTACATTTGGAGCTTTGCTAGTAAATAATAAAAATAATAAATACAAATACGGTGAGATGAAATTAATCTTATCGCTGTTATTTTGCAGCTGTGGATGTTAATTTGCACAGCATTTTTGCATCCCACTAAGCCATGTGTCGCTGATAATGAATGTCTTGAACTTCAAAAATCTCTATTCTTTCATCCCAAAGAGCATTTCGATGAATTCAATCGCTGTCAACGTGTGATTTGTTCAGACGTCGCCCATGTGTCATTGCGTCACATCGACTGATAACAATAAATGTTGATTGGATGTGGCATATAATCATTCTGATTGCCCGTGACAAGCTTCATTTTTAAGATAAGCGATGGCAACTGAACTTTTTTTCCCCCATCAAGATTTAATGGACAGGTCATGATGGATAAACTTTCCCCTTTTATTTCATCCTTTGTTTACAAATCGAAGTGGTAGCTTTGGGAGATGTTTTTTTCCATCCTTGCTGGTGGTCATCCTCTGACTCATCACCTAAAAAATACAACATCCAATACTCATAAAGCTGAAATGCACTTTTGTTTTACAGGTTATAATTTAAATTTAGCCTGAAATTAACATGAAAGCTGAATTTACTTTTCACTTTTCGCCTTCTGGTCAATCCAATAGATTCTACTCACACAACGCATTGGCCTCCAAAGCAGTGTAACTATCCAGCATGGAGCAGAACCCGGTCAGACCGCCCATCGCAGCATAAGGCACATCTTCTCCCACCGGGCGACCTCGTGCCTCCCTCTCGGACTTTGTCTCAACCTGACAGGTAAAAGTGATTTTATTGATGATTGAAGTACTGGAAATTCATTGAACCAAATCATGGCTGACCAGCGTCTGGTGATTGTATGCGGGCTGGCCACATCCACATGTGTACGGACTCCTGAACCCAGAACAGTCACCTGAAACGGGTTTGAAATATATTTTCTGTAGTCAAGTTAGTGTTGCTCATTAAGGCTCGAGACTTTCGACTCACACTTTTTGCACAAATGTCCGGCGCCTTCGGTGTGATCTTGAGGCAAATGTTTACACCGGCAGCGGACGGGTACTGCCCCGATGTGGGGAAGATATTCATAGGCACAACAAAGACATTTCCTCACCCGGCAGGGGAGGCGTAAAGGTCGCTCAGAAGGAATGACCTCAAAGTCCGTCTTATGTTGCTTGTATCTGGAAGAGATCAACAATACCAACCGATGGCACGGTGAGAGTCAGCGATAGAAGACAAAAGCGTCGAGTTGATTGGTTGACACAGCGGGACGCGATGACAAAACAAGATGAAACTAATGAGAGCAGCACATGGGGTCCACAGATATACGCTTCAGCTCAAATTGAAATCCCGTGACCTCAAATCATTCTGCGTGATAACAAAAATTGCACTGCATAACTCAAGGGGTGGTTTATTTGAAAAAAAAATAATCTCTATTTTAACCTGATCAGTACAAATTGAAAAGGAACTTTATAGCACCTATGTGCACAGAAGCACGGTGTCTCCGGACCGACGTGTTTGCAGTCGATGCCTCCTGGCACACCAAAGCTCACATACAGTCTGTTTTTCAATCGCTGTGGGATCATTTTCCTCTTGTACTCCTCATATTGCTCAGGAGTAAACATTTTGCCTCCGTCGTCATCACCAACAAGCCTAAAAAAGAAAAAGAGCTTTTTTATTTGATAAAAAAAAATCCAATTTAAGTAATGACGTGTTCTTTAACAGGATTAAGCTGTTGAAGGTTTAAAAATACATTTCTATCCTTGTTTAATTCTGCCCCTGTGATGTCACAGTAGTGTCGTACAGTGCTGTTTTTTTGTGACGATAACACAATTAAACACAATTAAAAACACAATTAAACTGCAGCGACGGAATTATTTAATGACCACATTCAGTTCTCGATTTAATCATGGTTGTTTAAGTTAAAGTCCCTGCTGGTGGTGAAATGAGTTGCTTGAAAAAGCATAATTTGCCATTTTAATGATGAAGTGGATTGATTAAACATCATCAAGGCCATTCTTGAGGCTCTATTACTTTTGAGCGTATTTTAGAGCGAATATAAAGCATAATACCAGGTTATTAGATCATTGTATTCAAAATACCTGGAGATTCCATTTGATTATCAAGTCTAGCAACAATGCGAATACAGATTTTAAAAAAATATGGTAGATTAAAAAAATAAGTGAACAAACCTTTTGTAGTCGCAATAGTCATCCACCGCTTTTAAGGCTGAACTGTCCAAGAATACAGATTCCATTGTAAAAGGGGAGGCAATCCAGTCTTGCAGGCTGTTTATGTGATAGGCCGCGACTTTTATAAAAGAACAAAATGCAAAATTTTACATCAAAACTGTCCCATCATTGTCTTACTGTTATGTTGCTATGGAAATGACCCAGGGTCCATCTAACGGCCGGAAAATGTACTGCAAGTGTTTCACAAATAACCGAATGAACTAAGCCCACTCGAGCAAATCTTACTTATACAGTTCAGAAAAAAAGTATTGTAATATTAAATTGTTTTAAACTCGTAACCAAGACTTAAATGAGTGATTTGTTTGTATTTCCCCCTTTATGTCAGCCGTGGGGCGAGAGAAAGGCGGTAGGACTACAAGTCCCATGATGCCTTGCGGTGACGCACAGCGAACCTTCAAGGGAACCATGACGGTCAGCCCAGTTGCACGCATAAGATTTCTAGCTGTGCGCTTTAGCATACTGAGCCGCATAACGTTGATCGGAGCGCAGCAGGAGAAGCAAATGACCATCGGGCAATGTTGACCGGCTAACTTATCCCTCGAGAAGGTGGAGACATCTTTGTTTTTGTTTTGTTTTGGTTTACCCGGCGACCGCAACAATCATCTCACAGTATTTTTAAAACCAGTCCTTTTGGGATCGGAGCTCTCCTACGCGGTTTGGCTGCAGCATGGCAGTGTCTCCAACTTCAAGATAACCCCAGATGCAGGAACACTGAGGTAAATCACCATATCTGACAGATTCGTCTGTTTATTTCTGTAGCGTTGTTCGCGAGCTAACATAACGCTAACGCGGAGTTGTAAAGTAGCTTCATGTCAACTTCCCCTTTTGCAACTATAATAATAATATACGTAAAGTAACACAAATACCCTCCGATGTCTTCTACAAACCTTGGCATCGACAATGCGTGGTACTGGGAGAGAATTAAGTCAACCTTTAGGTTTGCTAAGGTGCCTGCCAGTTGTTTTGCTGTCATACTTGGAATGGCCAAGCCATACACACTCAAGGTCATAGATGATCGTTCAACTAGTCAGTAGCCGTAGCCCTAAACAATGGCTTTGTTATATCTGTAGACTTGATAGCTGCGTGCTCTCTAGACTTGACTAATGGGTGTAACACTATCTAGAGATTGGCTTGCCAAAGTGACAAAGCATCATTGTTGTGTCATCGGTTTGGCTTGAGGAACGTGTTTTTTCCCCCTCCCCTGAGAGACAAAAGTTTGGATTGCTCAAAATGCGTGGTTGTTAACTGCTGTGCGTGTCTTTTATCTCCACGATTGTACTTGTGATTCTTAAATGTTCATTCAAAACGTTTCAGTCATTTGTTTACTGTGCTTGCTGTCAGGGGAAGCTGAGATGTTTCTGCCTTGTAAAATACAGATCCCCTTATCACTGTGACTCAGGCCTCTGTAAAACATCCGCACTTTTATCGGCTTGTGTTGCTAATAGCGTAGCTGTCGCAGGTTCAGTCGTCCAGGTGTTTTTGTTTCACGTGCACTCGTGGGTTATTGTATTCCTGCCATTAGTTTGTGATGTTGTGCAAGTATTGAAAGATGCTTGGCCTCAGCAAAATGGATTCTGTTACCTCTGTTTTCATAATTTATCCCCCCCCCGGTCAGTCCCTCCTGTCACAGCTCAATAGGAGGTGACAGTGGCACACCCATCGCAGAATGTAGAGAATGGACCCGTTGACAAAGATGTAACAAGCGGAAAATGATCGCCTGATTTTCCCCAGGGAGTATGCGCCGAACAGCTTCTTTTGCCCATTCACTGAATATAATGAAAGTTTTTTTTGGGGGGGGGTTTCCACTCACGTTAATTTTTTCTCCCCCTATCTTTTATTTGTTCCGTATAGGTTTTCTGCTATGATGGCCCACCAACAACCAGAGGTCGAGGATCTCCTCTGTTAGGGGAATTTGAGCAGAGCATCCTTCTACTCCACTGTGAACTTCTCGCTTGCATATGGACAACAGATATACCCTGGAAATGTATCAACCATCAGACTGAATTGACAATATCGAGGCTATTTACATCACCAGTGCTTTCCGGTTTCTTGCTCCTCCACCATTCCCAGTATCATGCTTGGGACTCTCCTGAGACGCAACATGTCCCAGAAGCTAAGTGTGCTGCTTTTAGTCTTTGCTCTGGTGTGGGGACTCATGTTGCTGCGCTATACCGTGCAGCAACCTCGCCACCAGAGCAGCGCTGAGCTACGCGAGCAGATCCTGGAGCTCAGTCGGCGATATGTCAAGGTCCTGACCGAGGAGAGCCGGAATACACCCGGCGGGCCGCAGGGGACCACCATGGCGGGTTACGGTAATCATCACAAGAATACACCAAACGTTGCCCACATGTAGTGACTTAATGATGTATTCCCTATGCACGCAGCGGATCTAAAAAGGACGATAGCGGTGCTTCTGGATGATATCCTGGAGCGACTAGTCAAACTAGAGGGGAAAATGGAGTTGGCTGTCAATGCGTCCCTGACTAACACCTCCCACGGGAGCGTCCTCGCTTCCACTCCAACTGCCTTGCAAAGAGCCTCCAAGCAGGAGAGGGCTGGCAGTCATCATCATGGGACGTTGCGCTTGAAGCCAAGGACCCCCAACAGGTCTCAGCAACATCTATGAGCTTTGGTTTGGTAACTGCGTTGACTGATTGATCTCTTAGCACATCCCACTTTTCCTGAATTTATCCCAGGACAACCAGGCTTTGAAGTGACTGATGCTTCTTAGAAGGCCAGCTCAAAAGGAAGGGAGACCTTTTGCCTTTTCACTTTGGTTTGCCATTATATTTATTTCATTTGATCAAGATTGCATTTTTATATTTCAATTTTGCATTTTTATATAATGGCATATTTGAATCATATTACTATTACTGGCTATAAATTATGTATCAACCTTGGCGGAACCGAAGTACGATGCTCTAGCACATTTAGCCTCGCTACTCCGATACGACTTAACGATATTACGTCAACCTGCTGAACGAAACGGAATACTCACAATACGATTAGCGTATCTGTCGTATGAAATATCGCTAGATACAATATTATATGAAGACCCGTCCGTCTCTTAGCTAACATTTAGTCCTGTATAGATAATCCAAAGAATGTTCTGCCTCATTATGAGGCGACACAACAGATGAGTCTCATTTGCCACTAAACGTGCGTTTGCATTGTATCAGCTGAAAAACAATGACCCCCCCCTCCTCCTCCTCGATTTCTTTTACTTGCCTTGGGTGTTATTTCACTCTCAATGAGTGGAATGAATGTACTGCAAGGTCAGTGCCTTTGGTGCTGTGAAGACGACTGACATCTGCGAATACACGTTCAGGGTTCATGTTGCACTGTGACTGTAGACATTTTCTAAAAATAATGGGCTAATCCACTTTTGGTAATGCTGGTATATTGTATGTGGGAGGTGATTGTTACATGCTGGAATAGTCTCTCAGTCTCTCTGCTTGGTGAAATCATGCAGAATAGAATCCTATCAAATGCTCATCATAATGGTACCAGACTTAAAGCAACAAATATGAACAATAGCTGTGATTTCTGCTGAATTGTTACCGTTTAAACTGTAATTTAAGTCCACTAGACTCAATAAACTGGTTCAAATACGACTGGTCCAAAAAAAAAAAAAAAGTGTATATAAGATTTAGTGCCCAAGGATATTTTCTGACGTCATGGTTCACACGACATAGTGTTTTTAAATACAAAAAAAAAAAGAAAAACGCCAGCTTTTATATGCAGGGGGGCGTCGTAACGGAAATGACGTATGCTTGTAGTTTACCTGATCGCTCCGCCCCGCCGCGCCATTTTCTCATCGGAGACATATCAATCCAAAATATTGTGCATTTAAACGTTGAACTTGCTTTTATATTTAATTCCACGAACTTATTAAGTAGGTAAATGACCTGGAAATGAGTGACGTCGACGAGGGAGATAACGAAAGACGGGTAAGGAGGTACATTTAATTGTAGTTGACTCATTTCAAGATCACAACAAACACGTACGTACATTCAATGTAAATGAATGAAGTTGTATGTTGTTGACATTTTGTAGGTTTTGCCCTAATTATAGAGCGCCTAAAAGTTAGTTGCCTCTTGTTAAACGCACGATATATATATATTTCTAGACCTTTAAAAGCAGCTAGTAAACTTCAGTAACTTAACGTTAGCTTGAACCTCCACCTCGGTGTTATCTCAAACGGCGTCTCATCTTTTATTTCCAGCAGTAATTTTTGGGGGGGCTGATGGAGCCAGTAACCGTTATATATTCTCACAATATGAAAAGTCAAGTGCAGATGTTGTAAAGTTTTCTTTCCTAGCTGTTATGAACTTGATCTCTAAATGTTCTCATTTGAAATTCGTTGTTGCGCGTTTTAATTCTTAATGTAACCGCAATGCATTCCATGTTTATATTTGTATTTTACCCAACACTTGACATCTTTTTCATACATCTAATATTATTGGATGTTCTTTTTTGATTAAGGCACATTGGCCGTGAAGGATTCGAAGATTTGTATCCAATGATGGAAGAAAGAACAAAATTCCAAGCTAAAAGAAGGCTAATGAAAACATGAACAGAGCAATACAGAACGGTTGGCAAGGGAGGAAAATGTGTGGAAGATTAGAACGCTAAGTTTGGGTGAAGAAAAACACGGACAAAACAAAAAAAAGAAGAATGAGGAGTAGAAATGAAAACTTGAATGAATGAAAAGAAACTGGAAGAAAGAATATGACCCTAGGTTAAGTAAATATTGCTTCTTCCATTGTTCTTTCTTTTTAATTTAGTAATTAAATTGCATGCATGACCTTTGTAATAAAATTCAGTCTTGCTTACTCATTCTTTGAACTAAAGATGTACTTAAATGATAGTTATCATTTTCTCCACAGTACACAAGCTCACGCGACATAAAAAGAGGTACTACGGATATAGTCATTTAGTTATTAGATTATAAGTACCCAGTAAAGTGCGTGGTGAGTGTTAGTTGTACTGTGTTTTATGTGTTAACCCCCCCCTTTTTTTTTTTTTATCTAAAGTAATTTATGTTATGAATACTCATATGTATAAATGATATCATTTTACTACTGTTGCTGCAGGGTTCTCAAGCCTCATCTAAATCGGAACATGGAAGTTCAACTCGGGCCAAGTCAGGGAACAGGTCAGGCTCCTCGAGTCCATCCCCAGAATCTAAGCATTCTGAATCCAGATCGTGCTCTCCATCAAAATCGGGGTCTGTTGTCATTCATGTTTGTTGGCGTCTCTAATTGAATTTCTTTGGTCCTCTGTCAATTACACGAGTATCTCCTTCCGGCCTTACAGTTCTCGTTCTAGGCACGTTTCTGATCGACTTGCCGGTCGTTCACGATCTCCGTCTCATCCCTGCCGACAGAGGTCTCGTTCTCATTCCGACAGCCCCGACTTCCGCCGCAGGAAGAACCGTAGCACTTCCCCAATGTCAAACCGCAGCCCTGAGGCTGGGCTCAGGGTGAGTGCAAATTGACCTGGATGGTGTTTAAAAACCTCAAACTCTCATCTCATTGTATCAACAGAGCCATGAAACAAAAGAAGCAAACAGTCACGGCAGTATCACTGATAGGGTATGTGGACCTTGGGGCATATTTTGGGCTAGCTTTGTGGTGAAATTGTGTCGGGATAAACGTGATTGAAATCAGTATTGGTCTCATTTGTGTGAATTCAGTGGATCACAAAGACCTTTATTGTGAACCCTTCTAGGCAAACCCCGATCCAAGCAAATGTTTGGGGATATTTGGCCTCAGCTTGGAAACCAGAGCGCGGGACCTGAGGGACGTGTTTTCACAATACGGGCCTCTTGCCGGGGTCAAGGTGGTGTTTCACCATCGCTCGGGTCGCTCGCGTGGCTACGCCTTTGTTTATTTTGAGAGACTTGAAGATTCAAAGGAGGTATGATTTACATCTTTTATTCAATTGTGATGACATGCATCTCATTAGACGGTTTGTTATTTTGTGGCAATAATTACTGCAGAAGTATAGACGCGGCTCAATGTGGTGTTGCTAAAACAAGCTGAGCTGCTCATTTTACTTAGGTGTGATTACACGAGTTCACCACTAGATGTCAGTCGTATTTCAGGCAACATCACCCTCACGCCATTCATCAGCACTGTTGCATGAGTGAGGTGATGCTGATCATTGACTCTTGTCTTTTTTTTCCTCAGGCAATGGCGAAAACCAATGGTATGGAGATAGATGGGAAGGTAATTAGAGTAGATTACTCCATTACCAAGCGTGCCCACTCCCCCACACCTGGAATCTACATGGGTAAATCAACTATGTAAGAGCCAATGTTTCCCTTCTGTATGTTGGATCCTCTCATTAAGAAAGGAGTCAGTCTCACCGCCACCTTGTTTTTGTTTGGTTTTAAATAGAGATGGTGATGATGATGATGATGATGACGGCGGAGGTAGCCAAAGGGGAAGAGGCTCATATTATAACCGTGGCTATGACCGAGGCTATGAGCGAAGCTACGACAAAGGCTACGACCGTTCTCATGACAGAGACTATGATAGAAACTATGATAGGAACTATGACAAAAACTATTACCGAAGCTACGACCGAAGCTACGACCGAAGCAATGACCGAGGCTACGACCGAGGCTACGACCGAGGCTACGACCGAAGCGACGACCGAGGTTACGACCGAGGCTACGAACGAGGCTACGAACGAGGGTACGACCGAAGCTACAATCGAAGCTACAATCGATGCGACAGCTACGATGAGTACGACTACAGGATTAGGTTAGTCATCATTTACAAAGTCAAAATGTTACCCCACTCCATTCATTCCAACACTTCATGTTGTGGTTCAGTCGCAGGCGCTCCCCATCACCCGACTACATTAGATACAGAAATTCCTCTTGGTCTCGCTCCTACAACCAAAGTAAGTACGGACCAGACAAATGAATGCCATTTTACATGTAACAACATTTTGATATACTTTATGATGTTTGAACCAGGCATGTGCCTTTGTCACTGTCAAAAGCACATTTGTTCTGTAATGCCGTTGACTGCGTGTTTTGTTTTTGCAGGGCGCTACTGAAGTGCGACAGCCGATTTCAACTAGCTTGTCTAAATTGACAGCCTGCGTTGAGTTAAAATCAGGTGTGTTTACATGCAGGGGAGATGTTTTTATTTGTCAACGGCAGACACTTGGATGAACTTTTCAATAGTTGCCATCCATATAGTGTTTTTGTGTTGTTGCTATTCTGACCTCAAATCTTCAGTGTTACTCACTGATGATTGAGTCTCCTGGTAAGTACAACGTAAAGCTCTGTGTGAAGTGTGAAGCTCTCCTTACACTATTGTGAAAAAGTCATTTAGGTCATCATCTGAGTTGAATGATTTTTGTGCGTAAATGGAAATACATACATGTAACTCTGCAAAGATTCTCATTCTTCTGGCTCCAATATGCATTAGAATTGAAGTTGGGCTTCACTTCTAAGATGTGTGGGTGAGGTGGGAGAAAAAGCAAGGAGAGTTTCGCACAACAAGCCAGACGCCGGGATGTTGTTCCATGTTCACACACATTTAGGTTAATGTTGAGGTCACGCTTGAAGTACACAATAATTCCTCTAAAAGTTTAGCACCGCTTCAAGTTACACCAATAAAACAAAGTGGGGAAAAAACCTTAATACCTTATTGGTTACATCTCATTTCATCAAGTCAAATAGAGATGAATGAATGTTGCAAATAATTATAAAAGTGCATCAAGCACACACACACACAGGTGATGATACGTCAGGCATCTTCTGAATGTGGACAATCTTCAAAGTCTGGTGACAAACACTTTACTGTAAGTAACCTCGAGCTAACGGGCCGCTTTCAACCCACAAATGCGAACTCGAATAAAGGAGCGGCTTATTCAAATGGGCTTGTAATAACTGCTGACATGTCACGGGGCCCCCTCGCAGTTATGCATCGGTTCACTTTGATAGCATGAAAAGTTGGAAAGCTCAAGGGTCAAAGTAAGACGTCTCCGCCACAGAGACGCAAGCGTCAATGTCATGTTTATGCTCCTGTTCTCACTTGTACTTAAACGATTACCTTTTGAGTGACATGAGCAGGAATTCCTTGACGAGTGGCCATATCTGAGCCGCCCGGTGTATTTCACGCGCCAAAACGAATGCAGATAATTAGCAGGATTTTATGAGTTGCAGTTGTGACATTGATAGAGCACTGACACAGGGTCCTTCTCTGGGGTCATCTGCTGATAGGTTGATCAACTGTAGGATAACGGGTTACATATTTAAGAAGTGCACTTTAGAGCCATGTACTGAACATAATGACAGAATGGGCCCAATGGTCACCTGCCTTGATGTAACCTGGTTACAAAGGAAAAATAACCGATAGGTGTGAATTGGTATTGCCCGGGAACTAGTCTTTCCTCTATTTTACGTGAAGTTTTGCGATACTTTGGTTTATTCAAACACAAAGCGCGCAAAATGCTGACCCAGTGTAACCTGTGGTGCAATTCTAAAGAAGAGTATAGAATGGATCCTGTTCTTGACCTTTTAGATACAATTTGACTGCACTGTTTTTGTGCCCTTGTGTTGACTGTGAATGACTTATTCAGTCAATTGGTTGCATCTGCCATTATGTTCAGGTACAAATCTCTTTTTAAGACCTTCACCGTATGAAAATGGTTTTTTTTTGTTTTCTTTTCTGAGAATCATGTACAGAGGTTTTTTTTCTCTGTATTCTTATTGAAAAAAAGTGAGTGTTTTTGTACTAATTAATTTAGAACTTTTGAATAAAAAAACTGTTAAGAATACAGGTGGGCTTTCAAAATCATCTTTATGTAACTTTGCAGTTGTATGACATTGCAAATATTACTACATTAAACAACCAGTTTCAATATACAATGAATCAATGCATGTGATCATTTAAATTATAGATAACAACCATTATTTAGCCTAAACAAGCTGCCAGATCATACAAATTAGCATGAAGAAAAGAACTAAAAAAAATAAACTGTTTAATTGAGTACACATTAATAGATTTCTCCAGTCCACACAATGTGCTGTCTACATTCAATAACTCACGCACATTTTATTGCAGTACTATAAACAAAACTACAAGTGTGAAAACTTGAGGTGCAACAACCCACGTTTCTGTTTTTGCTGGGTTAAACGAGATCATGAACAAAGCGGTTACTTTAAGTTCTTTTTGCAAACAGATTACAGTGTAATAATTTGAAAAAAATATTCTTGACAACTAAACAAAGAGAAAGGACAGTCAACCTAGGTCCAAATGTCAAGTTAAATACAAAGTGTAACACATTTCTGCAAATATTCAAGTAAATGTGTGAAAATACTCACTTTTAACCAAATCAATGAACTTAAGGGTGTGGAGTTTGATTACTTTTGTATTAAACAATTATATCATTCAAAATAACCACATAGTGCAATCAACAGATGTTTATTAAAACCCCATATTGGGGGGAATGATTAAAAGTAAGTCCAAAAAATATTGCAAGTCATCTCATACCAGCTCTCTAAATTAAATGCAGAGCAACAAGCAACTTCATGAACCATGCAAAGCATACAAGCCTGCTATTAATATGCTGTTGTGCTAAGTAACAGAATAAAAACAGCAACATTTCTATATTTAAATGTATATTTTATTCTTGCCTAACAAGACAGAATACGTGTGTTTTTGTAAAAGTTTGAAAAAAGATCAGGTTTGACACCAAAACAATGCGAGAGAGCAAAATTGGACACTTCTCTTTAGCCTTTTTAACGTACGAGATGTATGATCCTTTTATTTGTTATTAGATGTATTATTCAACCCCATCTTTTAATAAAAATTCAAACTGGATTGCTGGTGCTGCACACAAACGCGCACACACGCGCGCGCGCACCGCCATTTTACTACTGACATGAGGGTTGTCATCTCGTTTAGGAGGAGCAAAAATGGTGGGGAGGAAGAAAAAAAAGCATCCGTTAGTTTGTTGTTTTGGGAGCTCGTGTGGATCCACTTGAGGTGCATTGATGCATGTGTTTCAAGCAAATAGACTTTATGCATTAGCGTGGATCAGGAGGCATCAGTCAATGTAACAGTCAGGGCTCAACATGGCGTACGAAACGGTCCACTTTCAGTAGATGCTCTGCTTTAAACGTTTAAACAGTGAATCAAAAAGACCCGATAAGAGTCATGATTAGATCATAGAATATAAAAGAGGTAAAGAATTCTCACCGGATGACAGAATCCATAGATTGTGTTTGTGAGAGCCTAGGCGACGATTTGACATGAGGGAAGCCAACAACAATTTACAACCCAAAATTGAGCAATAACTGCGATTTGCTGGAAGGAGATTTTCGAATCAACCAGAAATATCCCCCAAAATACGATTTTTACGCTTGCGTATAACGGTCAAATCTGGAGCCCGTCCTCCAACATAGTAAGTAATGGACTCTCCAACTTTATGTTACTTCGCCCCCCCTATGGAAGGAGTCCATAGAAGGTGGGTGGGGGCCTCTGGAAGTGTGGGGGAGGCGTTCTGTACATTCCTCAGCGATACATTCACCCGTCGCGCACATGGCCGCGCGCAGCCTTGCACACACGCACACAACAAGACTGCAGCCATGCATGAGCTCATCCAAGTCGACGTGCGCGGCCCAGAGAGCTCACACAGCATGGCTGCAGTTGCCCAGAAAAATCTATATGCAGCGCTCACATAACTCATCTTTCCCCGTTTTTTTTCTCATTCACTTTGCGCCTTATATATTGTCACAATTTTTTCAAACATAACCGCATCAAGTGGAAATGACAAATAACACGGATATTTATGGTAAATGTACTCATTCAATCATTTGGCAAAAAACTGTTTTTAAAAACTTTTCGAGATGTAACCAATGTCTCGCATATCAACAGATTAAATGTATGAACGTCTCAGAAGAAGGCGCACTCGTTTTAAAAGAACCATATTGTTTGATAAAGTAAACCAATTAAAAGAAAGGCTCAAGTTGAGCAAAAGCTGGATAAAAGAGTTGGGGGAAAAAAGCCTCATGTTGGCTCTCTGGCTCATATTTCGTTACATCCCTGTCGTGTGAGCCAAAGTCCAACAGTCTCGACGTGGACGTAAACGCATCGTTGGCGGGCTGGTTCATATAGAATAGTCGCTCTTTGTCAGCCAATCAAATGAGCGCGCCGGCGGCAGTAGTAGGAGCGGCCGTGCTGCCCTCCGATTGGTCGGCTCTCCCGGCCAATCAGACTGCAGCATGTGATGTACGAGAGGAAACCCTCTGAGGCAGACATGGCCCCGCACTGATAGTCACACATTCAAAGGCCCAAAAACTCTTTAAAAAATCTACTTTAAAAGCAACTGAACCAAATAAAACATACACTTTCACCTCTTTTTCCATGTTGCTGCTGTTGGAAAAGGTTTCCCATCTCTCAAACAACACAGTATTTGATAACTCTGATTTATTAGTTATACTTGTTTAAAATGCATTGCTATGTATAAAGAAAACATCCTGTAACACATTATAAGGCACTAAACAAAACCACATTGATAACAAATATAACTCTGGAAAAGGTTTTTATGTGCAAAATTCCTTGCTTAAATCATTTTATTTGAGAAAATGGCAGTGCAGTACAGTACTTGGCCATTACGTTTTGGAGTTTTGTGCTGACAAACTGCACTCATACTACTTACTATACGCAATACTGAAACATTTTATTTTGGTTAACTACATTAGCATTTTTATTTTCCTACAAATACTGTGTCTCTGTCCATCTAGCTTTGCAAGCTATGTATAATAACAGGCATAACAATTAGATGGTCATCCACTTCCACCACTCCTCATGATCATTATTTCAGTATTTTTGTCTTATTTTTGCTTGATGGTTGTGCTAGGAGATTTCCCGAATGAAAAACATGAGCCTTGGCTCAATCGGAAACACTGCATTCAATTGTGCAGGTGTACCTAATATTGTGGGCTGTCTGTCATGACCTTTGACTATACGTAACAGATGTGTACATTTTCAAAATGCACTCCTTGTGTTTCAATTGGACCATACGTTAGGACGCCATGTTTGAAAGCCCCTCCTCCTTGCAGGCAACATGGCAGCCAAGGCTTGAACCACATGGCCGGCCGGCTCCAACTAGTAGTAAAATAGAACCGTGGAAGCATTGAAACCGAATGAATACAGCAACTAAATATAGCCACGGGGTGGTTATGGTCCACTCGGCGAGTTGTTTGACTTTGCTTGAGTATTAAGGGAGGGGAGGCGTACGAGGGAAGATGGACGCCCCTCATTTGAATAGGAATACGTGTCATTCCCACGTTGCGCTAGGGCCCAGATGAGGATCACGGGTCACGCTATTTTCCTTTTTCCCCATCCCATGTCACGTATTTGTCTCCTTTTAGCAATATAGTAATGCAACATCATTTATGAATGGCCCCACCCCCCTTTCGTCCTAGTGCGCGATCACTCTACTTAAGCTGCGTCTCCGTGCGCGTGCGCGCGCGCGCGCGTTTTACTATAGCTCCGACGACCAATGAAAACGAAGAGTTTCCTTTTTTTTTTTTTAATGCAGAGAAAGGCACACGGATGTGATTCTAGTAAAGACACAGCAGCCTCGAACGGAACCTCCTTTTTTTTTTTCTAACGCTGCTCAGGTTCTTTTCCTTTTTGCACCAATCCTTTCTTCTTCCCCTCCTTAAAAAAAAAACATCCACTCCCCCTCAGCTGTCCCCACCCCAGATTCCCGAGCAATTTTCCCCAATCCCAAACACTTAATTGAGCAATTGGGTTTCCTCACGTGTCGGCTGATTTGTAGTTTGAACACGTGGCTCATTCAAAAAAACCGAATAGAAGCGGAATTTTTTTTTTCCTCCCCTTCTTCTTCTTCGTCGCTTCTTCTTCTTAGTGTAGTCGACCCAGAGGCGGGTGCCTGCCTTTGCGTGTGTGTGTGACATTGTCCGTCTCTTCGGAGGAAGACACAAAGTAGTTTCTCCTCCTTTTTCCCTTCCCTACCCGGCTCATCGTCGTTTGGAAGAGCGTGCAAGATTAATAATTAAGCGTTTATTTATTGCGCGGTGAAAGAGGCAGAGAGAGGGGCGAGGGAGCGCGAAGCCACTACGAGGCTGCCAGTTTAAATCTATCTGTCCACTCCGTAGTGCACGAGAGGGTATTTCTTTTTCCTTTTTTTGTTTTGTTTTGGGGCTTCTCTAAACGCCACACATCCGCCGTCGGAGCTGTTTGGTGGTTCTTTTTTTTGTTTTTTTGTTTTTGTTGTTGATTGTGAACATGAATAAGCTATATATTGGCAACGTGAGCGCCGAGGCCAGCGAGGAGGACTTCGAAACTATCTTTGAGACGTGGAACATTCCCCACAGTGGTCCCTTTCTGGTCAAAAGCGGCTATGCCTTCGTGGACTGCCCCGATGAGAAGACTGCAATGAAGGCAATCGATGTTCTTTCAGGTGAGACGTTTGCAACTGCGTGAAAGTGGGTTTTGTGTGTGTGTGCGCGCGCGCGTGTGTGTGAGAGAGAGAAATGCATGTGATCATTGTATGAGGTTCGAATGTACTATTCTATTTATACATGCATCTTATAGTGTTTTCCCCAAAAAGAAAACTATTATTGATTAATCGAAAATATTCTCGACTTGGTTCTGCTGTGGAGTCGAACCTTGCAGCGGGCCTATGCTCGGGTTCGGGTTAGAGGTCGTCGTCGTCGTGTGCGCGTGTGTGTGAGTGTGTTGCAGCTTTTCGAACCATCTCAAATAGTAGTAAAAGCCAGCGTCTTTTCAAAAAGTCCCATAAGCCTTCTCCTGTGGCCCACAAGTCGCTCGTTGTGTTGTGGAGCCATTTTGCTCATGCTGACACACCAGGTGGTTTAATTGTCTTGCTCAAATGTAGGCCAACTATGAGGCGCACATACTTGCTTTTTTTTTTTTTTTTTTTTTTGCTTTTGGGTGCACGAGTTTTGAAATATTAAATCTTGTAGTTGCTCCCCGGCACAAAGAAGGTATTTTCCCCTAGTGAATTAAACGCTTTTGTCGTTGCAACTCGTCTTTGCAAAGCCATTTGTGGCTGTTTGCTAGTATACGTCCAATGCACGTCTGTGGATTTATTTTTATTGAATTAAATGACGAATGAGAAATGTCTCACACTACACCAGCAACGATCAATGCATGATTGTTTTTACGTTTTTCTTTTTTTTGTAGGTAAAGTTGAACTCCATGGGAAACTTCTCGATGTGGAACACTCTGTGCCAAAACGTCAAAGGTACGTTCTAACTTATAACGTGGTCCTCTCGCTGAAAGCTTGTGCTTATTATTTTTACGTATGTTTTAAGTCGCCCCCTCCCCCTAAATGTTGCGGGGGTCAATGAAAAGGGGCGTATGGTTTGTTGTAGCTACTCCCCCCTCCCTGTTGTGACTGTGGGGTGCTGCCTTTTAGGCTCAACCGTCACATTTTTGTTGTACTTATTTGTTTTGAAAATATAACCTGTGCATACACGAGCTGGGTATACAAAAAGCTTCCCTCAATTGCGAAGGCTGCACGAGAAAATGCTGTTCAGGGAGACAGCAGCAGCAGCAGACGTACGTATGTCCAGGCCTCATGGAGTCGTCCATTTGAAGGATCTGCTCTGTCACTGCATGCTGGCTTCCGCCCCTCTTTTTTTTTTTTTTCTCGTCTTGCATGAGACGGACGCTAAAAGCAGAATGAGAAGCCTTGGGGGCCCCTAAAGTCACGCAAAACCTCGTTGCACAACTGCACACTCTTCGCCACCGCTACCATTGTATTGGCATGTTAACGACGTTTGAGCTACAAATGTGAGTTGGGTCCTCGTGTGCATATTGTGGGAAGGTGGCACACCCACAGCCTTAACACGTTTTTTAAAAAAATTCCATTTTATAAATTGATTGTCTGAGCTAACATGTTAATTGATTTCTCGTCATGGCTACACGTATTGTATGCAATGTCTGTTTGAATTGGCTGCCAAGTTGAAAGGATTAAAAGAGGCTGAAATGATGTCGTTTGAGACATGTCAATTACCTCAGACTAATCGTAATTTTCCCATGAGTAGATTTTATGCCAGAATGTCATAAGCATTTTTTTTTATGCTAGGCTGAAATTTGTTTTGAACTATTTAGATAGGTGTACTGAATTCATAAGTTTTTCACACAAACCTGTCTGTGTGTGTGTGTGTGTGCTTGTTTATTTAACTGTTTAGTTTCAGCCCCCACTGCAAAAAACCCGTCATTAAACTAGTTTTCATAAACACAAATGGATAGTAAAGGCAACATGGGCTACACGCGAACACACACACACACACACACACACATGCTGGGCCATTCTTTGCATTCTGCAAATATCAGCTGGGGGAGGGAGGGGAGGAGGGGGCTTGGCCAATCACCACGTCTTTAACCTTTGGACTCCTCAGGAAAACGGGAAGTGCTATAAACAGTCAAGAAAGATGCATGCACAATGTCCATTTTGGGGTTAAGGCAGAACATGGGGTGGGATTCTATTAATACTTTTTAAAAAATCCAAAAAGAATGCAGAGCTCATGAAACCAATAAGAACTAATAGTTATTATAATGAATATGAGAAATTAGGTCTTCAGCTGGAGCAAACTTCAGTTGGGGGGGGAATACACCGCTTGTTTTATTGGGAGAAAATGTGGCAGAGTTGAACCTTTTAAGTGTTGTGTGTTAAATTGAAAATCATTTTGTAAACAACGTAAGTCTTCAAAAAACGAGATATTTTTACCCTGTCACATGCATGTAAATTATGGGGAAAAAAGTCTGGCTAAAAAGAAAAATAAATTGAAAGAAAATAAGCTGATCAATCAAAAGTATTTTTTTTTTGTATTTTAAAAAAAAACCAAAGGATCTGTGTATATATATGTTTTGCAAACAGGAAATTTAACTGTAGCCTTTCACTCTTGTTAATTTTAACATAAAAAAAAATATATACATATAAATTTATTCCGCAACTATGAGTCATTTGCAGTTCATTTGTGATTATTGTATACGGTATGAGTTAACTCCCAGGGTCACGTTTGTGTCTTGTGGAGAAGGGGGGGGGGGGGGGGATGAAGCAGGCACAACCAAAAATCCCCGCTGAGTCACATGTACAGAAGAGAAAAAAAAATGGCGTGGCTATACGAAGCAGGCGTGTGTGTGTGTGTGTGTGTGTGTGTGTGTGTGTGTGTGTGTGTGTGTGTGTGTGCGATACTGCTGTTAAACTCACTCAAAGCAAATACGCTTGCCTTTACTCGAGCACTCATCACAATTGAGTCCTTGTGCATGACCATTTACAAAAGAAAATAGAACATGGTAAAAGATGCTCCTTTGGTTTGCAAAGTTTGGGTCACAAGGTCATCATGGGGCCCCACCTGCAAAAAAAGAGGGGTGAATTATGAAGGTGGCCTCTTGTTGTGTCACAACTCCTACACGCTACCCATAGACTCACGTCAACATAGCCTTTGTATTTGACTTTCGCCGTATTTTGTGAATGAGGTTGGGGGGTGGCGGCAAAGCCCCAAATGTGCAACAGTCCTTTCAGTTGAGTCACCTTATAGTGTCTGGATGAAAATATTCAACTCTTTGGAATGTTCTGAGGGAGCTTGCAGAGCAAGTCATCGCAAAACTCAAGCTCTTGAATGCGTCTTTTTTCTGAGGCGTTGTCACGGCGAGCATTTAAGGCCCTGTGCGTGTAGGAGGGCCAGCAGAACCTGACCAGTGTGAAACTCACTCGGTCAGAACCAGTGCATACCTGAATCAACCTCCAGATTGTTGAATAGGAGACAAATTGAGGTGGATATATTTTTATACCCCCTCCTAAAATGTTTGGATCACGTCCCCTTTTTCCATCCTTTGGGCCCATAGGTTAGCATGTACAAAGCTGGTTTATTGGAAAAGTAGATAAGGAGGCCCGGCCCGGCTTGGTCTCGGCCATCACATGACAAACCAGCCCCAGTCGCTACTCAACCCCCCAGCACCTCCTCCTCCCACTTTTAGCCCAGCTCTACATGTTCCTGTCAGTGGACTTGTCCGTGTCCATGGCAACGGGGCCCCACCCCCACCGAGTAGAGTGGGCCCTTGTTACCCTTGCCTGAAACAGGACTAGTCCCCCCTCCACCACACCCCAATCACCCATCCCCAAATCAAAGGCTGCATGGGGACCGGGGAATGTATAGCGGACCCAACCCCCACTCGGGTCCACTCCTCTTCACTCTACTCCACCCCAGCCCACCCTCCTAACCCTGCCTGACTTCTTGTGTCTGTGGAGCTATAGGTCGCTCGGCCCTGGTGCATTTGCACATTTCACATGGCGTTCCCACCGCAATGCAGAGCATACAGAATGTGTGGGTTGGAGGCGGAGGTGGGGTGGGAGAGAGGGCGGGCGGTGGGGGGGGGGGGGGGGCGCTGGTGGTGGGACGGATCAGCCAGGAATGGCACACAGTTGGCCGGAAAGGGCTGGAATTCCTCTTGGAGGTTATCTGTGAATTTTCTTTGCTATTTACACATTTTCGATTCAAGTGTGAATACGAGTCATGTACACCGCTTGGATGGTTACGGTACATTTCTTTTTGTTTTTAGAAGTGCACAAGCAACTTCAGATGTCCTTTTAACATCTCATATATATTTGTGATGTAGGCCTGGTGATTTAAAATGTGCTTGAGCTAGTTTCTGCTGCGCCATATTGTTGTGCGAGCACGAGTCAGCCTCATGTGCATTAACGGCCCTTCAGGTTTGTCAACAGGCGGCGGACTTTGGAGTGGCCTCCCATTTCTATAAAGCGTCCTCTTGCAGGCAAAGCCTCAAACATCTCATCGTTACGTTTTGGTCTCAGTGTCTTAATTGGGCCGCCGTCCCCCGAATGCTTTTCATGACTAACGTGACTTTCGAAGTAGTCAGCACTGTTAGTTCCGCTCATCTTCGCTGGATCTACAAGTGCACGAATTTCATTCTTCCCCGTTCGAGTTGCCCACCCCACTTTTTTTTTTTTTTTTCTCTGACACAACAGTTGGGTGAAAAAGTGAGTCATTCTAAATGATGCCATTTTTGATTCCCAATGTATTTTTTTTTAAGTCACTTCCATCCACTTCCTTTGTTCCTTGCCTGTGGTTGTGACCCAAAAAGGTCCCTCCTGTTCAATTAAAATCACCCAATTGAATTCAATCTTTCCGTTCTTAATAGGAGGGTCTCTGCACCTGCTGATGTCATATTGGCAATAATTGCCCATCATACATCCAGTTTCTGCAGCAGAAACTTCTCAATGGGTCACACTTGACTTTTTTTCACCTTTAAACATCACATAAGCCGATGCTCACAAGGCTAGAGTAAATGCTGACCCTGCTTCTTTTTTTTATTGAATAAAATAAAATAAAAACTTATGAGAACTTCTGTCAAGTTGTATCACCGTTTAGCGACCCTTCAACATCATCATCTTCCCTTCTTCTCTCCTCAGGAGCTGTAAACTGCAGATCAGGAATATCCCGCCTGACATGCGGTGGGAGGTGAGTGCTAACAGTTGTTTGTTTCCAGGGTTCGCTACAACGCGGGCCTCTTTCTCTTCTTGATGCCTTTTGGAGTCATCTGCCCTCCATTTGGGGGGGGGGGGGGGTCGACGTAGCACATGCTTCATTGCTTTGCACATGGCTGCACCTCAGCTCAGGCCAAGCGAGCTCACCATGTCATGGGCCAACTGTGGTCGGAACAAATGATTTGACATTGTTACGCTCAAATTTGGAGCCACAGATTTTATTTTTATTTTTTTTAATGCACAACAAATTTGGAGGGGCAACATGTTGGTTGGATTTGAGAAGAAATGTGCAGGAATGCATCTTGTCATTTGCTTCTCCAAATGAATTGGCTCACATTTTTTGACGGTGTATTAAATGTGTGTGTGTCTGCATCTTTAACTAATCCTTGGTGTCTTTCAGCACAAATGATTATGCTAGTGTCCAAGCTAAAGCTGTGTGTATGTGAGTGTGTGTGTGCGCGTGCAGGCAAAAAGATATGGATTACAGAAATTGTTAAAGATAGATGAGAAAATTATCATGTGATTAAGTTTTGTTTTGGAAATAACTTTTGTTTTTACTACTTCCACTCCTTTCCCAATTCATGACTAAATTTTATGGTCAAACATCGGCAGTCGGTGTGTGTGTCTGTGCGTGTGTGTGTGTCTGTTTGAGTGGGAGAGAAAGACACACACAAAAATAAAAATAATTATAATAGAGGAAAAAAGAAAAGTAAGTTGTCTAGATACCACAGAGCCGTATATAAAATACTTAAGTCCTTTCATGGTTACGGGCATGCAAAATGAAAGACTCCAAATGTTTTGGCACGTTGTGTCCTTTACCCACTACAAGAGGATTTTAAAGTTTCACAGTTGTTGGAATGCAAACATTAAATGTACTCTAGGAAGGCGTTTTTAAAATTTGCAATCTTAGCAGATAAGGGTGCTGGTGTTGCACTTTTTTTTTTTTGGGGGGTGGGGTGTATTTTAAAAAGTGGTAAATAGTTGAGCAACAGTGTGCGCAAGCAGGGCCACATATTTAAATTCCACTTCATCGTCCATGCTGGCTTCACTTTGAAGTCCACATCAATATGTTGCCTTGTTTTAATTTTTTCCCTCAACTCGTGGATATGGCTCACTATCTGTCGTCTTACTCCCATTTTTTTTTTTTTCTATGTATGGAGCTTCGGTTGTGCCTGTGTGTGCTTGTCGTATTCTTCCATTTGGGAAAGAATCATTCAGAATTTCCTCAATGACACGCTTGTTCATATGGTAACCATGATGTGATAATTTTTCAGTTTCAGCCTGCCATCAAATAGGCATAGACTGGCTCTGTGTGGTTTTTTATTTTTTTTGGAAAGCATGAGCTGGCTTCGCCTCCTTGCATGTCCCTGAAACTAGCCCCACACGTGTTACTAGCATGTAGCCCAGGGAGCTGGTTGCCTTCTCCAAAGGTGACGAAGAGGTCTCCCACTCCCTTGGGAGGGGGGAGGGTTCGGAAAAAAAATAGGCTAATCTGGGATCTTTTGATGCCAAGGCCCTGTATGTATCTTATCAGGTAGATTAGACAATGGCGGCGGCGCGTACAGCACCTCGACGTGAGCACGCCGGTGCGAATAGTGGCGTGTTTTCAAGCCGTGGTGGGTGGGTGGGTGGTCCTGGACCATTTCCTTCCCGTCCATGTGCTCTGATTCACAGAATGTGTAGCATGAGCTCGCACCCCTCCCCCAGCCCCTTCTTCCTGCTGGAATGCACCCCACCCTTTTCCTGAATGGCCTGGATTCTCATTGGCCGGCCCCCGCGGAAGGACGGGCGGCTCAGCCAGCCAGCAGCCGGCGTCAGACGCCGCATTTTGTTGGAGGTGCAGCCAATGACTTGGAGTTGACATAGCGGAGAGGCGGGAGGCTTCTTGGTTGGTGGGTTGCCACAGGGGTGTGTGTGTGTGTGTGTGCGTGCGTGGAATTGCGTGGGGGGCCAAGTCTTGTTGGCTAGAAAGTAGGGTTGAGCTCTTTGGGGGGTGTGGCCTGACGTTCAACGGAGCATGGTCAAAGGTCTCGGCGCCGCTTAGATCCTTCGCTCCCCCTCTCGACCACAGTTGACCAAATCGATGAATTCAAATCCTGTGGTCTCCAGGTGGCCAACTTGATGCATCGTATCCATATTGGAGCTTGCGTGTGATTCAAGCATCTTAATTTAGCTTGTTTGTGCAATTCAACCAAAGCAGCCCATTCATCATTCACCCCTGGCCGTAAAAATTACACAATCTAATGAAATAAATGAAAAGCATTGTACAAAATGTCTGCCTTTTTTTTTTTCTTTTTTTTTTTCTCCTCCTCCCGCAATGATGAGGTACTACGTAGCTCTAATTGTAGCTTACGAGATCTTTCGAGTATCTTTACAATCATGTAGTGAAGATGCATTTCACTTTTGACTTTTGTGCACGCTCAACAACAAAAAGTCCCATTCAAAGCCAAGACTCGTAATTATGGTTTTTCTTTCCCCAGGTCTTGGATGGGGTACTGGCCCAGTATGGTGCTGTAGAATGCTGTGAACAAGGTGACCGCACGCTTTTTGATGCTTGGGGAAAATGTCCTTTTTTGCCAAATAGAAATTGACTTTCATGTGAGCGTACTAAATGGTCAATAATGTCTCCGCTGTGTGCTCCTTCACAGTCAACACTGACACCGAGACTGCAGTTGTCAATGTTCGATACGCAGCCAAGGACCAGGCCAGGCAGTGAGTACACACACACACACACACACACTCACACGGTCCTCTTCTCGCTCCTCTTCATTCTCTACTAGAAATAATGGTGATTATTTTTTCAGTACACATTTTTTCAAGTCAACCTGACATAGCTTGCAATGGCAAGAAGGCCAATGTCCGTGATTGAAGCAAATGGGGTTAAATTTGCCATTTAGTGCACCCTAGTGTACATAAATCACACTTGCTCGGAGATGAGTTCACGTAACGTTATTTGTAATTGTTCATGTGAATTCAGTCCATTTGTATGAGCATCCGAGCAAGCTCTGTATGAATCAAGGCTGGCAAAACAAATGGCCTCAATTTGGATGTGCTCGTAGCTTAGCGTTTCCCAACATTTATTGGAGAGAAGAAAAAAAAAACCACTGGATTAGTTTTTCACCAAAGGTCGGTGCACAAAATGATTCTGCCTTCCACTAAAAAGTCCCAATTTTTTAGTTGTTGAAATTTTCTACATGTCACAACATATTCCCACAAAGACATTTGTCTTCATTTGACTTTACAAAACATTATCCATTCATCCATGGTGGAGCTTATCACAGTTTACTTTGTGCATAATTTATTGGCATGTGTGCGATTTCTCCGCACTCCAACATGCGGTGAATTCAGGTCGGAGTGTGTGATAAAACACGCTTATCATTGTGTACTACAAAATTGCGTCGGTGTATCGTAAACGAAGCACGTGCGTTGCAGCGCCAGCTGGACGTTCCTGCTTGCGTTCTCTCTCAGATGTTAAAAGGGGATCTAATCGAAGCGGCGTCCTACCGTTTAATCTGATTTACTTTGCTCTGTCCCCGCTGGACTCCCTCCGCTCTTAATTCTTCGCCCCATCTTTGTCCCCTAGGGCCATTGAGAAGCTCAACGGCTCCATGATGGAGAACTGCGCTTTGAAGGTGTCTTACATCCCAGACGAGACGGCCGCACCGGAGGGTCCTCCCACGGGAGGTCGGAGAGGCTTCAACGCTCGCGGGCCGCCGCGGTCGGGCTCGCCGAGTCTCGGCGCCCGGCCCAAAGTGCAGTCGGACATCCCGCTGCGCATGCTGGTCCCCACGCAGTTCGTCGGGGCCATCATCGGCAAGGAAGGCGCCACCATCCGGAACGTCACCAAACAGACGCACTCAAAGTGAGTCGCGGGAAGGGAGAAGTCAGCTGCTGCAAACTCCACGGCCCGAACTGGTGTTGCTTTTGGTTCCAGGATTGACATTCACAGGAAAGAGAACGCGGGTGCGGCAGAGAAGCCCATCACCATTCACTCCACAGCGGAAGGTTGTTCCAACGCCTGCAGAACCCTGATGGAGATCATGCAGAAGGAAGCACTCGACACAAAGTTGTGAGTTTGCACTTGGTCAGTAGGGGTCAGCTCATGTTTCACGTGACGGTGAATTGATCGTGTTTGTCTTGCAGTACTGAGGAGATCCCACTGAAGGTTCTAGTGCACAACACCTTTGTGGGAAGATTAATCGGGAAGGAGGGACGAAACTTGAAGAAAATCGAGCAGGATACGGGGACCAAAATCACAATCTCGCCGTAAGAACTTTGGAATTGTCCAATGCTCTCGAGGTCGATACGAGATCTCACCTGGCCGGATCTGCGCAGTCTGCAGGACCTGACCCTGTACAATCCGGAGCGGACCATCACCGTGAAGGGCACCATCGAGGCGTGCGCCAGAGCAGAGGAGGAAGTCATGAAGAAGATCAGAGAGTCGTACGAGAGTGACATGGCCGCCATGAACGTGAGTCATCGTCTGCCGCTCATATTTGAGTTGGGCGGGAAAAATGAGTTCAATTGCGGCAAAGTGGTTGAGACGTTGTCGATTGTGTCAACTGAAAGTGTGGTTTCCCCCGCAGCTCCAGTCCAACCTGATTCCGGGCTTAAACTTGAATGCTCTGGGATTGTTCCCCAGCGGCGCCCCTGGCATGGGTCCATCCATGTCCCACATCCCTCCTCCCGGAGCCGGCGGCTCGGCGTTTGGAGTAAGTGACGAGCTAGCAAATGCTATTCGTTAGCCCGCTCTGAAGCGGGACTCGTTCTGGCGTGTTTGGGTCCACCGCGGAGATGTCATTTGTTAGTCGGGAGCAAGCCCGTTTGATGTTTCTCTCTTCCTGTAGTGGAGTCCTTATGGGGGCGAGGGTCCATTTTGGGCTTCTATGATGTCGGCGAGCAGCCAGCCCCTCGCCGTAAGTCACCTGTCCCAAAGAGCTTTGCACGGCTTGTGGCTGCTCGTTTGCGAGGTGACTCGACAAAGGGTGGCTTGCATTTAACAAGTCAGCCGCCACGTCGTGTTTTTCGAGATAAGGAACGCTACCACGACACGAAGGCAGTCCCCCGAGCTGACATATTGATTGGCGTATTGGTCTCGATTCAAAATCAATCCTGTTTGAGTGTGTGATTGACTTGAGCACTTTGAGCGGGAGCAGGTGACGTGCCGCGCTGCGCCACTTTGCATGAGAGCTTCTGTTAGTGTGTGCAAAAGTGCCTCTGGGAGATTTTTCACTGTTTTCTAGAATTAAAATGATTGTGTGATCTGATTGCCCTAAAAAAAAAAAACAACGTAATCTTATTACGTTATTTTGCAGGCTTTATTCTTCTGTGACTTTGTGCAGTTTTCTCATGACGGCTTTGAGATATTAAATATTTCTGCTGGAAATATTTAGTCCAATTAGGGCTAACTTGACTACTTTTCTTGTGCTTTTCTTAAAGCTGAGCTGGCTTTGAATTAAGTGCGTCGAGCACACTCTGGACTATGTTGGTCTGTACTAAGAGTAACGCCAGATGAGCTTCAGTGGCGCGACGGCGTCCGAGCTCAATTAACAACAATATGTTCCCCCTCACCAGGGACACCCGGAATCTGAGACGGTCCACCTGTTCATCCCCGCGCTTGCCGTGGGAGCCATCATTGGAAAACAGGGTCAACACATCAAGCAGCTGTCGCATTTTGCCGGAGCCTCCATCAAAGTGAGGAATCCAGCTTTTCCTTCCAAACGCGTGGTACGATTGCTGAATTGTCTGCTGGCTTTCAGATCGCCCCCGCGGAAGGCATGGATCCCAAACAGAGGATGGTCATTATTGTGGGACCGCCAGAGGCTCAGTTTAAGGTGTTGTACGCCCTCCCGCTTGGCCGCCCACGTGGTCACATCACCGGAGGTCTCTTTAAAGCTTATTGCCTGGCTTGATTGCCGCCTTGCAGGCTCAGTGTCGCATCTTTGGCAAGCTGAAGGAGGAGAACTTCTTTGGACCAAAGGAAGAGGTGAAGCTAGAGGCCCACATCAAGGTCCCTTCCTTTGCCGCCGGACGCGTCATCGGAAAAGGTGGAAAAACGGTAAGTGGAAAGAGCCGCCGTCATTTTGCTTCTGCCGTTGAAGTGAAACGCTCCTTCCCGTGCTCGCAGGTAAACGAGTTACAGAACCTGACTTGCGCTGAGGTGGTGGTCCCACGGGACCAGACTCCCGACGAGAACGACCAGGTCATCGTCAAAATCAGCGGACACTTCTTTGCATGTCAGGTAAGTTGGATTTGATAGCCAGAGACGTAAAAGACCAACAAATGCTTTTTCATCTGCCTGGATGTGTACTTGCTAGTCACATTATTAGGTATACCGGCAACCTTTTATTATGATTTTGTGCGTGATCAAAACTGGCTGAGGGTCACTCTCATTCCTGCACCTTGTCGCGGCCCCAAACTGTCACCAATGAGGCGTCGAGTCTCAGCATCTGTTGTAAGAAATTGAAAGGGAGGCTCGGTTTGTCAAGCACCAAACCTCGGCGAGGAATTATTTTGCCCTTATGTGGCTCCATTTCTTTTCTCCCCTCCACCACAATGGCCGCAAGAAAGCCAAATCTCAGAACCTTGATAGCACCTTCTGACCTAGCCATCTGCTAAATGTGGACTTTTTGTCCTCCAGCTGGCCCAAAGGAAGATTCAGGAGATCTTGGCTCAGGTGAGAAGACAGCAGCAGCCCAAGCCGGCGCCCGGCGCTCAGCCGCCGCTGCCCCGCAGGAAGTAACGTGCCGGCGTGCCCCGGAGGGAAAAACGGTGACTGAAGCTGCCCGAGTTGGCTGGACGGGTGCGACGGAGTCCAGGGGTTGGACGACGAGGTGTTACCAACGCTCATCTCAGGGGTCAAAGGTTATTTTAGAAGCCTACCAAAACATCCAGCCCCTCCACGCCTCACTTGAACGTTCAAGTGTGGCTTAGAGAACCCCCCCCCCCCCCACTTCCTCCTCCTCCTACTCCTCTTCGCTAAACCTCCACCAACCTCACCTCTCTGCATCACTGTAGGACTGTATCGGAGGGCTCCCATCGACGTCATCTTGCCCTCGCGTGTACGTACCCCTCGACCGCTCTCCTCCCTCAAGGGCGTGTCTATCTCTTTTTTTTTCCTCCCCCCCTCCTCCCCCATTTTTTATTTTTTTGCAACACGAAGAAATGAGGATCCCCCTCCTATCACCTCTTTGGTGTGGTACCTCGAACCCGACAAAGATGTTTTGGTTGACTTCAGATTTGGTTGATACTTTTCAGTGTTTAATTGGTTAATGAAGCTTTCTCATGAGTTGAAAGGAAGAAAAAAAAAAGGCATTGCTCTCACGGTCCTAGTGGGACCGCCAGAGGTTTATTTTGGGGGGAGAGTTGGCTCAAATTGGTAGGGCCGCGTTTAGGGGAAAGATTGTTTGAGGCCAGGACCCCTGAAGGGGTGGATTATAAACTGGGTGTCCTGCCCGGCGAATAAAAGTGGCATTTTATAAATTCGGATGCATTTTATAGATAGTGCTAAATAAATAGATGAATATATATAAATATATACATCCAATATATATATATATATCTATATATATATTTAGAGGTGAGGGCAGCGCCGTGACTGACACTTTGGGGAATGGTGCTGAAATGCTGCTGCCCAGTTAAACCAATTTAATATGCATTTTACTTAACTACCTCAGGATCTAGTACCTCAGAAGAGAAAAAAACAAATGATTATATATAACTATATAAGAAAAAAAAATGTTCCTTTCTTTTTTTTTTATTTTGCTTTTGTGGTATTTTGTATACTTTATAAAGCTGATAGTCTTTGAACATTTTTATTTTTTTAAGAAAAAAATTTAAAATTTTGGTCGGCTGCCAACTGACCCTTGCCTTCAACTCTAGTGCTTTATGGTGGCATTGTACATGTGTGTGAGTGACTAAAGATGACCCTGTACATAACGTCTATTTGTACATAGCAGCCCCAGAGCCGGAGTTGGCACGCCTCAGCTGGCGGCTGACACCAACGAGTATCCAGAGAGAATCGCCTCAGTTTTTTCCCCCCTGAGGGTCCAACCATCTCTTTTTTTTGAAGAACATTACAAAACACCATGCCAATCAATGCCAACCGTACAGTACACCATCACAGCAATGCCGTTTAGTTTTGCGATTGACTTTATCGGGAATGGTACTTTTAATTTGTCCATGTACTTAGAATTCCGTTCCGTGGTCCGGGCGGGGGTTTAGATCGAGCAGGGTGGACTCCAAACGCGCCCCAACCCGACCAGCTTAGCAAATCAAGCCTACGTTAACGTCGATCACTGCATGGTGAGGGTAGGGGGAGTCGCACTGATGGATGCGTTTTTTTTTTTGAGTTGCTAAAACATGATTTGAACGTTCTGTGACCCGCAAGTGTTTTTTGTTTTCCGTGACACAGACTGACTTTTGGAGGGATAACGAAGTACAAAAACTCGACTCGGTTAAAAAAGAAAGAAAAAAAAAATCGATTTTCATTTGTGTCTTCATGCCGAATGTAAATAATGTTGATTGTGGTAGAAGTTGAGTGTATCCATGCTTCCACAGTAGAACGCCGTCTACCTCAGCTAAAGGGGGCGGGGTGGGGGCGGCTGTTGTGCCATTTAAGCGTGCTCCCCGCCCCTCCCTGCCCCCAACTGAGCGCCAGCGCGCACGTATACCTCAGACCACCACCCTCCCCTTCCACAACACTTTTTTGTTTCCACACGGGCGCGCCATACCTAACATCTCGCTTAACTGAGTGGCACAAGTGATACTTAAAAAGACCCCCCCCCCCCAAACCTCCACGCCCCCTTTTTTCTCTCCGCAGTTTGTTTTGATCTACCTCTTTAGACAAGTATTTGAAGTAGAGGCATTCTATTTGTTAGAATTTAATCGCTCTCCCTCCCTCGCATATGAATGAAAACATAAACTAAAAAAAAAACATGTACTCTTTAGAATTGAGAAAATTTATCGAAAGTGATCAAAAAAAAATATTTTCAGTATTTATATGTACTCTTTTTTTGGCTTAATTGAACTCCTCCGACCATCACCATGTCTTTCTGCTTTCTCTTTTTGGTGGTGTGGCTTCCTTGTATTTGAACTTTTTGCTTTTTTTTTTTTTTTTTTTGTGAAAAAAGGAAAGGTCAAATCACCAGTTTTGATTGTGCTTTCAATAGTTGATGAGGAAATGCAGTTTTGCTTTTTAAAGGGCCTGCCTTTTTTTTCTTAAATTGTAAGTCTACAAAATAGATACAAGTGCTGTCTTGTTTCCTTTGTCTTTCACAAATGCTACTCAATTGCTGATATTATTATTTTTTTTTTCTTGGTAGCCATTTTCTTCTGTTAGCATTTCTTGGCTGTGTAACATTCTCTTATGGGACTGATTTCAGGGATCGGGGTCCTCCCCCTCCCTCTTTTTATTTGGGAAAGAGCTCTAACTACAGCATGAAAATCCCTTTTCCCACCTCCCCCCATCTGCAAACATGCTTGTGCCCCATCACCTCCCACTCACACAGTTCCACTTGTCAAATGCCTCTGAATAAAGGACAAAAAAAATAATTTTGGTTGCCTAACGTCTTTTCTATTGGCTAGATGTCTTCATCTTTGTATTGGAGATCATATTGCCCCTTTAATTTTAAATCAAATGATTCCTTTGCATATCGAATGCCCAAATTGCAAGCAAAAGTGGCTTCCACAGGATGGATGCATAGGTAGCACGTGTTTGAATGATCCTGGATTTATAACCGTAATTAAATGCAAGCACATTTCTCTGGAGATTTGTTACTTGGCAGCTTTTATTAGTCATCACATTCTTGTTAATGTCGAATTATTAGTTCAAGCTTGACTGCTTTACACTTAATGTTAGAATCTCTTGAAACGCCATATTGCATAATGTATTCCTTGCAAAATGATTACGTACAGTGATTTCCTCTCTGACATCAGCCAACAGCTCAACACACACACTTTATGATCGTTAATGTCATCTTTAGAGTTTAATGGCGTCTTTGATATGCAATGGATTTACCATTAACTGCTATGACAGAAGGGCACCTAGAGGGGATGTCTCTCGGTCAGCAGGTGATGACGCTCCTCGTTTGAGGGAAACAGCGTCCCCTTCAAGTGCATCACGCGTCCTGCAACCCCAGTGCGTCTGTCGGCATCCTCCAACAGCGACCTACGGATGGGTCGGTACACCTTGTAGCGTCTGGAAAGAGAAGAAAAATGTGTTGCATGTCATCACAGGTCGGCTACTTTTTTTCCTTTTGAAATTAGATTTTATCTTTATCGATATTGCTATTTCACTTACCTGTAAACTACACATGCAATCAATGCAAAGAAGGCTACCAATAGAGCACTTGCAGTGAGGACCACCTCAGTAGTATGAGGGTTCTTGGAATCTACAGAAGGGGAAATTGTCCATTAACATTTTGCATATCTCTAACACTTTCTCTGTCACTCACCAGGAGTCCCTTGCAACTTGTTGATGGTGACGGTGGTGCTGGTCAGGGTCAGGCTACGAGAGTCCTCCAGCGTAATGTTGACGCAGTAGGTCCCCGGCTGCGGAAATGTTCTCCGAAGGTTCACCTCGCACTTTGCAGAAGGAGGAACGTCATTGCACATGATGCTGTCCACCCAAGTGCACGTAGGGTCCGAAACGATGGTGCAGGCTGACTTGGGGACGCTGAAGACGAGGTAAGACTTGAACTCTACTTGGGCAGTGATTCTTTTACCGCTAGAGATAAGGTAACACACACACCTGCCGAGGCATTTTACCAGGAAGCTGATGTCAGTCTTGGTGACTCTGGCAGCCAACACGTCAACAATGCGACTGTTGGCCTTGCTCTTGAGTGGATGCTTGGGCTCTGTGGGGGAAAAAAAAAAAAAAAAAAAGCGACGCAAATGCCAATTGCGATGTCAGAGAGCCTCTATTCTCTAGGATCGGAATCGGCGTGTCATTTGCAAACCCTATATATAGGTTCATCTTATCGTTTTTGTGTATTTTATGTTTATTTGTATATTTATCTTCATTCATATTTATAATTATAATTATATTCATAGGTATATGTATAGTTTAACATAAATATAATTATATTTATATTTATAGACAGAGCAATTCAAAACATCTATTTACCATCACTCCACATGGTTATGTACAAATTGATGATAAATGGATGTTTTGAATTGCTCTGTCGCCCTCTCGTGGTAAAGATTTGAAACACATGCTTAATCCATTAAAAATAGAAATAAAAAAAAGAATAAGTAAAAATACAAACTATAAATATAAATAAATATTAAAATATACAAATAGCAATATGAAATATTTATAATTCTATTTATATTTATAGACAGAGCAATTCAAAACATCTGTTTACCATCACTCCACTTGGTTATGTACAAATTGATGATAAATGGATGTTTTGAATTGCTCTGTCGCCCTCCTGTGGTAAAGATCTGAAGCACATGCTTAAACCATTAAAAATAAATCCCAATAAAAAAGAATGAGTAAAAATACAACTATAACTATAAATAATTATTAAATATACAAATAGCAATACAAAATATTTCTAAGTATATTCGTTTGTTAAAATTATAAAAGTTTATATTTATATTTATAGACATGGCAATGCAAAACATCTATTTACCATCACTCCACTTGGTTATGTACAGATTGATGATAAATGGATGTTTTGAAATGCTCTGTCGCCCTCTTGTGGTAAAGGTCTGAAGCACATGCTAAAACCATTAAAAATAAAAATAATATATTTTAATATTGATTTATATTTATAGTTTGTATTTTTACTTATTCGTTTTTTATTTATTTATTTGTACTTTTTATTTTTAATGGTTTAAGCATGCTTATAAACCGATAAAACTGCAAACTCCTGACCCAGACCCATTCTGACACTTACCGATGATACTGATGTTACCCACAAAGATTCCGTGCACATAGCGGAAACACTCCTTGTCCTCGAGCACACGTTTGGCACGAAGCGAAGCAAAGGGGGTCGACTCTGGGGTCACGCTGGAACCGATGAACGGGAAGGTTTCTGTGGTGGGTAAGCCCGTTGTCATGGTGACAGGAGATGAGGTGGGTATCGCTGAGATGGTTGAAAGAAGTGAGATGTTTACATGAAGTTGTGGGACTTGCAGGCATGTTTAGGGTACATGCAAATTAGCTTCCTTGGGTTTTCAATGCTCACCTCGGGGGGTCGTCATTATGGGTGGTGGAGACGTGGGGCGCTCTAAAAGTGGAATAAAAACATGACCACCAAGAACAATCATTAGCAACAATTTGTAATTATTCTAAAGACAAAAAAAATCGAATTTATAGCATTGTTACCAGTTGGGGGTGGTGTGGATGTTGTCGGCATGGACGTGGCGGGAGCAGGCGGACACTCTGCCGGAAACGCCGCCTCCACCACCAACTTGACGCTCATGTTGCCGACCGTGCTGTAGGCGTGCGTGGTCACGTCGCGATGGGTCACCACCTGGTTGCCGTCCCTAAAGTCCCACATATAGTCGACGGCCGCCGCCGTCTTTAAGTAACCGCTGGGGTCGTGGAGATGCACTCGGAAGACTACATCCTCGCCTCGGAAGAACACGTTATCGGCTGACTGGTTGACAGCAGACTTCTGGAAGATGTCCACTGCCACTGGAATCAAATCTTCGCACAGAGAGCATTCTTGATTAGAAAGTTTCTAGTTCTCTTTAAATTCTCGTATAAATGAAAAAGTGTATTCTACCTGTGACGAAGAAAATGGTGTTGTCACTACTCAAGGGACTGTACTTCCTGCGCTCACGTTTACGATACACCATGACCTCCATGACCTCTGCTCCGAAAGGGATACTGGAGGTGTTGAGGGACAGACTGGAAGAGTGGCCGTCACATGACTCAAAATATTGCCCTGAATCAAGAAAAAAAAAAGAAAAAGATTTAAACAAGGGTGTGTAGACTTTTTATAGCCACTATGACCGTGAAAGGAATACGATGACGTGTGTGGAGGCGTCTCACCCATCGTGTGCCAGACGTAGACGTAGTTTTTGCGCCTCCAGTCGTTACTCTGAGGGAAGGGCTTCCCGTCAGGGAACACGTTGCATTTGGTCGCGTCCGGGCATTTGCCAAAGCCGTAATCGTCAATCCAGGACGTCCAGTGGAAGACGTAGCCTGAGCGTATTTGTCCATTGGCTGCAATAAAGCAAAGTCTTTTGAAGCGCTCTTCTGAAAGTGTGTTGCGAAGGCCCGGCGGGGCCTTTTGAGCAGCAGCACCTGAGGCCTCCAGCTCCGTACCGTCGTCACAGTGCTCGTCCCACACCAGCTCCCCGCTGTCGTCCTCCTTCTGGCACGGGGGATACTCCAGCTTGGCCGTGAATGTGATGACGGAACCGTTGAGTGCGGGGCTGTCGCTGGTGAGACGCACTGTGGGTTTACCTCCTGTGACATCAGTTCAACACTTTATCAGAATCAATCTACGCTTGCACGATATCGTGACCAGCAGAACACGCTCATCCACAAGATGGCGCAAAATAAAATGAACTCGCCTCGTCTTCTCATGAGCTCCTTGGGTTTGGGTTTCATGGGCGGGTAGAGGTAGTCGTCCCACGGGGCGCTGTCGGGATTCCAGCCGGGGATGCTTGGAATGGGAAAAGGAGACTTTCCTGGGGGGATGTGCTTGTGGGGGAACATGTCAGCATATGCTGGAGAAAGAAATTGTTCATACTTGTTAAGACAAAAAAAAATAACTTCAGCGGAATCTCAGCTAATGAAACTCATGAGACTCTGGAATAGTCTCATAGAATAGATGGAGGACATCATCACTGTCAAATCGCAAATATTTAAAGTGTTATTTTCTGTACCAATCAAAATGAAGAGTATTAAATACACTCATTTAAAAACAGTAACCGCTAAAAATATCTTACTTTTGCGTCCATCCGCTTGAGAGACAAAATAGATGCATGCCAGCAATAAAATATATGTCAAGACTCCCATCTTCCAAAAAAAAAAAAAAAAAAGTAAAGTAGTCCTTCTGCTTGAGTTCAGACGTGATGTTCTCCCTCTCTCCTGCTCGTCCTGCTGCGATTTGGCTGTTTGTTTGCTTGTGGGCAATAATTGAATCTGGTGCTGGTGAGCACATTGACATGTGACGCTGCTTAACGAGACGCATCTCATCCCTCATTAGAGTGCGTGAGGCAAGCAAGTCATGAGGAGTGGGGGAGCTTCCTCTTTTCTTCTGTCTACTTTTGAAGAAGAATGCATGGCTGGACTGCAACCTTTTATGACACCGTCCACGGGATTATGACTTTACTTTACTGACCCAACGGTGGGCCAAAGATTGTTGCACCACAGAAGCTCAAAAGCAGAAGGAAAGCGTCCAAACTGTCTGTCATCCAACGTGATTGTCATCATTGTTTCAGCGTTGCTACCACTCACAAGGTCTTGGCCCAAATTTATTTTCATTTTAAAGGTCAAAGAAAAAGCAGCACATTAAGTAAGCCAAAGCAGTCATCATGACAGGTCACCGGGGGGCGCTAGTGTGCAAAAGATAAAGGTTGCCTTGGTGGACGTGACGTCAGACCTGCAGGTGAATTGGAAACAGGTGTGCACAGGTGAGTCATGAAGTGCGGGTGTGGCAACATGGCGAGTGCGTCGCCTTTTTCAGCACACGAGGAACCTACTGCACCCACCAGCCATCAAGCGGGGTTCTACTGGTCAACAAAGCATCTTAAAATTTATGGTTTAGTGGATGTCCATGTTTTGTTTGTGACTGAAGCAGACAAGAAGACACCAGTGTGATTAATTTAAGCTCTTTATTTATGATCACCAATAAACAAAGTAACAAATAAACTGCACTCGAGTGTGTCACGTGAGTCTTCAATTTTAGGTTGGAGTGCAGTCACAAGGTCCAGCGGGGACGTCAGCCTTTGACCACTTCCCAAGCAATGCTGTCCTTGGTTCAGCAGACATGGGTTCGATCCACACACTAAGCCCTATTTCCTCTATTTAGTAAATTGAGGACAGTCTGAGATTCGAAATTGTTTCTTCTGAACACAAGGCAAAAACTTTACCCAAACAGGGATCTTAAGGTCGATTTAGTAAATGTATTTATTGTGCCTGAAATACGCAAAAATACTACGAAATTTTCACGTCAAAGTGGCAAAGACTTTACCTGGTGTTCAGAAGACCTGGGTTCGAGACCCATTGGGAGTACCTTTTGTATATCAAACAGAGATACATGAGTCTCGGACTCGAGGCAGAAACTTTACATAATAGGCAAAACAGGGATCTTGCTCTCATTAGTCGATTTAGTATATGTAGTGTTGTCCAATACATGTGCCTGAGAATCGAACTCGAGTCTCCGGAACACCAGGCAAAAGCTTAACCCGATCGACCACCTGTAACTCAACAACATTTCGGACGCTCCTTGACATGCCAGGTGGTTGTCGAGTGGTTTACGACATTGCCTAATGAAAACGAAATGCGGGTTCGAGCCCAGCCCCCCCTTGAACTTGTGTACTCACCTTTTATCTATGCGGATTTTCATTTTTTTTTTTTTCTTCGATGACGTCATCACCGGAACACTATAAAAGTCGGGCAAACGAAGCAGTCAGTTTTGCACGCCGCCTCTGACGGAGAGGAGTCCTCCTCCACCTGCAGCTCTGCACGCATTTCCACCAGCTCATCTAAAACTTCGATTATGTGAGTATTCTCTTTTTTAGACACAAGGTAAGTACAAATGACACTTTCTTGCTTGCTTTTAAGACCTAACTGCTTTTGCTCACTTTTAACGTTGAGTTTCTCTTTTTGACTTGCTCACAGCGTGCTAAGGTGCAAGCTAAATTTTAGACGTGCGTTGGCAATGGACGCCTTAAATTGCACCAAAAAGCATTCATTTGCCATCTGGACGCCGGCGCTGTTACCTCAAGGTAAGTAGACAAAACAATTCACATTCAAACAGAATGAAACAAATGCATAATAATGCATATGCGTTTTAATTGTCTTCTTTTGTCTGCAGGTGAGAGTCTTCAAATTGAGCCTGAACTACCTATGCGTTTCAAAGTGGATAATGCTTATCTCTTTTCTGTCCACAGGCCTGTATCTGCAACACAACGACCAGATTGACTACAAAATGGCAGAATTTCAGTTTTTATATGAAATATATCAAAGTTACTAAATCAAGTAATGTTCTTTTTCTTTGTCTGCAGGCTCCAAAAGCTGTCATTGGTGTGGCTTCATGAGACATTTGCATGTCTTCTCTTAACATGCCCACCAAATGTAGCATAGCTAAGCCAAACCAGCTCACAAGGCTGTCAGTTTAAAAGTAGAATACTTACTTTTTTACCGTGTCTTTCAGGCCAGCAAGCTGTGCACATTCAGCCATGCACAAATGTTTGCAAAGTTTACTCCAGCAGGTGACACAATCACGATTCAAGTGGCAACAGCTCAGTGGCCTAGTGGTAGAGTGTCCGCCCTGAGACTGGAAGGTTGTGGGTTCAAACCCCGGCCGGCCGGGTCATACCAAAGACTATAAAAATGGGACCCATTGCCTCCCTGCTTGGCACTCGGCATTAAGGGTTGGAATTGGGGGGTTAGATCACCAACTGATTCCCGAGCGCGGCACCGCTGCTGCTCACTGCTCCCCTCTCCCCCAGGGGATGGATTAAAATCACACGGGGATGGGTTCAATGCAGAGGACAAATTTCACCACACCCAGGTGTGTGTGTGACGATCATTGGGACTTTTAACTTTAACAGGCGCGCTGAAGTCATTAAGCGTGTCTTCCCGCTTTTGTCCACTAGGTGATGCCAAAGGACCGGGTTCTTGCCGCATGGATCTTCCCCGGTGAAGAAAAAGCTTATCTCCAAGGTTTGAACCTGTTGAAAATACAAATTGGATGAATCCAAGTACTTAACACTTGGTTGTTCTAGGTGCAGGGCATCAGATAAAGTTGTGATCAACTTCCTGTCTAAAATGCAGCCAGGTTTCACACACTACCAAACCCTGTTGCATATTTTATTTAAAAGAATTGCCTGCCTTTTTCCCTCTCGATGCAGTTCAGTTCCAGTAAAAATGCCGTCTAGGACTTGGTCACCATGATCCTCCACCTGCTAGGCAAAGACATTCTCCAAAAAGGTCCTCAAAGCTGCCTCTATTGTCAGTACTGACATTGAAATAAACTTACAAAAGTGACGCTTGATTGTTCCCCTCGTTTATGTGCAGGTGTCTGTCCTGTCGAGTCTTTGCAACATTTTAGGAGCTTGGCCTGCTGTTGGTCGTCTGAGGTTCGAGTCTACAGTTAAAAATAAAGTCAACCAAAACTGAGTCATTGTGGCTGTTCCTTTTCATTTCAGAGTCCAGGTCCACAAATTGGAAAGCCCTGCCACAGGTTGACTTTAGCCACAAGTGCTTCTACTCCGTTGGCTGGTAAACTAGCTCCCAGAGTAGAAGCACCAGTAGCTAAAGCCAAACTGTGGCGACTGACTGAGGGGTGAACGTTTGTAATCTCGATGTTTTAAAGTGTTCAAAAAGCTTGACTGATGGTCAAACGACAAAATAATAAACTTGATATTATATTACCTTTTATTATAATAATTTATCTTCCACAACCACTTAGCACTGATTAAAATCATATTTTGAAAATAATTAGTCTCGTTCGACCGTGCTGGTGGACCTAATATTTTGACCCTCTCTAGTCACAAGAGGCTCAATGCTCTGTAGAAGGTAAATGAAGGCATACATAGGCAGCAAGTAGTACCTTTAGAAAACAGCTTGGCGTTGATTTGTGCAGGTAGATGACCAGCGGCCGACGTGGAGCCTCCACTCTGATACTGAATCGGTTTCGTATCAATGGCAAGTATGCTGTTAAACTACTAAAACGCCTGCACATGTCAACTTACTTGAATCGTTTACTGAGCTCCTCCCTCCAATGGTTCCTGGGTTTTAAGTGCAGTTAATGTGCTTCTGCGCCCCCTGGTGGTCACACTGTCTAAAAACAGGTGGTCTCATGTGGGCTTTATTCGGGGAAAGGAACAACCGTGGCGCCCTGGGAGTAAAACAGAACATTACATACATACAAGCAATCAAATAATTATCACAAAATAAAACAGCCCAAATAAAAAATGTATATTCATGTTTTTCCCCCTTTTGGTATTTTATAAGACACAATTTCATTATCCTGTTGAGATCATATGTACAATTTTAAAGTCTTTGTGTTAGGTTCACAAATCAAAAGATTTCTCACTGGGCACATCCAGTAAATTTTTAATGGGGAAGTGGAATGCAGACACATTCCTCCTGTGAGTGTGTGTCTCTGTGGTGGGAGGAAGCCTTCTCAAGTGTATTTTGGCTTAACAGACGACATATGGGAGTGTTTGCTTCTGGAAACGCATATTATTTTATCCCCATTTGCCCTATGACTGAACATGTTCCCACCAGAACACAAGCAACTAACCTGGGCTGACCCCTTCTCTTTTCCTCCACGCAGGCCTCTCATTTGGGTCCGCCTTCTCTTTCTTCTTCACCTACCACATTTGCTCCTTCTCTGAGAAAAGCTCCTGCAAAGAACAATAACCCTGACGTGCTACATTAGCGCAGATTGCTGGTTAACACACAAATGAACTCTTATTTAACCCTGTTCGTGTTTCTCAGATGTCCTCATCTCACCGCTGTAATCACAAACATGAGAGGAAACGCTGCCCTGTCATCCCAAGTAGAGGAGGTGCAGTAAATATACTGTTTGCAGATGTGTACTTAAAAAAAAAAAACAATGTTTAATTCAATGTGTGTGCAGTAAGGGGTTAAACATGCGTTAACAAAAATCTCATAAAAATATTTTTACTGCAGTGCTGTAACTCTAAATCTGACGGTGATAGCAACCTGCTGGGAAAACTCGATTTTCCATCGTCTTATCCTTCATCCAGATGAACTGTCAAACTGCCAAGACGGAACCATGAGATCCAAACTGGACCCGAATGCTGCTGTTTTCTGACTTTGACAGATGGCCTGCAGCCTGCAAACAGTACCAAAGCAAGACTGTCAAACACACAACTTGATGTTGTCATTGTTCAGTTATGTCGATTATTTTCAAGACAGGCTTGTAAAAAATTGTACTCTCCAAAATTATTCACAGTCTTGAGTCTTCTGCTAAGGATCATGGATGAATTTGAGCTTACCCATTTGAGCGAGGGGTGTGGCTACAACTTTGTCTAATCGCACAAAGAAATATAAAAACTTACATTTTTGATCAATTCTATGCAATAGACTTTCTTTTGACGGCTTGGGTAATTGGAGGAGCCAAACGCGAGGAACGGCTTGGGTAATTGGAGGAGCCAAACGAGAGCCCTGCAGGCTTTAGGACCGCGGGGTGTGCACGATGACAGGCGATCCACTCCACAGTAATGGGAGTTGTTGGTGCTCCGGGCAACCTGCTCGTCCAGTCTAATGGATTCAAATGTGGTCGGTGCGCTCATGGTGCAGTGGATTCCTTTTTTGGATAGACTAAACGCAAGCATGGAAGTGAGACTTGAACTGGGCTAAGTTTTTGGGAGCCTCTCTGCAACATGGGGCTGTGGGGCAGACACCGGAGGATGTTGTGTTTATGGTTGTTGCTTCTTGGAGTCACTTTGCTTCTGTTGATCGTTTCTGACCTTTTCCACGAAGAAGAACAACAACGCTCCCACCAGACACTTGCTGGCGCCCCACGCCGCCCCTTCCAGCGGCCCCCGGATCCGCCGGACGATTTGGAGCTGATCGGAGACGCAGAATTGGAGCTGGTACCCGAGTTCGTCCCCATCAACTCGCTTAAGGAGGACCAACTTTTGTTCGTGGCGTCCACGCAGAACGCAAAAGACCTGCGGCATAAGAATGGGAATTACAAGATGCTCTTGCCCGCGTCGAGGAGGGAATTTCTGTCCGGTCGTGTGGAAGAAGAAGAGCAGGATCAATACGACAACCAGATCTCACTGCCTGAGGCGCGACATCCTAAGTGAGTCGGGGAAACAAAATCACTTTTACGCATGGACTACTTCGGTGTGGATACGTTACTCAGTGTCAGATGAATTCTTTTGTGATAGGTGCTTTGGCGAACAGTACAGTGAATCATTGCCTTCTGCCAGCGTGGTCATCTGCTTTCACGATGAGGCTTGGTCCACACTTTTACGCACACTGCACAGCGTCATCAACACAGCGCCCAGTGCCTTCCTGGTGGAGCTCCTCCTAGTGGACGACCTCAGTACACATGGTATGAAGTACAGGAATCATAGTATGGCGGTGGTCCATAGATTCTTATGCATTCTCCATCATGTATTCATCACAACACATATTTCTTTTTCTCCAGATAACCTGAAGACTCAGCTCAGTGAATATGTGTCCCACCTGGATGGGGTACGTTTGATTCGCAGCACGAAGCGCCTCGGGGTCGGAGGGTGCCGTAACCTGGGTGCATCCATAGCTTCGGGGGCGGTTCTGGTGTTCATGGACTCACACGTTGAATGCCACAACGGCTGGCTGGAACCACTCCTGGAGAGGGTGGCCCAGGACAGGTAAGAGCCCACCTAATAATAAAAAGAAAAAAAAATACCTCATGCCCCCCACACCAGTAGACAAAGAGCACAGTAGTACATGCTAGTAGGATGTCAAATGGATGTCATTCCGTAGCAGGGGGTGCAGCTCTCGTGGTGTGGCTCCAATTAGGCCTCCAATTAGGCAGCTCTCTTTGGTCGGGAAATGGATAGTCTCCGTTTCTGTTTTGCTCCACATTTGTTGTCGCTATCATTCAACCACATGAAAGAAATATTTCAAACACATGTAATCCAGAGACAGGACTAATAGAAGACAGCGTGTTATTCGACACAGACACGCACGTCATGGATGTGGTGTTTCTTTGCAGGACCAGAGTCGTTTCCCCCATCATGGATGTGATCCACTGGGAGACTTTCAAGTACAACGCCACCCAGTGGCCAGTGTGGGGGGTTTTCGACTGGAATCTGGACTTTTCCTGGGAATCCAAACCGCAACTGCTGGACGGGGACTCGGACTTGGCGGTTGAACCTGTATTGTGAGTTTACAGGCTGTTATGGCCTTTCTGTGTCTTGACTACAGCCCAAAGTTGAACTTCCGTTGTTCCGACGCTTTAACACATCAGAGGAATGTTTTTCTCAATCTTCTGTGCTGTGATTACTTCAACCTGTTCTGATTCTGACTGCAATAGGAGTCCAGCATTAGGAGGTGGAGTTCTGGCCTTGGACAGACATTTCTTCCATAAAGTGGGAGCCTTTGATCCTGGGATTCTACTGTGGGGAGGGGAACAGATTGAGCTGTCAATCAGGGTCTGTTTTTGTTTGAAATCCAGCACAAAGAAATATGAATCATGTGTAAATGGTTTTTCACTGCGCTTGGGTGATCCACTTGCCTTTAGCCAAGATGTTGAGAATGTTGTGTTCAAGTAATGGTCTTGGAATGTTTTGCTTTCCACCAGAGATCAAAATAACAAGAGAATAGGACTTGACCATTTGACCCCATTTTAGGGAAATGTGATGAATTCATTGGGATGCAAAAGATTGTTATTCACATTCTTTCAAATGAGAATCCAACAGGAAGAGGAAACCTAATCCTGCTGTTATTGCTAACGCTATCCAAGGTGTGGTCGTGCGGAGGCTCAATGGAGGTGGTTCCTTGCTCCCGAGTGGCCCACCTAGACCACCGCCTCCCCCGCCCCCCTTCCCGCTTCCAAGACCAGGAGCAGCTTGAGAGGAACAAGATCCGCACAGCTGACACGTGGATGGACACGTACCGCAATATTTTCTACAGGCGGGACACGCTGGCTCATTTTATTAGGCAGGTGTGTGTGTGTCCAGTGATATCGGAGTACGCCCGTACAAAATGTACAAAAATGTGCTTTATTACGTGCAGTCTGAGAGGCCGAATATTACCGAGCGCCAGCAGTTGAAGATGACTTTGGGATGTAGGGACTTCCACTGGTACCTGACGACAATCCATCCCCAACTTTACATTCCGCAGGATAGACCAGGATTCTCGGGCGAGGTAATATGGGAACACGCAGTTTAGTTCTAGGGCAATATTTAAGAAAATATTTAGAAAAATACTTACTTAGTCGAATACTGAATGTGAGTCACTTTTGTCTTTTCGAAGCTGTACAACGTCGCAGTCGATGGCTGCATCGACCACCATCCAGGTCAAGGGGCGCATGTCGGAGCCATGATCCTAGCGCCATGCAGTGGCACAGGCAGGCAGGTAACCATGGCAACAGTCTCCTCACACTGCAAGAAAGTCACAGGCCACAAAGATAACCTGCAGGTTATTGCAGCATTGTGACCTCAACTCCGACGGGGAAGTGCGATGGGGTCCCGCGGGGGCTTTGTGTATGGACGCCGTTGGAGACCAGGTGGTCCTCTCCCAGTGTTGGCAGCCAATCAGTGAAAGGCTCCAGTGGACGTTCATAAAGGTGAAGCAGGAGCGAAGATTTTTATAACCTCTTGAGATGACTTTCTGGTCTGCAAGGTTTTGTTTCTTTCCAGCTGAGTGGCCAGTTGCTACATCGGCAGTCTCTGTTGTGTGTGGAGGCTGTGAAGGATGGACGTGGCACACCATCGGATCAAGTCGGTGCCCAGACGGGTGCGGGAGACCTCGTCTTGCGCCCCTGCACGCGGCATCCCACGCAGCAGTGGCACTTTGAGCAGCTTGTGTCACCCTAATATTTGTCCAAAAAATGTATATAATCATAATAATCTATGATCATCTACATTATGGTAAAACGTTCACAATATTTGCTCCTGTTTTAAGGATTTTAGATGGAACTCCTATTTTTAATAAAAGACTATCAGCTCACAGCCAAAGAGCATGATAAAATTGTTAATAAATTTAAGCAGTAAAAAGTTTTTTTTTTTTTTCAATTTTTCTTCCATAAACAGATGTGAACAGCAGATGGCGTAGTTTATAAACCTTAAGATCAAGGTTTTCCAAAATCTGCCCAATGGGCTTGCTATACCACTCCAGCAGATACACAATGAATTAATTGCGATCCTGCAATCTAGTGGTAAAAAAAAAAAAGAACATGTCACTTCCCTTTCAAGGAGAAGGAGACGCCGTCATTCGGCAGATGTTGCAGAAGCTTCACTTGATGGAACTTGATGAAAGGAAGCCACCATTCATCTCCGGCTTGTGACGTACCTATTGTTCTGCCACCCTTTGCGGCGGCAGCGTTTGTACCATAGCACACATGGGAGCAGCTCAGAGTCATTTATCAAACACACAAGTGTCGTGCGAGCTCCATTCACGTCCTCTCCTTTGTCTGCAATGCAAACACAGCAGACGGCATCTCACACACAAACGGTAAAACACTCAAGTGATCAGTGTGGCTGTACACACAACCACAAGATTAGCGTGGATGAGGGCCGCAAATAATATTTTTCACATCCTCAGCACAGCTGGTACATTTCAACATTGTGAAAAGAAATTAACAGTAAGAAATTCTCACATAGTTGAATGTACTTACATCGTTCTGCATTCGTGTTAGCCAAATCTAACTGACCTTTCCAGTTGAATGGGAAAAAAAAAAGCAGGTTGGGTACAAAGCAGGATGGGCCTCAGTTTGGACTGAGTGATATCATGAGAAATGCTTAATAAAAGATGAGTTCACTGTAGGGAGGAAAAATGATACCATGTTACTATGGATGAGGGAAATAGTTGATAGAAACTCCTAGGAAAGAAGAACAGCTACTTTGGATGAATATTTAAACACTGAAGAATACTTAAAAAAAACGACCCTGACTTAACAGTCCTGTTAGTCATTTATTAGCATATCAATTCTCGGATCTAATATCAAAATCTGAAGGGAGGATAAAATGATTCATTCCAGTACATTCCATGTGCAAAGGATCTTAATACAACATTAACGCAAATCATCAGAAGCCAGTCAGGACCTTTGTCCGATTCGGGATCCCCGCCTATGCTGCCCAACAAAACTGGCACTACCTCGTATCCTAATAACATCTTGCATTCTTTAAGGTATAAAAATACATTTTGTTTTGATACATTCATATAAATATAAAAGTCTTCAATACTGTGCATTTCTGTGGGAATATTGCCTTCGTTCTTCACCTGCGAGAAAACAAATGTCAGAGCCAAAAAGCCTTGATGAGCATCAGGGAAACGGCCTAAGCAATTTGTTATCGGTCTACTCCTGACCCCCCCACAACAGGTATGCATCTGATGCCTTTAGGCTTTAAATTACCTGGCTGTTTCAAAAAATGAACCCACATCAATAAATATGCATCAGTAAATGTCAAGTTTGGTTATTAAAACAGTGTTGTCATTTAAATAGAAGGATAAATGGCGAGCTGGGACATGCGGCATGTTAATGTGCGTCTACAGCAACTACTCAAAAAAGTGCTCCGACTAGCATGCACAGAGAGACCACGGAAGGGGGACCGAGAACCGGTGATGGGGAAATATTGGAAAAGAGCCCGAGAGGGAGAAGCGGAGCCTACTTAGTGTGACAGCAGGCCCGGAGTTGTTCTGAGCCAAGCGTAGCCAGCACCCCCAACCCGACCGCCCCCGGTTCCCCGAGGACCAGTCGGAAAGAGTGCAATATGTCTAACCTCTTGTTCTTCATCCCCCCAACGTGTTGGATAACCAGGAGCAATCAGGGCTGGTCCTTGGGAAAGAGCAGTGAGAGGTAGGTAGGAGGCTTCGGCAAACGGTTGAGTGGGGATGGCCCACCTTCACTAAAGACTCCTCATCGTGAATGGCTCCTCAGAGGATTTGTTTTCTTCTTCTAGCCTTAACGTTTTCATACCTGCATCTTTTCGGCCCTGAAAAAGGTATCAAACCTCGGAGTCCGATAATAAATTGCATGGGTAGAAAGACTCCTACTGTGTGTCTATTGCTTTCAAATTGCTTTCAAATGGGAAGGTGCCTCAGGGGGTAGTCGGGTGGCAGAAGGAAAAGGAAAGGAAGGAGTGAGGGAGGGAGGGGTTTGGTTATTTGCCTTTAACCTTTAATCCCTGTCCTAATAAACAGCAAAATGCAAAAAAGCTAACGCTAACACAACCAATTTGTTTTCATGCGTGTTTTCATTGTGTCTCTAATGCAAGAGTGACCTTGCATCCCTGCAAAAAACATGTGATCATTCCCAGTCATGTCTACGGAAAGAAAGGCCAACGGCTGCCAGATGCAGGCCTGCTACAAACTCTTACTTTGGTTCTGGTAGAGCTCCACGAGTCCACAGGGAGGGGAGCGCCCGTAGCTCCGATGAGGGCTCGCGTCACTCCCGTCCTGCGGAGGTGGACCGTGTACCCTTGACCTGATAGAGGTAGAAAGCCCGTCTTTGCATCGGTGAGTCTCCGGTGAGCCGAAGGGCGAGGAAGTCAGGTGTGCCTCTGCGATGATGGAGGAGGATTGCGTTTGAAAGGGACCGGGGGCGTACCCCAGCTGAAGGTCCCGGGGTCTGTGCCACGAGGGCGCCGGGAGCCGAGAGGGGGGCGTGTCCGTCCAGATGGAGGGAGTCTGAGACGAGGGCGGGGAAGGGTAGCACGCGTGGGCCGGGTGAATGCGCTGGCCCGGGGAGCAATGTGTGGGGCACGCCACTGTTGCTTGGGGCCCGGATGACATCAGGGTCTCCATGAGCTGGGCCATTCGCTTCATCACCTGGCCAAGGTCTGCTACTTCCCTGCCTAGGTTTAGCACCTTCCAATAAACAAAGCAAAATAAACAACACGTGCGATATTCAATCACTCAATTCATCAATGCATTGTCTGTCAGTTCATCCATCCATCCACGCGTGGGGGGTGGGCATGTGGACAGAGGGCCATGAAAGCATGCCAACGTGCCATCTGCCTGTGCCGGTTGGAGCACTCATTGCCATTCATCAGTTCAATCATGCATACCAGCAACCGGCGAGAGAACACCAGCCAACCCAGCAGCATTGCCGCTACGGCAGGTGGGAGACGACAAACCCCTCACTGGCCACAACATTAGGTACACCTGCATACGCTGCAGGTTTAGACTGACTGACTGACTGACTGAAGAACACGTTTAAATGCTAGCACACTCAGCTGCACCGATTGTAGCGGGCCAGTCCAAACTCGGGCTTGGATAAAAATAGAAATGGTGAGAGCGACAGGCCAATTTGACACGCCGTCAATACGGTGGCAGTTCTGCTTTGCCACCTCACAGAAGAATTGTGGGAGGTGGTCGGCCGTGCGGCGGCAAGCAAAAACACGATCAAGATGTAAGCTTTTGTCAGCCGTATAAGTAATGTGAGTCCTCAGAAAAATGTTTGACCTCAGGTCATTGAATGCTTTGCAAGCTCCTTCTCGTCGTTATTGTGCAATTATTCAAGCTGCTATTGACCCGGGCTTCTCTGAGGACTCACGCATCGTGTTTTCTATTACGCAGAACACAGGGGACCACGTTAGGCCATGCATTGTCATCATACTTATAACCCCAAAGAATTAACCCTCAGGGAGATGTATGCAAGTGTAGAGCTAAAAGGCAAAGGTTGAAGGTTTATCGACATGCTTACACGTTTTGGAGATGATTAAAATGGCGCAAGCCTCGGCTGTTACCACTCACTGAAGATCTCAGCGGCCCCTTTATGTCTGCAACTTTTTTCACGCTTGTGTAACACACACACACACACACACACACACGTGCATACGCTCGCTCACGCACACACTCGCCTGTTGGTTGAGATGTCGGAGTTGTCCTCTGGTCTCCTCGGCTTTTGCAGCTAATTCCGCCGTGCTGATGTGTGGCGTTTCTGTGACATAAAATGGAGCGGTTCAAATCAGTCCCGGGAGTGCTGAGGTGCGCATTTAAAAAAAAAAAAAAAAAAAAACCCAGCATCTGACAGCCAGAAATGTTACAAAGTCACATTAATCATAGCTAAACAGGCCAAGGCAAGTAAGCATTTTCACTTGACTGTATGTGAATGAGATGTGTTGCTAGCACCTGTGGTGGATGCTGAGGCACTGGTGGGATCATTGTCATGGCAACCACGGTTGGAAGAGAAACCTGGGAAGGGCAGCAGACTTTCTGTCCCTTCGTTGTCCTTTGTTCCGTCCACGACTCTGCACAGATATGTAATGGTGTAATGTGGGAGCGTCCTACTCAGTGTAAAACTATCCAACTCACCTGGGGCTCAAGTCGCAAGGGTCCAAAGTGACCAGTGTAATATCCTGGCTCATCCTTCCAGACTTTGCAGAGTTGCGTCCTGCGCTTCGGTGATTGGCTCGGTCGGCTGGAGATGACCCGCCGGCGGCCCTGAGGGTCACTGCCCTGTTCTGCTCCGATGACAGACAATCATCATCTTGCCTCACGTCTTTGTCATGTCCCCGCTGGGTCTCGGCGAGAGGCGCGCAACCCTGAACGAGTCGCCCGTTCCTTTTCACACCTGACTGGGAGCGGAGGGAAACAATAATGGATTGTTTATAGTACTTTCAAAGATGTGTACACATCAAAATAAATGATGACATTTTGACATGCAAGCAAGGCGAAAGGATTGTACAACATTGTGATGAAGCCGCTGTGATAGGGGTTAGGTTAGGGTAAAGGCGCAAATATCGATCGACCCAACTCTCGAAGAAAAAAAAAATACAAACAGTACAAAGTTCAAGAATGCTGGATTGATTTTGTTGGTGTGTAAAAAAAAAAAAAAGCTGACGGTTATATCAAAGTGAAGGTGCAGCCTAATTGACCCTCCATCACAATTCCCATCATCAGCAATTGGTCAAGAATGAAACGTTTCATACCCTGTAATGAGCCCATGAAAACATTCCGGGCTGCATACTCTAATCTTTTGAATCATGGCCCTCAAAATATGTATGTGAAAGATTGCAGGTGATGAAGGTACCTGAGAGTCAAGAGCTGCAGTGGACAGTTTGGCCTTCACCTGGAAGACAGCCAGAGAGGGAAAAGGGCCTTAAAGGGAGCAATCGACCGGCTTACTCTTTTTTTTTTTTTGGGCTAAAATCCTGGCGCATGCACACACCTCTTATCGGTTAATTAATCCACCCTAAAAGACTCAATTCAATCTTGTGCTATCAACATTTCACTCAAACTCCATGTATGACTCACGTGTGTCTCTTGTCCCTCCCTCAGGTTGTAAGTGAGATCCTGCTGAATGTCCTGCACAAAGTGATGTGAGTACTCCGGGTAGAGGTCCAGCACCTCATACAGACCCTTTAAATGAATACACTGCAGGTCGCAGTAGGTCAGCGCTTTCACGTCCGCGTTGGTTTTGATGACTCGGTCGTCTAAGGACAGGTTGGCTCCAATCAGGTCGCCTTTACCTGCTCACACATCAGAATTGGGGACATTGTGTGAGGTTCTGCTCAAAAATCAAATAAAATGCATGTGCTTCAACCTCTTTCTCCACCTTTTACTCTTTTGGCGCTTTCTAAGTTGTGTCCTTAATTGACTTTGCTCCGCCGCAATTAACTTGCAGGGAATAAACAAACTCGTTCTGCATAATAAACAATATCATTATCGATTCAAGGCGAGATGCCGTTTCAAGCAGATGTTTGTGGATGGAAAATCTCCTCCTGGGAATCAGGTTGGTTTGGATTATGATTCAGATTGGTTCTGTGAATTGAGACATTTTGTATAATTACACCACTTCATCCTGGGAAAAAACATATTTCACATGAATGTTATTGGTCATGAATCATGGTTAAAAAAAAAAAGCAGATTCCAAACTATGGCCAAGTGAGTAAAGTAATAATAATAAATTAAAATCATGATGAATTGGAACAGTTCATTTTGTGTCTTTGAAGGTGCCACATTACTCTTTTTAGCGCATCTTACAGTTTGTTTTCCTCTCATTAAAACCTCTAAAAATGCTTTTGATAAAAACCCACCATTATAATAATTACTTTGCTGTATAAATAAATTCTTTTTGCAGAATTGCATTTTTGCCAAAAGTTTTCAGCTCATTAAGGAGAACTCATGTCTGCAAAGAGTTATGTAAAGCTAACCAGACTGTTGCCAATGTACGTTGTTGGTTCTCTCTGCTTTTGAATGTCTTTAGGTGTTTGTTTATAAATGCTTTCAGGTGTTTAGGTGTTAAATCTTGTGGCGGCCTTTTCCAAACAATGGGCTCATTTGCAAGGAACCAACAGTGAGGCTCTCTCATTGTCAAGGCTGCTGCTGCTGCTGCACTTTTCCTTTTTAAGTTTTAATAAAGGCACGGAGGGACTCATAGGATATATACGGTAAATCTCACCAAGAATTGCCAACACCATGCCGTCCTTCAAGACCTCCATGCTCCCGGAGCACACAAAGAAGATGGCCTGCAGGGCATCGCCCTCTCGGAGGAGGAACTCTCCAGGAGCGCAGAAGGTGGTCTTGATGTGGAGCGACAGAGAGCGCAGGCAGCCCCTGCTGGCCGAGGCGAAGAGGGACAGCTCCAGGATCTCCTTGTTCAGGTGCATGGTGATGTCGGAGCGGAGCTCATCCGGGAAGTCCTTCAACAGCTGGGAAGACCACAAGACATAAAAGTTGGGGTGCATTTTTCAATTCATTTATTATTATTAATGCCACAATTCTTATTTTGTTGATTAAATATTACAGTATAATCACATCATAGGCGGTTCAGATAACGGATGGCTGGGTCCTTAAAATGTGCTTAATTACGATAAATAAATTACTGGATTTACGAGGAGTAATAATAGCTTCAATATATAGCGCCTTTCATCGGACCCAAGGAGAATTTTAATATTCTCTCTACATCATTATCATTATGATTAAGAAGCAGTAGATGTAGTTCTTCCACGCGGTTCATGAATGAATCACAACTACACAGTGTTGCCACACACAGAAAAGCAACCAAATCGAATTCAAAACAATGCCGTCTGATATATCTTTAAAAAAAAAAAAAAAAGCTAAACGTATTTGCCGCCTGTCTCTCCTCCCTTGTCAGGACTAAAATCTGGAGCTCAGCAACACATAAGACTGATCAATGAGCCATCAGGGCCTAGCCGACTGTAATCAAGACGCTCATCTTTAATTCATCTGTCTGAGATTCATCAGCATCGCTCCATCTCGGCGTCGCTGCGCGATGGTGACAGCTGTCTCACACAGCCATTTGCAGCCTGGAGCCAAGAGCCGCTATTACGCTGCCTGCCTCACTCTTTGCTCAAGGTTGGAACGAGACACTGTGTCTCACCATTCATTTTGCCCATAAAATGTCCTCCAATAACCTCTGTGAGGACACTCCAACTCGAAGACAACCATTTTTTCGAGATCTAGAGAGGGGACCCTCTTGTTTGTACCTCATTACAGTCGATGCCGTTGTTGACTGACCAGGTTGTCTGAAAATACTCCAGCATTCGCTGCTTCAGGCTGTGCGGCAGATGATGCACTCGTATAAAGTCCTTGAGGTCTTTGGTCCTGGTGTGATACTGGGACCAGCGGGAATACATCCTCTGGATTATGGCTGTCACATTGCCAAAGACCAATGCGTGCATTAATGCTGTAAGAAGAAAACACATTTTCTGTTACATTTGTTTTTCAGAAAAGTGGCTGACATTTGCATATTTTTTTTGCATATCACCTCTGGATCCTCAAGAACATTTGTCCCAAATTGCTACGATTGACACAGCACCGCCCTGAGTGCTGCAGCACGCGTATGTAAAAGTGAGCGTGGAAGCCTCCGGGTGTTCAAGAACATTTAACATTTTGCAGGCGTGAGGGTGGAACGACCACGGGGGAAAACCCCGCCACGGTTACCTTTCTTCGCCCCCCTAAATGCAAACGCTGGTTCAACGAGCAGAAAGTGGATCAGACTGACCCAATTAAATCGAGTTGATTGATGCGCCTGCAAAATTAGAATCTAAGTACAGTATGTGTGGAATTATTTCCGCCTACCTCCTATAAGCATGACGCAAATGGAAAAGATCTTCTCGATGTCGGTGTTGGCCGACACGTTGCCGAAGCCCACGCTGGTGAGGCTGCTGAGGGTGAAGTAGAGCGAGGCCACGTAGACGCTGCGGATGGCCGGCCCGCTGCCGGTGTTGTTCACGCTTTCCATGGGGTAATACGGCGACTCCAGACGCTTGGCCAGCTCGTGAAGCCAACCTGGGTATATTACGTACGTATTCATATCAATATTCAGTTGTTATGGAGAAGGACATGGCTAAATCTAGAAGAATGGATTCAACAGAAGCATATCAGATGCTTTGGAAGCAGAACTAATCCCTGGTCAAGCCAGAGTGGAGACATGCAGCGGATCCCTGGAGAGTCTAGCGCAGACACTGATGAATGGTAATTGGATAGAAGCCCCTCACAGCTGCCCGACTTCAACGCACGCACGGCATCAAAAATACATAATTAGGATACAACGCATTAATCCTGCCTCCTTGTATTTTATGACACAGAGACGCAGTAATTGGTCAAGAGGAATCGCCGTCATTCTCACGGCCCGGTCAATGCTGACCCGGAACGGCTCGTGAGGACAACAGCGAGAGGTAATTGCGAGCGGCGCACTTCATCGATACTGACCAGCCCCGGGGGTCTCATTATATGAGGGGCCCTGCGTACTGAGGGGAAAGCCTCGGCTTGACTCATTAATTATCAGCCGAATCAACAATCACCTGTCTGCACAAACGCCTGAATCGATAAAAATGATGATTCATCATCATCTAAATGTAGATGCTAAAAAACACCTTTTCTTGCACATATTTATAGGTAGCCTACTTGACTGTATTTCAAATGCAACAGGAAAAACACATGCTGGTCAATTTATATATTACATATATGAATTTAAAATTGCTCACCAATATCCCAGTTGTAGGCGTTGGCCTCCATTTCCATTTTACCGATGATGTACCAGATGCAGGCCATCCAATGAGCCAACAAGGCGAACATGGACATGAGCAGGGTCAGGACCACGGTGCTGTGCTGCGAGTAGCGGTCCATTTTCTGGAGGAGGCGAAGCAAACGCAGCAGGCGCACCGTTTTCAACAAGTGCACCACGGACACCTGGCGAAAGAGACAAGACCACGTGAGATGGAGTCGTAACACGATAAGCCTCCCGTTTGAAAGTCGTTGACCGTGCGTTTGCCTCTCATGCGGAGGCAGCTATTATTTAGCAGGGATGTAGGACACGGATGATAGGTTAGCGTATGTTCCAACTATATTTGCACATATGGGAGCCCAACTAGGGAGTATGAAAAACTAGGACATAAATGCTATGGAAGTATTGTGTATACTCGTGTAATGTTGCAACTAGGGACAGTGAGGCAGGAGATATGGAAGAGAAATACACGCTGATGGCATGTGAACAATATTAAGAAGAAAAATGTGTGGTCACTTCTTATCGGAGCTGCTTTGTTTCAACACACACACATACACTCTTGCTGTGAGAAATAGAGGAGAGCTGCAGGATGGAGGGGTAATGAAGCCTCCTACCAGGCCTTAGGGAGCAGCTTCATCTTCTCGCCACCATCTATCATCACCCTGCATCCCACCTATGGTGAGACGACGGAGGATCTCTCTCCTTCCGCCAGTAAGCCACATAAGCGTCCATACGTTGCGGATTTCTCCATCGGCTATTCCTGCCTTCATCTCACGCCTTTCCATCGCCTCGTAATTCCACTCTCGCTCGTCGTTCCTCGGTGTTCTGTGCGCAGGGGTGTCATTTTGACAACAACGCTCATTTATTTTCTTCCTCCCAGCAGCAATGTGTTTTTGCCCCCCCCCCATGAGCTATAACATGAGCAGTCTTGTTTGTTTTCAATTATTTTACATACGCAGCACAATATGCAGGTACGCTCTTAATTGAACAGGTTGAATCAGCAATTGCTGATGGATTCTGGATACGAAATCAACAACTTTATTGAGGACATTTCAGCAATTACAGTCCATTTCTTGCCCACCCCTGCAGCGCTGGGCCTCGGGGTAAAAGGGCCTTGAACCTAATTGGGATCTACTGGGACTGTGTGGTATTTCCATTAATAGACTCTGGAACCAAACAGAGGACCTTTGCCTTGGGGCAGCGTGTCAGTGTGCACACTCCTTTCCTCCATTGTTAGGCATTTAAAAAAAAAAATTGGGTTGAATAATATACAGTAAAAGAGATGTGTACTGTATAGTACAGTATATTTAGATACACTGTATTATACTGCCCCCTTGTGGCCAAGGTATACATACCAGGAGCAACACAATGTGTTGGGTTGAAACAGAAAAATGTTTTCTTCAACTCTATTTAATAATGTCATTACTGTATGTTTTAATGAAGTGTAAATTTAGAAAATTAATTTCTAGTTTTGTTTGAGGGGGATTAATCGCATTTCGCTGTACACTGTCTTGGCGACTTGTATCTAATAAAGCGTGAGCTGATTTTACATCTCCGTGTTAATGAGGCGACTTTACGGTGGACCTTACGACACGGAGGATCCTGTTAGTGAAAGTCAACAGCATCGTAAAGCAAAGCATCAGTCGGCGAGGGTCGAGTTGTACACCTCCACCTAATTGCTCCACCGCTGCGCTTCCCCTCGCACCGTGCTCTCCTTAAGGGTGTCTTGCGTTCGAGTCAAGTCGTGCAGAAAAAGTTTTAATGATGCAATAGAATACAATTGAAAGGCTCGGTATGCGCGATCAATGGAGAGAATCAAAGAGGCAGCCGAGCAGCAATGGGAACGATCCGTGTGAAGCTGCTTTGGAGGAATGTCAGCTGTGCTTTCCGATTCACAAGATGTCCATCATCAGGTTTGGATCAAATCTATTGTCGCGGAGCTATATTGATTTTGTTCTGTTATTGTCAACAATAGGGGTTGAGCAAAAAATAAAAAAAATACTCACCACACTGACTTTGAAGGCATAGAGCAGGTCAAAGGGCAAGGCGGCCACCAGGTCGATGATGAACCAGGTGGTCAGGTAGTGAAAGCAAATCTGCCGAGCGTCAAAGATCACTTGGCCTGACTTGCTGACGTAGGTGGTGCGGAAATTGAAAACGATATCTGGGGGAAAAATATCGACGTCAAAAGAGCACGCTATTGAAAACACCGGCAGTGAGCAACCCACCCAGGATAAAGAGAATCTCCACGGCGATGTCGCTGACGGTCGTGCTGCGGGTGAAGTCGTCGTCGTCGCCGATGAAACACACGTTGTACGGGACGGTCACGGCCACGTAGAAAGTGGCGAGCAGGATCAGCCAGTCCCAGCCGGCCTTGCACGTGCTGTAATGCAGCAGGATGAATTTGGACTTTTTGGCGTCTGCTACCTTGTACTCTGGCAGGGCGGGAGGCTCGCCAAACACATTCTGCATAGAACCCATGCAGAAATCAAATCAATTTGATGATACCACCACATGTTTGTGTGATGATATACCTTATTGAGCTTAATTTTGCTCTTCTTTCTGCTGTGGAGGTGCCCGGAGACGTGGTAGAGCACCGTGCTGCTCCGCATCCGAGCAGAGCCGAACGGAGAGCTTGTTCTGATTCTGCCTCGCCGTCGCTCTGCAAACACAGATTGAAGTGTCAAAAAGTAACGCAATTCATTGGCTTCATAAGATAGCAATGGAAATGAGCGCTAACTCAACTCAGTGTGAATGATGTTAGGACAAAAATTGCATCCTTGTGACAGGCACTGAAATAGATGAAAGTGGGACACGATATCAGAACAAGAAAAAAATAATGCTGGATTGTTTTGGTGACTGAAGCGCTTTGGTGTGATGGATAGTACTGGAGAGATGTGTTGAGAGTGGAACTTGGATAATGGAGCCAGCGTTATTGCCGGCCGGCGTGCTCTCAACCTACTGCAAAAGGACTAAGTCCAGATTGGCTGGAGGGCAGATGAAGGCAATAACAAAGCCCAAGTGAAGAACCGAAGCGCTAACCGCTTTTGAGTGTCCTTTGGGAAAGCGCCTGCCGTGGTTCCAGAGAGTACCGGCAGGCCCCCAGATGAGGGGAACAGACAGGGGCTCATCCATAAAGCGGCATGGCCTTGGGGGACGGGACACGGCAGGAGCGCGGAGAAGGAGAAATGCTTTATTTTTAGAGCTAATGAATCTCCCTTTGCTGGTAGAACCATTCATGTAAGGGGGGAAGGGAGGTCCATAGGTGTTGCGGGAACACATCAAAGCTGGAAGCATATGGATATGTGATGGAGGCGAGTGTGGATGAACAATGGAGGGAAAGTCAAAATGAAGGAAGTTCAAGTTCGTGTCTTCCGACCCGTAGGAATTACAATGTGGGCCTGTTTGTAGCCCCTTTCATTTTAGGTTGAAAAGCTTTTTTATTATGTAAGCAAAAAATAAATTTGCTTTGGGTTGATGCTTCCCACTCTTCCTTATTTACAGTAACGACTTATGCAGGCGAGGAAAAAACACACACGTAAACACACACGTGATGACCGAAATTCAGCACAATGTCATTCGTGTCATCCTTTTGAGGTGAAAAGTAACTTTGGCCAAAAATGTATTTTCTTCTAAATGGATCAAGGTCAATAGAGGGAAAGGCAAAGATGATTATATTACTGTTTTTCTTCTTCCCAAAAATAATACAGTGCACTTTCTGGGTAGGTTAGAGAGTTATTACCTCTTCTGGTGTCTGCACCTCTTGCATGATAAAAAAAAAAAAACACCTCCGTGCATTCACTGACCTTCTTTCTTGTCCTCTTGAATGCTTTTGGCTTTAATATCAGTGATGTCCTTGAACGAAGCCAGAAAGAGCACCACGTCCCCCTTTTCGTTCTTAATCGGTACAATGTCCAACAGGCACCAGAAGAGCACCGCTGTAAAAAAAAAAAAGAAAAAGTCTTATTAACATGGCGAGTCCTAGACATTACTAAACCCATTTACAGTTGCCCCCCCCTTGAGAAAAGTGCATCTCTCGCTAAATAGATTGCTTTTAGAGGAAAAGCCAGGTCAGCATCTGCAGCTTTGTGAGATCCGTACTCAATGTTAAATCATCACAGATCATTTACAGGACTTTGAAACTTCTTGTGCTAGTTCTGTGTGATCCACACAAGGCAGCAAACTTTTTTTTTTGTCTTCTCAAGGCATAGGAATGAAATGCAAATGAAGAGAATCTCCCATGGAGTTTCCTCCCATCACGCTCGCTCACACTTGCTCGCCTGCTGATAACTCAGCCAGTCTGAATGCAATTGTGCACTTAGGGAAACATTTTACATAATGTTTTTTTGCGGACAGTTGGCTCAGAAGTCAAACCGGTGTCACACCTTTTCGTCAGATATTTTGAGGATAGCCGAAGACAACAATCTTGGAATCCTCGGGTAGGCGAGTTGTAGCGGTGGGAACAGCGGGGTGTCGTCTGCATAACAATTAGCTGATGTTTTGCTTTCAAGCTGAGATGACAAAAGCAGTAAAAAAAAAAAAAGGGGAACCGTGTCGTATAGTGACAAATTAAACAGCGGATGCTCAATTTGGAATTACATTTTTTTTTAAACATGACAAAGTTGGATATAAGAAATAGTTCATATTTTAGAATGTGACTGTAAAAGCAAAACAAAGCAGGACTTAGCAGAAGCACATCTGTGACGGCATTAGTAGAACTGTGACTGCACATAATTTGCAACACCATCTGCTAAATGTGCCTTTTAAGGTCATGTGACACCGTGACGGATTGTTGATTCAATTGCCGACTACATTTATTTTTTTTTTTATTAGACCCAGTGTGGAGCACAACCACGTGACAAGTGGAGACAAACTCATCCAAAGTCAGTTGGATTAGCTCATTTTCTTCAGCCGTAATTAGCAAAGTTAGCATTTACGGTATTAGTGCAACTGGAATATGAAACCTCACAGCTTACCTGTCTTACTATAAAACATGATCTCATCCTTAAACTCCTTGCGTCCCTCCAGAGCATCGTCGATGCTGCTGATGATACTTTCGCTGGTCTCGGGGCCGTAGAGGAATTTACAGGCGCAACTCTTTTGCATGACCTCGGCCCTGGAGAAGCTTGTGAGCTCACAGAAGCCATCCGAGCAGTAGACGATGGGGAAGCCTTTGGACACCTGAGCGTTGGCCAGAATGAAATTACTGTCTGAGGAAGGAAATACAGAGTGTGTTAAATATTCTCATATTCTCATTTGTGTGGAGGGAAAAAAAAAACTCCAATCAAAGATTCAATGCTATGAAAGTGTTCACACCTGCTGATAATATTCATGGCACGAGTCATCCTGCAAAATGACTTGTTCTCATAATTTCATTACAAAACTCTATTTTCTGCATGAGTAATTTCATTTTTCTGCTCCCCCCCACAACAGCACTGCTATTTAATCGTTTTATGTTGCACGTCAGGCTTTGTTGAAGGAAAGCACCTACACTCAGATTAGATGAGGGTATATTGCAAGTGGAGAACAAAAGGCCTCGTATGTGGCGGCGGCGGCGGCGGCCCTCATGAGGTTGTTTTCCATCAAATACTCGACACGCTTGTGGGAACTCTATCAAAATATGAATTGATGTCACGATTAGGCGAGCGGGCCTTTCATATGTTGCAATAAAGGTTAAGATGGCGGCCTTGTTTACAAATGAGAAATATTGCTCAGGCCTGTTTTAATAAACTCAGCGGACACACAATTAGGTACACCTGCACCGCCTCATGGCGAGAAAATATACGGAAACAGCCGCGGTCTTTATAAAGGAATGAAAACCAGAGCCCACAGCGCCAATGTGTTGTCAGCAACAATACGCGGGCAGGCCAGACAGATGGTCAAAGGCGCTCGCTGCATTGGGAGCAGCTGTCAGTCGTGAGGCCCCTCAGGCCCGTCCGTCAGCGGTAAGCAAAGTCCAAAAGGACCGGCGGACTCGGAAGGCCCCGATGTAACTCCTCCTCCCAGCGACATCCCTTTTTGTGTCTCTCCGCCTAATTACTCATTTTCTCTCTAGCGTTGGAATTCCAGCAGCACCTTATCATTTATTTCCTTCCTTCCACCTGAGAGCATTTGCTTTGACCACTTCCTCTCACTTAGAAAAGACCTGAATCATCTCTTTACCAGACTTTGTTTTTGCTCCCCTCCCCTTTTCCAGCCTCTTCATCATCTCCAATTTTCCACACACTCTCCCTCCTTCACTGCTCCTCCACTCTGAATTTCTTTAACCTAATTGTTCCTGTGTGGAAGCCCATATATCATTTCCTATCAGGCTCACAATAGTGCCTGACAGCTGTTGAGGGAAGCCCCACAGGACAGGCAAAGAAAGTCAAGATGGAAGCAGAAATGAGAAGGGAAGGAGGAAAGAACAAGGGAGGCTTTTTGAGCGATACTTTCAATTATCAGCTCAAATGATGCAATATATAAATAAAGTCAAACAGCCCAAAAGGACCCACCGTTATATTTACGAGTTGTTGCCGGGCAACTTCTCCAAACTAATGGAGGTGTCGCTACAGGAAGGTTCCACATTTATCTTGTCTGCATTATTATGCACATTAGGCCACTCCTACTTCAGCATAAAAAGTAACTCAATCTATTTAAAGCACAGGAATAGTTCGAAAGAAGTCATATAAGAGCAAAAGATGGACGATGAGAACGAGGAGCGCACTGAGGAGTAAAGGAGGGACAGACGTATGAGGGCGAAGGGAGCTTTGACGTGAAGGGGGAGCAAAGGTTGAGAGAGATGAAGCTTTGAGAGGAGCAATAATGAAAGACGGGGATGCAACGTGGAGGCTTTGGGAACGGCCGAGTGACGGAAGAGAACTTCTTCTCGCTCTTCTGCGAGAATTCATGACGGCCGCTCAGAAAGTAATACGGAGCAGTCACATATTGTACCCAGGGAAAAAAAAAAATGTCATCCCAGAGCTGCCAAAGTTACCGGCGAGGAATAACTTGACAAGCGAGGTTGGCACTAGACGGCTTTAGTGGTCGCTAGCCTATTCATTATTAAACCGACAGGAGCACATGGCGTCAAAGCACTACTTGAAGCTCCTCAACACAATCGAATGAAATGATTACAAAAAAGAAGGCAGCCGAAAATCATTGGCAGATTTTCTGTCTTTCTCAGGCCGCTCAAGTCGTTTTCTGCCAGCAATTAATTGAGGCTAAAAATGTGCGAGTCGCCCCAGAATTCCGCCGGTGATACCCACGTTTGCCGATGGTTACGGACAGATCATTAGACATGGTGATTCAGGGTGGAATCTTGCTAATTAGGCACTTTAACAAGACACCGTGCCCGCAGCGACTCTCATTCCGAAGTTTATCCATCTTAAATGGACACTAATAATCCTGTTTGCTGACCTTACAGTGAGGACACTACGATACTTTGGTATATCATTAGCGATTATTATTATTGGAAATCCACCTGACCGTAGGCAATGTGGCAATCCCAGAAAAAGAAATTTATAATTATACCTCTTCCACCCATAAATATTTAAATATAGACGATGCTTAATAATGAATTTCAATCTCCCAATCTCCAATATCACTTTACCACTTGATAAGATAAATGTTTGATGACGGTAACAAATTCAAGAATGAGGTCAGGATAGCCTTACATAGTGCTCTGCGGTAATGAGTCCGAAGCTCAAACGGACCTCCATTCCATCCGCCATTCCAGGCTCAGTGTTAAGTGGGATTGGGAGAAAATGGGAGCTGACGGCCCAATTCGGCCCAATTGCAGCACTACAGTCGACCATGATTGATTACGCCCTCGCTGGCTCATAACTACACTCATTATTTCCGACTTTGGATCTACCTTCCTGCAATTTGGCTTCATCCAATTGTAGACCAAAAAAAAAAAGGGGGGAGGGGGTACACCATAGTGACATCACAGACCATGGGCAGCCTTGTGAAAAAACTGATAAGGTCCACTAGTTCATGACAAAAACGGATTAAATTTCACACTGAGTAATGAGCTCACACTTTTTTTTTGGAGTGCAGGTCATAAGGTCGGGGACAGTAACACCTCAATCTCAGTCATTAGGATCTAAGGGAGATCGTTTCCTTTATTGTCCGAAATACCCCGATGAGTTTTTACGCGTTGATCTGAGGGACGGAAGGAGTGGTCATTAGAAAGTGGGATGGGATCCCCGCAGAATCTTATTCACAACTTCATTAGAGTTGCCGCGTTGAAGAAAAGTTCATCATGGGAGAGTTCGACTTGTTCTTCTGTGGCCTTCTGTTCAAAGACAGAGACAAATGAGCTTTCCAGCTCGTTCACAGCCACTTCCTATGACGCACGCAAGCAAAGTGCTGATCTGGCTTTCTTATTCGGTCCTCGGCGACTTCATCTCTCTGTTGTTGGCGCATAAACGCAGCAGCCTTCAGTGTAAACGTGCAACACGCTGCTCTCTGAAGCATTTTTGCCAGTAATTATCAAGGAAAGTAGTCGCAAAAGAGGAAGCCAGACTCCGAGTGATCAAATAAAGATCTCAACAAGCGGTCCGGTGTGGCGTACGCACACACCAGGCACACTCCAGGAGACTTTATTCAAGCCTCGATTACAACAAAGTGTCAGCTGGATTTGGCCGGAGGGGGGTCTAATATGGACTCCGTCTCCCCACCGAATGACATTATTGCTTCGCGGCAGGTCGTCTCCGCTGATGCCATTGCCGTAATACAACGGCGACGCTGACACGTGGAGAAGCAATTGGATTTTGCGGAAAAGCAATAATTCCAACGGCCTGACATTTACTTACATTTGCATCCTAACGGCTTCCGTTTAGGATTATTTCACACTGGCAATGTGCATTTGAGCGCTATCTCCGATAATTAGTGGCGTGTAATCGTATGTGGATTTGTGACAGCCGTGGCGTGCCATAAGGTTATTAGCAGTAAAAGGTTTGCTTCTCACCGTCTTTCATGGAGAGGATTTTTAGTCCAATCATTATGCTATCAGAAATAATGCTACGCCTGGAGTTGATTTCTGTCCCCTCAGGTACCCAAGAGCAATACATACAGCTAATTAATGGACTCAAAGGTAACTTTTGCCAGGACACTGTCGTGTCAAAGGTGGAAAAGCAATTCCTTTGAGGGAAAAACATATTTGATCAAATATTATTAATGAGTACGAAAATAAAAAATTATACTTGAATACTGTATCCAGTGGCGGAGCTAAAGGGGAGGCTACGGGGGGCATCGGTCTCCCTTGAAATATCCAGTTTGGGATTTTTTAATTATTTTTCTGTCATTTTTTTAGTAGAATTTGGGCGGTTGAAAAATCCTAGCTCTGCTAGTGACTATTTCTTGATGATGACGAATACATGAAGTGGCGGACTAATGTTCTTTTGATTTGTGATCAACTCAGCTGTGATCCTCTTCACAGAAGCATCCCGCAAGGAATCTAAAATAGTGGTAATTAAAGTGTCTCGCCCATTCACACAGATTTCAGCATCAACCTTCATCAGCGTTATTTCACTGAGTGATCAGTGTCGCTTCACAGCTCTCAATATAATTGTAATGACAGTTTGTGGTAAAAATATTGTCTCCACTGGTTCCATTACACCAAACACATTTTATATTCAAGCGACTAAATCTCAGAAACTATCCATTAGTATGACATACATATAAAAATTCAAGACTAGCATCAACGTATCATGTTGTTTCTGGCCTTCTTGGGCTTCAGGTAAGGTCGTGTTGCCCAATGTTAATTTCCTTCCTTCCCGTTCAAGGACAAAACTTGACACACTAATGTGCTCTAGGTACCAAGAACAATTCCCCAGTGTGAGAAAAGTAATGGCGCCACATGTACAGTAGAGTCATTGCGGAATGTGGGAGGGAGAAATAAAGGTGGGAATACACAGAGGTATAGGTGGGGTCAAGTGGGACAACTTGGAATTTGAAATACTGCTGTGACATGTTTTTATTTCATACAAGTGCATTTAGGATATTTCTGAATATTTGTTCTATCATGTTTAGCAATTGTCATCTTACATAAAGACCAGGAGTCGCATTCATTTGTTGTGTGTTGCTGTCCGCGGTGCTGATCTCTTACAACGTTTATGTCCTCGATCAAGCTTTGTGAATCCGATATTTCACTCTTGACTGCCATCATGTTTTCTCATTGTACCCTGAACAGATTCACGACACGCAACGCCGGATGTAGGAAAGTACTTTTTGAGGGTCAAACTGCAGTCCTGTCAAGTACGAAGTTATTCAGTGATCGTCCATCTATCCATCGTTTGTTTATTCAAGCTGGACGGAGGTGAAAGACAGACTGGTCGCGAGTCAATCACATCACAGTGACAGACAACCATTCACACTCACATTCACACCATCATCGAGTGGGAAGTGCACCTAAGTGGACTGCGCTGGAGTCAGGCAAATTCAGTACTAAAAACCTTTCATATTATTGTTTAAAAAGTAATACTTAGATATAGGCTGCTGTATTTTTTTTAAATTTAATATTTGCATCAACTATTGTAAAAATTGGCAGATATTAAAGGGAAAAAACATTTTTCTAAACAAATATATGGCAATGAATTCAACAACACCAAAACGCTGGCAAACCCCCACAATAAGTCACCACTGAAGTCCTAACCACGTTAACATAGTCCCAGCCAGTATGTTATTATATTACCCCAGCCAGGATAATCGAATAACATTCCAAAAGTCACAAGATGAACATGCTGAAACACTCGGAATGCGTTTAAATGCAATTAAAAGGGGGAACTTACGAGTGCCATCAAAGCGCGTCGCTATAGTGTCCAAAAAGGTGTTCTGCGGCGCTAGTAATCCCTTCATCACAGGCATTTTCCCTGCTTAATGTCGAAGTCCCCATCAAAGTGAGTAAAGAGAAGTCGTCCTAACGTGGGAAGTGCACCCTTTAAAGGTTGTGGAGTTGAATGCACAACACGCTTTTCCGCTCCACTCAGCACATATGCGACGTTTGCATGCTGCGCGTACAAGGCGCGCACCGATGCGACTGGAGTGGACTTCTCAATTGCGTGCGTAAAGGAACAACCGAGGTGAGACTCACAGGTGCGGGGCGGGTAGTAGCCGGGCGGGGACGATCGTGACAGGGCGAGGCTTGCCTGTCAGCGCGGTGGCATTATTGTCACTGGCTTCAATGATCGTCTGTCGCCAGCGTGCAATGGTGGGAGACATGGATCACTCTCACTTTTCTCAGCTTGCGCACACATCCCAAGTGGCGAGCAAAAACGTGTCTGTAAAATTACTTTCTGCTTGAAATCCAACTAAGATATCCATCATACGGGGCACTTTGGTCTCAATATAAAGGCTGAGTCGGTCACTGTAAAATATGGCTGAGTTTGAATTAGTATGTCAGGGGTACCTAATAAGTGTCCAATATTAGGACAGAAGCTCAAAGTGTAGGAAGTTCAAGCAGATATTGTAGTCTACAACTGATTCGAAATTGTGTTTTATTACGAAGCAATATTTTAGATACAGAAATTCATGAACGGAGTTGACCCCATTGAAGCACTTCCTTTCGAGACAGATGGATGGCTTTTGAATATATTTGTGTTGATAGTGTGACTGTCAACATCACTCTCTTTTTAAGCAAACACACCAGTCCAGGTTGACACAAAAGCAAGTTGTGTGCGCCACTTGGTGGTTATAATAAACGCTCAAACGTTGGTGGCTATAATAAAAGCTCAAACGTGATCAGGAGAGACACAACACCGCCCTCTAGCGGACATAAACGAGAAGCGTCTTAAGGATGTAATACATGGAGAAGTATTCCGCGGAGGGGGCCCTACACTCTAGTTACTGTTATGAATAAATAAAACATTTTGAATAAATAAATAGATAGATAAATGAATACATGAATAAATGTATAAATGAATAAGTTAATGAATACATGAATAAATAAATGAATACATACATAAATAAATGAATATATGAATACATGAATAAATACATAAATAAATATATATAAGTGAAAAGTCTACTTAGAGCCACAACGTATCTGTGCTTTGTTACTTCCCACCACTGTTATCAAATCATTTCTTACGACTGAGTCACTGTGCACTTCAAGGCTGTGATTCATAAATCACCTTAAATAAGTTCAAGCAGACTTCAGGCTCAAAATTGCACAAACACTTGCAGTACGAGATCCATGTAAAGTGGTATGAGTCAAGCGGCCGGGGGTGAGGTTCCGTAAGGCCAACCGAGCACAAAGAGAAAATCCAAAACGTGTCATTGAATGCAATTAAAACAGACAGCAGTGATGCTTCACCTGCGCCATAAACGACCAAATTTGTCATTTGAGGACCGCTACATTAATTGCGTTTGATGGATGCGTTTGCAATCCAAAATGAATGTCTCTTTGAGAAATTGTCTTACTTGTGACGTATAAGCAGAAGCTGACTGGATGGCACAAACTGTCAGAGAAGATAAAAATTGGACTGTAAAGCAACACATAAAGTTGATGTGCTTTGACGAGACCAGATTGACACGATTCTATCACTGCTTTTGATAAAAGCAGCTCACTGGGCTCACCAAGTATATCATGACTACATCACCGCATCGCATTATTAGCCAATGCAATGAAACTCTAACCTAATTTAGAGCCATACACGACTGTGTGAATAGTTCGGTGTCTCCCGGGATGAGGTGTTCTGCGTTCGGTGCCATGCGCTGGTAACAGGCTCAGTGAGCGTGTAATGGCCTTAATTATCATTTAGCGTGCCAGCCTCATTGACAACAGATCAAGACGGTAATAAAATAGCAAGACGATGGAGGCAAGAAGGGCTACATATAAACAGGGATATTTTGCCAACCATGACTTCTTTTTTTTTTACTAAGAATATAGTACTATCATGAAATACAAGTAAGTAGACCATTAATACTGCCAATAATGTAATCAACGACTGCTTCTGTGGGTAAAATGAAGCAATAAAAAAAAAATATGGCTGCTTTATCAACAACATTACCATGTCAGCAAGTTAATGACAGTCAACCTTTGTTTCTCATCCACTTTGTTACCATGGAGAGCTCCAATACCCTAAAGCCAATAATATGGACGAGCGTGCACAGCATGCTGTAGGATTTAATAAATAGATTTATGCGCAATTGTCACATTTAATACATTTATGGGGCGCGCTAGTGAATTCATTATTACACCATATGTTAATGCAGCTGGTGTGTGCGTCTCTCACTCTCTCTCCCTCCCTCTCTCTCTCTCTCTCTTTCTCCCCCTCCCCCTTTTCCGCCCTCCCTCCCTCCCTACCGGCGAGCATGCACTGTGGTCTTTGGAGGAGAAACCAGCAAAACAACTGGCCGTGCACGCACGCCTATAAATAAGATAAGAGACTGCAGCCTGAGCGTCTATCGCGTATTGTTCTCGGCACGGAAGCAGATTCTCATCGCCTGCAAATTCTCATCGCGCCACGGCGAGGAGCCGAGTGGATGAACGGAGCAATGAGGAGGGTGTTTGGAGGTACGTGAAAACTACTTGGACGCTCGCTCAGTGCGTCGACGTTTAAGAATTCTCTCGATATTAGGGGGTCCTTTCTTGCGACTTAAACTGGTTGGTTCCGACTAAACTTTGAAGAATAACATATGGAACGTGGGGCTAAGAGCGCATTATTTTGAGCGTGCTGTAGAATTGCCGTCGCTTGCGCGAAAGCTGGTTTGTTGTGGAAAATTGCATTATTAATATGGATATGAACCTTTAATGCCTAATGGAATGCATGCATAGGGACCATCAATACAATGCAGCTCAGGCTCAATCAAAAGTCCTGGTCCACTCACTCCAAACGACTTTGTCTATGAAGCGTGACTCCACAGATGGACCCACTGTGTCATGGAGCCAAGAAACCAGAGGGCGCCGATCTCAATGCAGACCCAAGGCCCCCTTCTGCCAAGATGGCCCGTCTGGAGCAACATGGAGTTGGATGCACAGTGCAAGAGAGGAGCAAGCAAGCCAGTCCCGGGACTAAAAATCCTTATCTGGTCCAGAAAACTACGGCGGGGAAGCATCAGCACAAGAACTCTAATCAGCCAAGAGGTAAAATCAGTTTGGACTGTTCAGCATTTTCTCAAATAAAGGATGACTTTAATTCCAGTTGCATTCTATTCTCTCCTGCCACGTCAGGAAGCTTGCTGCCTGTCTTCTGTGTGGTGGAGCACATGGAAAGTCCAGCGGAGGGCGAGAGGAAAGAAGACCATGCCGAATTTGTTCTGATCAAGAGAGACCTGCTCTTCAACCAGCTCATCGAAATGGCCCTGCTCACATTGGGCTATTCACACAGCTCTGCTGCTCAGGCCAAAGGTACAAATTTGGATCTGAGATCTTACATGAATTACAAATCTTTATCCAAAGATAGCGTCTTTATTTAAACATTAGAAATTACAACCATCTGCTTAATGTAAAAAAATAAAAAAATAAAAAAAAGACAAGGGGGATTATACTGGTAATACTAATTATGATTACAATAAAAAAATATTTTTTGCAGTGGGGACTGTTGGTGACTTGCAAGCAAAAAGTAAGAAGCAGAAAGTAGGAGAAACCTTCAAGTATTTTCTAAATATATTATAAATGTGCCATTCAATAATTAAATAGATGTGTTATTAATTAAATGTTTCATTTATTTTAAAAAAAAAATAATCGATAGATTTCAGAACACATTAATTTATTTAATCCCATCATTACTAACTGCAACATTTAATTATTTAATTACATTTTTAATTAAACATGTCAGTGGATTTATTTATGTTTTTTGGGCACTTTTGCCCATCCGTACATTACAGACTCGAGATCAAGATATAAACAAATAAGAAGGTACTACTACATAGTCGGCCATGTTTGTGTGTCAGGTTTGATCCAGGTGGGCAGGTGGAACCCACTGCCTCTTTCTAGTGTGACAGATGCTCCAGATGCCACAGTGGCTGAGATGCTCCAAGATGTCCACCATGTTATCACCCTTAAAATACAACTGCAATGGTACATCAAACTCCCGGTCCTGTTTATGTGCACGCCAGCTTTTTGCTATTTGCTTATATCAACACACATAAATGATGTTCCTTGTCTAGCTGGCCCAGACTGGAAGACCTGCCAGCAGAGCAGTGGACGCACTCTACAGTTCGGAACTCATTGAAGGAACTTCTCAAGGACATGAATCAGAGTTCATTGGCCAAGGAGTGTCCTCTATCTCAGGTCTAACACACACACACACACACACACACACAAACAGACTGTGTGGGCCAATAGTTAGACAGAAAGTCCAGATGTGAAGCCAGATAAGGTACGAGGGAGTGAGATGACTATCTCTGACTTAGACCAACCATTTTTTTTTTTAAACACAACATTCCCCAACTGCAAACACAACTACGGATAGCCGTCATTATCAACTTAATCGTTTATTTCCTTTAGGGGTAGGACAAGTAAGATAAGAGAAATTGCTCACTATCTCCGATCTTCCTTATATTCTTTCCATCTCAGTTGATAAGATCTGAAATGAACCAAGTCCTCCCTCCCTCTCTCTCTTTACCCCCCCTGCCTGATTGCAAGACACAGATTAAAATAAATATGAGAAGATGAAAGGTGTAATCAGATGTAAAGATTGCGCAGGATGGTCTTGCGGGAAAACGTGTGTGTGAGATAGAGCGAGAGAAAGAAACGAGAGAGTGAGAGAGATGTCTCACATGACCTCTGATTACATGCTGGCATGCAATATGCTCTTTTTTTTTCTCAATACAACAGACATCAGTTCATTAATATCCAATATGTCCATTGCCCTTTGACCCTTTCAGAGTATGATCTCGTCCATAGTCAATTGCACCTACTACGCCAACGTCTCGACGGCCAAATGTCAGGAGTTTGGACGATGGTATAAACACTTCAAGACCACCAAATGCAACAGTAAGTCACTCTGCAATAGTGGTGTACAACGTGGATGCCATTCTGGAGGAAACGGAAAAGGGGGGGGGGGGGTGCAATCGATGAATAGTATCTATCCTTTCTTCACCAGAGATGGACAGTTTGCCAGACAAGTCGTCCCATATTCCCACCACTCAGCAGCCCCTCAACGGCAGCCCATCCGATCAGAGCTCCAGCCTCCTTTACCTCCATGGCGGAATGGCCAACATGGTGGCTGGGGCGGCCCCTCACACCATTTGCAACTCTGGTTTACTAAACCAGACTCTCAGCAGACCCCAGCAGCAAGTCATGACTCAACTTCTCAACCAGCAATACGCCGTACGCCTCATGCTAGCAGGACAGGGGCTCTCGCCGGCCTCACAACAGTATCTCAACCACACGTCTGCAGGGAGGGCTCCCGCCAAGGTCTTCCCCAAGGCGCCCGATCCCCAGCAGCCCCAGTGCGGCCCGGACGGATCTCCTCCAGCCGGGCCGCCGCAGCAGCAGACGTCGGCCGGGTCGTGTCTGACGTCGGTCGATGTGCCCAATGACATCTACCACAACGTGCGGGAAGAAATGAAAAGAGCGGCAATTTCTCAAGCCGTCTTTGCTCGAGTGGCTTTTAACAGGACCCAGGTATGCAACTTTTGATGATGTCATTGTCTCCCAATTGATAATAATGCTAATAATACGCAATGCTACTTTTTTGTAGCTATCTTCTCATTCTCACTGTCCTGTCAGAGTTGAACTGTAGCACTTGGCTAGCATTTTGGCGTGGCCTTTGCCGCAATGCCCCCCCTCTCTCCTCCATTTGCATGTGCGAGCATGGTTGTGCCAGCTCTCTGCAGCAAAAATCTGGTGCCAACACTGGAGCAGCTGCTGGCTACCTAATCACAAGCCCTTGGAGAAATCCTTTCTCCTTCTCCACCTCTTCTTCCTTTTCACTCGCCAAAGTGTTTCTATTCATTTGACCTTTTAATTGTCAATCAGTCTTTTTTTTAATCTTTTTTTCCTCTACCCCTCTTCATTGCCAAATCTCACATCGCCTCTAATATTAAAATGCCACATTAGCTGAGGCCACTTTACATTCAGCGGCACTCCCAGAGAAATGGGGCTCAAAGGAGCCTTGTTAATATTATTATCATCATTATCATTTTCATCACAATAAGCAGAGCAAGCTATTATCCGTGCCCGTATTTCCCGAATGCCAGCTCCAGGGTTCCCAAGCGTCGTCCGTACAAGTTGGCATTATTCCAAGATGCCACGGAGAAGCGGAGGGATCGTTTGTCATCTTTACACTCCACTCTGTTAGCGAGGCAGAGGTTGGAGGCTCAATCTGAGGATGATACGACTTGGAAGTCGGTTTCCTCCCAACTTATTTTCCAGGAACTAAATCCCTCGAATGTGCGCATGGGGTTTGACGGCTTACGCATATAGACCCGGAATAATGCGAGCGTGCGGCTGGCTCACAACCATGCGCGGCTTTGAAATACTAAGGCCGAGATGAATATGGAGAGCTTTTCTTTTCACGCCAATGCAAAACTTGAAATGTGTCTTTTTTACACAAATGAACAAAACGTGATTCATTATTGACCAGGGCCTACTCTCAGAGATTCTACGAAAGGAGGAGGACCCAAAAACTGCCTCGCAGTCCCTCCTGGTCAACCTGCGGGCCATGCACGGCTTCCTGCAGCTGCCCGAGGCGGAACGAGATCGCTTCTACCAGGAGGAGAGAGAGCGAATCCTGACTGGATTCACACCCGGCTGCAACAACACCCCCCCGAGATGCACTCAGGTCTCACAATTGAAAGAACTCGGAAATAGATTGCACAGTAATTATGCCAATACTTTGCACAAAAATTGCTCTACTCTGGGCTTATTATTTTTATTTATGTGTGCCGCTGCAATGCGCATACATTACTATTCTGCAGGCTTGCTTTTTGAATGTTGTATGTATGTTAATATTTCAGTTAAGCGTAGAAATAACCCAAAGTTTTTTTTTTTTTTATTCCTATTGTACACAAAAAATAATGACTTTCATTTATGTCAGCCAAAGGTCTGATTCTTGCCTGCACTAAATCTCACCATGAATAGAATCAAATGACCCAAAAAAAAAAAAAAATCTAACTTACACTCTGCTAACATCCACTTAAGACAAGACCTTGATCCAGATGATCATCACTTTCTAATGCTCACTTAGCCTGATTCAGTTGAGGCTGCCCACTCCCCGGCTCTCTCGCCATGGCAACCGCCAATTATATGTGAAATAAGTGCTTTTTCAAATCAGTGAACAACGCACATACAAATTGGCCTTGAGTCAAACTTACTCAAGCTATTTTCTGTGACCAAAAATGAACTCGAAGAAGGTGCATACATTCACGAGTCAATACAAATCGGTGACCGGTCTAATTTGCAAATGCATCAAAACGAACGATTGCGCAACCTTTTTTTGTTTCTCCCTGCAGGCCAGACTGTCACCGGTCACAACAGACCGTTGCGTTCTCAACGTCAGCTCCACCATCTATGAAGAGATTCAGCACGAAATGAGACGAGCTAAGGTGTCTCAGGCTTTGTTCGCCAAGGTGGCCGCATCCAAGAGTCAGGTATCAATATTATTTGAAAGACCAGAATGTGGCCGCAGTACTGTATAGAAAACCATCATTAGCGCGTCTGATTGTAATTGTGTTGAAAATAATCACTTTAATAGTCGCACATTCTGCTTATTTACGTTCATATATGCGCTCTACTGAAACACACGCACACACAAGCATGAATGTTTATTGTTCTCCTATTTTATGGCAGCCCCATAAGCTTGTTATTGCTTTTGTTTAGAGGATAATTTCCCGCTGTGGAATGAAAGGAATATTCTCTCCTTCCTTTTTCCCCTCTCCTCCAGCGTTATTGTCTTCTGTCATCAAGACGCATAGAGGTCATTCGCCAGGCATGGTGGCAAAAGCGGGGGGGGGTCCGACACCCCTTAGGTTCTTTTTCTCTTCTCTTTTATGCTATTGATACTTCTATTGACCTCACCCTTTCTCTCTTCCTCCCTCTTTCTCTCCGTGTATTAACCGGCTATTTGGCAGGCGGATCTTTTCTGTCATATCTTCCCCTGTGCATCTGGATAGCATTGTATGCTAGTGTTGGGCAGCAGCCATGTTTTTTGTGTGTCACAACTGCGCTATAGAATTTGTGAATTTCTTTCAGTCTGCGCGTGCTTAGGAAAGTCATTTTATGGAGCTGATTAACAGGAAACGATGTATGTTGGGTCTGTTCCACAGGGCTGGTTGTGCGAGCTACTTCGTTGGAAGGAAGATCCCAGTCCGGAGAACCGAACGCTGTGGGATAACTTGAGCACCATTCGTCGTTTCTTGAGCCTGCCACAGACTGAAAGAGATGCAATTTACGAACAGGAGAGCATAAACGCCCCTGCGCAGAATTGCACCGAGAGACGAGCTCTACTCGGCAATGAAAATGTATTGGTAAGGTGGCAAAAACACGTAGGCGCTATTTTATAATTAGATGTAATCACAGCGTGGACCTCGAGCAAGGTTAAACCTAAAAACAAAACTATACTTTCTTCCTCCCCTAGTATCAACGCAACCCTCTCCTGTCTCAGCAACACCATCTGCAACCTCACCAACCCTTGCATCCACAAGCAGGACCTCATTTGTCTCCACGGCAACCGTGCACCGCATCACCCGCTGAGATGGAGAACGGGGGCAACTGGGGACTTTTGAGAGCCGGTGTGCAAGGCCACGGCCATAGCAATGACGAGGACTTTGTTGAGGGAGGAGGAGGAGGAGACAGTTTTGGTATGGACTGGAACTATCCAATGAAAGTGGATCATGCCGAAAGTCCATTAAGTGAAGGAGATGAAGGTGGAGAAAGCAAAAAGGAAGCGACGATCAAGGAAAAGCTACAAGTAGCGTTCCCCAATTTGAAGGATGAAGATGGTGACGGGTTCGGGAGTTGTGCCGAAGCTGATCCTAGCGGTGAGGTCCAACATGTCCCCCATGAAGCCTTGGGCATTTTGCAGAGCTTCATCCAAGATGTGGGCCTCAACCCAGACGAGGAGGCGGTCCACACCTTGTCAGCTCAACTGGACCTGCCCAAACACATGATCCGTGGCTTCTTCAACAGCCATGACCTCATATCGGGTCGACAGGGGGAGCAGCATCAGTGCTGCAGTCAGATCCTCAAATACAGACAAGAGAGCCAGCAGGGCTGGACGGACAAGACCACCACACTCAAAAGAACTGAGGAGGAACAGGAAGTCAAGGCTGAAACTGAAGAAATGAACGAGCAGAACAGACTAAATGACACCATGAACATGATTTCTTTGAACGGGTTGGATATTAGCACACAAACCATTCCCAAAATGAAGGAAGAAGATGAGACTTGCATTGAACTCAAACATATTTAAGCCATAAGAAGCTTCTCTTCACCTTTGGAGTCTATATGAGATCCAATTCAGTTGTTTACAACATGAGCTGTTTTTCTCTTGTGGCGTAAGACATCCATGAAACTGTTGGTCATTTCATTCCCATTTTGAATATCAGAAAAAAAAAAAAAAAACATTGACTGAGGGCTCAGATAGAAACGACTGTAGCTGTCATGTAGCGTTTCAAAAATGTCCCGACCAGAATTGTGTGTCCGTCTGCTATCATGTAATGCGTATTTTTACAACATTTGTTAAAATGATGCGTCATTTTTTTAGTAGGCTTTCCCCTGTTTCAAGTGAAAGTTTATTTCTTCTGTAAAACATTTAGTAATATCGTACTTTAGCAATGCCGATAGATGGATCAGTGAGGTTTTTGCATTTGGAGCTGATCGTTACTGATGGACTCAATAAATAAACACTTTGAATGAATCAATCATAATACACTGACTCATCCCAGCAACAATCATCTATATTATCTATCTGTGTCTCATTAGTCTCCTTTCTGTCTTGAAATACTATATTCCTCTGAGTTTGTGCAATACTGTCTCCTCCTAAAAGTCATGTTATTGCTGGCATATGGCAGTGAAAGGGTTACAAGCCTCATTTGATGAGGGTAGAATTAAATCGTAGATGTTTCCATGGTGATCCTGTCATCGGGGCCGGCGAGCTGTCGTGAAAGCCTCACCATCAATAATATTAGCAATAATAACAATAATGGCACTTGTGAAATGCAGCGTCGGTAGAAGTGACGATGGCATTCATGAATCCACACACAAATGTGTTTATTTTCATAACGCTCCGCCTTTCCCCTTCCCAGCATTAGATTTATTGAGTGTTTGCTTAAAGCCTTGTGAAGAAAGTATTTGTCAAAGCTCATTATGCCTCAGTGCATAAATCAAAACTTCATAATATTGTTCCCCGAGTAGCAAAGTACATGACTTAATCATTTGTATCTCTGGTCAGTATGATGCATTTTAGTCTTTTTATTCATTTCGATATTTTAGTCCTATCGGGATGATGTCTATTTTCTAAATGATGCAAAAAGAAATAATAAATACTGACTTTAAAGTGGCTTTTGCGTACCTGCAGCCCTCAACCTGGCCACGTGACTAGTCAGCTGGTCTGCTGCACATCCTGACTTCCTCGCGACTGTTTACGAGGCTTCATCTCTTCCAAACAGCCCAAATCTGGCTCTTCTGTGAACACATCACAGTCAGGGACATGGTCGTGTACGGGCGAGCATTCGCCTGTTAATACTTGAGTGAGTATTTTTATGCGATGGAATATATTTTGTCGCTACTTGACGGTGGTGGAGTTAGCTAGCTGTGTGTGGCGGAAGTAACTACGGGCCGTGCTAATAGCTGAGCTAACATCACATAGCGTACTATGTAGTTGCTTTTATGCTTCATTTCATTTCGTGACATATATGAAGTACATTTCTTATCATGTCCAAGTAAAATGCGCATCTTTTTTTTGCAGCGTAAATTGGTGCATACTGGTTGTGGTTCGGCGTTTGATTCTGCCTTCATGTTTGTCTGAATGTGCCTTCATTGTTCACATCATCTAAGTTAAACATTTAATTCATAATAACCATGTATGATGATGTTTTGTCTTGGCCTCAAATGTGGCCATGCATATTTTTGATCGGCCTACCTTCGGATTCGTTTTCAGCCATAGAAAGTGATGTATCCATAGGCATTGCAGAGACATTTATGCAATTCGGTCATGCCAACGCAGTTGCGAATTTGTTACTGCAAGTCTCTCTGCTGCAACACAATAATCGGGATAAGCTGCTAGCTCTGTAGAAACCTGAAAAAAATATTGATCATTTAAATCGGGTGTGTTGCAGCAGGCCTAAAATTTGTGCAAGTGCTATCTGCACGCCAGCAAACAAAAATGGAATACAAATGCAATATAATATATTGAATGCAGATGAATTGCCTGTAGCATTGAATTATTCTGCCTGTCACTATACATCAGTGGCATATACAGATGAACAAAGAGCCATTATTTGTTGTATTTAACTAATCTTTGGACCAATGACATAAAATCAGATAATTTCCTATGGGTAGACTGATGTTAAAAATACAATTTCAGTGTGTTTGACATCTGTGGGTTAGTCTGACCTACTTTGGCCATTGTTGTGGGTGACTAATGATAGAATGTATGATTCCTGGGCAACTAAAAATGTCAAATTTGATGCTAAATGAGTGATGTATGTGTTCCTGTTCCTCTCGATGTGCTTCTTCAGTCGCATAGTTTTGTAATTGAATCAGTTTGGATTGAGAAAGTTTGTGATACTTACCAGGCTTAAGGCCAGGCTGGCACTTGTTCCTGGTTGCTTTTGGAGCATGTGACCGGCTGAGAGCTCCTGCATGCACGGGCTCTAAGGAAAGAGAGGCATGTGAGTTTGTTTAGCTGGGCTGTCTGCCATGCTTCTTTTTGCTCCCTGATAATGTTCACATTGAGGGGGGGGGGGGGGGGGGGGGGGAAATCATCAGTTTATTTTAAAATGTTCAGAATCAGTTGAGTTTATTTGATGGTGATTTTTCTGAAACTAGGCCTAAAGATTATTGTCTGCAGAAATTCTCCTGTCCCTTCAGCAAAACATTCAATAGTGTTGAATAATATGGCACCTTTGAGGTCCAAGGAGCTCAGGGTAAACTTTCAGAACAAGCGTTCCCTTGTGCTTTATCCTGTAATCGAAACTGAACACTGTGTCTGTTTTGTGGGCTGCCTACTTGTAGTTTTTCTTTTTCTTTTTTTTTTTTAAAAAGCCACTTGGAAGAAGGAGTGCTTTTGAAGTTGCAATGTACTGAAGTGAAACCCCTGAACCATCAGCTGATTGCCTGTTTCCGAACATTCTCATGACGCTAAAGATTGTAATGCCGCGGCTGTAATCAAGCAGAAACACAAGGTTAGTGTTGCTCTCAAGTCGAGAGGGATTTATGGCAACCATCAAAGTTGGTCGAGGGTTGCGAATGTTCATCTAGCTGTGATTCTGCAATTTCAATTATTCAGAAATGTCAAGCTGCAGCAGCTGCAGGTATAAAAGCATGTTAATCAATGCCTTCAGGAAAATAACAGAAGATGATTTCTTAGAATCCTTTTTGTCTTACTCAGGCTGCCAAGAAGCAAGTTCTATCAAGCAAGTAATTTCCTCAGAGCACAAGTTCAAAAATGATTCTTATTTTTGGAAGGATGGGACAACGCTTTGGGTGTGTGAGGCCTGTAGGGACACATGGCGTCTCAGAATAACTTTTTGAGATTTTATTTTTGGCACGAGTGCTGGATTTCTGTAAAGGGCAAAATATAAGTTTGCAATGCAACTGCTTCCCAGCGTTTGAAGATGTGTCCAAAGAAAGCACACAGGCACATACATTATGCATACAATGATTTCTATTTTGATGACGCGTGGAGCTGATTTATGTCGCGGCGCTCCCATTCACATGGTTAATAGGTTTAAGAGATTCCTTTGTCGTCTTATTTCCACAATTAATAAATGGAAAGAGGAGGCCCGCTATTCTGTCGGCCGCTGTATTAAACTAGCCGTTTTCATAAATGCGCAATAATCCAAAACCGGATAAAGACTGGAGGCAGAATTGGTTAACCTAGATTGCCTTTGTTTTCTGAGAAAGTTCTCTGAGCTACTAAGACGAGTTTCTTTTTTCTTCCCCTCGCTTTCGGGATTAGAATTCATTACGTTGCTCTTTCTGTATCAGTGTGTGATATCATAGTTGAAAACAAATATGATTGTTTTGCTGATTGGTTTGAACTCGCCTTTTTAGGATCATAACAGAATCGCCAAACCGTACGTGGGCCATGTTGACAAAACTGCAAAAACATCCCTTATCGTTGTGTCATCTTCCAATAAAGCTCTGCAAGATCTTAGCACATAACAAACCGTAAAATAAGAGACCCGACAGTTTGCGGCAGTAATTAAAATGTATTCGCTTCTGGCCTCGCCTTACAGTTAAAATTCTAATTAAAGTGGTTAAAAAAAAGTCAATTGAGAGTATAATTATTTGTTTTCGTTAGTCATAATCTAAGGAATGACAAAAATGTCTCAAATGAAGTGTTCTCTTTAATTCTCCCAAATTAAACTCCGTTTATATCCCACCATTCATTTTGTTACCTTGCACTGATAGTAGCGTGATTGTTTTTCTCCGTGCAGACGTGTCCTCTTCTTCTGAGTCTTGGCTGAGGGGACTTCTGAAACTGTGATTGTAAGTAGAGCAAATTTGAACAGATTATCCAGTGAATATAAATGAATTTGAATGTCATACTTGGAATGAATTTGCTTGGTCTACTAGCCTGTGTGATTTTGGCGTGTCTTGTCACAGATTGGGCCATGCAGCACCCCAACTTCGAGACCTGCCACCCGCTCCAGGCAGACGAGCTGCAGGAGACGGGTTTCGACCCGCTCAACAATATCAACAAGAACCACAGCAGTAGGTCATCCCTTAGTGATCACAATAAAACTTTTTTTAAATGTGCCTTTTTTCTCCGAGCATTTTAAACGCCGCTTACCACTGTTCTTAAAGTTGAATATTTGTGCTGACTGTTTTGTATGAGTCACATAAGTGACTTGTGCCATCCAGGGGCTGTTTTGTGTGTGGGGGGGTGGCATGTTGCGGCACTGACGAATATTCATACTGAGTGTCCCCGTGGAACGATCCACTCTTGTAATTAATGTTGATAGACAGCTTCCAGACTTGAGTGCGTGTTCACCTGCAGGCCAAATTAGACATATTACCGTCATTAAAGACAAATAAGAATACTGCTCTGGATCATCACGTTGCCTCAAGTGTATTTAAGTTACAGTATGTAGAAACGGCGGAAAGTCAAGTTTGCGTTTATGGAAGTTTTCTGCTGTTATCGCTATAAAAACATGATGGATCTTTATTTTTATTACCTTTACCTACCCTCTTGTGGGTGTGTTTGTCTCAACAGGAGGCTCTCTTGACAGCGCCACTCAGTCACAGTCAACCTTCCCCTCGTACAGGTGAGCATTTGCAGTGTTTACTTGTGTGGGCGCATCATAAACTCCGGGCCCGGCCTCCTGGTTTTTACTGCCGCTTGCCACTTTAGATGAATAATAGGTGGAGATCTTCATAAATATCTCGCCCCGCCTTCCCTGTGCAGGAAAGAATGGGACGACTTATTCCTCAACAGTAATTACCTGGCCAGGATCCGGCAGGCAGGCATCAGCGGTAGATTGAGGAGCAGCCGTTTTCGAAGCGTATGCTGGAAGGTGACTGACTGCCAAATGGATCGAGCAGCACTGCCCGCCCACACTTGTCCCTTTTTTAATAGAGCTGTAAAAGTGCAAAATGACTGCATGCATTTGCTGCATCCTGTACATATGTACTGGTTCTCCACAGTTGTATCTGGAGGCTCTTCCAGAAGATAAGAGTCAGTGGATCAACAAGACCAAGGAGCTTCGGGGCCATTATGAGAAGATTAAAGAAACAGTGAGCGCTTTGTTGACATTTCATATAAAAACTACCATGGGCTATTCTGAACCAGAATGATGTATGTAAACGTCAAACATTTTATGATTTCATTAATCAGAGAAAGTTGTAAAAATTTGATACTATAGGTAGATGGTTGTTTAACCTAACTTGGGATAAAAAGAAAAACGGCTAACAAGTAGACAATTTATGCTAGCTATTAATGGCTTTAGCTAGCTAGCTACCTACCAAAAGCTATTACGTTTTGACCTGTAACCTATAAGCTTTTAATACAAAACGGTACAAACATAAAAAATAACCCATCAAACCCATAAAACATAAGACCCATAAAACATAATATCTCCTCACCTCGATGGTTTGTTTTGTCCACAAAATGAAAAATAAGAAGGATGTCAGGAAACTATTTGATGTCAACGGCACGTAACAGCGCCCTCTAGCGTGTCTGTATAAGTAATGTGGTCTAATAATTACTGTGCCATATAATCAATCAAATATTATACAAATTCGAATACTAAAAATATTTTATGCCGTGTTTGTTCTTTCTATAACACAGACATTAGCTCATTTCCCAACATCACAAATCATTTAAAAAATATTTATTTATTTGTTTATTTATTTGCATACAGCACATCACCAACCCTCGCAAGGCTGCCGGCCAGCAGGATTTAGTGGTCAATAATCCGTTGTCCCAAGATGAGGAGGTGAGTAAAACACATCACTAGTTCATCAATATAATTTTTTTTTTTTGTGTATGTGACTCCATTTATGCCATTAGGCTCGTGCTTCTTAAAACTCCATCACCATTTTCCCTGAATTCTGAGTCCTATTTGTTATTCCTGCCCAGAGCCCGTGGAACAAGTTCTTCCAGGATAAAGAGCTGAAGGGGATGATAAAACAAGACGTATTGAGAACGTATGTAACATTCCAATTCCAGTTGACTTGACTGCTGTTCCAATCTCATTCACTTTGTTTTGTTTTTTTTGTTTTTAATTCTCAAGGTTTCCCGAGATACGATACTTCCAAGATGAAGATGTGCGGACCAAGCTGACTGACATTCTCTTCTGCTATGCCAGAGAAAATGAACAATTACTTTATAAGCAGGTATGGGCTTTGTAACACTTGCGCTGACGCGAGGGTGTCTTGGCTTCCTAGGCTTTTGAAAAAAGCGAATGGCATTCCTGAAAACTTTCCACATGTGTCCGAACAAAAGTAACCAAGCGGCTTTGTGATGGAGTCATTAACATTGTCTGCAACTAGCGCCAGGAACTGGCATCTTACTTGCAAAATGGAAGTGACACATGGCCAGGCAGCCGCTAACAATATCTAAATTAAACCTGTCGTTCTGGATTACAAAGCTCGTGCGTCACTATTAAAAGAAGACTGAACACAAATGAGGCCTATTTTCTCTCCCGCCTGGCCCCTTAAACACCTCCACACTATCCTGTCCGTCCGTCCGTCCGCAGGGGATGCATGAACTGCTGGCTCCCATCGTGTTCGTGCTTCACTGCGACCATCAAGCCTTCCAACACGCCAGTGAGACGGCAAGCGCCAGGTCACTCGCTGTTTTCTGTCGACCTTTGACCTGTTGAACCTTTATTGTCTTGAGAGGATTTCATTGATGTTCTTGTTACATGTGGAGACACTGCATTGTCGATTTTGGTTACATCGCTGTCTCTTGTCTTCGCAGTGAGGAGATGAAATGCTTGTTGGATCCATTGTACCTCGAGCATGATGCCTAGTGAGTATGAATAAAGGCGTGGACATTATTATTTTCAAATTATCAACCAGTTTGATCCTTTGTCTCATACACTTTTTTTTTTTTCCTCCCCCTTCAGTGCACTTTTCTCTCTACTGATGGAAACGGCAGAGCCGTGGTTCTCCTGCTATGAGAGAGAAGTGAGGCGGGTGAGTTTCATATTCACCATTTTGTAATCTGGCTCATTCTATACTAATCTGACTTTATACCTCCAGGGTAAAGAAGAAATGCTTACCAGCATCCCTTTTGCCCGGCCTCAGGACTCTGGGCCATCTGTTGCCATAGTTACCAAAGTCAACCGCATCCAGGATCAGCTGGTGAAGAAGCACGACGTGGAGCTGCACATGCATCTCAACCGGCTGGAAATCGCCCCACAAATTTACGGAATGTCAGTTCTTTCACTTCTATCTTGTTTTCTTTTTTGTACACAAAGACAAATTGTGCCTTTTTTTGTGACCCTTCAGCCGCTGGGTGCGTTTGCTGTTCGGTCGTGAATTTCCACTTCAGGACCTGCTGGTGGTTTGGGACGCTCTGTTTGCCGACAGCATCACCCTGGACCTCGTCGATTACGTCTTTGTTGCCATGCTGCTCTACATCCGAGATGCGAGTAAGCTCCACTCAAACCCAAAAGCTAGCTTGTATAGTGAAATCATTTTTATTATTATTTTATTTTTATTTGTTTTTTAATCTTAGCTCTTTTGTCATCTGCGTTTCAGTGATTGCGAGCAACTTCCAAACTTGCCTCGGCCTCCTCATGCATTACCCTCCAATCGGAGACATCAACTCCCTGCTCCAGAAAGCTCTCTTCCTCCGAGATCCAAGAGTAAGTCATGCTCAAGCGTGTGTGATGATTAAAAATTGATTTCACATTTCTCCGCAAGGTTGTCATTCATACATATTGGCCAATTTCACAAAAAAATTCCCGGCAAGATTTGGATGAAGCGCTTAAATGTTTCTCTCTCTCACTGCTTGTTGAAGAACCATCCCCGACCTGTCAACTACCAGTTCCAGCAGAACCTGGATTACTACAAAACGAGGGGCGCCGACTTGATGAATAAGACACGGTAAATTGAAACTCATTAACAGAATAGATATTACAGACAACTAGACAAACCAAAACTCACTTGCTCTGCTCACATGCTTTGACCAGTGAGTATATAAAGCAGAAATGTTTACTTGCTGTAGTCACTAAGTATCTGGATACAGAACAAATTGACCTTTTAAAAATGATTATGAAAACATTGGAATCAGTATTAATAGTTGGAGGCCAATCGATGGAGCACACAGAAGGTTGACCTTTACAACTGAATAAACTCAAAACAAGCTTTATAAAGCAACACGCTTTCTTTTATTTAAGCTTTTTTTAAATTTTTTTTATAAGATTGAAGGTCCAAGCTAATCTGATTGTTTGATGTTTTCATCGCAATTCATAAACCTCCCAAGGAAAAAAAAAAACTTATTGACTTTGAATTAGTTTTAACAGTAAAGCGTTGGTTCTTGCCACTCAATAAGTATTTTCTCAAAATATGGCATCATTTATCGCAACTCATTGTTTCTAATCATTTGTGTTGTCTTAAAGTCTTTCTCTGATGCTCACATGGACATCATGATAATTGCTTGTAGGGGATCCATATTTGATCTTAACTTGACCTTCTTCTCAAGTTCCAGCACCAAAGCAGCCCCCCTGAACATCAACAAAGTCTCCAGCAGTCTGCTCAACTTCGGCAGGAAGCTCATCGCGCCGGCCATCTCGACAGGCACCGGGTCGCCCATCAACAGCGACGTGCGTCCCACCTCCCCCACCTCCACCTCGGCACCCGCTTTGCCGCACCCTCTCGCCGAGCCTCCCACGACCCAGGCGACGCCTCAGACCCAAGGCCACGCCCAATCGCAGCACTACCGCCTGTTGAAGTCCGAGAGCATGCCCGTCTATCTCGGGAAAGGTACGCAACAGAAGCTAATTAGCTTACGCACACTAGCTTGACTATCGAATGTTAGATGCGGTTTCAGGTGGAGCTTCTCAGGTCCCAACGCAGACCGACACCCAAGGTAAAGCATGACCACTTGTGTCTGCATGCTAAACAATTTGTCTGTCTCATGCTTGGTTATGACCAGCAGAGGGAGATGACAGACAGCTTCAGTAGGTGGGCTTGTTGTTTCGTCTCAACTCATGACTCTTCATCTTTCCTCTCAGGCCAAGGCTCCTCTCCCAGCATTGAAAACCTCGCCGCAAGGCCGCGTCAGTCGTCATCCTCGCCGCCCTTGCCGCTCTCCAGAGGCGGAAGCGACTTGAGCGCCTCATCGCCGCCCCTCCTGGCCGCCAAGAAAGACTTGTTTTTCCACATCACTCGTTCACGTTCCCACAGCAAGAGCATGTCCAGGAAGGAGACGGTGAGACGCTCTCAAGGTCTGCTGTTTATCTTTTTAGATTTTATTTATTTATTTTATGGGTGGCAGGAGGAGGATTTGGAGGCCCAGGTTTCGTTCTTGCAGGGACAGATAAACGACTTGGAGGCCATGAGCAAATATTGTGCTAAGATGATGAACAGCCACATCTGTAAGTTCAAAGAATCCACACCAACTGTTTGCTTCAGAAAAAAAAACACAAAAAAAACTCTCTTTTGCATTTCTCCTCAGGTAATATTCAGGAAGTGATTTTGGAAGAACATTTGCAAAAAGAAGACGAGGTTCTTGTTTCACTGGCGGGGCTCAAACAGGTGAGATGATAAAGTTTGTGCGACACACCCCCCAAGCAACTGCATTTTTTTAAGATCTTCTTACCTCACTTCCTGTCAGATTAAAGACATCCTCAAAGGGGCGCTGCGCTTCAACCAGAGCCAGTTAGAAGCCGGGGAGAACGAGGAGATCAACATTGCAGACAACCACTACACCTCAGCGGGGGAAACCGCTTTCGGCGATCTCGGCGCGTACCGCGCCAATCGACAACTGCAAGTTGGCGGGCCAAGGCGAGGCCCCAACGGAGACGGCGGGAGCAAGATGGCGGACGACGAGGAGCAGCAGCAGCAGGAGGAGGAGGAGCAAATGATGACGCCTCACGAGGTTCATTGGCGATGACACTACAGAATGAATGATGTGCATTGGTATTAAATTCACATTGGAATAATTCAGATTTGTCTCACTGTTTGACATCGTCTCATTGTCCTCAACTTCTAGAGGCGGGTCCATCTCAAAAAGTTGCTTAAATTGAGGAATTAAATTTCCAACTAAACACAAAAAGTTCATATTTGGCGTAACACATAGCTCAAACACCTGTTGTAAATTTTGCCATTCAGCTTCTTGTTGGAAAACAAATCATCCAAAAAATACTGAACTGTAATGTGCATAGTTGTGAATAGTGACAATATGTAGATAATTGATGCCCCCCCCCCCCAAAGAGGATTTGTAATTGCCTGTATATGTCACAAGATGGAGGCAAACTACTCCCAATCAAAATTAAACCTTGTGCAATGTCATATTTTTTTTTTTTTGCATAGTCATCCACCCCAAGCCTGACACGTTTTTTTTTTTTAATTTCCATTTCAGCTGAGTTCGCTAAAATAAAAATTGCAGACCGTCCTCTCCTGTACAGGTGCAGTCTTCCATGGGCTCGGAACCTAAGAACTGGGAAGACTACATCCTCATCTCCCAGGAAGGCGAGGGCGCCGACGGAGGCAGGGCCGCATCGGAGCTCACCCCTCCCATCAGGCGAGGCCGCGGCTTGGTGCGCATGGAGCCCGAAGGAGCCGCCGGGAATTTTAATGACCCCCTGACAGGAGTCGGCGCCTCGGGCTCCTCCAGCCCGGACGAAGGCTCCACCACCAGCAAGGACTCGGACTTCACCATCGTCAACCCAAGTGATTTTTGAACAAGTAAACCACTCCCGCCTCTACTTCCTCTTTTACTGTATCTCCTTTGTGAGGTTGCCATAATGGACTTGGCGAGAGGGAGGGGGCTTTTTGAGAAGCTGCTAGCCTTTTTAAAGTTGCACTTGTAGACTGCGACATGGAGCGGCAGCCTTTGCCCATATTATCTCTTCAGAACTGTCTAAACCCATGCAGAATACAGTGGTACCTTGACTTGACTAACCTTGGAGTCATTTTTTTTTTGTAATTTGTTTTAATAAGAAAAAATTGCCATGTGCAATATTGAATAAAAACAATTTTATAAACCAATAGATTCCAAAGAAATTCTGTATTCCCTTAATTACACAAAATCTTTCACTTTCACTGACTTTTCTTCTTTTTTTTTTTACGCTTTCCTCACCTTCAGCTTTCTTTTTTAGCATGCTATAGCATTTTTTGACTCATCACTTGTGTTTTTGGGACCCATAGTTAGAAAAAAGAAAGTCAATACCATGCTGGCACAAATAATGCAAACACAGTACTGTAGGGCTCGGCTGCTACTAGCTTCTTTTTTTTTTTTTTTTTTTTTTAAATAAACACAAACGCATTACAACTCAAAATCAACATGTAAATTGTGCGTCTTGTAAGTCAAGGTACCACTGAAGTCTCCCGCCTGTCCATGCCAAATAATGACTGTATGTAGTTAAGCTGCAATTTATCTCACAGAGGACTCCGTCTGTCCGTCCTCTTGAGTGATGAGCCTGATTCGTAATGTCTTCTGTTCGTTACCATCAACCCACGTTATGTCTTTGTGTCCCTTCAGAGGACATTTACGCCTCTGTTAAGAATGAGGGATGACGGCCTCCTTGTCAAGGACATTGTTCGCCTCCATCCCCCTCTCAAAAAAACAGTGCCTCTTAACAGAACAAAATCCCACTGTGATTTTAATCTTTTTTTTTCCATGCTTAAAAACCTTCATCGGTTTCTACTGATTTATTGAAATGATGGGATGTCTTATTGATTTTAATGTGAAGCTTTTACCGATGTGAACTATTTGTGGTGGAAACCAAAGCAGTTCACACAACCACCTCCCTTCCTCCCCCAACTGCCCACTCAGCATTACTCACTACAAATAAAAAGTCCTTCTTCTTCTTGACTGGCATTTCCAATAATAATCTTAAAAATAGTCGAAATGCATACATAATATATTTGAAAACCAACGTGCTCTTTTTAAAACTAATTTATTTACATCTCCATTTGTGAAGAAGGTTCTCGTGGACTGGAGCTGCACAATGACTGCACAGATGGACCTGGAATGTTTACACTTATGTAAAATACTCTTTTTGAAAGGAGAAGGAAAGAAAAACATATTAAAATACTGTACACTATTTTGCAGGCAAAGGCAACAGTAGACAGGAGGCAGACGTTTTCACGTGACGCACTGATGGGTTCAGGTTGTGCATTTTAGATTAAAAAAAAATAAAATAAATCCATCAATTTTCCAAACCGCTTATCTTCACTATATTTGTGCAAATTTGTTAATTAAAATTTTTGTCAATAATTCTTCCCAGTTTAAGCTTATCGTCAACCTAAACAAAGACAATTAACACATTCTATATTTAAGCAAACCACATAACATTACATGGAGTTAAAAAAAAAAAAATTACATTCTATTTAAGTCACTAAGTAAGGACTATAAGGTGCTATTTTCCAGAAAAGATATCACAAAGATTCAGGTATTTTTTGCAAAGCTGGAACGGATTAATGGCATTTGCATTCATTTCAATGGGGAACGATGATTTAAGTTCCTGTAAAGTCAATTTAATTTACTTAACAAATTTAAAGGAACAAAAGGCTTAGCCACACTATTGATAATATCGCTAAAGTCCATTGGGTGTATTTTGTGTGCTTATTTCTCACTTTAAAAACATCTTGCACAACAGAAAAGTTCTAAAATTGTGTTTTTACAACCAAGATGGACAGACCTCACAATATCAAACTTTAAATGGAATATTCCTTGGCGGCTAGTGTAGTGTAGTTGACGGACGACCCATGACGACCCGTGACCCTAACCCGCCCGTCACTAACTAACTCAAGGTGGGGCTGTCGTGCTGGCTTTTCCGTGATTGCGAGCGCACTCTGGTAACTCCTCGACCCTCTCTGGCGAGGTTCCCCGTCAGGGCGGCGTCGTGCACCTGCTTCATGTTCTCCTGAACTTCAGCCTTGGCGTGCGTGAGAAGATCAGCTTGACCCTGACAGATGAGACAAATGTGAGCAAACCGACCCAAAGACTCAAAAGCGGATTGTCCTTTTAATGTTTCTGACCTTAAGGATGGTGATGTTCCAGGTGAAGCTCTCCACAGCTCGACCCACCTTGCGCCCTTTCAAGCCCTCCTTTGCCGCCAGGCTTTGTAGATCCTCATGGAACGTCATGGCTGCAAAAAGCCAAATGAAAGGTTAGTACTTTGATCAAATCATCCCGAATTACAACCGCATCCAAGTGATTTACAGAGAGAGCAGCGTTTCCCAACCTTTATTGAACCGAGTGGCATTTTTGTCTACGATACAACCATGTGTAATATAAAAGTATTGCTGTGGCGCAGATCTTGTATTGCACGTCACAAAGCGAACCTAATAAAAATACAAATGAATCGAAACTGGTGACCGCTGTCTTGTATGTGTGCTCTGAATTGTTCTGTGCATCTGGTTTCCTCTGGCCGCCCCGGGCCACCGTCCCACGGTTGCCATGGAAACAGTGAAGTGGGTTAACGTGGGGCGCACATTAAACCGTGAACCGTCAACACAAGTCCAAATGTTACACGTGTGTGTGCGCCGTCCCCCTCACACACACACACACACATTGAGGAATAAACATCTTGGAGTATAATTTACCCATTCTGCACACACACACAAAAGTTGCCTGAAACTTAATGTCAGCGTTGCTAGGCAACACAAAGCCATGTAATGTATACACGTAAGGTACCATAGCAACTGTTTATATCATTGAACTAATCAACTGTTTATTTCTCAAATCCAGTATCTGACTCCCCTTTTGTGAAGTTGGTTTTTATCTCTGCTCTGTTGCAGCTCCCAGACATCCCGTGGCTCCCTCCCAGTGACCGTCGCCATGGGATTCCCTGATTGGCATCTTTACTGCATGTACTTTGTGACCTCAAGCTCTGCAGATTCTCACACGGCAGGCAAGCTAGCATGTTTAAGTGCTGCCGATTGGTCGAAAATGTATTTTATAATATACATATGCTATAGTGGTGACAGGTCAAATAAATGCCTGTGTCACATGATTATGAAAAGGGACCCAAAGGAGAGGTGGGGAAATATTTACAAGCTCCACATTCATCTCTGTCAAAGCATTCTTTATTCAAACCGGCATGCATGTGAATCCCACTGGCCCATAACAAATATATCTCTCTTTTTTTTTACCATTAAACTCATGATATGCTGTTTAATGGCCCTAGGCTGACAAGTGTGGAGTCAAAATGCTGAAGTCAACAGAAATGTGATGGGAAGAAAATACGATACAGGGAAAAAAAAGTATTGGGATGCACTGTAGAGTGACGATAAAGATTTGTTTCCAAATACATTCGACAGGTAGGGGGATCATTATTTATTTTCACTCACCTGTCTTCTTTATATTCAGAATCCTTTCATGGATTCCATCAGCGAGCTCAAACACGGCTTTGCTGGCCTGGACCATCTGCATCGACAAACACAGTATCGACCACGAATCAAACACTAAGAACAAATTAATGCACATTTCCAATGCAGTCGTAAAGCTTTTGCGAGTGTCCGTGGTGATTAAAATAATGAACATGCCAGATTAGAGTCATGCTTCTACATTGTGGAGGAATCCTAGGAGACCAATAGAAGCACTCACTTAGAGTAATGACCGCAGTGCACAGTAATAACATTACTTGCCTCTGGCTGATTAATGTTTGTCTTCGGTTTGCAAAGACTGAAGGGATGTGACCCCGCTGTTTAACAAACTAATGATCAACATTCACACACACACACACACACACACACACACTTAACCGGAGCTTATGTAAATGCTACATACCGGTTAAGACGGCGGCGCTGCGAAAATCTATTTAGTCAAACCTATGCAAATGAGATTCAGCACCGCCGTAATCTTTTTCAACTCTGATGAAAATGAAAGCGGCTTCAAATATGACTCGCTTATAGGAACGCAAACAAGTGTAATTAAATTAGGTCTGCGCACCAAAGCCTTCATTACAACTTGATAAGATAATATCAAGAGGGTTTTTTTTTTCCCCTTCTAGCGCGGCCGTAAATGGGTCTAATATTCAGCAAAATGGCGGAGTCTAAGTGCACATCTGCGTCGAGTCGCCTTTATGTGGGTCGGCCACAGTTGAAACAAGCCTGCAGGGGAAAAGGAGGAAAAGGGCAGCGACTGTGAATAAGTGGAAGAATTAAAACGCAAAATGAGGATCCATTTATGTATTTTCTATAGCGTCTTTAGGTCACAGGTGAGGCGGAGCTTATCCTACATGGTGGGCGGGGCCGTTTGACTGTAAAGATTCAGATGGAGATCTTTTTTGTTTTTGGGGCAAAATATGTGCTCAAAAGGAAGCTGTCGACACAAGGGGTGTTCATTGTTGTGTGAAGCAGACAGGAAGATGGGCGGTGGCGCTTTTGGTGATCTTTGTGGCTTTTGTTTAGCGTTTCCTTCCTTTCCATGTACTTCAGAGATCTGTTGTGTATCTAGAGGAGGTGGTGTGGGGGGGGGGAACAATATGCATATTTACTGTCAGCTCTTTTCCTTCCTCACCAAGTCATACGTGGAGACAACACGGCGAAGGACATCAGGCAGGGGTCCCTGAGGCTCCAGGGTGGGGTAGTGCTTCTGAAGGTCAAAGAGTAGTAAAGGCGTTCCATCGGGTCCTCTCACTCTGGAGCCCAGAGCGAGGATGCACTGCATGAGGTTGGACACGGCCGGCACCCCGCACAGCTCCCTGAACATAGCCACAGAATTCTGTTTGGAAATAGAAATGGCAAATTTGTATGAGAAGCTAATGGAAAGGAAAAATATACAGTAGGACTCACCTGCATGTTCTCCCTCAAGTCCGTGGCCTCTCTCAACAGAGGGGCAGCCGTTTTGAAGACATCGTCAACGGAGCGGATTTCTAAGTCCCTTAGAGCCGTGTAGTCGCGTCTCCTGCGGGCTTTCCGCACGGACAGGCCCCTTTTGTGAGGCTTGCCCCCTCCTCTACGATTGGTGAGGGCCACGTGGACAAAGAGCTTGGAGTGGGGAAGATCTTCCCCGGTCAGAGACTGAAGCGGCACGTGACGGTATCCCGGTTGGAGACACTCCAGCGGGATGGTGTACTGACCTGCGGAAGAGGATTCGGGTCGGTCAATCGGAAACAACTCAATCTTACTTAACCGACCTATGAACTCATCCCCGATGAAGTCGTCATCCAGCACCACAAAGCGAACCATGGCGAGCTCCGGTAGATTGATCTGGAACTCGAAGCTTTCGTCGAAAACCGGGTTATCGCAGTCCTGGGTGACGGTCCTGGTGCGGTGCTCCGCGCAGTCGGCCGGGATGCCGTGGATCTCCACGATGACGTAAGGGTCCACCACATCCCCTTTGGCCACAGAACCCCTCGGCTTTGGAAGGTTCTGTCCGCTGATGACCTGGGAAGGGTCAGCACATGGGCTGTTTTCAGAACATAATCATGAGTATTGGAGAAGCTAGTAAGAATTCTGTGCTGAGCTTGTGGTCTTCCCTCACACCTTGACATGGAGAAGCTGAGGCAAGACCCCAGGCACCGTGTCTCTGGTATCTGCGCAGAAATAAGATACCTCCTGCCGCATGATGGCAGGCCGCAGAACGTAACCGCAATTTCCATTCTGCCGGAACCAGGCTGCGTTGAGGTCCATCATCAGTCCAGCTGTCTGGAAATTCATCGAAACAATCTGACAACCGCATTTCCACATGTCCTGAGGGTTCATGTTGCTGGAATCGATGCGCACCGGACTCGGGTAAACCCGTGAGAGGAAACGTTTGTTATGGTTGACAAAGTCACCGGGGCTCTCGCCGGCGAGACGACTGGCCTGGATCTCGTTAAAGGAGCACAATTGCCAAGGTTTTTGGCTTTGGGTCGATGTCGGGAAGTCGACAAAGTGGACCGACTCGCAAAGAGTGACCAAGTTTGAAAGCTCTTTCAGCAGGAGGACTTTTTGGTGAGGAACATGAGGAGGGTTACACCGGTTGGCCGCTGTTCTTCTTTTTTCTTTCGGACTGTCTTCGATTGCTGCCCCGCCGTTGATCATTACCTTCATATCTGGACACATTTCAGCTCCTTCATCCTCTTCACTGACTTCACCATCCTCCGCTTCCCAACCGGGCTTCAGCTTCTTCCCTTTCAGCAAGATCCGATGCATTAAGGCTTGCGGTGAGGGAAGGTATGACCCGCTCACGTCTGGGCGATTCGTCAAGAGTTGATCCCCGAGTATTTCCACCAGATGTTGCCTCATCACTTTCTGCTGTCCGAGCGAGCAGTGGTTCTCCAGACACACAATCAAGGGATACTCGGATGTAACAAAAGCAAAGCGTCCGATGGCTTCCAACACGCTGCGCAGAGCCAGAGGACGGCAAAGGGTATGTCCGGTACACACCACCGGTTCTTCATCGGGACCATCCCATACGTCCACCTCCACGCATCGGCAGCCCATCTTAAGCGCCCGGATGTAGCCGGAAACATCTGATGGTCCTTTATATTGGTCCTCGATGAGGTAGGTGTTGTGAGAGGAGTTGATGAAATAGTGAGACAAAGGCTGGGACATGTCCTGACACACATTGTCATGCTCCCTATCAAAGAGATGGCACTCGGGTGACATCAGGTAGTTGTTGAAGCCATCCATGGACAGATAACCCTCCTGCCGGCCCTCATCTGAAGGCTCGTGGGACCGGATGAGACTCAAGCTGTCTTCTTCTGACACCTGAGTGAGGGTAGACACATAGAGTTAAAGACGGGATTGTGCTCCAGTGCGTGGATTCATTTACCGACCTGGGCGACGCCTTGCTCGGCCTCGAGGAACCTCGTTAAGTCTTTGGTGTCCAGGAATTCTTTGTTGCTGGAGAACTGTACCAAGAGAAAGTATATCTCTGGACGTGTGCAAAAGTCATGAAAGACCTCAATGAACTCCTGCTGCGTGACCCTCGCCTCGGGCGTGGATTGCATTTTGCTGTGGTCTTTAGCTTCCGAGCCATTATTAAGAGAAAGACGCTCAGTCCGACGCCTCTGAAGCTCTTTAAACCTGTGCTCCACTTTTCCATTGCTCAGCCCCGGATTCAGCATCTGTATGAGTTTGACGGCGGACTGCAAGCAAATACTTTGCTCACTGTCCTTCTGACTATCCAAATCAGCAGCAGAGGAGAAAAGCTGCTCCAACCAGCCAAGACGAAGGCTGTGCTGTCTGCTGGCAAGCATGTCCAAGGCATTTTTCCCGTACTGTTTCAGATACCTGGAGTGTCACAAAGAATCATTCATTCAAATAAAAAAAATAAATGAATAAAAATAATGTAAAATAAATAAAATAATTAAAAAGCTAACTGTGGCCAAATTCACTCTCTTTTACCTTAAGCCTGTCACCCAAATATTAGCCATTTCTGTAGAGTTGGCCACAAGGTCCAGGCTCTCATAGAGCTCTCCATAAATGATGGAGAAGGCGCAGTCTTCGGAAATCTGCTCATAAACGCCACTGGTGCGGAATATTTCCGTGTTACGACCTGTCCGCACCTAAAATACGAGACACGCCCACGTCACGGTAAAAACAAAGCCAAAAACATCGATGAAGTCATTTTGACTGGACGCTGACCTCTCGGATGGAAGCCAGAGCAATCCTGGCTTTGTCCGAATCCTTCTTGGAGGGCTCCCAGCACAGAGCCTGCAGGCCCGCGTCGAGCAGATAGTAACGTTGATACACGCGAGAGTTGGGCCGCACCTTTTTCAAGTCGCTCCCCTCCACCTGAACACAAAATTCAACAGATCACGACACGTCCAGTTACGCAAGAGGTCACGGCCGCTAACCCACCATTGAGTGGATACAGTCGGACACGCTCCTGATCTTCTTCTCCGATAGGCTGCTGCTAAAGGACACGGTCTTCTTTCTCTCTCGACCCGCCCGGGAGCCATCCTGATGACGAAGGGAGAGCTTGATTGAGGTAAAGAGTAGAGGAACTACCACGAAAAATAGATTGAAGGGGATTGACATTGACGCAATGATCCCACTGCGTGTATTCTTTGCATAAGCGTGACAAAACACTTTTCCAGGAGATGTCCGAGGATTAAAATCTTATATAATGGTACGTAAACACAGATTATTTAGCCTACACACTCGTTCGTGCCAATCTGTTATTTTCATATCATGCTTAAAAGCCTTTGTTTGCCCTTGCTCCTCAACATGACACCATTAATCATACCCGACTAAACCAAAGCAAGCGGGCTACGGCGTTCTGACGCTGTTATTATATCCCAGCTCAGTTCATCCGTGTGAGACGCTGAACACACCCCAGGGGAGTGCGTCGAATAAAAACCGAATATAGGTGGATGACTCCATTCAATTTAGTGGCCCCGATCAAATCTAATCAAACCTTTTTGATTGGAGCTCATCTATGGAAGGATACAAAATGTAATGCAATTGTTGTTAATTCAATCAAAGGTAAATTGAGTAAAGATGCAAACACCCACATTGGGATCACAAACAATCCTTATTCATGTCTAGTGGACAATAAACACATCTAATCTTTAACATTCGTTTGATTCTATTTTTGGGTCATAGAAGAAGAGAAGTCATTCATGTGCAGCGTGTGAAAAAAGGGGAACATAATTCACAGAAAATGAACGATTTTCCTCGGGAGCCAGCCGTCTAAGCGTCACAAATCCTCCAGGAATCGCCTCATTAAGGACACAGGAGTGCTCTGAATGGTGATAGCTTTTTTCCCCCCTTATAGCTATTTTGCGATGGCACAGGGAGGCGGCCATCTAAAAATACGCGTCATGCCTTTGGGGCTGCGATACTTGCACAGAGAGGGGAAAAAAAAGTACTCGTTTTATTTGACGCTTCCTGTTTTCACTTTATTTCATCAGATGAACGTTTTAAGCCAACTTAACCAATGGCTCGGCCTTGCCGTTGCAAACTTTCCCACGCAATGGCGAACTGATGCATCAATCAGTGTATTTTTACGAGTATGCCAGGGCTGATCAAAAAAAAACCACTTTTGATTCACTCCCATTGAGACCACAAAAGATCCGGTGTACACTTTTCCCATCCTTTCATCAACACAGATCCAATTATCGGACACGTACAGGTCGCTCACCTTCCATGGCCCACAATTAATTATGCTCCAAAAGTAAATTAACCAACTCGTAGCTACAGACTGAAATGCAAATGCACTCTTTCAACATATAAGAACAAAAGAAAGATTTTTGAATGGATCAGAGGAGCAAGGTACAAGCCTGATCCTCTTTGATTATGTTCAGCGGCCGATTCATGGGACAAAGGTCTCGGTGGTCCGATTCTCACAAAAGGCTGCAGCTTGTGGTGGGCGCATTAATGAGAAGCTGTGAGTGATGTGACCGTACACAAATAAAGTGTCAAAGTAAAAAAAGTCAGATGCACCCTTCTCTAAGAATTGTAATATAAAAGTAAATCAATCATGAATACTTATGGATGGCTATTTTCATTTCCTGAGATGTACCACAGATTGCTGCTAATACCGTCGGCCGATTGTCATTGTAATGAGATTACTTCTCATCCCGGAATGGTTCGGTGTGGATGGACCGAGTGGCACATTGTTAGTGTGAGGATGGAGTTGAATGAGGAATGGGCACGACTGAACGGATTACGTCCAGTGATCAGTCACACCAGACAACGGAAGAAAAACAGTGTGATTACATGCCGGAGGAAGGAATAGAAAACTTTTTTTTTTTTTGGTGGGGGTGGGGGGGGGGTTGTTAGACAATAATGTAGACGATGACACTTGTAATTGCTTATTGTCTGTAAGCCCCTGCGTGACCTCGAGTGCTCATTAGTCGGTTGACAGGCATTACTGGATGACACATTGCACATCATTAGTCTGGAGGCTTACACTGATGCAGCATACTTTAGCATTAATAATTTCACAAGCAAATATTACTTGGAATTAATTGTCCATCACGACTCCAATCTAAGCTGCAAACTAAGAAAAATGACACTTTCTTAAATTAAACTAAGTAATAATAATAATACATTGATTTTCAATATATATACCATAAAAAACATCGTAATGTTAGTATTAATGTTTTTTCTTCAATTCAATGGACATTATGCTGCTCCTTCTGTTGTGCCTATCTTGGCCACCAGAGGGCAGTATAAACCAACATAGATAGCACTATCTTAAAATTAAAGCCATATTTCCTGCTTAAAATTGCTATCTCCATGTTAACCTCTTCTTTCTTGCCGTACTCATTTGTCAAACGACATAAAAATACAAATCTCACGTGAACGTTCCGTGTTTGACCCGGAGATTACGTGGGGCCTTTACAGCACTCGTGATATTGAACGGTCAATCAGTTGATTGGAAAATAAGCAGTGGTTGAAGCGCTTTCTGGTGAAGTGTGTCACGACTCTGCAGGGTCTGTCTAGCCACAGAGGTAAGGAAGTACTTGCGGTCATTCTGGGTGTGCAAATAATGCTCGATTGAAAATGTGGTTAGCGTTCTCACAGTAACTGAGCGACGGTGGTGCCGTTGAAAAACTTTTTCACACACTATGATTGAGGTCTGTTTTACCAAAAGTCAAAACCACAGAAGCCGAGTAAATGAGAAATGGCATCACTTACTAGAAGCCATCAAGGTGAAAATAGTTTCTTCATGTGAGGAGTATGCACGATTTGAAGGATAAGAAATCAAAAGTTGAGTTAATTGCTTTGACGGAGCAAAAATGTCAGAACCAACTAATCATTGCAAAGGGAGGATGTTTGATTGCATATGCTTTGAGCAAGGCCTGTGCTGTGCAGGCTCATGCTTATGCATGCTAACACGGTTTAAAGCACGCTAAGGATGCTGATCCAAACTGCTGGCTGCATATCCTCCACATCTCAATGTGCATACTGATGAAGCCGACTCAAACTAAGATTGATGACATTTTGAAAAATATTCTTTTGTTGCAAAGATAGAGAATCAATAGCGCTCTATAAACATCTGCTGAATATTAATATTTAGGTGGTGAGATGACTTTTTTTGGGGGGGATCAATCATCCTTTCAACTATGTGCTTATTTATCTTGTGTGGATTTGACTGAATCCCAGTTGCAGATTGTGGATTTGGCACCTGGGTCTTCACTGGGGACTTACCCTACTTAAAAAGTTAAAGTCAAATCTTTCCAATATGTTCTAGGCGCCACCACTAATCTAAACCCGCTATTTTGATTCAAAGCAGCAAGTTTTTATCTAATTTAAGGGGCGGCTATTTTGCTATTTGATGTCGACTAAAAATGACATCACAGTTGCTGAGGGAACGGCGATCGGGGTAGTAATCTGCTCCATTTTAGCATCCCCATGGGAGTGGCCCCAGATCCTTTTTTTTTTAGTGACAGTTAAGTGTCATCACTGAACAGCAACGTTGCATCATGAACAAAGTGAGGAAATTGACCAACTGTCCAGTTTGCACTCAGAAACAAAAAGTGCAGAACTGTATTTGATGAGAAACTCAAACTACCCCGACATGTTAGTACAACTACAGTGACTTGCGGGTAGATTGATTACATCACAAGCTACAACAATAACATGAGCCATAATAGTTCAACCGACACAATCAGCTGGATTCCGCAGCAGGTCTTTTTACTGGTTGCCATGGCGATGCTGGCCGCTAAATTACTTCTGGTTGAAATGAGAATTATGTTGTTTGAAATTTGCCGAGCCCCCTCAAGGAACGCAACTTCAATCACATCCGTTGTATTATGGATGATTTGCAGTTATAGCATAATAAAGAAAATGGTTTTATTTTTTCTGATGCCTAAAAATACAAAACAAACCCAAAAAAGTAGATTTCTTTTAGTATTTCAAATTCTAGTCATTTACAGTACAGTAAAAAAAAATAAAATTCTGTTTGGAAATCTTCCAAAATAGTAAATCAACGACTTAAACAAGCATTTGAAAGATCTGGTTTTTATGACACGTGGCCTAATGACTCATTTCAATCCCAAACAAACGTCCCACTGCTGAAAATAAACATAATCGTTGGTGAAGTCAATAGCCATGTATAAGGAGGCGGTCGCTTTGGAGACCAACAGCGAGTCAAAATCAATACGGAACCAAAAGTAGGTGAGGACAACGTCAAGGGAGAAGCCTTATCGATTAGGTATGCTGTAACCAGCACCGGAATTAAAATATCGTTGGCTCCAAACCAAGCATGGCTCCTTAAAGGACATTTGGGCATCAACGATCGGAATCGGAGACAAACAGAACATGGGAGTCGCCGTCGATATGAGGCAGAGTGATGACTTCACACTGCAGCAGGTGGTTCAGTTCCTTCACCTCCTCTTTAGTCAGTGGAGTGCTGAGTGACGTCGCCTGGTGTTATCTTGCCACCAGAACACAACATGCCATCTCTAAGGCCAATAGAACACATTGTGCTACTTAATGTACACCGTGTACACAATATATGACATCATCGGCAACTTCCTCTGCAGCTGGCGTGGTCAAATAACGTGAGGAGGAGGAAGAAGAAAACAGAAGCTGTTGCTCAACAGTTAGGTACGTGACCTCAAGAGAGTTCTATAGCGACAATCATTTTGTTTGACATTCTTACATAATTGCTTATTGGGTTCGAGTAATTTAGTCATATTGTGTTTGTGACCTCATAAAAGTCAAAGGTGAGCTGGAGGTAGCATCTTGGAGGATTAGGATTTTGGAGCCGTGAGTTAAAATAATAATAAATACTGTCAAGTGGCTATTTGCGTGCCATGAGCCTTAATACAACTTTTAATCTCATATTAATATCTTTTCTTTCTATTTCCAATTTGTTGTACCAACCTCAAAAGCTTCTCTTGCATTTCAAACCAACTGGCCTACCTTAATGAGACTGCTGCGTCGCGGTATGGAATTGGTGGCCGATTCCAAGCCCTCCCACGTCGGGGAGTCACAGCTGGACCCCCTATGGAGCGTCCTTGCCGGGTCTGTGGGGTTGCAGCTGCCGTTAGGTACCGGCTCTGCTCCTCTGCGCGTCTCGGGGCTCCCTGCGGCTGCAGCATCAGCAGGAACAGCAGCGGCAGAGGCGCAAGCAGCAACCGGTGCACCGACGCGCTTGCTTTGCCCGAATTCAGCCATGGCGACAGGTATGTTGGCTTCACAGGTCCCTCTGCGAGGAGACATGCACACAGGCTGCACATAGATGGGAACGTGTCATAGTGGAAGGAAGGCAGTCGGCTATTGCAAGCGCAGGAAACTTCTCTCTCTCTCTCTCTCTCTCTCTCTCTCTCTCTCTCTCTCTCACCCTAGCTGCCCGTCTTAACGCCTCCCCCCTTCAAGCACGCGGAGTGGGCATGGCACAACCTTAAAAAAAAAAAGAGTAAATTGGATGAGAGCAGGAATAGACACCTCGCAGACATGCAATGCCAATTCTCATCACAGTAAATATATGACCTGTAATTGTCCTCAAAATCACAATAAATAAATATCACTAAGTACATCAAAAGTAATAAATCCACCATTTGTCTTATATAAATGTATAACTATCCGCTCCTCTGAAGTTTTAAGTTGCCACTTGTTTATTCAAAAGAAGCTTCAGGCAATTGTTTTCACGCTGTTAAAACAGCACTTAAATATTTAAACGGCATTTTTAAATGCATGAGATCAACAAAAAGTCTTAATATCCAGCAAAATGCATTGGCAGAGTGGCCTGCCTGCAATATCTCGAGCAATGTTCTTGGGTTTATCATGGCCACAGCTTTTACTGGAACATTCTGGGGAAATTATTATGATGCATTGCTTGTGGATGGATGCCAAGGCAGCCCCCTCAAGGGTGAACGCCAGACAAAATAAAATGAAAGTTTCCTTTTTTTTTTTTTTTTACTTCCTGACTGAAACTTTGTACACACCAAACGACTCTACCTTGTCATATTTTGATCCTCATTGTCTGACAACAATGTGCTGCATTTCATCTTGTGTTCACTTCACACAAACGACAGGGCATTTATGAGAACCACTAATAAAAGTCATCACCAGCAAAAATGAATGTTACCCTTGTCTTTTGTCTTTGTTTACAATACTTTTATAGTCTATAATGTGAGGAGGAAGCTGATGCAATTGCTTTACTGAGAAGGGAAAACATGTGGCCTGCACCACAAAGGAGCACTACTCAATAACAGCGCCATAGGAGCACCGCCAACTCCTTAACATGATGTTTCAAACGTCCTTTTCAAGAATTTGCTGAGTATGTTCTAAAAGCATTAAAAGCACCTATGCAAAAGAGGCAGCAACCGCACTCTTAATGCTTTGTATATGTTTTGATGATAAATTCTACTACTGTACATCTTTATTAAATCATGTTTTGACCATTGTTGAATATGATTTGACGGTAGAGAAAATAAAAATTGACTGCGCTCTCCCCCAAGCAAGTTTGGAAAAAGTAGCTTGCTGCCATCTAGCGTTTAAAATTGCAAAGCAATAATATTCAATTTTCCAATTGTATCCCCAAATAATTAATAACGCACTCTTCAGTTTTAAGATATAGAAAAATAAAAACTTTATTGTAAGTTAGTGTCGTGGGCATTTAGAGAATAAATCTGATTTCTGATTGGTTGTTTCGTCACGTGAGGTCAAGGGGGCGTGTCCGTAAGTGAAACTAGTTGGGAAGGGAAAAAAAACGCATTTCTTGCATTTCACGAACAGGCCTTGCGGGTTTTTAATCGTTTTAAATATGGTAAGTTTTTAAGCAATATGTTCTACGTGATTGTACGGATGTAATCAGAACAATGTAAGTGCGAAATCACTTGAACTTGTCCCGGCGAGTGCCTTGCTAATTAGCATCAATTTACATTACTCAAGCGGCCATGCTAACTTGGTGGAAAAAAAAAATGGTGTCATTATTAAATTAGTGCTCAATGTACCTGTAACATTTTAGCAATTGTGCACATATTAGCACGCGTTTGACGTTTTTATTCTTTGCACGCGTTTCATTCTTTTTGTAAGTTTTTCGGCGCACTTCTGGAAGCGACGTTTCCACGTTGCTTCGCCGCCATGTTGTTCTTTTAGGGGTCAAGTAAAAGTCGTTTGCACGGTGCAATCCTTTCTTACTTTAAATAGAACCTGAGAACCCCCGTACTTGCTTACGTCTGTGTATGTCATAACTTTGCAAACAATTTCATGGAACCCGTGTGTAGATCTTAGCTCAAACAAGTCTTTATCATCATATTCATCATGATCAAAAATCAAAGAGCAAGCATCACTATCAGAGGAGATCTATTTCAAGAACTAAGGCCTCAATTATTCATCCATATGTTTTGAGCCCAGCAATTTGACTTAACTGTGCTTTATGCCTTGTTTAATAGTCACAGAGCCATGTAATGATGCACAACAGTATAGTTTTGAAAAGGAAAATAGATCTTTAGGCTTTGACTCATGAGCCAGTTGGGCGTAACTTATTTAACCTATTTTATTCATCTCATTCTTATTATTTGTAGGCTACCCAGATGCCAAGAAGCAGCAACTACTATTCCCTTTTCTCCCAGCTGTCCAACGGCTACGTTCTGCCCGAGGGTCGGGTGACTCCCAACACCATCTTTGTCGGCGGCATCGATCCGAGGGTTAGGATGCGTGAGCTTGACTACAAATAGCATAAGCCATTGAATGCAAATGTTAAGATGTGGTTGAGTACATCATGTAATAAAGATTTTTGCCACTTGGAATTCCCTCCCAATCTTTAGGTCAAGATAGATGAAATGAGGGACTTCTTTGCTACTTTTGGTGCAGTAAAGGATGTGAAAATCATCACCTTCCGTGGAGGGCTCAGCAAAGGGTATTCTGTTATATTTAAGTATGCATGGCACCACACTGCCCTCGAGAGGCCACAGCAGGAACGGATGAGAGGCCACAGCAGGAACGGATATCATCCCCATGAATAAAATGTTATTATCGTGCTTTAAATATTGTACGTTCGTCTTTAATTTGTTGGTTTCCTTCTTCCAGCTATGGGTTTGTTTACTTTCATGAGGATGTCGACATCAAGGCAATTATCGATGTAAGTATACAAGATGTATTAAAACCAACCTTTTTTGAGTGTTGTTGCAAACATGTTTTGTTTGTATAGCAACATATCGTTTGGAAAGGGAAGTCACTCAAGCTGGGGCCGGCAATCGTCAAGCAGAGGACTTGTCGTGCGTATTCTCAGCACACCGTCTTCACGCAGTTATCGACGTCTTCTCACTTTTACTTCCTGTGACCCCCAGGGGCAAGACCGGCGCGGTTGCGTTCTCTTGACCCTTGGATGGGACCCACCCAGTATGTCCACTGCTCTTGTTGCCCACCAAATGGCGTGTGCGTGTCCCACCCTCCACCATTTGATGATGGTCGTTACTATCAGGCAAGTTCAAGCACTCACGACAATAACAATGATGTCAAATATCAGCTGGTGTTAAGCGCTATTTTTGAAGAGCCACTCTTATGTTTGCAGACATACACCTACCCCCAATTTGGAAACTATGCCGTCCCACAGATGCCAATGAATGCTCAGAGTCCGTACGTCTACCAGGTACAATTGATTAGTTTGCTCTGCGAGCTGTCCCTTTGTACTTAATTGTTAGTTTTCTTTTCTTTTTTACACAGTACATTCCACCTTACTGGACAGCTGATCAGCGAGCACGGCCCAGCGATCACGTGAGTTTGTGCCACTAGGGGGCAGTCAATTGCTGCTTTTTTGTTGTTAATACCCTCCGGACTTGAATGTGACACCTATTAAATTGGGTTCTGTTCTTTTATAGAACATGATGGACTGTGGTATTCAGACCATGCTGACTGTGCTGTAGTTCTCACAGCTTCTGACCGCACACCAGGTAACACCCCGCTTCAGATTTTCACATGCCAATCGATTGCCTGTGAAGACAATAAGCCACCCTCTTCTCTTCAAAGGCTACACGACTTCTGGAAATGGAGAAAACGACACTTGGAAATCACCTGACTACCACAGCAACCTTTTGCATTTTCTTTCTGCCATCTGCTTGGCTGAGGCCAATTTTAATTTATTTTCTTGTCCCATCACTTTGACCCACCCACAACTTGTCGAGACCACCAACCTCAAAACGCTTTTAACGTGTAACAATCACTCAGAAAAGGGTCACGAGGAAGAGCGGAGCACTCTCACCGTACCAGGTTGTTAAGTGATTACCCAACTAAAAAAAGAAAACACTTTTAAGCTCAAATTTTGTACCTTTTTATATATTTTATGTTGTATTGTTTATTTTATTTTGTAAAATTTTGTTGGGGTTTTTTTTCAGGCAGTGGCACTGTGCAAAAAAGAAAATGATGTGGTAAGAATAGCTTGATAGCAGACATAAAAGAAAAATACATTTAATTTTCACACCCACATTGACTTTAATGTCATTTAAAAACAAAATGTAAACTCATCCATGACTCACCAGATTCTTTATGTTTAGGAATTCTTCCACATGCAAGTCATTTCATTTATTTCTTTTTACACTTGGTAAGGTTCAAAACCAGCATCGCCTCATTTGTGTTGCACATCTGGTGAATTTTTTTTTCATTATTATTATTGCGTTTGTCTGGATTGTTCTGTCATGGTGTCGGTTGTAAAAATGTTTTAAGACCATTCAGGTATTGTGCACTGTCTCAAATGCATTGTTCGTGTTTTTGGTCTTCTGTGTGTTTGGCTAAATAAAATGAAAAAAAATTCACGTTCAATTGGAGTGTCTTGGGAGTTTGTGGCTTGTTTTCCACTTTCCACTCTGGCTTTTCTTCCCTAGCAACAGCTTCCATCATCTTTCTTTTAGTGGGTTGTTGTCGCTGTCTACTGGTGTGACTGGGGCTCCCCTGGGTGCTGCGACCACCCTTTGGCCGCCACCCACCTGCCTCCAGTCAGACACATTTAAATTATAAATAACTCTGGATTGCTGCTTATGAAATATGAATTCACATTTTTTTAAAAGGGTTGGGGTGGGTGGGGGTACCTGGAGCCTTAATGGCATCAAAACATGCAGTATAAATGCTACCTGATGGGGGCGTTCTCGTTGGAAAAAAAGTCTTGCAAGTGAGTGAGGGAGCAGAACGCCCAAGAGCTCCACGCCACATCAAGGAAGCTTTCGAGTGCACCGGATCCACGCGCTTGCCTCATCCCCCTTTCAACCGTGCAGATCGAGACGGCTTCCACATTGGGCTCCCACTGACGAGCACCAAGCTCGGTGAGTTTCTGCACCCCTTTCGATGCCACTTTAAACCAAGCGAGTGATGGTTGCGTGACATTTCACGAGAAGTTTCGCATAGCTGTCAGAAAGTGTTCGGAGTCTATATGAATGGTGTCAATGACGTCACGAACGTGCCAAGTGTGCGACAAAATGGTGTTATCTCATTATTAACATCATTATTTTTGCTGCTTTATATATTGGGAGCCTGCAGAGAGTTAAAAAGGAACACTGCAAACCCTGCTGGAATCTTGTTTCATTTCAAACTTTGTTCCAGATTTTTTAAATCAAACAGAAATCCATTGCACGGTGTCTTTTCTAAGTGACCAATATGAGAGTAAACAAAAGAAAAGCCAGTGGAGCCAATGCTGCTTGCTGTGACACACACAATCATATAGATATTTATATTTAAAATGTCTCCAGATGAGGCGGCTCGGTGGTGCACTGGGTAGCACGTTTCTCCAGATGCTGTATGTTTACCAAGACGTAGAAGGTGTATTAGAAGTGATGTCGCAAAAAACATATTTCAAGCTTCCCCCTTGGAAATAATCCCCCTGGGGTCTCACACACTTTCACAGCATTTTCCACCACACCTTCAATCATCTCGATTTGGCCCGATTCTTCCAAACGGGAACCTTTGATGGCACCTTCGAGCTTAGGGAAGAGACGGAATAAAAGGTTGTTCTTCTCGGCTAGGAACTGTCAGATGCTCAGGGCAGTGTGAGCAGGTGTGTTCTTCTTAGGCACTGAACAAAACGATGATTCCGAAAGCTCCTAGTTTGGGTTTGAAATGTATTTTTGATATGCTCCAATGTTGCTTGACTGCTCAGCCAGGTCATCGTTGTAAACAAAACATCTTGATTCTTAATCTGGTCAAATTAAATGTAAAAAAAAAAAAAAAAGCTTGCATTTGACAAGACAGACTTTTATGTCTGACATTTGTTTTTCCAGCCTCATAAAAACACTTAAATATTGCTGGAGGGGCAATTTGGCATGCCGCCTGCCTGTCTTTTTACCTTTAGTCACTATTTCTCCCTCTAATGGATACTGTGAGTCAGCAGGGCCCTCATTGGATGATACTTGCTAAATGATAAAAAAAAAAAAAAAAAAGGAAGAGAGCACTAAGTGCAGAAACGGCCACCTAATGTCCACACAGCAAAACCAAAGCAAATTCACAGTATGATTCATGTCTCCCATTCAAAAAGAAAAAAGCCTAATTTTCAGCTCAAGTCTAAAAAAAAATCTGCAAATTGCCATCCCTTAACTGCAAAATAATGATGTCGCCATAGTTGGCTGCTCGGCAATTGAAGAAAAAAAAAAAGTCCAGGAATGAGCTTTTGAAGGTGAGCGATCAGGTTGACTGGATGACTCGAGCTGTTTACTGTGAATGTTCTTCAAGCTCGGTCAGACTCTCACTCCCTGGTGGACGTCTGTTGCGCCACTCCAAACACGACCCCCCCCTTTCCCCTTCCTCGAGTGTGTGTCTTCAAGAGGTATAGCAGAGCAGACGGATTACGCTCTCACGCAAATCCTCTGTCATTTCCAAGACTCTGTTACATGAGATTCTCAAATGAGAAGCCCTTTGCTGTACTCCCGTCTGCCTTCCTCCTATTTTGCGTTCTCCCCTTTCGCTTGGCTTTTTATCTGCCTCCCGTCGCTTCATGTTTAATAGCTGTTTTTATTTTTTGCTGTCAAGGCCTTTTTTTGCTGCTTGCGTGAAAGTGGTAAGATTTTGTTTGAAGTCAACGTGGAGAAAGAAAAAGTGTTTGTGGGGGGAAGAAAAAATCTTGGTGTTCCTCCACAAATACAGCCATCTTCGTTTGCCGTCCTTCAACCATGAGCTTGACCCGACTCCATGCCTGCACGGTGCGCTCAGGCTTGGAGTGAGAATGTTTGGCAAGATTCGAAACAAGTCATAACTCAGGCATCACGGCGGCTGGCCGGAAACATTCTTGTAGATCACGCCTCTAAATGGGCTCAGCGGGAGATCACGTCTGCGGCGGGAACTCTTACGAGCCACCGGACAGATGGACTCAGTGGACAGAAGGGTGGATGGATAGATGAGCAAAGTGTTTCGATTCTGTAGAAGGTGACAAAATATATTTTTGGGGTGGTTCCCAGCAAGCAGCATAACATGCAATGGATTGCAACGGCAACAAATTACCATTCACGCTTATCAGTGTGGACAGTTAATCTTCAATTAAATTTGAAATGGGTGAGGTAGCTGCAGAAAAGCCATACAAGCAGGCAAGCAATCAATTATTTTGCCCCACCATCGATTATGTGCATTTGAGCAAATTGCACCGATCAATTATGGCAAAAAATTAACAATCCATTAGTTGATTAATTGCTTTTTGTTTCAATTGGATGGAAAAGGCTCTCTATTCAATTTGTGACATACAGTAGCAGATCAATCAATCAAAGACACTAATGTACCATACAAGGCACCACAAAAAACAAAATTGGTCACATTAGAAATGCCTTCCCATCGCTTATATAATTTGAGTTTACGACTGATTCTGAAGATTAGATTGATATGGCAACAAGAAAATGCACAGCAAAATAGCCACATGTAATAAAAGCAGTGCAGCCAAGAGAAATTCAAACGAAGACTGTTTGGAACGAATTGGAGCAATTACACGGAACACATATTAGCTTAGTAGGCCGGTTGGAGACTCCAAATTGTCCCTAGGTGTGAGTGCGAGTGCAAATGGTTGTTTGTCTCTGTGTGCCCTGCGATCGGCTGGCAACCGGTTCAGGGTGTCCCCCGCCTACTGCCCGATGACGGCTGGGATAGGCTCCAGCACTCCCGCGACCCCCGTGGGGACTAAGCGGTTCAGAAAATGGATGGATGGACATATTAGCTTGTTTGTTGCAAATGTAGGTCAGTGCTTCTGATAGTCTTTAGGTCACCAAAGAAGGTCTTACTGTCCCTTAGGCCTAAACAGTAGATATTAAAAGTCTACAAGCCTTTCATCAAGTGCCATGATTTTGTAATATAGCAATAAATAATAAAGTTCCATACATGTGATTATGGAACGTTCCATGAATTAAACCAAAGTGAAATGTGGTTCCATCACATTTAAAGTTATGTAAAAAAATAATAATAATCCAGCGAGAAATCTGAAAATAGGGGGGCTATGCCCCCGCAGCCCCCCCTGTATCTCCGCCAGTGCTAAAGGGTAGCAGATGTGTGCTGACTGTAAAGATGATGTTGGTCTCATTTTCAATAGCATAAAAACCCCTGGCCTTCATAGGGTGTGTAGACTTTTTATATCCATTGAGTATACCTTTTTTTACGAGCATGCTTTAATGAGTGGAATAATGTCTCGTCCAAATAGCTGCAATGCATTTTTTTTCCCCAATTTTTTCTACACACCAAGCTTTATGTCATGGGTTAGGATTGTTACCCGACTTAATGTTGCCTTTCTCCTTGAGATGCGGGTCGGCCTGTAAAGCGTGGCGGGTGGCATATTAAATCGAATCGGAGCCTGTCACATCTGATTTGCTTGACGATTTCTGTCCGATATATCTATTTGGCCTTCCGTCCAATGTTATTTGTCTATAAAAATCTGTTTTCCATGCTATATAACCCTGAGCTTTGGATCCATATTGCTTGTTGTAAAGCGTCAAAAGGGGAATTTTTTGACCGCTATAAATTGTCATTTTAATTGCCTGTTGGGCCGGCGCGCTCTTGAGAAAATCTCTTTGTGATGGAATGCTGACCTTGTGGATCAACATATAAATCGAGCAGCGCTACAAAAGCGCTTGCCATCTTAGCTCTTCTGGATCCTTCTCCTCTCTGTCTGGTGTCGCCGCCGCCGCCGCCGCCGCCGTGCTTGACAGGGCAGGAAATCACTCTCATTTCTGCTTTAATTCCTTCTGATCAAACATGTCGCTCCCAATCAGCTACGTTTGATTAGGAGACGGCCGTATCGCAGCCTGGCAAGCAGGTAATGGCTGACAGTTTCATATTTCACTATTATTGCATTACACTGTGTGGGAAGGGAGGGGGGGGGGGGGGGAGCGTGAGAGAAAGAAACACGTTATTTCCCACAGCAGGAGCTTAAAATGTAGTGTGAATGCGTTTTTATATTTAGAAACTCTATCAATGCTTTTTTTGGGGGTGTTCTCATCATCTTGTCTTCTCTCCGCAGAGATATGGGGTGTAGGCTCCCGAAATTGCGCAAAGCCGAAGAGACGCAAAGCCCCGGTAACATCTACTCCACGCTAAGAAGGCCTCAGGTGGAGACCAAGGTGGGCGTGGCCTATACGTACCACTTCCTGGATTTTCTGTTGGGGAAAGAAGGTAAATAAAAGCTTAGAGTTCTTTTTTCCTTCAGGGTTCCTCAATTTAGGATTAGGACACAAAAGTGGGTTTGTGGCTCGGTTCTGGCAACACTGATGAAATGTCACAACTGGATGAGGTTTCCGTATTTGTCACAGTTCCGCTTCATCTGGGGGGAAACCCAGTCCTTGTAATTGCCATTTGGTCCTCAACCAAAGCCTTTTTTTTTTTTTCAAATACGCCCCCGCCATAACAGAATTCCAAAGCTAGCTGTTTTTCCGCCATTGTGATTTGGAACAACTTCCAAAGTTGCTTTTCTATCTTTCACCAGAGAAATGAAATGTTTAGGTCAGCAACTCTGCGGAATGATTGTTTTCATACCGTGAAAGTCCTGAAGGCAAAAATAAGTGGATGCAAGAGTGTGTATGTGTGAGACGTGCCCTTTTCCTCGCACAACCATACCGATCAGTCGATGAATATTAGTCCGCTCGTGTGGGCGTGCGCTCGCAGCATCTTGACGAAACTTTTGACGGCAATCCTCCAGAGGCAGGCGGTTTCTAAATATACAAATGCTCTCGACTGTTGACGCAAAACAAAACGGCAAGCGTTAAAAAGCAGATAGAAGGAAAAAAACGGCTGCCGTGGCCTCATGGCAAGCGAGCGCCATGTACAATCTGAAGCGACAAGTCCCAACAGGTGCAAGAAGCTCACGGAAATCCTCCGCGGCTGACTCGCCGATGCGACACTGGAACAGACGGCAGCGGTGAACTTAGCTTTTGCAACAACAAACATCTTTGATAGAATCCTCGTAATAGCAAAAATCAATTTGATCTAATAACTTGCCCAAAAAGGAATGAAGGGGAAAAAATATACAATGATCATGAAGATGAGTCAAAAGATTCGACCCCACCTGGACAAACATTCTATGGGTGAAAGCGTTCCATCCCGAAGCACATGAAACATATTTTTTTTGGTCTCTTTTAAGAACAGAGCTACTGTTATCTTCAAGCAGACAGGTAGGTCATTTATATGGTAAACTCACTGATGCCATCTTAAGATGGCTCTACTCACATGGCTATTGTGAAATGAGCGTGTGTGTCTGTGTGTGTCTGTGTGTGTGCTTCCACTCTCTTTCCATTTGCAATACAGAGAGCAAGAGGAGTGAAGGATTCCTGCAGGATTATTTGATTGTTTGTGGAGATTGAGAGGCCCCATTCCCAGGAAAGGGATTTATTTGTATTTATGTGTGTGTGTGTGTGAGGGGGTCGATATAGGCATCCTCATGTCCGTCTATGACATTGTGTGGGGGGACCACGGTCAAGTCCACACTCTAATTCAATTGAGTTGCCATTAATAATAACATTTGCCTGCCAGCGTGACTTAATGACTCTTGGCCAGTAATGAAAAACAAATATCACAGCCGCTTCCCCCTCTGAGTGTTTGTTTATGAAACTAAAGTGGGACTCTCAGAGAGAAGTATTTTCCGCTCAGTCTTTGGATCAGAGAGCTGTCTGCTTAAGTTAGAAAGGAAAGGATGCAAAATGGACCAAAATAGGAGGAGAAGTTAAAATATTTCCATATTTCGCTTGAGGCTATTTCATTCGCACATTGACGCTTTTTAGGGAGGCCCCGCCCACCAGAGAGAGCTGGCTGCAGATTTGCCTGAAGCCAATTCGAGTTTACTGTCACTCTTAAAATATTGCTAATAAAAACCCAAAAGGTTAAACATAATATAAAGTTAGCAATATAAAGCCAACTTTGTAGCTCGGGATTATTTTGTCATTTTGTGACCTTTAAAAATTAAGAAAACATTTTGTGACCACAGCAGTTTACTTACTTAATGGAATTCTTCTCTTTTCTGTCTTCTTTTGACCTGGTGCTCCTTATGGAACCAAAAAAACAAACATTTGATACTCTTTTAGAGTGCGCTGAGGTGTTGCACGATGTCACGCCAAACTTGGGTCCATCTTTTGGATTCAGTGAGAAAAAGCACGAAGACATATTTTGTGGCTCCGCCCCTTCCTTGAAAATAGAGGTCACAATCTAATTTGTATACCCTGAGGGGTATCCGAATTTTGTTCACTGCGACTAGGTCACGCTTGACTGAATGTGGTCACTCGTCCGCCCGGCCGGCCGGCCGGCATTCACATATTTGCCCTCCGGGTCAGACGTGTTGCCATAAAGCGCAAATCAAATGCCTTATTACGCTTTTATCATCCAACAGCTGCACCCTATGACATCATCTCGCCTTGAAATGTCATCTTGACTGTATGAAGGTCCCGAGTACAGACAGTGACTGCATGGTGAAGCAGCGGCAAGGAACACAATGCAGTCAGAATGAGAGACCAAGGAGCCCTTTAATGGAGAAGAGACAAAGTGTTAGTTGGTCAAGATGGTGGACGGGGGGAAAAAAAAAAAAAAATCTATTTAAGAGGTGTTAGAGTGGAGGATGTGCGAGGAACTCGGTATGGTGCCGTGCGGCGGGATTGAAGCTGCTGATGACTTGGCGCTGCCCTCGGCTCATTAAAACTACAACATGTGGAGAATTTGCAGCTAAATTTCTGCGTGTGATGGTTTTAAATATTTATATGTTTTCACTACACAATAATGCGCACCATGATAATTAATGGCAATCTGGAGCAAAATAATACAAATTAATTACATTTAAAAATGTCTAGTGAGTGATATTCTTCCAAATATGCTGATTTAAATTAATTAGATGGGGACGGATGAAAATATGAAGAAAAAAAACTGGGGTGGGTAGTGCCCTCGCGAACCCCCCTCTAGCTCCGCCTGTGGTTATATCTACAAGGTTTCTGCTGCTCACCGGTGATTCCAATTTTCAAATCGAAGGAATGCCAATGAAAATTCAAAACCAACACACGCTTGGTCCACGACGGCTTTAAGCTCCAAGCTATTTTTTTTTCTCTCCTCTCCTCTCCTTCACATTCCCACTTAAGTGGATCCCTCTCCACAGATGCTGACCAACAACCTTTGTAGGCCCTGCGGCTGCATTCCCAGAGCTGTAGGGAGCTCCTGGCTGCAGGAAGTTGATTGTTTTATAGCCACCGTTTTGGCGCAGATCCCCGCCTCAAACCTCTGCAAGTCATTAGAGGGCAATCTGAATAAAAAGTCAACCTCCAGCAAGGAAAGGATAAGCCTTGAGGGCGCCTGTGAGCCCTAATCCTCATTCGTCACCTGGCAGGCTTTAATGCTTCCTCTCTCTGGGTGCTATACCACGATACGTACTTTATAGTCATGAACAATATTTATTCATATAGGATTTTTAGAGCTGCATGCCCTTCAAATATAGGTCATATATTGGAGCTGGTCAAAATATTAGGTACACATTCCTGTGCAAACACATTTGTACTCATCACTGGTACTAGATGTCACATGGTTGTCCCATTTTTTGGCGTTGAATTCCCTCAGCGGCAGATGGCGGCATTTATGGCGAGTGTTAATGGCTGCACCCAGATAACTTTTGTGTGCCCCGATTGAGAAGTTTCATCCTGAGGGCGGGTGAGCCTTGGTGGAGCTAATGGTGACTAATGACATGGAGCTTTGTTACCACCAGCGCCAACCAACATGCTCTCCAGCTGCTAATATAATCATTACCATGCTGTTCTGGAGACAGCCATTTATGTGTTTGGTGGATGAAAGCCTTTCTCGCTTCCAAATATTTCTGCCAAGATGGGCTTTTTTTTTTTTTTCCCCTCTTCCTGTTGGAGGAGCAATTTGTGTGTGTTGTTTTTTTATGTTGATGTGACGTAACCCTTGACGTTCTACCTTTTGTTGTGTGTGGACATGTGGTGAGTTCACAAAAAAAGAAAAATGCAAGGATGAGCTGCCCCTGTGTGTGTCCATTCTCATATGTGTGCATGCTTGTGTGCATCTGGCTACGTGTGAGCACACCAGATGATGGAGAACAAATTGAAAATGAGATGGCTCACATTTTCTTCTCCCCCCCCCTTCTGTGCGTCTCTTTTAATTTATTCCGGTTATTTTCTCTTCTCCACACCAATGCAAATGAGACTAAATCCATTTCCGTTTGTCCTCCAGAGGTGCCCGGTGTCGTCGGTGCTTTGCCTGTCTTCAGTCCGAGAACTTCCCGTCCAGGTCCGGGAGCTTTACGCGCAAGGTTTCGTCCTGGTTTCCGTCCACCCGTTTGTGCACCCTTGCGGGCCGCATCACGCCCGCATCCAGCGGCAGCTCCATCGGGCCGTGCTGGTGCGAGAAACCCCAAGGTATCACTAAATTGTCCTTCCCTAATAAATTGAAGCTAAAGGAATTTCTTTTTTTAAGGCAATTCATTCAAGACGTGGGTGTTTTTTAAAAAATGCACATCTAATTATAAAGGAATAGGCAAACAGGTGTCGGGCGTGTGCCGCACCACCCCCACCGATCCGGTTAGTGGCCGGCCCCCGTCTCTGTGGAGACGGCTGATTGCATCATCAGCCTTCACCAAAGAGCCACTGAAAGCATGAAACCATCTCTTCACTCTTTGATGAACACCCCCTGCTCTATCTTATGTCCCCCTTCCATCCATTTCTTTTTTCTCTACATCACCGCTGGCCCCTTTCATAAAAAAAAAAAAAATGGACGCGAGTGGGAAAAAAAGCGACAGATCAACTGTTTCAAATCTAGCCGGGAGCACATAATATTACGCGTCCTTCTCTCTGACCTCATTCCAAATATGAAGAGACATATTTCAATACTCCTTTTTTATTATGATTTTTGACTTTTTTTTTTCATGATCCCATCTTGCAACAGCGCAATCTTTTTCCCCCCTCTTTCTCGATTGTGAGAGTGATGAGGAAAAAAAATCAACCACTTCCTCCCAAAACAGAAGATGATGGTTTTTGGCTGTGATCATTCCAGTTGAGTGAGCTCCCACGAACACGAGCAAAACGTCTGCCACAGCCTCTAAAGCGTTCAAAGTGTAATGGAAGTGGGTAATGACGCCGCCGGGTGATAATGAAAAGGAAACCATCCCGAGAGGAGGCCGGCCGTTGAGGCTAATGTTAAAACAGCATGACGGCATTTTCTGCTTCATAGAATTTCCTGAGTGATGTTTGGAATATCTCCATTTGCAGTTGCCACGAGAAAAGATGGTGGAAGCATCGTCTGGAGACGGACGTGTGCGCGGCCGGTCATCAGGCGGCTGACCCGGAGGTGATCCAGAACTACGTCAAGAGAGTGAGTTGAACATTTTCCCAAGAAATGTTTTTGGAGAATAATGTTCCTCTTTGTGGGTGGAATCAAAGAAATCAGTGTTGTCCAATCTTGCTACCACAGGCAGCTTTGGCAGCATCACAAAGCTGGCACTTTTTATGGACCAATACGAATGGATGTGTGTGATGGAGGCCACTAAATATTATTGAAATGTGGTTTAGTTCAAAACAAGTCACTGGCAGCACAACATTCCCACTTGTTGCATCTGTGTGTCAGATTTAACCTTTTAGACGCCTAGCTAACATTATTTTCTTTTCCTCCCCTGCTTCTAAATTCAACCCCCCCCCCCAAAATCCAACAATGGGAAATGAAAATGTGCTCTATTGAATAGATTTGCATCTGAACGCCCAAAGAGCGCACACAAAAGGAAACGTGATTGGATGGAAAACGCGTATGACAGAGTCTAATGTGATCGGCTCCAGCGGCGTGATATGAATAGCCAATCGGATGAGAGGAGCCTGATAAGCATCCACGCTGATTGTGTGCGGCTTCAATTTTGCCATCGTTCTTTTTTTTTGCGACACGCTCGCCAGCCCTCCCACTCTCAATCTGGCTTCGCTCGGAGTTGGCTACTTTGAAACGCTTTAAATGTATATAACAAGCGTGAGAGGTTTGACTGAATGATGTCTCATTATTAGTCCGTTCGAGTTTTGCCTCCTGTCAAGCCTGTCAGCCTAAATATCAACTGACACATTCACACGTGGATGAGCCCAGATGAGGTCCTTTTGTCATTTGAATATTTGATCTTTGCACATGATTAGCATGGTTCTAATTCAGATGAATAGCATCTCTTGCCTTTGTGCGTGTGTAAATGAGGCTCGCCTAAATAGTGGTTGCATGGAGACCGGAATTATTTGCTATCTTGATGTCTTCTTAGATGTTTTAAATAACGTGATATAATTGAGAAATATATTTTATGGTCCTACAGGAGGTTTTATTGCCTTTTTTTTTTTTTTTTTTACACAAGTATGTGTCTTACCTTCACTGCCATTGACGAGAATAGACGTCAAACCTCACTTTTTACTGAGCTGGCAGTGAACGAGTTAAAGTACAGAGAGTTGGTATGGTACTTTTAAATGAGAATCTCTAGTGGCCTTCACGTCAAGTATTCTGTGACGGGCAATGACACAGCTCGCCGAAGGGGAAAGATATCGGCTGCCTCTTCCAAGGCGAGACAACCTTGGATTATGAACGTAATGGTTTGACTGACAAGACGCCAACGCGATGGATGTGTGTTGGGCGGCTAAATTATTGATGAAATGATTGTTATTTATCTTCCAGATCCAGGATGTAGCAGAGCAAGGCGTGATGTTTGTGGGCTTTCTCCAGCAGCCAGGAGGGGCACCTTGCTTCACGACAAACTGGGACCCCGATGAGTTATCCTCCTTACACTCCAGCCCGTCTCCCATCCACCGACACCCCCTCAGCTCTAAATCCAGCCCGACAGATCCTTCAGAACCGAGCGGTAATGATTCTGAGCCGGGCGACGTCCCCTTTGATTCTCCAGAGCTAAATCATGAAAGTGGAGAACATGCTCGACGGGATCGCAAGGCTTCACTGAGCTCAGAGGCAGACTTGCCCACTCGACCTTCAGAAGTCAACCCAAAGGGATCCGATGAAGCAATTGAAGCGGCAAACCCATCTTCATATCGCAGAGACCAAGTATGCGAAAGTCAGACCCTAAATGGACAAGAGGAACGGAGCCCGTCGGAACTCGGACTATCCTCCGAGAGGCATTTTAAAGGTCCAAGTCGGCCAGACCATAAAGAATCAGACCTGACTTGGAATAACAACCACATTTGCGTGAAAAATTCCCAAACCGGGAAGGATGACTTCTCCGCGCAGGCTCGTGAGTAATCCCGTGACATCACTTCCTGTTTAATCACATTATAGTTATTTTTTTTATCTTATGTGTAGGACTTCAACTGTTTGCCTTATACAACTCTACGGGAGAACTCAACACGTCTTTGAGGTTCTACTCGCTTAGGGTGCCCTTACGAGTTCAAAAGGAGGCGGGGCTTGTCACCGACGTGGACGGTGATTGGCTCGACCACATGACTCAGCACTTTACCAACGGCGCTCAACTCATTGATGGCTTCTTCCACCTCAGAGACGATCACGGTAAATTTCGGTCGGGCTGGCTTGAGATCCAGATCCTCCACCCGTCTCAATTTGATTCTTCTCTCCAGATAACGAGGTTTCATCCGTAGACAGCGTGTTCATCTTCCATAACTCGACCGAGGAGACCACCAGCGCCTCGTACGACGCCATCGTGGTCGAGCAGTGGACGGTCATCAATGTGAGTTCCCTTCACTGACGCTTCTGTATTTTATTCAACTTGAATTCTTTTTTGGATGTCTTTAGATAAATACGTGGCAGAGTTTTTGTTTTTTTGCTGACTTCAGGGTGTGGTGGTGAAGGCCGACTACGTCCCGCTGTTGCAATCTCTGGCTCCTTATGGATGGAGACTCATGTGTGTGTTACCCACACCCATTGTCAAGACCAACAGGTACACAATTTTTCTGTTTTTATTTTACTTTCCTAATGAGGACGACGGATGTTTCATTGTGCCTCCATCTTAAGGATTAAAGCTGACAGAGGTAGCTAACGGGCACAATACGATTGCGGCGAGATCCAACGAATCCAACTGGCGCGCTGAATGTCTTAACATGAAACCACTTTTTCAATCTGTCAGCCAAAAGCGCGCCGCCTGATCTCTTCGCCTTGTTACCTGTCGTGTTTTAAAAGGCACTGAAGAAAAGAAATCATTTTGAATGCATCGTCACATTCCAGCTCCAAGGAATAAAAGATTTTTTTTTTCTTTCTCTCAGTGATGGGAGTTTGTCGACTAAGCAAATCCTCTTCCTTCAGAGGCCTGTTTTGCAGCGCAAGAGAAAAGACTTTAAGGTTGGTGGCGGGCTCCATCATTAGCACCAATCTAAGCGTGTCACATCTTTATCAAGTCGTGTTACTAAATACGGAATATACAATTAAACGGTGTCTAATAATAGGTGAATTTTTCACAGCGTGCAGAAAGAATCATCAGCGAGAAGCTTTGTTGCTTTTTGTCAGGTGTCTACAGGGAAAGGCAGAAGAAGAAAAAAAAAAAAAAAGATGAAATCTGTCAAACGCCTCCGTTTCATTTCAGATGCTGAACCTCCGAGGTCGCCACAAGACAAAAAAACACTCATGCGGAGAAATGCTGGAGGAGGGCGAGGACAGGTCCCTCGTCTCGGAGACGGAGATGGGCAAGTTGAGACACATCAAGGAGGACCACGTCGAGGGTAGGAAGAACTGGACCACGGAAGGATGGCGGGAGGAAGCCGAAGAAGAAAAGGACCTCTCCTTCCTCTCGGGCAGCCTGGCGTCCGTCGAGGGCGAGGAAGAGGAGGAGACGGATATTGACAGTGTTCTCACGTCCAAGCGGGAAAAGTCGGTGAGATGGACAGAGGTGTGCCAGCGAGGAGGCAAAGAGGAGGTAAAGCCGGACGAACGCATCAAACATCAACTCTTTTCCGGTGTCTGCTGAAAAAACTGATTTTAATTGACAAAAACAAAATCGGTAGTGACGAAATTGACTGAATAGGAATTAGTGTTGTGCTGCTTTTTTTTTTGGCTCACTGTCGCTAATTGATGTGCTTTGAAAATAGGAGACAAAACATTTTTGTCTAGTTTGCTACTATTGAAGAACACGCCACCGCTAGGAATGTCGTATGGAAATTAGTCTACTTTGTATACTAGAACACGTTATGGTCATGTGACCCAAAGTAAAAGACTTTATATTACTTGTTTTGAGTCAACTGGCATCCATGTTTTAAAAATTTGACATTTAGCGAAAGATGAAAAATGTCGGTACCATGTTGTGCAAGTGGAGCTGTGTATTTGGGTAAAGTGACTCTGTAAAATAGGAATTGTGTATAGTGCTATTTATTTCTTATTTTGTGCTGTGTCGAACATGTATTTACATAAAAGTAAATGAAGCATTTCACGCAGCTTCCCCGTCGTTTATTTCATTCAATCGTCACATTACGGCGTACATTTCCCTCATGGAACAACTCAAATGATTCGACAATGGCGGTCCCGCTGAGTCGCTCGCGTTGGTCTCCGTGGGGGGGTTTAAGGATGTGGACCAATCGGAGGCCACCTGGAAGGCTCCATTATAGTTACGCTGTGGGTTTCTCACTGAGCCATGTAATACTGCTTGCTTGTGTGGAAAAGTCAGAAGACAGCTCGGCCAAAATGGTGGAAAATGTAGATGAGCACTCAAGCACACAATATGTAAATAAATAAAAGCATTTACATGTAAAGTGTAGTTCAAACATAGGAAATTGCTTTGAGTCAATAAATATTTGGACCCGCTGCCTGACTTAAAAACATCTTCACAGATAGAATGAAATCAACGTGCAGGTTCCGACGGTTGGCCGAGAACTTCCACTTCGCCTGATTAATTTTGTCGCCTTTTAATTCCTCCCACACAAATGCATCAAAAGAAAAGGGGGGGGGGGCGGATTGGGAGCAGCTACCACCACTTCTCAAAAAGAATTCTGTCTTGTGGCAGGCCAAGGTTCACAAGTGTTTGGGAAAAGGTCTCGATCATGGGAGGAGGTCCACATAGGTAACACAAAGTCCTCTGGGGGTCCACGTGTATCCTCAACTCTTCTTCTGTGATTCTCTGACCTGGGAACATGATTGAAGAAGGAGAGGCTGGCTTTATCACAATTCACTGTGTAGTTCTGATGTCACAAGGACATTTGATGTTCTGTTTTTTTCTTTTCTAGAAATGTGGCTATAGTTACAAGAAAATAAAGAACATTGTGTTTTTGCATGAAAGTACACTGTCTTCCAGCTACACCACTTTAAGGATAATAACGGATTCGTCGATTCATGGATTGAGAATTTTTGAGAATTGTGTCATGAGGCGAAATGGAACAACAGAGGAGCTGCTGACTGAATTTAACTAGTTTGCGGTCAAACTGAGTCAGCGGAAATATTATTCAAATGAAAATGTCACAATGACTTACTGTTGACAAAAGGTTGGAGATGTGGCTCGATATCTGTGCTCTGCTGGGTGACATGGAATTTGCACGTTAGCTTGTCAGGAAACTCCCTGCAGGCCCGCAGGATCGGATTCTTGGGAACCAGAAGGTAAGATGGAAAATAAAAAAAATGTTAGTATGCATGCATTGAATGTGTCATGTCAACAAAATCCTGGTATGAGCCTCCAGGATCGAAGGGGACACACCTTGAAGAGCAGTTCATCGGTGGTCTTGGCGCTGTAGCAGAGGTGGACCGAGCCGATGTTGCGGCCCCGCCCGCCGGAGGCCCGGCTGAGCTGCAGCAAATCGGCCGAGTGCGACAAAATGGAGTACAGCGGGTTGATGCCCACGCCGCCGGCGACCAGCAGCAGATCAACGGCGGGATCCGATGGTGAGGGGTCAAAGTAGAAGTCGCCGCCCACGCGCATTGCCACCTGAGAGCCCAGAGTGCACTGTGGGGGGGTTGGGGGGGGTGAGAATTCTGTTTTGGATAAGAGAAAAACTTATTAGCCCACTCACCGCCGTGTGAACCCAGTGCGCTGGCGGGTGATTGGCAAATTTGACGGCCAGCTCCACGACGCCCTCCCTCTGCAGCAGACCCGGGCTGGAGCACATGGAGAAACCTCCCACCTTCTCCACTCCGGGGATGAAGAAGTCCACCCTGCAAACAAAGCCGGATTCTCACTTTGCAGCTTGATAAGCTCCCCCGCTTGTCCTTCCCTGGCGGCCCGCGCCACAATAGGAGAACAAGAGAACACCTGACTGTTCAACTGGCTACACAATTGCTCAACTGGAAGGTAGAAACATGCTGAGCTGAAGGTCAAAGTGGGATTGTGTGGAGAGATTGCAACCTTTGACCTCAGCAAGGACGACGGTTCCAGAAAGGAGCGGCGGCCAAACAAAACCAGTTAAATGCAGCCGGTCGGTCTTAAAACAGTGGCGTCCTTCGACAGAGAAGAAGACAATGATGCCAAGCGAACAATGGCCGTCTGTTCAGCTCAACCTCCAGCGTCATGAATAGACCACATATGTTCCACCCACCACCTCATCCTGCTCTTCTTCTAACACCCGCAGACGAACAACTTAACAGCCCCTTTTTTCTCGCAAACTCGAGGCTTTCCATGTATTTACATTCATTATCAAGCGCTGCAGGAGAACTTGCTGCTGGGTTCTCGTATCTCGTCGCCGCCGCCCACCTACAGTATGCGCTCTGTGCGCGATCTGCTCATTAACATTGGCAGAGCTGACTGACAGACGCGCAACCCCCGTGAAGCCAGAACTTGTTTATTCAGGAATTGTTAATTTGCTATTATTCTTATAAGAGCCACGTGAAGGCATCTGACAATACGGCTGCAGCACTGAATAATATATGATATATATTATTCATATATGATAAAATAATTTCCACAGTCATAATTGAAATTAAATATTGAATAGAAACAGATTTTACAGTATCTTTATAAAAGTATAGATTATTATTGCTGACATTGGTTCACCTTTTCCAAAAAAAAACAAGCCATTGCGAGTGAAACACTGCTCTCCCGTGGTGAATAAAAGTACTGCAGCCCTTGTGAAAAACACGCTCAATGGGTAACCATAGTTACTCTAGACCTCCAAGGTAATTTGTTATTTGAACAACACTGAAAAGAAATCCAAACATGTGCAATATTGTTTTTTTTCATGAGGACATGAGGTCTCTACTCACCATTGTCCTGCTTTGAAATTAAAGTCCGGATGGGCGGTTAACCTGAGACGTTTCACTGCCTCCGACTCATTCGTGATGCCGCATACTTGAGCAGGATACACCGTCTGTGTGGAAGTTCGGAGATTAAGCATTTGATCTGCATTTTATAATAGGCCTATGGATAAAAATGTAACATCTTACATTTTGTCTTTGGTTGTTTGCTGTCCTCTCTAGGTGGTCCATTTGTTGTTTGGAAGACATATTTCCTCTGAGATATATAAAAAAAAGGATTTGCTTATTTGCAACTAAACAGGCCCAAATTTCACACTAAATTTGAGAGAGCAAATTGAGACAACAATTCAGTATATATATACTTGTGCTGTTTGTTTTTTTCCAATTAAAATGTGTCCGCTCAATATAGGATGGGAAACATTGGAGCACTACACAGTTCCGGATGAGCAATTTGGAAAGTAGATCCGACGATAATAGTAAGGTACTAACTTTCTGTCAAAGTTCGGAAGTGCACATTAGGGGAAAATAACACAAACACAGAATTAAAATTGTCAAGTGCACTCACCGTGTGATGGAGCAGAGAGCAGGTCGGAGACGGCGGAGTAAGCCAGTGGTGGAACACGATCGAGAGAAACTCCGGCCAGCGGACGTCAGGACGCAGTGGACGCTCATCTCTACCTGAGAAGATGTCAATGCGCAGTCAAAAGCAACATCTCGCGTGAGTTGTCAAACAACGACGTAACAGAGGTGTGGTATTTAAACATCCTAACCATGTAAATGAAACAATATTGCTTTTACTTATTATTCATATTCCTGCATAACTGATCATCTAGGTTATTAGCGTTGACGTTAACGGAGTGAAGAAATGATCACCCCGGTGCATAACATTATTATTGCCGGTTTGCACATTTAGCAGCGATCCTAACAAAAGCATCACGGTTTGGATGGACGACGATAATAAAGAGTCAGAAAAGTTCTTCTTACCAAAAGAATAGAGCTATTTTTCTCACAAAATGACCATGTCTGGCACTTATATGTTATCAACCTTGGTCATGTTAGCATTGCATGACAGTTGCAAATTCTTCTTTGTTCTTATTTTTGACTTCCTTGCGTCACTGTGACGTTTATCGCCCCCTGCTGTACGTTTTAGAACTTGGAGCACTATCACTACTTTCATCTATACGAGTTGAATACTGAGGTCACCTCACAAAGTGCTGGTTAAAATACAAAATCTAAAGGTGCAGTTAATACGGAGGGGTAAAAGCGAATAAAAGTAATCAAATTTGACCAAAAGGCTTCAATAATTCAAGTCCAGCGTGCAGTCAATGTGTTAAAATGACAATGGCAATTGGTTGCTGCTTTATCTATTATGTTTGGGAAAATGACTGTGCAAAAAGAAAGAAAGAAAAAAAAGGAGTAGCTTTTCTATATATAACTTGATGTCATGCCCACATCATGTAGGGTGTGGACACTCGCTAAATGACTTATCATCTGTCACACTCAAACCTGATGATGCAAATCTAAGCACCATCAAAGTGTACCTGGGTGTGGATATTATTTTTCTGAACAAGCTGTACCTGACTAATGTTGTGGTTAATAGCAAAATGACATTTTGAAATAAAACTAGATCATGTTTAGAGATACAAACAAACAAATCTCAGCTCTTTAAAGACATCTAAAAACTCCAGAAATGCACAATGAAAAGTGTCTAAATAAACAAAAGCACACAATTTAATACAGTCGACTCCACCTAAATATACAGAGACTTTTTTTTTTACTCTTACGTAATGGTTATAGTTGTTACTGAGTGGGAAAATCTGGCTTTCTTAAGCCTACATTGTGTTAGCTAAAAAAGCGTGACTTACTTGGAAATCACAACAGTTGTTAACCACAGTAAATGCTCACCTCCTTTGAGGTGTTTTGCAAGCTGACCCTACCAGTCCAACTGGCTGCCTTCCGCTCTCGTTCCCATGGCTCGCACACCTCGGCTCAACCTGTTGTTCACTTCAGGTGTATCGTTTTGACAGTAGCAAACTTGGCAAATGGGCACTATGATTAAGATTTATTTATATGTTCAGTGGCAGACAAAGAGCCCAGACAGATGTGCCATTCATTGAAGTGAACATTCATTGGAGAATTTATTACAATATACAGAAAATGGCCTTATGATAAACTAATTCAAGTTTATTTATAAGGCCCTAAATCACAAAAGAGGCTCAAAGTAGTATGGAAGATGAAAGAGAAGTTACAGGCCAGAAAATTCAGATGTCATAAGAATAATTAATAATAATTTATGATAATTGGTCATACATTAAAAAAAACATGCAAACAACCGGCTGACGGCCAGTCCCGTGTGCCCCACCTCTTGCCCAAAGTCAGTGAGCTAGCTAACCCGCACTATAGAAAATGGAAGAATGGATTACTGCGGATTTTGGTTTGTTCCATCAACACTCGTCACAGTGAGTCACTCGCATTATCTGTTTGCAGTAGACCTTAAGAAGTATACTTTACGTCTGAATAAAAAAAATAAAAATACTGATTCTTCCCAACGCCTGTCTAAATTGTGCACAGCCAGCCATGTTGACACCACCCATCACGCACTAACCCTGCAGACACACATTGACTCATGGACGCTCTAGAACAGACACACACACACCCTCAAATTAGAAGCCAGTTCTTGGCCATGTTGCTATTCTTAGAACATGAAGAGACCCCCCCTCCCCCCCTCCTATTATGTATCAACACAAAACTTTACTTAAAAGATGCCTTTTTTTTTTTTGCAGTGTAGTATGTTTATTGCTGCATTATCCATCAGTCCAGTTCAAAGCATGCATTCTCCAAGGTTGAAATTATTCTTTGACGATATGATAAAAAAGAATAATTGGAAATAGTAGATGATTTTGACTTCAGGAAATTTGCTTTCTGCTTTCAGTCGTGCAAATCCTGTGTAGCTTGTTAAAAAAATCAACAACCTGCAACCTGTGCACATTTTACTTCAGACATTTTTTTATGTGCCACCTCGGCCCTTAATAAGCGTGTGAAATTAAACGTCACCTTGACCTTTAATTGTTTGAAACCACATTAAAGGACACTGTGGTTTAAACATAAAATATATAAATGAAAAAGAAACGCCCTCCAACATGGGTTGGATCACTTGAGGACAAAGGATTCCTTTTTTTTTTTTTAATCCGTCACTGATATAGACGTACTTCTCCCGTGGAGTGAGTTTCCCAGCAACGACAAACCCCGCCCACACGACACAGCAGTTCAACCTGTGTTGTGCTCCCGTGACCACTTTGGTGTTGTGTCAGCCAATCAGGAGTGACTACAGGTGTGAGAGTTTCGGACGGAAACCTGCTGGTTCAGTCGGCAGAAAGAGACACCTCATATGTGTTGTTTCATGCGAACATTTTGGAGCAATTATCAAAGAAGGGTCCAGACATTTGACTGGAATAACCGAGGTGGGGCACGACATTTTTGCCGGCCAGGTAAGAGAGGAGACACGGCGGCCGACTGGAGCGTGACACCTCTCCAGTTTCAATTCCTGTCACAGTTGTTTGAAGGCAGTGGCTTTAAAATAGATCACAATCAAGAGTTTCATCGTGATTTGGATCATCACAAGCTCATCCAGCTCTTGCTTTTCCTCAGGTGAGTTTATTTTGCATTGAGTCCACATGTGAATCACGGTTTGTTCTTTACTCGCAACTCATTAAACCAGTTTTACCGAGAAGGCTTTACGAGATGCGGAGGTGGGAAATCCAGAAATTGTGACCTAACTAGTCAGTGTAATTGTAGTTTTGTTATTTACAAGTTAAATCCAGTCAGATCTCTATCATTTAAACTGAAATGGATTCATTGAATGTCAAAATCGGCTTTATTTGTCAAAATTTAAAATGGAAAAATACATAAACAAGGAATTTTTGGTAAATAATTGTTGTCTGACTCAAGAAAGTTTCCTCTGCACAGACCAAGATGACAGAGAAGGCAAAATGGTGGAGGGCCTTCCTGCCAAAGAAGAAGCCAGGTGGCAAGGAGGCAGGTTCCCCTAACTCGTACGGACCGGACTTTGACCCTTTTGCACAAGATAAGTCCAAGAGCACCACTGAGCAGTCTCCGTCCCAACAAGAGTGCACCAACGGCTCCCGCATCTTCAGCGACGAGACCTACGACGACTCCCACATGGAGTCCCTGTTCAACGAGCAGACTTGCCGCAGAAATATGAACGTGTCCCGCTCGGGACGCTTTAAGGTGAAGAGCAGGGCGCGCATAGCCCTTCCCGAGACAGATAAAGGCACGGGGAACGTGGCGTCGACCTAAGACGACATATGTGATCGATCGCGATGGAAGGTATAAAAGTGACTTTACAAAGATGAGAAGGAAAAGGCTTCCTTCCCTTGAGGTGTACAGAAGCTTCTGTAGGTTGGTTGCGATGGTGACGAGGAAGGTGACAAAAAGCAGAGAGGTCCGAAAGGTCACGGGAAAAAAAAAATGTTTGTTTTGATAGCCAGCCCATCAAGTGAGATTGTGCGGTGTCCTCTTTATGTAACATTTTAACATGCCTGTGTAATAATGACATTTAATATATGCAAATGAAGGATGTGCCTTCTATGAAAATGCTTTTGTGAAACAATTGGAAGGTTTGTGAAACTGTAAATGGTTAGGAGAGTAACTAAATTGAATTTAGGATTTATGTTTGTATTTTTAAATGAAGGATCAGTCCAGGAAGTTTTAAGATTTTCCAGCAGAGCTGCGGCTAAACGCCACAGATGTTTGACGTTTGTTTTTATGGTACGCTGTGTTTAGATCACCTGTGAATATTGAAATGAAGACAACTTATGAGCAATAAATTAAAGCTACCATTAAACATGTTCCATCCTTTTATTTGATGGTACTGCTCATCCTGTTGAGATTTGCAGGGGCCTGGAGCCAGCAGGATTTGGGATGACGACACAATAACGATGTGCTCCCTGCATGGAGGTCAGGTGAGTAAACCACAAAATTGTCAGTGACAGCTTTACAGCAATTCTATATGTCAAGGTAAATAAATTACCTTCAAACGATTTCACAATGTCTGCCAAAGTGAGGTTTTAAGTTTTGTTGTTTCCCTGTTCAAGGGAGGAGCGCGCTTGCGTCACAGCATTCTTGTGTCACTTCACCATGTTACCGACAGGAGGTGCTGCTGCGCGTAAACTTCAGTTGCTTGACTTGCCAAGTCAATCAAATGGCACTGAGCCAAAATAAACGCAGATGCAAAATTATATCTCACGGTAATTAACTGCTTGGTCATTTTTAAGTGACAGTAACGAACTGCATTGTGGATACCATGCTAAAAATAAATTTTAAAAAATCCAGTTTTGTAGAAGTCCTTGTCAAGTGTTGCGTAGTAAAGTGACAACAGTGGAATATAAACACGGTTAAAGTTTCCCTTAAAATGGAGCCAACAAAAAGAAAAATCCAACCATTGTTTTTCATTATGCAATTTGGATCATGTAAAATTTTTGTTACATAACGAGTCCCTGATTATTTTTTCCGTATCATTTAATACCCAACCACAGTAGATCATTAGGTGTTAATTATTGCGATATTAAATCTAGTTGCGACTGGTAATATTTCCCCTCCTAGTGTTTCTTCCCAGTTATGTAGCGTCCTGCCCCTTTCTGCAATGTGTGATATTGCACCGCTAGACTTCTACACACAGTGTGGAAGAACTACGACAGCAATCAATAGTCCACTGTTCAAGTGCACAAGGCTGCATCGTGGACATTTGGGGAAAAAAAGAAACTCAATCCCTTTCGTTTGAAAGTTTTTGCACGCCGTTTTGGTTAGTGACAAACAACCCACCAGTTGGGTTAAAAATAAAACTATGAGGTCAGTTTGCTGCGCGCCTTCACGCTGAGGACTTTTTCAACACTAGCAGGTTCACTTCTGACTCTTAAGGTAGGACCAAGTTTATTTCTTCTAACATGCTGTTTATGCTCATCAAATGTAAAAGTATTTAAAAGTCTCATTTGAAACACAACTTCAATATGCACTGGCAAATTTAACTAAACTGCACAATAACTTGTATAATGTATATAATGGTGTATTATTTTGTACAAATATATTAAATTGTAATTATATAAATATTGAGGTGTCTACCACCTGTTTGACAGCCAGCAGTGTGAAAAGTCCTCAGTGGCAGTGTTATGAAGATAGCTGACACACGATAGAAATAGTAACGGAGGAACAGCCTGCCAGTTGCATAGTGGACATAAGTTGTTGTTTATTAAATTACCAGAGATGTTCAAATTCCTTATTGATAAGTCAGGGCAGTCATTGTTTGCCAATCAGGGAATTAAAAAAAAAAAAGCCTTTAAGGAGCATGGGAGTCTGTTACCTCTCACACAACACACGCCATTGTTCCTCTCCTGACCGCCGCCATTGGGGCATTGTGGGAAGACAGAGTGAAAAGTGCTAGGTGGGTGGGGGGGAATGTTTTGAACTTCTCCAGAGAGGATGGAGCGCGTTCTGTTTCCTGTTTTGCACTGCTGAAAGAGCTTCCTGTTCAGAGAATCGGGCGAGAGGTCAGCTAAAGTGTTTAGCGTGCACAGTAGCAGCTTCTGGTGGCATTTTTTTACAGCCGTCTCTTCTACAGGTGAAGCCTCTGTCATGCCGGTACCCCCGCCACCGCCGCCTCCTTTGGCGCCACCCCCCAGTGTTGCACCACCACTGGTAAGAAAATATCTCTGAAGACTTTCGGATTGTTGCTCTTTGTCCTATTGTCTTAATTCGACACCTAGAGGTTGTTTACATTATTAATGGAGGCCCAGTGTTACGTTTCAGCAGGTGGACAGCGACCGTATGGTAACTGAGTCATAGGTAATGTCTGTAGTCTTATTATAGAGTGAGGAACTATAGCTTAAAGAGGAAGTCAATACAAAAATAGTCACTTTGCTGGGAATTTATTTGAATATTTATTTGTGTCACAGTTTCCATTAGAAGCTCCTAAAGTCCATACTAGTGGAGGAGGTGGTAGGAGCGCCCTGTTAGCCGATATCCAGAAGGGAGCCAGACTGAAGAAAGTTACGCACGTCAATGACCGCAGTGCCCCTGTTGTGGATAGTAAGAGACGCAGCATTCATGCTTGGTTGGTTTGTTATTCATTTTTGTCATTAGTATCTCTAAATATGTATTGCATGTATGCTCCCAGAGCCAAAGGCTTCAGGTGGAGATGTGTCCAGCAATGTCGGTGCTGCTCAGGGTCCATGTGGAGGTGCGCCATCCTTAGGTGGACTGTTTGCAGCGGGGTTTCCGACCCTAAGGCCGGTTGGGCAACGAGAGTCGGCAGGCAAGACGCCAGGTAGGTAGAATGAGCTTGTCGTCTTTATTAGATTTCATTTTTGTTTTGAATGTGTCTGTTGAAAAGACTTTTGTGTGTGTTTGAGTGTCCCGCTCGAGCTCGTCGGCCTCCCTCAAGCCGCTGTGGAACACGCCCACTTTGGCGGACTTGATCGGCCCCCGTCCGCTCGCCTCCTCCTCCGCCCCGCCCTCGCCAACTCATGCCAGCAAACATCTTGCTCCTCTCCCCGTGGTCGCTCCTGCTCCGCCGACACCCCCTGCCCCGCCGTCTGCTCCTCTTCCTCCTCCGCCCCCGCCTCTGATCTTCCAGGACCGCCCTGCCAACAAGCCTCCACCTCTCCCCTCCTGCCCACCCCCTCCACCCCCATTTCACGGGACAAAGCCTACCTGGCTTCCTATCCAGCACTACCAACATACACCCAGCGCCAAACCTTTGACTCCTCCCCCTCCAACTTACAACCCCCCTTCTCTCCCTGGGGACCGCTCCTCTTGGTCCTTCTTCCCTCCACCGCCTCATGTTGTCCACTCGGAACCTGCAAGATTTCCCATCTTGCGTGATTCAAGCCCTCTCGGACCGCCACCTCCCCCTCTCCCAAGTTTTTACACCCCAAGCTTCCCATCCAATCTCCCGCCGCCCCCGCCTCGAATTCCAGCGGTGCCTTCCCCGGCGTTACGATTTCTCCCCCCGTCATACCCCTGCAACGCTCCAACCAGACGACCGCCTGCTGTGCCGCGAAGTGCAGGTTGGTCAAGAACCGGAATGGAACAGGAGCTAGCAACATCGTATCCAATTTAAATGCATTTTTCATGTTAAAGCTCACGTTTCTAATGGCACACTCCTCCTTGTGAGCAGGTGTCAGTCGTCTGGCTCCTCCCCCAGCTCCTCCGGCACGTTCTCCCGCCACTGAGCTGTCCAGCCGCATTCCTCCCCCTCCGCCGCCACCTCCCCCTCCCCTGCCCCCCTCCAGTGTCAGGAATGGACACCTGCACAGTCTGGGTGAGTGAACGACAAGATGGGGCCTCCTGTAAATCACAATGGCCTTAGAATCTTATGTGCTCTTGTTTATAAGATGTGTAGTTCATTCATTTCAACAGGGGTGTGTCGACTTTTTATATGCACTTTATGTACAGCTCAATTTCTTCCCTTCATCCAGACGACTTTGAATCGAAATTCCAGTTCCACCCAATGGAAGATTTCCCTCCTCCAGATGAATTCAAACCTTTCCCACGTATCTACCCGAGCAAAGAAAACAGAGGTACAGTAGCACAGAAAAGTCCCCAGTGCTGTTATTATTTTCCCATTTCCAGTATGTGATGTTTCCTTTGCACTCTCCATCTTTTCTTAACAGTAAACTCCGCCCCCCATGGGATCAGGTCACACCTTAGATGAGCTTCATCCCACACAATTCCTGGATACAAAGAGCCAGACACTTTTTGCATCGTGATTGTGAGTTAGCTTCGCCTCGGACTACAGTATGTGACCTCTGACCTTTTCTGGAGTGGAATGTTTTGAATGTGAGTGAGAGGAGGGCTCTCCCTACTCATCTTCAGTCTCAAGTGAATTTCTTCTGAGGCCTATTTTGGATGTGGTTTGTTTGAAACGGTTTAAGCATTTCATTATCTGTACAGAAAATAAATAATTTCCATTACAATTTGATGTCCACATATTGATAGTTTAGCGGCTAATCTTTAATTAGGAAGTATTACTCGACTTCTATTGTGATGTTGGACAACAGTGCCACCTGCTGGTCATTTCTGGGAAACGCGATGAAATAACTTTTAAAGTCACTTTTATTGATCACATTGATTCTAAGAGACAATATACAAGTGCAACATCTTATTTGCTTGATAGAAAAATAAAAACAGACAACACCTATTATGTTACTATTTTTTCCCTTGCTGAAATGTAGAATGAAGCAAGCCATGCTGCATGTATTTTGAAAATATTTGTACATTTATAACAAAGTTAGACAATAATATAATATCCCTGCAGCAAAACCACATTTTGTGGTTCATGTGGGTCAATCAGAGCAAAGTTACATGTCAATGTCCTTAAACCTGAGATACTTTAGAGTTCATCGTGTTTATACTTGTAAGTAAACTCCTTGGAGGATATGAAGCCATCTTTATTTTCATCTTCTTTGGCAAAAATGTCTTCCATCATATTCTCATGCAAGGTGTCGTTAGGAGGGTAGCCATTACGCTCAAACTCCTTCTTGAAGTATTGCTTTACCTGCCAAAACAAAACCAGGGCATAATAGAGTCACAATACAGTGGCTTACAATAGGAAATAAACTTTTTAGGAATAAAATGGCTTCCTTGTATTGATTAGTCTGCAGTTGTTTGGAAGGTTTGAATATCTTCACCTCTGACTTGGAAAGCCTCCAGTCATCATTGAGGTCCATCTCCTGAAACGACTCATGCGACCTTGGGCCGTTTCTGATGTCAAGCAGCTCGATGATGAAGGTTAAAGTGCTGTCAGGGGGGATTTTACCTAAGCATGGACAAAGTCAAAAAGAATTAGATCTAATCAGCAAGCTTGACATCACTTCAGGATAGTTGGTGACAGTACCTTTCCCTTCTTTCCCAAAGGCCAAAGCTGGAGGGATGATCAACTTTCTTTTCTCCCCTGCACACATGTTCTGCAGGCCTTGATCCCAGCCCTTGATCGCTTCCCTGATACCTAATATAAACCACATTGCGTCTTTGTCACCCTGAGTAGGATCACCCCGACTGTAGACACACAAAAAACCCATGTCACTCATTTCCTGCAACAATTCAATAGATGTCAATCCTTGTATTGCGACTACCAACCTGTCATGAAATATGGTACCATTCTCGAAGAAGCCTTTATGGTGCACCAATAACATGTCTCCATACTTAGTTTTGCGATGACAGAGGAAAGGTTTGTGCAGGATTTCGATCGTGACCTCAGCCTCCGGCAGAGCTCCGCCGCAGACGGCGCTCAGCATGGAGGTGTAGAACCAGCTCAACACCGGTAGCAGCATGGCCGGTGTGGAAATACGTCAAAATTAAAATTCGGAACACGGGAGGAGAGAAGAGAGAATCCAATACTTCTACGTGGCAGTGATGTTCCGTGGTAAGCGCTGTTGCGGAAAGGGCGCGTCTGATTGGCTGCTTTCCCCGCCTCTAGCCCCGCCCACAGCTTACGTCATTAACCCTTACTATGCAATTGACAGTACCTCTGAAACATTGATTAGGGATTAATCATCCATTTATTAATGTCAGACAGGCTATTAATTGTTGAACATTTTAAAAAGATATGATGTTTGCATTTTGATTGAAAATTGACCTGGTTAATATGTAAAATGAACAGTATAGTTAATATGTATGGGTCATGCTACTGTATTGCTTTTTTTACGCTCTCATATATTAAGACATTTCTTTTAGAATGTAAACACTTTGCTACAATATTTACTGGTTAAACACATTTCCATGCAATAACACAGCATGTCACCGTATATAAATATATGATTTCTAATATATTGCACATGTTTAAAGCATTCTTCATATTGTGGTAGCAATACTATAGACCTTTTCAAAAGGTGTTTTCTTTCGTTATAAAAGATGCACCGCTTAGGTCCCTGAGGCCGACAAAATAATCGACAGCCCATCCGAAAGCTGACATCCATCTGTTCTTCATCTCATGGCACACAGAGCAGAGGGGAGTCCTCTTGGTGCTCTCTCAGTCCATCAAGTAATATCCAGGGGTCATGACTTCAAATGAAGTGGAATCCCCCTTGAATGAGGAGTTGCAAAGTTAGCACCTTGTGTTTCTGTTCAGGTAAAATACTTGCAGACGGTGGAGTCAATGACGCAGGACTCGGTGCATCTGAGCTGGCCGAAGGATCTGTGGAAGAGGATATTGAGCCATTGACAATAACAATGCTATGCTAATTTGCTATTCTGCACTCCGATCAATGATCTTACCCAGGAAGGTAGGATTTGCACGTCTGATAGCCAAAGTCTTTTCCATCACACTCCTCCATGCCTTCATGTCGATAACCATCCCCACAATAAGCCCATTTGCAGTCTGGAGTCAGAACATAAGACAGTAAAAATGGGCAGAAGAAAAAGAACGTTAAGATTTTTTTTTTTTGGTACTGGAAAGCAACTGTACGTATATGACTCACTCAGACAAGAATCAGTGACAATTTGATTCCCATCATCACATTCCTCTCCATCCTGGGGTTGCACTTTCCCATCCCCGCACACACCGACTCGATCTGGCACCTTCTCAGTGGACTGGAATTGCTGGAAAGGCTGGAAAAGAAACGTAATAGTGAATATTTAGCGTAGATTCAGATTGCAAATATGGCTCACCTGTATGGGTTTCCATCCATCTTTATCTCGAAAGTAGAGAGCCTTCTGATCCTTCCGGAATGCTATCGCCTGATCTAGATGTAAACGGCCCAGTTCCTCTTCGTTGCTCACCACAAATATCTAAACACATAAAAAAAAAAATTAAAAGGGTTAATAGGCTATAATCAAGCCGTTTTTTGCTAATGTGGTTTTACGGCAGGGACTTGATTGGGGGTCTCCTCGGGTTTGTAGCTTCCAGAAGGAGCGTTGTTGGCGACAAGAAACGTGTCACACTCACAGCGACCAGGTGGACCTGGAAGACCCTTCTCACCTTTTTCCCCTGCTAGATAAAGACCTGCAAGACGCACAGTTGTGGATTAGCACAAACGTTAGTGTATCGCTACTTGTTGCGTGACAGCTACCAGGGGCTGGTGGACCAGGTGGACCAGGGGGACCATTTGGACCTGGGGGTCCAGGTTTGCCCATAAGTCCTGAAGCTCCTGTTTGTCCATTTTCTCCCTAAAGAAAGCAAATGTTGGAGAAAGTATGTGTGCAAATAATGAAATCATACAAGTTGATACAAGTCACCTGTTTGCCTCTCTTCCCAGGTCGCCCTGTGGGTCCTCTTTTGCCTGGGACCCCTGGCTCTCCCTTTGGTCCTTGTTCACCCTGTGACAAGAGCAAGGTACAGGTGAATATTGAATCGAGTCAGCTGCTTTATTTGTTTTTATTTCTTACCTTCTGACCTAGCATCCCTGGCAAACCAGTTGTGCCCTAAACAATGTGTGACATGAATCATTTTCTCATCAATTGATAAATCGTCTATGCAAGGATTTTTTTTTTTTACCTTATCGCCTTTTGATCCCGGTATTCCTGGGCTTCCAATTTCCCCCTTTTCACAACATTAAAAATTAAGCAAGTTTCAAATATGATAAAAAAAAAAATAGAATAAAAATAGTTTTCAATGAATAGTTAAAAATGTCTACCTTCTCTCCCCTAAAACCAGGCATTCCCTAGAAGAGAAATGTAACAATGAAAAATGAAATCCAAAAAGACCACCGTGGTGCTCACCTTCATTCCTGGGGGTCCCCTCAATCCTGGTAGTCCCATGAGACCTGGGTCTCCCTTCTCACCCTGAAAACAAACCACCAAGCTTTATTTTACACAAGCTGTTATTTTTCAACATGATAAATCACAGTTGATACTTACCGTGGGTCCCTGCGGACCAGGCCATCCTGGAAGTCCTTGTTTCCCTGGAAGACCTGGCGCTCCAGTACGGCCCTTTTTAAAAAAAAAATAAAATAAAACTGCAGATTGTGTTCATAAATACCTGAAAATAACAGTTTGACCTTCTTAATCAGATACACCAGCTGACTGCGCTGGCTCTAAGGGCACCCCTGAGGTTTGTGGTGGACACTTTGTTGCCTCATACATTACAAAGCATCCATGTGATGCCCGCTTTGGGGGTCCCAAGGCTGCTGCCACGCCACGCGAGGCGAGCAGTGTGCGCTCATTTGGATGCTTGTCATTAAATGAACAGCAGTCTGTTGGGACACAGCGAACCTGCTGCTGCTCCTGCTGCTGCTGCTGCTGTGTGAGGTGATTTATCATTGGCTGAGAGTAAAAAGCACTTAGGGAGATTAAGGAGTGGAAGTGGATTGCTCAGCAGGACTGGAGTCCAGTACCAAGACTGTTGGATAATAAACAGGAAAGCATAGAAAGAAGTGAAAGAGAAATTTATAGTTCAGGAGGGTGAGAGAATGAGCTGGTGGACTTTTTGTGAGGACAACCAAACCCAGGATCATGAAAAGATGAGCTGATGACATATGGAAAATGAGTAGTGGCTCACCTTTGACCCTGGACGTCCAAGTTCTCCCTGACAAGGACAAAAGAGGAAAGATATTTTTTTTTATATTATATTTTTTATATATGCATGAGGAAAGTTGGAAATGCACCTTTTCCCCTTTTGGTCCTCTTATGCCAGGTAGTCCACTGTCGCCCTGAAAGATGACATGGCATTTATGTGCCGAGATTGACATCTGTCCATTTAATTCTGCCTTCCCACCTCTGGGCCACGAGGTCCCGCTGGGCCCGGAGGCCCAGCTGGGCAACCCGGATGTTCATTTTCCTGCTCCTCTCCTCGAAACACCGCCGGCGCTGACGCGCTCCCGTCGACCTTCAAACGAGATGAAATAATTCCGTGCAAATGTGTCGGTGTGTGACACTTACAGGTTTGCCGTGCTTCCAAAGCTGAGGCGGCGGTGGCGGGAAGAGTGGAGGAGGAGGCGGTGACGTCAGACAGCAGGGCTCAAACTTCATCGGCTTAGCCAGCAACCTCACCACTTGGAGGAAATATCAAGGTAATGTCACACACTCCAATTTGTGTCATCCACACACACACACACACACACACGTTAGAACATTTTACCTGAGTGGGATGTCAAGAATCTATCCATGAAGGAGTGATGGGACATAGCCCACGTAGGACTCACGAGAATGTGGAAAGACACAGCAAATGTTACCAAGTCCATTCTTAGAGTGGATTTTATCCTAAAATATAAATGACACATTTAGAAGCCATGATAACATCCTTTGGATCAAATTGCTATAAATGTCAATCATTTATATTTTAAAGTTGGGTAAAAAAAAATAAACATACTATGTGCATTAGAAAAACAAACGATTTATTGCATAATTTGCACGTGCAGTCTAATGCACACACTTCATGTACATACATAATTTCTGCTAGCTTCATTTAAAAATGTCAAATCATCTTTTTAGCATTCTCAAACTGTTGTGCATGAACACGCGTAACGAGACATGTGACATAAGCGTAAACGTGTTGCAGCTCTGCAGCAGATGCAAGCATGCAACCTGCACCAGGAATAAACTTGGATGCATTTACTAATCGCTAAGCACCCAAAATATCAATGCAGACTCACATTTATAATGGTGCAAAATGACAACGCAAGAGGCTGTCCCAAGTTGAGGGATAAAGATGCTGCTCACTGGTGTGCTATCTTTCATTTATATTCTTAAACAATCGCAATGTCATCATCTTGCTTACCGTCCACTGCAAACGGGAGACGCACCGCTTGCAGTTCCACCGAATAAGCTTGATATAAGCTTCTTGCTTGCCGACGTTGCAAAAAATAAAATTATTTCCAATAGAGGTCACTGCTGAGTGGAATTTGGCAGAACACAATCCTCGTGGCTCTGCAAACCCGACCCGAAGTGCCACATTAGGGATGCGACTGTCAGTGATGTCAATTTGCTATGCGGCTGGTGGCTTAAACTGGGAAGTGGCACCATCTAGTGGAATGTTTAGGAAGTGCAAGCAATAGCAATGAAACGACTGCACAGTATAATTCAAAGATTTTAATAGATATCATAATGTAGGTGCATCTCAATAAATTAAAATATGGTAAGAAAATTCAATTTAAGTATTTAGAGTCAAGAAGTGAATTCATATAGAGATAATAAAATTCATACATGAACATATGCATTACACACAATAAGATGCAATTTAATAATATAATGAGAAATTGTTGTGTATCTATTTCGGTGAGGTGGCTTCCTTTAAATAGGCAATAATATCCTGCCTTTCCCTTTTCTTTCTGAGACCATTGAAGATCATCTTGGTACCGGGAATGTATTTTTTGGGGTTTTCAAGGTAGATCATCAGAGTCTCTTCACTCCATATGATACCTTGGGCAACAAACACAAGCATTAGTTTACTTTTCTTTGCCTGTCCAGACCTGCAACTCTGAAGACAGTCACACTTGGGGAAAACCAAAACCAAAAGAAACAAATGACTGCTCCCTTTACACATTAGCTATAAAACCAAAAACTGTATACCTTCAAATAACAACAACAACAACATAATAATAATGATAATAATAATAATAATAATAGGATCAATTCAGCGTCACATACCTTTCTCAACATTTGCCCGTGTATAAGAAAAGCCAGGCGCCTGTCCTGTCTTCCTGCCAATGAGACCCCACAGGTTTGGCCCCACTTTGTGTTTTCCACCTTCCTCCACAGTGTGACACTGGGAACATTTCAATGCAAATACCTTCTTCCCTTTCTCCACGTCTCCCATGGCCACACTAGAATGAGAGCGAATTAAATCAAGAACCATTTTTTACTTGATAGTACACAAGATAGCAAACAACTGGGTAACAGGAAACAAAACCTTAATAATTGCCATTACATGTATAAAAATAGGAACCAGTATATATATATATATATATATATATATATTGTGTATGTTTGTGTAAGAGCCACACAAAAGTTAAATAGAGAAAACTGTTTGATTCGGTAAAGAGTAAAAATCCTTACCTTTCTGTTTGTCAAGGTGTGTAGTCTCAAATTCTTAAACTTCTTGACAGACGAGGCACCACCCTTCTCAAGTGACAAGTTTTTTTTTCCCCTTCGGGCTGATCTTATCCAACCCCCAAAAAGCATAATCTCATATTTCAGGAAGGTGTCTGTCAAGCGTTTACATTAAATTAATCATAAAAATAATATTAATAATAATAAATATTATAATACTAATCATCATAATCATAACAATTTTACAATTTTACTATTTATTTACCAGGTAAATAAATTCAAGGCATTTCCGCATATTTGTGACGTCATGATTGGATACCGGATACTAACTTGTTCGGGGTCATGCTAGGTACCTTCAGCCATCATTAGCAAACAGTGACCGTGTTTAAATTTCAAGTGAACTTTCAGCACAATTTCATAGATGTTTTTAAATGAAAGCAAACTACATAACTTGCCCAAGAAGTCCAAGAAGTTGGCTTTCAAATGATGTGACGTCAAAAGCTGTATTAAGGTGATATTCACAAACGCAATCCACAAATTTACTGAGCAAATGTAGTTTATTGAAAATAATAGCGTACTATTTTCTGACAAAAGCAAAACACGTCTGCGTGTGTCGCTTACATTGTAATATATATAATATAATATACTATTGTATTACAGTACAGTATTATTCAACGGCATTATATTTATTGACCAGCAGAGGGCAGTAAACGCTATTGAACCATTGAAAAATGTCTTAAACGGGCAAATCCCAAACAAGACATATTTGAGACGTTTATTAAAATCATGCATAGATTCACATGACATCTTGAAGTCTCTTTATTTCCGTCCCCATTTCTTCCAAGTTGGATTCAAACTCCCCAAACCTTTAGGGGGAAAAGTCATTTGTTAGTATTTATTTAGAGGTTCATATAGCAACATGTTCAAACATACATTTTAGAGTGAACGCCAAATAATAATTATATTGCTGTGTTTTGTTTGATTATTGTGCCATTTTAAATGCCTTGTAGTAGTTTAATTTGAATGTCTGATTCCATGTTTACTTTAAAGAATTTGTAAATGTAATACAAAAGAATATTTTGCCAAAACATTAACCATCATTGTTGCCTACCAGTGCAAGCCCGTTTTCCACAACTTGGCTCTGGCTAATGTTCGAAGAAGCCTCCAGCACAGAAGGTTTCTTTGATTTTGCCTGGCTTCTGGGTTCCGACTCTCTCCGACACACTCGGCACAAGTCGGCATTGCCTCCCAGGACCTTCCAAACCTTTGCGGCTTGTTGGCAGATGACGTCGTCTCACCCTCAACAATTTCTCTACCAAAGCGCTGGGGGATGTTTGTGAGCAGGTGGGTATTCTTTGTATCCGGCAGGTGGAGCTTAACAGCAGTGGGGAGGCTCATTTTACTTGTGGTTGGGGCCACATCTATTTGGAAGTTCTTCATGTCAAAACTTCTCCGTCGTTCACCTTTTGTCTGTGGACAGTAAAAAAAAAAAATCTGACATTCAGACAGGGGTGTGTAGACTTTTTATATATCCACTGTACATGCACAAATAAACATGAAAGTAAGAAAAGGGCTGATAAAATGTTTTTCCCCATATGAGCATAATTTGGCAAGACAAAAGTGATGACTTTGATTCTTACCTGATGTTGCGTCTGAATCTTTCCAGCATGCCATCCTTGATCGCAGTTCAGCAAGTTTTTCCCACACTGGACGGATTTGCCGCTGACCTTTGCGTTGGACACGGTCATGGCGTTCAGAGCTCCCAGCATCAAAAGAACACACAGTAAGATTTTTCTCACCATGTTCATGCACTTGGAGACATCAATGCAATCTCACTGACCGCACTGACCTCTATTAATAAAGACCTGAGATGACACACATCACCTGTGGCGTGGCATGCGACAGACACCCACTCAAATTGATAACACCAAAGCCTCATTCTTGAATAACTACTCACGGTATTTGAATGTCCTAATTGGGCTGATGAATGAATGAATCCAATTGCCTTTGTTAATGTAGGAGATCATACCTGAGAGACCTGCTAAACTTATAATGCAGAGTTTGAAAAAAATAATGGCAATAATTTGTGGAAACTAATTTGTTGCTATTTTTTTAAATCTATTTGTGTTCATTTAAACAACATCTAACAAAGCACAGATGTGGCGATGACATCACTGGGCATTCCTGCTCGCCTTTTTCAATGCACGCAGCGGTGATGTATTCACAGAAAGAATGTGAGGAGCGCCTGACGCAGGTTGATTAGGAATTTTTAATTTGGTTGTCTTGGTCCGCTGTGTTACCATAGCAAGCTTTGTGACCAAATGTTTTTTTTTCCAGGCCATGTTTCAATTTAGCTTCTCACAGTCACATCCAGCACGGTACATCCAGCTCTCCCTTTGTTCTCCCTCAGAGCTCCCCCACAGACCTTCTGCACAGCCATTGTTATCTCCCCCCCATAATGTTTTTAATGTACTACACGCCTGGCCAGCCTCCCAAGTGGCCTTTTCATCTTGCCATTTCCTCACGCTCTTCCCCCCCCTCACCACTCCCACCTGTCTATTTGCTAGAAATCACTCTGGATTAAACTCCACCCTTTAATTCTTTCTCCTGCAGCACTTTTTTTTGTGCTGTAAATATTTTTGTGTCCAGTAATCAATGAAGACAACATTTACCGGAAAATGGAGGTCAACAAATGGCGTCAACCTCAATGTTGCCTTTGGTCACCCTCATTTATTAAGTTGTCGGAGATTTGGAAGGGTTCCCAGAATTCTTTTCCAGAAGAGGGACACCCTCTCGGTTTTGTCGGGTGATTTGTGGGAATGTGCGGTTATCTCCCCTTTTGTGATGATTTGTGTCAGGGTTTATACTCCCTTTCACTTTCGACATCAGTCGGGTCATCGCCAAAGCACTTTACATGGCCGCACATCCAGCTCGGAGGTGCATTCAATCACATCCTTATGGCAGCTTATAGTTTTATCAATGATGGCATCCATTTCTGCAGGAGCCTCGCAAGGTGATGTATGGCAAGATGCCCCCATGCTGTCAAAGACTCGCCGTATTTGTCACGGCCGTGTTGTGATGAGGTTAATGGATGGAGCCTCGCTTTTGAATATTAAACCTTTTAAAATCATCCAAATCACAACAAATAAATAGTCCCTTTAGGTAAACCTGCCACCAGCTGTAGTCCATCTCTCTATTTCCCCCCCCCCCCCTCCTAATTCAATACGGCCATTACGTTACACGTGCCTTTTAATCCATTAATAAATCTATCAGAAGATTGATAAATATCTTGGATTTCGACGTGCTTCATCTTGCCGACCAAGACATTATGGACAATTTACTTGTGCCCTTGTGCACACAACAAGCTCCATAATGAATGTGTTGAGAAGAATCATTTGCATAGACAGAAAAAGATTTTATTTCATCTGTCACAATCCGATGACTCTTGAAATGACTTCAAATTACTTTTTGCAGATAATTCCAAACCTGCCCCGAATGAATAAATGTCTGGACGTTGCTCTTGAGGACCTCATCATTGACTGTAAGTTTTATTTCAATTTTATTATTTGATCTCTTGCAATGCAAAACGTGACAGCAGATGGCGCTCTCTTGCTGTGTAACCAAATGCAGGACCACCTTAAATAGGGCGGAGCGTAAAACCGAGGCCGCCCTCAAGCAGGGCTTGGCCTAAAAAAAAGGAGGAGGTCTTTAGGTGACTGCTCAAAGGGAGGAGGTGCTAGAATTTTAAACCAATCACCACGTAGGAAAGAATTAACCAATCAGGTTGGACAATTCCAGATGAAGCGGGCAGGAAACTGAGCAAATGGACCTTGATTAGAGGGAGGAGGATGGGATGAATGATTGAGGGGAGAAAAAGGGGCCCTAGTGTGTCTATGTATGTTTGTGTGTGAGCGAGAGCGGAAAAAAACTAGCCATGCTATGTATTTTGATGTACTAAATTAAATGATCAACGGCGAGCAACCAAATAGAGAAGTCACACAATACAACACGTAGCAGCTCCATTTGAATTATATACCCTGATTCATTTTAGTAGACCACAAGAGGTATTAAGATGTGATTCTGTTTTGTGGGGAAAACATAAAAATGCTTATATTCAGATGGTAATCTGTTGTAGGACTCTCATGCTCTTTGGGTCTTGGAAACCTTTCAGCGCGACGGTTGGTATATATTCCGAAGACGTCGGTGTCAATTAGAATTAAAGCGTCTTTTTATTCCGTTTTAGTGCTATAAGAGTTATGCGTGCAGGGACAATGATGGGAGGGTGGATTTAGAAGAAAAAACACGGAAGGAGAAAAGAAGCTCAAATTGGCACCGTGAGTTGCTGAGAAGGTTGAGAAAATGCTCTTTCCCTCAGTGTTCCCCCCCCCTGACCTTTGGGCCCTCTCTTGGGCTGCTGTTCAGTGGGTTCCAGGGGGTCAAAGGGCGCCTCAACACCCACACAGAGTGCCATGCTGTGACCTCTGACCCCTCCCCGCCATGCAGCTGAATTGTGCACAGCGCCTAAAGCAAAGCAGCCAGAGAGGAAACGCATGGAGGAGAAAACATTTCTTTTGCTGTTAGTTACCTTTTGGAGAAAAAAACCCCCAAATGCAAAACTTTATCCCTAATAACATACCCAATTTTGAAGCTTATGCGTTTCTTAATTGCGTTATTAATCTTGTCGAATTATTACTTATATTATTAAATAAAATACAAATAATATTAAATAATTAAAATCGCACCGATACCAAGTACTGATACTGTTTTAAAAGTGTAATATTCAGTTGGATAGTAAATACTTATAAGGGTCAAGGTTAGGGAAAACCTCTAATGATTAACCAGCTGATAATGTCATCTGCCTTTTGTCAGGCTATAATAAAGTATTGATAGGCCCATAGTCCAAAAATAAAGAACGGCTTCACAAAGCAAGTTTCAAGAAGGAAGTTGTAATTACTGCATTTGATAAACTAAACGAGATTTTCGATCAGTCCTTATATCAGCGTGGACAATTATTACCAAGGTGACGACCAATTACTGCCAGCATGGTTGTGCTCAATAAAAAATGAATAGAGAGATCATTTGAATCTTGTATATCGCTTCATAAAAAGATACGAGCTTCCGAGATTGAAACTGTTCAATTAAAGATACATAAAAGTCAGTCAGGTGGTCCTCATCGGTATTTAGAGCATTAGATCCACATGAGTGATTTTGGAATATCTGCCTTGGGTATTAAGTGCTGGGTGTATTAATTGCGGGCCCTAATTACATTTTCACTTTTAACCCTCACGAATGGAGCTTAGCATGTCAAACCTGAGTGATTTTTATAGAACTGAGTTTTTGTTTTTCATATTCTCACTTTTTGGACATTTTCTGATGGTGCGTGTGTGTCATATAGTCCGACTGTAAACGCCTCCCCACCCCTCCCTCTTCCTTTTCCCACTCCGCATGCCGTTCCCGGCAGCTCACTTTGGCATGCGTGGCTTTTTTTTTTTTTTTGCGTGTGTGTCTGCGCTTGTTTGTACCTCATAGGAGGCAACTTGATCTGGATCAGAGCTTTCAGCGCGGCCTGTCGGATCCCTGGAGTTTTCAGGGGAAAGTCAGGGAGAGTCCAATTTGACCTCAGGAGCACCATTTGCACTCATAGAAACGCACACCGTGGTACACCCTGAGGGGTAGAGACAGCTGCGGGATAGTGACCTCATCTTTCGTTGCATTTGAGCTGAGCTGAGGGAAAAGATTGAGGCTCAAACACCAGATTGCACTCTGGACTCCCAGAAAATCTGTGCATGTGTGTGTTGTGTCCTTGGGAGCACACCTATACTAGGTATGTGTGAAGGTTTACAGACAGTAATAAAAGCAGCACAACAGTGAACCATAACAGCCTCTCCCCTACCCACGCGTCCGCCCGCTGATTGATGCGTTGTATATATCCCACGCGGTAATCGGATCCCTCTCTTCCAGAGGTTGTTGTAAATACGCGCTGTTGAAGTACCAGTCTGCCAGCCAGGCAGACAGGCTGACTGTCTCTGGTGGGGATTTAGCCACGCTCTGATGTCCCCCCCCACCAGCACCCCACCCACCCCGCCTCCCTCGAGGGCATCGAGAAAAACACGATCCCACCCCCGCGCCGCCTAGCATGACGAGATCAAGCGATGATGACATTCCGGTGTGTATGGAGATATTTGCAAGGGAGGTCATCCAAGGTCTGCGTTAGCATGCGAGTGCCGATTCATTAGACATCTGACTTGATTTGCGGGGTAAATTAGCTGTTAGCGGCGCCCGCCGTGACTTTTTGTAGTTAGTTGAAGATGACAACATGAAGAGGGGGATCACTATTGAGGCTAACCGGAGCATCTCAGCGCACACCTCGGGCTAATCGCTAATCAATTGCATCCATTTACAGACTCGATTAACTAGTGATGTGATACTAGGTATCGGGCCAATAGTAGCTAGGTATCGGAGTACTCGCAATGACAAAGTATTTGTAGCCACACCCCCGATACCGCCGTCACGTGCGCTGATAAGTTCCCAAATATCGCCTACCGCTTTTACGACATGTTTTGCAGCGCTGCATGCGCTGAACGTTGCTCCAACATATGCTGATAAGTTTGAAATACTGGCTACCGCTTTTACGACATGTTTTTCGTCACTTAAAGATTAAAGCACTAGTCTCAATTTAGTCAGTCACAAATCACGTTTTGGTTTGCTATGGCAATAATATTCCTTCGCTGTTCTGCCAAAAAACGTCGACGTTCATGAAATCTGCACAGTAAGTGACACAAAATGTCAGAAAGCGAGACTAATGAGTGTAACAACCACCCACTATAGCAGACAGGCAGAAGCCAGCGTGCAGAAAGTCAGCAGCAACAAAAGGTTACAAAAGCCATCTGGGCTAAGCGGCTATGCTACATCCGCAAACAATAGCATCTCATTCATGCTGCCCAGCCCGGCCGGGGCCATCTGCTCTTGCTGAAAACGAGTGGGAGATGGGACCTCCTTACCTCCAGGAGCCCCAGAGGTCCCAAAACGAAACCCAAATCATGCTTGTTTGACAATAGCATACTATAGAATTAGCATAGTGGTAGCATAGATATGACTAATTAGGTCTGTGAAAGATGATTATTAACAAAGCCAAGATGGGGAATCTCATGTGAACTTTCACTATGAGAACATATGTGAGCTTTTTTTGCCGTTGGAAAATTTCACCGTTGTGTTTTATTCATTAAACGAGAAAGGAGAACACAAAGGGAACTAGCGGTCTTCCCACAACTCTGTCTTAAATCAGCGCCGTCTCTGTAGATTTAATCCAAATTATATTTGATAGTTGATTTGATTCCAATACTGTATCGACTCCAAGTGTGTCTTCATCTCAATTATTCCGAGGAAACGTTTATCTTGGAACAAAGATGATTGGCTCGTATGCTCCAGAAACTGAATGCTAAACAAAATCGATAGCAACTTTTAAGCCTGTCTTTAATTTAACGCCTGCGCTGTCAACATGACTGCCGACGAAAGCTCCGGTCACAAAATTCATGTCCGCTAATGATGACTTTTGCTCGGTCAGCCACTGACACGAGCTTGTCAGAGACTTGACATTAATGAGAAAGTCTCCAGCTTGTACACACTCCCAAAGACACAACTCACCCCGGGGGAGCGAGTGGCCTTAAAACGGCCAATGCACGCTTAACATTCTTTAAGCTGTCTCGTAAAACATGCTTTACAGTCCGTCTTAACCGACGCCCCTAGAGCCAAAATATTAGGGACAAGACTCAACTCAAAAAGATGCACCGTACTTTGCATCTTGAATATTTGTCGTGTCAGAGGTCACTGATGTGTTTGATAGAATTGAGGTCCACCATTTTGGCAAAACCCACTTGATTGTTTAATTGATTATCAATAATGTATTACTATCCGTGGGAATGCACGTGAGCTGAGCTATTTTCCTCTCGGGATCTGTCATCAAGAGTCTCGGGCGAGACGTTGAGATGGCGGAGACAGCCACAACAACATCCGTCTGGCGCACAAAAGCAGCATAGACAGATGAACGGGACGCAGTGAAAAGCATACGAGTGCGCGCCTCGAAAGATGGATGATCTAATGGACGGATGATTTATGTGACAAGACGAATGACAGATGCCGCCAGATTAAACAGGTGATTTGACAGATAGACGCTAGGGTAGATGAATAGAGATGTGGCAAAAAATTGAAGCCAGTGGAAAGACTTTTTTTTTTCTTAAGACTTGCTGAGAGTGGCTCGACCTGAAAGCTGAGGTGTTGACACTCTCGGGTAGGTGATGAGAAAAAGCATCTAAACTCGTCTCTCCATCAGCTTGGGGGACTTCCGATTTTCTCCGCTTGACTGCACGGGCAGAAAAGAGCGACGGGGCTAAAAACTCCCCCCGCGCTCTCTCAATAGAGCCGTCGGACGGTGAAAAGAGTAGATTCCCTCTCTCCTCGCCTCACCCCCGTCACATCTATCAATGGCGCGGGTGAAAAGCCTGACGACAGAGTACTACTCTCACGCAGACACAAGGGGGGCGCTGACTAATACATCTGTACTTCATAATTGCGTGGCACGGCTTGGGCCCTCATAAGGCTTTTGTCTGGGTCTGGCTGTGAGTGTTGACACGTCGCTATTTACGTCCCCGCTGTTGCCCATTTGTTTTTTTGCCGCCGTCCTAATTCACCGTCTTTTGTCAGCCCAGGCAAACTGACTTGTAAATTATTACAACAATTACTTGCGGGGGGATATTTTCAGCTTTGGCCTCAACAATTGAAGCAAGACCTTTGTGACCCTCCAAATTATCAAGGGACAGCCTCCTCTGTCCAAGGAAATTACTCTTCCAAGCCAATAAAGAATCATAGTTTTGCCGTTATAAGGTCAGACGATGATGGCAGAGTGTATTGAATACATTTTCAGTTCTTTGTGTCAAAGTAATACTTTTACTTCCCCTTTCAAAAACCGCAGAAAAGTAGAAACACATCAGATACCACAAAAGTAAACTTGAGCCATTTAAAATATTGACTAGCCTGGAGGAGGAGGAGAACTTTGAGCTTAAATCAAAACATGCTCGTACTGATTTATGAGGTGCGGCTCCGGTGGTGTAGCGGGTCAAAGTGACCCCCTCACACCCCTCCCTCCTCTTCTTCCCAAACTCCAAATTACTCGTGATGATCAGCCCTTTTCCACAGTCGATTGCTGCTTTCTGTGAATGCATAAATAAGACCCCCAATTATAAATCTCACTTGCCAAATTGTTTCTTATTAATTGCCAAAACATTTGGAACTTTGATCAGTAGAACCCATCTGGAACAATTTGGCTTAATCCACCCTGAAGTATATCCAATAAAAAAAATCAACATGATAATAGTCAACAAGGGAGAATTTATCGCGCCGCTGGTTTATCACACTGCTTTGTTGTGGCAAATAAGTGTGAAAATGAGTGCGTATTATTACCATATAAAAAGCACAATATATTTTACGACTTGTTTGAGACGTAAAAAGTGTCAAATGAACATTTGACAGGCCCTCAAAGTACTCCAACGTGGTTGTATGTAAGAAAAATGACAAAAGTCTCACGTTAATGTAGCAGAGGTGAGTCAAAAAGACACTAAAGGAGACGTCTGCTGAAAAAATCAACCGGTCGTCAATCAAATCTCAAACAGCAATAACATAAACGCGCTTAAGTGACATATAGCGTTCTGCTTTTTTTAGGGCGAGATAAAGTTTTACAACTGCAGAAACCGTTAGCGTAGCATTCTTTACCCTCGCACTCAGTAAGGTGGTGCGCTGGTGCGCTAACAATGTAGCTTTGTGATTTTCTCCTATGTCACTCAACAGCTCACAGCTGCAGGAGTGATGAAAACCTCAAAAGCTACAGTAGATAATCTTGAAACAACAGCCACGGTACACATAAGCTTATGTTTGTCCATTCTTTGACACACCCGTCTGCTGACCCTTCCGTCACGCGCACACACGCAACAGTCTCTCCTTCATTAATCTTCATTTCAACACACCGTCGGGCGCACATGCTCCCGACAATCACTCGCCACCGCACACTTACGGACGCACACTAGCTCTCGGAGGGGGAGATTTGATTGCTGACACTGATATCGGGTCCCCCCTCCTGCTGTTTGGCCGTCCATCTGGCTGCCTGATCAGAAGACAGAGTGAGGTCTTCGCAGCGGGGCGCCCTGTCGTTGTACATTTCGTAAAGGTTGAGGGCAGATCCAAAGTGACGCGGAGGATAATATTAATTCGTTGGCGTGGCTGTTTGTTGGGATTTCGTCGGGATTTGACACACGAGGTGGTCGTCTTTAGCCGGCTAATCTGTTGTCATTTAAAATCTTGTGTAATGTTCAGGGAGCAAATCAGTGGGCGAGCTTTTGCCAATTAATTTCAGTCAAGCAAAGTCTATTTATTCTTTTATGCCTCAGTGGTCTCATCTGTGCGGGGTTTCAAGAAAAACAAAAAAACAAGCCGCTCTGATTTGAGTGTTTACAGCTTCCAAAGACAAGTTAGGAGTCGTTGACGCTAGTCTGCTAATTTCGCCTCTGATTCGCCGCAACAGAGACAAATAAACTCCAAGCCTGTGTTTGGCCAAGCAAATCAGCACCGTTGAACGATTCCATCTCATCTTTTATTGTGGTTCTTCTCTTCACGCATTCCAGATGAAGGCCCGAACACGAACAGGCACGTCGGGAGAAAAAAAAAAAACACACCCACTTCTCCTGTGTGTATTTGTTTCTCTCCCTTTGTGTCTGCTGCCATGTCAATAAAGCGAAGTTGAACTTCAAGTCAACTTTTCCAAGTCCAAAATTTTAACTCCTCATTGAACAGAGAGCTCTGTGTGAGCTGTCCAAGACCCCAGCTGTGACTTGGCTGTCAGTGAAACATTTGTACTGGAGGCGGGAGGGGGTCGACAGGAAGGTTTAGGTGTTGTAATCAAACTCCCTCCCGTCGGCCCCCCCACAGGCTCGTTACAGCACTCAAATTCGCCACTAATTGGCTTGACACATGGCAGCCAGGGACCCAGTCTGCCCGCTAACCCTAGGAGAGGCTTGACGGCGAGATTCTTTTACTATTTCATTTGTACTAATATAACTCTAAACGTTGAATTTTCTGGGGGGGCTGCTTTCATTTTTAATATTTGCTCATTGTGTGAATGGAAAAGCTACTACAGAAACTTTCCGTTCCAGATGTGATTCCAGTATATGATATTTTTCTTTATGATGCATTTCTATAGGATTAGCCCGAAAGAAAAAGTCATAAACCTTGATGTGATGCAATCATGTTTTTCTATAATTGGACCTGTCGGGTGAATCGTCTTATTTATTTTTATCTCCTCTTCCATCTCCGCAAGAACCTTCCGGCTCCCCCTCGCTCTCATTCAGTCTCGCTTGTTTCTGGATGAAGTTTATGGCTTGCAGTCCCTTTGACTGCTGAACCGTTAACCTCCCTCCCTCCCTCCCTCCACCCCATCCCCTCTCCTAAGAGCAACAAACCCATCCGTGGTCACACGTTATAAGCTGTCATCCCAAGAGCACGCTCCTCTGCCGACAGGTGAGGAATGTTTCCATTCGGCTCTCCGTCTCTCTGCGGGTGTCTCCACACACACATCCAAAGTGGAAAAGATGAAAGGCACGTGACAGCAGAAGACAGAGGATGAGAGGAGCAAAGAGAGCAGGAAACGCCATCAGTCATTGCTTGAGAGTTTCTTTTCACCTCCTGCGTCGCTCAAGTTGTCCTCCAATTGGAAGCCACTGGAGGCATCGCAGCAGAGACGTGTGACGCTTAAACGGGAGCTAATTACATTTTCAGCTGTAATTTTCTTGCTAGCCTGACAAATAGCCAGGGTGCGTTGATCCATATTCATTTTTCGAATTAGCCGCTTGATTAGTTTAGGATTCTGGCCCACCCTACAGGCACGGCAGGTCGCGGCGAACGGAAGTTCGGCGACGGTGGGAAAACACGGCGGCCTCCGGGGGTCAACGTGTCACCATCACTCAGTGTCTTCTGCTCATGCGTACAAACACAGATGAAAATGTCCCAGCCATCATCTCGCAGGATTGTGACAAAAACAAGGAGCGTGTTTTTGTGCGTAGCCACAACGACACACCATCCAGCGCTGACTTTTCCCGCTTACGTGAAAACAACTTTCATGGCTCCTCAGCATCGGGATGCCAAATGAACTTCTTGCCAGTGAGGGGAATACGTGCCTGCTTCTACTAGCGGGAATGAAAAGTGGCGCTAGCACAAAAGGAATCAATCACACTTGTTGCTGATTGAGGCTCAACTCCACCACCACCACCACCAGCACCAGCCTCCCCTCCATCTTCCTGCTCCCCTCATCTGGGAGTGATTAAGCTGAGCTGAGGGGGTGGGAGTGGGTTTTAGCGGAGGGGACAGGGCACTCACTCACGGGCTGAGTAATGGCTTCCAGAGACACCCCGCTCCGTGGTTCTGTGCAGCACGAGGGCTAATCAGGAGTGACGGCTCGCCCTGTTTGGACAGTGTAAAGGCAGGACCGCTCCTGTCAGGCAAAGACGCGGACAGCCCGAGCCCCCTTCCCCTCCCCTCCCCTCGCCACAGGAACCCCACCAACAGGCCACCGCTCAGCCCCGCCACAACCATCTGACATAGATATGTGAGGTAAAAAAAAAAGAGGAGGGAGGGGAGAGAGAATAATTCACACAGATTTGAAAGAGAGGGAGCCAAATGCGTGTCCATATGGAACACACTATCATTTTATCTGCTTTATTTTATTTTCTCTGATCTTTAAGTACTTTTACTGGCTAGCATGGAAACTGGGATATACTTTTTAGCCGCGCCACTTTGGATTCCAATAATAAACCCAATGGGATTGATTGCTGTCAAGTATTTTAGAATGTTTGGGAGTCGCGCCATTTTTTTTTTTTTTTCTCGACGCCATTATTGTTATTGTGCCTTTTCCAATAATGACTTTCTCAGGCTTCCAATTGGCTCAATCGGCCTCACAATTAGGGACAGTCGGCATGTGTCTGTCAGCCGCAAAATGTGATTTGAAATGGAAAATCGCCATTGGTGTGGACTGAAAAAAAAAATTGCTTTAAAAAAAAAAAAAAAGTCTTAGACTGACTGTGTTGCTAATGCAAGCTCAGTGCAGCCAGGGAAAGCTATCATGTTCATTTTACGCTACACATCTCAAGCCGTGTCGCCGGAGTGGAGGTGTAGCATGAATACTGTATGTTTGTGGCGCTCGCATTGCAGTCTGCTGATTCGTGCGGTTTCCACGGTGATTGGTTTCCATCACCGGTCCGAAGGCTGAGCCATCCACGGCGCTCCCTCCTTCCCCACTTTTCATTTTTCAATTTCACTTTCATCAACCGCTGCAGCCTGTTTTTTTTTTTCCTCCCATTTTTGTGTTTCCAGACAGAAAGCGTGTGAAGTGTGAAATTAGAACGAGCGTGTGTGTGTGTAAATGATGGGCTTTAACACACACACACATACACAAGTGAACACACAACATACACTCTTGCATAAGCCATCAGACAAAACTCATTACCTTCAAAGTGAGCACTTGAATAGAACGCATTGCCGTGACTGCAAATGACGTAATTAAAATCTGAATATTAGCCGGGGAAACGATTCATTCATTTTATTTGATTTCCGCGCAAAAGTACTCACCATTATATATTGTGCAAAATAATAAAAAGACATTATTCGAGTTCTTCCGAGTTTTATCCTCCAAGACGTGCCTGTTCTATGTCACCCTGTGGCACATTAAAAAAACACATATTGTTCCCCCACCTGGCTTTTACTGACAGAGTGAGATGTTGGCACAGTGGAAGCCTGGAGAAGGAGGTCAGGGGCGCAAGGGCAGTCAGGTCCCTTAGACGTCCATCAAAATGACAGGTACCCCGGCCTTAAAACTCCCAGGCCCACCCCAAACCCGTTTTTTTTTTTTTTTTTGACAAACACACACACGCATTGAGGGCTGAAAAGTAGCCCCGCAGCGCAGGAGAACAGCTCTCCGCAATTAGAACATTCTGCGGCCATGAAATCACTCCGAAAATTAGCTCCAGGAAGGAGAAGGAGGGAGGCCGGCTCACAAAGAAAGGGCGGGGGGGGGGGGTTGAGAATGAAAGAAATGTTGAATTTTTCAGGAGGAAGAAAGTGTTCTGGATCTCCTCAGCGGTCAAAACGAGCGGCCGCATGTGCCAGCGAGACGAGAGGGGAAAGAATTCAGCAACGGTCCCGCGTAATGACGGCTGTTAAGATTAACAATTAATCCTCTGGCCTCGTGACATGTTAGATTTGGATCTTTGGGGGGGAAATGAGACTAAGAGGTGTGAAACGCCTCCAACAAGGACTCAGTTAGCTGAAATAAATTGCCGCTTGTGTGTGCGTGTGTGTGTGTAGCTCGTTTGGCTGATGGTGTCCAGGCCCTCGGTTCTGACAAGAGAAGGAACCAGGGTTGGATTCTCAGCTCACGACCAAAGAGTCCTGCTCTATGTTCTCTTTTGAGATGGCTGCTGGATTTTTTTTTACCCCGTTGTGAACTTCTGCCACTCCAAAAAAATATTTTCAAGTGACCAAACATTGTATCGGGATGACATGGTTTTATTTTATTTTATTTTATTTTATTTTATTTTATTTTATTTTATTTTATTTTATTTTATTTTATTTTATTTTATTAAGGCCATGCTTACTCCAAAGCTTGCCATTTTTGGATCACTTCTGGCAGTTCCTACTTCGATATATTAACGTGTGTATGAACACATGTGGCTTGTTACTAGTAAGGGAAGGTACGCCAGATGTTTGGCAGGAAGGAGCCGTTCGAAACTAGAAGAGGTGAATTAAAGAAGACTCCACATTTGGGAAAATGTGAAGAACCCAAATGGAATTTTGGAACAAGCATGTTCATCTTCATCAGAGACATAAAAAGTCCCAACTTCAGAAGATAAACACATGGTTGCTAGGTAACCAGTGCAAAACAATTAAAAATTTCAGGCTGCGCTAGTTCACATCAAACAACAAGAAAGAATCTTGACGCGCAGTCCTGAGATTTTCCCATGTTGTGTTCTTCCAACATTTTGGAATTGTCATCATTTGTTATTTCAACAACATGTGTTTTAAATTCAAACTTGACTGTGTAGCAAGCAAACAAAAGCGCCGTCAGACGAGCTGCCGACATGTACGAGCTTGATTGTGTGTGTTGTTTGTGCACGTCCACCATCCCTTCTTCTCTTTAATCAGAGACGAGGCCCCCGACGGGGCGGAAGGAAACTTCTTTCCGAGGAAGTGCTTGTCTGATACGCTGCAGCCGTCCAATGGCTAATCTATTCATCTAAGGGAAAAGGAAAAGTAGCATTCCCATTCTTGCTTCTTCTCAAATGCAGAATCCTGTCTTGAATGGGAGGTGTGGACTCGAGTGTGTTTTTGTTGATTGACACCTTGCTGATGGACGGGACATAAATATACCGTCGGTGAAGCAACACAAGAAAACAAACGATTTGAAGTGTACCTTGAGTTCTCACACATACGCCGGGTGGTGACGTCACCATGGGAATTTAAAAGGATGGGAACAGGGCGGCCATTTTGGGTGTTTGTTGCAAAATGACCGGAAAAAAATACCCAGGAGAGAAAACAGATCAGGCTGGGGAGGAACATCTGCTAAGGTCTTAGAAACACCCCTGAGGATTTTTTGGAGGGAGAATGTTTATAAAATTCCCAAGATTCAGTAGCAAGTTGTTTGCAAATTCTAACCGGGCGTTTGCTAGTTATGTTCATAACTACATTTTGATTCAACCCCGAATCGCGACAAAAAATGGCCGACCTACTGCTCTATTTTGTAATCATTTCAAAGTGGACATCAAATCAATGAATGAAAATAAGTCAACTTGTATGCACGAGTGTATCTAATGAAATTCCACCAAATTCTCCAGAGGACAAGCTGGAAAACTAGTTGGCCAAAAATGCCTTGAAGGGGAAATTTGTCCCTTCCTGGACAATTAATGTCTCTTCTGTTCACTGACAGCTAGCATTTGGTGCCATTTTTGAACATGGCTGCAGGGAATAGCTTTAAATACTCCTGCATGCTTGAATGTCACATCATATTTACCAGCGTAATTCAAGCATATTTTAGCATTTAGTCATTCGAGTCAATGAGATGGCTTTTTTTTTTCTAGTGTTCTCAATGTTAACCTCGCTGCTGATAATAAAAATAAAATAAAATAAAATATGGCTACTCATCTGGATTGTCTATATTAAATTAATCCCCAAATAATATTCTGTTATCTTTGTTAAATATAACAATTTAAACTCTTCCAAAACCTTCACATGTTCCTCATTTGCCAATTCCGTCTGTGCATTTCATTTATTCTTAAAAGGGGGGTGGGCGAGGAGCAGGGGGGGGGTCGGTGCCATTATACAGCTGGCTCCATCAGGCATGTGTTCCATGTGCCCCCCTCCCCCCAATGCCACACACTGCATTCAAAGGCAATGTGGAGCACAGAAAAGATGCTGATGTGGGCAGAAAGCATCCCCGTATCCTCAACAGTCTTATTATACTACTGCTAGGGGGTGCAGGGTGAGAGGTTAGAGAGCGGGGGGCGGAGCTTCGGCCTCTGGCTGACGTCTCTTTTTCTTCATCCGCAAACCAGCTGCCTCTGACCGACACATGAGACTCTTCACTGTTTAATAACAGCATTATTCTGCAGACTTTCTCCAGTTGCTAATAATTGGTCGTTCCTGTGCCTGCCGGTGCGATGTAGGTCTCAGCCCTCAAGGTGATGGAAATGAGCACAGGCGCTGATCCGTAGGCCTGACGGACACGTGTGCTGGCCCGTGAGCCCTCAACAGATCTGGCCTTCTCTTCCTCCTCCTCCTCCTCCTCTGTCATCCCGCCGTCTACTCCCATGGTTTCCTCCCCACGGTTTATTATTGCGCTATAATCGCTTCCATCTGCCTCTCCGGCGACCCGGTAGACTGAAATCAAGAACAAAAGTCGAGTGAAACCGAAAAAAAGGAGAGATGTTTCTCGCCAGTACAAATAATTCTCTTCCTTCTCTTCAAGTCTCTCGTCAGAGCGAATGAAAATGCCAGCGGAGTCACTTTTCCCTTTTCTGTCGAGCGATGTTATAATTTAGCATGACTTGGGCGCAGCTTCATGCACAATTAGGAATTCAGAAGAAAACGCCATTCATGTTGGATTACATTACTGCCGACTTGCCATCACTCTTCGGGACATCCTGTGCGCTCGAATGTGTGTTTTGGGATCGTAACTTCATTTTACCAGAGTTTTATTTGAGGTTTTTTGATAGATCCATCACGTGGCAATCACGTTTGATGTGTTCATCTCGGGAGTGGGAGGGGCCTAACCATTTTGAAACCACACAGGACTCTTGCTCCTCTGATCTTGAATCAGATTAGTCCACCGCCCCAATTATAGCCAATCAGAGGCAATTAAATCAAATTTGGAGCAATTATGGGTAATTAGGATGCCTTAGAGATCGATAGCTGCTGGGAAGATGGCGCAAAGCGACATGTCGCACGTTGATGAAAACATGACAATTGCTCGGTAGATCTTTGTCCGAGACGTCACGTTTTGAGGCAAGCTAAAAATAAACATACGTTAACTTTGTTGTGTTCAATTTGAGGTGGGGAGGGGGGTGAGCTCGTGGAAAACTGCTGCAACTTTTCTGGTTGCTTTTCCTCTGACATGTTTGACTGCTGTGATTGTCAGCCATTTACTATAAATCAATCGGAGTCTTTTTTTTGGGGTTGTTGACAGGAGCGTATGCGGTAATGTTGTTTTCCCATTTGAGGCCTGAATTGAAACAGTAATGTCTTTTAAAAATGTCAAATGCTGAGATCACGTTGATTCTGTTTTATTTTGTCCTGAATGTTTTTGCAATAGTTGAGCGGCTCTCGCTGGGCGCTATGGAATGTCTCTGGCTTGTGTTATTGTATGGCTTTGAGTTTCTGACTGCCAGCGACTTGATGTTTGACTTGGGTTGATGCGAGCTATTCGCATATGAATTTCCGTCTTTTCTGACATTGCGCAGACTCGTGGAGAAATGTGGAAAACTAAAAGCCGGGTTTCAGTTTCAATTCAAGCCGACATTGTCGAGCTCCGTCTCGTTTGCCCGTCAAATGGTGGCGTTTCTGTCAGTCAAAAGGTCAACCCCCTGACCATGCCAAGCTCCGCCCCTAAAATTCTGTTTTCCATTGATCTTATCGTGATTAAAATCCTAGCTCCGATTTTTTGGCTGTAATGGCTGACAGAGAATGATTAAGTCTGTTTTGTGTTCGAGGGCGAAAAGTATAGATAAAGTGCAGGGAGCAAAGTCGGCTGTTTTTGTCCGTTGTGAAGATTGAAGTAATTACTTCAAAATGTTGGAATAAAAGCTTCCTTCTGCTCCAGCAAGTCGGCAAGCAAAGTTAAACTGTAAACGTCGTATGTATCTGCGGGTGGGAGGGTTCAAAGGAAACATGGAAGATAAATAAATAGTCCCGCAGAATTGTAGACGGCCTGATTGCCCGAGTAAGATTGACTCTACTCGGGTTTATTTGTCCTTGTCACCGAGATAAACATCACGGTGAGCCTTCGAGAAGAAAAATGAACGGCATACACATGTGAGCGGGGAAAAAAAACACTCGTGTGTACGGTTGGACAAACATTTTCCCCACTGAATATTTTAAAGGAGATTTTCACCCGAGTAATGGAACCCAATCTAAGACATTTCAATCTGTCACACTTTATATTTATATTCAAAATATTTGCGGATGTTACATAAGGCAACACAAATATTATTGACGATTATGTGATCAACTTTTCTCCCAATTTGTGATTAATCCCACTCGAGTGTATGATTGGTAAATATCCGACACACACCCAACACACATTCCTTCATGCCTTCCCTGGCCCCGGGCAATGAAGAGAGCCCTTTAAGAGCTGTCAGTCAGAAACGGTCACCATGGAAGGGACTGGAGCTCCCAACAAAAGCCCCTTAAGAGTTTCTCACAAGGCAAAAAAAAAAAAAAAAAGCCACACAGAGCAACGCAACAAAGAAAAGAGACAGACAACAGACAGCCAGAGAGACTCGGACGTCAGCGTTAGACCAGATTGACTGACTGAGCGAGTGTGACGCCACTTAGATGAAGAAAGATTGAAAGGACGTGATGGACAAATGAGACAGAAACATAGTGAGATAAAAAGGGAGCGTCGGATCAAGGGACAAGAGTAGTTTTTGCATCCTCGCCTGTCTCATTAAAGCTCCCCTCAAAGCGCATTAAAAAAAATAAAATAAAAAGGGTTACAATGTTGAAGGGATCGTGGGACAGTGGGCGAAGAGGTTAGGGGGTCAGTGGGTGCAAAGACTTGTGGGGGTCACATGACTGCATGGGCCTCGGGCAGTGTGCCAGGCTGAAAGGCACTTGGGTGGGCCGTGTGAGCGGTTGCCCCGTCCAACTGTCCCGATTTCTCTGTCAGCATCGCATTTGGGATGCTGGAGTAAATTCCCCTTCACAAGTTGTCTGAAACAATTAGTTCTTGTCATAAAGATGAAAATCGAGCGTCCATGTTGGAAAATGGAAGAGCTTGAGAAGACAAACAAGAGCCAGAAGACGAAAGAAAGGGGGTGACAGGAAGAAAAAGCTGAGAGGAAAAGTTAAAAGCGATTACTTTCGGGTTCAGGGACGCCATTCCTGGCTGCTTACTGGCTGTCACTCAGTGAGGCGGAGGGACGGCTGGCTCTCATTGGTGTCATTCAGCCGTCAGTCGCTTTGACAGGCGGACCATAGGGCCCCATGTTGTGGTGCGGAAACTGTCCGTCAGCCAGGCAGCAGCTGCCGATGACATCATCCCGGCCCGGCTTTGCAAAGATAAACTGTACGTGTGACAAAGAACACACGCGTGCTTTTGAGTTCATTTTGGAAACAACATACTACGGGACACCTTTGGCTGCCAAACACACATTCTGTCATACTTGACTCGGTGGCTTTGCCAAACTGTCCTCCCCTTCACTTTGCCTCTCCAAAAGGACAAACGCGCACCTGACAAGGAAAAAGACGAGAAACAGACTCTCGCTTGGGAATTAATTAAACACACAAGAGATCAACACACAAATCTTGACGGGCTTCCATACATGCAAATTGTTCTCACCGACAGATTGGCAAGGAGACAGCCAGCCTTCTGTTCCGAGCTAATTTAACATGGCCGCTAAGACAACGGAGACAAAGGAACGTTGAGAAAGTGACTCGGAGATTTTCGGTGTACACTTCACTCGTCTGTCAAATGCTGCAATTTGATTGGATGACTTGACGGATGTTGCGTAACGTCTTTTTCTTGGCTTGCACTATTAAGAGCCTCTCATTCATTATTGATATGAGAGCCAAGGGTTTTATTTTTTGTGTCTGAAGAAGAAGAAGAAGAAAAATAAGCTCTTTCAGGTTATATTGTTTGGAACGCTCAGCAGTTTTGATTCCACTGATGCAGTCTGGCCAATATCATATTCAATTTGTCCTTCACCATCTGCGGGATATACAATCCAAGGAGGCCGGCCGGGCCTTGGCCTGACAAAAATCAAATCAAGAAATCTCATTTCAACTTTTTACTGTCAGAAAATCAACTTCCCCTCGACTTCTTAAATCTTACCTCTTTGTTGACGTTGTCCAGGAATAGCCTCGAGCTCTCGTCTCGGGCCGACGACACGCAGGTCCGTGCGTGTCGTCGATCAACTGAATAGCTGTTGAAAATATTCCAAAATGAATCAAACAACAGGCCGGCGCTTGCTCGGGGGGCATTTTGTATTGTCATTGCCACCAAATATTGGAAAGTGATGGTCGGAACAAATTGTGAGGTTTTTTTCTGTTTGTGTATTGGTGTGTGCGCGCGTGTGTGTGTGTGCAGTCAGCGACTCGACCAAGCAGATGGGAAATGGGAACCCTTGAACCATATCACGGAGACAGCTATTATGACAGATGACTGCATCGTCTCAGAGAGGAAATCTCTTTTCCGCTTGTGTCTTCTAAGCTCTGATGACTCTCCATGTCTGACTCGGATTCTCTGCGCTTTGGGGGTCAAAAGGTCACATCGGAAGTCACAAGGAAGAAAATTAAACAATTGAGTGTGCAGGGGGAAGCCATTTGAACCGAGAATGTTCGGATCAGAGTGAAATTGAAGCAGAAAATGTCATCCAGATTGAAACATTTGTTGAAACAACGCAGCTCGTCCGCTTTTTTGTTGATACAGGTGACGTTAGGAAGAAAAAATGTTTATTGTCCCCGGGTAGCTCCGCCGAGCACACAAATCAAACTCAGGCATGCAGATATTCTTTGTAGAGAACACACAGCTTTGCTAAATGTCCACATTTGTGTGATATGTTGCCTGCTGACGTTTTTTGTCCCGTTTTGACAATCCTCGGATTCTTTAAATGACTCACTCGGATGCTCCGAAGATTCCGCACGGTTGCTCAGAAACCGCTCGGGAACACAAGACCACATGAGTTGATAAGATTGATTGATATTATTTCCTTAACGCCTGATTTATTAGCCGAATTAGCTCAAGGCTCGTTTGCCGCTGATTGTGTTCATAAACATGATCTAGTGCGCGCGAGAAATGTGAAATATCACACCTGACACATGCGGGGATTTTTTATTTTTTTTTTCCCCCTATAAGACCAACAATACCTTATTGAAAATATGCAAACAACAAGACAAACCAAGATGTTCTCAGAGGCAGACTGTCGTCGCTTCGGTCTTAAATCTGCCTCTGATGAGCCCTGAAAGTTGGAGCATGCCCCCGAGGCGTGGCACCCAAACAGCAAAGCTGTCACGCCGTGAGCCAACGCACTAAAACACCAGCGCGTCCCAACTGTTGGCTTTTATAGCCTTACAAGTCACAAGCCCCTCTAATGCCCCATTTAACAAGCTGAAAATCCTCCATTTATTCGCCCTCCATCTCCCTTTAGGAGTTCCTCGATTACCATTTACAAGGCAAGAAATACACTCATGATAGCGTTGAATGTTGTTAATGCATTCAGGCGCTGGATGGATTCATGGAGCTTGATACGCGCATGTTTTTATAAGAGTTTTATTCCGCACGATCATCTTGCACGCTGAGCGTTTTACGGTCACAACATTAGGTACACAAGTGTTTTGTTTTTGGAAATTGACAAAGAGGAAGTGAGCTAGATACAGCTGCTGGGTGGAGAGGCCCTGGGTGGATAAGGGTCAACGGGACCATCATGAGCACGGCCGAGCGGGATGGAGTCTTCATCGGCGTTACACTCCAGCAGTCACAGTTTCGGGAAAGCGGCACCACGTTACCCGGCGTCACTGCGTGTTAGCTACGGGGATCAGTCGCGCAGGATGCCTATCATGTACCAGATGGATGATGCTTTCTTATTTATTTCACATATTTCAACGCTGGTGTTAAAGTTGAGAATTTTTAGGCCCGATTTGATTTTACAGCCAGTCCGGTTTAACCGTCCCCTGGAGTCAAAGCGTAAAACGCATTTGAATGAAACGGAGACAAGTCGCTAGAATTTCCTAACAGGTTTTGTTTGCTTGCTTGATTGTGTTGGAATGTTTCCCACCTTGGGACATTTGGACTGAAAACATAAGTGTCTCAGTCGTCCAGCAAAGCAACTGTCTCTGAGCGAGCCAAACCGCCCCCCCTCCGAGCCTCTTGCACATAACACCATCTGCTTTCTCCTATAGTCGAGCATGGCAAATCGGAGGTCATCGCCATTAATACGCACGCTTGCTAAATCCCGTGCATGTAAAACCTATCGTGACCTCAATCTATCAAGACTTTGAAATGTCTTCCTCTCCACGACTTACCTCCTCGCCACTATAATAGGAACAGGCTAAACAAAGACAATTCATAGTCATGGCTTAGCAACCTGTCAAATGTATTCCTCCAGGACCATGGTGCCAAATTCAAACATTTGTAATTCTCTAGAATAACTGTGCTCCATGTTGCGGGTAACTTGAGAGCAGCCCTCTCAGAACACGGTGGGCCTCTGGAATCCCGCTGCTGTGAAAGCCTTGCAGTCAGCCCACACAAAGGTGCTTGAGTGGCAATCAATGCCAATGGTGAGAGCGACCCCAAGCCATCTGGGTAGGTTAGGGGCCAAGCAGTCTGTGCCTGTTACATGGCGACAGAGTGGACTGAGATGTGACCAAGTCTGTTGGCAGCGCACAGACCCCCCCCCCCCCCCCACCCCCTCCCCAAAACTCCTTCTGGTGGCAGAATGCCTCTGTAAACATCTGTCAGCCATTGCTTCCCCTACTCCCCAGACCTCAGCAATTCAGCATGCCCTTTGACTTCCAGCTGAAAGAGCAACTGTGAATTTGGACTCAAAACTAGCAAAGATCAGTCCGGTGACAACTGCAGCTTTATGGGTCACAGTTGAGACAACCGCACTATTTAGTAAGAAAGTGTATTTATACAGCACTTCTTACTGGAAAGGACTTTTTATTCATTATTATAATTGTTATTATATTATTATAAATCATGCACAAATCAATTCAACTTGTAATAATATTTGCTAAATTAATTTAGTTAAGTTTTATGCAGTCCAAGCGCAGATCTCCAATCATTGGAGGACATAGAGCAGAGACCCTCATCAGGCACTCCCACTCCGGCCCCCTTCGGAGCCTCGGGGTCCCCCCCCCACACGCCTCCCCCGCACGCAGCAAGCCTCCGCAGGCCTCTCTCTCTACATCAATTACACAGCCTATCCCCCGTCGTGCTCGCCCCTCCCTTACTGACTGACCCCGGGGGTGAGAGAGTCAGTAAGGTTAGAGGTTGTACTCCCCGCAGCTCGCCCAGGCATCTCTCAGAAGTCGGCGGCCCGGCAACGCCACGCGAGGCGGCGGCGAGCCACTAGCAAAGCTCCTCACAAAGGACACATTGGCTCATTTGCATACGTCTTGGTTACACACGCATGTTATTTCCACCAAGCTTTGCCAGCCAAGAAAGTAAATTACCAGCCGGCATGGTCCACGATGGTGTGGTGATTCACGAGGCGCTATCAAACGCAACAAGCCAAGTAAAGCACAAGTAACTCAAATTCACGACTTCAGTAAGTTTACACCTTCCATCAGCGCCGTATTATTATGGAATGTAAATCTTCACATCAGTTTATCTTTGCCAGGAATCCCCTAAAGCATCTTGTATTTCGCAGCCAATAACTCTCCATTACAACTCCACAACGTGTCAAAACGTTTTTGATGGGTTTGTTTCTGCTGTATTTACAGGATTTAGTCAGTCAGCCATTTTTTTTTTTTTTTTTTTTTTAATTTACACCACGCGGAAAGCAACTTGGCCTGCTATCATAGCTACAAAATCATGTCATAATTTAATTGGTGCAGGTGGCAATTTCCCCACCAGGTGGTGTAGTTTCTCTGCATTTTGTAATTAATACAGAGCAGTGATTCAAATGGGCAACCAGGTTTTGCTGTTGTTGTTTTTTTTTTTTAATGACGTGGCGCTTGACCTCACAAGGCTCCACCGTATTTCTGTCATGGTCCCTAGACCTTGCTGTGTCAATAGTAGACACATTATCTCTAATGGCACGAGGAGACAGTGTAGGCGAACGCTATCTCTATCGATTAACTGAAGAGGACCACTCCACCCGCTCATGTCCAGACATCCAGGGTAATAAGGACCACCCTTCTTCACTAGCTTCTCATCTTCTCTCCTCACCCTAGGTAGAAAGCCTTTTAATCAGCTCCCGGGGGGATGCATGAATATCATATGGGCGAATAAGAAGGGACAGGGTGAGGAGTCCATTAGTAGCAGACACAGTAGCTACAGAAAAAGGTCTCCTCAAAAAAACAATGACATGTCTCTGTCTGATTAATACACAAAAATGGACACATGCAACTTATTTTATTTGAAGCACAGTTTTCAAAGAAACGTATTTATGTGCGTGCATATGTGAGTCTTCAGTTATAATGTTCTAAATCACCAAAACATTCGTGCATGGCTGTTTTTCTTCACTCACGGCCATTTTCTTCTGTTTACTTTCTGTTTTCTTTTCCAAGAAGGGATGGCTGCCATTCTCTGCAAGCCAAACCGACTTTATCAAGGCGGCCATCTCAGACTCTGACATCAAATCCAGGACTGCCTCAAAGAGGGGGGAAAAAAACAGAAAGGATGTTGTCAGCAGCTCGTCTCACTGTTGGACCCGCAATGGCCTCTTGAGTCTTCTGAGGTGGGTGGAGGATACATGCGGTTATACAAAAACTGTATACGTGTTAAAAATATTAAATTTTATAGTGTCCAGTATTTCTTGGAGAAGTTCAACAGCATAAAGCATTAAAGAGCATCAATAAGAAATCCACATCCAAGTCAAATAAATGACCTGCTGCTGCAAGACTTGGTCAGAGTACCATAATTTGAACAATAGTGACACCCAGTGGTTAGCTTATAAACCACAGCGATGATAAAATGTATTGCTAAACGGTGGATAAATTACGAGAGCCTTTCGTGACTTGTGTAGTAGACTAAGTCGAGAAATATTCTGCAGAGTATTATGCTTATTAAAACAAGGGATATATTGAAAGGGAGATTCAGTCAAGAAATTAAAATCCCCAGCTAGCAGACGACAAGGCAAGTGGCAAACTACCTACATCCACTACGGGGCGCCAGAGAGTCCACCTAAAGTGGGAGGGCTATCACGGCCTTTCTGATTGCCTGGTGCAATGTGTGGGAGTTAACGTGCTAAACCAATAGAGAGGACGGATGTTGAATTCCGCGTGTGAGTGGCTAAAGCTACCTGTCAATCAAGCTGCAACAAGGTCTGGAGTGAGAGAGGCAACCAGTGTGATGTTTTGCTCTCTGGAGGACAGAGCTCCTCTCTGTGACACACACTCAGTCACACACACACACTCAAGACTAAAGTAGAATTTAAATTTTTTTTAAATAATAATTAACAATAATAATAATCACATTTATTTCTATATTTAACACGTTTTTAAATGTTCTTCTATTTGTTCTCAGTGTATTCACAAAATAATGGAAATAATGGCTTATTTGACTGTTATTTGTTATAACTTTTATTTTAACGGTTTTAAAAATATTTGTGATCAAACTGAAAGGCCCTAATATTTATTTCTATATTCAACACGTTTTTAAATGTTCTTCAATTTGTTCTCAGATAGTGTATTCACAGTATAATGGGAATGCTTATTTGACTGGTTTTTGTTCTAACTTTTATTTGAACGGTTTTAAAATATTTGTGATCAAATTGAATGGCCCTAATATTTTTATTAACGTCATTTGTTTTGTTGCAAAATGTGAGAAAGTGTCAACTACTTTTGAAATATTCTAAATGTTTTAAAAGAATCATAACCATTGGAAGATACCCACAACAAACAATGACAATGATTTTTCTTCATGTTATTTGGAATTACATCATTATATAAGCAATTAGTTATAATTGTTTCAAAAATGGCTAAACGTTTGCGTAAATATATACCTGACTTGCAAATTCACACGTTATGAAACATCTAGAAGAGTGAAGAAATCGTTTAATCTCATTTAAGCAGACTCCAATCAATGCCACTAGTGCCTGCTCAGACGTCGAGTGTGACTATTAAATCAAGCCGGCTCGCAATCAATAGCGTCGTCGTCAAATTGAATAGTTTTCATGCACTGTCTACAAAGCGTGAAAAACTCATTGCAAAGCTTGATAAATATGGATGCAATTTAAAAAGTTAAAGTACACACTTAAAACATATCACTGGCGCGGTGAAGGATGGCTTGAATTGCAATGGAACTTTTAATGTACAAAAATATATTTTTTTAAATTATACCGAAATAAATATTCCTATATTCAAGGTTTGGGGAATAGTGCACATGAAACTCCGCTGGTCCCTGTTTTCCTGAGCGCTTGCACTATAACGCGCAGGCGTGCAAATTCACTGACGTCACATAACATTCCACCAATCATCTTGGAGTTTAGAGCAGCGTGTGGGCATGATTTAAGAGCCGCCTTCTCTTCCAATAAATCTGTCAGAACTTCACAAAGATGATTTAACTGTATTTCACATCGTTATGAAAATACTTGTGGATTAATCAGGTGACTGTTAAAATGCTGTCTGATAAACTGGAGTAGATTATTTTCCACATGTTTCCCCGCCAACCTTTTCTTTCTGTTTTGAGTAGTTATTTGGAGGATTTCTGGACATGGATTTGTGGGGCGCTGTATTCAACAATTACTTTTGGGGGATTGGAAGCTTTTCAAAATAATTTATTAATAATTTATTTAGTAGTAAAAGACAAATAAGTCGAAACTACGTTCAGTATGTTTTTGGGCTATTACTGTACAATCAGATCTCCAAAATATTGTCAAACTAGAAATACCGCGTTTGAACAGCAGGTGTCGCAAGTGGGCCATTAGGCAATATTACAGTATTTGCTCAAGAACTCTTGGACCTGATGACCAGGCTCGAGGATTGAACCCACTACTTTTTGGGGGGCTGAGGCGTTGGTTCGATATGGAGTCAGATCATTGATACACTTTTATTTAGTTTCAAGGGCAAGTTTCCAGTTTATATGATGCTTTTAATGTCTTTATTTATTAAAGTGCAGCAGTCATTATTTGTGCTTGGGTCTTTGAAATTAAATCAAGGTTGTCCTTAATGTGGGACTTGATAGACACATAGTATAAATGAGTCATTTTTACAGTGTATTTACTGTATATGGTTACCAAAGTATTATCTAAGAAATTCAGAGTAGAAAAAGGTCAACAAAGATGAACTTTGAACTCTAGTTGGGTAATCAGTATGAGCAAAACAGATTAAAATGGTCAGTTAGGGTGCTTGGGTAAATGGGACAAATGCCGAAATTAGACAGGATGGTAGGCCTCTTGTTTGGCACGCCTGCCTTCCATTTCTGAGGTCTGGGGTTCATATGTCGGCTCAAACCTTCTTGTGTGGAGTTTGCATGTTTGTCCTGTACTCGTTTCTTTCTCCCTCAGCTCAATAGGTGTAATTGTGAATGATTGTCAACATGAGGCCTACGCTTAACTGGCGACCAGTCCCGGGTGTAGTCTGCCATTCACTCAAACACAGTTGGGATTGGCTCCATACCATTTAAATGAGAGCATAGAAAATGGAGGAATTTAAAAGAGGGAAAAAACAGTTACATAAATTGTTTTGATAGCGCCTGTAAACAAGTTTACCAAGTTGATACTGTAATTCAAACGTTTACCAATAGGCTAAACATAGAACAAAAGGAGGTCAGTAGTACAAACTGTCCCACCAGCCGTAAACACATGATTGCAGCAAGTGAAACCGGACTATACTGTTGACAAATCTGTGAGAGAAATCAAACTAGTCCGAGTGAGGGTAAAAATTAATCCCTAACTAAATGAATATTAGTCGTGATAAGAACTGTCCGGAAGCAGTCTTTTAGTTTTTTTTTTAAAATGTAAATATTTGTAGTTTTGTGTTGCGAAACAGGAAGTAGTTTTCAATGAAGAGGAAATATCATTGGGTAAAAGTATGACAGCCAGCCAGATTGTCCAATCAGCGCTCGCTGTAGTCTACGCTATTATCCAATCGATGTCAGTAATGCAAATTTTGTCGAAGTTCTTTCTGTGGAGCACTCTTTGGTTATCCGCATTGAGCTTCACCCACATCGCACTTGACGTAACATTTGTGACGTCCGTAGGCTTTGACCATTAAAACGACAAACGGTCTACAACAAGGGATTGAAAGGTAGCGTATTTCGCTATGTTTGTTTCAAGAGGTTTACGGTAATTGGTCATAAAGCTGGTAGCTTAGCATCTAGCATAGCGTTTGCTAACTGACGAGTTCGCCGGTACAGGCGGTCCTCTTTGTCTGACAGGGGAAGGCGTGCTCTTTGTTAAGGCTTTTCCCTTTGTTTCCACCCGGAAAAAAAGAGGAACTGTTAGGCCAGCATTACATATTTATCCTCAGTGCTATCGTATTTAGAAAATGCAAGTCGCGAAAAAATACTTCACAGAAGGCCTGATTCAGTTGACCATCTTGCTCAGTTTGATTGGAGTTCGCGTGGACATCGACAGCTACTTAAGTGGCTACTACTCGCCTCTGATTGAGATTAACTTGGGTCCTAGCTCTGCCTACACGCAGACGCCCTTCCACAATTTAAGAGACACCCTCGGGGGATACACCGTGCACCCCAAATGCCCCGAGTTGGACAGTTTCTTTGCAAGTCGCCGGCTTCTTGAGGAGGTTCGGAATCTGGGCTCTCCGCGGTTCCCCACGCAGCTCAACGCATGGCTGGTGCACCAAGTGTCGCCCATTGACAAGTCTGATGGTGGAGAGCCTTCAACTAGCAGCAGTACAGACACCGAGCCGGACCCAGAAAGCTACCAAGCCAACGATGACAGGAACCAAGAGCTTCAGCGAACATCTGCATCCGGGCCTTGTGTCAGCAGGGTTGTAACACAGGCAAGTATGTTTTGCGACGTTGCATAAAGCTCAATAAATGAACTAAATGGGTAAGTAGTAGTAAAGCAGAAATACAGATACTTGTGCTTAAAAGCTGTTGCGTAAAAGCAGAATAGCTTGTTCAACTCCATCAAAAACGACATGAAAGTGGTGATCATTGTCATGAAATAAGCAGGGCGTGCTATTATTAGCTTGTGAAGTTAGCTGTCTGTTGAGTAAGGACGTCCCTCCCTCAAGCCACTGAGTGTTTTCAAACAGAACAAGAACAATACAGATGAATGTTCTAACGTTGATGAACAGATAGCACCTAACTGGTCCAGCTAGCTGGCAACCGACCAAATAAGCAAGATCTTGCCATTCTTTACTCAACAGAGCCCAACATAAATGAAGTACACCTAATGACCTAAATAAACCCAATGTTGTTTTGCTTCACATATCCTGTCATGCAAATGTCCCAGGCTTCGATATGAATTGAATCCAGATCGATCAGAGTGGACTTGTTCTATCTTGAGGGCAGTTGATGCCCCCCGTCAATTGTGTAACCATATCTCCTTTCTCCAGACTAAACTGCCAGCTGTAGGCCTTGAGAGAGGTGGAGAAGTAGGGCTTAGACCTCCACGTTCTTTGCCGATACAAAAGTGGCAGTTGTTAGAAGAATAGTGTATGGTCGTGGCACGCTTTGCTGACTTTGATTATTTTTGTTGTTCAATGTGTTGTTGAAACTGCTGCGCGCACTTAGGCTCAAACTTTTAATCGTCATTTTCAAGCTCCAAAAACACTTGCTTACAGAATTCCCATTTGTCCCATAGGGCCCATCTGCAGTCACTTTACCCGTAAAAGTAAAGTTAGCGTTCAGTTCCATCTGGTGTTCACAACAGCTGCTAGTGAAAACAAACACCCCAGTGTCATCATTCTATTTATTTGCAAGAATTAAAAAATATTTATACTTTGACAGAACTAATTTGGCAAACAAATGCAGCCTTTGGCTGACTCTAGCAGTGCTTATATTTTGAATCCATTTAATCTCTCCTTATCCTAATGTGCATTCCTAACCTTCTGTCGCTCGTGCATCCCGCCAGGAGGATGATGTCGTTGTCAAAGAGGAGGAGGAATCTGCTCCAGTCACTCAGCTGGCTCTCAGCTCCACATTGGAACAAGAGGTATGGACCTCGTTGCTCGCCTCCCATTTATTTATACACATGAGCTAATATTATCACCAAATATGCAACAGCTTATAATTTTTGTCGAATGGCAACTGCTTGTTGAAAAGTAAATAAATGTTTAACCTTGATTTGTAATCTTCCTGTAGAGCGTGCTTGATGGCATCACTGGGCTGTCGGAGTCGCCACATCACCCACTGCCCGCGACCGACTTCGACGAGCACTGGAGCCGCTTTCTCTCAATGCCAGTCGCTAACCTTGATGTAAATTTTTGTCTTGTGTGATTTTCCTTTCCCCCCCGAAATGACTTTAGAAGCATTTAGCAAGTCAAAATGTGCTTCTTTTTATAGGACCTGGACTCTCTTGTTACTGAGCGCATGTCAGACCTGGACATAGACGGCGGCGGGGGTGGCATCAACCTGGATGCCACTTTGCTGGATGCCATGGTAACCAGCGGCGGAGTGTTTGATGCCACTCAGCAGAGGCCATTATTCCGACAGGAGTCCACCGGCTCCACCCGCTCGGGCGCTTCACCGGAGATGGCCCTGGGGCTGGCTGCGCTGCCTTTTGCCTCGGTGTGCAACTTAAGTGGCGGCACGCCGTTGCAAGGGGCGCTGGGTGACTGCCTGGATGAGGCCGTTTTTGACCAGATCAATCAGCTGGGTTTGGAGGGCTTGGAAAGTATTGACTCACAGCTGATGGACTCTTTTGGAAGCATCGACCCAGACATCCTTGAGGATTTGGACTCTGATTCTGGTCTCTCTCTGGAGAGCAGCTCTGGAGGTCCGGTCTCCCCAGGTGGGTTCTTCTTCCATAGCTGATCAATGTGTTCTTGAGCCACGTTTTCACCAAGCGGTACCTTTGCTTGTTCAGGATCGTCGGAGATGTCATCGTCCTCCAGTTCGTGCGAGGATGAGTGCGGAGCTACGGGTTACAGCAGCGAGGTGGATTCACTCCCCTGTAAAGGCGTTTTGGACCGCACCACCCTGTGGCCACATGTGGATCTCAGCGAGCGCGTGTGGCACGACCACAGCTACTCATCTCCCGCTGTCTTCAATCCGCCACCCGTCACTCTGCCTCACAAAGGCATCAAGGAGGAGCCACTTAGCGATGACGAAGGGCCCTATCTCGATCAGCCGGAGCTGAGCCGGGACGAGATGCGCGCCCGCGCCTTGTGCATCCCCTTTTCTGTGCTGCAGATCGTCAACATGCCCGTGGAAGAGTTCCTGGACATCGTCGACGGCCACGGCTTCTCCCCCGAACAAGTGACGCTCCTCAGGGACATCCGGCGGCGGGGCAAGAACAAGTTGGCGGCGCAGAACTGCCGCAAGCGCAAACTGGATGCCATCACGGGGCTCCAGGAGGAGGTGGACCGGCTCCACGCCCACAGAGACAGGTTGCTGAGGGAGAAACAGATCACGGCCAAGACCATGGGCGCCGTTGGGCAGCAGATAAGGCAGCTCACCAGAGACGTCCTGGCTCGCCTGAGAGATGATTCGGGACAGCCCCTGAACCCGGACCGATTCACCCTGCAGTGCGGGGCCAACGGCAGGGTGGTGGTTCAGCCTGTGAGGAGGCCCGCCGTCTCCACATCGAGCAGCAATAAAACAGACAAGAGGAAGAAAGGGAAGAAGCAGTGATGCAGTATTTCTTGCGCCAAACTAAAGCTGAACTTTCTTGCCTTTCTCTGGCTGCGGGATCGCCTTACCAAGGTGTGCGTGCGTGCGTGCGTGTCGAAACCACTGCTGTTGGGAGTCTGAAACAGCTAAAGCTGCCAAAAAAGGAGAAACTCACAAAGAGTTATTAAAAGAAAAACTTGTGAAAGGGGGGGAATGTAGCTTACACACTGGACATCTGAAGCTTCTTTGAAAATGGACTCCAAGGGCGTTGAAAGGAAAGTTTGTATGGAACTGTATGTGATGCAACCACTCGCTTTCTGTGCCGGCAAACATCAAGATGACTCGCTCGCTCGCTGGCTATTGCGGCTGACCGAAATGTGTAAAAGATCAGGCATGTTTATACGTCAGCATGGCCAGCTAGCAAAGAAGACGGCCAAGTCTCCTTTGTTTTGATATATCCTCTCAAGCGTACCCTACGACACAAGCGGGTGATGATTAATGGCTGTATTTATTCAAGCATTTTGAAGTTTATGAAAGCTTGTACGCATCAAAGGCTGCCAATGGCCGTGCGTTTTTATTTCTATCATAACAAGTGTATTCAAAAGTGGTCAGAGAAATGGGAAATTACATACAGTAATGTTTACACATTTATTTCAGATTTTTGGAAGTGTGTGCTGTATTGAAATTTAAATTAAGATGAGAGAGATTGGGTTACGTCTCGATGACATGTACCAATGATTGAACTGACAAGGCCTTAAGTTGCATTGGATGGTTTATGTACATGAGCCACAATTCGAAGTCATCGTTAACTGGTTTAAAGCACAATTCATACAAATTAATTTATTGTAAAGATTCGGCCAGGTTATTTTCTACCTCTCACTTGAGTTCATTTTAAAACTTTGGAAACATTTTAAGTGCACTATATCACTCCATTATTGGTCAAATGTCCCTGTATGGACCCGAAGCATCCCATTAAAGATTTAATACAATCATGTTATGTTTGGGACTGTTTGAAAAGTATTTACTTGGGTTTGCTGTGTTTTTTTTTTTTTTCTGAGGCATTTACAAAGACTTTGAAATGAAGATACGCAATAGACATGCACGAATTAGTTCCTGATCTTTTTCTTTACCATGTTCTCATGTTTTCATTTTTTATTTGTCTGGTATGACTGTTTACTTCTTGGTACAAATGTTCTCCCCCTCTTCTCTCCATCGTTGAGCAAATGTTTTTGATTGCATGGTATTGTTGAATGTGTTTTCTGCTTGGTGGGGGAGGGGACTTCAAGAGGCTTTGACATGATTCTGATTAAAAATGGAAGCGATGCATGTCTCGTTCTTGGATTTAATAATTATTTTATTTTTAAGTTTTTAATCAGTCTATTAAACCATGTGAGCTATTTCGGCTACGTTAGTAATCAAGGACAGTGTGTCGCATATTACAGCTGTCGCATGCTTTTTTTTAATGTTATCTAACAACTATACTGGCCTAAAATAGCTTTCAGTTATAGGTTAAGTTATTATTGATATGAGGTAGACAAAAGATCGAAATCGGTCTCCGGACCCATTTTGCGGACACGAGTTTTTTTCCCCGGAAGTGGAAAAAAAAGCGCCGCCTAGTTTCCGTCCAGGCTTCCGTAGAAGGCCAGAAGCTAGCGTTTGGCGCCTATGCTAGTTGGGATAAAGAAGCTGACCGCGTGTTCATCATCCACCGTCCAAGCCGTGCCGCGTTGTTTTTAGTTTAGTCTGCAAGGTACGTATTTGAAGATTAAACAAATGGACCGTAAATTGTTTGAATTTAAAAAGCTTCCTTTGAGCTAATCGTGTGTACCCAAACCATCCGAGTTAGCGCTGCAAGTACGTTTCTCGTCTTTTCGTAACGGAACTCGAGGATTATTTCAGCCTTTTAAAAAGTCGGGGGAGCCTTTTAACATCTGCACTTGTTACCGGCTTTATTTTGCGCGCAATTGTCGATCGAGTGCACCACCGTAGTGCTGCAGTTACCCGCGATAAACATCAATATCAACAAACTTTGGGTCGTCGTGCATCGTGGTGCAACAGTTACTTTTCCGACACCGTCCTTGTAAGAAGGTGTTTTTTTCTCGTGCAAAACCAACCTGTTGTCCCGTCGATCGCTTTAGTGTGATGCAGGCTTCCATTATCTTAGGGTTCTGTACAATAAGCTGGTCTAGACTGACAAATTGTTTTTGGTTATTCAGTGTAAAAGCATCAACAATTGAAGTCTTACTGTTTATTTCTTTTTAATAGAGCACAGCATGGGCAAGAAGCAGAATACCAAGAGTAGGCTGGATTCTCAGGGGGGGCAGGGTGTACAAGAAGAACCTGAGGAATTTGTGGTGGAAAAAGTGCTGGACCAGCGTATTGTGAATGGGAAGGTGGAGTTCTTCCTCAAGTGGAAAGGATTTACAGAGTGAGTCGCCTAAGAACAGATCCCCAACCCCCCTCCCCAACCCCCTGCTGTGGTCAAAGGACTTCCCTGTTATGGGGTCTGTCCATTTACTTCTGTAGTTGCATGTGGAACCTGCACATTTGCATTCACTTCGGTGCGAAGTCGGCTTTGCAAATGTATATCAGGGTATTTGCCTGACCTTGTTTTTGTTTCCCTTCCCCCCCCCATTTCATTCAACCTTCACTTTTCCTCACCCAGAGCTGACAACACTTGGGAGCCAGAGGAGAACCTGGATTGTCCTGAGCTTATCAACGCTTTTCTCGACGCCCAGAAGAACATTAAAGAGAAACCGGCTTCTCTGAAGAGAAAGGCGCCTGCGGAAGATTCCGAAATGGACGCAAAGAAAAAGGATGCTGTGAGTCGTTTCAAAACCACTGTCTAGCGCTAATTACTACCATTTAATAAGGTGTGGTAGTTCCGTCTCATATGTGACGTCATACCTTAGCAACCGTGCAAAACAAATTCACAAATGTTTAAAGCATGCTTTACGTGAATATACTATTACTCTCCACATTTGCAGCCAGAGAAACCCAGAGGCTTTGCGAGGAAACTTGATCCCGAAAGAATCATCGGCGCAACAGACAGCAGCGGCGAGTTGATGTTTTTGATGAAATGGTAAGACATATTTGATTATTAAGTCAGTCATCCCTTAATAGTGATTTGTTGACACATATATTCCTCCATTTGTCGCCGCAGGAAAGATTCGGATGAAGCCGACCTGGTCCCAGCCCGCGAGGCCAACACCAAGTGCCCTCAAGTGGTCATTGCCTTCTACGAGGAGAGACTAACATGGCACTCATGTCCAGAAGATGAAACTCAGTAGCGGGCTGTCTCTGGGCCTTGCACCTCCATAGATCGACCCCGCCCCCTTTTTTCCTCAGGACTGACTTTCCTTCGTTGGCCTGGCCTTCTATTTTTATTTTTTAGCTGTTGTAGTTTTTGTTTTGTTTATGTGTACTCTCTTCAAAATGTACCCCATGGCTGCTGCAGGGGAGATTTGAATTGTTCCGGGCGATATGTTCTCAAATGTTTTTCAAGGTAGTAGCTTGGCGGAAGTTGTTGCTCACCTGACTGATGGTTCTAGTTCCATGCGTTTTATGGTGTCAGCCAGCATTGCTTTCACCATTTCATCAAAGGGAAGTGTCTGTTGTTGTTTTGTCTGCATAGGTGTTTTATTTTTCTCTTTTGTAAATATTACCTTGAATCAAATAAAAGTTTTTTTGAACAAACATGCAGTTTATTACATATCGTGGAAATTGCAACAGCACTGAAAGTTAAGCCACCAACTGGAGAACTCATGACTCCACCCACCCTACTGTATGCTAATTTCCAGAGTAGGTGTTGGTAAACTACTTAGTTGACTACTGTCGAGCTGGTTGCACATTCATTTGAATAGCTTGACCACTGCTGGTAAGTGCTTTTGATTATAATTGAATGCTATTTTGAAGGACTGTGTTTCACAATAAATGTGCTATCATGATTTAACAGTCTGCATGGAGTTTAAAAGCAGTGAAGTGATTGATGGCTTAACATTGAATTGATATATAACCAAATATTTGATGTAACCTATTACTGATTTAAAATTCGTCATTACTATCTAGAAGGAGTGCATTTTTCCCTTTTTTTTCCCAGGACGGGTATATCACAAGTCAAATGAGTGTCCCATGGGACTTCTGTCAACATCACATGAATAACAAGTTGTTTACATAGTTCTTTCTGTTGATTTGTTTTAAATCAAAGCATCAGGTTATTTATCTGGGAATTGATGTCACAAGTTTTGGATCAAACTGGTTTTTGTGTCCTGTGAAGCCTTTTTTCTTTTTTTTTTTTTAAATTCAATGTTTTACCAGGTAAGCCAATTGAGAACACTTTCTCATTTACAAGTCATTTTCAGGTCAACGTTGGGCTCAATTATTTAACATAGATTGATGTATAGATTATGCACCAATTAGGAATTAGTCCCCGCCCCCCTGGGCTGGCCAGGTAAAATCATCTGACAAGCTAACAGGTGTGCACGCAGTTTTTTGGCAACACAAACATCGTAGCAGCGATTCCAACGTTTTTTAAACTCCAACCTGCGTTGTTTATCTTTATTTTTATTACTGTTGTTTTTTTTTATTACCGTGTGCGTGGGAGAAGGCGTGAGCAAGAAAGTGGACCAGGTTGCAACGAGCGTTTGATTCAGTCGACAAGAGATTGAAAAAAAAACCACGCAGACTGGAGCTGGGAGAAAAGAGGCAACGAGAGAAAGGTAGGCACAGCATGGAAATACTTAACAAATTCCATTAAATTACATTTCAACCTTGCAACAAATAGAAAGTGCGAATCCATGTTTAGCTCACAAGTGTCCAACTAAACACAAGGGGCCATTTTGTGCTATTGATTGTGTGAAGTTGTAAACATTCTGCTATTTTGGTCACAGAATTGTCACACGGAATTGTATAGCTAAAAAAATGTCAATCTATGCGTGCAGTTTTTGTTTCTTTCAGGGAATTAAGGATCCCCTTGAACTGTTTGACTATAATAGATGCATTTATGCTTCTAGTTGGCTTGCATTAGTGCTGATTGTGTGCAAAAGAGGCTTTATTGTTTCTAATCCTGTTTTGGTGTTGTGTGCTAAAATCCATCTCCTGTGCCCTTTTTATTCTGCCATTTATGCTTATATCAGCTGGAAAGTCCTGAGTCTTAATTTGTTTGTCATGGCTGTTCATTTGGTACCTGGGCCTTCAGTGGTGTAATCCACCAAATTAAATTGGTGTGATAGGACTTGATATTTTTCAAAGTATTAAGCTTGGAAGAATCTAATGGCCTCTCCCAGCCTTCTCTGCCACACGTTTAGGCAATTCCAGGAGTCTTCAGGGATCTTTTGATAGTCACATCTTGATGTTGTTCACATCTTAAAAAGCTTTTGAGTGAAGAAAAAAAATGTTTTGTCTGACTCCTTCCGCAACTGTCACCTCTTCTCAAATGCGGCACTTTGGCTACCTTGTATTGTCATGGACAAAATTTAGCGTGCAAATATATCAATGCTTTTGATAGTTTTTAGGCTTGCAAAACAGGCCTTGCTCCCCCTACTGGCGTTCGCTGATCATGACATGTAATCTTGCAGGTTTCCACCATGGACAGAATGTTTGACAACCTTGCAAAAACTGTAAGTTTCCACATCTTGCAAATATTCCAGCCTTATCATATTGCATTGAAGTATTTCATTTGTTATTCTTTTTTATTTTAAAGGAGTTTATTAGCATCTTTGTTGGAAATCCAAAGCTCCAAAAACAGGACTACTGGCACACGCATGTCGATTATGAAATCAGTCTCCACGTGAGTAAGCATCACATCCCAAGTCAGGCCGCTGTTGGTTTTGAAATGTTCTCCGATGTTCTGTCATAGACAAATAGCATGTGTTTTCGCAAGAAGGCTTCCACAGTGAGGCGACGTTACAGGGAATTTGTTTGGCTGCGACGGTGTCTGCAGCAAAACGCTCTCATCATGTATGTTTGATCTCACACGCCTGATAAGAAGCTTCTGTCCGTGGGAATAAGTGGATATATTCTCGCGTTCCTTCAGAGAAATCCCCAAATTGCCCTCTTGGAATCCTTTCTTCAGCATAAGGAACGTAGAGCAGATCAGACAAAGGATGAAAGGCCTGCAGGAGTTTTTAGAAAAGTGAGTTCCTCCCGAGCTAAATGAAGTCGACGCCTCGTGGCTGGTGTGTTAATTACGCCTAATTTCCTTTCTAGTGTTCTTCACACGCCGTTGTTTCTGTCAGACAGTCGAGTCCATCTGTTCCTCCAGTCAGGGCTCAGCGTCAAAAAGATGCAGAGGTGCGCTTTTGGCAAAACCCGATACACAGTGGCTGAGGCCATCCAGCGCTTTGACGGTGGCTGCATCGCTACGTTAGATGAAGATAAGGAGTCATGTGACTCTGATTGCGAGAGGTATGTTTTTTTTAACTACTTCCTAAAAACAAGCCACTTTGCATCATGCCAACCAATCTGTCTCCCAACAGCACCTTTTCGTCAGGCTTTGGCTTAAGTGTGGACAGCGCCATTCACGGAAGCTCCATCCTCTCCTTTGAGTCGTCCGACAAAGATGGAGAATTGTGCACTTGTGATTTAATTGCCTGCAAAATAATTCTTTGAACATCCATGGATGACATTTTCCATTACTACAAAAACAGTTCCTTATGTCCTTTTTTTTTTTTTAAATATTTTTTTGTTAAAGTAATGCCAATTATTTCAATCTGTGTACGAAAATAATTTTTCATGTTTTAAAAAAAAAAAGTATCGTAAATCGACATTTCTAAATTCTTAATCGAAAATCCCATGTTGATATTTTTATCTCCGAAGCCGAGGTTAGTCATGTATGTTTTGCAATTATTTTAGAGAAAATGATCTGATGATACTTTTCTGCTCTGTTTAAAGGATGAATAAACTGATTTTTTTGAAGAATTTCTCTTCCAGTACTGTGCTGATTGTTTCGCAAAGTCCGCTGACATGAGCTGTGCGCAGTGCGGCCCAGTAGAGGGAGTTGAGACATCACAAGAACCTTCGGGAAGGGAAGCATTGCCACAATCAGTACTGTAAGCCGGCCGTGCATTCTGATATCAATTAAACCTCATCGAAATCTTTGACCTGATTTATAATGTGATCTTTATTTATTGTGTGCAGTGCTAATATTTCTACGCTGCCACCAAAATATCTTCCTCCATTGCAACCACTTGTCTGGCTCCAGGGTGGTGACGGAAAGAAGACGGCGTCCTCCGTTTGACAGCTTTCCAGGTGGGCCAAGACAGCAAATTAATTACTATAACACACAATCGTGGGGAAAATCATCTGCGAGAAACACGACAGGCTGATAGTGTGAGAGGGGCCAGAGGTAGCGGACAGCTCTGCGAATTGAAAGCTGATGACATAAGCGAAGGCTCATTAAAGGAGACAGCAGTCGTCCCCTTGTCCCACCTCAGCCCTCCCATCAACAGCTGGACTGACGCGGGCCAGCCCGATAGTAAACCCGGCCTGTTCCGCATCTCTCCCTGATGAAGCTGTCAGTGACTTCACACACATACCCCGAGATGCGACAAACGCCGCTGGCGCCTCGCCTGAAAACATATTTGCCGCCTCGCTACGGGATGGCTGCACTCGCCAAAATATTTTCCTCTCTCCGTGTTGATATGCTGCTTTTATAGTCGGCGGCGCCATCTGACTTTAACCTTATCAACACGTCCTATGAAAAACAAACATGGCCGCCATCTTTGTCTAGACGCGTCTTTGCATGGATAGACGGCGAGGAGGATCTAACATTTAGATATTGAGCATCCGGCGTCCATATCTATTTCGCCGTGGTAATTTATAAGTCAATTTCCAGTGCGCACTGAAGCGCATCATACCTCCAAAACACCCAACAAAGACCCAGCCCAAATTGTATTTCAAAGCAATTAGGGTGTCCACTGAGTTGTGAAAGCACTGCCATGCAGAGGCTCTGGGCTTGCACGATATTTTTAATTGTTCATTTTCTGTCACATTAGTCAACTTCAGCGCCTGGAGACAGGTGAAGTCCCACTGTGTGTTGGAAAATGAAAGTGAAAGTTAGGCATTCAATTCACATCACAGTCCTATTTCTATAAAAATCCAAGTTATACATTTCCTAGGAAATCCCCATGTCCCATCTGTTGAACGATTTCAGAACAGACTTGAATGTAATTCATTGTGCACTTTTATTACAGTTAAGAATATTAAAATGTAGTTAATATTTGCCTACTAAAGCAGCTTGACCCCGCAATAATTCAGTCCATTTCATTATTTTCTATCGGAGAATTGATTCTAAATCTGAACGAATCAAAAAGTGATTAGTGGCCCGGAACAGATTGCGTCCGAGCTCAGCATTGTATAATCGGTATTAGTTATGAGTCTTAGTTATTAGCTCTTTCACCTGACGTCACCATTGGGAATGACCAACTCGGTGACCCTTTCAAAAGTCAACAATGGCAAAATCCATACTAGCAATTAGCCGCCACAACTCCCACTCAAGTCCTGCGTCGCTCTCTCCATCACTCATCTCATCTTCTCTTTTAATTTCCTTCGCCCGTCCCTAATTAGCTGTCCTCTCATTGTGGTTCGGCCCGACTCGGCCTTTGAGAGTCGCTTGGCTCTCGTCTCTCCCTTTTCAACAGGGGTCAAAGGTGACCCCACGCATTGTATTTGGGATTATTACTTCCAAAGTGCTATTGCATGGCGTATCATTAAAAGTCAATGCGTCTCGCTCCCGCCCTCTCTCACCCTGCCGTCGCACTCCTTAAACACACATACTCATTTTGCACGCACCCTGCACATGGCCAGCCATTTAACTACTAAAATACGACCCGTGCGCAGATAAATGTCACCGGGCCATCTATCTGTGAGTGTTAAAACTCGGCTAATGGAGATGACATATTACCGGCCTAAATGACTGCAATAAAAACCGCCGCCGCCGCCGTACCTCGCAGCGCCAGCCGCGCCAGCCGCTATCCGTTGGACGAGAAGGCGGGCGCGGAACAATACGCGTGAGGTCATATCGGGGCCCGGGTCTTTTAATTGAATGAAATCAAAGTAACAAGGAGATATTTCAAAAGACACTCGAGGTGACACGTGACCTTTGACCTCTCGTAGAAAAAAAGCCGGACGTAAGTTATGAGCCGGGTCGATTCGGGTGCGTGTCGATACAGCGGGGCTGCCGGCGCGATCGATCGCGCTGCTTCAATTTCTCCGGAGGAGCCTCCCTCCTCCCTATCCTCCTCCATTCCGTCCATCTCCTTATTAATTACCCTCCTCTAGCCATGCGTGTCTTTCTCTCTGAGTGAACGGAGTCGTTGTAATTGCTTCTCTCCGGAGCAGTTACGAGCGTCACAAGGAAAGCGCATTTGCATTCAGGATGAAAAGCGGGAGCGGGAGCTGCCCTCCTGCCCCATACTGAGCAGCTTCACTTACTCTTTTTCTATCCCTCCCTCCCTCCCTCCCTCCTCCGCTAATATGTTAAGCCCCCCTTCATGCCTCCCTACTTCTTATCCCCCCCCCCCCTTTTCACAGCATGGCTCCCTTTGCATTGTCTTTCCGCAGAGTTCCAAGGTCGACGGGAGCTTGCTCATCAGAGCAGGGTTTATTGCGCTTAATGCAGGTATGGATGAGCCAATTTGTGTGTGTGTGCGCGTGTGTTTGTGTGCAAGCATATCCAGAGGCCTGCTAATGTGAACATAAATACTCACCCACTTACACACATACCCAAGGGTGTTTGGTGTACTCCTATTTTCCAGCCTTTTCTCTTTTGCGTGGCTGATCAATACAGTTGAAACAGCAAATCACGCCAAAGCACGGCCACCGTGGCTTGGCACGCTTCCTCAAGGGAGGCGCTCATCTTTATCAGTATTACTCGCAATGAGTGCGTGATGCTAGCTCGCGCGACGTGATCGAATAGGAATGACAAAGTGCACATTGTCGCTCGAAGCTGTAGCTTACTTTGCGCGAGTGATGGACTCTTCACGTTCACTCATCTGAATTCCCTATTCCCATCGCCATTTACCTTAACAACATGGCGTCTGCCGACAGAGGGATCTCAATACATTACGGCCCATCTTTAAAAACAATGCATGAGAACCACAAAGTCACCTTAAATTGCCTTATTTGTCAAGTAAGTAGCAGTTTAAAAATCACTGGCTAAGTATAACATATGTAAGATGTGGAAAAGAGTTGGTTGAAGAGTATGGAGGCATATGTTGTGCACGTGTATGCATCACACAAGCAACCCCCCCCCCCCCCCCCCCTCCTCTTCGTGTGTGTGCGCGAGGATTTAGACCTATCATAAAGGAATTCTCCTCCCCCCCCAGCCACTAGCTCATCCTGACACTTTTATACCTTTTTATTTTCAGGCCCATTGCAGCCAAGCCTAGAGATGTGATTTATACTGCCTGGCAGCATGGGCACTGCAGCAAGCAAGACAGATGGAAAGAGAGGAGGGGAGGGATGGAGGGAGGGAGTGCGAGAAGATGGTGTAGAGTATGTGTGGTAATAAAATAGGAGATATGAAGAGGAGAGGGTCAGAAGAAAGAGACTAGACAGAACGAATAAGCGGGGGGAGACTGCGAGGGGGGGCAGTAGAAGAGGAAAAAGTCTTTTTGGTCCTCTCTGTCACATCTTCCCCTCAACATCATTTTTTTTTCCACCCCCGTCTAATGACTTATTGTCCATGTCTGACTCAGGAAGACGAGCTCCCATCTCTCCAGCCTAAATCACCCCCCCCCCCCCACCCCCCTGCAGGGCGACGGGACACGCCCCCTTCGCCCCTCCCCGTAAATATTCATGCAGCCGCCATTGATTGGAAATGGGTGGTATTATGATGCAGGGTGGGGGGGGGGGGCTCTGACAGGATCAGGTCTCGGGCTGTGGGGAAGACAAGGAGACAGCTCACTTTCAGGGAGGCGGGGGGGAGTGCAGACAGGTAGACAGAGGTGAGGCTAAAAGGATAGAAAGGTGGGGAGGAAAAGAGAGAAAGATACCTTTCTGCCAGGCGAGTGCTTGTGCTGTCTCGCCGCCGTAACATCTCACTTTGTCACCCTGTCGCCGAGGAAAAGATGAGCTGCCATTCCCGCTGTCATTCATCCATCGCTAAAAATACACACACACAGGTAGTTATTATGATTGCAATCCGGGATGATTTCACCAGCCGTTTGATTCACTGAGATCAGTGGGTCATTTAATGCGGCGAGGGTCACCTGTAACAACAGCCAGGGTTAATTGTAACAATCATAAAAAGCGCCCATTCGCTAATTATACCCTAATTTCTTCCGTCGTTAATGTAATGGGGTCGTTTATAATGTTTCCACGCAATCTTTATCGCGGCGTCATTTTGCAAAAAAAGTGAAGATGAGGTGAAGTAAGGTAATGAGAGCCAATGCAAGAGAAAAAAATGCTTCGTATTAATCGGCTGTATTAATTAACACTACCTGTTCCTGTTATTACGATTCCTTATCTTTTATTGCTTCTGCAATCTGTGCTTGTCCCAAAATTCTCAACCCAATCTCATCTTGCAAGCAGGTCACATTCAAGTCTGTCCAATCGTCCCAATACACACGCCTCCCTCTAAATTTGTCATCCAAAACGTATAACCCATTTGATTGATGCCGTTTTTTTTTTTCCCCCCCGTCCAACTGAAGAGCTCAAACGGTGATTTTTATGTCTCGGACATGACTGACAGTTTATATGGTGGGGCCTGTAACCATTTTGATGACCTTAGCCGTATCAAGTGGAAGACCGATCGTAATAAAAATCCATTTTTGGAAGGTTGCGTTGGCTGCTACTCCAAATGAGATGCTACGTGTTTCGCTATATGCTATGCTAATCATATTTTGATCACAATCGTGATGCATGTTAATTTGATCCAATCCAACTTTCTTTTCACGATGCATTTGCGGTGGAGCACCAGGTGAATAATTAGCCCGGCAGCAAAGAGAATAATCTAAACTGAAGCGTCTATCTTCATTATAACCTCTAAAGAACGTGTCACCCGGGTGCTACCGTGTGCCTCATTAAAGGCTGTGTAATTGTTTCTGGATGACATTGGGGTTGCTTGGCACCGAGGTAGAATGTTGTTTTTGTCTGCCGCTTAACTGATCATTATTTGCTTAGATCTGTTTCGAACCAAAATGAATGCATGTAAACAAAAGTCTGGTCGAAACTCTCCTTCCTCAAGGCGGGAATCTTTGAACCGGCAACCACGTGCCTGGCGACTTGGTCTCGTGCGGGAGTGGCCTCAGCGGCATGATGAATTCGATAAATCCCCCTTATCGCCCTGGGAGACAATTAAAACGCATGTGACAGGGGTCCCTATCTCCGCTCTCCTCCTGTAGCGCTTCATTTAGAAGCCATTTGTCTCCGCTATGGATTTCCTATTTTTAATGGCGTGCGTACGCTCGGATCGGGCCGTGCTGAATAATAGATGCTTTTTTTTTTTTTTTGCTCCCTCTCTTCCTTTTCATTCCCGGTCTTGCTCATTTCCTCACTGTCAGGCCCCTTGGGGAGGTGTCGGCGTCACTCTCGGAAAGCAAGGTGCGCCTCCACTTTCTGGCAGGAGGCTATTTAATCTGTAAAAGCGAGCATCGGTGCGAGCCCGTGGCAGACGCTGAGCCGATATCAATGGCGAAGCCCCCTCGGCCTTTAAAGGACGTTTATCACAGCCGTGCAAGGCCGGCCGCCGTACGGTGATGTGATGTATCGCCCCGGCTGAGCGCGAATGAATAGACGAGTAATTATCCCGTTAAAAGGGGAGCCTGACAAAGAGGGAGCCTCGCTATAATTTAAATTGTTTTGTTTCCCCCCCCCAGCGGTCCGAGACCGGAACACTGACTGACACCACGCCATGGGGAAAAGTGAAGCTATTTATAGCCTGAGACATTCAGCTAATTGTCGAATTTAATAAGGTTTCTGGAAGAGTGGATTCTATATAAGCCAGAGACGTGCACGACATCTTTCTTCAGCCCTTTAGTTGTGCATTCCTCCATGCTTGACTTCCTCCCATCTTTCCTCCTTTCACATAAAATCTACCTGGGACTAATACTGCTCTCACTTTGCTTGCGTGACTCCCGATTGTGTGATTCTCCGCATGTCACAGCAGTTTAAAATGCGCACGTATGTGTGTGTGTGTGTGTGATTACCAAAAAAGGATGCGTCCAAGTGTGTGCGCCTGCAGTCTCGTCTGGTGTGAGACAGGGGTAATTGAGCTCAGAGGGTTTTCTGTCTTTGGTGGCAGAGGGGAAATTGGAATCTTCAGAATCCATTAGAGAGGCCCTTCGACGCCCGCCGCCGCTGTGTGTGCGTGCGCTCATTTGTTTAGTGACACAGACACAAGAGTGTGAGGCAAAAAAAAAAAAAAAAAAAGGCGACAAATCAACTGAAACTTTCTTGCTTGCTTTGCAGCGGAGGCGCCGAGATGGGTCCCCGGGCGTCTCGCCCGGATCGCCGCGTAAACCCAACTGAGCTGCTGGGGAGGAGGTCGGCCGGTTGAGGAAGAGGAGGAAGGTGAGCGAAGAGCAAACAGCAGGTAATGAACGGCAGATGGCTGCACGTACACGTCCTCCCCGCAGAGCTATCATTCACCTTCTCGTTCTCCACCTCACAACTTCCTCGTGTTGTTGTTTGCACTCCAGTACCGGCCCTATTTCTAATATAGTTGCAAGGTTGAAATCTGATTGGATGAAAAATAATTAGAGGAATTTTGCCAGAAATTTTGGTGTAATTATTATTTTTTGAATAATTTTATTGCGCAATAAACAAACGCATAGCAAAACTGTTTTGCACATTAATGGTGACTTTTGTCTGTCATCATCTTATTCCATTGCCATAAAATATGGCTGTGACATTCACGATTCCCCACAAAATCTTGCAACCCAGACTTTTCCCCTCTCACTCATGCTTGCCGTTTTTTTTTTCTTTTTCTTTTTTTGCTGTGTGGTTTCTTTGTTGATGTCTCAGTAACTCTGTGATAGATGGCCATATAGCATTTGACAAACACATTTATATCCCGCTCACAAGTCAAAACGCTTTCACACAACACTTTCATCTGCAGCCAAAGTCAGACTTGACCAATTTTCTTGTGCGTTATTTTCCATTGCATTTTCTAGAAGTCACTATAGAACAGCAAACAAAAATATGCAGATATTTATTCCATAAATAATTCGGATTTCAGCCCAACGTATGTGTTGCCGAGGAAAATAAGGCAAAATCAATAGTCCCACTGTTCGCAACTTCTTTAGCAGTGTGTGTATAAAATAATGATAACGGTGCAATGTATGTGTACATAAATAGAGATGTACTTTCAGGGTGTGTATTTCAGTGTGTGTGTGTGTGTGTGTGTGGAATGATTAGCCTTCTCTTAATGGGAAAATAACGTCAGAGCCACTCGGACGTTTAATCCATCTGAGCTGAATCTGTTTCCATCACAGCTATTGATCAAGTCCAGTGACAAATCAACAAGAGTTGGGTTTCGCTGGACGCCTTTGCAATGTGTGTGTTTGTGTGTAAGTCGAGCAGCCTTGTGGCCAAAGAGCGCAACAGTAGATTCCAATAAGCTACTCGCCGTTGATTTTCTCCGGCCATCCTTCCTACATTTGTTTCCCGTCTTTATCTCTTGTTGTTTTCCATCTCACGCTTATCTTCCCCCTCATCGCTCCAGCAGCTTTTCTCCTCCTCCTCCCTATCTCCATTGCTTAAGTGGTATTGGCTTTAAAGGGGCAGCAAATCAGTAGCTGATTAATACTGAATTTTGGGGGCCATTTGTCTGCACTGTTGGCCCTGTCTAGGACTCTCCAGCCCTCCCTTTTTTCCCCTCCCTCCTTTGCTCCTTCCCTCAGCAGTGATGAATGAGGGGCCCATTGTCGAGGGATTAGAGTCGTCACGGTTACCTGTGCTTTGACAAAGTGCTCGTGATTGGTGACATAGGTGACTCTTGAAGTAGGGGGTGGGGTGGGGGGGGTCCACATCTCCAAATGGACTAGCCTGCAAGCGGGGTCAGCTTCAGTTGTGCAAACTGTATCAGCGTTGTTCATCTGGATTGGGCTCCGTTGGTGGTGTTAGAATGAAAGCAGATTGACCCCACCCCCGGGACGCTTATTCCACCTGACAAAGATTGGCGAGGTCCCGCCAGCGATGTGACCGCACTGACACCCGAGAAGGCCGTCAACGGCCGGCGGTGGACACTGATGAATCGGCGCCATGAGGGATCGAACGCTGGCCTAATCAGCGCATGGATCCCCCCTGCAGCAACATTTTTCAGTTTTGTCCTACCTTATCAGTCGGGGCCCATCAGCGATGTCACAACCCACTGGGACCACCCTTTGTCACTCACGCACACCCATTTGGTGATTATCAAAGAGGTTGTCTTGTCCTGTCCTCGTACTTTGTGGCCAACCGTGAATGCAAGATAAGATGCCGAGACAGATCTTACAGTATTTGTTTTTTTTAAGTTTGACAATCTGATTGACATTTTGTTGGACTGTATACGCCGAACGGAGCACGTGTTGCTCTCTTCTTGGCAATGAAACCGACTTTAAATTGAACGCTTGACATCATACGGATGTTTCTCGCAGTACGTGTTGTCGGACGTCAGATCCTTTGTCTGCTTTTTTCCGAGAAGAGGGAGATCCTCGGAGGAGAAGATCCCTCCTGTCCCTCCAGGCCACAACCAGATGAAGTATGGTCAAAGAGATGTGCTTTGGTTTCAGAAGATTATGTCTGGGCGCTAGGAAGAGCCTTGACTAATGATAGTCATTTATTACAGACACAATTAAAAGCGGGCTAATTTACCGCAGCCGCACCAGCTGATTTATACTCAATGACACCCGGAGGACATAGACACCAACGCACACCCGTGAAAAGAAGAGCTTTCTTTCTTCTGCTGACTATCATAAAATGTTCTATGCATTGACATTATGCCCGCTGTAGGTACCACACACGTTCAGATCCGTTCGGATCACACAGGTGATCGTGTACGATAATAGTAACGGTAAAGATTTTTGGATGACTTGTAGAAATTGGATGGATGGAGAGCTCATGTTAAACACACTCCTGCCGGACAAAGCATAACTGCGTGTGTGTGTGCTTGTCAAAGGGTGAGTCAAAAGAGAGAGAGAGAGGAAACTGAGGCAGACCTTTATGTCAGCAATTTCCCGGACCTCAGCAAGGCATTAGGTTTCTACGGCAACAAGGCCCCGCCCCCCCTGCCAGGATAGGTCATGCATGTATGCGCTGGCTCCTCCCTTTAATCCATCAGTCCTGCTCACTTGTCACAAGCTCCACCTACCTGGTGGAGTCTACCAATCCAAATCTCTCTCTCTCTCTCCATCTCGCTCCATCACTCTCTCCCTCCCTCTTGCTCGCCCACAGGTGATGCAGCACTTTAAGGGTTAAGTCGGCTGCATGCTGGATCTCTGCAGAGGTGACAGATGCTTCCTATCCCACCCAGCACCACAGGGGAACTGGATACACTCAGCATACCAATGAGCCCCCTCCAACACACACAAATGCATAAATATGCATATGCGACCACACGCACATCTACATATGTATCCAAACAAGAGGCTTTAATGCATACGCCATGTATACCTTGCTGGGCTACATGAAACCAATTCGCCATATTTACGATAAGGGTGTTCATGCACACCATTTGAACGGTTTCCCGTTTTGTACACCCAACAGATGTGCACGCTTTCCCTTCCAGCCAGAGTCGGGCAGATGTGAGCCTTTTGTCTGCACACATGACCTGCAGAAGAAGGCCATTGCACATGTACTGGCACACACACACAAATACACACACACGCATGTACACGCCAGGCGACAGCCGCTCTAAAAGTGACAGCTGTCGCTATGATGGAGCACAGGGGGAAGGGGAAGTGAAGGCTAAGCCATGGCGCAACATGGTGTCGAGGAGACCTGCTATTCATTTTCAGCTTAATATGTTCCAGCCCATTGGAAAAACATTGCAGCATATAATGTAAGCAATTTCATACGCAGCCTTCACACTCCTCGGGAAAAATGAAGAGACCAGATTTACCCAATGCTTGAGTGACTTCAAAAATAACACGCGGCCAGTGCACGGATGCATCGGCGGCGATACAATGCGCCCGTGTTAATTATTTAGTTCCATCTGTGTTTCCGTTCCGCCTCTCTGCGCATTTAATCTCCATCATCGCATCACTCCGCCGCCGAGATGATGCCATGTCGTGAACGCATATGCAAATATACATTTGGGACAAACATACACATTTAACGTAATGGTTTTACAGCCAGTATCATTTACAATATGGATGCGGTTGTGATGTTGAAATGCTTTTTCTAATATTTAAATGTCTTCTCTAGGAAAAATGGCAGTTCTTCGCAGAGGATACCAAAATGTGAGTCCCGCACTTTAAGTTACATTCAAGACTACATGTGTTGCTCCACCATTTGTGCATTTACTCACTTTATATCTAAAAAAAAAAAAAGGAAATCCGCCATCTAAACTCCCACACGTGGTGGACCCCGGCCGCTTCCCTGGTATCTTCATATGGATAAATAAATGGCGTGCTTGGCAGTGGGTAAATGAATGTGCTTTCCGCCTGCGGGCCCAGATGGCAGCTCAGTCGTTTGCTTTACCTTGTTTTGTTTAATTACTACAATCAACTCTCTATTTCTTCAATTAATCACCACCAACCTGTTCCATTAGTCCCCCCACCCTCTAGTGTGCCGAGCCTATCTATCTATACAGCAGCACGGCTGTGTCAAGTATGGAAACCTACACAATTATTTACATATTGATGCACCGTTTAAAAGATGCCCCCCATTGTCAAGCCATTAGCATTTTCAACAATTCAACTTTCTATGAACCTTATGATGAAGAAAAAAAAAAAAAAAGTCAGAGAATGATGATGAGGTGACGCAGAGGCCCATCAAGGCTGCACGGAGGTGGCTGATTGAGAATAAACAGGGCGGAAAGCACTTCATTACGTGCTTTTATTCTGTTATAATCACGAGCGACCATCACTCCTCGACGACACCGGGGCCCGGCCGTTGACACCGGGATTGATATACCGGAAGCGGCGGGCCCCTGGAACACAATAAACAACACCATTAGCCAACGTGGCCCCGACAACGCGGTAAACCGTTATTAATTATAGTCGTCCCCGAGCAGCCTACACGTTGCATTTAATTCCCTTTAATACTACGACAGCCTAGATGAATAGCAGGGATCATTTTTATGTCCAGATGATACAGATGGAATTTGTATTGGAATCCATTTGTAGAGCAAAACAGACACACGTGTTGATTCTGTTATGGTCGTCTTGCAAATTAGATACAAGGAAACAATTAATACTTTTTATTGCATCCTCTTTGCTTTTAGTGAGTCTGAACACCGTTAATCTGGTCGTCCTCACCAATCGTGTCAAAACAGACAAAAGGTCACAAAATGCAGAGCGTCAGTCGACTCTTAAGGTTTTACAGCCATCTAGCGGTCAAAGTGAAGTACCGCAGCTACTAAATGAAAGCGGTGAAGACCTTGTTTATCATTCTAATACGTCTATGTGGACTCTCTAATAGGCAAAGCTTGCATTTCGAGTTGGAATAATTTGAAATATTACAGAATTAATATTACAATTCAAACAACGCTCTGCTTGTGGGTGGGGGGCTTTTGCAGGTAGCGCCACCTAGTGACCTGTCATAATGTCATAAACTGCTTTCGTCACATAATCACAATCATAATCACAAGCCTTTAATGACGACAGTCTGACTGTCATTTCAAAACACTACATCGTCTTCAGGCGCTACTTTGTCGCCACCTCCCGGTCAGGAGGAGAATTGCTACCGGCTCTTAAATCAGTGCATTTTTTCATTCAGGCGGCCATGTCGTTGCGTTTTCCCCCCTGTAGATGGCACACTTGAATGACTAATTCTTCCAGGAAAGGATGCGCGCGCCAGTAGCATTCGGGAGCGCGCCCGCCTCAGTTTCCAGCTCGAGCAAGCCTCCTTGCCCGGGTTAGAGTTCACGGCGCGGCCGCGTCGGCGGATGATGTGGGGCCCATGTCAGAGTCTAATCTCATTTTGCAGCCACTTTTTGTACGAGTGGGCGCATGGAGAGGGCCGAGGGACGTCAGCCAATAAACAAACGGGACAGGGTAGCCAGCCACTCATTTATAACTATTAGGAACACTTAACTTTATGGCCAGGTTAAAGCCACTAGCCATTTGCTGCTGTGTTTTATTGGGAGATCTAGATACTGAATCACCGATATAAAATTTTGCAAATAACTGCTTTTATTAGTCATATTTGCATACTTTACTGTCCCTTGCATCTTCTGATGAAGTGGACACAAACATGTTCTTGTATACTGAAAGGTCAGATAAAATACGCTCATATTGATTTCAATGCTAGTCAAACAAAAAACAATTCATGTGCATTAATATTCACCAACGAAAATGATATTTTGTATATCGAGGTCAAAATAAATGCGTTGTCAGCAGTAGTGATGTTTTAGTTTTAAAGCACAATACAAATGACATATTCATTTTCTGGAGAGTTACTCGACTCTACTAAAATCCATTTAGTTTGACCTTAAACTTAAACTACATTGTGTTGTCACACTTAAACCTACACACATGCGCACACATACACACACGTTTGTCCTTGCAGTGCAAAGATTGCGCTTGAATGATAATGGCCGACAAGCAGCACTCTCTATAATTATTATGACCTATTTGGAATGACTTATTTCAGGGTTTGGCCATACGAATCAGGCGTCTACCCCATTTCCATATATTTTGGATGATAAAATCGACTTTTGGAATGTTCTGCTGAGATGTTTTGGGGGCGCACAGTTGGTTCAGAGACAACTGCCCTGATGTTTCAGACAAATGCCTTTCTTGAAAATCAGTATAGCTGTGGTTACAAATAATACGTATATTCTAAGAGTCCAATTTTTACGTCAAGGCATGTTGTACCAACATTTCTCCAGTAGTTGGCAGCAGAGGACTGAAGCTGTGCATGGAAGGCTTCAGCATAGCAGCTCTTATGTTGTCATGGTGACGTCCTATCCCCCCTTTGAGTGACCATGCTGAATTTATGAACTGTAATAATAATAATATAATAATAATAATAATAATAATGATAATAATAATACAGACAAAGAGCACAAGGCACAAAAGACTGTGCTCGTGTCATCAGTTCACAAGCCAGACTGCTCTTCCTGCTCTCCAGACACAGACCCATGAACACACACACACACACTTGCACATACACACACACACACACACACACACACACTTGCACATACACACCATGGCTGACACCAGATGGAGGTGCTGACATAGACAGTGCTGATAACTGACCCCCCTCATCATTCCTACACACACACACTGAAGATGGGCCCAACGTGCACATACACACACGTGTGTACTCACACATTCACACACCCACACCTCATGTTATCAGCGGTCATCGGTCCCAGCTCGTGTCACATTCCTGTCCCCTTATCTGGACCTCCTTGCCCTGAGCTATAATGCTCCTCCTCCTGAGAGAAACACAGACAAGGAGAGTCTGCAAGTGTTTGTGTGAGGGGGGGGGGGGGGGTGAGTGGAGATGGTTGCCTAGCGAGGGATTGTGGGAGGGGGCGTGGGTTGGAGTGGAATGTGTGGAAAGATGGTGTGGGTGCAGAGGGCAGCAGACAGGCAGCCAGCATGGGGAGAGTGACGATGGGATGGACTTGAGGAGGATGTGTGGCCTGACAACTGGGGTGAAAGTGTTTGCGATAGCATTTTGTCTCCCAAAAGTTAGCTTGATGCTAACATATTTGTCTGCATTCCCCCAGCCAGCTGCTCTCACTCATCTGGCTCTCTGCCCTCGTCCATGTTTTTGGAACTGTCTCTGAACAGCGCTTTCTCTTCTTTTGTTTTTTATTCCAGAATAAGTCGTCCGTGCTGTCCCGCAATTGGCTGGCGACTCGTCCAAGGTTTAATGTGCCATCTCCACAAGTCAGCTGGGCTCCAGCTCACCCGTGACCCTAATGAGGACAATGGATGGATGCATGGATGGAAGTTGTCCATGCATAGAACCGCTTGAACCCAAATCAAAGTACGTTTTCAAAATTGGCTTCGTTTTTCATAGGTTAGTTTCAAAAAAAGGGTCAGAATTCATAGCATAGTGACTAACCAGACATTTCAACATTGACAACTACAATTCAATGTTTTTTTGGAGGAGTAAAAAAAATATACTTGAAGCAGCCGCCCACATTCGCATTTAACTTCAATAAGTGTTCCCCTCACACTTAATAAAAATTTCCCCGTCTCTGCCAGAATTTCTGCGATTAATCTTACTGTCCTCCATGCTACCTCTTAATAACTCCCCTTTCCCTGCGAAAAGAAGAAAGCCTGCTCCCTCGCCCGTCTCGCGGTCTAATCCCCTCGCCGCCTTCAACGCCGCATGATTGGAATTTGCTTGCGTGTAATCATATGCACAGGAGAGGAGGAGGAGGTTCTCGGACAACATTTGCCTAAGGCTTCGCGGCGCCGATCGATACGTGGTCTTAAGTTTATCTGATTTTTATCAGCGGGGCCGACAGGGGGGCAGGTCGATGTGCCGCGCCCGCGTCAAGTTGACCTTTTCAGGGACGGCGGCGAGGGAGCTCCCCCCGGGGCCCCGCGCTCCCCTGTCACTCGGTGACTGGCACAAGTCTGTTGCGCTCAACGACAAAGTCTGCAGAGACGTCTATATCAGCGGCCGGCCCGGCTGACAGGGCCCGGCTGTTGTATTTAGAAACTGTCCTTTGGCCGTGACACTTTGCCGATGATCGCACCCTAATTTATGCAGGCAAATCTCCTCGGTGCAAAAATGAAAGCTAATAGAGTCATTAGCTGCTAATTCAAGCTGGGATACCTTGTATAAATTGGCTTACTTTCTAAAGCCGTCCCCAGATGACACTGACACACACATTGTACATTCATGCTCAAAAGTGTGTTTCTGTTTAATTGTGTGAGACAAACTAATGTGTGTGTTCTCTGCCCTTCATCCATCGCCATGTTGCATAAAACACATCCAATGCGCCGCAAATGTCCTACCGAGGACTGGCATGTCGGCGTGCGTCGCCATCCGAGCCCGAGAATGCGTTAGCGACGTGTTATTGTGCCACTCGATGGCTTATTATGACATGAAATGTTTATAAGCATTGATCAGCGGCCTGAAAGTGAGAGCCATTTCATATCCTCACTGGCCTCTGCTTAACGGCATGCTGATGGATGCGCAATGATCTCCGATACTACGCAACCGAGACCTGCACAGGCAAGCATATCAAAGACGTGCTCGCGCAAGCACAAATTTCAGCGCACACACACAACCTTATTTAAATGATTCTGAGACGATAGCACCAAAAAAAGTATTTTTTTTCCACAGCCGTCATTTTGATACCATACCAGATTTGTTGCCATTGATATAAACCAGAAGCCATTTTATCAGCCCATTTCTAATGTGAAATTTTCCATGTGTTTAAGATTGTCAAGCCTAAGTTGGACTGGCAGTTCTGACAAATCCTGACCGTGCCAGCGCGTGAGGGTGAAGAGTCTAAAGTGCTGCTTGTTTTCCCTGGAAAGGCTCAAGGTGCTGACAGCGCGTCCAGGAAAAGGTTCCACGCAACAGATGGAAAAGGCAAAATCCATTTTCTCACCCTCCGTGCAAGTCATGTATGGGAAGAGGATCATAGACTTACTGTAAGTCCCCATGACGATTGTAAATCTTTTTATATTATTAACGACGTGTGTGAGACAAGTTGGAAAACAACAAGAGCCTACTCTTGCGGTTCTATATTCTCCCAGTTACTCAGACAGGCACACCTCGGCGCAACCTTTAATTTAAAGACGCGAGAAATTTCATCTGCTTCCATTCGTCTTGCCGCTTCATTACCAATCAATGAGTCGCTCGTCTCGCTGTCATCGTCCGGCTGAATCGAAAATGTTAGTCCAATTAGCTGTTCATAGCTAATTCTGCGTCCAAGCTAACAGCTAAAAGAACTTTGAGAGAGAAAGTTTGAAAGGTACAATGAGTTTATTTTCCCTCCACAAGAAATGATTCAAAGCAGATATCTGGAACGGATTCGAAGCTGTCTGCCAGTCGATGCGTGATGTCACCGAGTGCAGACAAACACTCGGGACAGCAGACGAGTGGAATCCACACTCCTGCGCAGTCCCCCGTTTATTTGTTTGATTCATTTGCGCCACGGCGTGCCGTAACCTGGTTCTGTCGCGCTCCTCCTTCACGGGTTTATTTTAGCAGGGTAGTAAATGGCCCCATAATGTCACTGTAATACTGGGTCAGGCTTTTCCAAATGCAACGGTGAGAAAAGCGGCCCGGGAGGAAGGATGAGCGTGAGCGGGATGGGACGAAAACGTCCCTCGTTCATCTTCGGGGGAAGCGGTGAGGGATAAGACGCGGATGCTGGAAAAAAAAAAAAACGTGCTTACAGTTGTGACTTTGCAAGCTATTTTGGGTTTGAGTTGAGATTCCGAGACGGGCCGAGCTCAATTTGGGCCAAAACCAGTCGTCAAGCGAAACGTTTTGCTAGCAATGATGACAAAGCGTTGTCAGATGACAAGCGTTTAATTTCGGCTCGTGTCACGTCTCAGCTGTCACAATCCTTCTGAGGTCGAGGATGCAAAATGGAGACTTTCACAGTTTCTATAATCGGACGTGTGTAGACCAGAGGACAAGACGCGCTGAATATTCAACGCTCTGTCGCTTGGCTGTCAAATGGCGAGGAGAAAAGGGGAACTAGTCAAATTACCGCGCGTGCTCGATTCTGTCGTCTACGCTGACGCATCTGTCAAAGATGGGAACAGTCAGTGCGAGATAGCATTTTTTTTTTCCTCCCATCACTCCCTCTTCCTCTCATCTTGGAGGTATCTAACCACGCATCACACGTGGAGACAAAGATGCACATCTTGTTCCTTACTCCATCACATTATTTCATGATGGATGAGAAGATCTTATTTAGTGGGCAAAGCCGTGCGGGAATGAAATTCGCTTGGAGGTGATACGAGGAAAAACAGTTGTAACTCTGATGATTAATGCTTGAGGAAATGAGAGGAACGCTAACTTCCCGTGTTCCGCTGAGGCTAAAATGCTTTGGTGCCCAACATGGAGCCTTTAGCTAATTGGCCAAAGCATCTCACTGGGGTTTAATTAGAAGCAACTCACAGCCACACCCGAATCTAGAAGCTTTTTTTTTTAATTACCCCCGATTTTGTTCGGAGAAAGGCTTGCTTGGAGCGCTAATTAACAAAGTGGCTGTGATGCACAAATGTATGCGTGTGCTTTTGTCACCCATACAAAGACATGAATGTGCAGCCGCCGGGGAGATCCCGTGGTGAAACTGCTGAGACACGTTAACTAGAAAGTAGAAAAGAAAGGGCAAGCAAGAAAACTAAGTGACACACTCAAGGAATGTAACAAAGTGTGTGACAGGGAGTGATGAAGATGGAAGGGTTGGTCGCCAGCTTGCCAAGTTCACCTGGTTTCTATTCACCTACAGGTTTGACGTCACGTCCACCAATCCAATCTTCTAACCTGCCTTTCACAAGACATCATCTTCAGGCGCCCCCTACTGGTCAGTACGTTTAATGGAAACATTCCAGATGTGCTGCCCCACCCTCACATTTTTAAAGAAATCAGACTCAAATGTACTCAAAGAAAGAACATTTGTATTAAAAGTAATATTTTTTATTTTCAAACACTTTTCCTCTATTCAGCTTGCCAAAGTAGCAAACTGTGAACAAACAGTAACCCTTGACCTCCTACTAGTGTAATAGAATTATATGATTACAAACATAAGGGTGAACAGTCATTTTGGCCTTAATGCAATCAGAATAATTACATTTCTACATACATTGCAGCAAGCTGACAGTCGTCCCTCTCCTGGCTGACAGCAGTGAGCGCACCTTCAGCCATTCATCAGTGTCACCCCGTCGCCGCCGGGTACGGCCCGGAGCCCATCGCGTCTTCATTACAGTCCAAATAAATCTGAGGTGAAAAAAAAAAAAAAAAAAAATCCACAGATGATTTATTAGCTTCCGATGGCGTCATGCTGGTTAGCATGGTCCGTCGCCACTCAAGCCCGAAGAGCCGCTTCTCAGACGTGAGCGGCGGAAATGTGAGGTGACAGAGAAATGTTAGTGAGATGATACCAGTAAGAACCGGTAAGTGCTTGGGACCGATTTGTGGAGGATAGGTTTGGTACGGACAGATTAATGCAGCTCTTGTATTGGAAACAAAACGACATGCTTTCATTGACAGACTTTTCTCTTTTCCGGTTTAACGGACGAGACACCAGGACAGACTTGACGTGCATAAGTAAGATAAGCAGACTTACTGCGGTGTGATAAAGACACGTGGGGGATGAGAGTCAGTCAGAAACGGAGAGGTTGGATGCTCCCCTGGCTCTCAGCTCCATGTGGTATCAGGATGAGGGATTGCCTGCCAGCACTCAGCCCAAGCTTCTACTCAGACTGCACACAAGGATTCCCTACAGAAACCATTAGTCTGCGCATTAAATGCTATTAGAGCACACACACGCTTGGAGAAGAAAAAGAGGACTGGTTGTGAGAAGCTATCATCTCTGTGTTTGTGTATTTTTCTTTTGCTGCTCTTTCACTCATATCGTGTGTGTGCCATTGTGTTGTTTATGTGCGATCCAGGTGTAATTGGCTTGGTGACAACCCTGACAATGTGACACCTGCACTTCTCCGCTTCCTCCACCGTGCTGGCCTGGAGTCAGCTGGAGCTTCTTCAGTATCTGGAGCGACCAATCAGAGGTTCTCTTAGGATGGAGAGCACCTCGAGGTACACCTGCATGAAAATATGTTCTGCAAATTTGCTTTTTTTACTGTAACATGTATGCTAATTGCTGTTAGCAGGTCATTGGTGTTTCACATTTTATTTCAGCATTGAGCTTTGATTGCCTTGACCACATGTCTTAAGGAGTCCAACTTCACTTCCTACTGTGAGTCTCAAGTGAGCAGCGCAGAAAATAGATGGACGGGTTGGACAATTAGGCGGTGAGTTGTACAACAATTGGACTTGTTTTACCTTGCTGGGAAGTAAAGGTCAAAAGGTCAAAACTGGGAGAATAGATTTAATAAGAAGCCGTGCGGTTTGCCCTGACGGCTTGAAAAGGAAAGGTTAGGAGAGGATGAGGGATGGGGGCTGCAAAGGTGAAGGAACTTTTTGGTGGAGGGTGGGGGGGGGGTTTGCGATGGATGCTTGGGGTAAGGTAAGGGTGAGGAAACAAAGGGAAAGGCAGAGTGAGGAGAGAAGGTGTTGAGGTGGATTCGGGGGGAGGGGTATGGTGTGTGTGAGGTTGTGCTGGGGGTGTCAGTACAGATGCTCTGTGACCGAGTGTCACAACTCGGGCGAGGAAGCTGAATCCAACAATTAATCACCGGGCCCCTGTGCTTGTAATCAAACTGGCTCTAGCCATGATGTATGAGGCATGTCACAATTACCCAATCACACACACACACAGGAGCTCTCAGAGTTGATCATGCATACACATAAGTATGAGGATGAATAGACACACGGTTAGCCTCTGGGAGATCACTCTGGCTGTCTTCCAAGGCCTCGAAGCCGCAAACAAATATCGCACAAAGACGATGGGTTCGAATCTTAGTCAGCAGCACCGTGGTGGGGCGGTGATTAGACGAGTCTAGATGGAGAGGAAGAATTAAAAAGTGAATCTGCGGGAGTCAAAGTCTAATGAGGGAGACAGTGAATAATGCGAGCGGAAGACTGATGAAAAGACGGGACGAGTCCGGGAGACACGCGAGGGGTGAGGTCGCAAATTAGCCAATCACGGCGGCGATAACGAGGGAGAGATAGCGGGAAGTGATGGCTGAGGAGGAGGAAGGATGAAGGGGGGGGGGGGGGTCCGTGGGGATGGCTAGGCTGGTGAGGATGAAGCTCTTGGTCAGCGCTTTCCAGGGAAGATGGCGAGCAGGCCAGCTGACAGGATGAATAATTTAGGACGAGGTGTGGACATTGATCCCACGATGCACTTGTGCCTGACCGCAATGTGCCAAACACATTTCCTCACATGTGCAATCATGTCCTTTAGACTGCCATCATGCTTTCACTGCACATTTCTGCATCATACACGTCTTATTTGTGTATTTTCATCATTTATTATTATTATATTTTTATGCATTCGGTCCAATTAATGGCATTAGTGCGATTGTACTCACATTGTCAATGTTTCAATCCCCGCTGTGAATGTCGCCGCCTCTCAGTAGCCTGCTCCTTCCTGTTTGGTCCGCTCACTTCCTGTCGACGCAGCCTGATACTTCCTGGTTGACTCACATGTCTTTGACCCCTGCTAGTTTTGGCCGCCAAGCTAAACACAACTGCTTCCACTCCACTTCTGTAAGCAAAGAAATACATTTTTAGATCTCTGATAACAAAAAAACAGTCATAACAACCACTACTAATTTGAATATTTTTTTGTTTTGAATCGTAGCTAGTCTTGACTTCCCTCAGGCCCAACGCAAGATCATTTTTTAACGGCGAGGAACAATGTTTCTCCCGAATCTCTGCGGCTTTTCAGACACCTCTCCTCTTCATTCATCACACAGCCTGAACAAGTGACCGAAGAATGACCTCGCTCGCACACACGCGCGCACATGCACGTACACACACCCGGCAAATGCACAAATACGGCATCAACTCGCACAAAAGCGCGATTAATTCATCACAAACGACGGATACCTTGGAACACATGCTCAAACACGCATGTGGGGGTACACACACAAACACACACATATTCCCATCACATCCGTTACAGATGGCTTCGCCTCCTCCTCCATCCTAAATGAATATAAATATGTCTGCTTGACATCATTCATCTGCCAGGGAGAATTATGCACTTCCTCTTTCTGCCAGCAGAGGCAGCATTGTCCCTCCTGTGTTAGAAAAGAATCACAACACTTTGATCCAAAACACTCAGCTGGGCTCAAAGATAAAATGAACCCCCTTTTCCTGCCATCCTCATCAAATTATCGACAGAATTTCCTCTTCTTCTGAATACGTTTTATTCGCTAACCATCTCGCTGATAATATCTCCCTCTCTTGACAGGAAGTGTTCACAATAAAGTATTAGAAAGCCCATTAGCAGCACTTTCCAGCGCCGCGGAGCCAGCGGCAACCCGATATCATCGGCGAATCCCAATGAAGATGATGGCCAGATGACAAGTGAGTGAAGGAGGTGAGAAAGGGAACAGATAACACTGATGGGGACAAAATGAATCCAAAGGGAGAGTGAGAGATACTTAAGTAGATTTTTTATTTTTAGAGAAAAGCGGCACAGGCTCCAAATATTAATGATAGGACCATTTTTTGGACTTGCACCTGTTAAGAATCTACTATGACACCCACAATGACGAGAAGTTCACGTGTAGTGCTTGCTAAGTCCTTTGGGAGGCAACAGCGGTTTCACGTTGAAATAGCTGCTGGCAATGTGCACTCCATATGTCATTAAAAGCCATTAGGGAAACACTAGATTAACATTACAACTGGAGTGGTGTCTTTGAAAGTTTTTACACTATCTTTGATATCCACTTGATCAAGATTGAGGTCCAATGCACCATTTTCATGCTCATACAGGTCAGCATACCTGTCTACACAAACCACCACTAGGGGCAGTAGAGGAACATAATAGATGTCCATCTATTGGACCCGCTCTATTGTGTCTGTATGTTTTGTGACAAAAACATTGTTGGCGTCCATTCCGGCTTGTCCACATCAAATCAAAATCTAATAGTTGGGAAGGGAATTTTTCAATTCAGGTAGTCATGCAGCCTCCAGTAAAGCAGAAAGCAATATGTCTGCATAGAGGTCAGGTGGAGGTCAGTGTGGAGTGTCTGTCCTCCTCCTCTCATTCCTGTGACAAAAGAGAGCCAGTTTGGTTGCCAGGGAAACAGGCTTCTTCCATGGCCATGCAGGAACACGTGGGGACGGGTAGGGCGGCTTTGTTTCGCCGGTGATGAAACGCCCGCCGTGTGCATTTTTAATCGGACGACTCGTGCTCTCCGTTCCGAGGGCTCATCTAGTAAAGCCTGATTATGCTGGGTGACACTGATGGTTTTGCTCGTTTTATCATGGCGCCTCATTGTTACCCTTCCTGACTCATGCGAGCAGCTGAGAGCACAGATAGTCACCGCAAACAGCTCGGGCGACGAGTAAAGCAAGATGCACCTGGCCAAATAAACACTTTCCACGCACAACGCGCGCATTAGGCCAGAGCACACAATTGGGTTTTGTCCTTTGTCGTATCTGAGCGAACACTACTGTTTGGCTTAGCACGACGGGGGGGGGGTAAAAATGGCCGATCACTATGGCAACGCTGTGTGCCGTTCTGCTACAGCTGTGATGTATATGGTGACACTTTTGACCCTCCGGTGAACTCTATAACGCAAGCTAACGCAGCTAGAGCGTGGCTGCTGCTAATTTACAATGCATTGTGTTAACATAACTGTGTATATATGATAAATATATATATATTATTTCCACAGCAATTTTCACCTTGGTTCACCTGGGTTTATTTAGCCCTCATTTTGTTTCCCGCTCCCACTCGGTTATTGTCACACAACACTTCCTCAAAGTGGCACGCCATTTTCACTGGCATTTAAAGTCATGCATGTTGTCTCACATGTAGGGAAGGGTCAAATCCAAAACACATGTCAACACAGTGCAAGAGGTCCTTCCCTCCAGTGACGTTCTTCTGCCCGTGACAAAGGACGTGGAAAGGTCACCTAACTTTACGGGCCCTCCCTCACACACAAACGCTTACGTCACGGGCCACACAAAGCAACGCAACACTTGCGTGAGCTCCTTCAATCAGCACTTGTCTCCTCATGTCTGGTTTATTTTTGCAGACGTGGAGGGTGTCTTCTGCATATCTACCACTAGGAGTGCTGCAGCTTAGCAGTTGGAGAGCACTGAATGTTCCACAGCTGCTGCCGCTGCCTCACTCTGATCATTCGCAGAGGAGCTGACACTCCATAAATGCACACGTTCTTAATCATCCACATTGTTGCTTTTGATTGGGGAACAATTGATTCCACATGGTTCGAACATCTATTATATGGGACACGTAACCTGGAATACTAGAGTTAGGGTTTCAAAGTAGGGTTTAAAGCTAGGGTTAGGGTTTCAAAGTAGGGTTTAGATTGGACATAGTTGTATACTTCCTCTTTGTGTCAATGGCAGCCAAAAACACAACAGTGGTTACACACAAACACACACACTGATCCACAGCCCCTCCCTCCCCTGTCACTGCCAGTGGTCCTGCCACCAATGTTGAGCAGGTGACCTTTTCTTTCGGCTAATCCACACCAAAAAGCCCTAATTACTGCTGCCGCTCCACCAACCTCTGCTGTCCCAATAATCAATACAGCCGATTGACCGGCAGATCACCCCGTCAACACGCCGGCACCAAACATGTGGCTTAACATCATGTGTGCACATGATGGCATTTGCAAAGAAGACAAAGTTTCCTCATCTGTGTTGTTGTTGACAAACGGGCCGTGAAATGCTTATAGACACTACAGGAGCATCAACGACAACACACACAAAAAAAAAAAAAAATCAGAAACAATGTTATCAGGCAGGAGAAGGAAGTTCCATTTTTGATTGTAGCTACAACAACACAGCCATATCAGTGAGAACTTCATTTCCTCCCATGTTCTTTCACTCCTTGTCACTCTCGCTGACAGACTTTGATTGCACGAGACAAGTTAATGAAAAGCTACAGCGGAGGAAGAAGGCTGCACCTGCCAGTGAGCCAGCCGGCGTGCATACCTGCAGGCGCGTTTGGGAGCTTGTCTTCGGGTCCTCGGGTGGTATCGCAGCCATGACGAGGGACTTGCAGAGTGATGAGAAGTACAGGATACGCTTGCTTAATGTGGCAAAAGGTAAAGGCTGAGGTAAAGAAAGAAAATGACACAAACGTATTTTGAATGTATTGTCACAATACTAAAATACATATACTATGCTGATTAAAAATTGTTTGTCGTGGTAGTCTGCAAAGTTTCAATCAAGACAATATAGCTCTTTGATTTAATGTAAATTTGATGTAAACTACACTTACAGCTTTGTTTGTGAATATTTGTTTTTAGTTTTTAACATTTATTTTTAATATTCAATTATTTTTATTAATTACTTGATTTATTTATTATTGAATGTAAATCAAATCATCTCAATGAAACAACCACTGTACTGCACTACTCAGTGTCGTCGCCACGGTAACAAATAAAAGCAGCATTTTGTTCCCACCGTACTGACCCGCAATCAGCTGTGGTTAATCTACGAGCGTTGAGCTGGGTCAAAAGGAGTCAATAACTCGCATGCTGTCATTGTTATGACGCAAGGATCTTAACCTTAGAGGGCTCACATATTTTAATTCTCGCGTTCGGTAATTAGAAAACAGTCGCGGATGATAAAGTGGCCAGCTGAATTCCCTCAAGTAGCAATACGTTAGGCTATAATGCTATCTAACGACATCAATAGCAACATCACCTTGATATACTGGCTGCACTGGTGGATTTCCAAAGTGTCCTATCGGCGTTAAAGCTGCAATAAATAAAGCGTGCAGTGTCTTGTATAGAGCAAAATGGCCGTAATATATCTGCGGATGTTAACAGATTCAATAACAGTGACTTGACGATTGTCTTCTAGTCACTAACAATCAATGTACGTTGGTGATCCATAGGTGCTCATGGGTTTCAATAAAAATGTATTTTTTTTTTTTAAATCATGGCTGTAAATTGAGCTATTTTAATGTAATCAAATATTTTCGCAAATGTGCTGCAACCCCGCAGAGAGCTGCCCCAGTCAGGCCGACCCGCTGAGTGAAAGCCTGTGCTAATGTTTAGTTTTCGGGGTGAAGAAGAAGGTGAGGAGGAAGGAGGAAAGGATGAGCGGATGACAAGGTTGAAGTTGGCCGCTTCGCCCGAGAGTAGAGAGAAGTCTGAAGGGAGGGCGGGACGGGTCAGAGAGGAGCGACGGCTGAGAGGGAGGGAAGGAAGGATGAAAGGTCCAAGGGGGACGGCGTTTTCGGGGAGAGGTCCCACTCGGTCCCGTCAGTCAGCCGTCGCCGGCTGACACCTGAACCTCCGCTGACCCGGTCGTGACTGCCCCTGCGGTACAGGAGATATCATGAGGGGGGCTCACCTTTGCCCTTTCAATCGCCACCGCAGCTTGCTCCAAAGAGCTTCACCCGAATCCTTCACACCTTCATTCCTTTGCACCTCAGACTTATAAAAAAAATATTGATCATTAACTTCAATGCGGCCTTTATGTTAAATTGCAATGCAAGCTTCTTATATTTCCTTTGTGTTGAACTAACGGGACCTCAGTATTCCTCAAAAGCAGACTAATGACCGCAACACACACGTACTTGCATCCCAGGAGAGCGAGGCCTAATCCCGGGTTTACATTGTTAGGACAACAAGGATAATCCTGCTAACAGGGTGTTTATCTAGAAAGCACAACCAGTGAATCCTTAACACACGCGGTATCGACCAAAATCAGAACGCAGGCGAGACTGCGAAAAAAGAACTGCAAAAAGAAAATGAAGAGAGACAAACAGAAGTGGGAATTAATGGAAAGTGACAGAGAGACCAAGATGATAAAGGAAGGGAGATGGTGTGTGGATGAAAGAAGGTCTGAGCTGTCAAGCGTGGCATGCAGATGAGAGCGTGATGGCATCAATGCAGGACAGGACACGGGCGGGCGGCGGCGTTCCCTGCGGACCGCGCACAACACATACGCCAAAGAGCATTTAAGCCTTCATTAGCCATCAAAAACACGGAGCAGTCAAGAATGCTAATATGATAATACTCCAAGCCACGCTGGGACTTGAGAGTCACATTAGGAGGAATCTGCTCTCAGTATTCAATCGGTGCAAAGTGATCATGTGTGTGTGCGTCATATGGCATTCAAATTAAAATACACTCAAATATTTGCTAGCAGACTTAAGAGTTGTGTATCATCATCAGGCTCCACACAGAGGTCAATTGCGAACTTCAGTGGCTAGCTGCCACTTTTGTATCTAACGCAGCATGTCACAATAATGCCGCGTCTGGCGTTAACTTCCTCGCTGCTGAGCCAAGAGAAGGGTGGGTGGGGGGTGATATCGGCAGAAAGGCTCCAAGTTTAGCATTCATGTCAGAGCCTTGGGACGCTCCCTGAGCCAAATGCCAGTCTATAGATCGCAGAGGGGACTAAAGATCACATCATCGTCCACCCGGACATTGGTGACACCGGACAGCGAGGCTGGAGCGAATGATCCCTGCCAGGACGAGCTGTTATAGACAGCCGCTGTCATTACAGGGCAAACATGTGCACAATACCCCCACCGCCACATCTCCTCCACGCACACATATGGGCGGTGATGGCCATGTTATAGACAAGTGCTGTCATTAGACGAGTCTCTATGGAGTTGAAACGATAACGACCACTCGGGACGAAGGGGGGCAGGTGAGCAGGGAAGAGGTCGGCACCAGGTTTACACACAAAAGTAGTCCGATTGAGATTTTGTAAAAATCAGCTCAAATGTTACCTTCTGAGTTCACGCCCACAACGGCGCCAATGCACTTTTTTTTTGTTAAACTCCATACTAAATTTCCAATAATCCAAATCGTGTAATTATATTTTGCCTTCAATTCCAACTCTTCTAAGCCATAAAGAACAAACCAGTGTCGTGTTGTACTGTCTCTTGTTACCAAGCAGTTGCTAGGCAACCATCAGAAAACAGCCACAGTGCTCAACTAAGCCAACAAGCTACCGGAGTAATCTTTTATGTCAACCACAGAGATAACAACAATCTTTTGCTCTTTATCAGAAAGCAAGCATAGATTATTCTCAATGAGTTTAACAATATTTAAAGGAAAAAAGTGTAGTCAGCAACTCTCAATGTGTAAATAAAGGAGATTGGCTAACTTGCAGACGGAAGTGATCGTTGACACGGACGAAGCGTTTGAAAGGCTCCACTTCACATCAATTTGTCTGGATTTGCGCCCATCGCTTGTGTGAGATGCAAATCTCGACCGGTCCTTGCCTAAAGGGGACAGGCCAGTCAGTCTATCAGCGCATAGTTTCAAGACGCTTCCCACAGCGAGATGCGCTTGCTTCAGGGCGTTTACCAACGACAGGCTTTGAGTTACACCGCTGACACTTCTCACCTGTCACTAAAACATCTCTTTCAATCTCAACACAACCTGCTTTAGAATACACACCGACTTTCTGATTGGCAACTGAGTCCAAATATTAGAAACAGCTCTGATTACGCCAAAGATAATCAACAATGGAAAATTAATTCTCGCTGTCAGTGTCAATCATATCGTTTGACACCTCTTAAATAATGATCATCATGCCGGTTAGCACACAAATTGCTGCCTTTATCTCATCCCGGATTGTGTTTCCAGCTAGCACGTGAGCGCCATTATTCTTTCTGTGCATGGAGCAGACAGGTGGCTCAGGTAAGCTAAAACATCACGCCATAACATGAAGATATTTTATCTTTTCAGCCTTGGGCTTTGTATGTGGAGTAAGCCACTGTAGCACAGTTTTTTTTTCTTCCACGATATGTTAGCAATTACGACCTCGAGGCGATGTGGCAACACGTGCTACTTCAGCCGTCAGAAGAACAAAGCCTCAGGTCCTCCATATCAAAGTCTTGGCTCAGACTGCAGAGTGTTATTGACAAGAGTGCTGCTGGCGCTGCAGTTTAGACGTAGAGGCCACGGTTCAGCTGTGTGTGTTTAACAGCTTTGCAAAGTAACCACAAGCAAAATGAACCAACCGGACAATGTCGGCGGGTTGAACCAAGGAAAGATTTGACGATATTTGATGCGTTGTGATAAATCATCAATACGTGAAAGCACGACCTATTTCCGATCAGTTTTTTTTTTTTTTAAATAATTACTAGTTCTACTTTGCTTTCCATGCAAGCAGAGATGTCAAAGTCTTGCTCAAGGGCACATCAACAGCAGACCAACTCCAAATCCTTTTCACAATCTCGTGCTAACGAAATGGAAACTTTAATGCGAGGTTGTTTGGGAGGTTGTCATAGCAACAACAATGCCACCCGTTTGTTTGTTTGCATTGGTTAAACTCCGAGGTCACGCTTGAATGGCACAAGATCTACCAAGGAGGTGATGGATGTGTCCAAAACATTGGAAGTGACTCATTCATTTAGTAGGTGAAATGTTAAAAGTGGATAGTAAAAGAAATGCTGAGTAAGCAGATCCACCAAGGATGGAGATGAAGATATTCTCCTGAAATTATGTGGGGGGCAGTGACGTGCGGTGAGGTTCATCACTGGGGAGGAACTGACGTCACCAGTGGCTCAGGTAAGCTGACCTCCTGCTTCGACCGAAAATCCATCGTTGAAAATCGTTTGGATATGTAAATTGTAAAACGAATGTTCAAAAGAACGAATTTTTTCAGTGAACGAGAGTGAACGAATCACTTCCTAAAGTGATTCGGGTTTTGTTCAGTTTATATGACTTCAACCAGCAGGTGTCAGTAATGCGCATTGAAGCTGGTGCCACCAGCTTTGAACCCACAACCTCCCAGTCTCAGGGCGGACACTCTACCACTAGGCCACTGAGTTGGTAGATGCTGTCGGATAGTGGTGTAACACTTATAGTAGTTTTTAAATAACGTGTATGCATATACACGCCTAAATATTGTTATCCGATATATCTACTGCAATTTCACATTGCTGGTTTGAAATTGACTTTTAATATTATTATTTTGAATAAACATTGATGTTAAAACTTGTCTGGTGTTTTATTCCTTGTTTTTATATTCGCCAATTAAAACATAAAAATCAGACATTTGGTTAACTGCTTGACAATGTGACCTAAACCTACTTTGAAACCCTCACTCTCTTCGCCCCATCCCCTCATTGTTTTTTTTAGTAGATTTACCTGAAATGTATCTGAAATACACAAAAATACTTTGAAATGTTCACGCCAAAGTAGCAGAGCAGTAAAAACTTTGCCTGGTGTTCAGGAGACCAGGGTTCAAGACCCATGGTGTGCAACATTTATATATGAAACAGAGATACGTGAGTCTCCTGCACTCAAGGCAAAAACTTTGAGTTTTGAATCTCTGCTACTGCCCTACTTTGAAACCCTAACCTTAGCTTTAAACCCTAGTTTGTAAAGCCATTTACAGGTGTACCTAATAAGAGGCCACTTCATTAGGGAAAAATCACAGCCAAAGCTTAATTGAAAGTGGAAAGTACCACACCCGCCCTCACCCCCACTTTCTGATTGGCTGTTTGATCTGTGATGTCACACGGACACTCCATTAGGTATATTTTCAAGTGAACTTAATAACAGGCCACTTTATTAGGGAAATATCATGGTCACAGGTGTCAAGCTCTAGTCCTCAGGGCCGCGTTCCAATATGTATTCCAAGTTACCCTCGTTAGAATTAGGGTTAGAGCTAGGGTTAGAGCTGGAGCTATGGTTAGGGTTAGAGTAGGGTTAGGGTTAGAGCTAGATCTAGGGTTAGAGTTAGGGTTAGGGTTAGGGTTAGAGCTGGAGCTAGGGTTAGAATTAGGGTTAGGGTTAGAGCTAGGGTTAGACCTGGAGCTAGGGTTAGAATTAGGGTTAGGGTTAGAGCTAGGGTTAGGGTTAGAGCTGGAGCTAGGGTTAGAATTAGGGTTAGGGTTAGGGTTAGAGCTAGGGTTAGAGCTAGATCTAGGGTTAGGGTTAGGGTTAGGGTTAGAGCTAGAGCTAGAGCTAGAGCTAGAGCTAGAGCTAGAGCTAGATCTAGGGTTAGGGTTAGGGTTATCAGAAAGTGGGGGTGAGGGCGGGTGTGGCACCATCTAGTGTCCCAGTGACGTAGGTACACCTGTAAATGGCGGGTTAGAGCTAGATCTAGGGTTAGAGCTAGAGTTAGGGTTAGAGCTGGAGCTAGGGTTAGAATTAGGGTTAGGGTTAGGGTCAGAGCTAGGGTTAAACCTGGAGCTAGGGTTAGAATTAGGGTTAGGGTTAGAGCTAGGGTTAGGGTTAGAGCTGGAGCTAGGGTTAGAATTAGGGTTAGGGTTAGAGCTAGATCTAGATCTAGGGTTAGGGTTAGGGTTAGGGTTAGGGTTAGGGTTAGAGCTAGAGCTAGAGCTAGGGTTAGGGTTAGAGCTAGATCTAGGGGTTAGGGTTAGGGTTAGAGCTAGGGTTAGAGCTGGAGCTAGGGTTAGAATTAGGGTTAGGGTTAGATCTAGATCTAGATCTAGGGTTAGGGTTAGGGTTAGGGCTAGATCTAGGGTTAGGGTTAGAGTTAGGGTTAGAGCTGGAGCTAGGGTTAGGGTTAGAGCTAGATCTAGGGTTAGGGTTAGAGCTGGAGCTAGGGTTAGAATTAGGGTTAGAGCTAGGGTTAGAGCTGGAGCTATGGTTAGGGTTAGAGTAGGGTTAGGGTTAGAGCTAGATCTAGGGTTAGAGTTAGGGTTAGGGTTAGGGTTAGAGCTGGAGCTAGGGTTAGAATTAGGGTTAGGGTTAGGGTTAGAGCTAGGGTTAGACCTGGAGCTAGGGTTAGAATTAGGGTTAGGGTTAGAGCTAGGGTTAGGGTTAGAGCTGGAGCTAGGGTTAGAATTAGGGTTAGGGTTAGGGTTAGAGCTAGGGTTAGAGCTAGATCTAGGGTTAGGGTTAGGGTTAGGGTTAGAGCTAGAGCTAGAGCTAGAGCTAGAGCTAGAGCTAGGGTTAGGGTTAGAGCTAGATCTAGGGTTAGGGTTAGGGTTATCAGAAAGTGGGGGTGAGGGCGGGTGTGGCACCATCTAGTGTCCCAGTGACGTAGGTACACCTGTAAATGGCGGTGTACCTAATGGAGTGTCTGTGTGATTCCCTCGTTAAGTGCACCTGCGTGAAAAGTTTTAGCTCCTGCAGGACGTGAAAGTGGCTAAAACTTTTCACGCAGGTGCACTTAACGAGGGTAACTTGGAAAACATATTGGAACGCGGCCCTGAGGACTAGAGCTTGACACCTGTGACCATGATATTTCCCTAATAAAGTGGCCTGTTATGAGGTACACTTGAAAATGGCGGTGTACCTAATGGAGTGTCCGTGTGATTCCCTCGTTAAGTGCACCTGCGTGAAAAGTTTTAGCTCCTGCAGAACGTGAAAGTGGCTAAAACTTTTCACGCAGGTGCACTTAACGAGGGAATGCCACGGACACTCCATTAGGTACACCGCCATTTTCAAGTGTACCTCATAACAGGCCACTTTATTAGGGAAATATCATGGTCAAAGGTCACAGGTGTCAAGCTCTAGTCCTCAGGGCCGCGTTCCAACATGTTTTCCAAGATTCCCTCGTTAAGTGCACCTGTGTGAAAAGTTTTAGCCACTTTCACGTCCTGCAGGAGCTAAAACTTTTCACGCAGGTGCACTTAACGAGGGAATCACACGGACACTCCGTTAGGTACACCGCCATTTTCAAGTGTACCTCATAACAGGCCACTTTATTAGGGAAATATCATGGTCACAGGTGTCAAGCGCTAGTCCTCAGGGCCGCGTTCCAATATGTTTTCCAAGTTACCCTCGTTAAGTGCACCTGCGTGAAAAGTTTTAGCCACATTCACGTCCTGCAGGAGCTAAAACTTTTCACGCAGGTGCACTTAACGAGGGAATGCCACGGACACTCCATTAGGTACACCGCCATTTTCAAGTGTACCTCATAACAGGCCACTTTATTAGGGAAATATCATGGTCACAGGTGTCAAGCTCTAGTCCTCAGGGCCGCGTTCCAACATGTTTTCCAAGATTCCCTCGTTAAGTGCACCTGCGTGAAAAGTTTTAGCCACTTTCACGTTCTGCAGGAGCTAAAACTTTTCACGCAGGTGCACTTAACGAGGGAATGCCACGGACACTCCATTAGGTACACCGCCATTTTCAAGTGTACCTCATAACAGGCCACTTTATTAGGGAAATATCATGGTCACAGGTGTCAAGCTCTAGTCCTCAGGGCCGCGTTCCAATATGTTTTCCAAGTTACCCTCGTTAAGTGCACTTGCGTGAAAAGTTTTAGCCACTTTCACGTCCTGCAGGAGCTAAAACTTTTCACGCAGGTGCACTTAACGAGGGAATCACACGGACACTCCATTAGGTACACCGCCATTTTCAAGTGTACCTCATAACAGGCCACTTTATTAGGGAAATATCATGGTCAAAGGTCACAGGTGTCAAGCTCTAGTCCTCAGGGCCGCGTTCCAATATGTTTTCCAAGTTACCCTCGTTAAGTGCACCTGCGTGAAAAGTTTTAGCCACTTTCACGTCCTGCAGGAGCTAAAACTTTTCACGCAGGTGCACTTAACGAGGGAATCACACGGACACTCCATTAGGTACACCGCCATTTTCAAGTGTACCTCATAACAGGCCACTTTATTAGGGAAATATCATGGTCACAGGTGTCAAGCTCTAGTCCTCAGGGCCGCGTTCCAATATGTTTTCCAAGTTACCCTCGTTAAGTGCACCTGCGTGAAAAGTTTTAGCCACTTTCACGTCCTGCAGGAGCTAAAACTTTTCACGCAGGTGCACTTAACGAGGGAATCACACAGACACTCCATTAGGTACACCGCCATTTACAGGTGTACCTACGTCACTGGGACACTAGATGGTGCCACACCCGCCCTCACCCCCACTTTCTGATAACCCTAACCCTAACCCTAGATCTAGCTCTAACCCTAGCTCTAGCTCTAGCTCTAGCTCTAGCTCTAGCTCTAACCCTAACCCTAACCCTAACCCTAGATCTAGCTCTAACCCTAGCTCTAACCCTAACCCTAACCCTAATTCTAACCCTAGCTCCAGCTCTAACCCTAACCCTAGCTCTAACCCTAACCCTAATTCTAACCCTAGCTCCAGGTCTAACCCTAGCTCTAACCCTAACCCTAACCCTAACCCTAATTCTAACCCTAGCTCCAGCTCTAACCCTAACCCTAAACCTAACTCTAACCCTAGATCTAGCTCTAACCCTAACCCTACTCTAACCCTAACCATAGCTCCAGCTCTAACCCTAGCTCTAACCCTAATTCTAACCCTAGCTCCAGCTCTAACCCTAACCCTAGATCTAGCTCTAACCCTAACCCTAGCTCCAGCTCTAACCCTAACTCTAACCCTAACCCTAGATCTAGCCCTAACCCTAACCCTAACCCTAACCCTAGATCTAGATCTAGATCTAGCTCTAGCTCTAGCTCTAACCCTAACCCTAATTCTAACCCTAGCTCCAGCTCTAACCCTAGCTCTAACCCTAACCCTAACCCCTAGATCTAGCTCTAACCCTAACCCTAGCTCTAGCTCTAACCCTAACCCTAACCCTAACCCTAGATCTAGCTCTAACCCTAACCCTAATTCTAACCCTAGCTCCAGCTCTAACCCTAACCCTAGCTCTAACCCTAACCCTAATTCTAACCCTAGCTCCAGGTTTAACCCTAGCTCTGACCCTAACCCTAACCCTAATTCTAACCCTAGCTCCAGCTCTAACCCTAACTCTAGCTCTAACCCTAGATCTAGCTCTAACCCGCCATTTACAGGTGTACCTACGTCACTGGGACACTAGATGGTGCCACACCCGCCCTCACCCCCACTTTCTGATAACCCTAACCCTAACCCTAGATCTAGCTCTAACCCTAACCCTAGCTCTAGCTCTAGCTCTAGCTCTAGCTCTAGCTCTAGCTCTAGCTCTAACCCTAACCCTAACCCTAACCCTAGATCTAGCTCTAACCCTAGCGCTAACCCTAACCCTAACCCTAATTCTAACCCTAGCTCCAGCTCTAACCCTAACCCTAGCTCTAACCCTAACCCTAATTCTAACCCTAGCTCCAGGTCTAACCCTAGCTCTAACCCTAACCCTAACCCTAACCCTAATTCTAACCCTAGCTCCAGCTCTAACCCTAACCCTAACCCTAACTCTAACCCTAGATCTAGCTCTAACCCTAACCCTACTCTAACCCTAACCATAGCTCCAGCTCTAACCCTAGCTCTAACCCTAATTCTAACCCTAGCTCCAGCTCTAACCCTAACCCTAGATCTAGCTCTAACCCTAGCTCCAGCTCTAACCCTAACTCTAACCCTAACCCTAGATCTAGCCCTAACCCTAACCCTAGATCTAGATCTAGATCTAGATCTAGATCTAGCTCTAACCCTAACCCTAATTCTAACCCTAGCTCCAGCTCTAACCCTAGCTCTAACCCTAACCCTAACCCCTAGATCTAGCTCTAACCCTAACCCTAGCTCTAGCTCTAACCCTAACCCTAACCCTAGATCTAGCTCTAACCCTAACCCTAATTCTAACCCTAGCTCCAGCTCTAACCCTAACCCTAGCTCTAACCCTAACCCTAATTCTAACCCTAGCTCCAGGTTTAACCCTAGCTCTGACCCTAACCCTAACCCTAATTCTAACCCTAGCTCCAGCTCTAACCCTAACTCTAGCTCTAACCCTAGATCTAGCTCTAACCCTAGCTCTAACCCTAATTCTAACCCTAGCTCCAGCTCTAACCCTAACCCTAGATCTAGCCCTAACCCTAGATCTAGCTCTAACCCTAATTCTAACCCTAGCTCCAGCTCTAACCCTAGCTCTAACCCTAGATCTAGCTCTAACCCTAAGCTTTAGGGAGGTGTATGGTCACATGGGGCAGCACACGAGCAACTGTGTTGCAAATCTTCTATGATAAAAACTACAGGCTCCACTGAGATTCGAACCCGTGTCGCTGGGGTGAGAGCCCCGAGCACTAACTCTAGTCCTCAGGGCCGCGTTCCAATATGTTTTCCAAGTTACCCTCGTTAAGTGCACCTGCGTGAAAAGTTTTAGCCACTTTCACGTCCTGCAGGAGCTAAAACTTTTCACGCAGGTGCACTTAACGAGGGAATCACACGGACACTCCATTAGGTACACCGCCATTTTCAAGTGTACCTCATAACAGGCCACTTTATTAGGGAAATATCATGGTCAAAGGTCACAGGTGTCAAGCTCTAGTCCTCAGGGCCGCGTTCCAATATGTTTTCCAAGTTACCCTCGTTAAGTGCACCTGCGTGAAAAGTTTTAGCCACTTTCACGTCCTGCAGGAGCTAAAACTTTTCACGCAGGTGCACTTAACGAGGGAATCACACGGACACTCCATTAGGTACACCGCCATTTTCAAGTGTACCTCATAACAGGCCACTTTATTAGGGAAATATCATGGTCAAAGGTCACAGGTGTCAAGCTCTAGTCCTCAGGGCCGCGTTCCAATATGTTTTCCAAGTTACCCTCGTTAAGTGCACCTGCGTGAAAAGTTTTAGCCACTTTCACGTCCTGCAGGAGCTAAAACTTTTCACGCAGGTGCACTTAACGAGGGAATCACACGGACACTCCATTAGGTACACCGCCATTTTCAAGTGTACCTCATAACAGGCCACTTTATTAGGGAAATATCATGGTCACAGGTGTCAAGCTCTAGTCCTCAGGGCCGCGTTCCAATATGTTTTCCAAGTTACCCTCGTTAAGTGCACCTGCGTGAAAAGTTTTAGCCACTTTCACGTCCTGCAGGAGCTAAAACTTTTCACGCAGGTGCACTTAACGAGGGAATCACACAGACACTCCATTAGGTACACCGCCATTTACAGGTGTACCTACGTCACTGGGACACTAGATGGTGCCACACCCGCCCTCACCCCCACTTTCTGATAACCCTAACCCTAACCCTAGATCTAGCTCTAACCCTAACCCTAGCTCTAGCTCTAGCTCTAGCTCTAGCTCTAGCTCTAGCTCTAACCCTAACCCTAACCCTAACCCTAGATCTAGCTCTAACCCTAGCTCTAACCCTAACCCTAACCCTAATTCTAACCCTAGCTCCAGCTCTAACCCTAACCCTAGCTCTAACCCTAACCCTAATTCTAACCCTAGCTCCAGGTCTAACCCTAGCTCTAACCCTAACCCTAACCCTAACCCTAATTCTAACCCTAGCTCCAGCTCTAACCCTAACCCTAACCCTAACTCTAACCCTAGATCTAGCTCTAACCCTAACCCTACTCTAACCCTAACCATAGCTCCAGCTCTAACCCTAGCTCTAACCCTAATTCTAACCCTAGCTCCAGCTCTAACCCTAACCCTAGATCTAGCTCTAACCCTAACCCTAGCTCCAGCTCTAACCCTAACTCTAACCCTAACCCTAGATCTAGCCCTAACCCTAACCCTAACCCTAACCCTAGATCTAGATCTAGATCTAGCTCTAGCTCTAACCCTAACCCTAACCCTAATTCTAACCCTAGCTCCAGCTCTAACCCTAGCTCTAACCCTAACCCTAACCCCTAGATCTAGCTCTAACCCTAACCCTAGCTCTAGCTCTAACCCTAACCCTAACCCTAACCCTAACCCTAGATCTAGCTCTAACCCTAACCCTAATTCTAACCCTAGCTCCAGCTCTAACCCTAACCCTAGCTCTAACCCTAACCCTAATTCTAACCCTAGCTCCAGGTTTAACCCTAGCTCTGACCCTAACCCTAACCCTAATTCTAACCCTAGCTCCAGCTCCAGCTCTAACCCTAACTCTAGCTCTAACCCTAGATCTAGCTCTAACCCGCCATTTACAGGTGTACCTACGTCACTGGGACACTAGATGGTGCCACACCCGCCCTCACCCCCACTTTCTGATAACCCTAACCCTAACCCTAGACCTAGCTCTAACCCTAACCCTAGCTCTAGCTCTAGCTCTAGCTCTAGCTCTAGCTCTAACCCTAACCCTAACCCTAACCCTAGATCTAGCTCTAACCCTAGCTCTAACCCTAACCCTAACCCTAATTCTAACCCTAGCTCCAGCTCTAACCCTAACCCTAGCTCTAACCCTAACCCTAATTCTAACCCTAGCTCCAGGTCTAACCCTAGCTCTAACCCTAACCCTAACCCTAATTCTAACCCTAGCTCCAGCTCTAACCCTAACCCTAACTCTAACCCTAGATTTAGCTCTAACCCTAACCCTAGCTCTAACCCTAACCCTAGCTCCAGCTCTAACCCTAGCTCTAACCCTAATTCTAACCCTAGCTCCAGCTCTAACCCTAACCCTAGCTCTAACCCTAACCCTAGATCCAGCTCTAACCCTAACCCTAGCTCCAGCTCTAACCCTAACTCTAACCCTAACCCTAGATCTAGCCCTAACCCTAACCCTAACCCTAACCCTAACCCTAACCCTAGATCTAGATCTAGATCTAGATCTAGATCTAGCTCTAGCTCTAGCTCTAACCCTAACCCTAATTCTAACCCTAGCTCCAGCTCTAACCCTAACCCTAGCTCTAACCCTAACCCTAACCCTAGATCTAGCTCTAGCTCTAACCCTAACCCTAACCCTAGCTCTAGCTCTAGCTCTAACCCTAACCCTAGATCTAGCTCTAACCCTAGCTCTAACCCTAACCCTAATTCTAACCCTAATTCTAACCCTAGCTCCAGCTCTAACCCTAACCCTAGCTCTAACCCTAACCCTAACCCGCCCTCACCCCCACTTTCTGATAACCCTAACCCTAACCCTAGATCTAGCTCTAACCCTAACCCTAACCCTAACCCTAGCTCTAGCTCTAGCTCTAGCTCTAGCTCTAACCCTAACCCTAACCCTAGATCTAACTCTAACCCTAGCTCTAACCCTAATTCTAACCCTAGCTCCAGCTCTAACCCTAACCCTAGCTCTAACCCTAACCCTAATTCTAACCCTAGCTCCAGGTCTAACCCTAGCTCTAACCCTAACCCTAACCCTAATTCTAACCCTAGCTCCAGCTCTAACCCTAACCCTAACCCTAACTCTAACCCTAGATCTAGCTCTAACCCTAACCCTAGCTCTAACCCTAATTCTAACCCTAGCTCCAGCTCTAACCCTAACCCTAGCTCTAACCCTAACCCTAGATCCAGCTCTAACCCTAACCCTAGCTCCAGCTCTAACCCTAACTCTAACCCTAACCCTAGATCTAGCCCTAACCCTAACCCTAACCCTAACCCTAGATCTAGATCTAGATCTAGATCTAGATCTAGATCTAGCTCTAACCCTAACCCTAATTCTAACCCTAGCTCCAGCTCTAACCCTAACCCTAGCTCTAACCCTAACCCTAACCCTAACCCTAGATCTAGCTCTAACCCTAACCCTAACCCTAGCTCTAGCTCTAGCTCTAGCTCTAGCTCTAGCTCTAGCTCTAACCCTAACCCTAGATCTAGCTCTAACCCTAGCTCTAACCCTAACCCTAATTCTAACCCTAATTCTAACCCTAGCTCCAGCTCTAACCCTAACCCTAGCTCTAACCCTAACCCTAATTCTAACCCTAGCTCCAGGTTTAACCCTAGCTCTGACCCTAACCCTAACCCTAATTCTAACCCTAGCTCCAGCTCTAACCCTAACCCTAGCTCTAACCCTAACCCTAGATCTAACTCTAACCCTAGCTCTAACCCTAATTCTAACCCTAGCTCCAGCTCTAACCCTAACCCTAGATCTAGCCCTAACCCTAGATCTAGCTCTAACCCTAATTCTAACCCTAGCTCCAGCTCTAACCCTAACCCTAGCTCTAACCCTAGATCTAGCTCTAACCCTAAGCTTTAGGGAGGTGTATGGTCACATGGGGCAGCACACGAGCAACTGTGTTGCAAATCCTCTATGATAAAAACTATAGGCTCCACTGAGATTCGAACCCGTGTCGCTGGGGTGAGAGCCCAGAGCACTAACCACTACACTATGGAAGCCTCGCTCACATTCCCCGGAATAATAATGGTTTTATGGAGTAGCTCAAGCAAATAGACCGTTTTTGCGCCACGGACCGGTAACGTGTCAGAAATATTTTCACATTTATGATAAATATATAAATACGATGAAATAAAAATGATACGACTATTTCTTTCTTTTAGTAGTTTTTTTTTAGTTTTTCCTTGCTCTCTTGGGAGCATAAGATCAGGGGATGCTTTGAGAATAATTGCCACGGCCGCGGCGCAGTTCGCTGTTCCATTTTCAGGTGTACCGAAGAACTTGATGCATTTTTTGGACGTGTCAAGAATGTGTGTTTGACTACTTGCTCTTTATTTTGGGGGACACCAACACATATTACACAACGTAAAACACATACATAGTGTCATATAAAGCAGTTAACCAAATGTCACATTTTTGTTTTCAAAAAAATAAAAACAAGGAATAAAACACCAGACAAGTTTTAACAGGTTTTTAATGTTTATTAAAATAAAAATAATAATACAAGTAAATTTCAAACCAGCACTCTAATGTGAAATTGCAGTAGATATACATACTGTCATATAAAGCAGTTAACCAAATGTCTGATTTTTATGTTTTAATTGGCGAATATAAAAACAAGGAATAAAACACCAGACAAGTTTTAACATAAATGTTTATTAAAAATAATAATATTAAAAGTAAATTTCAAACCAGCAATCTAACGTGAAATTGCAGTAGCGTATATATGTATACACGTCATTTAAAAACTACTATAAGCATTACAAAACTTTACTATAGTGTTTACCAGCTCAGTGGCCTAGCGTTAGAGTGTCCACCCTGAGACTGGGAGGTTGAGGGTTCAAACCCCAGCCGGGTCATACCGGTGACTATAAAAATGGTACTCATTTCTTCCCTGCTTGGCACTCAGTGTAAGGGGTTGAAATGGGGCTCTGCTGCTGCTCACGACCATTTTAACTTATAAAATCAAGATGACCCAAAGAGAAGAAGAATCTCCCCGTTTTTGCATAACGGAGGGCGCATCCCTTCATGCAAGAAAGATAGCCGGTAGCTTGGAGAAAACGTGCATAAAAGAAGTGGTGTTTCGGTGAGTGGTTCCTTGGCAAATCGTAAATCGACATTCTGGACTACTAGGAGAGAGACGCAACACCTTCACTGACTGATCCGTTGATGCATGGGAAGGAAGGCAGTTGACCCGTTGACTCGTTCGCGAACGGCAAAGTCCCGATTCGTTCCCTCACTGATCCGTTCTCGCGATGAACTGGAAAGGCAAATCACTCACTCTCTGACTCGTTCACTCACGGATCCGTTCTGTTGGCGAACGGGAAATGCAATTCACCACTCGTTCGTGGACAGGAAGTTACGTCATTTTCTTCTTTTTGGTTTACGGCGAGGTGGCACCAGCTTCAATGTGCATTACCGACACCTGCTGGTTGGTGTCATATGAACTGAAAAAAGAACGAATCACTTCGTTCTTTTGAACGAATCGTTCACTCATGAGTCAACACTATTATAAACACCAGCTTAACTACGGAAATGAGTTAATATAGCCACAGTGTTTGAACACTTAAACAGCGACATAAAGACAGAGAGCAGGTCTAACTCTGTCAACATAGGCAGCCGTGTGATTACGCAATCCTCAGAGGAGGCTAGACAGGAAGTTGGCTCCTCCGAGCGATTCGTCTTCGGTTTTAAAATAACTATAAAAATTCTGCGATTTTGGTTCAAAATGATACAAAACTATTGAAATTAAAAGGAAAATGACTTTATAATAAAAACAATTGAATTTGTTTTTCCCCTTTTCATGATGGCAGGGTAGCCTCCCTAGCCTCCTTGATGGGGGGGGGGGGTCTTTTTGTATCTGTTAAAGTGGCCCCTAGTGGCCCTTAGAAAGCATGTGCTTCATTTCTCAGCATTATGTTCTCTGTCCAAGTCTACTTTTTTGCTTGAATGGGCTCTCCTTCTCGTTGGCGAAATGACACGTCGTCTCCTCACAATAGGAATCTATGGAGATAGATGGAGGACCTTGCTACTGTTTTCTATTGTGTGTGACAAAAAGAGGGGGGCACGAGCCTGAGAGAGGAGACAGGATGAACAGCCTGTTTGTCAGGTGTTGTTACTCACATTAGTCACGTAAAAAAACAAAGGAACGAAAGAGCGTCGGCCGACAAAGAGCATGCGGCCTCCGCTCGGTGTCACCCGATCTCTTCGATGTCAATGCGCGGCTAGATAAGTGTGTGCGAGTGTTTAGAAGGGGAAAGAGGGCGCCTCATTGGCTGCCATGCTTGGGTCAAGCCAAGGTCAGGACGTGCGTGATGGATGGAGCTGGAGGCCACAGCCCTTGCAGCCATCCTCTCGCCTCTCTGGGCCTCAACCCTGATAATGAAGCGGCCTCCCTTCTTCACATGTCTTTGTGTGGTCGCGTCGGGCCGAGCAGGACCGCTCGGTGGAGAAGATTCCAACTCGGCCAGAAGCGCAGGATGATCTACAAGGTGAGTTGTGGACCGGCCAGTCATCCTTTAACACCTAACCTCTGCTAGTTTCCATCTCTCATGCCTTGCCGCTGTTGCTTAACAACCTAAGAAAAAAAAAAAAACATACACATTAGATGGCAAAAGTGTACCTAATGAGGTGTCCAGCAGGGCCAAGCAAGCCAGTGGTCACATGATGTCATCTTTGTCATCACCTTCTCCCCGTCTCTCCCTCCATCATACTGTCAATGGCTCTATAGGCTGGCCGCCTTTATCGGCATACTGAGACGCACGTCTGTCGATGGAGGAATTCATTTTGGCTGCCAATCACAACAGGGGAGTGGTCAATGAGCGCACATGTGCCAATACCTCGACAACCCTGATGACTGACTTCTGTCTGGTCTTTTTTTTTTCTTTCTGTCTGCTACTGCTACCTGACTAACTTTCTGTTGCGTGTTAAGAATTGCTAGCGTGAGGAAAAGTAATTTAGGTGACCGCAGATGGACGATGACTTGGTCGCCATTAGAGAAAATGAGAATAACTGAACACAATTTGGGTTGTTTCTGAATATAAATTGTTGATGAATGGAAATCATTATGTCCTTGCTAAATAATACATGGGCACTCACAATTTGGCAAGTTCAAGCCACAGCTGGACACATTATGGTCTTCATTATGCAATTTTGAGAATACCAAATATATATCGATATAATTATATACATCTCTATATCTATCTGTTTCATCATGAACAATTATTATTTGTATATCATAAGTCTAATGACACTTGCCTTAATTCAAATTTTGCAAATTACCATGACCCAGATGACTAAGAAAACAAACAGTGCGTGCTTTATTATTTATACTTATCTGCTGGTGCGCTGAGTCAATTGCCCTTGATACTGAAAATAAACAAAAAACATTTTAGATTCGCTCTATGGATAACTCATGATTCGATATTGTGACTATATGGGGCGCACAATATCACTATGGTATCAATATACTGTCAGAATTTAATATCAATGATATCAATATATTGTCAGAATTTGATATCAATATATTGTCCGAATTTTTATTTATACAATATATTGTGACTAAATGGGGCGCACAATATCACTATGATATCAATATATTGTCAGAATTTGCTATCAATAATATCAATATCAGTGACGTGCTGTGAGGTTCATGACTGGGGAGGCACTGACGTCACCTCCCCCCCCCACCCGGTAAAATTTGTCCGGGACCTAACCGTCACAAAAAAGGTTGGGGAACGCTGCTCTAGTGTGGCTTATTCATTATTTAATTCGAACTATTTGAGTTAAAATCTCATATAAGCAGTCTTCCCACATAAAAACGCTCAATAAAGCACATGAAATCAAAAAGTTGTTTTCGATCGTGCCTACCACTCCGTTTGCTCCAAAGTCCCGTTGTCCGAATCAAACCTTTTAACTCCGGAGTTGCTCTTCCTTTACTGATGACCTCCTGTAATCGTCCATTGTAAAACGAAATGTAAAAACGGAATTAAACAAACAAAACGAATGTAAAACGAAACAAATGCACGACTGCTCCTCAGCTGTTCACTGTAAATTTGAACTGGAGATCTCTTATTCTACAGGTAGGCGCATGAAGCATCCCGGGATCACTAGCGCCCCCTGTCATAGGTCTGGAGAACCTTTTTTCTGTACCGTCCGTAAGGTCTCTTTTCAAAGCCGTTTTGTTCATCTAAAAGAAACACGACGCTACAGACAGATGACAAAAATCACTCGATATTGTATACATCAGCTTAACTACGGAAATAAGTTAATATAGCCACAGTGTTTGAACACTTAAACAGCGATATAAAGACAGAGAATGCATAGCCTGTCAACATAGGCAGCCGTGTGATTACGCAATCCTCAGAGGAGGCTAGGCAGGAAGTTGGCTCCAACGAGCGAATCGTCTTCGGTTTTAAAATATATATAAAAATTCTGCGATTTTGGTTCAAAATTATACAAAACTACTGAAATTAAAAGGAAAATTACTTTATTATAAAAACAATTGAATTTGTTTTTCCCCTTTTCATGATGGCAGAGGAGGCGTGGCCTCCCTTGCCTCCTCTGACCGCGCGTCCCTGGTCTATCAATATGTATTTACTGAACGCCAAAACTTTTGAAGAAGAAAAAAAAACATGCATCCGTCTACTTTAAACCCATTTGTGCATTTAGCGCCCCCACAAACAGAACGGGAGAAATTAAGTACTGCCCGTTTCTTTAGCGTGTTGTAAACTATTGATACTTGCCGTCAGTGTATCGAATATTTATTCCAACTGAGGGTGCAATAATATATTGCAATAAATAATATACTGAGCTAATACATAAATACACAAGCCACTTTTTCAGTCCGTCTAATGGGATGGACAATGTCAGCGAGATAATAATTTAATAAAGTTTGCATTATTCTGGCCTTTATTTTTCGGGTAACATATTGCGCAAGTGTACCTAATTAAGTGACCAGTGAAAACGTAAAATCAACATACCGTTTTCAAAGAATGTTACTATCTCTGCAAAATGTATAAATAATTACAGAACAAACTATAGTTTTATTTTTAATTTGAGCCAAATGAACAATTCAACATTTTAGGTTTTGCGGTGCATTTATATTAAAAAATAAACCTTAATCTCCACCACGCTGAAATCTAATTTAAAATTTTTCTTTTCTGCTTTGATAGCTATATTACCAAATATAGAGTTTAAACCACATCATTTCCATCAAAAACAGGACAAGTCAATCTCTAATCAGTCCTCCACCAAGGCTTTAATGGTTCATCTGTCATCATGTACGTGTTTATTGGTGGAGCCTAATGGGAACCATCGGCTGCATCACTCATGTTGTGGAAGTGCACGTAAAAAAGTTTCTGTTGGACAGCTCGTATCAAGTCTGCTGTGGTGTTTTGGTCAAACAGGTCCTCGGAGGTGGACTGTGACTTGTTATTCAGGTGCTTGTTTGACCAGTGTGGTCTGTTGTTTGAGCCTGAGTGTATGTGTGTGTGTGTGTGTGTGTGTGTGTGTGTGTGTGTGTGTGTGTGTGTGTGTGTGTGTGTGTGTGTGTGTGTGCGTGCTGTGCGTGGGCGTGCTGTGACAACAAACTCAGAGTGTGACCGTGGGATGACCCAAGGCTTTCTTTTGGGGGGTCATCTGCGATTCCAATTCCCTCACTTGTCTCCACGGGCCCCGGAGAGAACTCAGCGAGGCCTATACTTAAAAGTACTTTCTGATGACAAAGTTATTATTTTAACTTCAACTTTTTTCTCAACACGGGTGGAATGCTATTTTAATTACTGCATGTATTTATTTGTAAAATTATATATAGATACTGTGCATTAGTTAGATTTTTTTTAAATAATGCTGAAATCGGAGCAATTTAATTGTTTGCCAAGTTTCAACGAAGCAAATGAGGAATGTTTGCAAAGAGAGAACTCCAAAATAAACAATGCTGCGAGCTAAATATAGTCCATTTGAGTCACTATATAATAATAAAACTATCTTAATAATGACAATAATATATTAAATAAATAAATACATATTTCCATATATATTTTGATTATAAAAAGTGGCGACAAATTAGGTAAATGACGTTATTCATTCGGGATTAAAGAAAAACTAGGTAAAATGCTATATTAGTCCTACAGCGGGGAAACGTGCTTTAAAAATGATATAAAATAAGATATTACGTTACCAAATTCCTTCTTAAAAAATATTTCTATACGAATACGAATCGTAAATATAAAACAAACACTCGTAATATTATCATATTTGAAATCGCGTACCCGGCAATCTTACCGTTCTAAAAATACCTTATTTAAGGTCAATTATTTATGAAGAAATTGTTCAGACCGTCATTCGAATTAAATAAGATCATAAAAAAATTCTGCATCTTTTTTCCCCGCACAAACAATAATACGCATGTGAACACAATTAGCACACGAATACTTCCAAGCAAGCGGACATCACCCGCGTTCAATATATTGGGGAAATATTTCATATGAACAAAAGGCAGAAGAACTTACAATGTTGCGTGTTTTTGCTGCGTCCCGTCCCCAGCAGGTCTCCACAGCTCCAAGAGAGCCAATCCTGCAGGTGGATCCAGGTTCAGGTGAACTACGCTCATTAATCATGCTTCTTTGGGCGTTTTTTTGCCCTTTTATGGGAGAATGGACTCGCATGCTGCACGCCAGGAATTAAAACAATTAGGAAAAAAACGAGGGACTGGTGCGAGGCGGGGCAGAGAAAAGACGCAGGGTCTAAAAACAAGAAAGAAAGACAGCAGCATTTGAGGAAATCTGACTTTTCGCACATAAAATTTGTTTTAAATGAGATGACGTAAGCACCTCTGCAACTTTTCACCGTCCCTCTTGTCCCTCTTGGCGTGGATGATGACACTGCCACGCAAGTTTGAACGCTGAGGAGCAAACGCTGACAGGGCCCAGTGGGGCTGCATCCTTGTCGATATCCTAACCTCCATGTTTGGATCAATACTCTTTATTTTTTTCGTCAGCCCTCCCTCTACCCTTGCTTCAATAAGGTTGTCATCGCAAATGACAGCAAAATAATATTACATCTCACGGGAGCGCGCACGGCTGCGTGCATTCAAGTGCGTACTTCCTGGTTTAAATTACAAATATGACGTCATCGTGCAGGGGAGAAATTAACACCACGTGGAACTTTTAAGAGGTCTAACCTCACTTTAATAATCCCATGTTTGACCCGTAAACGTTTGTGCTTGGTTAAATATACAAACAAATAGAAGCCCGCAACGCGTGCCTTGGTAAACTGATAAAACTCAGCATCCCGATCACCCGTGAACGCACCATGCAACTCTCACACAAGACTTTCACACAATGTGCGTAATGATGTGCATTATGATGATTGTTGTGACTTTGGCACATTTGACGTACAGTCCAAAGAAGTTAATACTGCACATTTTCAGATTTACAATACACAATAGAAAAGACAATTAGAGCCCGTCCATTTTGCCCACCAGTCCAAAAAGTGCATGAGTTCCTCCAAAATGTACTTTTGGTAATGCAGGAGTTTGGCTATTAGCTTTGGGGATGAGGCAAGTGGCTTTTAATTGGAACAGTAAGGGTCCGCCCCAGTGGAGGACACCGTGGAGGAAGGAGGGGAAGGGGTTGAAGGAGCCGAAACCGACTTTTCCGACGCGGCGTCGTCCAGTTTCTCCTGGAGGTGCTCGCCAGGGTCAGAGGTCACGGCCTTGACCGGGAGCAGCCCTTCTTTCTCTCGTTTCTTCTGCTTCATCCTTCGGTTCTGGAACCAGATTTTCACTTGAGTCTCATTCAGCTGCAGCGTAGCGGCGATCTCCACGCGCCGCGCTCGGGTCAGATACTTGTTAAAGTGGAACTCCTTCTCCAACTCGGTCAGTTGTTTGGTGGTGAAGTTGGTCCGCACCGTGTTGGGCTGACTTCCGTAGCCGTACTCACCTGACCTCCCTAAAGGTGGAGAAAAGTGGGAATTTTTGAGGGAAGACATTGGACAGAACATTATAACATGATTTGTTATTTATATCTTATATGATGACTAAACGGTTTGAATTGAATAATCACATGACATTGCCCTCAGTCTCAAGCATACCGCACAGAATCTAACATTAGGTACACTTGCACAATACTATGAAACTGCAAAAAAAAAAAAAATACAGCAGCTATTTATAAACCTCGTTTGTATATGTTCCCTGCAAATGTAGTATTTTTGACGTGCATGTTTGCATGGGAACTATTTGACACATATAGTGCAGTCTCTTGGAAACGCATATATTTATGTGCATGTCAATAAGTAAACCAAATAGCCGCATAAGAGACCCACCTGTTTTAGGAGGATTCCTCTTGACTTTCATCCAATCGAAGGTCTGTGCATTGGAGGCTCCCTCGGACAGAGGAGAGCAGCATCCCTCCAGGTGAGCCGCATGCAGAGGAGACAGAGGGTTCGAGCACCCGGGGAAGGGGGTGGCTTGCTCGTGCCCGCCTCCGTAGGCCGGGTGGGCATACTGCAGTTGACCCATAGGGGCTGCACTGTAATTCTGGCGATGTTGCGCCACCACTGACGTGGAAAGGTTACCCGAGTACACGAGCGGGCCGCACTGTGGAAACCCCGCGGTGGAGTCTACTTCCTGGCCGAGCGCGTAATGGTTGTAGGACGCGCAGAAACTTTGCGCGCCGTAGCCGGAGCTGCAGGTTGGGTGCGCGCCGTAAGCGAGCCCCAGATTCCCCGCGGGGGACTGGTAGGAGCCCGGCTGCTGGTGCTGGTGCTGTTGGTCGTCCGGGGAAGCCCTGCTCGCCATGAAGCGCTCATCCGCGCCGCAGTTGTTCACCGTCACGGCGCACGACTGGAAAGTTGTAATCCCGTGATCCGGGTGGAAAGCTCTCACGGAACACGACCCACCCTCACTGCTCATGACCGAATAATCTAAGAAAGTGCTCATTGTAGCATGTTTGAGTCCAGGGAGCGCCTGGAGCACCTCTGATCTCTCCTCTCTTACCCCGAGTGACCGTGCCAACATTTACCTATACGCTGATATCAAGAGGAGGGCGGGGAGGGGGTTAAAGGGGGGGCATTGACCAACATCAATGAACGGGTGTGGTCACGTGGGTCCGGGTCAGCCAGTGAGACACTTGAGCTTATCCTCTCAGCCGCTGACAGATTGCTGTTTGAGTGGCTATTTAAATTCCAGCCGCTCGTCGATCAAGGTGACGCGTCATGCACTTACGCATTGGCCGAGCAAACAATGAAGCTGGGTGGCAGACGGCGGCGGACGGCGGACGGGGTTGCATGCACGGGACGCTCGGGGATGCTCCAAAGCGGAGGTGTGCACTCTGACCCCAGGTAGGCTACAAGCCGTTTTTTTTTTAGGGGAGGCAATCATGCGTGATGTCATTAAATCGTGTCATTCTAAGGGAGGAACTATTTTTTTCTGGATGAATGAATGTGTCAATGTGTGTCACTGCCAGAGGCTATCAGTGTCCCATTCCGATGCCAAATGTTTCACGCTTTAACACTGCGAGGGATTTACTCAGCAAATATTGTCACAGCGGGGCAAGAGAGGGCAAATGTTTCACTCCATTGACACCCAAAAGAAGCCAGCGGAGGATAATGGCGTTGCTCTCATGACTTTGTTTTCTCATTAGGGTCACATTTATCTGCATATCAGACTTGTTGGAAGGTTGAGGAAACGGCGAGATTCACTAATAGAATGTGCTATTAATTCAGTTTCCTCTCAGGGTCAACTCTGACTTAACTTACACGGTGTATGTATTCATTATGGCGTGATCAAATGGAGTGATAATGCGTGGCCAGCGGTGGTGTTCGCGCATAGCCTGTGGCTTGATTACCCTGTTAAAAAGTTCATCAAATGAAGCTGCTGGGGAAATAAATTAATGGTTGTGGAGATTGTCTGGTGGGAAGAGAGAGTGGGAGTGAGTGGGAGTGGGAGCAGACCGGAGGGCAAGCTCTTGACTGAGAGAAAAAAAAGGGAGGGGGAGCGGGGGGCGTGAATGAGGGGAGCCATTGGGATGAATGAGCGCCTTCAGTGGTCAAATGTAGCATTACACCTAAAATGAAAATAATATTTCAGTGAAGATTGCAACATCGAACAAAAAACGTAACATATGAAGTCATGCGTATCACAATTCGGTGCAGCTGCACAAACTAGCACATCTATAGTAACAATATAGCACAATGTAGTGCGATGCAATATTTATGTATATACGCACATATAGTATATAGTATGTTCATACATTTTCCAAAATGCATGACGTAAACTTGTAAGCAAAGCTAGCACTCAATAGCCTACTCTAATTCCCTTCCCCCTCCCACCTCGCCTCTGACATCCCATCTGCAGCAAAGAGCATGCGTGGGCGCGGAGAATGGTGCATGTCAGGGGAGCCAGCCACCAGCAGGCCACGCAGCTCTCTGCGCTCTTTGTGTGAGCACATGTGTGCACAGAAAAGACGCGTTGTCTCGGAATGATTTGGTTATGGACACCAATACTGCAGGGCTCCCCCACCGCAGTTTTTTCCCCGAGTCTACATCTGTTTTTAACACACAAAAGAGAGCATATACACTCTGTTGATTTTTTTTTTTTTTTTTGCCACAGATAAGCTGCGTGTTATAAAATCGATCGATGCAACTGGTGGTTGTTGATTTCACGCAGAAAGTTACATCCCGATATTGAACCAAAGTGGGCTATTAAACGATTCCCATAAGTCAACGTAAGTGCAAAGCAATAGAGCAAAGCTATTCATAATCATCATATCGAATCCCAATATTTCACTTGACGGCTTAAGAAAATAATCCTAGAAAATAATGATAACTATAATAAAATAATGAAAATGATACATATACGTTCGAGGGGCACATCTAATAAATTATCCTAGCGGTCTGGTTTGAATTTGATCCCCACACGGGAAGTGAGCAGCTTGCACAGACATGCAACTCCAGCGAGCCGTTGTAGGAGAGCCAGCCTGTTTAAACAGGCCATAAAAATGAATCATTGCCCAACGCGTGGATAGGCTCAGCCCCCTTTAAGCTAAGATATCAGGGAAACCCGCACGAAAATGTAAGTGGGCTTGTATTTGTGAACATTAAGTCACAATTGGGCTCCTTAATGTTCGTCCCATTCATGCCACAGCGGTGATTTATGAGGTCCTGGAGGCAAACATGGCTCGGCTGTTTGCTTGCAGCATGCACCGTGTCAAGAGCTTGGCCATGCGAAATCCAAATGTATTTCAATGTTAAAAATATTTTGTATTTTATATATATTATTATAATATATATACTATATTATTATGATACATATATATATATATATATACTATATATATATATATATGTATTATAATATTATATATATATATATATATATATATATATATATATATATATATAAGCACACACACTTCATTACCAACCTGTTGTTCAATTTGCATAATCTCCACTATTGTATTATAGTGCGCATTTTCTACGATAATTAATTAATTAACAAAGCGACATTAATAAGACTCAAAACACGAAACAAAAGATTGTAGCAAGTTAATTGTATTCTAACAAAAATAGTCAAGACATTGGAAGCTATACAAAAATAAAAATGACCAGTTTCCATATAGGCCGGATATTGTTGAATTTTCACACACATCCATAACAGTTTTCACCCTCCGTCCGAAAAAAAATAAGAAAAAGAAATTTTTTATGGTCGTTACAGTCCTCATCCGTGATTTACGTTCATCCTTACCGTCCCATAAAATGCGCGCCGAAGATACAAAGACGTGAGTTAAGCCTGAAAAGAAAAACTAGTCGTGATTGATTTGTGTTAATAATTGAGATTTTGCAGGTCGATTGTTGTTAGAGATTCCGAAAAAAAATAGAAAGTATCTGCAGCAATGTCCACGGGACTGTCCAGCGATTCAGACAAGCTCGGCGAGGCAGCGTCGGAGAGTTGCAAGCAGGAATCCGACGAGAAAGCTTGGAAGTCGTGTATAGAAACATCCAAAGCTGGGGGACTGTCGCCATTGTCCGGCACGGATGCCGAGCCTGGGCCCATTGTTGACACGCAGCCCGGAACAGTGGGTGACGGGTTGGGAAAATGTTTCAGATTTTTCTCATTGCTGTTCAGCGGTGCAGCAGCAAAGCTCGCCGAGCTGCTATTGTGGACCTGCTGCGTGGATTCCAGATTGTTGTTGTGAAAGGAGAAAGTGTCTCTCTCCAGCAGGGCCCCGCTTTGCTCGTACGGGGGGCCCTCGTCGTCATCGTCGCTGTGCATTCCGTCCTCCCCGCCGCCGGGACCCTTGCCCGCGTCCCCGTTGTGGTTCTCCTTGCTCTGCGTCTGCCGCTTGTGTTTCATACGCCGGTTCTGGAACCACACTTTGACCTGCCGCTCGGTCAGATCGAGCAGGGCCGCGATCTCCACCCTCCTGGGTCGGCACAAATACTTGTTGAAGTGGAATTCCTTCTCCAGCTCCAGCAACTGCGTGTTAGTGTAGGCTGTCCTCAGCCGGCGGGAGCCGCCGCTTATCCCTCCGCCTTCCGCGACCTCAGGCGAGCCTGCAGAACCGGGAAGGAACCGTTACACAAGGAGGCACAATATATGCGATAAGAGTGGCTGGAGAAAAACAAATGCACGCTCAGATATTCGCTAAAAAATCTATAATGTCTCGCCTGTTTTTATCTAGCATGAGCGTGGACGTAAACACTTAAAAAAAAAAAAAAAAGCTCCACGCAGGGAGTGGGACACTAATGAATGCTGCAACTGCCTTCCACGGCAACGGAACTCCATCACTCTTCATTACTGTCACACATCAAAAGTGTGACCGGGGGAATAAATCAGAGCAAACTTTAACCAAACTTTTTCTGCAAGCTTCCCCACGACCCACTAAAATACTAGCATCGCATTTGAACAATAATATAAATGTCTCCCTCGTAAAAAAAAAAAAGCCAATAATAACATAACCCACCTTTTGGGGAGAAGCAAACGGGCCCATTAGTAGATAAAGTGGTTGCGGTGGACGTGGGCAGGTGGTTCCGCTTGGAGGCTTTCTTCTCCCGCATCCACGGGTACTCCGGAGGCAGTGAGGCGGTGGGCAGCGGGCTGCATCCGTCGGGGCTGTGTCTCGGGCGGCCGTGGCGCGGATGGCTGCCCGGGTTGAGGCTGGGGATGGTCTGCTCGAAGGGAGGAGGAATCAGTGTCGAGCTCTTGATTGATGAACTTTGAAATGAATCAGCGACAGGGGGGAAAGATGTCAGGCACTCAGCAAGCGACGGCTGACTATTGATAAATCCGCTCTCTCGCTCGAATTCGTAATTCATCTCCTCTCCCTGCGAGCCCAGGAAAGTTTGCACGCGTTATTGTCGACGAACTCAACGGCCAAGCGAAGACGAAAATCATTCAAAAAATCTCCTGTGATGGCTTCCTCTTCCTATTTCTGTGATTACGGCCGTGTGGAGACCGAGCTACTATGAAACTATTGAATTCATGGAGACAAGGTTGAAATTGGACCGAGTTGCCTGTCACATGATTACCTCTGCCCAATGACAATTTGGGCTTTAATCAAAAGAAGCCACTGACTGCCTGATTGATCCAAAAAGTCTGCTGCTGCTGCTGCCTCACTCAGCCGTGCCACTTTTATTTACATCTTTATCCTCCCGACCGCGCGCCACTCTGAGAAGAGACCCCCACCCGAAAAAAGTGTGTTTTTAAGAATGGATGACTCTCACTATTACAAGGAAGGACCCCAAGCTTAGGGCGCGCGGATTCGTGCGCTCCTCTTTCTCGTATTGTTTGAGGATGTCAGGCGAGAACGCCCCCAACACCCGCGCGCGCGCACACGCACACGCTCACACATTCAACAGACCCCAAAAGTGCTATTAAGACTTCTTCAGTGAATCCTGTACGTCTGACGTCTATGGAGAAATACATGAAGACGAGCAGCAAAAAAAAAAAAAAAAAAAAAAAAAATTAAATGTAGTGACATTTCTAGGCCATTACGCAACATAACATTTGAACAAAATATGCACACTCACATTTTGACACAAAATCCCATTTTCACCTTTGTGCAAACACAATGTTTAACACATGTGCGATAGCTCCTTTTACAGCTAACCTAATTTTTGTTTGTACTATTAGCGCTTTTTAAATGCCTGTAAATGCAATAAAGGCGTCCACAGTGTACTTTCAAGCTATAAAAGTAATGACCAAAATGGTCATCAACAGCATTAAAAACGAATAATTTGCTCCGTTATTACTGAACGTCTCTCCCCTGCTGCGACTTTGCTTTATTGTCCTTCCAAAGTCATCTGTGAAAGCCACGTTTTTTGGAATGCTTCCACCCCCTTAAACACACCAAGGTATATTTCCATCGAAAGAAAAATATGACTTGGTGAGTATACGAGAGAGGAAGAAGTGGTGTAGGTCTCTCTCAGTTTGTTGCTTATATACCAAACAAAGAGTGCTGGAAGCCTGCGCGCGATCAATCTTACTCGCCAAAAGGTCTGACAGCTCGGTGCCCTCACAACACATTTAAGGCTTCTAACTCTCCCCCGGATCAAATGCAGCCAGGAAGCGGCGAGAAACACTGGTCGCTCAGATTAGAACCATTTTCTGCACCTTCTAGCCCGAGCTGTCGCTGGAGGGATGTTTTAAAAGATAAATAAGAATCGGACAAGGCGTGTGCGTATTTCCTTGCGGGGGGAAGGCAGTGAACACACCACGGGTGAGTATCGAGAATGTATTCACCTGGATTTTATCGGGCTTATCTCGAACTGGAACGTGATTTAGAAACTTACATGGAGATTTTTTTTCACATATCGAAGCATTTTAGTGTGGGGAAGGTTGCCATAGGGAAGTTTGGAATTACGCACAGGCTTTGTGTAACGAAAGGAGTGGGTGGAGGCTTTTTTTCCTGGTGAGCCTACACGTATTGCAACAAGAGCGATTTATCACACGGATGTGAATATATTGCAAAACAGGGTTTATACTTTCGGTTTAAATGGAGCCAAGGTGGCACATATGGGTCAAATCAGTGCCTCGTGCGAATGCACAAGTCCAGCTTTGACACACCATGGTTCAATTGTTCCAGGGTTCCCTGCTCACCATATGTCATGGCTGCTAATGCCCTGTTATATCAATCATATTCAGATTGAAAATGATTTTTTTTAGCGGGGGTGACATGATCGAGGATTTAAAAAATATATTTGCACAATAAAAAAAATTGTTTGGGGGAAGCACTATATGAGATTGCAATTTTTTTTCATGAGCACAAACATGGGCTTACATTGTCTATTTAGAACACTTTTTTTTCTTTTTAAAGTAATACTCAAAGGGATTTCACCCCGAATCGTTTTCATTTTAAATGTTGCAAAGAAATTCTAACTGTAATTTAATTCCCTTTAGCCATCATCCTAACGATGCATTTGGACTTTTCGCTACGAATTCACTTGGTGCTCTGGCCACATTTGACCGACTCGAAACATATTCAGGGACATTAGTTTTCCAACGATTTCTCATTTATATTGTTGTCTACTTGCAGGGCCTTGCTGAAGGGTCCGGCGCCTGACATTTTTATTATTATGGATGTGCCCACGCGGATGAGATGAGAGGAGGGAAGAAGCAGGCCACCCGAGAGTTTTCTTCACGTCTCATCAGGAAGAGAGGGAAATAAATTATGCAGCTTTTTTTCTTTTTTGCATGTAACCGCCATTCCCTGTTATTTTTCTGAACGATATTAATGCTACATTTTTGTAAACAAAAATAATTTGCTGCGCATTTAATTATGGGTGGACTTTTTACGGACTACTTTGCTTGGCGAATGTGTAACAATTCTTATTATGTTTTTTTTTTTTCAATAAAAAATAAATATGCATTCTGATGTGAATTAATTTGTATGAATTAAAACAAATATGCTTTGATTGTATTTCTATTGTTTTATTTACTTCTTCGAACTGGAGCAGCATGGAATGTATGAAAGGGGTTTGTCGTGTTTTATCTGTTCAATAACGAAACGACTAAAGTGTATCCTTCCTTCCACCCTTATTGCGTCGACTGATTGATTTGACATTCTGTAGGAAAATTAATAAACACAAAATATTTAATCGAAGAAGAAGGGTGGAAGTGGAGATAAGTTGAAAACGGGAGTTGGGGGGTGGGGGCGGGGTGAACCCAGTGAGCTTCTCGCTAGGGTGTCAAATAATACCAGGACTACTTTTAACACTAAACAAAAATAAATAACATCAGAATGTCCAAATAGAACAACTCAAACAAAAAGGGTTGCATCCTAACCTCGTATACCCTTATTTCGGACAAATGCATTTCTTTCACGTATGCCATATGGATCCTTTCACAAGTGCAACAAAATGCATTTTAAAAAAAACTTCAAATGCGGATAAATAAGCTCACATTTAAAAAAAAACGAATAACATGTTTCATAATACCCTGTTTGAATTTGAAAAAACATTTAAAAATAGATTAAATAGGCATTGGCTCTCGACGTTCTCCTCGAGCCCTCCGAAATGTCTTCAAAAAAAAAGATTATTTATCCTATACGCTACTTCACACATCATCAAACTAAAAGAAACCTTGAGGGGAAAAAAGAGAGCGCGAGTTTGAAATGGTAGACGCAGTGTGCACGCACACAAAGAAAAGACGGTGATGCGGTCCGGAGGTGGCTTCTAGACAATGGGCGGAGTGATACAGACTGCGCCGCGCACCGCTACAGATGAGTCAGTTTGGGCGCCTCCTGGATTCTTCCCTGAGAGTATTGCGGTGTAAGGTCTGTGTACGTGGGCGTGGGATCGCACACGCCGTGGTGCTGACTGCTCCCCATCGTGATTGCTCCATTGTAGTCCATGTTGGAGGACGGCGGGTGCGGGAGGTGCGTGAGCCCAAAAACGGAAGCCCCGGAGTTGGCCATGGGTTCCACGTAACCACCATAAACGGGGCTACCTTGCATGTGCGTGCCGTAGTTGCCCCCCTGCAGGGGGTGCGCGTCATATTCGGGCGTGGCCGAGTCGGGATACCGCTTGTGGGAGTTGTTCAGACCGGAGGGGGGGTATGACGTGGCCATGCCGTACGCGTTTTGATGATTCTTATTGTACGACGTCGGCGACTGGGACTCATAAGGAACACTGTTGACGAGCGAATGCATAGAGCTGAGGTATCCTCCACCGGAAGGGGGGCCCACTGGACTGCGAGGGGACTGCCCCCCAGGGGAAGGCATCATCCCCACACCCTTCTGATCCTTCTTGTATTTCATCCTGCGGTTCTGGAACCAGATTTTGATCTGTCTTTCTGTCAGGTTGAGCAGGTTGGCCATCTCCACCCTCCGAGGTCTGCAAAGGTAGCGGTTAAAGTGGAACTCCTTCTCCAACTCCACGAGCTGGGCGCTGGTGTAAGCCGTCCTGGCCCTCTTGGAGGCGGCCGACCCAGGAGGACTCTTGTCTCCCGGGCAACTCTCCACTGTGAGGGGATGGAGGAGGAGGAGGAGGAGGAGGAGGGTGTCAATCAGTAATCCATTACAGGCAGGATAGTGAGAGTGAAAGCAGAACACAGCTGATAACAAAACTACAGGAGTGTGTGTTTGCTTACTGGATAAATACACTCACGGGCCACAACATGGACATCAACATTTTTTCAGTCACAACACTCTTAAAATGCTCGGTGAGAAATAAATCAATTTTGGTCCAAATGAATGGGGGCATGGCTGTATAAATACAAAACATTACATATATAAAAGCCATATAGTGGGCCACATGGTTTCTTTTTAACATTTCCCCCCGGGCCGCGTATAATGATTTGGTGGGCCGGATCTAACCCCCGTGCCTCAGGTTTGATCCTTATGACTTGCAGCATAAGTATTATAGGAATACGCCTCATTAATGCAGTTCTACACGTTAACCACAAAAATGAGCCCCTGCCTGTCAGTGTCAACTAGAAGGGCGTAATTACACTTGGTGTAACTTCAATTCATGTTCGCACATGTGATGAAAATAACTTTTTGACTTCTGAGTGGAAAAAAAAAAAGTCTCTGCAAATACAAGTGAAGAATAGTAGGCCAGTGTCTCTTTCAGGGTGTCCCTCGCTCCCTCCTCAGTCACACAGTAGCACACGCCTCAGGCACATTTCTCATTGTGTGCACAACTTCACAGATAAGCCTGCCTGCCCCTTCTTGTAGTCTGACTTCAGCAAAGCAAGGCACACTTGGAGTTTAATGGCAAGCGGCCAACAGCACATAGTAAATTTTACTACCTGTCGAGCCAAACATGGAGCAGAGGGTCCGTGGGATGACATAACCTCCGCGAGGAGCTCGTAAATTTATAGGCAGACAGAGACGTACATGAAACCAAATGATGATGATGTGCTACTCTTGTTAAGAAAATGGGCTACTTGTAGAGTTCAGCATGGCATGCTTTGCTGCTGGGACAACTGGCTCATGTTAGTGTGTTTGTTGACACATTGGGGACGCTATGTGATCAGTGCATGTGTATGTTTACAGTAGGCAAAGGTCATTTGCAGGGCAAGGGGGCAGCAAGCAAATGGTGGGATCTAGTCCCAAAGCATGGCCTTATTTAGTCTGCGCTAAGGGGGAGGGGGGTGGTTGCATGCTAACACGGGGGGGTCTTTAAAATCCCCTATTTGTCCTTTCCATACGGAATTTGGACGCCGTTAAAAGAACTACTCAGAGGTGTTGATTATTCCCCTCCGTGCTTCCTCAAGTCGCATGTAAAATTTCCCTCTATGTGACATTGAAGGCGCGGGGAAGAAGTGGGAACATTCCCTCCACTTGCTGTGGCCTTCACAGTGGGAGTATTATATTATGTGTGTTTTGACATACCCCCACCCCCCCTCCTCCTCTTCCCCCCTCCCCTAACGTCAATTTCATGGTGCAGGGTTGCGTGTGTTGTACCTGAACTGGCGCTATTTGCGGGTTTTTGCTTGGTGTTCTGGCGGGACTCCTTCATCCAGGGGAAGATCTGCTTGCCACGGGCGCCCGACGACGGCGAGCCGCTCTTGGCGCTCGGCTGCGCGCTGCCGTTGTTCTGGCCGGTATCGGAGGGGGAGCGCGAGGGTGGAGGGCTGCCCTCAGGATGACGCGCCTTGGACGGCGCGGCGGTGCCGCCGTCGCAGCTCTCCGCCTGCATCTCCAGCGGCTTGTGCAGAGGAGCCACCGAGCCGTCAGGAGACTGCAGGGAGCAGGCGGGTCGATGGTAGTCACTTTCCACATGAGAGGCGCGGGGATATTGGACCTGATTGGCATCATAACTGAAGCCATTTGCGCTTTGATACGGGTAGCCACTGTAAATTGCCGAGCTGTCGTAGTAGGTTGCCTTTTGCATCTCGCCGTTTCCCAATATTTATTTCACAAAGTGACAGGGTCTTGACACCCTTGTAGAAGAACATTGGCACCCCGTGGTCACGTGACGCCTCTCCGCCAATGGCCTCCTCGGGTGAACCTGGGGTTACAACAAGCACTGTGAGGAGACGAAATGGTGGCGATCCATCTTACTTTTCAATGCGGGCCTGACACTGCGCACTATAGGCGAGATACGGCCCGCCGCTTGTGCGCGCTATTACCGTTTACCTTCTGGCTTGCACCGGCCAACCTTCTATTACCATCTGTGCTAAGCAACATGCGCTCAAAAACACTTCACATTGCCAAATCAATTGCGGGAAAGAGAATGTCATTTTAAGACACCGCTCTTATTAGAAACGCTCCAAAATAACATTTAAAATTTCAGTCTGGGGGTGTAATATATTTACGTGTTGAGTAAGATCAATTTTTGTTGTCTGCGACGTTTCTCAGCCAAGCGTTAAAAAAAAAAGCGCATTCCCTTCCGTCTTGAGATAAAAGCTTTGGGGAAACCTGAAAAACCGGGTGGACATTCGTGCATCTTCAGGACCAGAATGTGAACTTTTGCTGTGCTGACCCATAATAATGGCGGCTGATGGTGTTGACGAGGCGGCTGACCATCCTGTTGGCGTGCCAGCGTCACTGGACCGAGCTCGGAACAACCGGCCACAATCGCTATCAAGCACTGACACCGCATAAGCAATTGGGGCCTAAAACTGACGTGAAACGCCATTAAGGTTAAATAAAATTGTATTATTAATACTAAACAATACGAACTAAGGTAGTAAACAAATCAAAACATTACAACAAAAAAATCGTACAAACGAACTACCGTGATTTTTGAATTGTTTTATCAGTTGAAACGTCTAACATGAAGTGGGCCGCTCACAGTCCTAAAAAATTATACTAGCTAAAAACAATATTAATAATAACAATAAACGAATATTTGTTTTTCTTAATGGTAATTTATGAGTCGTAATCTAAATGCAACCTTACATTTCATTCCTTTCGTACGAGTCAAGTAAGCATTAAGCCACATTAATTACAATGTATTTTGTTTTAAAACAAAATGAAACTACTAAAAAGTTTCTGCGCCAAATAAATACAATAAAAATACATTGGCGCAGCCGTTGCGTGACAAACAAGTAAATCTGCTCAAAATTGGGTCCGCTGAGCGAATAATTAAAGCAAAAGTAATCGTCTCGACTGTATCTGCAAGCCCGAGAAGACTTGGCCGATTTCTCCTAAAAACAAATCGGGTGGAGCAAACTGTGCATTAATCCCAAAAGAGCGACTGCGCGGAGTCAGGCTTGGTCTTGCGCGCTGCCGTGTGCTCCTCCACGTAAAGAGAAATCTGCGAGTGTGTGAACTCTTCCTGAACCGAGATCTAAGTCATACGGTGATAAATCACCGCTCGCGACACACAAACTCGGCCATTTAGAACCGAGGCAGCCTATTCCTGGCCTGCTTACCTTAACCTCTGACGACCAATGCAGAGCACCGAGCAATATTTTCTCATTCAGCGACGAAATCGATCAAAGTAGTAATCCAGAGGAAAGTTGAGGAGGCAGGGGCAGGGCTGCAGCAGCAAGCAGCAAGCGCCATGCGTGCAGGCGGCAACCACAACAAGAAGACTCGAGGAAGAGAGAGAGAGAGAAGCTCTCTGCTTTTTTTCTTCTTCTTCTCCTCTTCCCTTTCTTCCACCCTTCTCGTGTCTTCCCCACTCGACGTGGATGTGTACATGGAGATCACGAAAGCAGGCGGGTCAGCGAGATAACTCTTATCTGGCTTCAAGGGCTGAATTTATCTTCATGCCATTGGAAGCAATGCTTCTCCATAGTAATAATAAAAACACGCATGCACGCAGCCTGTGCGCGGGGCTATACGAAGCTGGACCGGACTTCTTGCGTGATCGTGCGGACACCAGTGAACTGGCCCGAACCGCAGCGTCACACCATAGACAAGAAAAATTATGCAAATGAAGTAGCGCCTTGGAAAGGCAGTTCAAATCAAGTGGCTGCCTCTCCTCCTCCTCCTCCCCCAACCAAATGAGGGAGAGAGAGAGAGAGAGAGAAAGAGAGCGAGAGAAGAGGCAGAGAAAAGGAACATAATCACAAACAGTATGCGAGAAGATCCTGATTCTTTTTTTTTTTATTTACTGCCTCTCCGCATCATTTTGGAGGGAAATTGGCGAAATGAACCTTTAATATTTTGAGATCATGTTTGAAATTACACTTGGATGTACTAGCAAGTGAGGCCACTCAGCGTGGAGCAGAAGAGGGGAAGAGAGCGCGCGCGTGCAGGGGGAATCCCTCTGCGTGGTAATGTTGTCTTTTTTTCTTTAAGAGAAAGAAACACGTCTTGTCAGCTTTACTACCCAAAAAAAAAAGTCGAAAATACGCGTGGGATGGTGAGTGGGCCAAAAAATTCACGCGTGAGGATTTTTTTTTAGCTACCTCGGCTTAATTATTGACCTCTTTGTGCTGTGTTCAAACTGCTGATTCTCTTATTTTTAATGCGAGTATAAAGGAGGTTAAAAGTCATCGAGGTGGGGGAGAAAACTAGCCGAAGGAAAAAGGCCGGTAAACAGATGTAGAAAATATATAAATATGTAACGCACGTGCACATGGCTGGAGTCGAAATGGCTTTTTGAAAGGAGCGAGGCAGCGCTCCAAGAGCCTTCCTCGTCACGTTTATAGTGACAAATTACACCTCGCAGACAAGTGGAAGAGAAGGAATTATTGCTCCCGGCCTGCTGGTGTTGCACATCCAAAGAAAAGTCACACACTGCTTCTGTCAGGCCTTTGGTGGGCGTGCTACTTATTATTTAAAAAAAAAAAAATGGAATAAGCAGCCATCACAAGATAAATCAATAAAGACGATATAGACTTACCGGAGTAGTTGCGCGCGTGAGGTGGCTTTATGGGCCCGGATTTCTGCAACAGAGAAGGGGAATTATGATAAACATTTTTATTTCTGCAAGATTTTTTCTTTTATTATTTTTTGTTATTGCACAAATAGTCACATTTCGGGAAAGACGCAATAGCAAAACATTTTTGTAATAAATATTTTTACAAAATATATTAGTTAAAAAAACATTTGTTACAAATGCGGTTTTAATAGCCCTTTTGGGTTCAAACTCACCCCCCAAAAAATGAAACTAATATTTACAAACCTGAATGAAATCTCGTCGTCTCTCTGTTTAGTAATCCAAGCAAGAAGATGAAAATAGCTTATGCAAATATGCTGTTTGTTGTTTCCCTCTCGGCCGGTAAGCATTTTCCCCCACAAACGGATCGAATAGTCATTAGCTGCGGAGCACCATCTTCCCCAAGTCCCCGCGCCCATAAATCACGCCGGAGCGCCGTGACCTCAGCGCGGCCGAGCCGTCCTGCGTGGCACTCCGTCTTCCATTATAGCCTCGTTCCCCCCCCTGTGGAACGACACAACCCCACAGCGTTCACCTACTTTTTGGATGCGGGATTTGATTCCTTACGGAAATCACCTTGATGGAGCGTTTAGGTGCAAATATTGTTTGGGTTTCCACTGCAGTATTTAAATAAAATATTGTGCAAATTATCCACAAATTTGCCAAGCTATTTTTTCAAAACAGAAAACACCATTTAAATTCCAAATGATTGTAGAAATATATTAAATTTAAAGTGACAACCATTCGACACAATGTTTCACACGTGACCTACATTTGCAAATAAGGCTAAATATGATCTTATAAATATATATAATTGGCCTAAAAATCTCCCTTTATACTGACCTGTGCCTCTCGCTGCAATAATTCACCACAGAAAGGAACAATTGGCGGAAATGCCTCAAAATAAAATCCATCCTCCCAAAGCTCAGGCTCTCTACGCGTGGAAAAACATATCCGTCCGTGACAGCCGTGTACTACATACACACACACACGCGACAAAAAAACGGGAGCGTTTCTCCTATTTGATTGCGCCTCTTTTCCTTTTTTTTTGTTTTTCTACCCAGCCAGGTCTCCCTTCGTGGAAAGTGGGATTGTAATGATCATCATATGGCCGCATCGTAGCTCCGGTTTGCTCGCCGCAGCAAGAACATGGAGCAGTGTCACGTGACTTAAATGCCTTTTATTTAAGTCGGTGAATCATTAACGGACACACTGAGATGCGATACAAAGCAGGATTCTGTCACACGCGTTTGGGATTTCCACGCGCACTGTTGAAGAAGTGCTGCTCTTGAATTACTTTCCTTTTTGTGTGTAATACTAAAAGTAGTCTGATCCTTCACGCCGGATTTCAAGAACATGTTCGCGTGGATCATTCATTACTCTCAAGTGTGGATTTAAGAAACTCAGTGTCGCCCCCTTCCACTGTGGTGGCTGTTCAATTTGGATGCAACTCATAATACTAATCACTTCGGAGGCAAACTGCATATTGGGTGTAAAAAAAAAATAATTTGGTTGGCTGCCAGCACCGACGGAGTGCGCCACTCGCGCGCCATGGTAAGTATCTGGCGCCCGGAATGCCAAAAACGTTGCCAACATGGCCGGAAGAGCCTCTCTCTCTATCTCTTGCTCTCTCTCTTTGCTCGGCACCGTTTGGCGCTTGTTTTCAGTCAACACCGAGAAGCGGGCGTGGAAAAATGCCACCACAACAATTAATCACTCGTGGACAACGTCCCATGCACACTCCCTCCCCACCCCGGCCCAACCTTTTGTGTTCCCAAACTTGAGTGGTAAACTTTTAAAAGGCAAGAACGGGGGCGTAAAAGTTACTCTTACGAACGGGAGAGTTGACTTTTACGCACGGCAGAATTGTAACTTTTACGCACGGAAAAGCTGTTATCCGGTATGTGTCTTAAATATTTTTGTTCTTTTTTTCTTTTTTTTTACAGATGGATTTTTTTCACAAGGATTAACTTGGCGTGGACGGGATGAGATTTTGTCCCACCTTTCGTCACTCTACGTGAACTTTCCCGTGACCCGGGCTGAAGAGATTCAAGTGCGGACTGGGACGAAAAGCAAACTCCGTCTGTTATACAGCATTTTTGTCCCATTTTAGCAGCTAGCTTCGTGAACATTACTGTATATCTTATTGGGGAGGTGTTTTTTGAGTTAAGCTAAGCTTCTTATCATGTCAGCAAGGGTGGGTTCAAAGATCCCTTGGACGATGGCCAGAAGAACAAGAAGCATATCTTTGCGCAATGTTGACATGCGGCTCTTAACAGGCAGCTAAAGTGAAGATAGTCCACTCTGCAAGCACTCCGGGTCAACATCAGGAATAATTGAATTTCTGTTTTTTTTTCTTCTTCATAATAAAGTTGATTTGTAGCGCTGGATTCAGTCTCTTTTTTTAATTTGAACTATCAACAATTTTCAGGGGTATTGAAATTTAAAAGGGGAGAAAAATAACTGCAAAAATAGCGGCGAACAAGCTAACTTAAGCCTCGAGTGCACTCTGTTAACGATTAACAAGGCAATGCAGTCCATTGTTTTCTTTTTGAATGGACCTTTCATTTGGAGTTGTCCTGACAGCTTTCAAATGCATTGCCGTTGCTTTTATACTGCTGCTAAATCAAATACACGAGATATACACATGAAATTTCATGTGTGCTTTTAAATGTTGATTGCCTTGTATAAATATTGGATCAACTACATTATTATTATTCACTGTAGTTCAAATCGTGATTCAATATCAGATCACTCGAAGTTATAAAATGTTATAAGGAGCTTTGATTATAGCCAAATTTACAGCTCCATTCTACTTTTATTAAATAGGTTTTAAATTTCAAATCTAAAAAAATAAAGGCTTCAAACTACTCACAAGCCATGACGGTCAGTGTGGAGCAGAGGAGATGTGACGCACGCCCTGAAGAGATCACATGAAATGAAAATAAGGCACATTTTCACATCTATTTCTAACCCCGGCCCATTCATTATTCAACGAGCCATGCGAATGGGCAAATTAAAATTTCAGCACTTTGGAAGTGACCTCTATTGGCAAATGACTTGAAGATTGTAATTGGACTTCTTCGTGGAGTGTGCGCAAAATCGGTGTCATTCACACTCACCGCCATTTTTTTTTTTTTGCAGTCTTCATGCATGTATGTGCTGGCAGAGCAGTTTTTAGGACAACTGCAGTGAACATAAATCATAAAAACGCACCATCAGGCATGACGCAAAATATTTCAGGGATTAAAAAAAAAATGTAATTCGTGCCCACTAATCACTACAAAAACATTGGTTGTCTCGTACAAAAGCAACACGTTTCTCCCCCTTTGTTCCAAACTGACTGGGGTGTCTCTTTGGATGAATTCATGGCTGAGGTTCACACCTTCAAAACGGCCTTTTTTTTTTGTCCACAGTGCCGTCTCGGGGTCAATCTAAAACGCAAAGAAAAGACTCTCGGGGGTCTCAGCGCTGATGTATGGTCTGAACATTGTATGTGTCGAGAGGTCAGGGGTCATAAGAAGGGCTGTGGACCGGCGATTGGTCAGAATCGGCCGTGTCCCTTAGTTGAACCCGTCATTGTTTGGATGTAGCAGGTAGTGACCAACACTCACACTCGGGTGCACTGAGGCTGGCTGAGGTCGCCTTGTAATGGCGAGGGAAAACAATCTGATGCAGTTGACAATTTCGGTTTGTGTCTAAGGTGTCAAAAGTCAAGCTTGTGACAAGCCTTTGGGAAAGCACTTTGTGAGTGCTGGGGTTTTAAATTACAGCCGAGCATGTTTAGGAAGAAAAAAAAAAATCACAGGAGGAGGCGTCTCAAAATTAAATCTGACTTTGAACATTGCAATATTTTTTTTTTTGTATTGTAAATTAAAAACGAGACACTGTAATCGCAATTTGTCAAAATCATCTCCAATTTCTTAACACAAAATATATTAATAATTGTAAATAACTTTTTTTTTGTACAAATAACACCATAATAAAATAAAACCAGACTTGGAAAAAAAACGATCGACTTTTACGCACGGCTTTGTTGCGCGCTAATCCGCCATTTCGAATAACAATCAAAAGCCATCCCCAGCATTACAAGTGAACATTTATTTCACAAGGACATATTCAGTCTACACTACAGCACAGGGGTCACTAGTGAGACGGCACAACCACGAATGTATATTCACAGTTTAGAACAACACGTGAGACGCACGAGCACGAAGCAAATATTGAAGAGCGCACGAACGAACTAACAACCAAAAAGTCTCTACCTGTAGAAATGCAATCCTCGTTGTGCCTTCAATCATGATTTGTCTATATATGTACATTACAATATGGGCAGGTCACCTGGACTATACATTCAGCACTCGAACACACACCGTGACTACAATGGAACTCCTAAAGAAATGCTTTTTAAATCATAACGTTCAAGTATATTAAAATTTCTTCGTGAAAAATAAAAAAATAAAAATAAACCATCCATAAGGAAAGGATTCAAGCCTCCTCACCCATTCGGCCATTTCTAACTGAAATGCAACACGTTTTTTTTTTTTTTGTTTGTTTGTTTTTATCCATGTGACTGTGCGTTATCCTTCATTCGTAAAAAAATAAAAATACAAAAAAAAAGAAAATATATGAACCCTTCAGTCGCCGTTGTGGGATTAAAAAAAAAAAAAAAAAAAAATCAAGCTTATGTGAAGAAGCGAAAGACGACCGCAGAGTGGAAGGAGACGAAGGGCAAAATACACCAAAATATTCACTGGGTCCTTCCTTCTATTTCCACTTGTGTTCTTTGCCATCTCAGTCTTGTTTGGGGTTTTATTTAACACGGGGTGGGCTGTGCACTATAAAGCAACTGTGCACGGTGTGGGCACGAGCTGCTGGCCTGTTTTCATCTGCTGTTGTTGGGCCCCAGAAGAAGACGACGAGGAGGAGGAGGACGAGGAGGCCGAATTGGAGCGGATCTTAGTATTAGGAAGCTTGTGCTCCTTCTTCCACTTCATGCGGCGGTTCTGAAACCAGATCTTGACCTGGCGCTCGGACAGGCACATTGTGTGCGCTATCTCCACCCGCCTGCGCCGCGTCAGGTAGCGGTTGAAGTGGAATTCCTTTTCCAGCTCCAGAGCCTGCTGGCGGGTGTAGGCAGTGCGGGACCTCTTGGGCACTCCTCCGGTGTAACTGGCATTGACTGAGGTGGAGGTTGAAGGGAGGAGGAAGAAGGGGGGGGGGGGGGGGTCGCACACATGCAGGCAAACAGGCAGGTGTTAACACACAATTCCGAGATTCTCTCCAGAAAGCAATAAAGCACCCTCCAGTTGCGTGGACCGTACTTGCTTGCATGTTTTACGCATGCACGCCCGCACGCACGCACAAGCATCCGGGGACAGCTGACGCTTAAGAAAGATTAAGTAAACTGCGGGAATCGGATATTACACTTTGGCTTCATTCCAGTGGAGGAGGTAGTTTGGGATAAAAAGCAACAAAGGCGCATGAGCCCCGACAGACGAACACAGGCAATAAAATTTACGAGGGTCCTTAATTACCGACCCCGCTGCTCCATAGTCGTAAATTGCAGCCGCAAAGTGGCTGCCTGCTACCAGCGCTGCCTTCAGTGGCTCCTCCACGCCTGCGTACGCGTGAACCGCGATGACAACTCACCGGTGTTAACGTGGACCTTTTTCATCCAGGGATACACCACCGGCTCTTTGCCCTTCACCGCGCCGGGGTAGACCTCACCGGCGAGGCTGCAGTCCTTAATGGCCCCCGCTCCGCCGTCCGGGGCCGACGCGAGGCGCGGTCCGTGGTTTTGAGCGAGCGTTTGCGGCTGCGCCGTGGAGTGGTGGCCGTCGTTGAAATCATCCAGTCCGGCGGTGGGGACGTTGGTGTAATCGTAGCCCGGTTCCGTGTAGTTGGACCTGGGGTAGGATGGCTCTTCGTGATGGGGGAAGCCCGTGTCTTTTGGCCGCTCGTAGTAGTCCCCCGGGTTGGGGATGTATCCGCCCTGCTGGTATTCGTCGCATGGAGGAAAGGACGGCTCGATATAGTTGGAGTTTATCAAGTAGGAACTCATGGTCATTAATTTGTGAAGTGCAACAATACTAATTTTTATCGCGCTGTCGTTTTTCTGATCTCCACAAAACCCTCCTACTCGCTGTCAAATGTACAAAGTTGCGTGGTCACGTGAGCGGGGCCACCAATCAGCGCGCGTCCTGCGGGCATCATGTAAACAGGAACCAATGGAAAGCATGGCACTGGCACCAGCAGAACCTCTCCGGACTGCCTTACGTAGCTCTTTTCCTTGTTAAATCTCATTATAGAAAAGAAAAACCAATCAAGATTCTTGTTGACTGCACGGCGTCAAACTTATGTGGGCGAGGCTTCGCGTGGAAAAGAGAAAAAAGCTAAAAAGTACAAGAATCTAGCCAGAAATATACTTTCATAATCACAGATTTCAGATTATGAATATGCATGCTGCCTGTGTGCAGGTTTGCAAAATGCTGCTGAAAACTTACAAGCACGAGTGTTAAATAAACATTTATACTCTACCATCATCAAAATGTTCACGGACAATGACTTGCACAGACCAGCTTGCATTGAACCGCACCAGCGGTTATAAAAATACACAAAACACCTCGCACGATTGCACGTACGCAAAAAAAAAATACCTTTCATTTTGCCTCTGTCCAAGCCGCACCAACGAGGCAACCCACGCCGATACGAATCTGATTTTTCTCATGTCCTTGCATATCTCTCAACTCATCAATAAACACTATTTGAAGCATGGAAGACAATTTCTTTCAAAGAAATATTGTCACACTGATTGGACAAATGTATTCTGAAAGGCTCACCAAGAAACAATTGCAAACATGCAGCATCTATGTGGCAACACAATCGCCTGCAAAACAAAGAGCTGGGGATGTTTTGCTCTCTGACAAGGACGAAGGACAGCACTGGGAAACACACAAAACAGACTAAGGACACAAAATGGGCGAAAAATAAATACATTGTGTCTTTAGTCTGCCAGTGGCTTTCCATTTGCCATATGTAATAACATATGTAAATTATATATATTTATATATTCAGCCCACATTTACAATATTCAGTAGGTCGAAAAATGCCTTATACAAACACTTCAAGGTTCAGTTTGAAAATAGGACCCATACGCAAACAGCAGTGACCATGCATGTAATAATAATAATAATAATAATAATAAAATAATAATAATAATAATAATAATACAGATTTAAAGTAGCTTGTGCTAAAAGTTTTTGCCTGACTCCAAGGTATAATAATAATGATTTTCCTTAAATTATGCTGCTATTTTCATTTTTGGGGGGGACATTTTTCCAGTTGTGCAAAAAAACAATTCCCTTGTATTGTAAAAATGTACAGCAATGATCCCCAAATGTCTTCTTTTGTATAGATCAAAGTTTCTGACCTTGTTGCTGGCCATCAGGGATCACGTGCAGTCCGCGCTGCTGCCTGTCCATCGTGGAGGTGAGTCAATTTCCTTCAACCATTTTCTCCAAGATGCTCCAAATCTTCACTGTCGGCATCAACAAGGCCTCTGCATGCACAAACAAGAAGCCCAAACTTGAGAAATATCCCAACGCGTTTCCTTACTCCCCATCGTCCCTTTTTTCTCCCTCCCGAGTGCCCCCTTTTCTGTCTTCACTCCCCCCCAAACACAGATAACTTGTGCCTGACCCCAAACTGACACAGTTTCCATTTTGTTTCTGATTAATCTTGCCCATTGACAGTCTTTGTTAAACAACAAGGCGTGCCCCCTTCTTCCAAAGGGGCGACATTTTCATATCAGTTAGACGCGCTGACCCGCTCTTCACCCCAGACTTGGACTTCTGGCCAACTGTGGACCGCTTTTTAAAAATCTTAACCAACAAACACAAGTTTGATTTTGGATGCAAGGGACTGAAAAATCTAACTGAGCTTGCAAGCGGAATATTGCACATTAACGTGTCAACATCAATGCAGAGGAGGAATTTACAACCTGCTGCCATTGATTCTACAGAGCTTCTGTTTAAATATGGGCCGGGGGCAGCTGGGCTATTAGCCCCTTACTGTAAGTTATCCTTGAGTGAAATAATGCTTACATGCTTGGACGCTCTGTTGCACTTGTTGCTTTTCGCTATCACGTTCATAAAAATGTAACCAGTCGAATTTATATTGAAGGCCTTGCAAGGTGAGCCTGAATTCATCACTGAAAAGTGCATTTAAAAAAATTAGCACCTCGAGTGGAAATTAAATGCAGCAAAATAATTATTTTGTGCAGTATGGCGTTCAAACCAAAGTAGTTTACAAGCTTGCGCGGTGTGTGGAAACGAGCTAGACGACCGTGCTGTCTCAACTCAGCGAACATAAACCGACAAGTGAAGGTCTGCTGAGCTAAGATACATCATGATGACACTTTACTGTAAATTTAGATTATGAGTGAAGTGCTGTGGCGATCGTGACAAATTGCAGGTGGCTCACACAAGGTCTCTTGTCTATATATAATCAGAATGAATGTACTTCTGTATCCAGTATGGATTATTCTGAAGGGGGGCATCATAAAATAAAATGAATGTGGTCAAAAATGCATGATGCTGAGGACTGCTAAAAGATGCAAAGAATTGTGAAATGCGCAAATATGCATTTAAAAAATGAAGTGGTGCTTAAAGTGTGCAAAAAATATTGTTTTTATTAGTTTAATGTAATATCTGACGTGCAAAAATTGATTTGTGACTAACTTGAAAATTATTACTATCAATAAACTTATTTTTAAAATGAATTGTGTTCAATAAATACGATCAAATTATTTACATTGTTGTGTTTGCTGTGTGGATTTTTTTTTTAAAGTCTCCATTTATTTTACTGACCAGTCTTGTGGTATTGCGGCTTTGAACGTCACATTAAAGTTTTATTTGACCTTTTCACAACTCATTCATGTACTTTTCAAATCACAGAATTTTCGTTCCGCCAATATTTTGCAATATTTTCATTTTCCCGTACTCTACCTAAAAGCAAAAGCGCACAATTATGGAATCAAATTCTGTTTTTTAACCCCGTCTTTGTGAGCGCAAAAAAAAACATCTGTTCCATTTCTGCTCCCCTAAAAGCGTTCTATTCAACACGATCAGGATGCGAGAGGCTAAATGATTTTTAAGGGGACCGGGGGCTCAGTTTGGGGGGGCTTCCCATTACGCGGTGACCGGGTCGAGTGTATCAATCCTGAAAATGCAAATGGCGCACCCCCGTCTCCAAACATATCAAATGCAATTTATTCAAAGGAAATTCACCAATCAAGCGCGATAATAAAACGCCAGCCACTCAATCTTGTTGCCGGGGACGGCTGGGGGAGGGTGGGGGTCCCACCTCCCGAACGCGGGGTCACCGTGCATACAGGGTTCACCTGGAGTGCACCCCGCAACATATGTAATTCAAAGCTATTCTGCCTTTTGTGTGGACGAGTCAAGATCGCTATTATGAGGCTGCAGGCATCAAGCTGATGACGGAGACTCGCTGCAGCTCAACTTTTGACCCCAATTTTTCCTCTTCTCTCTCCTGCTATCTCGCTCTCGTCAGAGGTGGCCCATTGAGGCACCCCCCGCACCCCAAAAAAAAATTGGACAATCTCAACGTGAAGCCTACCATCATTTCCATCAAAGTAATGGATAGGAAAAACCTGCACCAGTTGCGTGATGCTTCCAAGATTTTTTTTTAAGGCTAAGACGGCAAAATATGCAAATAAAGTAGCACATTTGAGGCTAAAGGAGCCAGACTGTTGTCTTTCAACAGCTTTTTTTTAAGCATCCTGTGTGTTTATTTACGCGCATCACTCTTATCAGGACAAGGCCAAGGAAGCGTGCTATTAGGTTTCCTGCATGTGCTCTACACACATTTGCAGGCTGACAGTGAACTTGGCCTAAAGCGAGCTCTGCTGGTGGCTCGGAGAGGATGCAGATTTATCTTAGAGCTGGGAGACTGACCTGCGCGTGAACCCGCTCAGGCTGGCAGCGTGCCGCGCAATCATTTGACGTATTGGCTCGGATTTTCATTTCTAAAAAAGCCCAGCTCGCTTTCTCTCCCCTTTGAGAGTGCATGTGCGCTGTGTTTTATTGTCATTGTGTTAGCAGCACAAAGCTGCATAACCTCACATTGCATGGTGACTTCGCCCAATGAGAAATGTGCAATATGCATCGGATATATGGCTTGATTGAATTGTTTTGGGAAAAGAGAGGAAAAATATCCGTCTGATGTCTTGAAAGGTCATTAAAATGAGGAAGTGACGTCAAAGAATGTAACAATGCATGGAGCCCTTTGAACACAAGGGTGCGGAAAATATTTGAACAATTGATTATTTTATTTAAGTCAAGAGAGCCCCAATTTAAAAAATGGAGTTACTTGGGGAGAAAATCGCTGAATGAAAAAAAGTCAATTCAATTCAGTCTTTTTCATTCATTTGTTTTCAACATTTTTAAGTCAAGACAAATTTATTTAGCTCTCTTCACGCACATTTTTATAACTTTGGGTCCACTTGGCTTTCATTTTACTTGGATAATATTGTTCTACTGTCTTATAGTAAATACATACAGGAAAAAAAATATTGAAGAAAAAAAAAAAAATCAACATTTGATTTAAATCAAAGAGCCCAGTTGCATCAATTCAACCTTTTTTTGGATCGACTGAAATTCAACACATAAAAAACTTTTGTTTTTAGCAAGCACGCTGTCATTTTTAAACGATATTGTGAGCGTAAATTAAAAATGACTAAACAGGCAATTATGCTAACGACACACAGCAAGCAAGAACAAACTGGTGCGTGCATATTCTTTCATTGTTTGTCCTAAAAATCAAACTACAATGGCGTCTACGTTCCCCTGTCACCACAAAGCGAGAGTGACTTTTCCAAAAGGGGGCTGAGGGGGGTGTCATTTGAACTTTTCAACCCGAACACAAAATGACGTGGCTGACACAAAACGGAATTCCTTTTCAAACTTGTGTTTACTTGACACTGTTTACAGCCAAGCCCAAATACGCATGTGCGTAAAATGCACCAAACTTCCCATAAAAGTCATCACACAAACAATTCTGGCTCTGCATTGCGCACAAATAACTTGCTGTGGTGTCCTGTGAATTGTCCAATGTGATCAAATTGAGAGGCGGGGGAGGGGGGGGACGTACATCCTCTAAGACGAGAAGTTAGTGGGTGGAAATGGACCCAAAGATAATTATCCAACATGCAAAAATGGATTATGAGTCGCACCCCAGATGGAGGGAAACAAGTTACACGGGGAAGGAAGCAATTAAATGACCATGAGCCGGACCCAACCCTGCCTGCTCGCAACATCTGCCCAGACCAGAATTCAGCCCAGCATCGCTGACAAATTAGCGTAATGGACTAATTGGGAAAGATCGAGGCAGAGCGCACAATAATAAGGCTATTTAACACAGGCTCGCTTGTTCTCCGGCTACCGTTCGATGTGCACAAACTCACCCGGAGAGGAGCTCCTCATCCCGGCCATGCTTGCATGCACAGCAGGTCCGATCAGGTCCGGTCGGCTCCCGTCCGGTCCACTGAGCTCAAGTGGGCGCAGTGTTCTGGTCAAGACACTCCTCAAAGGGCTGCAAAAGGCAGAGTCAGACCAAGCCTCGTCGTCAGTGCGATTATATGTTATGTGCAATATACTGTCAACTCCCCAAAACCATAAAACTTACTTTAATGGCCACCACGTGACCGTTTATGGCCAGTGAGCCTATCTGGACGCGCTCCGGATGATTTTTACGATCTAATTCATAGACAAACCCCCCATTCATTAGCACCCCAATGTCGAAGAGCCTGAAAGGGGCCTAATAAGTTTACAGCTTGAAAACATCGAGCTGATGTTGCGGGAGGTGGAAAAAGACACTTTGGTGTGTTTGCTGTGTGCGCCCGATGAGGAACCCAAACAGCAGCAAGGTGAGTTCAAAATAAAATAAAAAGAATTAACATGCATTCGTTTCAAACCTGTTGATTTTCCTTAAAACGTGAGGGATTTAAATAAATATATATATATATATATATAAAAAAGAGCGCACCCCCTTGAGCAGCACGCAAATTAATGCAGTTCCAGTAAAAAGTTTATTATAATTGTCATGATGAACAGCAACAATGTCTTTACAGTACATTCTTGACTTCCAGTTTTTTAAAAAACATTTACAAAAAAAAGTTTGACACCACGGAGTTATATACGCGCGGATTTTAAACGAATGACAAAAAAAAAGAAGAAAATATTTGTGGAAAGCAATTCAAATTACAATGCGCAGCTATATGTACGCACACGTACAAACACTTTGCAGACTTTTGGCAGCTTTTATCGCAATATACACCACACAAATAAATACAATACACATAATATACTGTAGGTACACAGAAAATGGAGCGAAACAAGTAAGCTGAGTGTACATTGAGTGCATTCGCTGGTTAATAGGTAGCATTTTCTCCCTTCTTTTTTGTCTGAACAAGAAATAATTTAAACCAACATTTATTTCACCGTTTTGTCTAAATCTAAGCAGAAATGTACATTTAAAATGACCACTTTAAATGGAAATGTTGGCTAGCCATGTCTCTGCACCTCCAAGAGTTATGACATAACTTTTATTTTTGTCTCACTCCTTAGCAGGGGTGATGATGAGTGGGGTGGGTGGCTTGGGGTAGTGGGGGGGTCGGGGGGGTGATAATCAAGGCCTGTAGCCCCCCGCGCCTGCAGCCATACTCATGCTCTTCAGCTTGTTGTCCTTCTTCCACTTCATCCTGCGGTTCTGGAACCAGATTTTGATTTGTCTCTCCGAGAGGCACAGGGCGTGCGCGATCTCGATCCTCCGCCTGCGGGTCAGGTAGCGGTTGAAGTGGAACTCCTTTTCCAGTTCCAGGGTCTGGTAGCGGGTATAGGCGGTCCGGGCACGCTTGCCCTCTGGACCGGACAGATCTTGGAAATGCAAAAAGGGAAAAGGGTGTGTGTTAAATCACGTGTAACGCGATTCAAAGTGGGAAGGAGCCTTACTGCTAATAAACTCGTAAATTATTTAATTTAAAAAAAAAATACAGATTATGGTCTTAAAAATTAGCATAGGTGTGCACCATGCACTTGAAATTCGCCCACATTTAGCATGCGTATTTTTGCAAGAAAGGCCATTCTGTGAACATAAAAAATACACTCTAGCGCCCACCAAATTCAACATGTTTGACTTTTTAAGTGTTAATGTATTTTCTCCAAAAGAAAATACTGCACATTTTGAGGAAGTCCGGAACAAAGTATGACTTTTACGCAATACATTATTTTTCCATATTGGTCACACGCAAAAATAACATGACCCATGCATGGGAAAAGTCTGCCCTTTTCTTCCCCCTGGCTACATGAAGAGAAAATAAAGTTTACCGTGACTTATGTGCAGTTTCCTCATCCACGGATATATCTGAGGCTGGGTCGGGTCGCTGGCATTCTGTGGCGTGCCGGGCGCGCTTCCCGTGGGCTTCTCTTCGTCCAAGGGGGACCCTTTGGGCGCACAGTCCCGAGCGTGCAGCAGATTGCCCCCGCCGGAGCCGGAGCACGGGCCCGGGCTCGGAAGTGAGTTTTTCACGGCTCGGTGCTGGGTACGAGACTCGCTGACCTGCGTGGAGCCGGCCACCGAGGACGAGCACGGGATCGGGTCAGGCGCGGGGGACAGAGCCGAGTTGGCGGAGCTGCTGGCGACGGGCTGAGTGTACCTGACCGGCTCCGCCGAGGGGGTGGCGGCCGTCGAGTGGCTCGGAGAGAAGGCGGCCGTGCGCTCGTTGGCCACAAAGTGTCCGGTGGCGGGCCGGCCGACGCTCAAGTCCATTCCGTTATAGCCATAACCGTACCTGCCGGAGTGCATGGCCGTGGAGTCGCTGTATTGCTCGTCGGCCGAACTATGCTCTCCATAATTATGTAACTGGAAGTCCGCGCCATTGGGATAGCGACCGCAGAATGAGTTCACAAAATAGGAGCTCATTTGTTGACAATTCCTCCACTCGCTGTGTATCGCTGCTGTTTTACGCGTATTATTGTTATTATTGCAAGAGGAGAAAAGCATCAAGCAAGCGTGCTTGATTTGTGGCTCTTATGCTTTAGCGCGTCCTATAGCAGCCTTGCACAATTTATGATGAATTATGGAAATGAGTGGGCCATGGACTTGATTCTCTCTTACGTAGGCACCCAAATATGGGGTACGGCGGAGTATCACGTGCTTTTGTTGACCAGTCGTAAATCCTGCTTGGTGACCTCCGGAGGTAAACTCACGCGGGGTGGGGATGAGGAGGACTCGCTAGCTCAGGGCGAACTTTGCGTTGTCGTGGTGCGCCATCCTCTGGCGCAACTGTTTGCACTGAATCTGCGAGCGGGGTCATTGGGAGGTTAACGAGCATTGCGGCAAAAAAACGCGGACGCGCTGCTTGGAAACAATACAAGACGAGCAGGCGTGCTGGGAATGCAATATCTGCAGCCCAAGGCTTGCGTTCACCCATCACAAACCTGGTGCGCGTATTAGCAAGGCGAGGAGTGCCAATTGACCATTTAATAGAATAAAAGCCATTCTAAGGATATTTCGCAGCCATCAACATGATCGTAAAACATTTGCGCGAGACGTCTATGAGGGACACTAATAAAAGAAAAAAAGAGCATAACTCATACATACCAACAGTATGCAATTTGGGAGTTGCATCACACACATTCATTTAATTGGATATGGATTACGCGCGTTCGTACAACCAATACAAAAATAAATGACAAACACATATATGTGATTGTTATTTATTATGTAAACCTGTTTGTGTTCCAATTTGATTATAATTAGTCGTTAACAATCATTTCGAGCCTTTGCCCAAAAATACAGATCTTTTGGACAGGTAAAATTGGTTTATGCATTGTCACAAATCTGCGATCCAAATTATTATATTACGAGAGTAAATAAATATGCAGTACACATAGATAGGCTATATAATTATGCAGGTACACTCATTGTGTATATGTATTTGTATTAGTACACACACACACACACACACACACACATTTGAAACTATTGTACTCCTTTTTTTTCTCGTGTAAACAAAGGAAATAAAAATACGATGGCACTTATTGGTAAATATTAAATATGAAGAAACAGAACAAAATTAAAAGGCTATTTTGAGTATATACCTTCTCGTCTACTATTCAGTTCAGTTCAATGTATCTTTCCAAAGGAGGAGTTCGTCTTGCAGGCAATATAAAAGACAGTTAGGACACTTTAGAAACAGTGAATACGATTTGAAACTGCACCGTGGAGGCACACTAGACAGTTGGAAAAAAAAAAATAGACAGCTACTCTTTTTGCTAAAGCTTTCTGCGGTACTTCATGTGCGCTTACTACTATCGATCAGGGGGCCAAATGAGTCTATGGCACTGTTTGTCCTATGTAAAAAAAAAAAAAAAGAAAAAACGTAAAACATATCTATATTTATCATAGTATTTTTAAATCAGCACGAGCATATTACTGAATAGCATCTGCCAATCTAACTGTTCCCTATATATTTATTCAAACGGCGTTTGAATTGCGTAGGCTACAACAAAGCACACAAAAAGCGTCTAAGCAGGAAACTAAATAAAAACTACGGCAGCAACCCCGTTTGGTCACATGCACACTTGTGGAATTTTTATGGCACCCCTTGCCTCTTTGTGAGCATGTGAAGTGGCTTTTGGGTTCATGCTTCCTAACCCCTAAACACCTTTGCCGCTGTGCACAGGTCCAAGATACAGATTTAAAAACAGAAAAGGGGAAATATTAATATAAAGGCTGCTGGTCTTAGATAATGCATGGTAGCTCCTAAAACGTATACTTGATTCGCCAATGCGTGGACAGTGAAGTGTGTGCGCGTTTCCTACAACAGCTGATTTATGACAGGCCAATGGCAGCTAAGTTCCCACGAAACCATTTCCCCCAAGTCGAGACAAGGACACACCCAGGAGCTAAAAAGAGGCCATGGAGAGGGGGGGAAAAAACAGGAGTGGTCGTGAAGCAATAATAGGGCGGCAGTGCACTCTGCAGGCTCCTCATGTACACGCTTTGCAAAATATTAACAAGTATATTTAAATAATTGGTTGACGTAATTTGACATTCTACAAAGCACAAAATTACACAACATGCACAAATTCTAGGGGATATTTCTAAAAACGTTATGACAGTTTGATCCTCGTTAATCTGATCATGTTGAACTATATTAAATTTGTCACATGATTGCTTTGCAGCTGTATATATTTTTTATTCATTTTGATATTGCAAATTAAATACGTTTAATGGAGACATAACAAGAAAATCTAACTTTCATTACTGCAGTCATCTCTGTCAATCTGCGTTAATTGTACAATTACATTATTCTATATTGATAACTTTGTGTACTGTATGTCCAAATATATTCTTTATAGTGTATTTCTGCAACGAGTAACTGCAAACTGATAAGAAATTCAAATTGAACAGTGATTGTGATATGAGGTCAACAGTCAGGCATGCGAGTTTCGACACCATCTGTCTGTATGCAGTAAAAAAAAATATTTTATGATCCGCTGCGAATGCGCAGGCGCACTCCCGCAGAGCCCCAAACTTCAAACACATTTTTTCCCTTGCAATAGAGGTCAACGTGCTAATCTTTCCTCGTCAGACATTTTGAGACAAGCGCTTCAACCACGCATCCACAAGAGGGCGACACAAACACCCTCGTCTCCATAGCAGATCATCCACAACTGCGGCTCAAGCCCATCCCAGTTTAAAGTCAACGACATATAAACACGCGCAAGCGATGCAAAGGACAAACGAACATTACAAATCATATCAAATTATTTTTGGGATAATCAAGCAGCATCAATTACAATCAGCAAGCAGTAACAAATGAAGCATTAATAGTAACAAAATGGTTATTGACAGCATTACAGGCTAGCTCACAGAGTAAATATTTGCGCTCTTACCTATTGTGTTGGGTCCCATGACACAAGACTTGAGAGGGGATCCCGCGAGGAGGGGGCAGTGACACACCGGGACTCTTTCCACACATCTTGCCAAAAGCATCCAGTCACGTCTGAAAGGACGCTTCTGTGGCATCAAATCCTCCAAAGTGGGGGGGGGGAAAAGGACATGTGAGTGGTTGAGGTTGCAGAGAGTCACCGCGATGAAAACATCCGTGTAGGAGCGGGAGCCGGTTTAATGAAAGGCTGCTCTATTCCTCGATTGGAAATTATATATAAAAAGTTCATGTTCACTGCGCCTGACCACGTGACGAGGTGCAGCCAATGGGAGCCCGAGGTGGCTCGTAAAGCCGGATTGCCATGTTGTAAATTTCATAACAACAACGGATTATGGCCCAGTGCTGGAGGAAAAAGGGAGGGAGGAGAGAGGGGGGAGACGGAGGTGGAGGGAGTACAAAGGAGGAGGTCAACAGCAGGCGCCATCTTAGTGAGGGAAGAGGGAACGCAGAGTTCAACAGTAAATTCTCATTCTCCCTCAGCTTGCCTCGTCTCGCAGCTTCATAGTTTGCATTCCCAAAAGTGAAATGTTCCTCTTACCCCGAGCTACATTTTTTCCAGCGTGCGCGTCGTTTTGTACACACATCTGTACACAAAAGACTGAAGTAATTATTCCTCACCACAATAGGACCACATTTCCGCTATTAAAATAAAACAAATAATAACAAATTACCACACTGTGGGTGTTATTGTATTATTCCAGTAAATAATAGAAAACATTTTGGGTGGGTTACACTATAATTTAACCTCACGAACAAATCGTCGATGATTTGCAGTATAATGACTATAATTAAATATTTGAATTGTGTGTAATAATATTTAGTGGACACATATTTTCCTAGTTTAGCACAAAAACAAGGCACATTTACGAAGGAATTTGCACGCGCGCCTGTGTGTGTGTGTGTGTGCGCGCCTGTGTGTGTGTTTTGTGTTAGCAGGATATCGATTGCTGAGTCTAATCAGTATTTTATGTAGGTGCATGTTTAGTGAGTTTCTAAATGGGCGTATATTGATATATTGAATTTGTATACGTGTAAGAGGTGTTTTGCTCTAAACAAGCTGATTACTGATTAATTTGCAGCCACATAATCTGCATTTTAGACAAAAAACATATACTTCTGGACTCTCCAAAAGAGCTCACAGAATTCCATTTGAAATATTGATACGTTTGCGCGGTATAGGCGTGGCACGTTGCAGATAACTAATGTACTTTACAGCTCGGGTCCATTACATGAAGTGGATGAAGTGGCAAAATATCTCCATCCTGCTTCTCTGTTTCATGTAACCGAAGAACTTCTTTCCCGATTTCCCTGAAGTGGATCGTATGTTTATATAGAGCCATCGCTCTTTTGGATCTGGTAAAGACAACGCACGAGTTGATAAAAAAAAAAAATAATAAATAAATAAATCATGCAAATAAAATGACATTAAAATGAATTTTGTGACTGATTTTTGTTTTACTTGTAGGCTCTAAATTACATTCAATCCATCTGAAAATAAAATCAAATCATCAGTGCGATGTAAATCCACCTGACCGATATGCGACTGTCAATAGTGCTTATTGATTCGACATCGAAAGCAACGCGCTGGAAAAAATCCCAGCACTTTTTCTCCACTGACTGCAGCGAGGCCCAATTAGAAAGTAAAGCTTCAGAGTGCAGGAGAGCGATGTACACAAAAGGTCAGGGTTTTTTTACAACCACAAAGGGGATAAGAGGCTATGAGAGTAATAGGAGTGCACAGAAAACCCCCCAACGGCAAGGTCTATTGGTGCTGAACACAGAGGCGCTGACCAAATGAATTTATGGCTGCAAAACTCATTAGTTGCGCAATAAAACTTTTACGATTCCTCCCTTGCAACACCAGTGGCTTCACGAAATTAATTGAATCACCAATGGTTAGGCTAAGTATCCTTGTGTAGAAAAAAAAGAAGGAAGGAAGAGAAGAAAAAAAAAAAAGTCACACTTGGAGTTTGTCGCACATACCTGCCGTTTGCATCATCCAGGCTTGCATCCGGTGTTTATCCGGGCGGCTGGTGCAGGCTGCCGCAGAGCCGGATGGGAGCAGCTGTCGGGGAGCGCCGGACAAACGGGCTGGCCGCGGGTCCCGCCTCTGGCCTGGGCTGGGCTGGGCTGGACCTCCAGACGGGCTCGGTCAAACGCAACATCTCTCGCAGAGATCCTTCCACCGCACTGGACAGGACGCGATCTGGATGCTGCAAATTCCTCGGCTGTGTTTGAAAGCAGACAACCTATACACCGCCGTATATTTACCAAGAAGAGCAAGCACATAATAAGAAATCATATTTTCTCCCTGTCTGATTTGTTGGTCCAAAATCCTCAGTGTCGTTTTTACGAGGTTGTGTGATATATGACAGCAATACGGCCTAGATTTACACCAAACACCATTTTGACCGTGCACCGAGGAACGCACTCACGTGACTTCGGCCTGCCTGTAGTCTCCAATCGGGATGCAGATATGAAATTCATCATGGTGCAGGCTGCAGAGTGGGATTAACACAAGCACTACACAAAAGCGAGCTACATTTATCAACAACCATTGAACATTTTTGGACACTCATGGACATAGATTAATAAAGCGTAAAATGTCTATTTTGAAACATTCATTCACAATTTATCGTCAAATAAATATTACATCCAAAACATGGCATTTTTTCGTCTTGTCGTACATTAGTCAATTTCGTCAGATGTGTGTGTAACACACTATTACAAAAATAAATCCATAATAATAACAATCGACCCTACTTGATGAATACATATATATCTTAATAGAAACAGCCACCGTAAAAATCTAACAAAACGTGTGGTGATTAAATGTCAGCATTTAAAGAGACTGATAACATAGGGACGTAATTATAGGTCACTTTAGATTATTATTAATATATATATAAATTAAACAAAATTAATCAACGTCGGAATGTTAAATGAGTGATATATAAATTAAACAAAAAAGAAAAATCAACATCGGAATGTTCAACCTAGAAACAACGGTGCCCATGAGAGTTGTCGCAGCCCGACCCTTCGCGTGCGGATTCTTTTTAACCGCAGTCAAGTGTTTGACTCGTGCACGTGCAGAGACTGTTAAAAAGGTGTGAAATTGTTTGGCTGGACTCTTAAAAATGTTACTAGAGTATTTCGCCCACGGCCGCCACCACAGAGCAGATTCATTAATGCAGACGCGTTACAAAAGGTTGTTGTGGACCAGTGTCGCCACCTACTGGACAAGGAGGAGAAAAACGCATAATGCACAATGTCGTCGTTGTTGTGTTTTTTTTTGCAGCAATACGACATCAATTAGATTATCGTTGTGCTGAATCGCATAGCTGCGGGTTTTCTGAGAGAGAATCTAATTTTAAATGCTGCACAACTCTAGTTGAAGTGTTTTAACACCCCATGCAAATACCCTGAAAGAATTTGTATAGGACAAAAACGGGGGATCAGACAGCACGCAGTTACATTAGTTTTAATAGCTACAATCGTCAAAATATAGCAAAAAAAACAAACATTGATGGTTCCCGTTCAGTCATATATAGTCTAAAAATAAATGCCAATATGTCACAATTTCTACCAGGGTATGTAAACTTATGAGCACAATAGTATACAACTCGGGGGAAAAAAACGTGTACAATTAATTCATGCCAACAACTGAGATGTAAAATAAAAAATAAAACAATTGACATTTTTTAGTACTCTAAAGCCCATCCTTGATTTTTCTTGTCATGTTTGACAAAAAAAAGAAGGGAAAAAATCGCATCTGCAGTGGAAATTGGTATTTGCTGTTTTCAAATTGTTCGGCTTTATCAATCCATCTTTCCATCCATCTTCTCCCCAGTGCTGTGAATTTGATCTGCTTCTGTGCGTCTTTATGGCCGTCTCGACGCTGCGTGTTGCGACGGACGGGGAGCAGAGGGCGGAAGGTTCCCAGGTAGAAACAAAGGCAGCGTCCAAATGACCGTGAGTCGTGCATGCGCGTCCCCGTTGGGAAGAGTCCAATAAACCTGATCATTTCCGCTCGGCCTTTTGTCCAGAACCAAAGAGAAGAAAAAACAAATGGGTGCCATTCTGGAAACAGCCTAATTGTGTCTGGACGGCCATAAAGCCATTAAAAGTGGAATGCCAGACAGTATAGGAGACCAGGCGGTTTATTGCGCTGTCTCTTGGCGAGTCTTTGAAGTTTGGGTCCATCTGTGTGTCGCCCCCCAAGCGCGTCACAACACAAGTCTCCAAGCTTCAAATTCGCCTCGGAATAATCCAACATTTTCTGCTTTTATACACTCAACGCTGATTTTCAAGCCGTGATGAGCAAGCGTGAGAGTTTCCTTCACCGATCATGTGATGCATGTTCTCCGGCAAAATAAAAATAAAAATTACAGACTTGAACCATGCCTTAGAGGAGGTCGTGTTTTTTTTAAGGATTCTCCCTGATGAAGAATCAAAATGTTTATATTCCTGGACGGGTGACGTCCTGATTTAGTCCAGCAAATCCGTTGTCATTTTCCATAACCCCCAAAATAGAAACGCTATCTTCATGTGCCCAAGCCCTGCACGTCTTTTTCTTGTTTTGTGTCCGCTTGCCTCGCAGCGCTTTGCACCTCATAAAATGTTATAGCGGTAATTGTCTTTTACGGCTCTATAGAGCTATCACCATCCTCTCCCATCACGCCATGTACTGTATAGTCCACGATATGCTCATATTAAGAATAAGTCTCAATTTTCCGATTTTTTTTTAAACATTTCAACCCAGTGTCAATTTGTGCAGATAATTTGTTTTATTTTAATAAATAAAGTACAAATTACATTTGAGAACCAAAATTCAGACGGTCGGCTGACCGAGAGGTAATCAATTTTAACCTACAGTGTGTTATTTGATTTCTCACTAAACAATGCTTTCCCGAAACAAAACAAAACAAAAAAAATCCTTAAATTCGGGCTTGTCTAACCAATCAATAAATTCTACAATAATTTGCCACGAGAGGAAAAATATGTTATTGTAGGTAGTTGATAAACACATATAGGTAGTCAGTCATGTAACATAGAGCTTCTGTGTTATTCTAATACTTTAGGTTTCTGAGATGTAGCACCTACATTTTTTTCTCTACTATATCCTTCAGACTAAACTCAGTCATAATTCTAGCAATAAGAGAAAAACAATTAACAACAAAATCCAACACATTTTACAAACTAGCTCAGGTGACTGTGAAATAGACAACAGAGAACACATTGCTGGAAACATCCAAACAAGCACAAGCCAATTAATTCACTTTAACGAGGTACTAATAAAAAAAAAAAAACGAAACACCATATGAAAAGGACAACTAACAAAAAGGGGGCACTGTTAAAATTGTGCAATATAAAAAAAGGTAGTTGCTTCAAACGAGAGCCTAACATGCTTTTTTTGTACAAGACGATGAAGCCCAATAGGTTCTGATATATGGAACACTAAAACGAGTTTTTCCAGAAGCTCCAGCAGAGCCGCATGGAAAAAAAAAAATACTCGCCATTGGCCTCAATGTGATTCTCCTTGACTCATCAGTCACTCATCTTTAGATGCGCCATCTTTGTTAAACTTCTTCATCTTCATCCGGCGGTTTTGGAACCAGATTTTAACCTGTCTCTCCGTGAGGTTCAGCAGCCTCGCTACCTCGTACCTACGGTCCCTGGTCAGGTAGGTGTTAAAGAGGAATTCTTTCTCCAGCTCCAGGATTTGATGCTTTGTGTACGGACAGCGCTTTTTTCTCGTGGCACTCGCGTGGAGCCAGTTGGACACGGGGTTATCTGAAAAGAGTGGGAGGGGGTGAGGAGTCTTTTTTTTTTTTTTTTTTTTTTTTAAAGGGACGAGCGGCTAAATGCACAAAAATGTATACACAAGGATCATAAAGGGGGTGCCACGTTGCAAGGGGGTGCCAATTAATCGGGACTGTTAGGGTTGGGCGTACATGAGGGCGCTTAAGGAAATGGCATGTTAAGAATGGCATGTGATGAGACGCGACGCGACGCGCGCCCCTCCGCGCAGCCTGACGTGACATGTAATAACCGAAAAAAAGACGCGCGCCTGACTTACTGGGATCCAGGATGGGTTTCTCTTCAACCTCCCCGGTCACGTCGACTCCCCGGCCGGCGAGCGCCTCTTTCTCCGCGACTGACGGCACCGAGCCGTTGCTGTAGTCAGAGAGCAGCAGCGCCGTGTGCGAACCGGCAGCTTCGGGTTTGATTCCGTAATGGTGCGACGCCTGTAATCCGCTCATAGGCAGGGACCCGGACATGGGTTCCAGGAGCCACGACTGGTAGCGGGCGTCTGATTCGGCCCCGACCGGGCCTTGTGGGTGCCCATAGGGGTGGTGGTACACAGAGGAAACGCCGCCCGGGAACTGAGCCGGGACGTGGCTCCAAGACGGGCCGAACACGGCGGGCTTGGACGTGAAGGTGCAAGGTCCGAGCTCGCCGTGCTCACTGATGGATGGGGGGTGCTGTCTGCCGTGCTGGTACCCGGTCCCGGAGGGGTATCTCGGCATGGAGAGCTCCTCGCTCTCGGGGAGAATGAGAGAATCGACGTAGTAACTAGTCACCGCTCCGGATGTCGACATGGCGGCAAACTACACGTTCACACGCACGCAGTTAGCCAGCCAGCAGAGCCATATACAGCAACAACAACAGAAAAAGCACGCACACACACATACACAGGCAGTAAAGACAGCCTCACAAAATAACAATGTGGAGAAATCAAGTAGCAACTTGGCCCCTCACAGAACTACAGTGGGTTGTAATGTGGGAGCCACGCCGCAAGGCGATTGGACGCTCCGCGCACGTGATCATACAGCCTGAACAATAAAGCATAAATCAATCCCCTCTGCTCATTAAATACGCACACAGTCCCCAATAACAAGCATAGTTGAGAAAATACTAATAAATGGATACAATCTGATAGAGGCGAGAAAATATGAATGAAAACACGATGACGGACAAAGTCCGTTAGTTGCGGCTGCATGTTAAAGCCTTGCTGCAAACGACACGGTATTTTCGAAGCTCATTTTATGAGCTATTTTATAGGCCACGTAAGCACCCTGCTAACCAAAACACAATGTTTAAAACAGTTCAAAGCATGCAGCACTTTGGGTTAAAAAACACACATCATAAAAATCTGCATTAGCTGAGCGACTTTCAAATATTCACGACTAGAAATTCTAATCTCGTTCTTTAAAATTCTGATTTAATGAGATGAAACATGGTAAAGCTACTTCGTGGATTTCAGGACTAAATTTAAGTGGCTACTTCCACCCTCCAATTTGGATCATGTCTGTGTACGCGTGTTGTGGCATGAAAATAAAACATGCTCATTAACTTTAACGTTGATTGAGGGTTGCTTTTGACAACATTTTCAGAATTTACATTTCAGACACGAGCTACACGTGAGGCAAAAATACACAGCGACGTCCGTGCGTGAGCGCCACAATTTGTTTTGCGAAGTGCGCTTTAACGGGCAAGCAATTAATTCACATCTAAACATCGTACAGTTCGACTCAAACACATTACGGAACATATTTTGTACTATTTATATTATTAATTGTGATGAATCGTATTTTGTTTGTTTTGACTTTGCCCGCTGCATGCTGCATTGTATTGTTTACTAGAATAAAATAACAAGGCATTTAATATAAATAGTTTTCGCACGTGTTAAAACGAGGCCTAAAGTAATGTGTGTTCCAAATAAAATAAAAGCGCAAATAGAATGTCTCGCGTGTAGTAACTGAGTAAACACGAATTCATTATTTTGCACACAACCAGAATGGCGGATTGTAAGTGTTCTTTAACCTGCGTTCGACTTGTTTATCGTTTGCAACGCTGTTATCGCGTGCACATATTTCACCATTAACGAATGGTGCTAGTGCCTCGTTGTGTAACCTTAGACTAAAATATGCAAATGATAGCTGCGGGTTTTCTCCTTTAAGAATTAAATGACGCTATAAGTCAAAGGAGGACACAGTAAATATTTCAAGTATGCAAGCTATGATTTGAAAACAACATACAGATTGCATTTCACGTTGCATTTTCTGTGCGCAACTGCAACAATTGGAGGCACTCCGATAAATGCAAATGTCGAATATGTGTCACACACGAGTGTGTGTATTTTTGCATTTACTCGCGAGGCCACAGGCATTTCCACAAAAGCTGCATTGTTATGAAAGAAACGGAAATGGACGTGTACATATTTTTTTAAAGACATTGTCATGAAAAAAAAGGGGGGGGGACTATTACACGAAGACAAACTGAATCTCGGTAACTTATTTGTATACCGTCACCTATTAGGTGCACATTGTTTGGCAAACAGACATCAAACAAGAAAGGGTGGGGGACAGGAAGGGGTGTGCAGAAAAGACCATCAACAAACGCCTCGGATGAGGAAAACACGCCACTATTGCGATGACTCTCGGGCTGTAAAGCTAAATCAGGGTGTTTTTTCCACCAACTTTACCACGGGGGCTATTGAGCTCGTTTGCTTCGGTAGATAACAGCCTGTCTGGCGGATCTAAACCCCGCCATAAAGCCCCTTCCCCTCCTTTTGTCTGAGCCACTATTGCGCAGCGGAAGCATCCGGTCTCATTGCCCACGGAGGTCGCTGTTGGCCCATTCACCTTCCCCTTCCCCTCCACTGCAGTGGTCGTAACCGAGGCCTTGTGTCTGGCGCGTCTGCGTCAAGCCTCTTGTGGATAAAAATGTTATTTTCAAACAACATATGTGTGGAAGTACGCACTTGTGGATCGTGTTACAAAAGATATAGTCCAACATGAAAACGAGACGTTTGCAGCTCAGCAGCATGCCGAACCTTTCTTCAATCTTCAACCTCGGCAGGAGGTTCCGATCACGTTGCCGACATTTCTGTCTCTTATTTATTTATTTTTAATCCCCTGCATTTTTTTTCTCTCTATCTCTCTTTCCATTTGTCGTCGATGTCCATAACTGGGGCAATTAAGACAGTTTCATGTTGCAGAGTTAGAAATGCACCCCAACAACATGAAACTACCTAAACCACTCGACAGTCCATCCGGGGCCCTCAAGTCACCAAACAAGCCACCAAATCACAACAAACCAACTGGAACCGATAAAAGCAGAATCACACTAAGACTGTCAGAGCATACTCCACACACACACACACACGCGCGCGCGCGCACAGACACGACACAATTAAACGCACTTACCCATACGTCATCCTTGTGCCAAATCCCGTTAATCCCCAATTAAATAGAGCAATATTGCATCCAGGGTGTAAGAATAAGAAACATGCAGCGAGCCGGGCCACCAGTCCGTTTGAAAGCCTCTCCCATGCACGACTGAAGCAGCTCTTAGAGGAGAGGGAGAAACCTCATATAGCAGCCAGTCATAAAACTCCACAATAGCCGCCTGCATGCAGCTAAGACGCCTTAGAGCCCCATTCCTTAATTATTTCCGATGGTAATTGCCTAGCGCAATTGCCTCTCGTCTTCAAACTAAATACAATTCAAATGAAAGATTTTGGGAGTTGGGGGGGGGGGGGGCGCACAAAGATAAAACACACGTATACACACACACACGGAGCAAAAATACAATTTACTATAATGCGCCAGAGCGATAATTTATTCAGCATGACACAAAACACAACGTCGGTATGTACACCAAAAAAAATATACAAGTCAAAAACATGAGCGCGCGTGCCTCGTAATATTTTTTTTTTTTCTCGTGGAAACGCCACTAAAGATTGTTGCTCAATTTACACATTTAGCTCATACACACAATAGTGCCGACTAGACATCAAACTTGGTCACAGGTGGATTATTATTTGTAATATTTACGTGGTGATTGCAAAATGATTCCATGCAAATCAAGGTCGAATATTTTCGTAGAAGTTGGACTAAAAAAGAGTTAATGAATATTTTTCAAATGGATTACTTTTACTCCGCTGACTAATCAAAAATACGACAGAAGAGACGTAAACAACATTGGAAAACATTCCACGTTTGAGTCACATCGAGGGTGTGTGGAAATCAAGCTTCTACGGCCCACATATGAAATGGGTGGGGCGTGGTGGTCGTGGTGGCAATGGAAGAGGAGCGGAGGGGTGGTGCGTGGGTGATTGTGTGTAGGGGGGGGGGGGCAGTCATTTCAGACTAATCTTTCCTTTTCTATGCATTTTGTTTTTCACCTCGTTCATCATGAAAATCCGTAGTTAGAGGTGAGCTCCCGGATCCTGTTTTCTCGTGTCATTTTCTTCAATTTCATCCTGCGGTTCTGGAACCAAATTTTGACCTGTCTGTCAGTCAGGTGCACGCTTTTACTGATCTCTAGGCGGCGCTCTCGAGTCAGGTACATGTTGAACAGGAACTCTTTCTCCAACTCCAGAGTTTGGTGCTTGGTGTACGGACAACGTTTCTTCCGTCCGCTCTTTGCCGTCAGCCAGTTGGCTGTGTTGTCACTTTTGTTGTCGCCTGAAAGGGGACGACACACACATGCACACAAACAAGCGCGCACACACACGCACACACACATTTGGTTTTAACATACACTGCAGTATTTTTGAGACAGTATGCAATTGAATTTTTGCTTTTTTTTTGTTCCTGTGTGTTTGCTTTTATTTGTAACGTATGTGTGTTTGCTTTTTTGTAACGTTTGTGTTTGATTTTTTTTGTAGTGTGTGTGTGTGGGTGTATTTGTCTTAAAGGGTGTGTATATGTTTTGTATACGTTTTTTTTTTTTTTTATCTATGTGCGCGCGAGCATTTTGGTTTTTGTTTCAGTGACCGCGTGTGTATTCGTATATTAGCATCTTGTGCGTGTGACTGTTTTTTTAAAATATTTTTTCCCATTCAAGCTTTTGTATAGACGTGTTTGGGGTGTGTGTGTACAATGTAGTATTTTTCGTGAGTATTTTAGTGTTCGCTTAAATTTATTCGTATATTTTGCCATTGTTTTTATATTCTTAATTGTGTATTTTTGTCAGTGAGTGTGTGTGTGTGTGTGTGTGCAATGTGTGATATTTTAGTGTACTATTAGCACCATGTGTCTCTATAATAGTCGGTGCGTGCATTTGTAATTGCTTATTTGTGTGTGGATTGTGGAGCAGCCTATTTTTTGTTTATGATAGTGTGTGCATTTGTGTGTGTGTATTTATATCATATCAATGTTGTATTTGTGTCAATGTATGTGTGCTTGTGTTTATATATTGGTGCTAATTGCGGTTCGTGTGGCGGTGGTTGTGTGCGTGCGCATAGGGGTGTCCGTGGGCGCGTGCGTGATGACGCGCGCGTGTATGAGTGCGCGTTCGCGTCCAGAACTATACAACCTTATAAACACAAATGAAACATGAGTTAGGAAAGCCTTAAAATAATACAGAAAAATAGGACACGCAGTCACTTAAATAGATTATCACAGTATTCGTAGCGTTATAAGCTAGATGCATTTCAAATATAGTCTATTGTTATTTAAATAACATTAGCAACGTTATTCCTAACTATCTGTTGACATTTCTACACAATTATGGCAGTGCATGAATACTCGAGTACACCAGACACTGATGATTTATGCAAATGAAAAGATTCCAAAGACGTGTCTACTATAACAGGTGCTGCATACAAGCAGTATAGTGCAAGAAAACACCCGCAATGAACGTCGACTATACCTTTGCTGCCCTTTTCCGGCCTTTCCTTGTCCTGCTCGTCGGTCTCCTCAGCAGAGGAGTCTTCCGCATCCGTGGAATCGCGCGGATCTTCCCTCCCGACTGCAGCGTGGGGCTGCCGGTCAGAGTTCCCCGCGGACACGGGCTCCTCTTTGTCCCCGCTTCCTTCGTGCGTGGCGCTCGGAGGTTGCGTCGAGGTTGGTGGAGAATGGAAGGGGCTAGGGGCGCCAGAGTGTGGGCCCAAATGAGGGTAGGGAGGCTGCGCAGGGCCGTCGGCGTTGTAAAGTTTATGAGGTTGCGCGTGGTTCTGAGACAAGCGGAAATAGCACGGCATGGGAACTGTGCCCCCTCCGGCAGCAGCAGCAGCAGCAGCAACACCGCCGCTATCGTTTACCGAGCCGGCTGGGGCTAAGCGCGAATAAGTCAGGTCTTCGGCACCAGAACCTTTAGGGCACTTTGACTGCTCATAGAGACAGTAGGTGCTCTCTTCCTTAATGTTCTGCGGGAAGGAGCAGGGCGTGACCTGAGGACCCTGCACCGAGCGCTCTTGGTCCACGCGACATGACCTTTGCGCGTCCATCCACATCTCCATGCCGGACAGGTAGGCGCTCGGAGCGCTGACCACATTTTGGGGTCCCACGTTAGCCCGTTTGGGTATACCTGTGAAGTATCCGTAGCTGTGTAGTCCGTAAGGCACTTCGGCGGCTGCGCTATGAGGCACGCACACGGCGGCGCTTCCCGTGTAATGACCGCCGCAGTTCTCAGCCCTGCCGCTGATCAGAGAATCCACTAGGAAGGCATTTCCTGATGGACTGTCCGAACATGACATTATTGTCGAGTATTTTGGCGAAGGGAGAAGGTAGCCCCCTCGGTCTGACATTTCTTGTGCAAAACATGCTGGATATGATTAGGAGCGCCCCTCATTCTAGCGTGTGCGCCGGGCGGCCAATGGGAAGCTCGCGTCGGGACAAAGTCCCGCCCACTCGGAGCCTACAACATCTATCAAGCAGCTGAGGACGAAGAGAGCGCAGCCATCACTGTGCGCCTACTTCTTGCCTTAATGCACCATTAGGGCTTGAGGTGGATCCACCTTCGCCGTGACACACTGTGTAAGTTGTAGGAAACACTAAAATAGCAATGTATGAAGCGTCACAAATCCGCTATTAAGTCGTAATTTTAAGCATCAAAATAAATTCGAATGCGTCACATCCAAATCAAGTCCAAACCTGCACGGCTGCTGAAAACACACCACGAGTTGTAAAAAAAAAAAAAAAGAAAGAAAAACAAAGCCACGGGACCTGGAAGGTAATAAAATGTTTGAAATTTGCCGATGGCAAGTAGCAGGAGCTCTTCCGCATGCACACAAAAAAGAAAAAGACCCAATTCGTTTGCACTAATATGGCCTGAGGAGAACTGGAGCGACATCTAACAAAACGAGTATTTTTGTGTGCTTCCATTGAGAGGTTGTCATTTGAGGGCATGACTTTAAACTACCCCCTGTTTCTTTCGTATGCTCAGATTTATTTGAAATGGCGTTAAAAACAAAAAAAATCAAGCCATATTGGTAAAAGCTATATAAAGCAAGTAACAATGCAACAATAAAATAGTTATTGGGGAATATTTAAACAGGTGAGAAACAGCGTTTATATGATTTGACTGTGCCAACATAATGAATATAAGCTTCATTCGTTGTTTTTTTTTTTGTTAGGCCGACATTCCTCAGTTGTTAACTGTGAGCATTAAAACTAACTTTTTTTTTAATGATTTTGAGAGAATAAAGGGTTTTATTTTTCCAACTGGGTTTATCACAATTGTTTTAACGGTGATATTTGGGGGGGCGTCGGGCCAGCTTACTCGTCATTTATTGCAGTAAAACAACCTAATAAATCGGTGTTAATACCTCCATGCAAAAAGCGAGGCTGTACAGCGTTCAAAAACGTGGATCAAAGTGTGTGTGCGCGCCACACAGCGTGGTGTTTGCACGTACACCTCATCTTGTTGCGCCAACTCAGGACCATAAGGGCCACAATAAAACTTTGCTTCCAACCTCCAGAGTCCTTGGCTATGCATGTGTACTCATATTACTCAGGTCAGTCTCGGCTAGCTTCGGCCCAGGTGGGCTGAAAGCATGAGACGGGCAAAAGCAAAAGAAAAAAAAGAAAAAAAACAGAGGCGCATCAAAATGTAACGAGGGCAGGTGCTATTTTACACTGGGTGCATCCTATACAACATAAGGTATATATATATATATATATATATATATATATATATATATATATACATACACACAACATAGATAGATAGATATCTACATAAGTATTCTTATAAATATATATTAGGCCATGCACGATATTGAAAACACATGTGAGTCTTGAATATGGCTATATAATAGCGACATGTACCTTTTTTCTTTTAATCTCGTGAAATACTTTTTGTATGCTGCAAGGGAGGCTAAATGTATTTTTAGCTTACATTTGAATGACTTGCTATTAATACCCCTACTGTTCATATATTGGACAGCAATACATGTATATATTTTTTTGTATATTGTGCGGCCTTAATATACATATTTATATCCATTATAAAATTACATTTGTACGTATGCATGCATTCATAAAGCGCTTGTGCGTGTGTATTTTCATATACATGTATACACAACAATATACACACAAAAACACAATATAGGCCACACAAATAAATGAATACATTTGCGATAGTATTAAATAACCCATGCATCTTTTTTATTTAGATAGATTGAAGTCATTTCAAAGGCGCTATATAGTTTTCAAAACGTAGACTATGGGAAATAATTCCAAGGGAAGACGCTATAGTTCCAAAAGCACATATTTTCCTCCTGTGTCTTGGACATAAGAGCCGATGGGGGAACTAAATACGTCAATTAATTACGTGCGTCCAGCATTTTACAATTCGGGGCTGTTGTGGAGCAGGAGATGGGGGGCTATCGATATCTTTCCGCCGCAGTTATTAATTGTAGCTATTAAATCTTCATTTTCACAGCTGCCCAGCCATTTTAGCCTCTCAACAGTTTACTCTGACCACTGGCTTTGATCGCACCCATATAATGGTGGCCGAAGAGGCACTCAGGGTCGGATCATGTTCGTCCAGAGAGGAGCGATGAACAATAATGCGGCGTTTTATTACATCCAGCGGAAGTATTTATTTTTCACCAGAGAGCAAAAAAAGGGGGAAGGAGAGCGGGTCCACACGCCCTGCCGTCCACAGACACCGAACAGCGCCTCAAGGGCAAGCAAGATGTTGGGCACGACGAGCGGAAGGAAAAGGAGACGCAATCAGCGTCTATATCGCAACCAACAATCGACTTTGACTAATAAGACTTTTTATACACTTGGCACGTTCGCTAAGTGTTTTGGAAGGACGTCAAGCGCGGCTGTCTCTCAAGAGGAAACGAGGAAGATAAATGCGCTGCTGTGATTTAAGAAGGTGACTGTTTGAATGCGTGTTTTGGGCTCAGCCACCAACACAACAACTACATGAACTAAACCAGAGGAGCTTTTACTTTGCATGCGTGCGGCTCGCCCGCCTTGTCGTGACTTCTACCTTTGGAAAAGCTCCAGCTCAGCGAAAGCAAAATGAACAGCACATGTATTCAGCAATGGCGCACATGTGTTGCCTTTTAAGCCCCCCTGGGGAAAGCGGCTTCCGCGCGGCGCTGTGAGCTCCAGAAACGCACCGGCCTTTTTTTTCTTCTAAATATTATTTTCGCTATCGCCCATAGGAGAGGCACCAACGGGCAGATATTCTCAAAGCCAAAAAAAAGCTGTGATTTTTACCTTCCTGCGTTAGAGGTGAACCCTCCACGGCCGTGACATTGGTTCCAATAGCGCCGCCCGGTGGCAAAGTAGAGTCCAGTCCAAGCTGATTGAGGTGGACGACTCACGCGAGGGAACCCAGTCCAAAAATGAAGTCCAGGCAGGGAACAAGAAGTGCTTTCCCCCCCTATCTTCCCTCTTCCTGTCGTGGCTCTCGCCTCCTTGGTAACACAGTTAATAACCTTGGGTCTCAGACGGTTTATTGCAGTGCACTCCAATTGTACAAATGCTCCAGACCCTCAGACAGCTTTTACGACTGCGTTGCCTAGGCAACGGGGAGGATGTCCCGTAATTAGGGACAGAATTCCAGCGCGCAGTAAGGGATGCGCGCAAGGCAAGGCCGGACTACAGCAGAGAGGGACAACCATAAACTTCAGGCTCGCTCTCACCGGCGTTTATGACCCTTTTGACTGTCATATATGAACGCCAATGCGCTCCGGCTAGCTGCCATAAACACAGAGATAACAACAGCAAATATGGCGGCCCTGCCCAAAGCTAAGAGCTGTTGGAACAAGGCTTTCCAAAGCCAATATGTGGCGTGACAGCTTGACGGGAGAAGACATAGAAACTTTTGAGAAAAGCACGAAATAAAACTGAGCACAGAATAATAGTGCATGTTTTCTGAACGTAAAATGTTATGGAGACTATTAACAACAGAGATAAAAGCATTCTTCGAATAAATTGATCATAAAATGGGAATATTTGAGTTTGTTTCAATGATTTAGATCACAGAGCTGTGTAGAAAAAGATCAAACATAAAAAAGATCGAATAAATAAAAATGCTGTTTAGGACTACAAATCAGTGCGATGCAAAGAAATTTAACTGCTAATATTTTTCTTTTTTCCCTAAAAGTTTGATTGTGACAATCATACTTGATTGTGAATATTTAGGTAACATATATAACAGCACTTTTTTTTAAAATGTGAACCATTCCTTAAAGAAAATCATGACTGAAGAGAATTCTTTTATTTTTAAGTAAGGCATTCTAGAAGAGCACAATCATGGGGGGAAAAAAACCTCGAGATCCCTTCCAAGAAAACGCCATTGTATGTATGAATTTAAACACAAGTGTACCAAGTAAAAGCATGGTAAACGTTATAAAAGCACCACATTACAATTGCGTAAAATGCGCCATATGTATAATTACGCATACCGCTTTACCAAAATACGCATATACAAAACACTCCATCCAGTAACATTTTCAATCGTTTTTATTTGGAAATATAGTATAATACACAATCGTGTTCTGGGGACAAGCAGGAGATTCCTGACCAGCTTTTCGCCCTAACAAACCGCATACATGAAATCAACGTTTCATTTTGATTACACGTCAGACCGCAAGAACCAAATGTTTCTGAGTCACGAAAGTAAACGGAAGAAATTGAGTTAAGTCAAATTAGAGAACGCAGGAGACCTGCTACATGTTTCTACCTGTGTTTTTGGGCGTGTACCTCAGTGCGACTTCCGTGGATCCCGCGACCTTATGTCTCTGGTGGTTAGGCCTGCAGTATTTGACTAAAAAGTCAGATTAAAAAAGAAAAATCAACTATGGCATTGCGGAGTTATATTGTATTAAAAAGAGGAGTAGATATAAATACATTTAACCCCCTATAATAAACTTTGACTTGGATAGCCGTGACATTAAAAGATAGTAAACGAGTGGCTACAAAATAAATACACACACAAAGGGAAAAAAAAAATACATTCTTATTCGTTGGACGCTATTTGGTCACACCAATGTTGTATTGATTCACTGAATTAAACAAGACTTCAGTTTTGCGATTGCATATTTAAAAAAAAAAAATCTAATTACATTTTGATAACAAAATACACTTGTTCAGTCAGAGTAAAAACTGAAAATCAAAAAATAAAGAGGACGGGTGAATCACACTATTGCGTGAGGCGGGCGTTCATTGCGCGCAATTAGAGTCACAAATCCAAAATAAGAGCTCGTTATATAGCACAATAAACGTCCATGAGGCCAAACGTCTTCCTTCAAGCTCGCTTTTTTTTTTTTCCTTTTTTTTTTTTCCCGGCCATTCGGGTGCTTGTCCGCGAACTTGAAACACACCACTGTTGTTTTGGCGGCCATTGTGGCGTTGCACGACAACAACCGCAGCCTGAGAGAATCATGGCGTTGGGTGGCAGGCGGGTCGCCCGCGCTGGGGTCCAAATCAGTCGCTTACTAGAGCAGAGGGTTGGATGTATAATATTGCAATCTGTCTCTGTTCAACTTCTTCTCCTTCATGCGCCGGTTCTGAAACCAGATCTTGACTTGGCGGTCGGTGAGGTTGAGCATCCGAGACAACTGCAGCCGCTTCTCCTTGTTAATGTACACACTGAAAAAGAATTCTCGCTCAAGTTCTCTGATCTGATATTTGGAATAAGGGCATCTCTTCTTGCGAGTTCTCTGTCCATCTAGGGAGGCAGACAAAAAAAAAGAGAGAGGCTTGGTTATAATACCACACACCAAAACCAGTAAAGTTAATGTAATATTATGATGATTCCACCCCCGCAACCCCAGTTCGCTCGTTACATGGAAAACAGACAATAATTGCGTCCAGACATTAAAATCAACAGTGAAGATATTCCCTCGCATATGTCACCAATAACATTCCCCAGTTGAGTCAAAACAGTCGGTGCAGGTTGGCTTTGACCTTTTCCATCAGGGGAGGCAGCGGGCTAAATTTACTTCACTAGCGACTATGAAGAGTGCATGGGTGCAGCTTTTTTTAAAAAGACGATCCCGGGGTAAGTCGAGGTGACATGCTAAAGTAAAAACTTGTAGGACTTGACAGTCATAGCAAGGCACCGCCCTCACAAAACAAATTAAAAGCCGTCTGGGTTATTGTTTTGCGAGCATGTTTCACTATTGAACTCATGCAGGCTTAATTTGTGTAATTAAAAAATAAAATCCTGCTCATGGTCATTTTCAATAGCAAGAACGTCAAGGCGCAGTTTTGACCAAAGTTTTGTGGCTAGAAGAGAAGGGGAGGGGTCCACGGGGGCTCTCTATAAACATTATATGCTTATAAAACAGCATATAAAAATTTTAACAGCGGCGCGCAAAGTTTCTCTCCTAAGCAAGGAGGCGACTTGAATACATGCAATACTTACTGCTGCTGCCACTGCTGCTGGATTTCTCCTCATTGTTGCCGGAAGACAGCTCCGGGCTGCTGGTGTCCTCCCGGGGCTCCTTGGCTTCGGCGTCCCGACACCCAGAGGAGCCGGAACCCGAGTCGTCCGGCGCAGAGGCGGCTTGCTTGCTATGCGTTTTTTCCCCGGAGTAGCCGATGGCGGAGGGGCTCTCCGACGCCGTGGCGTACGCCGTCTCGTAAAATTGGTCGAAAGCCTGCGGGAGGACGCCGTTTCTGCCCACATTGCCGTAGAAATTGGAGGAGCCGGCGGCGGCGCCGTGATGGTGGTGGTGATGGTGGTAGGCGGCGGCGGCGGCTGCAGCCGCGGGGCTGCTTTTGCTGAAAAGCTCCGTCTGCGCCGACAGACAGTCCCGATGCACCATGTCTTCGGTGGTCGGGTAGCACTGCGTCAAATTGCCCCGGTGCGGCCATTTACTTGACGCGTCGATGGCGGCGTACTCCCTAAATGTCACCTCCCTGACAGGCTGGACCTGCGGGAGGTTTGAGGAGTACGAGTAGGTCATGGGCCGGGTGGAAGGACTCTGGGATAAAAAGGAGGGCAGCGCGGAGAATTCGGTTCCCGCTGACACGTAGTAGGTGCAGCTAGGTAAATACATGTTGGAGCCGACAGGGACCCGCTCGTCAAAATCCATCATGGTATCGTCGGAACCCGGGTTCTACGCCTCGACGCTGGCCTTGGATTCCTCGACACCCGCCCTGAACATGGTTCTGAAGTCCCTTGCTTTCTCGCCTCTTTCAAGCAGGTCCGCGAGACAGAAATTTGGAGACGTAAAGCTGACGTGGAGAGCCATCGCCATCCACTCCACGGAGGCGGGAGTCACGTGACCACGCGGCAAGAAATTGACAGATTTTCAGTGTGTGCGTGCGCGCACGCCGCGAGGCACGGCGCGTGCGCACGCCGCGTGTGTGTGTGTGTGTTAAGCTTGACATTGATAGTTTATCGCCATGTTGGACTGGGAATGAATTCTTTGAAATTGCAACAAATCAGAGCAAGCAAAAAACCCGCTATCATTCCTTCACGATTTTGTTTGCGATTGCATCTATTTCTGCTCAATAATTTGCAATAACATCAGAAAATATCACAACATAAGGTGATTTACCTCCACTAAATATACGCACTCTTTTATATTGCCTTCAAAATTCCTGGGTTCAAAACAACCTAATTTGGGTTAAAAATTGAACCGACGAAAGAAAACAAGAAAATGGCGTACAAACGTTTGAGCAGATTTTCCGGGACGGTCCAATTTTTAACCCAGCAGTTTTAAGAGTGTATATTAGACTTTCCGTACACATGCATGATTCAAATGACGCAAAGAAAAAAAAAAAGCACAATTGTGCGCAAGACAACGTGAATTGGAGGAAGGAGACGGTCAAGCTTATCTCCCAAGTCTGCGTTTGGAATTGTCTTAGTCATCAGCATTTGGTGCTTTTACAACAGCAAGCATTTGGCTAAGTGCGCATTTGGTTATCAGGGTCATGTTCAAAGTAGCGGCTAATGTTTCAACTGTCTACGGCAAGGTGAAAATAAACAAGGGAGGCAATATTATTTAGCGGAACAAATTGGATCTATAAGACTGGGCCTTTATTTATGCAACATCTGAAGTATATTTAAAGTGGCGGATTTAATCATTTGCCCCCATACCAACTTTTCTTGACACCAACTTTTCTTTCAAATGGTACGTGACTTACAAGTGTATTTTACTTCACTCCAACACGGAGGAATAAACCGCTCCATTTCTCGCAGCACGCTGTTCCACTCCATTTTTACGCGCGGCCATTTCTTCATGTTTTTCTGGACATATTTATTAAAACGTGCCTCTTCCAACAAGAAAACATCTTCCAGATGTTTTTATCTACAATCATATTTTAGCCGCGTCTCCTCCCAGGTTCGTGATAGGAAAAAAAAAAAAAAAAAAGCTTGCTGCTTTACTTTAAAAGGTAAACGCGTGTGCGCCATTTACTTATGCGTAATAATTTGAGAATTTTGAAAGCAGTTGACTTATACAACTTTTTATATGGCGGTGCTGTCAGAGCAAATTCGGCTGTTCCGAGGCCACCGTGGAGCTCGTTTTGGATCCTGTGCAACCTGACTCTAATATGGTCTGAATGAGAGACTTGAGCTTGGATTAAGACCCCCGTGGCTGGCTGGGGGCCCCCCAGCCATGCCAACATCTGAGCCCTTGATAGCACATGTGAAACACAAGCTGAAAATATCACATGCTAATTCGCTTTCTTGCGTGGGTTCGACCATCAGGAAGCAACATGCCGTGTGGCCATGCAGCTTTTATTTTATTTGGATAAATTGCAGGGGGGGGGCACAAACAAAACAAATCTTTTGCAACTTTTAAGACTAACACGCTCCGCCTCTAAACCAGTCCCAGACTAATTCTACGAGGTGTGCAGAGGCTTTTTAGGTCTAATTGAGCACAGGATGCACAGAAAAAGCAAAGGCTAGCTCTGCACAGACCTGCGTTTTTTATAGCTGCTATACTATTCTGCTGAGCTTTTTTTTTTTTCCCCACACAGCCAGGCAGACACCACAACAGCGGCCAAGCGTGACAGCAAGTCGCCACCAAGTCAGCAGCTCGAGAGACACAACAACGGTAAGATGCGCTTGCAGCAAAACTCCTTAACGCTGACTGATTGGAGTTTGGGAAAAGCAACAAAAAAAAAAAAAAAATGGACAAATGAGCGTAGTTAAGTGGCTTTAACCTTGAATGAAAGTCTGCCCGAGTATCATTCTTGTGTGAATTTTGGCAAGCAAAGTGCAGTCTGGCACTGGAAGCGCACTCAAAGCCAAAGCTTTGTCTGAACGGTCGACTTCAAGTTCGGGGGAGGGAAAAGAGGCACAAAGAGCAAAAGGACCTACTGTGCCCCAGATGAAGTTCCTTTAATTGCTTTTCCATTTACGCATGCTTTGGGTCACAAGATTGTGCTTTAATGTCAGCAAGTGACTTCCGGCTCAGGGCAACGCTTATTTATTTTGGGCAACTGCATGTATCATCCTAAGATCGACTGTGATGTCATTTGTTATTTTGAATGCTGGAAAACAAACATGATTTTGAGGTCATAGAAACTTTCCTACTCTCGTCCAATATATATTGTGAGAAATTAATGAGTGAACCAATGTAAGCAACACGTTTCATCTTAAATAAAATGTATTATTTGCCATTTTGAATATGTTTAAACTTTTAAGATCATACGATCTTAGAAATTATGTTAATAATTAAAAAAAGATAAGTTAAAGAATGTTAAACCACAAAACGTATTCATACGGTGGAATTTTTTTGCTGAATTTATTCAATTGTATTTGCCCGTGTGGTTGCACGAAATAAAATCACTTGTGACGATAATAGACTATATTCTAAAAAAATGTACCAAGACCCAGATTATATTTTGTGTAACACATGACGAAATACAATTAAATAAATTCAACAACAAAAAATTCCCACTGTATCAATTTCAATGACAAAAAGAGTCATTAAATAATTTCAAGGTGACCTATGCAGTATTTACTTTCTAATCTTGTTTTTTGTGAAGGAAATAAGTGCAATCATTTTCCAGGTATAATGTCACATCGCACAATCACACACTTTGCGATTTGGACTGGAAAAACAGAGTTAAGATTTTAAGATCAAACAAAGCCAGACTCATCCTTATTCACTATTTACTTTGCTGTCACCCAATTTGCCTCAAGGGAAAAAAAAAAAACTTGACACGCATCCACACACGATCTACCAGTTGTTTAACAAGCACTATTTCAACATCCTTTCATTCAAGCAAATCGAATTTTTTCTAATTCCTCCCTAGCCATACAAGTGTACATCTAAATAGAGCAAACTCGGCCGTGTGCCATAAAGCCTCGTTAGACCGAGCGCGAGTCAACAATTCATTGTGAAGAGGATCTGAGGGTACAGTTTAACGCCACATCAGGTAGGGCTGCCTGCCTGCCTGTCTGCCTGCCTGCGGGCTGTAAAGCAGCCTCAATTGGCGCATTCAGACCTCGCAGAAAGAAGCCTCCTGTAGTTCGAGTCCTGCAGTGGAATAAAAAAGGCACACAGCTTTACTGCTGCCTGGTTTTGTTTTCATTTTATGGCAGACAAAAATAAAAGCTATCACACCTGCAAGTCAAAGGGGAAAATACACTTACAAAAGTGGAACGGGATCCGACTGTGTGTTATGATACACATTTGGAAATAAAGTGGAAAGAATAAAAAGGTGTCAAAGTATATCCTACGTAGCAGTTTTGCCGTGCGTAAACGAACGAGGACGCACGCATTCCAAATCCATTTCAATGCTTCTGATTTCCTAAACATTTCATATGCACACATTTCAATTGGAAACCTTTTTTTTTTCATCAAAATCTTGTTTTTGAACTTGAATGATACACGCTTGCAGTCTGAGCTGACACCAGACTGCAGTTGCACGGGGAGTGTAAAACCATTTGGGTGTAACAGGGTCAAAAACATTTACAGCTTAGAATTTAGGAGCGGAAAAGACGACGAGGACATAAAGATGAGATGGGAAGGAGGGAGAGAGAGAGAGAGAGAGAGAGAGAGAGAAAAAAAAAAACCTGATTCCAGGCGCATCTGATGACTTCTTTCTTTCCATCCAGGTGACAGCAAAGTACCGGGACCACACAGGAGCGTCGCTGGGAAAGTGAGCAACTCCACGGTCAACGGGAGCACCTCTGGCTGGATACGCCAGCAGCCCCTCAATGGCGGCTATGCCTGTGGATCGCATTTCGGGGGACAATGGACCTAGACAGAAGGGAAGAAAGCGGATTTTAGTGCCACAATAAATGAAGAGCGGGGCATGTGGAAACTGAATTTATTCACACACTGCTTTACATGTGTGCAGTAAAACGCATTTCAACACAGAATGCACTCAGGTCATTTCACATTTAGGGAAAACGCCGACACAGCACAATTGATGGGTGCGAAATAAAAGTAGAAATGCCTCAGACTCGTTTTAAAACAGTTTTCGTTGTCCTAAAAGTGGACGTAGGCTACGTAGCATTCTGAAACTAGTTCACGTCAAAAAGAAGATGCGCATTTGACGCACTCGAAGCGTATTTGATTTTCGTTTAGCTCTAAATTTAAGTCGCGCCTATTTGTATGCATTTAAAACTCCGAATACAGAATCTGTTGTTTAATTTCCTGCTTAGCTGAAATTAAAATAAAGACTGGACGTTTCCCTCCCCTGACGTGATAGGTGACATTCACTTGCACATACTTTGACGGAATTTTGCTGTTTATTTTTAAGACACTAAATGCACCAAAATGGCTCATTTAAAAGGTCGCTACAAGTAACTGCTTCGCACTACAGACTCACCAAAACAAAAATTGGGATTCAAACGTGCATTCAATGGTAATGGAATAGGACCCCATTAACATTTGCAGCTGCGTAAAATCCCCAATTGATTATGATGCAATGCATTGTGACATTTCATTCGAAACAGCCAACGAGTTTAGCTTCGGGGAATTTTCAAGCTGTTGCAATCCAAGGCGCCGATTTTGGACATGGAGGAATTGGCGTGATGTCGGTCACGCGTTGTATTTGTGACCTGTCACGGTCTTGGACTGAATTTTGTAGGGGGCGGTTGTGAGATTATGGTCCAACCTTGAGCTGCCGGGCTGGGCCACATATTGGTGACTGGGATTGTCTGTGCGTGCGTGCGTGCGTGCGGGTGCGCGCACGGGCCTTGCTTCCATTACTTGCAGACAGCGAAGGTCAATGTAAAGAGCACAATGCGTGCTGCTGTTGGCCTCGTCTGGCTCCAAGCACGTCGGAGAGGCAGCGGACTCATTCTCTGGTCTGCTATGAGGTCACTGTGCTTATTAAGCATTACAACTCATTTAAAACGACTAAAGTAAATTAATATTAAGCACATAGCAAAAGGGTATTAAATCAAGTAAACAAATCAAGACCGAGGCAAAGCTTTGAAATGTGCTCATGTTCCTTCACCACAAACACCGCACATTAGCCAATCTATTTTAAATGAATCTGGGAAGTTAAAGGACGCATGGAAGCTAAATGCAAGGTCAAGCCAAACTCTGCAATTCCCTGTTCGGCCTGTAGATGGCAGCAGAAGCCAATGTTTTGCACGCTACTGCTTAAACGTCGATGGGCGTTCCATTCATAAAAGTTACACGTGACCATGGGGGAGTTATTCTCCCAGTGCTCAAGTTACATCTCGGCAAAGAAGGGCGGATTCGGATGCCTCTCGCGACCAATCAGCGGCAAATTGCCAGCTTCCGCAGTGGCGACGGACTGCGCATGTCCAGGTGTGCGGCGTCTCGCGTGGGCGCAACGAACGGTGATGTCACCACGCGAGAGCTGCGGCCACGCGGACGCAACGTCAAGTGACAAGCACGAGAGGACATTATACACAAGGGGTTATTTTGCTGCGGTGTTTTGATTTCAACTTCAACAGTTACTATTTCAAAGCACTATATTTGCATTAATACAATATTTTATTCATATGAATGGATATTTGTGAGCGTGTAGAATATTGTAAGCTATGCACAGTTGTATTTATGTACATTTGTTTCAGCAGGTTGCTTTTGTTTTTTTTTGTTTTTTTTTAAAGATCCATGAATAAAGTTGAGTAAGATGGCTCCCAGAGTAAACAAATATCAATGTTTTAAATTGAACAAATGACGTCATATGCAAAGAAACATGCTCAGACGCAAGTTTAAGTACATGTTTGTGCTGGACTGCACTTAAAAATCGTGTTGAATTCTTTTTTCCCCAATTGGTTCCAAAACAACAAATCATGTGGCGCTACATACAGCTACTTCCAAAAACGTTATCTAAATCCAGATAATTCCATTTTTATGCGACCACTTGACAAAGTAAAATTCATTCAATATTTCTTCAGTGTAGTGCAATAGTCAATACTCTTCTGACCATACAACCATTTGGATAAAAGACTCAAACGAAGAAATAATTTGGTGTTGACAAACAAATGTGCCATGACCATCCCAAATTTGTATGATGCTTCTGTTTTTTATTATTAAATGAAGAACCATTTTCTACTACAGATTTTTTGTGGTCTATCTATTTGCGTGGACCTCGATTGTGACAAACAAACCTGACTGATTATATATTGGAACATGCGCTCAAAAGCAAATAAAAATACAATACTAGTTACATCTTAATTTCTTGTCGCCAAATACCATACATTTATAATAATTCAAAAGTCATCAGCAATTGACAAGTTACATTGCATGATAATCGCAAGTACTTTTTAATTGTTAGGGAGAGGCTCTGAAATAGACGATAAATGAGCTCGGCTTGCATCACATACGTGAGTGAGCCTGTCAGGGGAGTCACGCTGTCATTTGACTGCCAGTCACACTGACTCACGGATGATTGCAGCCAAAGTAAACGTGCGTGCAAAAGATAGCAGCTAATGCTGCTTGTTCACTTGCAACTACACTTAGTCACCCAGAAAAGAATTGAGAAACGCATTCAGACGATATAATGCTCGAAAAGTGCAGTTTCTTTTTTTTTCCTCGTAAATATTCCGAATTTAATAAAGCAACACACAGATCCATTTTAAAAGTCCACGATCGATTTGACATGCAACGTATATTTTAATTTCTGAACACATCACACAATCTCTGCAGAAGAAGGACCGTGAACTATATAAATTATTTTTTTAGACTTATTTGAGAACGAGTGGATACAATTGTACAGTGGAAATTAAGTATACGTAAAAAAAAGCAGGATAAAAGAAATGTCAGTATGTTTTAAATTACGAAAAAATTATTAACATTTTAGACACCAAAAGCACAATCTGAATCCTTCCCTGCAAACATCCAGAAAATTAAATCGCTTCCGTGCGCTAAATATTGCTGAAAATTACACAAACGTAACCAATAGCATCTCTCATGACAATGAATAAATTTGATTTAAATTGAGCACAATAATGAGAGAAATAAAAACCCTGGACTTCCAATGCATTGGTATTTTTTTTAACCGTAAATAATCAGGTAAAGCATGCGGGTTGGATTATTCCCATTAATTCAAAGTTTTACTATACATTCCTACATCCTCACTACATTTGCATATTATAATTGATAATGCATCAAATAGTGCATTTTGATAGGCACCACATAATGAGATATTAGACGCACGTAATGTCATGTTATGGCCCTCGGCAATGATTTCAATCATGGTGTTGGTCACAAAATGGTGATTTCAATCATGGGGTTAGTCACAAAATGGTCGCTAGATGGCAGTGTTTATCTACATTTCCACACAAATCCGCTGTTTACTTCCTAAACTTCCTCGGTAATCGCCGTTTACTTCACACATTTCCAACACATTTAAATTATTTATATTTGTCCATTTAAGCATTTCAATACGATTGCAAGCAATTCCAAAGTAATAAAGTCAAGACACGGTCACGTTCAAGGTGAAGTTGCAAGAACATTGTTGACCAGGACATAAAAATTATGCAGGAATATTCCAATGGGGGGGGAAAAAACATTCGTGTGAAAAATCCAATCAGAATCGACTATTTATTTCTAGACATAAAAGACTCTGATTTCAACAATATTGGAGGCATATCCCAAATACATACTTTATTGGCACGGACACACACATACGCTTGATATCATGCTAGAATTTACTTTATATACACAACCACATGAAAAGTCACACATTATGAAAATCTATATGCACGATATCAACACACACAAATCCCGCAAGATTATCTGAGCATTCGAGAAGTGCACCATGAAAATGGACAAGAACGATGACGCGCGTTCCAACAAGCACTACAAGTTAAACATGTGAGTAAGATCAAAAAAGAAGAAAAAGCCATGGAGATTAATATTTAACATTCCCAAGGTCCAAATCCGAAATAGCGTCGTTTCACGTGGATATTCGCATTTATCACTCTCGTTAAAAGTTGCAGATAAAAAGGTGGAAGCTCGTTGTGCACCATTCTGCGAGAGTGAGCAAAATGTCACAGAAATGGCAGTTCCATGTTTGATTTTTCTCCTCCTTGGACAACAACGTGGCAGGTATTATTATTAATATTTTGTTGTTTGTTCCAAAAAGCTCCAGGAAGTCATCAGCCAACAAATTATTGCTGTTCCAAGCCAGTCCAGTGCGTGTTTCTCGTTGTGTGAATATGTCGAGAAAGAGTAGAAGGACTAGGTGAGAGGTTTCAATTTGTTGACAACCTTCTTCTCCTTAACGCGTCTGTTCTGAAACCAAATCGTAACCTGCCGTTCGGACAGATTGGTCTGGGCAGATATCCTCCTCCGTTTGTCCTTGGTGATAAATTTATTGGCAGCGTATTCCCGCTCCAGTTCCTTCAGTTGCACCTTTGTGTACGGGACGCGCTTCTTCCTCCCACGCCTGTACGAGCTGGGGTCGCCGCCTGCGTGGGACACCGCGTCTGTGTGGAAGGACGGACGGACGGACGGACGGGAGAGCGTCAACAAGTGGAACGTGCACAGCAAAACACTATTTGTGCATGGAGAATTGAATTGAGAATACATTTGGAATTAAAGGCAATTCATGTACACTAAAGCAATTCGAAATTAAATCATTTCGATGGACTAAATTGCAAACATTTTCTCTGCAAATCTACATTTGACATCAAATCCCCACATAGAAAAGTCAAATTATGATCAATCCGCTTGCCAAAAGAAGTAAAAGAAAAGCAAAAGGCTGGTGCAAGGTTGCTTACCTGAAAGAGGCGACTTCCACATGTGTCCCGACTGAGGCTGCTCTTTGCCGCAGTAAACTTGACTGTTCCAGCCGTTGGCAGCCAGGCTCCACGGCTGGTAGCTCTCCACCGGCAGTAATGGCTCATGTCTGCCCTCCGAAGGCGCACCGATGGTGGGCACCACGGGCACGTCAAGATAACTGGGCACAGGTTGGTAGGGACCTGACGGGTAGGTGGGGTAGAAGGCGAATTCCTTGGCACGGGAGGTAAAGTCGTCCCCGGAGACCGACGTGTCCATGTATTTCTCTCCATACGCGGAGGGGGGCTGCGCCCCGCATGACTTGATTCCGCCGTGGTGCGACATTCTGCACGGGTAGTAGCCGCTGCCGAAGTAGCCGTAAGGCAGGGAGGCGCTGGAGGAATTCTGGGAGGCCGAGCAGGGGCTGCACTGCTTCCCCTGCTCGCCCACGCCGGTGGCGGGCAGGTCGCCGGACGGGTACGCCGTGCTGGGTGCCAGCGAGGCCGGGTGCGCCATCAGATTCCTGCACTGGTTCGCTGCGAAGTTACCGCCCGCGAAGCCCTCCATGTTCTTGCTCACTTCATCAGAACCGCCGCCGTTGTCGTAGAGGAACATCACCGACGGGTCGAGCCAGTAGCGAGGAGGACGGAGCAACAGTGACGTTGTCATAGCACGGCGTCCAACATTGAAGCTTCTGGCTCTTTTCGAAAAAGCCCACGAAGTGAAAAAAGATCCATCCTGGTTCCCAGAGCGTAAAGCGGTGACGCGCACCGGAGCGCCGACGTCGCGCTATCATTGGTTGCCGCCACCACACGTGACCCACTGTGCAAAGGGAGGGATGGTAAACATTCCCACTTGAGATAATTAAATGGAGGAATATGCGGAGACGCAACTTGACCGTAGCCGTCCGGACATTGAGCTCGTGCTTTTGCGCTTAATCTTGTTGCTGCGCAACATCTGAAATAACACAAAAGCTCAGCCTGTACCACTCATAATCACAATTTTTGTGTTTTTTCAATACAACATGGGCTTGAATTGTGCAAAAACTACATTCAAAAGGAGATCTTGAGAGATAACGTGCTCGTTTACGCACATTTGAGCGTTTACGTGCATGCGCAGATGCCACGTATTTTCCCCATGAGCATACACCAATGTAAATGAACAAAACCTCCAATTTAAATGCACAATTCTTCAGCAGAGCTGTGCTACTGTAGTATATTTGCATATACCACTACGTGAAAACAGCATTTCCTTGATTCGTGGAGGAACTATCAAGTAAATTCAAGGCGCATGCTCCATTACGCACACATTTACACATCTATGCACACTTGGCACGCATTGTTTTTTTTCCTACGCATGACCAACCGGAATAAGTGCATGGTTCAAAAGCATTAATTCATTGTAGCTGTGTTTGAAAACAGAATCTTGAATGATGTATTTTTAAAAAGTATATTCAAACCGCACATCCACACACACACGAATACCTTGCATTCTCCCCCATATGTGCCACACGTATTATTTAATAATACTTTCATTTTTATAGTTACACACTTTGCCATCTATAGACAGTAAAGTGTGTCAGTATAAACGATTAAAAAAAAAAAGCGGGTTACATTTGCTCATTTTTACGCACGCGTCAGTGCGTATTTTTCCTTAACATGGCCGCCCTTGAAATAGATGGAAAAATCCGTTTTCAGACGCCAACTACATGTAAATAGCAGACTATTATGATCCTAGGGGGGCTATTGTGACTCGGGCTAATTAAGGGGAGGGGGGTGGACACCGCTGGAGGCCAAGGTCAAGTTGAAAGTTGCTGTCTCGCCGTCGGGCTGAGGGCCATTGAGGCTTTGAAGGGAGCGTCTGAGCTGCTTGAAAAGAACGGAAGAAGGGTGAGAATCCCTGTCCCAATGAAAGCTATTGGAGGACATTAACTTTTACTATCATTTTGTTTTCTACACCAGCTAGCGCTCCTTCTCAACTACTCGTCCAATGTCTCCGCGGCATTTGAGCCAAGTGCACTTTTCTATACGCTGTGGTAGGATTCGAAGAATTTTGTGTTTATTATTTAGAGATGTTTTAGAGGTGTTTTTTGGCAAATACGTGTGACAATGGTGGGAACTCTGCAAAGAAGGGAAGGGGTAAACGCGTCGTTTCAATGTGTGTCTGGTCTGTTTACGACCGATGGCTCTTCGTCTGTTGGTTCTGACGCTTTTACTCATCTTTTTATTTTTTATTTTTTTTTTTTTAGTCTAACCTAAGCTTTTTGTACCTTTTTCGGTCAAAGCTGTTCATGTAAAAGATTGTAGTCAGTGACTAGCAAGTACGCGAACAATCACGTATGTTTTCTGCGTGTTTACAAAATTTCTATGGTCAAAAATATTTGACATTTTCTCATTCAAAACAATATCATAAAACCAGTGCTCAAATAATCACAATTAATATTTCAGTTTTCCGTACTCTGAATAGATGATGCAATCTCCTTAAAAAGCTACTCAGTAGATTTGTTTATATTTTAAAGTTATGATAGAATCTCTCGTGCTTTTTTTCCCCCTTTGAAAAGCTAGAACTGCACTTATTAGGGTCACTATAAACAAGATCTTGTTTACATTAGAGTCACTAAAATGGGTCAAGTTGTGTCGGAAAAAGCTCTATTGTATTTTTGCGCAAAGGCGCATCGCCTGAAGATTTACGTCATAATGCACAAAATCTCATTTTTAATGTTAAAATTCAATAAGTGATTTAGCTCATTTGCACAGGCCACATCATGTACTGTATATGAAATTGGTTTGGGGCCATATTTAATCCCACACGAGTAATTTGACGTTGCAAGATAACCTGAAATAAACGCTTAGATGTGTCTTGACGTTAAGAAAACAATATTGATTGAAACCCTAATTCCAACTTGTTGCACATTGGTAAGATTTGGCAATTTCATTACTGCTAATAATTGAATGCAATGCTTTTCAAATCGTGCTATCACAACAATGCGTCCACGGTAAGGTGGTATAGTGGACGCATGCACGTGGCTCGTCCAGATCCAAGACCCCCTCACAATGAGCACACGCGTTTACAGCAGGGGCCCACGTATACAAAAACACACCGCGGGACCCGTCAAATACAAGCACGCAAGTTCATCTCAGACTTCCACTATTCCAACTAATAATACTGAATTGATATATTAAGCCTATACCTTCAACAAAATGCCTTTTTTAGTCGCTATGATACTTGCAGCTGATATTGCCACCATGCGTAACACACGAGGCTGCACATTCATTATATTAAATTACGTGCAAAGCAAAAAACAGAAAGTCATATCTATAATGGAAAATTGGTTAACATGTCGACAATTGCATCACCCTATAATTGGAAGATGGGGCAGAAAATGTTTGTGACGTCTGCTGTGTCGACAGAAAATGTTGAAATAATAAAAAGTGTTGGGTTTTTTGTGTGGTCAAAGTAACAAACCACATGTGAATATTTGAGGATTACCTCCTCGGGCAGTATTTCCACGCCTGTCCAAACAGTCACATTAGCGTTCATAACGTGCTTCTAAAATGGAATGTCAATTTCAAATCTCTTTGGCGCTATATCAACACCAACAAAAAATCATCAATATAGTCTTTGGTTTTGGGGGAAAAGTGCAAGGGTGGTTTTAAAAGATCACAAACTCCAAAATGTAACGCCCTGCAAGTGTAATAAACTTATGACAAATCTCTTTTGCAGCATTAATTTGATCAAAAGTACCGCAGTCCCTCAAAATAAGAATAAGGCAAATCAGAGAGGCAAAATTCTGGCCTCGCATACATCCGGTTGACTTCTGTTGAATTTCGAGGAGCTTAAATAAACATTTTGCTCCCTCTATTTGTGATATTTACAATTTGATGGTGCCGTTTTTGCTTTTTCATTAGCTTAGAACATTTTTAATCTCCAAAAAGCGTTGTTGTTAGTGTGCATCACGCGACTCTGTTACTATCATTCAAATCGCATATTTGCCGTCGTGACGTCATTACGTTTGCATATATAGCGGCCCCTTGGTTTAATTTTTGTTTTTTCAATGGAACACTAGTATTTTGTTTTTGTTTTTTTTCATAACAACACTGCCTGCATGCTTTAGAAAACATTCAGTAGACCTAAGATGGAGAGTGTAGTGGCGAGGCTCTAAAATGAGAAACACGTTTGCAAGCAGAGAGACTTGTAAATATCAGCTTTCTCAAAAGATGCCAGTCTAAAGAAGCTGGACTCTTGTGAAACGTAGAAGCTTTGCACCTGGTATGTCACCCAGTTACTGATCTTGGCCCATTTTTATTCCACGACCCCAATTCCCACTTCCAAACTGTGTTAAAAGCACGCAAAACAACGTTGGAGCAGCTCGGATGAGATTTGCTTTCCAGCACCGGGGCGAGTTTGGCTCCAAGGTCAACGAGTTAAACCTGCATGCGTCATCCCGTTTCAAGGCCAAACTGAAGCGAGGGAGAGAACGAGCGAAACGGGAGGGGCAAACAATCGTTTTATTTGCAGCCAGATTCAGAAGCTCGTCTGCTATAGCAATGCATCAAAACATGTGCGCAAATGAAAAATCTGGAAGATCCGCGCGTTTGGATTCCACGCGTACTGCGCAGACTCCATGGTCAAGTTCAAGTTGGGCTGCCTGCATGCTGCCTCATAAAAGTGAGGGGTGCATTAGCAACCCCCCTCCCTTAAGACCCCCCCCCCCAAGCAAAGTAGTATAGAGTTCTGCTCCACGTCACAAAGTTGGGCCCACTCGAGAGAGCAAAAGTACAAATACAGATATTTTAGGGAAAACAAGACTCTGATCAGATTTAACTTATTTATTTCAAGTAAATCATGTTGTGAAATGTACTCGTTTATAGTTAAAACAAATATTTGTTGCCTATTCCAATATACATGTAGCACTAATGCCGAAGAAGCAAATTGCATTGCCTGGCTCGACTTTTATGCTATCAAAACTGTTTGCATTCTAAAGTGATGTACTGACTAACAAAAATATACATAAAAAATAAATTATCTAACGATACGTTCAAAAATACACCTTATTCTATGTGGGTTTTTTTTTTATTTTTTTTTTAGAATGAACATTTTGAACGTCAGAAGTTTAGGTTGACTCGAAAAAACAGTCATGGATGAAATCTTACGTCTCCGAATGTGGTGCGGTCATCGTTATAATGTTCCCTCCTTAATTCACATTCCATCATGTTACCACAGTTTTTTTCTTTTATAAGATCCAAAATATAATTCAATCAAAAATCAGCCTTTAATTAGGCCTTTTTATTACGTGTAGTCATCATCCGCGCACTCTAAAAATGTCAACAAGCCTATTTTAACAAACTAAAGGAAAGTACAGCCATTAATTTCTCAAGTGGGGTATAAAAGTAACATCAACACAACAAATACTCAGCATCAGAACATACACTACAGTCACGAAGTATTTCTATTTCGCTACTGTCCCTCCAGTATATTTTTTTATGACAAAATCATGCATTCTGCGTGTGTATGTTTTCATCCTTTCCGCCAGCAAAGCCTTTTCCGTTGTCCTCCTATTATCTTAAGCACACGCAATATAAGTGACACTACTGTAAAGCACGCAAGGTCATGACGGTTGCGCAAAAGGCTCTCGAGCGTTATCTCTGAAGGATCACAAGATCTCATCTGCCCTGGCCAAGACATTGCATAACGTCAAGTAGCACAAAAACAACCTTTGCAATAGATCATTCAAAGGAGTTTGATGCAGAAAACGGCAGCATCTATTAAATCGCTCACTCGAATATAGACGTAACGAAAAAAAAATATATATATAGTTTTATATATATATATATATATATATATATATATATATATATATATATATATAAAAAACTATGCATAATGCAAATCGTGCTGGTGACGTGAGCCAATCTGAGAGCTGAATTTGAAAATTGGTGTAATTACGTTAATGAAGAAAGCTATGACTTAACCTAACTATGTATTTTGGAATTTCTGGTTTAGAACGACTAGCTCCGCACAGAGCTGCTTCGAATATTTTGGTTATTGGGCCAGACAAGAGAGCAAAGATTTAAACACATTACTAAACTCAAACTAGATGACATCAATGAGATTTCTGACATTGTGAATAAAAAACGGGCATTGTCCATTTAAAAAAAAATACACTTCTCTATTGAGAGTTTTAACTGTGCGTAACACTACAGTGACTTTAACCCCCAAAATAATAATAAAAAAAAAACAGTAAGTGCTGATCAGTGCTTTTCAAACTTAAAAAAAAATAATATGGATTGAATGAATCAATATTTAGTATCGCTGTTTGTCCTATATTCAATTTCAATGCTAAGATGTTCAAATGACATGAATTTGAACAATACAGTTCAGTTGCATTTACATTAAAGTAAAATATAGCTGTATTTTGTCTTTTAGATGTATTTTTCCTATTTAATTACAATTTGTGCAATTTATTTTCATTGAATGACTATTTATGTCCAGCTTTGTTTTGTCCATGACAATGCTGATGTTCATAATGTGCTTCATTCTTCAAATATTACTGCTCAAATATGACAGCAAGAAAGGAGAACGAGAAAAGCGAGATGTCTTGTCTCTCTTCATCCAGGCCGGATGAAAGAGTTGGGGGGAGAAAAACCAAAGGAATTTCCCCTCAGTTCTCAGCAAACAGAAAAGCAGGCAGGGGGAAGGGAGGGTATACCCACTCGCGCCTTTCCCACAATCAGCCAGTTGAGGGCGCACAAGGACAGCGGAGCCTGCTGCAGTTTGAAGCTTCCCTCCCCAAGCCCTTGGCAACACGACCCCGCCCCTATGCACGACCAACATCAGCGCCACGCAAATCCCACCATGCCTTGCAGCTGCCCAAGCAAATCGACTCGAGTCGGAAGCGGCGTTGGCAGCATTGGACCTGGGAAATTCTTTGGAATGTGCATGTCATTTGAATTAGACTCCAAAATGCATACAAGATGCCTGATGGACTTTTATTTCAAATCATAGACACACAATGCTTATAATTATTGTTTTGAAGTGGTTTAGGAATACCACAATAGCATCAAAAAATATGCCTTGTCTTTATAATTGACTATCTTGTCAAAGTAACAACAACATGAGCTTTCAAATTGAAAGCAGCAGGATATTTTTCTACCGTTATGTTTCCTGGCCTGGCTCTTAACGTTTAAAGACTTCAATGTCAAAGGCTCTCTTATCTAAACTGACCCCGAGACTTGACCTTTAAGGACTTTACTTGACTCCACTTAAGGTAATGGGGGCGGCTGCAGACGTCATGAGAGGGATATGCTGGGTGTGATTGCAGTTGGGGGGGGTTATAAAGTGACGAGACACTTATGATTTATAAATACTAATAAAACACTGTTGACCTCATTTTTGTGATTTCTCTAAATAAGCAACTTCTTCAACCTATTTAATTCAAATATAGGAACAGAATTGACATCAGTTTTCAAATGAGGGTGCAAAAGTAAAACTTCTTCAGAAAACACTCAAGTACTGCAGACACTGAGAAAACTTCGTTCCTTCCATGATGAGCCACGAACCAACCGCACCATTGCGCCTTCCGTTTAAATGTACAATCAATCCGTGACGTCACGGGGCATCCTACAGACTGAGAGCTGAGGAGTGGGGCGAGGTAATTGTGATCCCTCCCAGAGCTCCTGCTACACACTCTTCTCTCAGGGTCAGACCGGATTGCATCCCCACTTTGACCAAGAGCTTCTCCTCCTCTTCCTCTTCCAGACTCAGCCCACAACACGCCACCACATCGGCCATCCCACACTCGCCCCACACACCTAACAAACATTACATCTTTGCTCGATCTGGGGCGTGCACGCGGGATGGAGAGCCGAGAGGAGATGCTGGCCCAGGAGGCTCAGACGCGCAAGAGCACCCCGGCTTTGGCGGCCGGAAGCCCCGGCAAGCCGGACCGCAGAGGCTGCTTGACGGAAGCGGTGATGGAGGAGATCGCGCGCAGGAATTTGTGCGCAGACATGGGGGATAGGCATCGGGGCGATGGGGCCCACAAAGACGGCAGCAGCTCGGACACAGAGTCGGACTTCTACGAGGAAATCGACGTGAGCTGCACGCCTGAAAGTATGGACTATAAAGGTAGGCAAATTTGGTTTAGACAGCGAGAGCTGGTAAAGATGTCAAAATCGATCCAGATCATCGAGACAATTTCAAAATACTTTAGTTAAAAATGCTCTATACTGCTCTGATGCAGAAAAAAAACACCAATGTTATTTGTTATTAAAATATAATTTGCGTTATGGTAAAAGTTTTTTTTTATTCTAGGCAACAACTAAGGTAGATTCAGATAATAATCTATGCAAATCAAAAGACTGCATGATCTAAAATGAGTGTATCAAGTATTGATGCCAATATTACATTTCGCTCACAAAATTGTGATAAATGACGTTTCACGAAAAAAAAAAAAATCTACAATCATTTATAGGAGAAGTAAATAACTTGCTTTTTTCCCGCAACATGATGTCACAATCTACAATATCGTCACACTATAGGTCGAAATGGAGATTCGCCTGGTCTGCCAAGTGATTCTGGTTCTGACCCGGGTAAGACCGTCCAAGGTCAGAACTCTCTGTCCTTCTCGGCGGATCAGATTCGCCGGTACCGCACAGCCTTCACCCGGGAGCAGATCGCGCGGCTGGAGAAAGAATTTTACCGAGAGAACTATGTGTCCAGGCCGAGGAGATGCGAGCTGGCGGCTGCGTTGAATCTACCGGAAACTACTATTAAGGTATGATGAAGAGAAGTCCTCCAAAAAAGGGCGACCGGACTTCAGAAAAATAAAATCAACTCTGAGGAAAATAAATAAATTACACTTACTGCTATATATGCTTTCGAAAAACATGCAGTTGGGTTAAAAAAAATCAAATTATGCGTCGAAAGGGATCATTTTTTCCATATTTATTTTCAAAATAATCAAAATATTATGGGGGGGGGGGGGAGCAGTCAAATTGGCCCAAGCAGCAAATGATGCCATTTTAGCCATTTGGGTTATTTTGACCCACCTGTTTCCCGATAGCTCAAAAAAAAAAAAAAAAAAATTGCGTTGAAAGACAAATAGGCTCCAAAGCCATTTGAAGTGGGCTATTATGGTCTGTAATAGGTTTGTGGTTAATATTTGACCTGGCGTGTCTCCTGCCCCATGCAGGTGTGGTTCCAAAACCGCAGGATGAAGGACAAGCGTCAACGTCTGGCTATGACGTGGCCTCACCCTGCGGACCCAGCCTTCTACACATACATGATGAGCCACGCAGCGGCCACGGGGAACCTGCCTTACCCCTTCCCATCCCACCTGCCGTTACCCTACTACTCGCACCTTGGGGTGGGAGCCGGCTCCACTCCGACCGCCGCCACTCCTTTCCCAAACCCCCTGCGCCCCCTGGACAGTTTCCGCATGCTGTCCCACCCATACCAGAGGCCGGAACTCTTGTGCGCCTTCAGGCACCCGTCCCTGTACCAGAGTGCGGCTCACGGGCTCGGTCCCGGGGGAAGCCCGTGCACTTGCCTGGCCTGTCACTCCGCCCCATCCGGCGGCCTGTCATCCAGGGTCCCGTCCTCGGACTTCGCCTGCTCCCCAACGAGCAGGACTGACGCTTTTGTCACTTTTACGCCTTCCGTGTTGAGCAAAGCTTCATCCGTCACAGTGGACCAGCGAGAGGAGGTTCCCCTCAACAGATAAAACAAACTTCCCTATAGCATGGAGCCTTTAACTCTTATTTAATAGTTGGACCAGAGCACAAGAAATTATTGCGTCACCAATTATGTATCATATTTAAATAAATTAGGACACATGCATCTACTGAAACATTTCAATCCCTAATTATGTTTTTTAGGTTATGAGTCTTTCCACATCCATATAGAGAATGATGCTTCCATGCAGTCTATTTCTAACAAGGGGGATTTGTTAAAGGAGCCCGAGCCGTCTCATTAGAGGCAGATCTCAGCCATGTGCACATGAAATTACAGCGTGATGTATATGTAGGAGCCGGTGAATTTTGAGTGCGGAATTAATGATTAGACCAGCAAGGCGATGGTTGCTGCATGCCGAAAGGTAACAAGGCGCCAGGGGAGCGGATTACAAAGGAGGAGGACGACGCAAGATGGAGAGTGGACAATCAAAAAAAAAAAAAAAACTTACTAAAATATTTGTCGTTTTCTCATAAGAACCAGCACATCAATTATCTTTTGGTTATCATTGCTGCACTCGTTTATATTTATGTATTTTTCTTTGAACTGATTTTCTGTTTTAAGGATCTTAACATCTAATTTGTAATAAACTGTCCTCTAAATGAAGCAGACGAGTTTTCTTTGTCATTTTCCGTTTTTTTAAGGGGCGGGGGCTCAATGTTGTTGGCCCCCCTCTCCCAATAATAATAATTTTCCTCTCAAATGGTCGATGTCGAGAGCAGAATGCGGCCTCATATCACGTGATGGGTCGACTAGATTGACCATGACACTTAAGTGGTCCCAGGGCTCCTTCATATTTTCCTCTTGCAGCCACTTAACTGGAGGTGCAAAGAGATCGATGGCCCACCAATCAAATAGGGCTTATTTGCGCAAATTGGTATGAAGTGATTGCATTAAAAATGATTCCGGAATTTATATTTGAAGCCGAAACACACTTAGATACTATTTTACTATATTCCCTATTAGAACAGAGCAATATTATACACTATAAGAGGCTAACATTTTTATTCGTTATTTAGCGGCACAAGAGGGGCTCATGAAACCACCTTTAGTGCTTTTTAGATGGAGTATCGTATTTCAAAATTCAGCATCTCTTCACAAAATACACCCCACGCACGAAAAGGTATACCCGAATATTTTAAATATCTCTTTATATGATACAGACCCTGCAAACAGCTGCACAAAATAATGACATATAGTATTTTCCTTCCTTTAAAACAGCAATTCTTTCCCCAAGTTGTGGTCAGTAAGCATATAGCAGGTAATATAAAATAAAAACACTATTCACTGATACGTCTTCATTCATCCTCGATACACACAAATGACAAAACGTCCTCGGATCGTCGTCCTCCTGCATGGTGCCTCCTAATCAGACAGTTGCGCATCCATGCGTGGCGTAGCCAGCCCCCCCGCACCTCCCACCTCCATCTTGATTGATGGTCTTATTAACTGCAGTTCTTGTAAGTGTGACCGCACTGATTAAAATGCATATGTTTGGAATAATACACCGTTTAAGCCACGCGGGTCACATAGACAGATTTATGTAAACTATCAAGGCTGTTTTCTTGGGAAGCGACGCGGGTCATTTAAAACGAATACATAATAATTAAATACAAAGACAACACATTGAGCAGCCAACTATCAGACAGGTACACCCACAAAAGTCTTTGACGCAGAACAAATAAACGTGGTGGCAAATTACAAGACAATTAAACACGCATGTTTTAGGCCTACTGCAACAATCTCATATTCCAATTCAGCAGACACAAAATGCGCAATTCAACATACGATCGCATCATCCTTAGAATTGGCGCACGGCTCCACTGCTTCCACAAAGCATTTGAATGAGGGCGGTGCAGAGCAGCTGTCCCAAACTAAAGCGCACGCAAACACACACAAATGGATGCGCTGCTGCTGCTGTTTAAATTGGCTTACATCCTAATTTACAGGCCCTTGTCGTAGAACGCAAAGGGCTGGCGGAGGCGTGCGCGACCCAATCACAGCATAATGATGATGAATGGGAGATTAATGCACATACAAGCAAGACAATTTAGACCTTCATCTGTTTAAATAGGCTTCCAATATCGTTTGGAAGCGGGGGGTCACGTTAAATCAATCGAAGGAGGGAGGGGGGGGGGTTTGCCGGGGGACGGGTGAAAGTCATTCTAACCCGCGTCTTTATCAACATTATTTATGGCGCAGCCATGGATCGCCTGCTTATGTGACCAAATAAGGACAAACAAAACCAAGATATTTTGTAAATGCGTCAACATGAGAAAATACAATAATTATTTCAAGGCAAATGATGAAGCAAAACAAATGAAGCAAAAATTCCACCCCAAAAGACACAAGCAACAGCAAGTTTGAAAAGAAGCCACAGCATAAGCAATTCATTTTCATTCCAACGCTGCACAAACATTTTCCAAAACAGCTCTTACCTTTATTCGACGTCCAGGGACTGCTATCCAACAGACAAAAAAGGAAAATATATTCCCCAGTAGGCATGAAAATTATGGCGTGCATTTTAGCCGCAAACAAAATTAAATAAAAAAATTAATACGCGCATTGTGTGGCACATTTTGTCGCAAAACGCGCCAACACCCAGGAGCATGTTTTGAACCACCAAACTTACCTGGGTTTTACCACTCAGGTAGGGGTGTTCATCCATTCTCATCCATTGTCAGGTGTACAGTTATTGCGCTTTAACATGATAACTTTCATAAACATCAAGTTCTAGTAGTCAACAGCACGTACTAATTCAATTAAAGATGGAAGGACATGAAACAAATGTTGCATTCATTTTAGAAGGCACCTTTCCCCCTGCTTGTTAACATTGGTCTCTTCCTAAAGTATATAAACGGTGTACCTTGCTTCAGGTGAGCATACTGCTTTTCCTCACAGTGAAAGCAAGATGCAACAGTTTTTTTTTCCTGTATACATTTTGGTGAATAAAAATTGAGCAAAAATCCAGTGCCCCTTCCTGATACCTTTATTCGAGTGCATCCCTGCAAACAAGCTGAAGTTATACACTGCTGCAATTAATATTAAATCCTATGTGCAGGTGTACCTAATGGTGTGACCAGTGACTGATCCAATGCATTCATTTTATTTTGATTGCCCATCAAATCGTTTTTGTTTCGCTGAATGGCTTGCATCAAGCAATATTGTTTAAAAATGATTTAATAAGCACTTTTTTTTTTACAACGCCGTGTTATTATTTTACAACCCACTCGGCAGCCAATGGCTCTGCGTACTTCATTTTATTTTACAACACACTGGCCGCGTTTACTGCTCGGCTACCATGGCGGCCGAAGGCCACAGCAAAGTTGTTCCAGTTTTTTTTCCCGCCCTCCATGAGTCCAAAAAGGAGCCGGTTCCCACAGTCTGACTGGACATGCTATAGTGTAGGTGTTAACAGCAGGAAGGGGCTTGCTTTTGTGACTTGAATGGCTTGGAGAGCTGAGGTGGGGTGGTCTGGGTGGTACAAAACAACCCCAAAAATTGGCAAAAAAAAAAAAAAAGTCCCGAGTAGTCCATGCGTATTGGAGTGAAGGAAATTAGGGAGGCAAGGTTACACCATGGGAAAGAGAGCAGGGGAGATAGTGGTACCAGATAGCGAGGGCATCACAAGACGGACTAAGAGTCCGTGCTTAGTGGCCTAATGGATGATTTGAAAGCACACTCACACTCTTTGGCTAGGAGCAGACCTCCCTAAAACCATAAAAAGGAGGTGATTGACAAGGTAGAGGTGGGGTCAAGTGTGTGTGTGTATGTGTGCGTGTGTGTGTCCTACGATGTCCGGACATGATTCTGTTTACGTAGTCACGCAGCGGAGACTTGCCTTTCATTTCGGGGACAAACAATGTTGAAATGATTCCAGCCTTTTGCAAACAGGAATGAGATAATCAGTTAAATGGAATGCGATGATTTGACTTTTTGTTCCAATGTAAAACGAGTGAGCAGTTGTGAGGCGATTGCGAGTTTAACAAGACAGACAACCTGACGCTGACGTATTTCGACCTGTGGCGTCTTCAGGTTGTGACTCACGGGACAGGAAGGCAGATTCCAAACTGGTAGGGGGGTCCTGTTTTGGTCATCTGAGGAGTCTTGTTAAAACTTTCAAGGGGAGACGACTGCATACGAATCATCAATGTGTCAATACATAACGAATTGATGGAAATTGCGTCGGGAGGAAAATGATGGAAAACAAGCCGCTCCAGAGATGAAGAGGAAAGGAAGGCGGATCCAGTTTATGGTGATGCTTTGTTTGTGACGGCTGTCTGCTGGATGAAAACAGGGCCTCTTTAACTTCTCCTGGGTTAATGGAACTTTTATGAGTTTGTCCTGCAATCATGTAACCCCTGGCGTCTCCGTGCCTCTCTGCTCCCATGTCTCCTTCTCTTTCTCTTCTCCTTCTATCAGAAGGCGGATCAGAGGTGAGCCGCTGCAGCCGATCTGTAAACACCGCCGCCTTTATGAGGACGGGACCCACGTCTAAGATGGCGGCTGAGTCACAGGCCCGGATGAGTTTACATTAGGTAAAGACTTGTTTAGGCAGCGGTTAGTAGAGTCGGGCGGAGGAGCACGCACAAGCAGAAAAACTCCTCAAGAAAGTTAGCCCGCCACAGGACATCATTGCTTTCACTGGCAACATCGTGCCAATGGGTGCTTCGCTTAAATGAAAGAATCGGCTCATTTGTTTTATTCGCCGCATACACCCAGAAGTCATCGCATTGCTTTCCCGAAAGCCCGCTACTTCAAATGTCCGCCGCCAGCATAAAAAGGTACGCGAGCAAAAGCGGCGATTGATGGAGGAAGGCCTGTCCGCGTCCCGTCATAAAGCACGGCTGAGTAAAAAGAACGTCCGAGTGTCACATTCAACTTTTAATGCGTGGCCATGACTCACAAGCGGGCTTGTCACCAGGAGTTTTATTCCCTTCCATCATCGGAGTGTCGATTGCAATCATGGAGCTATCTGAGAGGCGTGATTGACGGGGTAGAGTCGCAGGCGTTGTGGTGGCAACTGGAATCAGCTGCCATCCCATAATAAGTAGAATCATTCTCCAACTCATTCGGCTGCAGCAACAACGTGTACACTGACAATAAAATGACTAATATTAGTGCCGTACTGACGAGTTGAGAGTGGAGTGGAGGCGTGTCCAAATCGTCCTCTTCAATATATTTACCTGCTAAGGCGCATTGTGAGTCCACTGTGTATCACATTTGTGTGCGTGACAGCCATGACCGAGGAATCCCATAATTCCGTGTCCAGCGAGGGTTTTATTTAGCCATCGATGGGATGTGGAACCAGTGACAGGTGGTCTCACCGCCTGTGATGGATGTGGCGCTACGGGACAGGTAACACGCAAAATATCACCGCTGTCACAGCATGCCGGCGAGACGATTGCTGTTGTTTGATTTCCCCCAAACTAAGATTTGGCGTCCGTGATATCTTATTTTTCTTTTATAACCGTCCAAGTCTGCTCTTCGTTGTTTACGCACAGTTGATATGCAGACCCGACCACGCCGCCCGGCCCCAAAAGTCCCCGAGTCGCGTCATCTTTTATTAGAACGGCATAATAACGTTCCATCACTGGAGGCAGCCAGCCGGATCTGGCTCTCCCCGTGCCCATGGCCACTTGGCTGCAACGGATTCAAGAGCTAATTTGTCACAGTCAGCGGTGTCCCTCCCATTTTCTCGTGCTGCCTGCAGTGAGCGTTCAGGTCTCTCAGGATGGTTTTAGCATTCCGCCTTAGCACGGCATCGAGATATAGACGACATCTATCCACCCACACTCGCCGCTCCGCAAGTCATTGGCTTTAATGAGCATTTAATTTTGCCCCCCCCCCCAGTCTTCTATTCCTCACACGCATGCAACATGCGTGTGTGTTTGTGAGCGCCACACTGCTCTGAACGAACCAATTATAGGTGTTTATGTAGCTTTAATGCTTGTAAGCGTCAGGAGAGAAACATTGCACCGCTCACCACCTAATCAATGAGCCCTTGAATGTTACACCCCCCTCCCTCGCCATTCCTCTCCCCCTCTCTTTTGCTCTCCCTTGTTCCATCTCTGTTCAATTAGTGCGAGACAAGCATAGCGTATCAGGCCAATTGGCCATGAAGAGAACTTTAAACGCAGCGAGATGAGGCCATTGCAGACAAGCTCCGTTCTGGACAATAAAAGCGATAAATCCTCACGCTGGGTGCAATGCGTTGAGTCGAGAGAATGGATTTGAGTGGGCTGACGAGCCCATTGCAATTTATGGGGTACTCAATTGACATGTAATATTCCATTCTTCTCCCAAACTTTTACAATAACAGATTGGCAAACTGTAGCATTTGCACGCACCACCCGAAGGCAGACAGAGATGAATGTGATTTACTGGGATGCCCAAACACCCACTGGGTATTTAGGGCCCACCTCGGTGGGTTAGGTGAGATCTGTGGGGCCCGGTCCCTGTTAGGTAACAGCGTGATTACTCACCTAGGACCCAGTCTCTGCTGGTCCCGGGCGCCCGTGTAGTCTGACGGCGAAGATGATCACTCTTCCAAAGAGAGTAATTAATATAATGAAGAGCTACTGAGCATGTGCACCGGCGTGTGATGAATAGAGTGCATGCGGTGTCGTTACTCACAGGTGACACCGTGTATGCGCTAATGTTGCAAGTGCTAATGCTGGTGCAGAAAACACCAGCCATAACTTTACCATACGCCGCAATATTTGAATGATTGTGATTGCAAAAATGCAAAAGTGAGTACCGTAATTTTCGGACTATAAGTCGCACCGGAGTATAAGTCGCACCAGCCATAAAATGCCCAAAAAAGTGAAAAAAAACCATATATATGTATATAAATCGCTCCTGAGTATAAGTCGCCCCCCCACCCAAACTATGAAAAAAAACCGCGACTTATAGTCCGAAAATTACGGTATTATTAGGCCTAATTATTGATACACCTCGTTTTTCGGGAAGTGAGCTTAAAACAAGGCAGACAAAAGGATCTTGATGCGTATTCATATCGTTGAACCTTTTGCCCGTGTAGTGTGCCTGCTAGCGCACAAATGTATTCTAATACAGACGTGATGCTATAATTAGCTGTCATTGTGACATGTTATGCGCTGGGCTGGCCTTCTGCCTGCCTGCAGTGAAATTATCTTCACTAATGAACCTAAGCGGAGTCAATGACTCAGGGAGGTGGGATTGTTGTCGACTTGTTTGGGCGCTGATGTGTAGATGCTGCCGCCACGGCCCCCGGGCTAAATTATTATTGGCGGTGTTGTGGCAAAGATATCAAGTCCACAATACTTTACAGTGAGGGGCTTGTTATGCGCTGCTGGGCAAGCTATTATAGCTGCGAGTTTCCAGCAGCTAATTTAGCTACATGTCACTTTGGGTGCTTTTGGCATGAATCACTCGGATGCTATAAGGAGCTAACAACACCCCCCCCCCCACCGCCGGCCGGCCATGCAGCATGACCCCCTGCTGCTCTGATTGCTTCTAAAGAACAAGACGTTAAGCAGCAAAGAGGATCCAACAACAGTAATCATGGGGAAATAATGAAGAAAGTCACTTTGGGTATTTATCATAGCAGCGGGCTTTTAAAGCTGAGGCAGCAATTAGGGGAGGGGCCGGTGACCAAGTAGATCATTAAATTCAGTCTTAAAATGTTCGAGCTAAAAAGTGTCAAACTGCCATATTACAGCACCAGCTACTGTCCAGGAGGACTTATAATGTCATACATATATATTCTTAAGTATCAGTGCCTGATATCAGCTGACTCGATGAGTACTCGATACCTTACAATAAGACACATCAGACTGGATTTTTGCCCAATTGCCCACACAATACAGTGCAGTGCGCCTGTCTCTGCGGGTGAGGTCTTGCGGCTCGGGTCTCGGTCGCGTCCCCTTCCGACGTCAGCGCTCAAGTTAGTCTCGCCGCGACGCCTTTACGGCCTGCTTTCATCTGCCCTTTAATGAGGAAACCGCCGGCTATAAAACAGGCAAATTTAAGCAGGCCGAATATGAATCAGCTGCCTAATTCAGCAGGCCAGACAAGAGGCGAAGGAATCTCTAGACTCAAAGCTATTGTCTTATTTGTAGAGCAGACTATTTAAAGCATTAATGAAGTCCAATTTGAGAATTAAGTGAGGGGGATTTTCACCAGTCAGCCATTATTGTGAACAGCGATCCAATGAGTCAATGACGCAATAGCCACAGTCTACTTTTGAGAGTCGCCCACAAAGCAAAAACAAAAGTTCAGTAAAACAAAACCACATTTTTTTCTCCTCCCTCATTCCATTGTAATGATAGAGAGACAGACAGGTAAGGAAGCACCAATTTAGAATCGTAGTTCAATGTAAACATGCCGATGGGCAAGCGATATTACACCGACAAAAGAAAGTGCACAGACGACATTTTAATGAACATTTTAGGTCCACAGTGTAAAGACAGAATGTCGACAATTTTTCAGACAAAAAGTCTTCGACAGTTTTCTAAATGCCACAACAAAACGAAATATACACTATGTACATTTGCTGAAAGCAGCCATGAACTAACCGTTCCTTGCTCACGCCTTAAATAAAAATTCAAAACAGACCACGGGAAACAATATTTTCGGTGCGCAACTGAAACAGTGGAAAAATACTCCAGTGGCATAGAAATAAATTCAAGTAGTTTGCGTAACATCAAACACCCCCCTGAGCATTGTACAGCGTGCCCAAAGTGCAAAAGGTAACAGCTAAAGATTTCACAAGGATCAGCTCCGTTCGCTTAATGAAGCCTAGTTTGAAGTCACAACCTACCCCAACAATTGTTATGATCATCCTGAGGAAAATTATGCTAATTGCATCCATTGGTAACTTTGGTATCCAAAAAAAACCCATTTAAGGACAACGAGGGTAAATGTTGTGTACTATGTCGACTATCCTGAGGATTGTTGGGGGTTGAGTGTGAGGTTGTACTTTTGTGTGTGTCTTGTGCTCACTGTCCTTCCTCCTCCCGCAGGAACTGGAAGACGGATGAGAAGTCCTTGTTGGCGTAGCCGCGGGATGCCATAACTCTGTAGATCTGGTGAGCGAGTGAACCGAGAGGAATGGACGTCTTGGTGTTGGTGGCTGTGTTTTGGGCCAAGCCGAGATCCTGGATAGCGTTTAAACAGAATAATAAGCTTTTGCTGCATTGACGCGCATAGGTATACATGTTATGGATATGGCAGCTCGACAACTGGACCACAAAAGGAGCATATGGACCATCAAACGGACCAAGCGAGCAGACGTGTTAAAGCTCTAAATGTGTCAGCTGGTGACTGTGATTGAGGTAGCGGACCTCATACATGTGGACTCACCATAGCGGTGTAGTCGCGCTATATAGCGAGAGCTTCACCAATGAGCTGAGTAGTAAAACCAAGTCAAATGGCAATAAAACGAAATGTAACACAATAAATCGCACACGAGGCTGAACGCTACCCCTGCCGCACACCTTAAACACGTTTAAAGGGACAGTGTGGGGAATATCTGCTCATTTGAAAACTATCTTCTATCACATTTTGAAGCTAGCGCTTTGTACCTTGGCCATGAGTGTCGTCCCAAAGCCTCCCTGATAGTTGTTGGCAGAAGGGACTCCCTCCATGACACCGGGGACGGGATTATATGAGTCGCTGGCCCAGCAGCGACCCGAGGACATGTTGAGGATCTTGGCCAGAAGCTTGGGGTCCAAACCCAGCCTAAAAGGGACGAGACGGAGTCGATGTATATTTCGAAAGAAGAGATTCTGGTACACATAAAATCTATGAAGCAGGGTGCAAGTAAAACATGGAGACAAATGGGTGCGGGGCAGCGGATGACCCCCATTGAACCTTGCGGCCGGCTGCCGCCATTCCTCAGCGTTAATGGCTGAAGGCTTTGTAATGCCGCCTAATGCAGTATTGATGTTTAGCGCCACGTCCATCCTTTATCAATCCTCTTTCATGAAGCAAAAAGTGGAAGAGGAGGAGGTGAAGTGGTTTAAGTCGCACTGGGGAGCCATAAACCTCACTGTCACTCTTCTTCCCTCCCTCCCTCCCTCCCTCCCGCCGGCTGCAGCATTATGCATGCGAGTTGGCGCCGAGCGTGACGCCGTGCCGAGCGTGACGGCGGAGAGGGTGTAACTGCAGCGTCTGTCGCTCGTGGAGCTCGCCGTCGTAAGTGGGCTCTGCTCTCAACGTGACTGTTAAACCATCATAGCTTCTTACAGCCGAGCCACGGCTAGCTTTTTACTAGCCGTCTACTAAGTAATTACGGACGGCTCGCATTGACACGCTCTCCACGTCTCGGCCTCGTGGCGTCGGTTTTGGAAATGCCGCATCAGCCGAGCTCTGATGGCTTTTCCAGCCACGCTCCTCCTCATCTCCTGCGCTGACGTGTCCCGTCTGAGGACTCGAGGGGACATATGTTTGACATCACCCCCCCGCCCCCAAATACATGGCAGCCCCTCCTTGTGTTCTGGGTCAGCAGCTGAAAAGGTTACGGGCCGGGAGCACAATAAAGCGCGTCCGAGCGCACGGATCATTTGTTCCGACGAGCGGGGACGTTGACGGCGAGCTGTTGTCCTCTGTTAACGATAAATCAATGAATCTCCCCTCCCGCTCCCGTGGCACTGCCGGGCGTTACCGCTCAAACGGTTGTTAGCCGGCGCTACGGAGGTGTTGGGTTTCCCTGCGGTAATTTGCGTGGCCGAAGCGACATGTCACGCTTTAACAAGATTGTCACGGGCACGCATAGTCACAGGCGGCGACCCAAACCGCCGATGAAAGATACGTGCCGACGGAGATGCGAGCGTGTTTATGCGCTAGCGGGTGAAGTTGATTTGCAGCACAGCAATTAGCTCCTCATCCTCATGCCACGCCACAACAGAGCCCGACTCCTGTTTGTTATTACGCTAAAGAGGTAATGAGCGCGCGCACACGAGCTTTAACTGTTTCATTTATAGAGGCAACAAGCACATTTATAAGCGCTAATCAATTCACTCAGGCGGCCATGAGAGGAAGATTGAATTCCTCTTTGCTAAAAATGGCAGTCTGGTGTCACGACCTTTTCAAATCACCTGCATGGGTCTAAGTGTGTACGCAAGCTATAAATCCTCTGCTTTCATGTTCATGATTGGGGGGGGAAAAAAAAAACAACTCACAGTTGGGCCACTTTTGCTATTCTTTCTGTGCAGTCTTAACCAACACTAACCCTTCACTGACTGCTTGACTGCATGCAGAAATTACAGCAGGCACAAATGAGGCAAAGGAGAGCAGAAGGGATTAAAAGGACAGAATAAAATAAGGAGCCAACACAAATAGGGCTGAGGAAGCAGAAGGAGGAAAAAGGCGTGTGTGCGTGTGTGTGTGTGTGTGCCTATAATTGTCATGCGCTGCGTTTCCTTGCACTCCGAGAACGTCACGCTCGGGTGGAGACGGGCCGAGCCTCCATCTGAGATCAACAAATTAGCTTCATGAAAAGAACTATGTGCGCGAGAAAGGAAATGGTGTGCTCGTCCCCATATGGACAGGTAAGACGACACACTTGTTTTGAGAAAGGCCGGCTTTATTAGCCAAGTCTTGCGCGATAACATTTTGGAATGTCACAGTGCGTGTGTGTGCGTGTGTATTAACTTGGGTCCAACCTTAAAAAAAGATATACTTGTTGGACATTATCATAATCTGCATAGTCATTTGGTAAAAGTCACAGACTTGAGTGTGTCGGCATATAATGCGGCAACGTGTGTTTGTGCAATGCTGCCATGTGTAAATCCATGTTGCTCTTTTAATGCCGTCCATATTTCAGTGGGCGAGCGAGGGGGGATTTATGTGCGAGGCCTCATGCCAATTTTCCTCTTCTGTCTCAGCAATGATAAATCAGTCACACCGGGCCGGCCGGCACAGCTGCACTCGGCCCGTGCGCGCACTCATTGCGGCGTCCAAACTAGGTTCACGGTGGCATTTAAGTCGTCAAAAGTCATCAAAAAACAGAATATTAACACTTGAGTAGCCTGACGGGGGAAATACGTATTATAATATCTGATTTAAGTGGTGTCCACCGACAGGATCTTGGTGAGAGCTCAATCAGCAGATGTAAATCAGAGGCAGCGACTCCACCCCCTCCATCCATCTTTTTAACAGATCCTTGAGGGCCACGCTGACCTCTTTTGCACATTCGTAAACTCAACGTTTCAAAATCCGGAGAGAAGCAGTAAATACTAGCACGGGTATACTGTCGACTCAGAAGGTTTGGAATGAGCATACCTGATGCCGAGGTTCATGGTCTCGGCGGTTCCGATCATGCCGATGGCCAGCAGCATGTTGTTGCAGATCTTTGCAGCCTTTAAGAAGATTAGGAAATGTTCATTGACAAAAAATGGATTACAGTGGCACCTTGGCTTAATGACTTGCAAATAGAAACTTGTTGATACATTAAGTGGATGCCTGGGGAGGCGGTCCCCCTTGGCCACCCCTTTGCGCGCCACTGGCATTTTTTTTTTTTTTTTACCTGTCCGGTGCCAACTTGTCCACAATAGATAACGTTGGCTCCCATGCAGGTGAGCAGTTCCTGCGCAGCGTTGTACTCCTCCTTCGCGCCACCCACCATGAAGGTCAGCTTAGCCAGACTGGCAGCACCGACACCTGAACACATCATATGAGCGTTAAGTGAGGTGATCAACTTCTCTTCAATACATGTGCTAAACATACGCTTACTACGTCGGCCACTTGACTGTTTCTCAAAAGGTCGGCGTTGCACTTTGCGCTTGTGTTCCAGCCACGGCGGGACCGGCGTGTTAAGTAGCCCGAGCACCAGAGGGACAGACGCATCTTTAAAAGCCGATTGTTGCAATCATCCACTGCACAACCCTCGTGGGATTTCTTGCCTTTTGTCCTACCGCCCTTTCTCTTACACATACACACACACGCAAGACAGCAGCTGTGCCTGAGGCTGCCCCTCCTCTTGGGGCTATCAGTGACATGCGTGAGGGGTAATTAACTTTACACTTTATCATGTTCAATTAGGCATCCCTCCCCATGCCTGATGGCTTAAGGAGCGTGCCATGTTGTGGGAGGCAAAAACAGCCCCCACCCCAACGTCCCCTCCCGTCTCTGCAGAGTCCTTAATGGGAAACAATAACTTCTTTTCAGAGCAGGCTAGCATCACCTCTTAAATGCTTCTTTAAACACACAACAGATTACTGGTCAAAAAGGAGCCAAAAATGGCTTGCTAGATCATGCACGTTTGCACTTTTAGCTTTCCAAAAGGGAAGTCGAGAGGAATCTCTTTGGGGGGTCGTGAAACTGTAATGAAAGGTCTTTTAATACTGAACACCTAATAATGGCAATGTTAATAATTAAACAGGGATTGGCAAAACTAAACTCAAGGATAAGTCATATGATATGAAAATGAGGTCAAGAGAGAAAGAGGGGGAAAAAAAAAAATCACATGGTATCAGGGAGAGGATGAGAACAAGCCTTGAAGTCGATTTGTTTCCAGCGGCAGAGTAAGCGCGTACACTTGGAAAGGGCAGTGCGACAACTGCTGCTTAATTAGCAAAGATCACGCTTTGTGGACAACTAAAGAGGCAATTATTGATAACACACTTGATGTGCTGATCAATACAACTCACCAAAGGGAAAGCAAGAGAGAAAAGAGGAGACACCAGTGGAGAATAACGATCTTCCTCGTCTTACCTCCCAACGCTGCTTCCCTCAAATTAACTAATCACCCTAATAAGCTCTTATGATGTGTAGAGGATTTCTATAAGCAGTGGTCATGCCGGAATGATGGAAGATCCCCACAAAAAAAAAAAATCATGATCGTAACGCGCATGCTTGTGTGTGTGGGAGTATCGGTGACTCAGTCCAACGTGCATACACTAAAGTTCATCCGTGTGTGTGTGTGCGTCATTACACGGCGTCCATGCGGGACGATACACTCTCGTGGCGTAGATTATGCACATATGCATCGGTCGGCGTGTGCAGAGGGACGTCCCGTTCTCGGGCCAGTTCTGTCAGAGACGGATTAAAGAGGAATCCTAATGAGGCTTCTTGAGCGCTGGGTGCACCGGCTCATCCATCCCAGCGGGAGTGACAGTCGGGGATCGTTAGCAGTGCGCAACTACACAACGCCCCCTAGGGGGAGACAACATGTGCACGCCTGTGTGTGTGGGGGGGAGGGGGGGGGGGGGTCTACTGTAATGCCACTCACTCATTCATTCATTTTCCTCCACTTATTCTATTCAGGGGATCTGAAATACTTTTGTTAGAGATAGCATGTGTCCTCTCTCGTCATCTGACCATGTCCATTGATTGTCCATCTCTCCAGTATTAGCTGTGCTTGCCCGGAATCCAAAGTGGCAGCAATTTTTTTTTGCCCACAGAAGAATCACGGCGAGTGGAAAAGGTGCATATATCTTGAGAGTTTAATGGAAATTGGCTGCGTCGTGCTGCTGTATGACAGATGGGCAGGCGCTGCGACGTGCTCACATGCGGCCCACGGCACATACGCGCCAGTCTCGCCTTCATCCGAGCCGCTCCCGCAGCAAAAGTTAACAAGCAGTCGATCAAACATTATTAGGGCAGATGCTTCGCAGCACGTCATTAAACATTAACGTCAGAGGGCTGAAACGTTGCGGAGGTAAAGCGACATCAGAGAAGCAACGTCGGTTAAGTCGGTTCGTAAGGAAGCGCCATTTTCATGACACCAAACAAAACAAACAACCAATGCAATCCACATGTCCTTATTAAGATTTTACACTCAAAGCTCCTTTTGAAGAACGGCAATGTTCTTACATTGAAAAGATCCAACGTCTATGCTAGTTTAGTTAGCCCGTTTAAGGAGTTTTCCATTGTGTGTTAGCATTAAGCTAATGAATGGACTTCCACGTGACAGAAATGTTTGCTCACAACTCAAAAGAAAAACAATGAATCATCTCATAGACAGCTTGCGACTTTCACAGCACCACTGTCGAACACATTTCACACCACAACTTGATTTTCCTTGCTGGAAACAAATGCAACCTTATTTGCAACCAAGTTTTCCCAGCTAAGTTTGGAGTCTATCAATGGGAGTTGACTGCCTGCAGTTGAAGCCAGCGGGGGTTAGAATATTCAGAGGCCACATGTGGTCGGCCATTATAATTACACCCACGGGAAGATTTTCTTCTCAAACAAATTAAAAACCCGACGAGGCGCCATTAAAACCATAACGGATATCGAGTAAATTCAGTGAAACCGTACAAGGGAATGGGCTGGCCAAAATCACACAGACGTATAAAAAAGTTACACTTTATCTGCCAACTTCATTCGTGTTCACAAGAAACTCTTTATCGTAATTCCTGCAAAACCATGAGAACTGAATCATACACGAGCAGAGTCTATTTTAGGGATCTTATAGCTTGAAGGGGCGACGTTTGCAAAGCCCTATTGACCACCACTTTAATAATCATCGCCATCATTACCATCAGCGTTCAATTCCGCGAGGGGGAGCCTGGTCAATGGTAGGTGACAAGACAACGGAGTGCGAAGGAGAAATCCGCAATCAATCCTTTCTCTCACCCGATGAGGCTCATTTAGGAAAAAAGTGCCAGCTAATAATGGCGCGCAATTAGGCGGCAGGCACCCGATACACAAACGTTTTAATGACGGTGATCACAACTGTCCTTCAAGTGACACCATGCTAATTCCGTGAGTGACACCGGAGTTACGTTTGACGGACAGAGTTGCTTAATACGACTCATTCACCAGCTGACTCTTTGTCCGGGTGCACGCAAACACACACGGGCACGCACAAACGTACACAACAGATGACATCGGGGAAGTGAGAGCCAGTCCACAGCTGCTGGGTCTACCTCCATCTGGAGCATGAGCTCCAATGACGCCCTCCCATCAGCACCCCCCCCCCTTGCATCGATGCTACCCCCGAGTGTGTCACTACAACCCGTCAATGGGAGGCTTGTTATGCTAATCTAGTCTTTGGGCCGCTGTCTCGCTAGTACTGGTTAGCCATCAAAATGACAGACTGCAACTACGCCGCCGCCCCCTTCCCGCTAACCGACCTTTGGGCTCCGGGACTCATCGTCTCATTAATCCCATTCTCAGACTGGATTAACCTGGCCTGAGTGATCTCCTGTTACTTTTATGATCAATGAGCGGCCAATTTCTCAAATGCAAGTAGTTCGACATCGAATGAGAAATTTCATTTCCCATCCTATAAAAATGATATGTACAAAAATCAATCACATTTTCAGTTTATTTGACTGGGGATAGTTTGATAATGTTTGTTTGTGTCTCTGAAGAACAAATTCTGCCATTTCTAAATGTACCCAATATTTGACTCTCAAGATGAACAAAAGACACAACCGGTGGCAGCCTTGGTTTGAAAAATGTGCTGTTAGTCGAAGACTTTAAGACCTCACAAATGAGCGGCATCAGCCCGATTGCCTATTCCCACTTTCATTTGCAGCTTGCTTTCCCATTGCTGGGAAAAAACACAATGAAAGTTTTTCGGGGTCCTTTTTAAAGGCATCATGCGTTAGCAATGTGGCACACCACCACCATGGGCAAATAGACACCAAGCAACACAAGGCAGGCATTCTGGCTCATTACTGCTAACAACCCTGCCACTTGCTAGCCAAAAGGTCTATTTTTGCATGTTGTGTGCCAACACCCTACTTTTGGGACATCAGACTTTGTTTTGTTGTGGATCAGCGCTGCATTTTACAAACAGGCAGCTGTGTGAGGGAGGGCACACCAAACTTCAGCGTCATTTGCATGAATTTTGTCCAGTACTGTCCAAAGTCTCTTTGTGATTTTCACCACGGTTCCACCTCTCCTTTGATTAGCTGCCCTAATGTCGAATTAGAGAGAGCGAGAAATTAAACAAGAATCATAAGTGTGTCACTCACAGCAGTGCTGTGCTGTGCTTGTTGTGAAATGTTTCAAACAGTGAAGAAGGCCAATTTGTCACAGAGCCCAGTTTTTATTGCTATTTGGGGAGGGTGCCATCTCCTGGTAAGGGCAGAGCACATTCATTCGTTATCCTTTACGTTGACAATTTCCCATTCGAGAAACAAACGTGAATAATCTTATTTCAGTTATGCAAGAACACAATCAACACATGGGCCACAGTTTTTTGTTTTTTCCCCCCGTGAATTCCTTTGCTAATTGCTAAATAGTATGCTAACAAGAAGAAGATGTTTGGCATAGCGAGTCATAGTCGAGGGTCAATCATTGGTCATCTCAGGCTAGTAAAAGAGGCTTATTTGGGAGACAGGAGGAGAAGCACAACCTTCACAGAGGAGTACACGCACACTGTTCGCTGTCTGCCGTATGTAAACAGCGTGTGTGTTAAGGGAGAGTATCTGGCTTAAAGCTCTGATCTCCACTCACTCACTCGCTGCAGACGCCAGCTGGTAAACATGCCATAGGCCCAGTCTCTGTTTGTAAGGGCAGCGGAGTGTGTCGTGATTAATTCGCCATTGCGCAATCGAAAGTCAGCTACCGGTCCCGAATGGCAGACTGGTGCGTCAGAACGCCACTCCGGAATCCAAATTTGCCCGCCAGTCCAAACCAGCCCCGACGTGACGGACAGTTTAACTCCTTCTCGTCTTATCTCCTTTCCTCTACTCTACTCTACTCCATGTGAGGGAAGCTTTTCCCCTCTTTATGACTCTTTATCTGACTTGAAAGGCACGAACACGGGATACCCGCCATTACTGCTCCATCAACATGAAAAAAAGCTCTGACGCGGGACTTCTCCAGCAAGGCTGGGCCCATTAAGAGCGACTGGCGATCCTGTGCTCTGTCAAGAAGCCATCACGAGCAGACAGCAGCGACATAATGAGGACTTAAAAGTTCAATCTTGCCTCAAAAACCTCTTGGTCAAATGCAGCAGTAAAAGCTTGAGATGGCACCTGACTGGCTCGCTAATTACAACCCATGTTGTGGTATTAACCTAAAAGGTCCCATGGTTTAAATTGACAAAGAATGGGTCAGGAACTTGGCAATGGGGTCACTGCGTTTGCTGCAATTGGATTCTTCTTTACTTTTATTCCTTTATGTTTAACAGCAGAGCAGCTTGTTAAGCGAGAAATAAAGCCGGGCTCTTTAATATCCAAAGTTCAAATGGGAACGAGACTTTAAAATTGAAGACATTTTCTATCCTGTTTGATGCTACAAAAAGAAAGAAACATATTTAGTGGTAGTGCAAAATATTTTACCTCCTGACACGGGTGCATCCATGAAGACGGCGCCCATCTTCTCAGCGGCTAACGCCATCTCTTTCGAGACGGCGGGGTCGATGGTGGAAGAGTCAATCAAAAGTGTTCCCTTCTTTACCTTCCTAATGATAAACCAGAAAGATTTTTAGTTGCATATCTACCAATCAATTCAAAGGTTGTTTTTCCTCGTGTTGCACTCAAATCAAGGGCGAAAACTTACTTAAGAATGCCATTGGGGCCCGTGTAAACTTCGATGACATTTGGACTGGATGGAAGCATGGTGAAAATGCGGTCTGCTTTCTCAGCAACTTCTGCAGGGGAGTCCACTACCTATTAAAATAAATACATTTATGAATAAAGTTGATTTAGGACAGCTTTTAGTGAATTGCAGCATTTCATCACAGAGCCACCAAATTATGACCCTAACAAATCATGAACGAATATGACGAACAAAATTACACAATACTGTGTGTCGTCTTGAAGTGTGTTACCTGGGCACCCAGATCCCGCAGCTCCTTGCAGGACTCGGGAAAGACATCAGTAGCAATAACGGGGTAGCCATTTTTCAGCAGGTTCTTGGCCATGGGACTCCCCATGTTTCCCAAACCAATAAACCCAATGGGTGTTTTGGAGGCCATAGACCGCATTGATGCTGAATTGAGAGGGAATAAATGGAGACAGATTTGATTTTGTTGAGTTGAAAGTCCAAGGAGGAGTGCAGTCCAGTACAGTAGCAGGCGGTAATAAAGTTGTGAGAAGCTAAGCGATAAAACGCCAAGTGTGATTCAGCCTGTTGCAAGACTGGTGATGAATAAAACACTGCATATGCAATGAGAATCAGATGAAATATCATAATAAAAATATTTCTATGGAAATATTGTGCAGAATGCGTCACGTCATCACTCTGCAGGTCACTTGCAGACAGCTTTTGGGAATTGTGGCCAGGCTGTTAAACAGTTCAGGCTCAGCCAAAGTTCTGGCAGGTTAACAATACTAAACACTGGCAGTGCACCAACTAGACAACAGTAAGGCTTTAACTGCAAATGTTAAGACTATCTTAAATCTGCCAAACCGTAGTAAAGAAAGTTTATCACATTGGCATTAATTAGGCAGCAAGGGTTACAAATGATACAGTTCTGATAGAAAAAAAACAATAAGCAGTGATTGCTGCAAATAAAAAATTGTGCCAAGTACTGGTTGATTTTGTTGTCTTATATAGGCTTGATTAGAAAATTAACCGTGCATTTTAGGGAAGGACTATGTATATATCATTTTTGGTGTTGCAAGACAATCCAGCTGTTGATGAAAAGATGCTGTTATAAGACCTTGCATGTTATTACTAGCTACTAGCATTAACAATTGAAATCGCATACAAATAAAATCATTTAATGTTGCATTTATTGCATGTCGAATGCAGAGCAGGTGATCAACTTATGACTTCAATCTGCTAACACAGCTAGCATTGGCTACCATGCTGCAGAAGTCAGGTAAGTGCGCATTCTCTCTGTGCAAACACACGGAAATATTGAGACGGGGAAAAGAAAATTATATAACAATATGGGCGGATACGTTACCAAAGGTTGGGCTGACATTCCACTTTTGCAAAATAATTCGACAACCTCTCAATAAAGCTGCCATGCTTTTCTCCCCTTGACCTCAACAGTCTGCATAGAGTGACAGCTAACACGCCGGTGTTCAGCCGTCTCGAATGATTGACAGCTAAATCAACCAATTGTAGTTGGAGGATTGTCACATTAGCCAATAGGAATGAGCCAAGGCGGGGTAGCCTTTGTTTTCACGGATATGTGCTATTCTAACGTGCGCAATCCTCAAATGTATTTATTTAATGTGCTTTAGGGTGGATTGAAATGAAGAATGACACCAGAAAATACCTTTTGCTTCATGCTTTTGTTCGTTTTTATTAATCTCTTTTCAGGCTCAGCATCCGTAGTCGCCTCCTCATCCCCGGAAGTTGTCAGTGGTTTGCTTTCAGGAAGCGGCGCATCATCATCATCGTCTGCGCTTTCACAACATCGCAGACAGGACAGGGGCCAAAACAACGATCTACGCGCAAATTAATCCCTATTTTCACACTCGGAGTTCTTTAAAATGGGTACTGTTTAATTTTGCAGCCGTTTTGGCAGCCGTGATGTTGTCGGTTGAGCTATTCTCTGTGTGCATGCCTCGTCACGAGTGCAATGTTTTGCAAGATAATGACTTGACACGACATGGCCTGTTCCCAGGCTAACGTTAGCTGCTTAGCAACGATGAGACTCCTGCGTACTTTGTCAAGATCGGATTATCCTCAAAAGTTGAGGACACGTATTGCAGTGTGCATAGCCACAATAACAAGGGTTTTGGATTGGGTACTAGGTCTTGCAGCAAATGATTATTGTAACTTGGCATTTGTTTACCTCAGCTTTTTGTTTATACGTGTAGTTCTTGCATTCTAATGATTCTGAAGATGACAGGAGCAAATATCAACATGTCATGTATTTTCTAAATTTGTCATGAATCACCACATGTAATAGCAATGGAAAAACACTCAGTTAATCGGTGCAACCATCTTGAGTATATAATAAAGCAACTGTCCTTTTATCTTGTACAATAATGTGCATGACATCATGTGTACCTTTGTTTTTGATGTGCAGATTTGATAGAAGCAGCCATGTCCAACTTTCTTTCATTTGGGGTCAAATCGTAGTTTCTTCAGGAGGGCTGGTTATGAAGGTGAAAGCCACAGTTGATATTCACCCCAGTCTTTTGATTTGTTTCCTTTACAGACAAATGAAGTGAGCGGCAGATACAATGTCCTCGTTCCAGGTGGTGGATACCTCACCTGGCAGCAGCGTCAGTATCATGGAAACGTCCAACTTTGCCCATGTCATCTTCCAGAATGTTGGCAAAAGTTTCCTGCCTCAGGCACCTCTAGAGTGTCGCTACACTCTCACTCCTTACATCCCACCACACCCGAAAGACTGGGTTGGCATCTTTAAGGTAAAATCAAATGACCAAATGTTGACCCACAACATCTTTATCCATTTGTGTTTTTCAATCCTGTCTCTATTTCCTCCTCGCCACCCTCCCGTTTACTATACTATACAATCTAAGCCCCAATTAACAGGAAATGCAAAGTAAGAAATGAAACGTCCCCGTAAAGTCAAAACCCAAACATTTTATTGTTGTTGTAAGACGTCGACTTCAAATCAACCGGCTCAATTAAAACAACATAAAGTTGTTGGAAGTTTATTTGGAAAAAGTCGATTGGAAAATGGCTTGTCGTAATCCGTGCTAATTAAACGCGTTTGATGGTTAGGTCCTCATGTCTGATGTCTGTGCTCTTACGCAATTCTATTGGATCTGGGTGTTGTCTGTGTATTCGACAGTATTCCGCACAACATTCAGCATTATACAATTCACGTCTGTTTCAGTGAGAAAGAGAGAGAGTGGAAGCTGCCAGGATACAGGGATGACTCACTGCACAAACTCACTTGCTTTAATTCAGTTGTGCACCGATGCCTCCTAGTGGCGGAAAGTGGTCATAACCTCCCTACGTGTGTATATTGACTGTAAACACTAGCAGCATTTGTACACATTTGTCAACTTTTGTCTTCAAGTAATTTTCCCCATAAACCCTTTAATACATTTGTCTGTTCAAATGTTGATTTAGTTGAAATGTGACAAAGCCAACAGCTGTCTAAAAAGCCCCGTGGAGGATTTTGGTCGTGGCATGTTTGTTGGGTGAGCGGGGAGAAACCCGCCACGCTAGAAGTATAATTTAGGTGTCATCGCACTGTTCGCTCACACCTTGCCGGAATGATTGATAGTCACCGTGCCTATGATTACCTTATAACATCACTGCTGTGCTCGGAATGCCGCACCATACCAAAGCCAACGTCAGTCACCTTCACTCTGCAATTTGCAAAATTATTTATGTCTCTTCGCCGTTCCGCAAACACGCGTGAGCGGGCAAGCCGAGCTGGCGGGAGGACATGGTGGGCCAAGATAGAAAGGACAAAGCCTCGTGTTCTGCTTTTCTTTGTCGCAGTTAATAAACATACCTGCTGTGTTAGTCAATTTCGATTTAGAGTTTCTGAGTGACATGTGAATCTCCAACGCTTTCATAGGTTTGGCTGCCGTCAAGACGTTTCGTGGCATGTTTCACTTGCAGAGCCACTAACTGCCATCCAAGTGCCAAACTCCTGTGTTGCTACATTTTTTCTTCATATATAGCAATGAGGTTATCAGCCGTGCCACAATTACGGCACATGTGTTTTGGAGCAACAGGTTTATGACAAAGGAGGAAGTTGAGGTTCATCATCTGCTTACAGAAATAAAAATTTGTGACATTCACCCTGAGCAATGCTGACTCACCTCACGACTTGCATGCTTTTGCGCGTGTCCTCAGGTTGGCTGGAGCACAGCTCGAGATTACTACACCTTCCTGTGGTCCCCCATGCCTGAAAAATATGAACCAGGAAGTACAGTGCACACGACTGTGGTCTTTCAAGGTACACAATCCACACACAATTTCAGCCAGTGTGTGTCGACTTGGGCTTTTCTGAAGTAACTTCACAAATTTATGACGCGTATAAAAAGCAGCACTTTTATTTAATAAGGAAACATAACCGCAAATGTCGGCCTGGGACCGAAGCGCCTCTGAAACCACACACACACACACACACACACACACACGGGAAGGGCCTGCAAACTAGTTTTACTGTCCCTGGAACGGTCCAATATTACACAATGAAAATATGAGCGCATGCTGTGGTGTGTCACTAGTCAGTTAAAAGTAGTTTGCAGACGGATTTCCTGCACTTAACATCTCCACCATTCAAAGTGTGGGAGGCCTGAAATGACCATTTTCTTTGACTTCTTCTGTCTGCTACGTCCATTGTTCTATCGTCCAGGTTATTACGTCCCCAAGTCTGATGGGGAATTTTACCAGTTCTGTTACGTGACGCATGGCGGTGACATAAGAGGGGCCAGCACACCATTCCAGTTCAGGTCAGCCACACCCAACGAGGAACTGCTGACTGTCAGTGAAGATGACAGCAATTCTGACATACTAGTGGTCACCACCAAGACTGGCCTGCTGGAGGTGTGAATTTTTAGATTTGATCCCTTCTTGAGCACACACACCACAAAGTGGCACACAATAAAACGATATTTATCCCTCAACATGATTTATTTGGCAGCGGGTGGAGGAGGCGCAGCAGGAGCGCAGGGAGCTCCTGCAGGCCATGCGGCTCCTCCAGGAGGAAAAGCAGCAGCTCCAGGAGGAGCAGAAACGACTTTCCCGGGAGCGGGAGCAGGAGAGGGAGACGTGTTGCCTGTTGCGTACGCACAACCAGGTCAGATATTTCAACTAATGTAGCTTAATCCTTTTTTTAACTACAACATAGAGAGGAAGGAAAGTCATTGTTGTAAATATTTCGCAAACAAGAAGGCCTATGCAGGAATGAAGGTGACGAAGTGGAGTACTTTTTTTAGGCGTACGTGTGCACACACACACACACACACACACACACACACACATTATATTGCCCGAGCCAGTTTCTCGCCAGTGATCACAGGTCTGAACTCTTCAAAGGCAAGCAGATTTCTGAATAATCTGCATCCAAGCTCAAGAGAGACACAATTAGCTTCAGCATGTGTGCGTCTGTTTAACTCTGTGTGTGTGTTAGTGTGCACGGCAGTCTTTGTCTGCGGCTTTAACGACCCGGCTCACTGGGCTGGAACGAAATGGCGACTCCGATTTCCCGGGCATCTGGCGTCAGGGACGATGCCATCGCAACCACAGAGTTAACAAACATGACGTCAAACGTGCACATCGAGGTCCAGTGGGCTACCCAACGCACACACAAACACACCTACGCAAACGCTCATTATGCTCGCAAAGCCTTTTCGGCCATGTGTGGAATGAGAGGAGGGTAGTCCACAAAACCGCCAGGCCCAAGCTGAGGGACAAACACCCCTTAGTCACGCGATGGCTTTCTCGCTGTTTGTTGCCGCCTGTCTGTGTTTCACTTTCATTTCAAATGGTAAATTGAAATTCATAGTTACTAAATTGACTGTTAAAAACACCATTCATGTATGCAGAAGAAATATTTTGAAATTTATACTGTCAAACTCATAAACTGTTATGTGATTACTATTAGTGTTAATGGCAAATTTGACAACGCGGTTTGGCTGGAAGATGTGATCATAATTTTATTATCGTGTGTTGTTGGAGTCTTGTGTGCTAACGCCCTCTAGCGGCGATATCTGGTGCAGGTCCAAAGTTAGCAAGCTGCTTTGAGTTAGATTTTTGTTGTTGCGCTTTTTATGAAGGGCAAACTAAATTATGGGGTAATACACACACATTTATTTTACAGTAGGCATTCCTGATGAAAATATCCTTTTGAGTTTTACACGAGATGCTAAGTACATTTTTTCGGCTGCTAATTTTATGACTACACTTTTTATAAGGTCTTTATGAACTGCTAAAGTGCTTCCCAAACAGCAGCCATAAAAAAAAAATCATACAATGATTTTCAGAGCCAAGCCTGTAAGAGTCATGGCCTCTGGGCAAACTGTGTGCATGTCCACTTTGGACGTTACAGTCCTTTCTTTTGTCCTTAACTAGCACAACTATGTGTGCGCATGCCTGCGGTGTAAATAAATTACAATTGAGGAAGTGGAAGCGCTCTCATTTGGTGACAACTGATTTTAGTTTCTCTTGATTTACTGCTCTTTGCCACTGATCGATGCACACGTTCAAACACGTCCTGAGAAGATGCACCACGTGACGAAAACTGACATTCTGTCATTTACCACACAGCGCAACATAGCGCTAACCATCTGTCATTCACTCATTGGCATTTTGTGAGATTTACCTTCGGCCTGCTGAACGATGCCACCGATTTTGATGTCATCGTACTCTGTCAACATCTCTGTTCCTCAGGAGCTCCTGCGCTCGTCCCAGTGTATGTCAGAGGAGCGCGAGGAGGTGAGGAGGAGACTGACGGAGGCGACGGATCGAGTGCGCCAGCTTGAGGAGGACCTGCTGGGAGTCACTCAGAGAGCCCTGCAGAAAGAGACGGAGATGGACTGGTGAGTGACGGGATGTGCGTAAGTGTCCATCTATCATCATTCCTTTCTGAGAGAGTGTTGAATGAAGGTGTTGAAGATTTCGTCACTGCCTTTTAATCAAATGAAACACATGTGGGAAGTAGGCTTGTCATTGAAGGTGATATTTTCAAACGAGTGCTCTGTGCCAGATGGTTTGCAAGGTCCATCTTCACTTTGGCCCTCGACTCTAATTACCTCTTTAGCCTGCGTGACCGTCAGAAGAAGCTGACAGCGGAACGAGACAACCTGGACAGCCAGCTCAAGAACGAGAAAGACGAGAGGGAGCGCTACAAGGTGAGAAAAAAAAAAACACACCTCAAAGAGTTGTCCTTCTGAGCTTTTGATAAATAAGCACTCGTGCAGGCCCATCTGCGCAGCACTGAGCTGGAGAACACCAAGCTGAGCGCCGAGCTGCAGATGCTTAAGGCTGTGGAGCTCAACCGGGAGGTGACCATCGCTCAGTTCCAGGAGGAGCTGGAGAGGCTGAGGAGCTGTGTGGCCCAGCGGGACAGTTTGGAGAAAGAGTTGCTCACACTCAAAATGGACAAGGTGGTATGCAAGATGATGACAGACGTAAAAAAAAAAAAAAAAAAAACTTACTATTATTACCTTGCATCTCTCTCCAGGCCGAGCTGACACGTCTACGCGAACAACTCCGTCAGGCCGAGGAGCAGCTGGCCGCGTCTCGCCAGCAAGCGGCCTTGCTGGCCTCGGAGCTCCGCGACTCAGCCAGCGCCCGGGACCACTCCATGAGCGAACTGTATCGCGCCCGCCTGGAGGCCGACAAGCTCCGCGCCAGTCTGGCTGAAGCGCAGGCCGAGTGCCAGCGTATGGAAAGCCAACTGGACCGCATGAAGAGCTCTGCGCACAGGGACGTGGTCTGTAAATCACAATTTGTCGAGTTCATTGCATTCAGTGTACATTCCGTTTTTAAATATTTGACATTTGACAGAGCGTCGGGACCAACGGAGAGCTGGCACCCAGCGTACTGATCGTCTCCGAGGTGGAAGCCGAGCTGCAGAGGGAGGTGGAGGAACTGAAGCTGCGCCTCCACATGGCCGCCGAGCATTACAAGGAAAAATACCGCGAGTGCCAGCGGCTCCGCAGGCAGGTGGCCAAACTGAACACGAGCGAGTCGCACGCGGTGAGTGATTGTGCGGCGAAACCAGAAAGACTCAGCAAACATTACACAGCCGCATATTTGCATACGCTTTCCTCCGCACAGGAGCACAAGAGAAACGCATCGACCGAGACGGTCTTGGAGCCTCTGACCCCAAGCCCTGATTCACCCACTGCAGGTATGAGTTAACATAAACGCATACAAACAATCCTTAATAGATTCACAATTTAAACGTTCAACAATATAACGTCATAAAATCCTCTCGCAGGTCAAGTAAGGCAACCTCGGAAATATGTAACCCACTTGAAAGCGAATACCTTGTGTCAAAAGCTTCCAACGTGCCGATAAATTACAACTTGTGTCTTGCACTTGGCAGTGCAATTTGCACAATGACGGCCTTCCAGTTGGCTCTTTTTTTTTTTTTATCATACGCCAAACAATGTGTTGTGCGTTGGTTAAGAGGAATTCAAGTCCCAAGTTGTTTTTGTAATGTGTTTAAACTGCAAGGCTAAAAAAAATCATGACAAATAAATTACTATTAATTGATACATTTGGTTGACACGTCACCGGAACATTATTATTATTATTTTTTTTGCAGGAAGTATTGCGGCAGGAGCCTTCCAAGAGGCCTCTACCTTGACAATCAGCTCTGAGCTGGAAAACCTGGAATGTACACACAGCAGCACAGAGACTGAGGAGAAGCAGACCGCAAAGTCGACGGGGAGCGCTGAGGCGGACCTGGAAGAGGAGAGGAGGGAGGACAGCCTGCGGCTGACGAGCTGGGTGGAGGTCCAGACAAAGTGGGCGGGCAGCGAGGGGAACGCCGAGGCCCAGCAGACTCCGGAGGAGGAGGGGAGAAGAGGGGAAGAAGAAGAAACGGCCCAGGGGGAACACAGCAACTCCGTGGAGGAGGAGCTTGCGTTGATGGAGGAGAAGTGGAAGGAGCAGTGCGCCATCAATGAGACTCTCAAACAACGTCTGGCCAATGAGGAGGAGCGATTTAGAGTGAGCACCACTGCCAAACTTAACCACAAAATTAAACACGTAAGCCGCGCTGACATCGTCAATCAAAACGGAGCATTTTGCTCTGTCGGATCTCCTTGGCTTGCTTGTGTACCTAATTGAGATGTGGTGAGTGTACACAGAGGAAGAAAAAAAAAAAAAGGCAAATGGCTTTGTCAATACTAGTTAAAAGCCTCCATTTTAAGTTTGAGGTCTCAAAGGTTCAAATGAGCCTGTTTTTCAGTACCTGAACACCTTGCACCTTAACGGCCCGAGTTAACGTGACTATAACGACTTAAGAGCGGGCCTGTTTATCGGCGCTCTAAGCAAAAGCCCCCACCCCAACACCCCCGTCTTTGATCGGACCTCCTGTCTGAGTTGAGGGCCTAGTGTGTCCTGTGCGTCTCTTAATGGCCAACTGGGGGGGGGGGCAACCGCCATGTTTTACGACTGTTTACATCAGGCACAGAGGGGATGAAGCCAGAGAGACAGACAGACAGTCGGTACTGCTGACTCCCCACCTGAACTTCACCCTCTAATGCTGCACCATAAATCCCTCAGAGCGCGGAGCGGGGGGGGGGGGGGGGGGGGGGGTGCACCAAAGGAGATGAAAGAGAATTGGGGCAGGGGGGGGAGCGGAAAAAGCAAACACAAGTCAAGAGTTAGGAAAGTGGGCCGGACAGACAGACATGAAGCAGAGAGAGAAGCCGAGGGGATTTGGAATCTTAGTAATGGGATGAAATGAGAGACGATGGGACTATCCCACAGTGTCTCCCAGATTTACTACCATCCTGTTTCTCGGCGGCCCGAGATCAATAGCAGATCAACAATGAAACTTCTGTTATCAGGGATTGTTTGCTTTCGGTTTCCCTGCAGGCGCTCCCAAGATGAATTAAAAGCTGCACTAAAATGCACTTTTGCTAGTTATTAACTTGCCGTTCTCTGTGTGTTTGTTTTAAGGTGCAGATGGCAGAGCGGATCAGCGAGGTGACGGAGTCGACGGAAATTCAAGTTTTGACCGCTTGACCTTCTTTGGCGAAATGAATTTTCTCCCTTGGCAGGAATTGCATCTCATCCTGAGTCGGCAAAGGGGGCAGGACGCCCGCGATGAAGGGGCTGAGGTTTGGCGGCAGATGGCAGAGCGGATCAGCGAGGAGATGGAGTTGAAACGTGAGGAGCGACTAGATGAGGTAGGCCTGTGCAAGGAATGGACTTTCTTGACTCATTTGAGGTTTTTTTTTGAGCATGTGCTCTTTAGTCACATCGTCCTTTCCCCTGTCCTCCCCCCACTAATTAATCTCTCTCTACCTGCTTACTTTCCCGGTGCCATTCTTTCATGCAAATGCCAGGCGGCGTGTCTGTTTCACCTTCCCAACCCTGGTTTAAATGTTAAACCTGCTAACAGAGCACTAATGAAGTCATCCGGCAAGGTCGGTGAGGAGGGGAAAGCCCAAGTGTGACACCTATTACAGTAATGAGTAGGCTACTAATGCTAGCGCGTCACATATTATCACAAAGGGTAACGATGGTGTCGAAGGAAATGAAAGTTGGGACCGCTTGACGTTCTTTGGCTAAGTCAATTTCTCCCTTGGCAGGAATTGCATCTCCTCCTGAGTCGGCAAAGGGAGCAGGACGCCCGTGATGAAGGGGCTGAGGTTAGGCGGCCCATGGTGCTGCGGTACCCGCTGCCTTACCCCCAGGACCCCTCGCCGCCCCCATTGGTACCACAGAGGCCCGCGGAGCTGCAGTTTGGCAACCCATACGCCACTGACCCCACGCAAGGTGTGCTAGCGGTTCGCTACCCAAGGCCAGATCATCAGTCATTGATCTTATTTGTTGACATTTATTTCTAGATCAGGAAGGAGATGTCTCGCTAACTCCGGAGCAACTGAGCCGCCCTCCACCCGAGGCCCCACCTTGCGCCACTCCATGCGCCCCTCCGATCTCCCCTACAAATCCGAACCCCGGCCCGGCGGCGCCAGGATGGGACAGAGAGGTGGTCTGCATCCAGCCTTCACGCAGCACCAGCCCCCCGGAGAACGCGGAGAACCCGCCCGAGGAACCTCAGAACGTAAGAACATTCATTTGAAGTATGGCGTTGATGCTTTAGCGCCATCCCGTGGCATTTCTGCGCAATTATAAACTCCTTTTGGCATTTAAATGTTTTATTAGGTTGTACGGGAGAAATCTTTGCTCTACCTACCTGTTTCGGTCATGGAGTCTTCCATCGTTGGTCTCGTTGTGTGTGTTGTAGGCCGGCGACGGGGCGCAGCCATCTTGTGACCATCAGTCCAGCCGACCTGCTGAAACAAGAAGAGGCTTCTGCTTTGACTCCAGGTAGTTGACACAATTGTATGACTGGGCCCACCTGTCCACATTGAAACTCAATTCCGCTTGTCCTCGTCACCTGGCAATGCAACAGCGGCGACAGCCACAAGCGCTGCCCGCTGTGCGAGGTGATCTTCCCGCCGCACTTTGAGCAGAGCAGCTTCGAGCAGCACGTGGAGAGCCACTGGAAGGTGTGCCCCGTGTGCTCCGAGCAGTTCCCCCTCGACTGTCAGCAGCAACTCTTCGAGAGGCACGTCCTCACACACTTCGACGGCCACGTGCTCAACTTTGATCAGATTGAGTGATGCCCCCCTCTCCCCCCCTTCCTCCGATCCCATCCCGACCCCCGTCAGAGGTTCGGCTATGTTGTTAAGTGTACAATCATCGGCACTATTTGCAGGTTACAGGTTATGTCGAAGCTATTTGAGCACTTATTCCATATCCTCGACATCCCCGTGGCGCTAGTATGCTCTTTTTCATTCACTAGTACTCATTTTACACATAATGGCAGTTAACCAGTTAAATTCTGAGCGAGCCTACCAGACCCAACTAGTGTCTTGCAATAGCAGCTTGCTTATCGAGGATATGCAATAAATTCTCAAACAGCTTCTCATACTCCAAGACACAATAAGCTTTGCTTCCACTTTATCCTTTACGTTATAAAGCTCATCTTTGTTTCTCTGAAGCACCTTTGGTTGTGCATGTGGATATTACTGGTATGTGTTAAAAATTGTTTAAATAATTATAAAAGCTATTGGCTGTAAAAAAAAAAAAAAAAAAAAAATCAAAACACATTTCAAGTGAGGTGTTGACAGACTTGATCGCTTCCAAACCAGAACGCTGCTTTTCTTCAGGAAAGAGGAAAAAAAAAAAAATCAAAAGTTATCAAAGTATCTGCCATAAAAAATGTTGATTCTGAATGTAATGTACATATAGAAATATGTGTGTGATGTGTACTGTTACCGCCCTCGGTTTGGTCATATGGATGACTGCCATGCACTTTTCCGCTTTATGTTCAGGTGGTAGGAAGCTGGAAAAAGACACTGAATGGGAGAACATTTGAGCTTTTATTCCATATCGTTGATATCCAGCTTAAGCCGAAAGTGACGAAAAAGAAAAAAAAAATGACCAAGACATAGTTGTCGGAGTACATGGACCTTATTCTGGATATCAAAGACAGTGAATAGTGGCTTCATATCATTTCTGTCATTACCTGACGGTGTTGTTTATTCAGGCTTTAAAAATTGCACACCAATCACCAGGCCAGTGTGTGTGTATGTATCTGTGTGAATGACAAAAATCTTAATGAATAAATGAACTTATCCAGGCGCACGTGATTTCATTTTTTTTTTTAAAAGAAAACACAACTTGACTGTCAGGTCAGGCTTTACTTTTGCATTTTTTTCAGGCAAGTACCTGTTTACATTGAAGCAGCTTCTCGTTTATAGAAAGACAGTAGACCCCCCCCCCCTCCCTCCCCTCCCCGAATACAAAACACTTATGTCCACGTTACATACGAAAATATAATTTAAAAGCACTTAACAAACGGACATGTTGTGATACATTCACTGTACATTGTAAATATGGGACTCCTGCATGTGTGGATTGCACCCACCGACCTACTCAACGTGTCTAATACTGTCCCGCTCGCTTCATGGTCCTTGTTTGGAGTTGTTACCGTGACGACCGGAATGACAGAGCTGCTCTGGTTCACGGGTAGGAATTTTCTTAATGCACAAAAGAAGAGTGGAGAATGAGCGCAAATGTCACTGGACCCACCACAAACACAATGGTCTTATTGATCAAGTGGTTCACGTCGCCCCACCCGACAGGCATTGCGGAACAAAAAGAATCCCTGTAAGGGGGGCAACACCACCGCTTTCCTGCTCCCCAGGAGTGACCTGGCACAGAAACATGATACATCCACACACTAAACGGCACAATAACACTCTAGGCTGATGTCTTGAAATGCAAAAAAAAAAAAAAAAACACTCGCGACACACACATCTGGAATGCTGTCATCTACAACACACAGAACAGGCTGTAGTTGCTAATCTCATCTTTTTTTTTTTTAAGTACAAATCACCTTTCAGAGTGCATGCATTAGAACATTCAATGTACACCCACTTGTTTTTTTTTTTCTCTAAGGTTGGCGGCACAAATATAGGCCGCCCTGTCGTTGCCTCATCCCCTCCCCTCCCCTCCCACCCCAATCAGGCACGCGGTATGATGGATGTTTGGCAGTGGAGAGCTGTTGGCAACCGTCATAGAAAGAACAAAAAAAACTATGTTGGCAACTGGAATGACATGTCAGAGAAATGGAGCTCATTATGAGAAGAGAAAAACCAAATGTTTACAGAACCCCAGACAAAAACTAAATTGTAAATTAAAATTTGGACACAACTAAATGATTCTTTGGTGGCCAAACCTGGGGGGGGGGGGAAAGTTATTTGACCAGCATCTCCATCCAATAGTTGAAAACTATCTGTGGTCATTAAAATTGATTATCAAGAACTGAGCATGACAAATAGTTTTCCCAGTATTGTGCAGCCCTAGTTCCTTGTCACTCAGATGGCGTCAAAGCACTACTTGTGCTTGAATGAAGCTCCTTAATTCACTTCAACTTAGTTCCTTGCTAAAATCATTGCATAATTGCATATTGTGGCCACAATTTTGTCATGTCTGGGGCTCCATAATAAGCCATAAAAAAAAACTATTTGTGAAACATAAATTGGAGTATTACAAAAATATATGCAATGAAACTTTGAAGTCAAAATACTGACAATAAAATACACAAAATAAAGCTTGCAAATAAAATGTAACTATCTGTGTATAGGCTTGTGAATAAGCGTATAGTTTTTGTATATACAACTACATCTGCATCTACTGTTTATATAGCATATATCTATTTCAAATATAACTTGGGCAGAACCCCAGAAGTTCCCGTAAGGCTGCCGATCCAAAGTCAGTAAACAGAGTAAAAGACGCAAACTCACTTCCTGGTTTGGATCGGAGACCGGAGGGTAACTTCGCCATCGTGCGGGGGGGCGGAGCTCGGTTGCGCTTCCTGTCTCTTCACTTCCTGTCAACTTCTTTTAGCACCTTATGCAAGTCAAACCGAAATAGAAATCAAATGATAGCATATGCCAAATGTGCAAATGTACAATAAAAATAACACAAAGATATACTTTTGAAATACGAGTGATGTAAGATGGAAAGAAAAGGCAAATAATAATAATAATAATGTCAAAAGAACTTAAAGCATGCACTTTAGCGAGGAACTTTGAAGGGTAGCATTTTGGGATAGCAGCCCTTGCAGGTCTAGCCTTGAATCTTGCGCAGAATCTCGGTGGAGACAGGCGGGTGGAAGTTTATGGTGTGGTGCCTCAGGCCCTGCGAAGTCTTGTAGCTCTTCCCGCAGCGGCACTTGAACGGCTTCCTCACGCGGATCTGCGCGCGGTGTCCATTCTTGGCGTGGTACTTGATGCCGTTCACATTCTGAGCAGAGAAGACAACGCGCGCTCACTTTCACATGCAACGCTGCACCAGAACCTGTTTTTTTTTTTCTCTTTTCTTTTATAAGCATAAATCTTAAAGAGCGGGCATGGAGCAATCGGGAACACGTCCATAAAAACGTCGACAACTCATAAAGAGCTCTGTCATGTTCACGTGTCAATGTGACATTGAAATTACTTTAATGCCGCAGTAAAAACGTCACTATTCTTAGCTAGTGAAATCAGGTCTCGTCAAGGGTGACTAATCTCCTCAGTAACTTTTTGCTAACTTTTTAGATTGCAGTGGGGCCTCTACTTTTTTTTTTTACGCAACTTGACATTTGCTTATGGGATCACCTTATATCTCTTCTTGCAGCCCGGCACAGGACACGCAAAGGGCTTCTCCTCTCCGCCGTTCATGCACATGGAACTGAGGATGGACTCGGAGCTGATGGCGCTTTCGGTGGTCCACGACTCATCGCTGTCCGAGTCCTCGTAGTCCACCTCTTCTTCGTCGTACTCGCTACCTGTAATCATTCGTGACGATAGTGAGGTTGTGAAAAGAAAAATGGAGTTAGTTTGTGTTGGTGGACCACATGCTCACACACACAGGGAAAAAAGAAAAAAAAAAAAAGACTCCTTGTCCACGTCTGTACGCTCATGCGCCTGTGAGTCAAAGTGCAGGGATTGGCACTTGGAAGGCGATCATTAAGTGGGAGTGATCCCCATTGCTCAGGCTGGAAAAGTACTCTGGAGAATAGTTTCCACTCACATGCACGCACACACCAACAGACACATGCCCCCACTGGCCCCCCCACTATCACGCAGGAAATGCTGCACCTCAGCATGAGGAAATGGATGCTACCCTGGCACATGTGTGTGTGTAAAAATGCAGACCTAACACTACATTTAGGGAACCATTTGGGCTGCTTCTGAGCTGTGCACATTCATATACACAAGCGTGCACACACTCACACACACACTCACACACGAGGCTCCACACAGTGTGACAGCTGCTGTGTAATTAGAAGAGTGTTGACTGGTCTGCTCGCTGCAGGAGCCTCTATATTTAACACGCACACACATGCTGTCTAATCGGGTAAAATGGAGCTCATCCTAGTACTGGGTTGACCCGCTAAAGTTTCCACACAACACTAGCTGCTCATATAGCACAAAAGAATGTTAAACAGTTTGTCCATCATGATTTTATGCTTCAATGCCCATTGGCGTTCTCCATTTGGTGTGGGCATCTTGGCCACCGGGGGGCAGTATAATGGACAGACGATGAAGATTTGTAGGCTATTGAGCAAATGGTCAAACACAGTGCGCACACCTGTCGTACCTGTCGGCGTGCTGCTGCGGAAGGAAGAGGAAGGAGTGATGGGGGGCGTGACCGGCGGCGTCAAGTTGCCGCTGGTGTGGCGAGGGGGCGTGGCTGTGCTGTTCCTCGACACGGCGCCCGTGATGGACAGCGACAATTTGGGGGTGACCTTCTTCTTCATGGTCTCCTGCTCCCGCCGCGCGGCGTCCGTCATGAACCTGACAACAAACGCGTCGCCGGTTATTAACAAAATCTTGTCCGATTGGTGGACACAGAAGATTACATCACGACTGCTGTGCTACTAGTTATCGTTTTCATGACGGTCACTCACAGCCGGGCTAGATTTTGACAAGATCTCATTAAGCTCAACAAACTGCCCGTGAAAATACATCCCACCATCAAAAACATGTTCCGGGGAGACTGCAGATGACATTTACAAGCTCACAACTTGAACAATTACCCTCCCAGCACCTACAAAAAAACTCTCTCTTTCACTTCTGGACATATTTCTCCACATTGCGGCTTGGAGTGATTTAAGAGGGCGGTTTGCCACACTTATGAACAAACAAAAAACACACACACACAGCCCCATGAGCTGTCGTCCTGAGTCAGGCGTCTCATGTCTTCTGTGGTTTTCTCTGCCGCTCTGGAATGAGTCACCGCATTGTCAATGTGGAGGCATCCGTCATTTCGACGCCCCCCGGGAAAACGAACGCACGCAAAGGATTCACACCGATGGCGCAACGCCACCGCCTTAACACTTTACCTGTTGATGTAGCTGAGGGCCAAGTAGGTGGGCTGCTGTTGTTCCTGCTTCTCCAGGACCCGAGGATCCGTGTCTGAAACAGAGGTTCCGTATTAATCAAAGTGACTTATCAGTTCTTCCAGCCTGAGAAATGATTGGAGTCGTCATCACGGTGCCTAATGTACAACACATCGCATACGGTCACGAGTGTCCTTGATGGCTTCTGTGAACACATCATGAGGACCTTCCCAGACTTTGTGTCTTGAGAGTCGCAAAAAAAAGAGTTTCGCATGGGAGTATGGGAGACACCAAGGCGCTATGATGAATATATACAGTGTATTGCTAAAACACAGCCAGACGCTCGCTCTTCGGGGCGACTTCCACTGCCTGAGGGGAGCACCATTAAGTCTGCCTACCAATCTCCCAGGGAAACGAGTGGAGGGGGGGTTGCGATAGGGGCTACTGTGAAGTGCCAGCGCCACCAAGCGTTCAGCATAGAAACACTCAAAGGAATCCAAAGAACCAGCACCGGCCCATAGCGTGCTAGTCAATGTCGTGTAATGGCTATCAGATGGATTTGATAAAGTAGTTGGATCATATCAGTGCAACTGTGAAAAAAACACACCCCAAACACTTTTCCAGCTTTTCCCAAATATGCGTGTGTGTGTGTGTGTTTGTGCGTGCCGGCCATCTTTGGTTTTCAGGCTTTCACACCTCGTAATCTGAAACGAAAGCAGACGTCCGACAGGGCAGGACAACACCGAGGAGACCGGCAAAACAAAAATACAAGACCCGGAAAAGAAACGCACACCCATAATCTGCTACTGCACTAATAGTCCTTTTTTCCCCCCCCAGATTTTCACCCATTGTGAGAGTGTTTGGAACACATCCCTGTATGTTAACCAGCGACATGGTTTGACGTGGCTACGCCGCCGTCTGTGAGGCGAGCCAGGTGCGCAGACGTCGCCATGTTAAATGTGCGCCGCATTTACGACGTCCGCTCGCCTCGCAGGCAGCACAGGAAGCTGGCGGGCAGGAAGGGGAGCTGCTCCGAATATGTTTGACTCATTCCAGTGACTAATGGAGGTGCGTACAGTTTTGGACAGAACATTGCTGCAAATCAAAGTACAACTACAAGAGTGTCTTCATTTTTCTATAGCGCTTGTCCTCATTGGGGTCACAGGTCACGTGGAGATCCCTGCTGACTGTGAATGTGTGTGTGGTCAGTTCTGAAACATCTCAGAGCCTCAAGGCCACGACTGTATTAGCAGCGGCACACTACTGCCCCCTGCTGACTCATGACACCATGTGAGTGTGTGCGTGTGTGTCGATACACGTTTTTGGAAGCAGGTCAAGAATGCACATCTTGTTTTGCAGGCTGCTAATTAAGCCACACACCGCATTTTAACATGTTTCTCAAGCAGCAGGCGACCGGATGGAGGCCAAGAAGTTGGGAATGTAGGAGGGGTTAAAAAAAAAAAAAAAAGAGAGAGAGAGAGGTAAACGTCCCTGTAATTATGCGCCGCCGTGCATGGCGTGGCACTCGGGGGCCCGGCGACTTCCGCCATGCGATGATGTGTGAGCTCGAGTGCATGGCGTGAAAAGAGAGCTTCCACAGTTCCGCTTTGGCGATGCCAGTGCACTAATTGCACCACTACACCCTCACAGGTCATTCAGGAAGTATAGTATGGCACATGGACGTAGAAACACATACTCACGTATACAGCCTTTTCCATGTCACACCTCCCTAAAGAGGATGCAAAAGTTGAGCTTTTAGGGCAAACAGAGTAAAGGGCCTTTTAAATTTTACTGTACAGTACTGTATTATTTTTTTTATTTTAAAGGGGAGAGCAACAACCTGTTGCTGGCCATCTCTGCTAAATTCAACGACACGCTTAGTGAAACACGTCTTTTACTTCTACCTCTAAAATGTTTTTTTAAATAAATATATTAGTTGGTTCTGATTGTTCTGACGTTCATTTGGGAGTGTGACCTAACATAATATGTCACTATTGCAAAGCCTCGCTAACTGCTGATGCAGGCAGATAATGGTCACAAAAGCAAGCATTGACAATATTTGACGTCACGTTCATCAAGTTGCACAGTGCATTCATTGAGAACAAAGAAATTTGGGATTTCCCTACTTTCGCCCCGGGTGTTTTCTCCTTGTTTCAATCTCACCCGCACTCGGCTTCTTTTTTGCTGCCTTTGTTGAGGTCGCTGGGCAGGTTGCTGCGTGTGTAGGTGACACACAAAAAGTGCGCACGGGCAGATCGGCCTGACATCATCACATTCCTCAGACCTGACTTATTGGGACAACAAACTTAACGCTGTCCTCTGAAAACAATTTCTTATGGCTATGTCATTGCTGAGATGTTATCTTTTTATTTGTAGGATGAGGTAGCCGACATATTTTAAGAGATTTTCCCACGGAAACGTTCAATTGGTGTTTACTTTCATGTAAGCAGCAGGATTAGTGTTTGAATGAATGCAGGGGGCGGGACAAATGTTGGACATGCCATCCGAGGCCACAGGAGGTCAGTGTTGTCAAAGAAAATGTGAGGGAACGTCCAGGCCATCAACTACTTAGCGTTTTTATACGAAGGTGTTAGTGTCCCTGACTCCCTATGGTATGAAACGCTCCCTCACAATGAGGCTTTATTCTCATAAAGTTAATACGATATCAGAAAAGATTGTCAACTTGTACCAGTGGAGGCCACCGATGACCAGCTGCATTAAAAGCGAGAGGAACAGCTGGTCATTTAAAAAAAAAAAAAGACATTTCCAACCATCTTCATCAACGTCGTTTTTTTTTCATGTTTACTTATGTGTTCTACAGGAGACTACCAAGAGATGGCCACAGCTATTCTGGGGGATGAATGAGTGGCACACAACGCGTACAGCTAACCCCACTCCTTCCCGGCCCATAAACACGTCCTCTGTTCTGACCCCAAAGTGGTGTGACATCACATCGGGTGTCCTCGCCCCTACCGACGGTCCAGCCGCACTCTTTGTGGACGAGACAGCAGGTTGGCCGAGTTGACGCCGAGGCACACTGCCTCCCTGACCCCTTTTAGAGGCTGCCAGTTGCCATGGCGACTGCCTCCTAGAGACCTCCGGTCTACGCCCACTGTCATCCATCGCTTCCTTCAGACACACCATGAATAGTGATTAGCACTAATCATCTTTGTTGTGCGTGATGGTGTACTGTGGTACAAAAAGCCAAAATGGATTTGTGGATTATCTCAAAAATATGCACTTCACCTCACACTGACCTAGCCCTGCCAAAAATAGCAGAAGTCCGAGTGCTACAAAGGTACATTCTGTACTGTACTTGCTTATGAATGACACAAGATGGTGGGAAATCACTGCTATTGTCTAAATGAAGCTTCTCGACTCATTTCAAATGTACCTACCTGCTATCCAGGGATAGCGCATACACTATACACTGTTGGCATGGATAATAGAACAGATACCCTGCAAAATTACAGTTCAGCATTTGTCACTTTGCCACGCCCATCCCCAAAATCAGATGGGATAGGCCCCAGTTCCCCCTCAACCCAATAGAGGACAATCGTATAGAAAATGGATGACTGGGATGGAATTGAAAGCCTGAACGCCAACGTCACTTGCAAGCTGCAGGCAAACTTCAAATGAAGAGTGCAACAAGTTGCGACGTGTGTATGGGGGGGGTGGAAACCAAAATATGAGTAATGCGCTGAAGTCACTTTAAAGTGACACCAAGATCACGTCAAAGCACTTGAAAGCTGTGATTTATTCATGCGCTCCGACACCTGAAGCAGACGCGTTCAATACACAAGCCAAGTCGCATCAGGCCCGCTGTGGTAAACATTACAGTGTTAGCTGGTGAACCGCTGTCTGCTAAGGATGCGAATTACACTCAAATGCCCCCCCGAGAGAAAATAGAAAATACAGCCCGCGAAGCAATGATTAGTTTCTGTTTGAACGGAATACGAGTATAGTGGAAGCAAAAACATCCCAGGGGGAGGCTGCACGCAGCGTCTGCAGGCTTGCAGCTTTAGCGCGCTAGGCTAGCGGCGGCTAGCGAATTAGCACCCTGCAGCCCCCCCACCTCCCACCCACGGAGGCCGACTCACCGATGTGATTGTCCTCGATGTGGACGATGAGCTCGGCGAGAGACTCGAACTGCAGCCCGCAGCCTCCGAACCTGCAGGAATTGGAGAAGAAGGAAGCGGCGGCGATGCCCGTCATGTTGTTTTCACCGGTGGGTGGGGGGGCGCGCTGGTGCGTTCACCGGACGGGGGTGGGTGGGCAAGGATGGGGTTCTTGCGGGAGACGGGGCGTTGGAAGCAAGGGAGGCAGGCTGGTAGGGAGGGCTTCGGGTTCGGGGAGGGAACGGGGAAGAGTGAGGAGCAGACACCGGGGCAGCCAGACGGGACAGCAGCGGACGCAGCTGGGAGGCAAGCTCGGCGGTGGGTGGGGGCTGCCTGCCTGCCTGCCTGCCTGGCTGGTCTCAGCTACGTCATGACCTGCTTACCTGTTTGCAAGTGTGAAATCGGGAAAACAAACCGCATTCATGATCAGATGATCGTCGCAATTTAACCCCCAAATTGCATCAAGAAATAATGCTGCAAGTCTGGCATGTGCATTTCCAAACCTTGCCTTTTGGCCAATAAAGATGATTCCGATGTGGATTTCTGTTGGCGTGATTGATTTAAATATAAAAATGGCAGTTTGCATCAGTCACTGTTAACAACCACAGGTCTATCTACAAAGCTTACTGATTAATGTGACCCTATAATTGTTCAGTTCAGAGCACTTTGGATGTGTTTATGGTTGTGTGAGTGTGTGTGTGTGTGCGTGTGTGCATGTGCGTGCGTGTGTGTGTGTGTGGCTCCCAGAGAGAGGAGAATGTTCTTAAATCACCAAGGTTGGCTGATCAGGGCCGACTGGGCTCTGTTGGGCCTGTTAATTGACCATTATAACAGCCTGCCATAAAGCACTGGCCACTGACCTGACTTCAGCAAACTCACTCGTGACATGCTGAGAGTACACCCTTGCTCTTTCTCTTGCCCATAAATAAAAAATGAATATGGTGTAGTCGACGGTCATATAAATTCTGTGTCACACTTAATTCCATTCTCCATTAAATTACACAGCAGAAGTGTTGAGGTTGCTTTCAAAAGCAGTGCTCAGGGCAATATAGTCTGCTCAGTGTTTCAAAACTCATTGGACTGTGCTTCACAGTGCAGATGGACAATAGCCCAAAGCAGACTGCAAAGGCGACCATGGAAGAAGTCATTGGGGAAAAGAAGGATGGAAATATTTTAGCCAAGCCAGATGACAGCAATTTTCTTCAAAGCACCACGTGTCACTTTTAAAAGTTATTCTGAAGGGAAATGCCTAATCACACATGGAGTGGTGAAGGTAGATGTAATCCAAGTGGTATTGTCTGCCCCACAGAACCAACCAGAGACTTCCTAGTTGCCGTCATTGGCTTGCGAGTGTGACCGCCTCCTCTAGTTAAGTGTTACTGTGCACTGGCACGCACTCATGCTGTAAAACGTCGCCTAACTTGGCTCAGAACAAAACTCTGATTCACATCCACATGGGGGGGGTCTGTGCACACAGCATGACATCAGCACAACTTCCTGTTTGGGCTTGTTGCCGCGGCCACGCTCATTTGCATAGTCCACTCCATTGGTGGATTATGAGTCAGTAGGGCTGGGTACCATTTCACACTTGTACCACAACAAAATTCTACTCCTCCAGTCTGCCCCGGCCTGGCCCGGGCGCAGGAAAGCCTGACCAAACATGGCAGACGTTAGGGCCACGCTTGGCTCAATGGACAAGTGAATGGACATTCCGTTTGTGCTTTTCAGGATTTGAAACGTGTGTACGCTAACAGTTCATTGGATTGAGGGAACTAGTGCGTGTAATTGCTGTAACTTATTTTAAAGTCTTTAGAATCCAAGGCCTTGGCTCTAGCTCGTATACAGATGCGGAGTTCAAACGCAAAGTCGGCTTATGTACAAAAAGAAGAATAGCAGCACGAGCACTCAAACGAGTACGAGATCCATAAATTCAAACCTGCAAGCTGACAATTATGAAGCAGATGTGCAAGCCACTTGGCAGCTTTCACCATTTAACTATGATTTAGTATGGTACAGTGCAACAAGTGGAACATGGGCTCCTTCTAGTGGTATAAGAAAGAATCGCCGCTTTAAATACAATGCAGTGGTAATGAACTTTTGAAGTTCTATATTTAATCTTAAAGAACTGATTGGTTTAAAACCTTTATTTTGGTACAATTTCTATGTGCAATATAGGCTACATTTTAATTGAAACAAAACTACCATATGGTGATTCATACGGTGATTCTACTGTATTTTATTGTTGGTTGTTATGGTAGCAGTAATTAGGTGTTACTGTGGCTACTGTGTTTTTAAATACAGCATTAAATTATATTTACTATATTTGTTATTTCTACACGCTGCCGCTATTTGTCTATTTTTTTGCAAAAAGAAAACATCTCTAAAAATGTGAACTTTTATTATTCAATTTTAAAACCGGCTATTTAATATTATGTCATACATTTTCATTCATTGATCCACCGTTTTTGCAGATGAATCACTGCCACCGTATGGAGCGAGTTTGACGCCAACTACGACCGCGGGACGTCCCGTCGCGCTGCCGTCAGACAAGAACCCACAAGGCGGTTCGTCTCGACACGAATAGGCAATCCGGTTCGACTTCGAGCTACTGCAGCGGAGGCGTCTCCTTTCACTTCCCGAACCGCCCGCCCGCCCGGCCGGTGTGGAGCTAAGCCCAGCCCACCCCACTGCAATGATTTAGAAGTTCAGGAATCCCACGTGACGTCACAGGGGATGATGTAATGCATCTGTAAATAGAATGTATTGTAATCTCGCAGCAGTCCAACGTGGTTCCTCGCGCCGCTTGTCCCTCTTCACTTGAAGGTAAGCAAGCGGACGTCTGCTGCCCATTCATAAAAGCTGTCCTTGCAACTTGCTGACTTGTTTCATGTTCGTTTCCTTTTCTTTTTTTTCCTTTTTTAACTTCAGTGGCAAGTTTGCGCGTCCCGAAGGAGCGTCTTTTCGCCGGTCGGGAGTCTATTTGGGAGAGTGTGACAGCACAGCGCCGTAGCGCTATTATTTTCGTTTTACGGAACTTTCTCTGGGAAATACAAATACTGTACACTGGATCGTCACTCGAAGAGGACTTGATGCTCAGAAGAACCGGACAGCTTTTTGCTTTGAATGAACTCCAAATGTGATGTTGACATCCGGCGACAACAGGAAGTTAGTATGCATCATCATTACTAATTATTGTTATAGTTATTAGTAGTAGTACCTGTGGCATATGTATTTATTCTATTAAATGGAAAATAATGAAAAATATTAGACTGTATGTCATATCTGACAAGTAATATTACATGTCATTTTTTTATTATTCTCCACGTATGACTTTAATGAAGAATATAACAAAGTAATAGTTACATTCTTAATCATTTACTGTCATCCCATGTGACAGGAAAAATATACATACTATAAACATATGCCATAACAAATATTATAGTTATGAGTCATTTAACTCTTTTAATCACTACAACTTTTAGAATATAAAACACACAAGCTGATGATAGTGATTATTATAATAGTTATGATCATATTTCATTCAGTATGAGATATTGTATACTGAATATTATAAAATCCTGTATGCATTACATTTACATCCTACATGTCGCACATGAAATATATAAGAAGAATATTGCAGGCAGTTAAATAATTTCAACTAATACGATAGTTTCTTCTAAATTTACTATTATAATATGTGACAAATATGAAATATGTATTAACTGTATTATATTTACTATAATGATCACGATAGCAGTCAAATTCCAGTTACTAATCCCACGTGATAAACTGGTGAAAAACAAAAAGATGCCGTCTGGTATGTTGTTGGAATTAGGTATTTAAAAGGTGACGTCAGCCTGCGTTGATGTCATCAGTTTGACAGAAGGTTTTGCTTGAAATGTGCTGACTCGGCTCATTTTCCAAGCACCGCTCAAAGACGACAGAGTGGTACAAACTGCACTGCATCTATCTATCTATCTATCTATCTATCTATCTATCTATCTATCTATCTATCTATCTATCTATCTATCTATCTATCTATCTATCTATCTATCTATCTATCTATCCATCCATGATTCCTTTTTCCATTTTGACACATGCATACACTTGCTCACTCACGCACGCACAAATGAAGTCACCTCCACTTGCCAGAGGTTGGAAAATGGGGGCTGAAGCAGGTTCAAACTTGTCAGGAGTAGGCCGGTGCAGCCCTCTCTCCTCCCCTTTGCTGCCACCTCCTGCCCTCATTCCTTCCTTGTTCCATTCATTGTCGCCTCCTCCTCCTTTCTGCCCCTCTCTTTACCCCACTGCCCTTTCCAGTCCAGCACCTCAATCGCCTCAATCACCTCCATACCTACCTCACCCCCTTCTTTCTTCTTTCCTGATTATTACGTAAATAGTCTGAAAGGCATTACGCTAAACCAGTGTTTCACAACTTATATTACGACCTCACCCCCTTCTTTCTTCTTTCCTGATTATTAAACAGTCTGAAAGGCATGACGCGAAACCAGTGTTTCACAACTTTTACTACGTCGAGGCACCAATGTTGGAACATTGGAATTTTGGTTCGGATCTGAACTCCACGATTGGTGGTCCGGAGCGTGGCCCACTATGGAAAATGCGGGGCCAGCAGTTTTGACACCTCAAAAGTCATAATCACATCACTGGCTTAGAAGAGCTGGTGGGGTCAAGCCCTCTATTTGTCTTGATATTTATACCCTAGCATGACTTGAAATTGATGCATGGCACGCCAAGTATGTGTCCATTTTGATCCCACTACACTGATGATTTGGTGATAATATAGTATTATCTAAAGCAGCAAGATAAAAGTACATGAGAGTACAGTAGTCTCTTGTAATAGACGTTTTAAAAATCAACCGATTAGGCTGTGAGCTCAATCATATACACATGCAAAGATAGCGTTTTTTGCTGCTTCTACCAAAGGGATTGTTTTCCCAGAGGTAATGTTACACCATCTACATGATATATGTAAACATGATCATAGGAAATGTGACAAACTATCTGAGGTTGCGGGATTTGTCTCTGGAAATATAGAAGATGCCTTCTGCATGACATCACCATCAGATGAATAAGATACATACAGCGTGATTATCCTGCTGCTAAACGTGCTGCCCTCATTCTCTCTTTTTGTAGGCCTGCATATGACATGAATGACAAACAGGACAGGCCTTACGTGTGCGAGGCACCTGGCTGCTCTCAGGTCGGTTTCTGGCATTTGAGCAAGGGTGTGTTGACAATTTTTTTTTTTTTTTTAAATATATATCCACTGTACATATTGAGCAGCCAATTTTCATCCTGCAGCGCTTCCAGTTTGAGGAGCATCTAATCATTCACAGACACAAACATGAGATGACCCTCAGGTTCTCCTCCACCAAGACGGATACGACTTTTACCGGTGAGGGAGCACACACAAAAAACATCCCCGCCTCACAAATCCTGTTTTCCCCTTTTTGGTCAGAAACGACTTAAGACAGCATAACAGCGCATAATACAATATAAAATCAGATAAGCTCAGTACCGGCTCGATTTTTTTTTCTTCTCTTTCTCGCAGTGTGTACATTATCCTCCATCAGATTATAGCAAATGATGTCACCATCTGTAAAGACCACTTTAAATTAAAAACACCGGTCGGTTGAGGCGTCGGTACCGCTGAGATGATAGTAAATCAGAAAAGAAAGCAGAACATGTCATCATTGTCATGCCATTGCTTCGACTCATGGCTACGTGACATGGCTGTAACCACAGAAACGTCTGTCTGTCTGTCTGGATGCATACAGTACATGATTTAAAAGCACTCCAGACTCCCCATATGTGTCTCTGCGTGTTCTTCATCCTTTCAAGTATCATGCATGAAATCTTTCCTCCATACAAAGAGCCAGCTGACTCTTGACCCTCGCGTGTTTAGACGACTCAAAAGAGACAGACTGATGCTATCGTGAAGAGGAGCTTCTGTTACACAAAGGCCCTTTTCCAATTAGACAGAACTCACCTTAGTGGAACAGCATTCCGTAATCATCAGATGCTTCAGACATCAGCAGTGGCAATTGCTTTTGACACCACTGGCAAGCGGCTTGTTGCGTGTTAAATTTGGAAAAGTGGTCGAGTCCCATCAGGCACCCTGAAAGAGATTAGAGATGTTTTACGATTTGGAAAATGAGTGACATAATAGCTCAAAGCCTGTTTTTTGTGCCCCCCCCCCCCCCCCCTCCAGACCAGACACCGACCCCGACTCGTTTTCTGCAAAACTGTGAAGAAGTTGGTCTATTCAAGGAGATAGAGGAGGAGTTTCTGCAGGAGCAAGAGGAAGAGGAGAGCAAACAGGTATTCATTGGAGTCATTCATTTTTTTTGTCACAGGCCACATTGAATCAGATTTTGAAATGACAAGCCAAGGAATATAATGAAAAACTATTATTTGCTCATGTGAATATTTATTAGACCTAATTAAAGAACGGAGCAGGCCGTATGCCATGCTTTTTCCAGCCCTGGTGTGTGGCATTCGCATGACTCTCGAGAGCGTCTAGCCACTTCAGAAAATGCATCCAGTTGTTTTGCCGCTCTTTCCGCAGACGGTTTCCCATAATGGGCCTTCTTGTATGAATCAGCAGCAGCAGCAGCTCAAAGCCCAGCTCCAGCACCCACAGCAGCAGCGGCAGCAGCAGCCACCGCTGCACCATCCCCACGCCCATTCGCTGCAACACGCCCAGGCCCACGTCCCAATGATTGGCCCCAGTTGCAGCCTGGCAACCCAGCAAGCCGTATCCTCCTCCATGTCTGGATCGGGCAACAGCGGCCAGGCTCCATCCACACTTACACATTCAGGGTAAGTAATCAGTTAATAAGCATCCTCATCCTTTTGCTCAAAAGTCAGGATAAAAATAGTCAAAGGCAAGAGGACAGCTACTTATTACTATAAACATTACCACCCCCTGCACCCTATGCGGACAGTGAGTAAACAGCTTTCATTGCGCCCCCAGATTATTATTATTATACACTTCAACAGACAGATAGGATTAGACAGCATCCTTTTAGGGTCATGTGTTTCTTCTGTGCACAACAATATATCATTTTATTATATTTCATATTTTGATTTTAATTCCAGCAATATAAGGTATACTACCAACTTGAAGGACGCGTTAAGTAGCCATTCAAATGACAACAAATCAAAATATTAGCGTTCGATGAAAGAACAATGGCTCTGTCAGACAGTAGGCGACCATCTGATTCGGTTTTCTGTACAGTAGATCAGTGAGCAGCTGCATTCAGACAGCGTGTCCACCATTCCTAAATCAACCATGGATCAAGTATCTGAATGTTTCCCCTGATGTTTGCCTTCAGTTTCCATAGCAACTGGGCCCCCTTGGCCGTCAGCCTGAGGGCCCGGCAGAAACTGTTGTGGTTACATCAAGAAATGCTGCTTTTGGACCGTCTGCACTTTGCTGTAAAGCTAAACGCTCCACATGCCTGGGATTCAGTCATGACATCACCGGCGATGACCTCAGCACGGCCGTGGAGGCCCACGCTGTCACGCTGGCTGACGGCCCGAGCCCTCGGATGGAACCGTCCCGTCTCCCTGCTGCGATTCCTCACCTTCTCCTTTTCCCCCTTAGCTGTCTTTTCCCCCCTGTACACAGTCCAATTGCCCTCAATTGTCTATCAAGTATCATTTTCAACGTGAAGACTAGCAAATTCCGAGGTACCACCTGCAATCCATTAAAATCCGCTTCAAGCACACAATGGGACTTCTTTGACTGGAAGTGACAGAACATGTCATGTATTTATCCGCCCTTATTTGATGCCAGCTCCATCTGCCATTCAAACCTGGATATAAATGTCAATTTGCACCTCTGTCTCTAAGCCGCGTGAGTGAAACTCTATTCCTCTCATTGGCCTTCTCTCCGGTTGACAACAGGCCTGTTCCCGGACCCGCCTCCTCCCTCTTCCACATACGCAACAGACACCGTCAACCGCTGCCAGCCTCGCTGCCTGGCCCCCTGCCCGACCCCGCCATGCAAGGGGCATCTGCTCAGCACATGTCCGTAAGTACAGACGACCCGGCTCTGTCTCCGTCCCACACACGAGTGTCTCTATTCCCGATCCGAACGATTCATAAGACGCAGGTAGACTGGTCGAGATGTCCTTGCGGTTGAAATATTCATGGCTGATTGAAAAATTCACTCCTCTCTTGAGGATGAATTATCAAAAAGGTCAGACAAACTGATGGATGCGACCTTGCGGGGAGGAGAATAAAATGTTAATTTTTTGCGTCATTCATTTATTCTTCAGATGAAGAAGCAGATGTCTTGTATAATGGCTATACCAGGCCCCATAAACAACCTGTCCTGTTCTTCGCCTCAGGTACTGAACAGTCAGCTATAAAGAAAATATTTTCTTCCTGTGAATGTGGATGGCTCCCTCCTCCTCTGCTAAGAACATCAGGCCCTATAAAAGTCTGTCGCTGTAGGAGCAAAAGAAGAATTCTTTTTCAGTTCCCTTATAGCAATGTCGCAACCTGTCTCACATAAAAAAAAGAATTGATTTCGAATGACATGCCGTGTAAGTTCAAGGTGGCGTCAAAGGTTAAATATTAACTTGAGGTGACATTGACACAACTACTTAAACATTTGGAGAGTTAAAGCGCTTCATGTACACTTCATTCACTGATGCCCTCGGTCAGAAATATCAACGGCATGTGTCATCTAGGCCAAGGAGATCCATGATGTAATGATAGGTCCCGCCGTCAGAGTGTTTCTATGTAGTAAACAGAGCTGAAATACTCGTGCCCCGTCCTGTTCTCTCCGTGCGTATGTGTGTGTGTGTGTGTCTGGTAAAGCTGGCACAGACAGCTGAGTGATCTCATCCTTGGCAGCCGTTAAATGTGCTCCCTTTTTTCCCCCCCTGTCTCTGGATGGTTGAAGTGGAAGAGGAGAAGGGGAGGGCGGGAGGGAGGGGAGTCAGCTTGCCTCTCTTAAAGAAATATTGTGTAACTTGGAGCAGATAGCAATATTGCCATGGAGGGGGGGTGATGTCATGCTGCAAACATGATCCCTCCCCCTTCCCTCCCCTCCCCTCCCGCTCTCTCTCTGGAGCTCTTTTGCAATCACATTCTCCTTTGTCAAGTGCAGGAGAGAAAGGTGAAATGAGGTTTAAATGAGTTCAGTCTGCCCAGAGTGAAACTGAGAAGTTCAGTCTGCCAAGAGTGAAATTGAGAATGAAGCATTAAAAAAAATCATGGAGGTGTGTTTGGTTGGGTCCGAGCTTATCTGCTGTTTCTAATTTAGTTGGGGGCATGTGTGCACGCTCAAGCTACCATGACAGAGGCGGAAAGTGCTTAATGACGTTATTCACACCAGGACCACAAGAATTGACATACATTTTGGTTTTGAGCCGTTTAACATTAAAATAAATCTTTAAAGGAAGAATTTTATTGGTTTCACCGATGTCATCGATCGACCGGGGTAGCCGAGTGCAAATCACGACAGATTTTCACAGATTCGCTATGTGATAAGAATATATTGCTTCCGTTCAGAGGTCCAAGCAGATGATGGGGCATCACTACCAGCACCCGGTAACGGCCCCCGTAAACAATCCCACGAGTGCAATGATGGAGATAATGTCACAGCGCCACCAAGCTCCTCCACTACATCACCCCCATCATCATCCTCATCATCCTCAGCTCACCGCCCCACCCCTCAGCTACCAACAGCGATGCCATCCCACCCACCCGCAACACCTTGGAAGCCACTCTCACCCATCAAGGAACACACCAGCACACCAATCACCCCCCACCCACCTCTCACAAGGGTCACCTCCCGCACCCACATTGTCTGTACCTGCACAGGTATGCCGCCTCTTCATCACCAGCCGGCTTCTTGAAGTCAATTTTTGGCATTTCAACGTCTGCGCCTGCCCACAGGTATCGCCGCTTCCGCAGCAAATGCACCCCTGTCAATCGCCGCACTCCCAGCATGCACTGCAGGGGGGCGGGACCTGCAGCCGTCGGAGGAGGACGGCCGAGCAGGACCCCGACGAGCGCAGGCAAAAGTTCCTGGAACGCAATCGAGCGGCCGCCACCCGCTGCAGACAGAAGCGAAAATTGTGGGTGTCGTCTCTGGAGAAGAAAGCCGAGGAGCTGACTCACGCCAACCTTCAGCTGCAGGTGGGACACGCCGCTGCCCAACATGAACACACCTTCAGTGTACATGCTTAGAGATGCATTTCGATCTTGCCCAGAATGAGGTGACGTCATTGAGGTCGGAGGTCGGTCAGCTGAAGCAGATTCTGCTCACCCACAAGGACTGTCCTGTCACAGCCCGACAGAGAGAAGCACAGGGCTACAATAGTGAGTAACAACCACATCTGGGTGTGCGCACTTATGCAACCAGTTCATTCCAAAAGCGTTATTGAGACCTCTAATCTAAAATACTGATACGAGTAAAAATGAAATTCCATTTACCTGCAATGGAAAGGATTTTGTTGAATGGTTGCGCATGCACCACACAGGAGCACGGCCAAGAGTACGCAGGACAGCCAGCGAAGGATCAAGCGACCTTGATTGACCGCTGTCTCTGTGTCCAGCTGCAGGGGTGAGCCCGGGAGGAAGTCCCACCCCTGTAGATTCTGCATGTCATCGGCAGGCCATCCAACACAACAGCATCACCACGTCCTCGGTGAGAGGCGCGCCTGGACGCTAAAGATCGGACTAGACAACTTTTTCAGTGTTAACATCCACCGTTCATTCATTCGCTTTGTCCATTTCAAACGGTGCATAAAATGCCTTCTATAAAGCTTGGACAAAATGGTTGCAGCATTGAGGGACCCACATTTCATTTGGCCTTGCTCCTGTCTCTTGCACTAATTTTCAACTATAAATGCTATAAGCTCCTATTTTTAACAAAACATATGCAAATGTGCACCTTTTGCCTTCTCCTCAAAGCAGGGGCAACTTCTAAAAAATGACGACTATATATTTTTCTAAGAACACCATTTTAGTGCCATTGCATCATCATTTCAAAATCAATGTGTTTTTGTTGGAAGCCTTTTCGTGATGCAAGATATCCTTCCAGGCACTTTGGAAATAACTTTCTCTCTCTAGCTGCGCCTCCTGATTGAATTCCTGTTTGCATAATTTAATTTGCACTTGTTTCTTTTTTTTGTACTGTAAAGATGGTGACTGTACATCTATAATATTAATAATAAAAAATCGTATTCTGCTTTGAGAATTTTTGACGTTTGAGTCAGAACTCAAGCGTGGTCGAGAGCGCCCTCTAGTGATTGCTTTGTCGTTACTCTTTTTCAACTGGGTTAGTAAAGTGGTCGATGAAATAATGCTGCAGCATATAGTTCTTGTTTTAATTCAATCTCTAATAAGGTTATAAAAGGTTAAAGGTTCTATACGTCATGTGTAGTTACAATTAAGATATCATGATACATGCAAACAAAACATATTTTGTGTTGTGCTTCATAATCAAGTCAGGTTTTATTTCAACTCGGAAATAAATCCATAAACCCCAGGTGACAAAAAAGTATTAAAAAAATGTAGAAAACATGAAACTCTACTGTACAACAAGACATTAGGATGTCTTGTAAAGTCAAAACTAATATCATCATTCATGCGGTCACACTTGCATTCAAAACATTGCAAAACAAAAGCACATAAAAAAGTCCTTGCAAGTGGTCGGAAATGTGTAAAAAAAAAAAAATCAAGCCGTTGCCTCTGCTCTCAAACAATGTCCTAATCGGAGAATCTGGGCAGGTCAATGTCTCTGCGAGAGGAAGAGGAATCTTGAAAGCGGTCACAAGGGAACTCAATGAGGTCTCCCATTTCTGGTGGTACCAGCCGGGCCGGGCGACTGCTTTGGTAGCTTGTGAAGTCAGTGGACGCCGAGGTGTTTGCTAAATTGGCTCGAAAAGGTCTTCTGGTGGAGTACATGTGGCGCACGTGGACGGCCGACTTCCTCCTCTGCAACTTCTTCTTGAGGCTTCGGCTCAACCAGACCATTCCCAGGACGAGGAGCAGGACGCCATTCCCGGCCAACGTCAGCACCGTCACCAGCTGGAGGTTGACGGTCAGGACCGAGTCCTCGGAAAGAGTGACCAGACCTGAGCAGTGGTCGCGAGGCGCCACTTGACACACGGAACCGGCAACCACTCCTTCGACACACACCATGTAGGTGACATCCGGGCGAAGCTCCCGCAGAATCGCCGAGCGGGCCGCACCCGTTGCGTAAACGAATCGTGGAAACCGTTCGGATGTCCCGAAGCGGTCAAACATAATCCGGTAGTGCACCTCGTCCAGGTCCGGACTGAGTCCTAGTGTCGCCCAGTGGACCGTGACTGTACTGCTCGTGACCTGGTCCACTGACACGTTGGCGATGAAGTGGCGGTTGAAGGCACACGGATCGGTGACGATAGGTGGGACCCCTTTGTGGTCCGTTCTAAGAAAATCAAACATTTCTCCGGATGGGATGAGAGTTGTGGAGACACTCTGCCGGTTCCCGTCGTGACTTGCTGTAGAGATGTCCTTCTCTGGATGTGTTCTGGAAACCTTCTCCTCAATTTTGGCACTTTTTGTAAGCGCGTCAGTTGATGACTTGGATCTGCGAGAGTTCTTTTTGAATGAATGAACCATTACTGGCACCTCTGTTCCGCCTTGGTCTCCTTGTATACCCGCCTCGTCCTTCCCTTGTGTCGTCCTATCCTGCTTTTGTTGCTTTGGATCTTCTCTTCCGCTTTCTTCCTGCCAAGCTTCACCCTTCATCTTAAGCCAGGTCTTCCCTCCCTGGCTCTCCTCTGGCCCGCCGTGGCTCCCACACAGATCGCTCCAGTTCCCAGCAGACTGAAAGTGGGACGTGTTCACACGGTCCAAGGAGGTCCCTCTCAGGGTTGCTGGGTGATGGCACTGTACAAACACATCCAACAGTCTCCCCTTTGAACGTGCTGCAGACATCCATCTTTTCAGCTCTTCCAGGCGACAATCGCAAGTCCAGTTGTTACCGTGGAGATCCAGGTTGTGAAGAAAGTTATTTAGCTTGAAAATGTCACCCGGTAGGCTTGTTAGGACGTTATTCCGTAGCTTCAGAAACCTGAGCTGTTTGAGATGAAGAAATGCTAAAGAGTCAATATTAGAGATCCGGTTGTGACTAAAGTCCAAATGCTCCACGAGCTCCAGAGGATCCAGAAGCCCAGCTGGGATCTCCTCCAGTTCATTCCCATCTATCAGGAACTCTTTGAGGCTCGATAAACCGAGCAGAGCCCCACTGTGCAAATGAGCAATTCTGTTATTACTGAGAGATAATTTGGATAGTTTTTTTAGATGGTGAAAAACTTTATTCCCCACGTGTTGGATTTCATTTTCAGACAGCAGTAAAGTTGTCAAGGCTGTGAGATGGGAGAAGGTGAGGGCGCCTCGCAGGGCCGGCAGCTTATTGTGAGACAAATTGAGAAAGCGCAGCTGAGCAAGTGCAGAAAAGGCATTTCTGTGAATGTGATGCAGCTGATTGGTCTCCAGATGAAGATAGCGCAGATTGCGCAAGTCTTTAAAAAGTGAAAGCTGCAAGCTTTGAATTTTATTGCCATCCAGGCGTAACTTAAGCAGATGATCCAAATCGTCCAAAAGTCCTGGCGTTATTTCAACGACGTCATTATTATTCACACAAAGGACCGTCAGCTTCTTCAAGGGTTGCAGAGTTCCAAATAGAATGTCGGACAAACGATTATGTCCCACGTAGAGCTCTTCCAAATTATACACGTTCTCAAATGCTTTAGGATGGATGTTTTGGATTTGATTGAACTGTAAATCCAATCGCACTAAGCCTGTGAACCTTCCGAGGTCGTTAGCCGAGATGTTTCCGATGAAGTTACCCCCAAGGCTGAAGACCAGCACCTCCTTCTGGTCGCCGCTTGGAGGGGGCACGGAGCGCAAACCCCGGTTGGCGCACATGAGACGCTGCGGTTGCTGGCAGTCACAGCGGTCGGGACAAACTCCCGGGGAGGCGAAAGCGCCGAGGCAGAGCAGAAGCGCGCAGAGCCCTGCCAGGAAATAGCCGGTATCCATCCCCACGGCGCTGGAGCGACATTCACTCGTGCGCCATGTTCCACTTGCAGCTTCTGCGTGACAATGATCCTACTGCACCAGTCCGGCGAAAGGCTCCATCACTCCGCAGCGTGTCGCGCAAATTAATTGAAGCAGTCTGCGGAAAGGCTCACATCCCCCGAAAGCCTCCATCCCATCAAGTGGTCATCTGCTGCGAATTACCCACGCACACACGCGCTGGTGCACAATGGACGTAGTCCCTCCTCTTGCAAGCACGACAAGTGAGCTCGTGAAAGTTTGCAGGGTGGCGCGTGCACGCCAGGGGACTTTTGACCGAGTTTCCTGCGCGTAACCGTGTGCAGCCAACCATTGCACTCATCTGGATGAATGAACATAGCAGCAAATATAACACTCCCATGCTCTCCCAAGTATGTAAATGATTTGCATTTCTTCTATTTATACTTTTGGAAAAGCTTGAATGACTTTTGTGTCATGGTGAAAATCGTTTGAACTCAAATGAAAATGTTTCTCCCTCAAAATGTTGACATTTGTGTTCCAGGGAGGAAGCCAATTACAACAAGTCACAGAACCCCCGCTCAAACGTTTGATTTTTACATCTTGAGTTACTTTTTGTGACCCGCAGAAGTTAACAATTAGACTTTGAAAATTAGCCCTGATTGTGGTTGTGCAGGCCTTACCTCGAGGGAGCGACTCCTACTGTAGCCCATATTTCAGACGTTGTACCGTCTTCTCATTAAGCGACCAGAAGGTGCACACATGGTTCACATTTGCAGGCAAAGGAATTCAGGTCGCAAATGTCGGAGGGAGATGTGCCAAATCTGATCTGTCAAGTTGAGAGAAAAGATTAAATTCACCATGTGTGGGTATTGAGTCCAGTAAGCTTTTGTATATTTTTCTGCCAAGACATCTGTCCATTTATGACACATGCGGTAAAATGCTTTTCGCCACTGGCACACGTAAAGCAGTAGTATTTTTTTTTTCCTTCCAAAATATACTTGCAGATTAAATACCAAGGACAAACACAGGCGCACACATCTTTTTCAGTCAGAGTTGAGGGTCAATTACAAAAATGGTTTCCAGAGCCAGGATTGGATGACTTTTCTCAAACAAAAGCTCCAAATCCCCCTGGATGGGCCTTGTTCTCATGCTCTCGCCACTTGGAAGACATCATACTGAGATGTGAGCTCACTCGGAGTCGGGGTCTGTATATAAGACACAGCAAAGTGCGAGCCTTAGGGAAGCCCCCTCTTTCTAGGGGTCATTTCCTGTCTGGCCGTTTCTCTCTTGGATTCCCACATCCCCCTTACCCATTTTGTGACCGTGGAACACACACAGAGTGAGCGGACACAGCCGAAAGATGACGACTTTGCACATTGTGGAAACATGAGGAAGGGCCCTTTGGAAATGTGAGCATAAAACGATGCAAGGCAATAAATTGGAGAATGGATGACAGAGGAAGGAAGGAAGGAAAAGTGTTCTGGGGCTGACCCACATTCTGTTCGGACGGCGTCTGCCACTGTGCCAGCACCGAGCTAGCCTGTAGCATCAGCATATTCCAACAGCTATGTGTGGAACGATGCCTAATTTCCATTACAGTGAGGAGACGATGCTTAGACGATGAACACAGATTGTCCCCATGTGTGGCAAGGAACAAATTGCAAGGACTATATCTTCACCTACTTGCTTGTGGGAATGGAGGAGAGGAAGCAAAGAGGCGGCGAGGAGGTGGGATTGTGTGTTTACAAGAGCAACAGCTGGTGGGATCATTAAGAGCTTTGACTCGGACTCATGCTCACGCGCACTAAGACGGTGTGCGCGCCTTTGCATGTTTATGCGGGGGTGAGCGAGCGAGCATGTTTATGCACTTAGAGGGGGAAGGTGAAAGGAATTCTTTCCTATCTGTCACTGAACTGAGATTTTTTTTTATCTGCACAAAGATGTGGACGACACAGGTCAAAATATTGGGACACGTGGCCATCGATGGTGGGCGGTCAGGCCAGCAAGGCCTTCTCGACACATCTTAACACTCTAGCAAAAGCACTGACATCCATTTACATCTGAAATTTAAAGTGTATGGATTTATTCCCAACATCATCTGCACTGCAAATCATATTTCAGCCATCTTAGTCGAATCGGCCCCTTTAATCGAATATGTATAAAGACAGAGGAAGCGTGGGAGAGACACCGGGACAGGAAAGCGCTCAAACTCCATCTTCCTATTGTTCTCCAGATGGCTTTCATTAAAGGGGATGTAAAAAAAAAAAAAAACTCACAATACAATATAACACAAGAAGAAAAGAAAGTGCTTGTTTTTACAAAAACATACCACTGTAACATGGGGAACTGCCTTTCTTCTTTGCATTCTGTTCAGCTCCAGAACCAGACCCAGGACTACAAGAGCTTCGGTCTCCACTTTGAGAATGCAGAGAGGGAGAACAGAAGACGTACTTCTCCATCTGGAAATAATTGCTGCACGCCTTTGCCCTGTTGAAAGGGTAGCGAGGGTAGAGGGGGGGGAGAAGGGGGTAGTAGAAAGGAAATAAGTGAGAACAAGCCTTTGATGGATGAAGTTTGAAAGAAAGTGCACATAATCAGACTGAATCACATAATGACTCAGAGAATGGGCCTTAAGATCTTAAAAAGGCATTACCACAATGACCCTGGATGGGAGCACCAAGCCGGTGTAAACATGAACTAATGAGCATGGATATGTAGCAAACGGCATACAGTATTTATAATCTGTATTATTGCATTTTATTCTCTCAGATAATACAAACAGATTAGGAACAAAAAGCGTGTTCTCTACTTTTCATCCCAAGAAATGTGAGCCATCTGATTTGCAGCAAAATGACCTGATTCTGTCAAACATCGCCCTCTGCTGTTTCAAGAGCCACAATGACATTTTTAAACTGCAGTTTTGTTCAACCGCATGGTCTTGAATCTTAAAAAAAAAATTTTTTAGCTCCGCTTTGGTGTAGTACAAAAATGGGAGTGAGTCAAATATGTGCAAATCAAACCCAAGTGCTGACTTGGAGAACTTCCCAAAACTACAACAAACAATGATGTCATAAACAATCATATGCGTCGGAGGTGTGTTTGGGAAAGAGAAACGTGATCTAGGGGATGTAAATAGCTATTCTGGAATCAGCTTTCAGTTTGTTCGTTTATTGATGAGCCACTCTGTCTCTTCTTTCGCTTTTTAAATTGCACAATGTTCAAGTCATTGCGGGCTTAATGCATTGGGCCTTGTTGTACTTGACTGTGTGGCTCAAAGTGTGTACATGTGCCAAATTCATGCCAGGGTGCGGTGCCTGTTGTTTGTTTTGTGAAGAAGGAAATGTATTGTTCTTAAGTGACATGTTTTCTGAGAAGTATCTCTCCTAATTTTCTTACTTGACAGCAGTAGGTGTACCTGCACAATGACAATTTCCAAATTCCAAACACCTACAGCCATGCGATTTTCACAAGTTCCTGCAAACACTCGACTCTCCCAAATGTTCCCCTCCCTTTCAATGTTGCTTCTCCTTCCCTCTTGTTGCCACAGCAATAGGCGCAAGCAGGAAGGAGCAGCCTTGTGCTCATGTAAGGAGGGAAATTTGTTTTGTTGGATAAACAAAAGCTGAAGCAGCAAGGCAATGGCAGGCATTCCAGGAAAATAGAGGCATACTGGTCGGGAACACGTTACCCCTATTTGCTTATTCTGTATCATGTGCTGCAAAAAAACATTCTTCAGAAGTTCATGTAGAACGTATGTGTACGTTACCCATCTCTTTTTACATACATTATGGGTGTTCATTTTCTGGCTTTTTTGTTTTGACGGTTAACTTTGTGTTCTTATAAACGCCGTCGGCAAATTGCATTTCTGGCCACGTCAGTCATTTTAAAACGTGTCAAGCCATCCTCAGTAAACGTCCCCGTATGTTAATCCCTGTTTATGATTGGCTAAGAGAAACGCCACTCAACCAAAACACCATCCAAGCCCCGCCTCCTTCTACAGTTTTCACGCAATGAAGCGAGTACTTCCCGGACAGGTACTTCACCTCTTTGCTGGCAGGATGCGACGCTCTTACTTTCACCTTGGAAGCCAAAGCGTTTCTTCTCACTGACACTACCAAAGCAGGTAAAGAGAAACATCAATATTCGTTTTGATAAGCGCCGTGCCGCGCCGCGGTCAGGTCTTTGATGGCGAAGTAAAAACACCGCTTACCGATAGAATGACTAACCAGACTTCGTCGGGACTTTCGGTGAAATATCAGAGCCTGAAAGCAGTACCGTATTACAATGGGGAAGTAATTAAGCTGTTGACCATGTTTTTCACTCACCGGTTCGACGGTAACGTCGGCAGTGTTGGATCTTCACTTCCTGAGGAATCTCAGTGATGGCAGCGCCAAGTGGTGGGACCCCAACAGACCTAATTGAACACCTGTGGCGTTAGATGGTCGACGTTGTCGCCTGTCTAAAATTCCACTACTATTGTTTAAATAAATCCCCGATGAAACACTTTAAAGTATTATTTACGTGATGTATAAACTCTATCTGTTTTTTTGTTTTGTTTCCATTGTGTGATCTAGAAGAGTATTTGTTTTCTTATCAAGCATACAACATACAGTAGCCACAGTACTGTAGTTTTTTTTTTTTTTTTAGTTCAGGCAGTAAAGAAGACCAAATGATAGTAATCAAAACAAAAACAATCTGGTTTTACTGAAATGACTGCCTAACCAAATGTGAAATATGTAACGGCACTGTACAAAATTGATTTAGGCAACCATCACAAAAGTGGTTTTATATAGAAGTCAAGTAATTCATCCATCCAAAGGTTAAGCGAAAGTGTTTTTCCTCATTCCATTGGTTGACATCAGATTGGCTGACATTACGCAGTCATTTATCACTGTGTCACACCTACTTTAAACTGTTAAGCACACCGCCTTAACTAATATGCTCGGTTGCCACTCAGCGTAGTTGTTCTCTCTTGTGTACAAACAGTGATCATTTGAAAAAGAACGTGACAAGCAGCCTAACTGGATGCAATTCATGTTTTGTTCCCATGGCAACGAGTCATAACGTGATCGCCACACGCTTACAGGCTGCTGATGTCGGCATTCAACCATCACAGGCATTACATTGAAATCAAGCATGTCGTTAAAAATATGCCCGCTCAGCGCCACACTCTGTGGACATGATGTTAGAGGTCAGATAAGGGGTGTTAAGTGCTACTGCCACCATATGTTTCCCACAAAACAGCTGCTATAGTTATCCCAAAATTTGGGTGCTTCAAAATGTAATCTAAAGCAACTTGCTCTCACAGTCTGATAATCAGGGGATCATGCACAGTTTTCACTGGATAATTCTGGTAAGAAGCTTTGCTGCAAGATCTGCATTCCATTTCTATGCTAATGCAATGTCCGGTTGATAGCAGTTCATGCCGTTATGGAAAGCCGTTTGAACATTGATTCCATATTTGCCCGAGTTAAAATCTAGATTCAGCATAGTTTTGCTTCACTAGCGACTAGTTCTTGGACCTCAAGATGAAGATCAAGAATATCGTATAAAGTATCTGCTCAGAGGCCAACGCATTAGTTGTGAATCAGTGTTTGTTTTGTCACTCCTGCTCATGACTGGAAAGTCCAGTCTGACATTTCCTCAGGCCTGAAATTACTCAGGCTGTCTGGGAAACTGCTGAACAACAAATTGAAGCTTTATTGTGTCAAAGTAATGTAACTTATTGGGCAGTAGTCATGATCCCTTTCCCCCATTTTAGAAAAACAATCCATTTGCGTCACCTTGACACCTTTCTTCCCTCATATATGTCTTGTGACTTTGCTGATGACATAACCTCGTTGCACCTTTTAACAGATCATTTACACGCTTTTGTGTCATTAATGATTAACACTTATAGGGATTACACGGTTTACAGGTTGCCGATTAATGGCCTTTCGGACAGTCGTAATTATTCTCCTTCCAAGTTGGAGTCGGCTTGTTCTCTTTTGACTTCATCCACCACCAACAACAAATAAACTGAGAAAGAAGAGGAGTTAACCCTTGAAAAAGCATAATGAGCATAGGAAAGCTTTTTCCAGGTGGAGCGTGTTATGCAATGGGCTACTTTTACTGACCGCTGATGATGCCAGTCAGCCGGACTGTAACATGAGTGTGAGAACTTTGTTGAGCTAAATTAAGCGATTGGAGTGTATTGTTTCTCTGCTGTGTGTGTTTTGCAGTCCAAGGCCCGGTGTGGATTCAGTATGCTTTTCACCGCGCTTGTTATGGCGTATCAAAGCACATTCTTTCCTGTTGATGACTCACCCACTGGGCACGGCACCGGCTGTAAGGGAGCCCCCGAGATGCCGCAAAATAGCTCACACACTCATTGAAACCATTCCACTCTTTGCATAGAGTGTATTGAAATGCACTTAATACAAGATTCATATTCCCCTGTCAGCCATTTTGGGACGCATTGTGTTGTTCAGGTCTCCACATTCACTTCACAGTATCATACAGACATGAGGCGTGGCTAGAAAACGCTCATAGCGCTGCAACAAAAGCATGAATAAACACAGCCCAGTTGTGGCATGTGGGGCAAAGGGAGGAATGTCTATCACAGAAACATGAGTTAAGCAGAGAGCCAAGTCCTTATCCCCTAAAGGAAACTGCATTTGTTGCATGTGTTTGAATCGTTTGCGCTCGCATATTCACATGATCATCATCATAACCCGGGTTTCTCCTACCCTTTCTCGGCAGCACCAACTGCTGTCGCGTGACCTTCAAAGGTCAGAGTGCTGCTCTCGGCTGCTCCACTGTGATCTCCAGCGCCGGACGTCGCGCACCAAGAAGGAACGACGGCAAAGATGATGTCACCGTCGCCAACTCACAGCGACAGTAGTGGTTCTTCCAAGCCGGATAATAACCAGGTGAGGTTTTTTTTGCTAAGTTTGCTGCAGATTAAATGTTTTTTATATATATATATATATGTATGCTGTTTTGCCTGCTCCCCCTATAGGACAGTTGGGAAATTGTTGAGGGGCTCCGGGGGGTTCCTGACGTCATGCAGCTGCCTGAGCTACAGCAGGGTTTCCTGTTAAAGAGAAGAAAGTGGCCTATGAAAGGATGGCACAAAGTGAGCGCCTCATAAGACTAATTGGGGGTTATTTATTCTGATGCTTATTGAACTGGAACCAACAGCCAAACACACAAGGCTGGCAAAGCTTCATTCCACTCAATGTCCTTGGAGAATTATTAACGTTGCTCTTGTGTTTCACCATTTAGAGATTTTTCCTGCTGGACAGGGGCATTCTGAAGTATGCAAAACATGGCACGGATGTAAGAATTTCCTTATTACACTGTTGTTGTCGCCATTTTTTTATGCTAATGCACATTTTGTTTAATCGGCAGCTAAGAAAGGGAAAGATTCACGGTTGCATTGATGTCGGCCTTTCTGTCATGGCAATCAAGAAGTCGACCATGTGCATCGATCTGGACACGGAGGACAACATCTATCACCTGAAGGTACTTTTCTGGATCACATGCAAAGTAGGCCACTTATGATATAATTCAATTCGCTACTTATTTCCGGAGCACAGATGAAGTCTCCCGAGATATTTGAAGAGTGGGTGTCGAAGCTGCGTCACCACCGTGTGTTCCGGCAGAACGAGATTTCCTCATGTCCTCCTTCTTACCACTACCACACTCATACCTTTTCCTCGCCCTCCCTCAACGACTCTCTAAGGAAGGTAAGTTGGGTCAGCGCAAGCTGATTTGTGGAAAATTGCTAATTCGCAACGAGTCAAAGTCATTTGTTGTTTTACGTCCCTCTCACACAGAGGGCGACTCTCCCCAAGCAAATGTCCATCCATCAGGCCAAGGTCAGCTCTTGGCTTCACTCCTCAGAGGACATGAACAAGTGTGCCAAAGGTTTGTTGAAACACAATCAGTTAACTTTACTTCCTCATAATTGTTCCCCTTCCCTTGCGGGGAGTTTCATTTGAAAATAATGATGTTGTTCACCCAGACTTGGAAGAGTGTGAAGCCTACCTACAAGAACTCAACCTGCTGCTGAGTAGTATGGCGGTCATGCATCGCACGTATTCTTCCTCATCTATCGGCGGACTACAAGTAAACAAATACATTCGTTGTTCAAATGGGATTGTCAGTCAGATTGGGTTCACAAACATGATTATCTTGTGTCATCTACTTCTGACCTCTAAAAGAAAGAGAAGAGGACCAAGAAATGGCGATCCAAGCATAGCAAAAATAGCAAAGTAACTACACAGGTACTTTTCATTTTTTTGTCCAATGCACATTGTGTTTATAATAGCATATCATGTGACTTCTTCATCTTGCCATTCAGATGCCTCAAAACAATGCCTCCAATCCTAATCTCCCTACGATGGAGGCCAACAGCCAAGAAGCATGCCCGGCATCTCCGGACTCTCCCGTTGAGGTTTCTCGTATGCAAGACAACTTCAGCAGACTAGCAAACAACAGTGAGTCTGCTCCTGAGATCTTCCATGACATAAAAAGCCGTGTTTGTGTCATTTTAATAACAATGCCATTTGTTTCCGTTTCTTTCTCTTCAGTCCACAGCACCCTGAAATCAGCCCATAGTTCTCTGTCAGCAGAAAGGGAGAGATTAAAGCAAACGATTGAAATGCATGCTCCCCAACCCATGCAGGTTACGGCCTTAAAGAGCGCCTATGGCTCAGTGAGTGATGCGCCCATGTGATTACACAATAAACACCGGCCCTAATAATTCTCCCTGCCGACTTTTATCATCCGACCAGGATTGTCCAGATGAAGGCCATTCTCTGGTCCACCAGGCATCAAATGAAAGCAGAGCATCAATCCCCGAGTCGATATCAGAGTTCTACGATGCGCAGGAATACCTCCTCTCCTCGTCCTCCTCCGAGAATGAGGTGATGCTTGGTCGGCTTTATAAACTCAGTCCTGCTCTTTTCACTCAAGTCACTCTTTTATTATTCAACCACACATAGGGCTCTGAATTTTCTTTCTGTTTTAATCCATATTTCTCTTTGGCTTATAGAAAAAGGCAAAGTGACGTTGAAAACAAATGTTCAAACAAACTTTTTAACCTCGATAAAGCTTTAATAACTGAAGCATCAGTGGTTTATTTGAGAAATCATTCAGCATTTTAGTCAAAAGCTTTCTGACCTAATTCATTGGTTCACTGTTTGCCCGCGCTGACCTTTCACTATTGCTTCGTCACCAGCTCTCCGACGATGACTCGTATATCAGCGACGTGAGCGACAGCCTTTCCGTGGAGACCTGTAGCAACGGAGGGAGCAGACACAATTCGGGTACATGAAACACACGGTGCTGCGTCACAGGCAAAGGGAACCGAGCTCGTCCGCTTCCAGCGAGGAGTGTGACTAATCCGCTTGAGTGTTGCTTTTCAGAGACTGATAGCATTGCTTCATATTTAATGAGCGTTGAACTCGGTCGACGCTGAAAGGCGTGTGGAACAAATCTGAAAAGTGCCATCGTGATTGTCGACGGTGTAAATGAAATTACGTGCATCCGGATGAGCTCATTTGAGAAAATCGAATACGCTATGGTCTGTGATCAAATATGTTGGCCGTATTTTTAAATCCAGCTAATTTGGCATCTCAGTCTGCTTTTGGATTTCTTCTCCATTTGGCTGTTTCCAACTCTTGGCAGTGAGCAGCGTCGGATCTGTGGTTCGCCGTCGCACCACTCTGCCTTCGCCCAGTCCCCCCAGCAGCGTGAGTCTGTGGAACATCCTCAGGAACAACATTGGCAAGGACTTGTCCAAGGTGGCCATGCCGGTCCAGTTGAACGAGCCACTCAACACCCTGCAGAGGTTTTGCGAGGAGCTGGAGTACAGCGAGCTGCTGGACACAGCCAACAAGACCACCAACCCTTACCAGCGCATGGTTAGAGGAGAGAAGCTTTCATTAAAAATAATAATACTTTTTAATCATCAGTCTTTTTTTTTCCTCCACAGGTATATGTTGCTACATTTGCCATCACCGCATACACTTCTTCCTACTACCGAGCTGGAAGCAAACCTTTCAACCCGGTCTTGGGAGAAACGTACGAGTGTGACAGACCCGACAAGGGCTTCAGGTTTCTCGGTGAACAGGTACGTTTGACACGGGTAATAGTGAAGTTTGTTTGTGACTTTGGAACGCCGTATCGCCTTGGCAACGCTGCGGTAATTTTGACTAATTGGTAGGATGCGGTGACTCATTCTAGTTAGTATCTGCATGAGGAGGAACAGCAACCACTTCCTGTTTTGTGAGTTTTTTTTTTTTATATCCCTGTCATTACAGGTGAGCCATCATCCACCTGTGTCAGTATGTCACGCTGATTCAAAGAACTTTTCTTTTTGGCAAGGTGAGCATGAAGAACGTTTTTATGTAACGTTCTGTCGATGATACTTAAGGTCAAATTTGTGTTAAGAGCAGTTGTTGTCTAAAGATATTATTTTGTAGCGTCTACATGTGTGAGGTGTTTTGTAAACTGCAATGAATTTTGTTCCCTTCCTTTTTAGATGTTCGGTTGAAAAATAAATTTTGGGGCAAATCCATGGAAATAGTTCCAGTTGGTACTACCCACGTCACACTGCCTTCGTGAGTCATTTATTTATTTACCATTTGTGTGATGAACACTCTCTTCCTGCCACACTAATGTAAACCAGCACCTTGTAGCAAAGTATTCAATGGATTGAACTTGATGAAATGCACAACTTTGTTTGTGTTTGGTAGCTTCGGGGACCATTATGAATGGAACAAAGTGACATCCTGCATCCACAACATCCTCAGTGGGCAGCGATGGATTGAACACTATGGAGAGATGACCATCAAAAATGTCAACAGTGACACTTGCGAGTGTAAAGTCACATTTGTCAAGGTCAGACGATACAGATTTTCCCCCTTGAGTGTCCTGAATGCAACACACTTGGTACTAACGTAGTTATAAGTAACACTATCAAGCATACAGTGCCCTCTGCTGACCAAAGAGGGAATAACAAAAATAGCCAGCCTGAAATTAAATCCTTTCACACTTTGGACAGGACAGTGTTGGATGTTCTTTGTTTTGACATTTTATTGCCCTTTTATGTCTTTCAGGCAAGCTCATGGAGCTCCTCTGTCAATGAGATAGAGGCTGTGGTGACCGATTCGAATGGAAAAGTGGTACACTCCATGTTTGGAAAATGGCACGAGTCCATTTTTCAGGGCGACCCGCCCTCTGCCACATGCATCTGGAGAGCAAGTGAGCGAACAAAACAGAAGTATGGCGCCGACCTTACAATGATGTCATACTCTGTATGCTTATTTGTTTCCGTAGATCCCATGCCAGTGGACCAGGACCAGTACTATGGCTTCACTAAGTTTGCGGTGGAGTTAAACGAGTTGGATCCCATTCTAAAACCCCTACTGCCCCCTACAGATACACGTTTCAGGCTGGACCAGAGGTTAGCATCAGTTCATTTGCTTTTGGAGTAAATTTTGGGAGAAAAAGTACGAAAGAGCCTGCACACACTTCTCTTTGTTCAGGCTTTTGGAGGAGGGAAATGTGGAAGGAGCTGAAGAACAGAAGCAGAGGATAGAGCATCTGCAGAGAGAGAGGAGGAAAGTGCTGGAGGAAAACGACATGACACACCAACCGCGCTTCTTCAAGTATGCCGCCACTCGACTCGCGTGTTTGGATGCACAATCAGACGTGCGCACGCGTGTCTTCTTTTCCACCCGCACGACAGTGAGATAACATACGTACACATGTTAGTGTGTCACAAGTGATAGTCTGTTCACGCCCCATTTGTTCAACACAATAACAAAAAGACACACAGGCACCGTGAATATTTTTTAATTGGGTTCACATAACGTATCAAGAAAATATCTACAACTACTTTATTTGCATTTTCAGGAAGTCGGAGAATGACTCGTGGGTGAGCAACAACTCATATTGGGAGTTGCGCAGAGATCCCGGCTTCACGAAAGTGGACTTCCCTGTGTTGTGGTGACGGCTTTTATTTCCTTGATATGACCATAAAGAGAGAAGCGGAAAACTGAAGTGAAACAGACCTCAGGCGATCTTGTTCTGTGTCGTGGTCACCCAAATCAGAATGGACTTCCTGTGCCCTCTTTCATGCACCAGCAGAATCGTTTCTTGTTTTAGCATCATCTTTATCTTTGTCTCACCTTAATTGTGATTTACACTGTTAGTGTAGACTCAAATCAAAGTTTTATGGATCAACATTTACCAAAGTGCCTTGGATTGTAACCTAAATAGAAAAAAAAGGACTGCTGCTTCAAAATCGATAATAAAAAATACTAAAGATGGACACCTTTTCTCCCCCTGTTTGCAGTTTTGTGTGTTTTTTTTTTTTTTACAGAGATCAAACTCAACGTGCTATATGAATGAATTTGCTTGATGATCTCCACAGCTATACAACACGACTCTTCTTGGTTGAGAAGCACTCAATGTATTTGCAAGTATATTGCTTGACAAATTGTGACCTAAAGAAAAAACACCTGTCTGTTCTTTCTGACTTAAATTGTGCTGCTATCTGAACCACAAAAATTCCCCACCATTTCAAACAACATATCCAGATTGCACGATACACCTTATGTGGTTCTCAGGCAGGCTGGTTGGTTGGTTGGCTGGCTGGCTTGTGGCCTAAAAAAAATCCCCATCTGTGCCATCTGAACCACAAAAATCACTATACAATTTCAGAGAGAAAGAATTGAGTGAAGCTCATTTTTTTTTACAAACTCATAAAGCTGCTTGAGTTGAGTCCGGTCTGTGACTCCATTGGGCCGAGACGCAAAGTAGGCGTATCGTGGGCGTAATTTTCAACCTTCTCACTCCATCGTTCGGCCATTACCACCATTTTCTAATAACTCCCAGCGCGAGAAAACTAGTTCTAACTAGTTCTGACAACAACTCGTTCGCTTCGGTGACATTAACCTCGTGAAATAACATCAGCCGCGGAGCTTTGACAGTGACGTCACAACCTACTTTGCAGAACTTGCAGTGTAAGTAATCGTTAACTACTATTTAAAAGTTGTTTTGGGTGAAGAAAATGGGTCGATTGTGCTCATCGTTTTTGCTCAGGGGCTGTTATGTGATTTAATTCGAGAATCCGAGTCATGAGACTAGTTTTGGACCGCATTTAGAAGCGCTGCCGGGAACAGTACACGCGTGTGTGCGGCGGCAAACCCGCTTTTTCTAAATGGCACTTTTAACTCTTATGTTTCTAATATAATAATTCTAAACGCAGTTGACATTTGAAGAACTCTACCTACCTTAACAGATTTCTCTGAAACAAATGCCTATGACGTCATACAACGCGCTGCGCTTAACCTGGATTATGTGAGACTTTCCCGTTTTTCATTATTACGCTAATATACTGATTGCAGATGATTATTAAATGAGTGCGGGTGACCACAGATTTGCTTGTCAAACTTGACTGACCAATCGGAGAATACAAAAATGCATAGATTAACGGGGCAGAAAAATAAATCTATTTTCGCCATTCACTGTATGGAGAAAAAAAGCAGGGCCATTTTGTTGGAAAAGTGAGAACTTGTCACTCTCCCAGAGAGGAAGTTCTACTAAATGTTTTCAGTTGTTGATTTCACGCTCAGACAACTTTCTTTTTTTCCCCCCAACAATCCAAAGACATGATGCTCTAACTGACTTCAGCTGACTGTTTTGCAAGTTTGGCCTTTGAAATATATGAGACTGCAGATGTTGTGTGTTTTATCAGACTTTGTTAATTACAGGGAACGCTGTTGTTGTACTGCTTGCGGGAAGACACATAGGTGCCCAGTTGCTCTACGTATATTCTTTGTTATACACTTCCGGAAACTATGGAGTAATAGTATGAAAATTGCCTTCAGCTCTTTTGTGTTCTCATTCTTCCCAGTATGAAAATTGCCTTCAGCTCTTTTGTGTTCTCATTCTTCCCACAGTTCAAGCTATGTTTTCCAAGGCCACTACCAAATTTGTCCGTCAGGTTGACCCGGAAGGAAGCCTCATCCCCGTGTCCCGCTTGAATGACTCTTCCAAGCTCCTTCCGATGGCTCTGGTGGTTAAACACAAGCGGGTTTGGTTCTGGCAGAGGCCCAAATATCAAACGACAGATTTTAACCTCAGTGATTTGTTGCTGGGTGACGAGGTGCTTATACCTGGTATGTACTAGGTTTTTATTTCTTGATAATAAAAGTGCAGTCATTCAAGTCCCCGCTATATCTTATAGAAGTAATTCTTCAGATTAGCTAGCTAGCACCTAATGTTGATGGCTGTTTCAGATGTGTCCAAGAGAGATTTCCTGACCTACGTGGGCACGTATGGAAACAAAGTTACCGGCAAGCTGGACGTCGAGATCATATCCGCCAAGGCTCAGGGCTCAAGTGAACTCCTGTCGGATTTTGGCAAGCTGGATAAAGAGGAAGTGGATGTGAAGAAGTTGTTACAGGACTCCAACAAGAGGTGCTAAATAATTCATCACATTGTACGACAGAGACCGGCGCCTACATGGTCCACCCATTGCATCAGGTTGGTGAACATGGAGCACGAGTTGGTGCAGCAGCTGGAGAAGCGATCCGACGTTCTGGCCGTTGTCAAAGAGAGGATCCTGACCACTGCTGACTGCACCGTCACACAGACCCAAGAGAAGCGGTGTGCTTTGCGTGCCGTGCTGAGAGTGTTGGGCAACTTGAGTGCTAATATGAAGGGGAGTTCTAATCTTTTTTTACCTGAATTCACTCATTCATAATATGAAGCACATTAGCAAGCGTGTGTGTGTTTGTCATTCCAGGCCTGTATCGAGCGCAATCACAGCGATGTTTCTGTGAAGATCCCATCTGATGTCGTCATTGCATACGTCGTCCTGGAACTGGAAATAAAAAAAGAAGGCCACTTCAGTGAGTGTGTCTGTGAGACCAGCGTAAAAACTACTTCTTCATTCTTGGAACGCTAAAGTAGTTCCCGGAAACACTTGGAATATGACATTGATATTTTCTTCTGCGAAATGGCAGATTTTGCTATGAATGAGCATGTCATTTCAGAGCTCTGCCTTCGTCCTGGGAAAATCGGGGGCTTTGAAACCATTATGGACAGGTCGTGGTCCTCTGAAGATGACCTGAGTGTGGTGGATGGGCTGTGTGCAGATGGGATTATTCCAGAAGAGCAACCACAACAAAATGGTTCGTTTGATCATACGTTTTACTGCGGTTTACCGACCGCAATGTAAACGCCATTCACTCTTCATTGTTTTGAAAGGGAAGTGAAATCTTGAGTCATTGAGCCCTCTCATTCTTTATTAGGATCTTGCGTGGAAGATCTCTCTCCACTAGCCGCGCTCTCCCAATCAGATCGGCAGGCCTTGTTCCACGACCTGCAAGCCATCCTGACCAACAGCATGACTCTCTCGCATCTGCAGTCCCACGTGAGTGAACCTTCACAAGGTGCCCACCGATTACGTTTTGAAATCAAATCTTGTGTTTTTCAGCTGGAGGAATTGCACTTCGGCAAAACACCTGACACGGCACAGCAGGAGAATGAATTGGACTCTGTCGACGGCACCTTTGCCTCCCTGAATGCTGTTCTTCTGTTGGTCAGTGCTTTGGAAGGTGAGAGGACATTTACATCCTCAAGGCCATATTCCTGCAAAGCTTTTTCTGTCTTATCATGTGATCGTTTTTTTTTTGGTCTTATTTTTAGAGCTGCCTGATGAAACTTTAAGCCTCATGAGTGACAGTCAACCCGAGTTCTTAGAGGCCTTCAGCACTCTGGTTAGTACTTTCAAAAACTCTTCATGATCACTGTTTTTGCTGACCAAAAGTGACGTATCAAAATTTGAACCCGATTGGCTGCTGCAACTCATCACCTGTTTCCCTTCCTTCAAGTTGAACCTGATGGAGGAAAGCAGCCGTCGTCTCTCCTTTGGATTTCTTCCGACTCTGCTGGTTGAGCAACAAGCTTTCCAGCAAGCGGAGAAACTTCTCAGCTCCATTGGCGTGACCTTGTCTGTTGAAAACAACCAACTCTGGTTGGAAATGGAAAAAAAAGATGAAGTGCAACTTTTGGTCCTTCGCCTCAGCACATATGGACTGTCCTTGCTGTGCAGTGGACAAAAATAGAATTCCCCTTCCTGTATTATTTGTTATTTTCCAATTTTTATAATGTACCACGACTGAGTACTCTTATATTTACAAACTATATCAGTGTTTCCAACTGGTATTGATCTAAGGTGCATGCATGTTTTACATTAGATTTTGCATGAAATATTTATCAACTTTATTATACTTTTATGTTGGCAACTAGTGAATACTCAGATGCACATTGATGTACATTGTGCCTTTTAATTAATCTGCCGAGAAAGATGAATATAGAAAAATAACCACTGAATAGTATGCTAACATTTCTTTCTCATTTCTGTTTTAAAACGGACCATTTAATGTATGCACTACTATAAGTGCACTATGTTCATACTATGCTAAAACTGTTTGCAATTTCTAGCCAGAGATGATGTTCTCCTTTTATTGACGCTGCTATTGACCATATCTATGAAGAAGACGTTACAAATATTTATTAGTCATAATAAATGGATGTAAGCCATTGAAATTTTACCACAGATATATTAAGTTGTGCATTATTTATGTTTTACTCATGAAGTACGACTCCATATCATTCTTGTCATTTTTATGCACTTAAATTTCTTGTCTGACAAGTTATAGTTTTGAAGGATATTGTTCACTGTAAGTGATCAGAAATAAAAGGTTCTCACATTTAATTAGTGTGTATTTCTTAAGTCACCATGATTATCCTACCACACATTTTTAAAACGTTGCCGTTCACAGACTTTGCACTATACAGTTTCATTGTGTACTGGTACTGTCTGTGTATAGTATTTTTCAAAGGTTCAACTGTATGGTCCAATACTTTACTGCAGAAATAGCGCCCCCTTGTGGGTGTGTCTTTTGACGTCAGTGCTGATCCATTCCATACGTCATACAGACGCTATACTTCTGACCAATCAGGGCGTTGCTTGTTCCTATATATACGTATATTTTATTCATAATTACAAATAGTATAGGATTTCTCTACAAGTGAAATGTTTTGACGTCTTACATTTTTTAAAGAAAAGAAAATTGAGCGAACGCAAACTTCCGCTATCTTCGCTGATGCTTTCTTTCTGACCAATCACAAGCCACCTTAGTTTGTGACGCGCTAGCATTGCTCACACATGCGCACAAGAAGCCTCGCGTTTGAAGAGAAGGAGCTCAACAGCTAATAGCACTGGTAAACCCCGTGAGAATTTGATGATTTAAATTTATATTCCTTCTACTGTACTTTTACATGTACTCCAATCACAATTGATTACGTGGGACCCTATATTACGTGATCCTAAGGGTGAATCCACGCCGAAAGCGCCTTACTGTTGTTTCGTTGTGTGGTAGCATGTTGTGCTAACTACGCTAACATACATATGTTTTTATATTTCTAAGACACAAAATGGAGACCCCGCAGGATGTGCAACCACCAAGGCAGCAGCCTATGTTTTATATCTGTGGAGGTAACATTTCTCATTGCTATGTGACGCATCATTCAATATATGGCGCATTACATTTGAGTCCAGCATCTCTTCATGCGTTGTTTTTAAAACAGAATTTGCATTGTAGTTATTATTTGATTTCTTTGTTTACAGAGTGCCACACGGAAAACGAAATCAAGGCCCGTGATCCAATCCGATGCAGAGATTGCGGCTACAGGATCATGTACAAAAAGAGGACAAATAGATGTATCCTTCCAATGTTTCTTTAAAAAATCTGTCCATCCTTTTTCTGTATGTATGCATAATAACAGTGGCTTTCCTTGACTGTTGATTCATAGTGGTTGTTTTTGATGCCCGGTGAAGCGGATCCTTTATTTTTATTTTTTTTGTCCTTTTGTCTTATCATGTGAATAAACGTGGCAACTCAATGAGTGACCCACATTTCCTCTGTGTTCTCATTTGACATTTGGCCATATATTTCCCATTAATCCTGCAATATTTATGAACAGTTAAGATGTAAAAGAATGAATCCACATGAGACAGTATACATATATATTGTCCAATTCAGTTGGAATTTAAGTTCAAAATATTTTTGAGTTTAAATGTATTTAACTATTTGCATGTATTTTAAAATTAAATTTAAATATATAATAGGAAAAAAATGGTGTCACAGGGCACACTGGCCACAGCATTAGGTACACATACACTAAATACTTTTGATAATGTACAGTATGTACCAAAAAATACTTGTATTTCTTATTTTGGTGTTTTGCCACCATGTTTTTTTACTCAAAATAGCTTTTTTTATAACCACCAAAAGGGGACATTTTTATACATTTTTTATTGTTTAAAACTAGTGTTTTCATTATGCAGTAGTTACTTGCACGGTGATGTTCATGTTTAAAAAAATGTTTTGTTTTATCAAGGATGAACCCACGGAGAGGCGTACTTTGCATGCTGCATTGCACAGCCATTGCCCCTCCCCCTCAATGATGGTGCGTCATGCAGGGGGTGTTTCCTAAAGGAAACCTCCCATCCAGATGAAGCTGCTGCGGCTTTGAGAGCTCGGGAAAAGGAAGAGGAAGGACGCACTGCAGAGGCGGTGCAGCCATGGGAAACGTACAGGAGAAGCCCCCCGGCAGCATAGGAGGAGTATCCGGACCGGACCAGACAAAAGGGGGGCCCACAGAGAACAGGAGCGAAACCAAAGGGGTGATCAATGGAAGCGCCGAGAGGATCCCAGCCCCCCAGCTCCTTGTGATGGATGAAAGTTATCTGGATGCCCCAGCAGGGGGCCTCCCCCCCAATCTAGCCCGCATCAAGAATGAGGGCAACTATCTCTTCAAGCATGGACAGTTTGGGGACGCTCTGGACAAGTACAGCCAGGCCATTGACGGATGTGCTCAAGCAGGTCAGGTGACAGACGCGCCAAAATGTCTTTGGTTTTACTCAAGACCTATAAGTCAGCTTCTTTATAATGAAGATTGTTTACCTTCAGGCATCAACAACCCTGAAGACTTGTGCATTCTGTACTCCAACCGAGCCGCCTGCTACCTAAAAGACGGCAACAGCGCCGACTGCATAGAGGACTGCACCAAGTATGTTTGCGTGTGTGTGCGTGAGCGATGACCAGTGACCCACAACGATGTGTGTGATCCTCTCAGGGCCCTGCAGCTGCAGCCGTTCTACCTGAAGGCGCTGCTGCGAAGAGCCATGGCCTACGAGTCACTGGAGCGCTACCACAAGGCCTACGTGGATTACAAAACCGTCCTGCAGATGGACACGGGCGTGCAAGCGGCTCATGACAGTGTTCACAGGTCAGCAGTACAAGTGGGAGGCTTTCAATTGAGTCAAATATTCGAAATAAATTGGATTAAATGATTGCATTTGTTCAGGATCACCAGGATGCTGATCGAGCAGGACGGGCCTGAGTGGCGAGAGAAACTTCCGCAGATTCCCGCCGTGCCGCTGGCGGTGCAGCGGGAACACCGCGAGAAACCCGCCAGCGTCCAGCAGGCCCAAGCGAGGGCGGCCTGGGCCTTGCAGGAGGAAGGTACGTGCCGTGGCGCTTTCTCATTTCCCGTGTGTGTGTTAAGACATTCAGACAGTATGTAAAATGTGCGGCATCAATAATTTAGATGAGAAGGAGTCACGTAGTGTTGTTGTAATGGAACAATTCAGGTCAGGTTTCCTCCCGCAGTGCATCTGTCACATGACTCAGCTCTTTTGTGCTTATGATTGCCCTCTCCCATTCATTCACTGATTTGTGTGTCATGATCATCGTCTCCACTGGACATATTTCTTTTTTTTCTCAGCCAGGCGAAAAGAATCCCGCTTGAGCGCGTTGAAACATGAAGGCAACGAGCTGGTGAAGAAAGGTCACTTTCAGGACGCTCTGCATAAGTACAGTCAATGCCTCGCCTTAAAACCGGACGAATGTGCCCTCTACACTAACAGGTACAACTTGAAAATGAATGACACAATGACACTAAATATTGAATAACATGAGATTTTTTTTTTTCAAGGCCAATGCCCATTAGTACTCCTTTGACTGAACAGTGTGGAAACGTTCCTCACACGTACTGTCTCCCACAGAGCCATCTGCCTTCTGAAGCTGAGCCGCTTCCAAGAGGCCAAGCAGGACTGTGACTCTGCTCTCCGTCTGGAGCCCACCAACAAGAAAGCCTTCTACAGACGAGCGCTAGCCCACAAGGGTCTGCAGGTGATTGCTGTGCAAAGGCAACATGTGTGACATAATGTCTTTCAGTGGTTAAAATTATTCACCACAGACAAAGCACCTTCACGAGGCTCATCACCGCTTGTCCCCCGCGCACAACCCAGGACTACCTGTCAGCCAGTGGTGACTTGCAAGAGGTCCTCCAGCTGGACCCCAATGTCAGGGAGGCCGAGCAGGAACTACTTGAGGTCACCGCCCTGCTCAGACAGAGCCTCATGGACGACGCAGTGCACACGTAGAGAGAGGGGTACGATGCAAACGTTACCTCTGCCAAGGTTCATTTTTACACTACCAGCGAACCTAAATGCCTTTTAACGCCACAAGAGGGCGACAAAACACTACTTTGTATTTACTCATTTCCTATTCTCTGTCATGTTCATTTATATTTTTTGTGAAAACAGGAAATTATATCAAATGTCACATGATCTTTATTATTTTTTCCTCAGATTTGCTGCTGAGGTGCTTATGAGGATTGTCAAGTGTGAAAACCTCTAAAAGGAGCCGAGCGATATCAACACAAGGTGGAGTGAAAACTAAAGTGTTATGAGTGTGCCTTAGCTTAACTGAGTTTTCTATCAGTTATGATGCAATATGCCAAGTTTGACTGCAGTTTAGTTTTGAGGAACTCATGTACAGTGGAAATTCAGAAGTGTTTTTGATGCAGTTTTATTCTATTATGACGTCAAGTGCACATGTGTTGCATGTACTTTGGGTAAATAGCACAATTGTACAAAATTAAAAAAAGAGACTTGATTTGAGAAATTTTATTCTTTAAAGATATGCATTTGGATGCACATTACAAAGCCAAAAATGAGTAAATATATGCTTTCCCCAGAATGAAAAAAGTTACTGTAAATAAACATCACTCCTCGTTTGTTGTTAGCATTCGGAGACTTAAAGGAGCTGTATCATGCTATTTTAAACTTTCCAAAGCTAATTATATAAAGATTTATGATTACCTTTGGCACAAGGGCAATCTAATTAGAAAACACCACTTTGGGCATGTATTTGTTGAGGAATCGGCATTTTAACAGCTCCAGACAAATTGATTTAGCATGATATGGCTCCTTTATGGTATTTTGATGACAATGAAGAGGGAAAAAAGATTTCCCCAAAAGGCAACAGCGTATTTGCATTCAATTGTGAGCGAAAGGGGCTAAAACGGTGACAATATAAAATGTGAAACATTCAAGGGAGAATACCAGTTCAAATACTTAAAAATGACCAAATGAAGCATTTGTTGTACAACTGCTACACAGCTTAACTACAACTTTGGCGAAATGAGAAGCAATGAAACGCTTTTTAGTGACATGATTTTTTTTTTTTTGCATAGAGTTTGTCGATAACATAATTTTGTCAAATTTATGTAAACTTAAAGAAAAACAAAAAAGGTTCAGACCCGACACAGGGCTGAGATGTTTGAAAAAGACTTTCCCCAAAAATGGAAAATATGCAATAATAAAGCACTTTTGCACATACAATAATAAATGTTAAAAAGAAAAATGTATTGACTCATAACTGTGCTACTAAATGGTCCCTCTCTGTAAGAATGGGTGGCACGGTGGTGGATATTTTGTGGGTTTTTTAAATCTCCACCTTTGCTTTTAAAGAGCAAGCACATTACTTGCACATGTACATTCAAGTTGACCTTCGGTTAAACCATTTTGACTCCTTCCACCCTTCACTACCAACCCTGTGACATTCCACTTCCTCTTTTCCATAACGACACTTAAGACAGACGGTTCGTGAGGAGCGAGGTTTTTTTTTTTTTTTTCCCTAGATGTCTGTTGAGGTGCAGTCACGAGTGTCGGCGGAGGCAGCGTCTTCGGTGATAGACAGAACCTCGCTGGGCGAAGACGTGTGGTGCTGGCTGCAGGCGGTGGAGTGGCTTCTCCGAGGCGGCAGCTGCTCCAGGCGATCGTGCTCCACCTCAGGCAGCGACATGATGGCCGGCGCGTCGCTCGGCTCGCCCTCCCTGGGCGCTTCCGTCTCGCTGAGCTCCGCCGACAGGCGGCTGCAGTGCGAGTCGGCCACTGACGGCAGACTGCCGCTCAGCGACGGCGAGTCCAATTCAGACGAGATGGTGCTGCGGCGTTCTACGTCTCCGTGTATGTGGTTGACTTTGGACTCCGCTTTGCCTCCACCGCGTTTCCACAGCTTCCCTTTGCGCTTCTTGTCCCCCGCCAAGGAGGACGCCTCTTTTAGGTGGCTGCTAGCGCCATCCAGGCTGCTGCTGACGCTGCAGTGTCGCACCTTCTCCTCTTTGGACTCCACGTCTGCTTGCACCTCCAGGCTGTTGTCTCTGCATAGCACGCATCCACACAAAATACTTTCAAACACATATCAAGGCATCACTAATTCACAGTAGTGTGCCTTAGGTAGTAAGTCTGCTTGCAAATACTGTTGAATGTGGTTCGGTTATGCTGAGGAACTGTTCATGTAACATGGAATTCATCAATGTGTCCATGCTAAAATTAAGCTTTATGAGCCACTCAATTTTAATTGCTTCTTTAAGCAATTAGAAATTCCAGGGAGTGACATTATTTACAGAGTTCTGCCATTTCCAGTTATTGAGAGCCGTATACATGCTGTACACGACTTGGCCACTGAGGGGCAGTGTGGGCCCTTGCGTCGAGATACAACTGGTAGTGCGTTCAGAAGCCGAAGAAGAGAGCCGCAAAGAAAACCGCGATAAAGTTTCGACAATAAAACCTTTTTCCAGCGTACAAAAAGCATATATACCTGTGAGTATTGTTGAAAAGCTTGTCTGTGTACCTTCCTGTATCGTTTTTGTATGAAGTTTGAGGGGTTTAAGTGCAGTCGGTAGCGCGCTAATTGGCTACAGGTATGTATGGCGCTTTCTATCGTGTATTAGCATTGCTAGCTATGTTGGTGAATTAATATAAAACTAGTTGAGTGTGAACTATGTTAATTTTCTTTGTGCGCTTGTTTATACGGGTTATTTCAGCTGGGGTGAAATAAATTACTTGAAACCAGCAACATTTGACGCTTCTGGGGGTCTGTTCGCTATCTGACAAACTCAATGTGCTCAGGAAATGGAGGGAAAACCCACGATGTTTTTCTCATTCATTTTAATGGCCGTTGGGACTTTAAGTGTCTCAAGTGGCCCACTGACACCTAAGAAAACGCGGACTGCCTAAAAGACCCGTTTTTAGCACACTAAGAACTTATGAAGTTACATTGGTCATTATCAAGGAAACCTTTGGAAAATGCTCTGTTTTTGTTTCTAATTGTACTATGCCTTTAAAATGAACATTAAAGAAGGGAGATGGGGGTTACTGTGATAGAGTATGACTTAAAAGGACGTTTTGCCCCGCTGACCTTTCCAGAGGCATGTAGGCACTGAGGATGGAGCCCGCCATCGCCTTGGTGCTGGCGTTGTCGCTTATGGTGCCAAGGCTGACGGTAGCCGACTCGCCACTCAGACTGCAGCGCTCCTTCTGGACATCTGCCTGCACCTCCATCCTGGAAAACACAAATAAGGTATAGTATTTCATTCACATTTTCAAATATCTGTCAGGTGTCAGAAAGGTTTAAACTTGAACCAAATAAAATGAAGTTTGCCTCACTCAATATTGTTGATTTGTTCTGAATATTTGACATGTGGCTGTCATTTTCATTTCTCCCCTTACCTGTTGTAGCAGCTGCCTGACAGGCTGCCAGTTATGCTGGTGCCGGCGAGGGCCGTGGTGCTGGCGTTGTCGCTCATATTGTCACGCTGGGCCGAACCAACGCCGCAGCGCTCCATGTGGGTGCCGCTCACGCTGAGGCTCAGGCCCGTCAGGCCGCCCACGCTAGCCCCGTCGCCCAGGCTGGCGTTGTTCAGCCTCGTCTCGGCCACTGACGTCGTGTCTGGACGGACAAACAAATTTGCGGTTTTACTTTTGCAATACTTGCGTACATATGATTCTTTTGTCCACGTATTCATTTTGAATACTTCACTTGGAGCTTATTCACAACATGCCAAAAGTTACCCGTAGCTGCTGCACCACCGCCCAAGTTGTCGTTCTCGTCGTCAAACTCGATGCGCACGCCTTTGCCGTTACCTGCCGACACCCCGCAGCCGCCGCTTCGGCAAAGCGAGATCGGCACCACGCCGTAGACGTACGCTAACATGATAGGCACGCCGATGCCTGGAAGCACATCATTGATATAAGTGAGAGATCAATCCTTGATTGGGGAGTGGTAAGCGAGCGGAAGCCATTCGTCACTTACCGACAGTCACAGCTGCCACTGCGGGCGAAACGATGACGGACAGCGCCACGCCGCCAGCAATCACCAAATTCCTCTTGTGCTTGGAGATGTCTTTGCCCTCGTAGCGATTATGGATCTAATTAAATGGGTGACAAACGTTCACAAACTTGCTCTTTTTCCCCCCGCCAAACAGAACATGGTCATGTACGACCTGGGGCCTCACCTTTCTGCCCACGTAAACCGGGATGCCGATAATCATCGCGGGGAAGGCGATACCCGCGATGAGGGCGATGCCTACGGGCGCCCCAACTAAGGTGCCCAGCTGCCACAGGATTTTCTTCTTTCTGCTCCAGGGCTTCTTGCCCCAGAAGGTACAACCAGATGGACTGTGGGGCACAAAATAAATGATGTTTTAGTATCATTGCTTAGGGTTTATTTATAGTTAAAACTATTCATTGATGGAAAACTTGGGCTCCGCTCCTGTAGCAAGACAGGGCCCGTGTGACTACATTTCCTTCATGTGCCTCTGGGGAGGGCTTAAGCAGCTTACCTGAGATAGTGCAGGTCAGAGATCTCTTTCATGCAGAGCCAGCAGAACTCGCAGCCGCAGACAGCGCAGGTCATGTGATTGCAGCTGCCGTCGTTCATCTTGATGATGCAGGCGGCGCAACGAGGGCACGGCTTGATGTCGTCACCTAGGAGACGTCAAGGAGCATCGTCAGCACACAAATATGAGCTGTTTTACTGAGTGCAATTAAAGGGGGGCTTGTAATGGGGAAAAACTACTTTTCAATAACTGGTAAATTATACATGATATAGTCAAAACGTCATAATGTCTCCTTTAATGTGAGCTTTACATTTCATTACCTGCAGCGCCACTCTCCTGGCTGTAACTAAGTGACGACGAGCGGAAACTGCGCAAGCGGAAGTGCTGCGCCCGCTGCTGCCGCGCCGTGTCACACGTCTGGTTGGGATGCCACAGCTGCTTGCAGTGGTAGCAGAACTCCGTGCCGCAGCCCTCGCGACCACACGTGATCTTCGGGCAGCTGGCGCAGCCGAATGCGATGACAGCGTAACTGTGGGTAAGTGGGGAAAACAAAGTTGCTGACAAGGCTAAGAGCGGGAGGGGTGCGGTTTTATAAGTATGACACTAGATGGCAGTACAAGATCTAAACATTGTAATGTTTACACTACTTCTGTTACGTTCACTGAAAAAACTACCCATGTCGGAAAAATGACTTAAAATTGTGTTTATGGTGAAACAATTTTCTGATAAACTTACAAAAATGCTCTTATAAAAATTACTTTTAAAAAAAATGACCTAAAAATAGAGTTTTTTGGTACATTTAGGTAAAATTATGCTTGTCTGAAATTGTAAGGTGATGAATCTTTTACTTCTAACATATTACTACCATATATGGCAATCATGGAGACAGCCACACACCGTTTGCAAGTACATAAAAAGTGTAAAGGCTCAGTGTGAAGTGTCAACACTGGAGTCTGTGTACAGACAGACGTGTGTAGCTACCATAGTAATTTCGCCAATATACAGTGAACGGCAGTACGGGCTTGTTGCGATAACGACACTAAGCAGCGAGGTGATCTCATAAGAACTGTGCAGGACGCGATGGCACCCTGCAATCCATTTTATGTTGGGCTAAATTCCAAAACCAGCAGGTCCGTTTGTGGACTCTGTGCCCGATGCAAACAGACAATACCCTTGCGTGCATGACCAGTGGAAGACACTGGAAGACAAACATCCGCCATTTGAGCTAATGTTTACTTGTGAGTAATTGGGAAAGAACGTGTACTGACTCTGTACAACTTGATATTGTTATAAATTGGTTTCCTCTGTATGGCTGCTTGAAATAGAATGTAGCTCGGTACTCACCCATTAGAGAGAATGTATTGGCTTGACACGGACTATGGGGGCATTTGTTTCAAAAGCATCGCCGTGGAAACTACAAAGGCTTGATGTTGTGATGCTAACAATTCCAGATAGAAAGAAAATACTAAATTGTCTAACAGAAACTGGGGTTACCCTGGGCTGCTCACAGACAAAATAAGCATTCATTTGCTTATATGCTGGGAAGAGTGTGAAGTTTAACACCTGACACTCACAACCCACGTAGCAACAGCTGTGTGGACAGACTGCTGTTCCACCTCTGATGTTCCAATTTGTCAGAAAATCGTGTGCGTTCACAGTTAGTCTTACCCGCAGTCAGGAGCTGGGCACCAGCGGCAGTCAGGCTCGGCCACCAGCCACCGGCGCAGCATGAACTCCTCGTACTTCTCCATGAGTGCGCGGTCGGCCAAGATCATGGCGATGTCATGCGGGTTGAAGCGCTCCGAACACTCGGGGCAACAGATGTTGACGCGCGACTCGGAGATCTCGATGCGCAGGTACTGACGCAGGCAGTCGGCGCACGAGCGGTGGTGGCAGGTCATGATTCCGGGGAAGCGGTCGCGCGTGTGCCGCAGCAGGCACAGTGGGCACTCCAGCATCTCCGAGGTGCCTGCCGCCGAGGATGTCGACGGCACCCCCTGGACGGAGTGCGCCGACGTCCTGTCGGCTTCTGGCGGGACGCTGTCCACGCTGACGAGACCGGGCGGGTCCAGCGGCGCCTTGGACTTGCGCTTGGCGTCGCGGTCAGACCGCCGCCGCCGGCCAAAGAGCGCCTGAAGGGAAAGGCGGCGTTTCTTGGGGGTCTTCCTGACAGAAGGCAGGCTGACAGAGGAGGCGGCCGAGTTGAGCTCGCGCTCCGAGCCGGTGCTCCCATGATGTTGCTGGTGCAGGATGCTCATCATGACCAGAGATCACCACATGGGACACACCCACTGTGTTGGTAAAGGATGGGAGGGGCGGGGCGGGGGAGACGTGATGTTAGGGAAGCCTGGGACTCATGTAAACGAAGCCATGATGGCCGGGAAGGTGTTTGTGATGGGATAACCTGAGAGGGGAAGAAAGAAAATATCACAAGGCTTAATAACCAAACATTTGACATTTTTTTGTGGGGATCGATCTTTGCTTCAGTCAGTAGACTTTATTTTGTGCAGTCATGGTTTGCATGTCATAGTGCTGGCTTTCATATTCATTCATGGATCATTTCCCTCCATTTTTGCCAAATAATTCAATATTGCTAATAAGAAGACAGCTAATTTTAAAACAGCATATGGCATAAATTAGACGCGCTACATACTACTCTTGTGGTGGCTATGCAATTTTACTTTATTTGACTGTACGTTTACACTGACATTTAAACATGTTGCTAATTAGTTTAATGACATAATTTTTTTTAATTAGACTAACCAAACAGGATCGTAAAAAACTTATACTGTGTCAATTCAATGGTCTTGCAGGAAAAAAAAAACGTTCTTGGTTTGCGTGATTCATCAACCAATAGGAATTAGGTTTCGCAAAGTCATCTGCATGGAAACAGTCATTGTTTAGCAAACAAATTGAATGAAAACAATGTTTCAGCCGCACAGTGACAATCATAAGGTAAAACGCAGCTGGAAAAGCCTGCAGAGAAAGTGAGAGGGACTTTCCATCTCGGTGTCGTCACAGTTTGAGGGAAAAAAAAGTGCATTATCAGTGCGCACACGCACAACATGCACACTGGGCTGATGTCCCAGTTACTGAAAACAGGCCCTTGGGGGCAGGACGTTAACTGCAGGGACGCCGACCGCTTTTAACCAATGCCTGCTCTTTGCGTCAGCTACCCGTTAGTCATGTCTGCACTGAAAATGATTCAAACATGCAATAAGGCCTAAAGTCACTGATAATGGAAAGTTTTGGCCAGGAACCTGGGAAAAAGCTAAACAAAGGCCGGGGTAGTAAAACTTTGATAGGCAACAATTATTTGTGCCAAAGCACCAAGCAACGGAACAGTCTAGTTTTCTGTTTAATATCCTTCTTTATTTAAAAATCGATTACATTTGCTATCATAGGAATATTCTCACTGCTTCCTGGTTTCTGCAACCAAAGCAAACAGAGGCGCGGTAACCCAAATACCAGCCGTGACTTTACTTTAACACTAAACACACACTGTGTCGCTAAGCCTTGTGTTTTCCTTCAAACGTGATTACGCCGTTGGTGCACGTCATTTTACTCATAAAATGTATAATGAAGTGAAATGAGGTGGCGGTCTCCGAAAGGTGTATGGCAATTAAACGAAGCAGGAATTAATATAAAAGATGTTTTTCTTATCGACTTCAGTTGGAGGTTTTTAAACTTATTCAACACTTTTCGAAGGTTCAACCGGTTCTTCATCTCAGCCAAACCTCAGTGGGGAATAGGGATGACGTAATCTTCCTGCCATTTTGTGCCGTTCGGCTTCAAAGTAGCCCCTTGCACAATGACAATCTGGGAATGGGGAGATTCTGAGTGGACATCACGTACGCTGGCGTCCGGTGACATTCCAGTCAAAGGGCAGACTTCCTGAGAGCGACAATGTGCGAGCTTACTGGCAGCAGCGTCGCTTTTTATAACGCGTAGTATTACTGTCATTGTTTTAGCTTTCTCACGGACGAGAAAGTAGCAAGCAGGCGTCCCGTCATTTTACACAGTGGGAAGAAAGCTATTGTTAGCCAAGGCCGTGCTGGTCGGGTGAAGGCTGCTTCGCTATTTCGAGCTCGCTCATCTGTCAGCCAAAATATGACAAGCTTACCGCAGGCGGGCACTGAGATTCTTTTGTTGACATTTTGCAAAAATGCCAGTTATCCCTTTTCACACTTCCTGTAAACGCGGCCATTTCCCTCCCCTTCACTGCTCAATATAAAAACATTAAATTGATATCAAGGTCGACTTTGCAATTTCCCCTCTTTACTTGCGCCATTATTAGATTCTGACGGTATGATAACCACGAGTAAAAGATATTGCAGTATGTTCAGATGCATTAATTGGGACTCACGCTAATGACCACAGAACTTATTTAATTCCCGGGGGCTTCGTTTAGTTTGGGACAAGGCCGAGCAAGAACGTGACCGTACAAAGATGTTTGGTTGGGGAAAAAAGGTCATGGAGTGGCTGTAAAAACCACAGAGACACGGCTCTCAAGTTACTATCACGGTAGTTGTCTTTGCCAAGGGTAGACCCCCGCAATATACCCCTTAAAAGGGGGTAAGCAATTTCACACCACCTCTGTGTGAGTGTGAGAAGAGGACTCATTAAGGGTGAGCAATAAAAAAAAAAAGTCCCAAAGTAAATAAGGAAGGACTGTGCCCTGCAATTGACGCCTTATCTTTATGATGAAAGCATTGCTGACAGCCCATCATAAAAAAAATTGTAGATGGCCTTCATTCTCATTGTTATATATAAAGTCTTCACTCATTATCTGAAAGTTAGCCCTTGATGCAGAAACAGATCAAATTTGGGGCCTGCTTGTGGGTATTGTACAAAAAAGATAATGTTCAAGATTATTATTATTTTTATTGAATTCAGATTTAACTCTTGCAAAATTGTAAATTGCTGTAGCAAGGAAATTATGTCATAAAGCATCAAGCTGTTTTTCCATAGCTCATCAAATGTATGAAATGCATGCAAATTACACGATGGCGTACTAGTCAGTACTACAGTACTATATAAAACCGACTATTTTTTGCAAAGCGCAACAAATCTTCATTATCTTGTGATCTTCCCGGAAGCATAGCTACAGTTCCAGTCGGGTTGGTTTTGGACATTAACTGTATAATTATTCTACTTCGCATTCATGTGACGTAAACAACAGAAAATGAAAGCAGTGAAGGAAAAATAAAGGAACGCTCAGAGTCACAGAAGCAACATTGACGTTGATTTAGATTTAAAACATTTATTACATATAAATACTTTACCACTAAAAATAATTTAATCCTGTAGTTTGTCTGTAGTAAGCAACATCGACGACAATAAAAATGATGACTGACTGCTCCTCATCAACTCTCCGCGGATTGGTTGATAGTCTACACGCATTTTCTTGGAAAATATGCACGCATAAAACAGAAACTACGATTTTTTTACGATACTGACGCATAAAATACCCATTGCAAATAGTTAGTGACGGTAAAAGGATGACGCACGCTTACAAAACAAGGTTTGCTCGTGGAAGGGGATGTTTTCTAAACATAAAGAAAACAAACAAAATGTTGATATTTTGCATGGGTAACCGTTGTTACCCCGATAGCGCTCGCTTAGCTTAGCTCCCAGCGCCCAACTTTAATAACCGTTCAAAAAGGAGTTGCCACCGATCTGCTTTTAATTCGTTTTCCACATGCACTACGGTTAGGTGCTTCGATTTTAAGCATTTCAAGTGCACATAGAAATCAAGGAAACTTTAAACTGACGCGATCTGTCGTGCTTAACCTCAAAAGGAAGAAGTGTTTACATGCTAAGCGACTAGCTCTCCGTCGCCTCTGAACATGAAGGAAGTTGAGGCTTTGGAGGCGATTAAATAAAGATCCCGAAGTTCCGCGTCTTTTCGAGCAAACTTACCGTCGAGTTTGTCGGTGTAATGATTGTTCTTTGAGCTGACAATGCACTGCCGCGTGCAGATCGTTTATAGGGGTGGAAAAAAGTTGGCTTTGCAGTGGACGACCAAGGTAGTGGGTGAGTCCGTCATCAAGCTGCACAATTGTGAAAGTGGAAGTCACTGACTTCCGGTTGAAATGTTGAATTCCACAATAAAATATTGAGGTAAGAACCCTGTTAAATGCGACGCTTATTGTCCGTGTAATGGAATATAAAATAAAACCACCGTAAATCAGGTGTATTAAGCTTTAAAACGGCGCATTTAACAATAAAACAATATAAATGTATTATAGTTATATCATAAATAATTCAAAGTGGGAATGTAAAAGAAAACGTTTCATTGTAAAGTGCATAGTTGTACAAAAGAAATAAACAAGGAACAAATGCTTTAAAATGAAAGCTTACATGTTCAAAATATAAACCCAGTTAAATGTATATAAAACTGTTTAAATGTGATTTTTCTGTGTTCCCTAGATAAAAATAACAGACAAACATGTATTACATTTTTCTCTTATGTATGAAAGTAATTAACTATGCTTACTTTGTGCAATGTATTTTAATCCTCAAAAATTTTAAAAGGTAACAACTGCCGTAAAAGCAAATATTTTATTCTAATGCTTTCTCTTCGTGCAAAACTGAATTTACTTAATTTTGTGCCAAATCCGGATTTGGTCTATTTGTGAAGCATTGCCTTGACAGTTTGAGTTTGAACGTTAAAACGAATGAATAATGACGTAATTCTAAAGCGCTGGACAAAAATGAAAGGAAGGTAGTTCAAAATGAGTTCAACCATTCATTCAATGATTATCTAAAGACCTTGAGTGGTTGTAATATTATAACAATGAGACACACACGCATTTGCATTACCAAAACATTTTTAATTTGGATTGAACACACAAAACATTCAATTGGCATATTATATTTGTCTATATACACAATACAGATGTGTTTTTAAAGGCAGTTTAACCAATCTACATCTTTTTGTGCATACTCTCTGAAATACACGTTACAATGGTTAGTTTTTAAAGCTCTATTGGTGCAGCAAAGGTACAAATGTTTTGCCCTCTTTTAAACTTTAAAAACAAGCAGGCACTTCCTTCATTACAAGTAAATGCCGGCCTTCCTGCATTATTTCCCACTGACATGTTTTATTTCCCTGAAATGTTTAGGATTAAAATACGCCTCCATCTCATCTAGACAAAAAACAACTTCAAACTGTTTCAGTTCAGTGACTCCCAACCATTGTGACAAAATGATTTGATTCCACTTGAAATGAATTCAAAAGTCAAACATCCATAGCAATTGAGTTTTGGCAGTGAAGGAGTTGGTCAGAAAATATTTATTCATTGCAAATATCATGGTTCTTCATCTTTGCCAGTGCATAGTTTCTATATGTAAATTTTGTTCTTTGTTACAATAAAGGTCGGGAAACACTGGTTTATTGTATAGAGCGGATGGCAAAAACAAGTCGAGTGCATGCATCTCTGTAAAGTGCTAAAGCATTTCCCGGTTGCTCAACCTCTGCAGAAAATCATTACAACAACCCCCCAAAATAGTCAATATAAATGATGGCACAGCATTACAGAAGTGAAAACTACTAAGGCAACATAACAGACACAAAAGCTGTGTATTATTCCACATAGTTTACTTGGAAGCTTGCATTGTTTGTAGTTGAGAAAATGTTGGTTTTGCTTATTAGGTTTTACCCCTTCAGTCCACGTTTCCCATCTTTGGCCATTGATTGACAAACCCGAGTTGGTCCACGCTATGTGCCGTAGTGCGTGACGTAGTAGTCGTGCACGTACATCAGCACGGCCACCGGTTGGCCGATGATGAGTGACATCCACACGGCCGCGTTGCCGTAGATGCCGTTCAGGAAGCGACCCACGAACCATGCCAGGGGAACCTGGCGAGAAAAAGAGGGGTGAAGACGGCACATTGGTTTGTCATAAAATCTAATCACACAACTAATAAACCTCCACAATCGCATTTGAGCAAGTTACGTCTAGTAATAGTTGCCATTTGGCCTTACCTGAGCCATCATGCCCATAAAGGCCCAAAGTCGGAACATCTTCAGAGGGATGCTTACCAAATACTGAGGAACACAACCAAATCCAAGAGTTAATGAGAAAACTGAAAATAAAAACTGGGAAGGATTTTTTTTAATGGCAATTACTTCGTGGAAGAACGCAGACAGCATAAAAACGGCACTTTGGGCCACCAGCTTGTTGACGCCTCTCTTCAGCATTGGCTTGTAGAAATGTCTACAAAATCGACAAAGTTAGATCATTGCTAGGTGTTCCTAAAGATGCCTCCGCTCACCTCAGGCACCACTTGTGAACCGGGATGTTCCAGTTGGCCCAGAAGTAGGTGACGCTCTCAGAGTTCCTGCATGAATGACATTTCTGTGTCTACAGTATGTACAGTACCTTTTAAAGAGGGAATATACTGTAAGATCTTCGTACTTACCACCAGTCCCTGTAGAACTCTCTGTCCCCAAACTGTAGCAGCTCAGCCACAAAGTTCATGGATGAGTGGAAGAACCAATAGAAAAAGATTAACCAGATCAGATGGTTGGGAACCTGAGGAAACAGAATAGAGAAGGATTAGGAAGGAGACAAGAAGCAGTGTCGTTTTTAAGACACTCACTGCCAACTTGAGAAGTCGCTCCACCATTCTGGAAAAGTCCATTTCCTGTGTGACACACAAACAATTGTCACAGAGTCACACGACACAACTTGTTGCGTTTGACATCTTACCTGGAACGGCTTCATGGAGTTCTGTATGGTCGGAACCATCCACTGGGAAACAAAAACAAATCACGTTAGTTTATTGAACTAACATTTGCGTTTGGCGGCAGAAACATCACCTGCTGTATTAACCCCACCAGCAGCTGCATAAAGAACAGCTGCAAGGAGAAGCAAACCACACGTTTCAAACTCCCCCAAACGGCCCATTAGTTGATGCCATTATTTCAAACGTCACCATTTCAAAGAGCCGTCTCAGGAGGAAGCGTTTACGTATCCGGGGCGAGCGTGGGAAGTTGAGCTGGTAGCAGAGCGTCGGCGCAAACACAAAGTAGTACATGTCTGTGGACAAACCAGCGTGAGATGACTACTCCAGTATTTCAAAGTCACCAAAACAATTGGTGTCACCTCTGTGCGTGAGATTCCCAGGGTAGGAGACATTGGTGTGCACCGCTGAGCCATTGAACTGAGCCACAGACGGACCTGGAAATCAGTCGGCTTAAAATACTACAGCGCCGAAAAAGTGCCGCTCACAAAGTTAACGACACTCACAGGAGTAGGAGCGAGTCAACCTTTTGGCTTTGGCTTGTCTGATCTCCCGGCACCACCTGTTGGTGTCCTGGTATGAGTACAGCTTGAGGAACAGCACCGTGTAGACACCCAAGGAGAGAATACCGCCCACTGACAAACACAGATACTGACACTTAATATAAAGATGACAGAAAGACTTGAGTGTTTACTTACCGGGGGTAACGGAGGTGACAGTGAGAACCGTCACGGAAGGAAAAATCAGCAGTGATGTCAAATTGAAGATGTGAAGAATCAAGCCAGTTGTTTCTGACACCGTTCCCTTGGAAAAAAAAATAAAAAAATTAATTTTTTTTTAAATTTAAAACTAATAAATACAATCAATACCTAAAATATAATAACTACCTAAAATATAATAACAGTAATAATCAGAGTGTATTAAAAAGCAGAGCAGGATCTCACCACAGCCAAACGTCTCTCTGTATACAAAGCTGCCAAAATGAACACGTTGGATGCTAGAAAAACAGCAAAGCAGAGCAGAGCGAGAAAGAAACATCAAGTGTGAACTTTGGCAAGAATACTTGACTTTATGACTAGGACAGCTCTTGTTCAAAACAGCTGCATGGACTGCAGATGAAAAAGACTCATGTTTAAAATGAGATAGACCGAATTAATAAAGAACTGTGTTGATATAAAATTGCTGATAGAAAATAAAATGAACAATTGAAATGATTAGATTAAAAAAATGAATATAAAATTTTAAAAAAATGCCTAAATATAAAATACAAACATGAATTAAATGATAAATTGTCATACCGATGATGAGGCAAGCGGCTGGCCAGCTATAGGGGTCTTTCAAGAATAGCGACACCACCTGTATGGGGTCTACCAGGATGCCATACCTGAGGAAGACAACGGCTTGAACTCAGATTCATTGTCAACAAATGTGGGGAAAATGTATCATTAAATAGTACTTCACTTTATTATATTCTCCAGGAAGAGGCGGGCATTACTCAGCACCTGGGAGAAGCGAAAATACATAGTTCATTTTCACGTTTGTTTCAAAGTAATCACAGTCAATTGAGGGGCGGGTGTTTATTGTTGTCTTGCTCAATAAGAAGGTCAAGGTGCGCCGTCTTGACAACATATCTGATAAACATTTATGGCAGCGCTTGTTTCTGATGAATAAGGTCTGAGGTTTGTTCATCAAGCTGCGATGCAACTGTTGCTCTTACTCAACGTGCTGTCTGACTTGTGTTTTAGTAACCTTTAGCAAAGACTGCAAGCCTCAAGAGGGCAAGTGACTGAATGGGGTAAAGCCACAAATGGTGCCACTTCAAGTCTGAGGGCCTGAAATCTTGTTTCTGCAGTTTGACAAAAAAAAATCTAATTTTAGACGAGTCTTACAAAACATTTAATAATTGGACTGCCTATTTATAGACAGCGGGTGTTTTATTTTCGGATCACGGATATTATAGGTGCCTGTCAGGCAAGGTAAAGTGAGGACAAAGTGACTGTTTACAAAAGTCGTGCACTGTAGTGTGGATCATTATCAGGAGACTTTGATTGTTGAGTAGTTTTACTTTGTTTTATTTACCATTTTAATAGTTAACTTGTTTATATACTTGTATGATGTGGATTATATGATGGCAACAATTTGAGCCTGCAGCATATGAATTCACATGACAACTATACTCACCAGCATGACAACACACCAGTTGAGGATTCCTCTGTAGTTACTGAAGCCGCTGGCGGAGCTCAGAAGAGACTCCTGTCGGACATGGCAGCTATATATATGGAAAAAAAAAAAACATCAGCTAAATGTCGAAACTGAATGTGACAAATGTTGCCAAATAATATTTGGAAAAAAAGTTATTTTGCAACAACTGTGCACGTTTGTACTTGCCCATTGAGACTTCCATGTCATTTTTTTGGTATGATTAATGAGTCAGCAATGCATATTTCAAAATGCAACTGTAGGATCTGCTTGTGCTTTTAATCATAGATGCAATAATTGCATTATGATATACTGAGCAATTGTGAATTCATTTTGAACTTGCCACAAAACTTCACCTGAGGTTTAAGCACTCCGTGGCGATTCCGCACCTGTCCTTGCTACATTTGGGTACATCAGGATTTTCCTCAACTCCCTTTAATTTGCAGAATTACAAATTACAGATATGTATTGAATAGAACTGCTGCTACACAGTACGTATAGCAAACTGAAAGAGATGTCAACCCCATGGAAAAATCGCACTTTACGAGTCGAGTACTCCGTTATGAGTACAAGAATGTCCGATTGTCTTTAGTTACCTGAGTCTCTCGTTGATTTCGTCCACTGGACTCTCCGGCTTGTTGTGTTTATCAGCGTGCTGTTGGCCCGGTTCTCTGACTGCTTTTCCATTGCTATTAAGACGCCTTGCCGACTCGTCCGTCTTCTTACCGGGACACGGTGGTGGTTTCTCGCCGCTGTGCAACTTGCCCCCATTGGCTTGCTGCTTGACGCTGCCAGTAATTGTGGTTCTCCTCTGACGGGTTCCGGGCCCTCTCATCTCAGGTCGCTCACTCATTACGTCTCATGCAGTGTTCACCTGACAGGACATGTCGGCCCGCCGATGTCCTTTGCTTGTCAGTGGGCCCCGCAGGACACGCGTGACGCGGTTACAAGCGCAGAGGTTGAGTCCGATTGGAAGTCTGTAGGCGGTCTTTCATATCTACGCTATCAAGATATTGGTGCAATTAGCAAATGGGTTGCCAGATCTCACTTATCCACCTCCCCACTCCGCAGAGCATGTCTCCCGGGTGACGTCCGCTTCGATCACAGCTCAATAAGCGATTTACTAATCGGCATTCTAATATTTACCCTGAAATCACAAAGGGCGCTAATTCGGCGACTCTGCAAGGAATTTGACTTTGCGTTGCATTTGTATGCTTTTATAAATATCACCGCTAGATGTCAGTAAGATTAAGAAAATGTGGCACAGATAAACAGCCAGTAAAGTGTTGCCCTAAAAATCTGTGCTGTTCTCAAAATAACATTCTTTTACTTAAAAATTACAGGAGATATTTGTTTTAAAGGGAAAAGTTACCAAAACTCAAAATTCAATTATTTCCTCAAAGAACTACAAAATAGTTCGCTTGACATTTCACGTGTTTCCAACCAGCCAATCGCCTTTGAGATTTTAGTCACGGGCTCAATTTGACCAATGGTTAGCCCAGCGGTTTAATGTCGACGTCTCCCAGGAAGACAACATTTGAAGTTGTGCTTGACCATACGCTAAATGTTTTTTATCAAACGCTTAAATCCCCACATGTGCCCACGACACAACGTAGAATCGTTTTATTTGCCAAGAAGATTTTAAAAAGTAATGAAAAGGCTCAAGAGAAACAAACTAAACGGGACGAATGTACCTGTCACGAAAGGTAGGTCGGGCAACTGTTAGCAGGCAAAAGAATAAAGATACAATTTGGACACATTCATCTTTTATTTCCAACTACTAACTTTTGACTTCGTGGTAACCCTTGAATTTTACCTTGCCATTGTAAATTCGCGCTTGTAAATGTTGCCTGCGTGGCAGTATGGCATCATACCAACAGATGGCCGACTCTTTGAAATTGATTATGCAGAATAAAATGTTTGCACCCAAGTACTCCTTTCAGTGAGGAAATCATTCATGGACCAACTCTGCTAACACCTTTTGTATGTCACTGTGTTACAGAAGTGAACTGTGGGAAGAAGCAGAAGTTGACTGAGCTCCACCTGGCGTTAAACAGGTAGAAACTTGGTCACTGTCCTAGATGGGTGGAAAAAAATAATGAAGTGATTTACTTGCCCACTCACGAAACAATATGTGCCCTTAATTCCACAGTGATCCGGTGGACATCGAGACCCTGAGGAGGGCTGCGGCCAGTCAGGGAGGGCTGCTTTCAAATGAACTTCGCAGGAAAGTGTGGCCCAAACTACTCAACGTCAACGTATATGATCTTCCACATAAGCCTAGTTAGTGTCAAATTTAAGTGTGGTACTTTTGAAAGGAATATGATGTGTAATACAAGATATGTTGCAGGAAAAGATGGACGAGAGAACCACAAGGACTACAACCAGGTGGTTCTTGATGTCAGGAGATCCATGAAGCGCTTTCCAAAAGGTCTTTCTCCTTTACGGCATGGTAGACTTTGACGTCAGAATCGCTTATGTCGCTCGTCTTCTCTGGCAGGTATGCCGTCTGCGGAGCGAGCTGTACTCCAGGAGCAGCTTGTTGATATCATCCTGGAGGTTCTGAGGTGCAACACACAGCTCAACTACTATCAGGGCTACCACGACGTGGCCGTTACGCTGCTGCTGGTTGTTGGAGAGCGTATGGCCATCGCCATGCTGCATACTTTATCCAAATATCATCTCAGGTAGCACACAGTATTATTTTGTGCCGGAATAAAAAGGCTTTATATAAGGTTATATATTGGTAAAACAGAATCAAAAATATATTGAAAAGAAACTGCAAATAAGTGAATCTACAGGCACCGAACAGAGTATGTGGTAGTCCAGTACTTTATTTTTGGAAATTACAATCTATTTTCTTGTAATATTGCAACTTTATTGGCCCTTAAAATATTGGTATTGTGCTACTATGACATGTAGATGGCAGCAATTCCTAAGGCTTGGAGGTCCTTTAGCAGGGGTTAGGTTGGAGGCGAACAGAAAATTAAGGCATTCTGACTCTGGTGTGATACTTCATATGTGCAAAAACTGAAGAAATATTTCTTTGATGAATGTTCTTCACTTGTTCATGAGCAGAGGTTCTCCTTTTGACATTTATTTTTCTTTGCAGGGACTTTATGGATCCGACAATGGACAGCACAAAGCATATTTTAAACTACCTGATGCCTTTATTGGAAGAAGTTGACAAAGAACTGCATGACTTTTTGCTCAGGTACGAGTCCATCAATTTTTTTTTTAGGGGGGGGGTGATGCAATTAAATACATTTTCTTTATTTTGATGTTCTTTAGAGCGGAGGTGGGAACCATCTTTGCCCTATCCTGGCTAATCACTTGGTACGGACACGTCCTGTCCGAGTTCAAACACACGTTGAGACTGTATGACTTCTTCTTGGCCTCACACCCCATTATGCCAATCTACCTCGCTGCTACTGTAAGCAAAACTTCAACCCCTGCCTTCCTCTGAGGAGATAATAAAAAAGTTGAAGGAATTAGAATTTGATCCTTCTTTCTACCAGATTGTGCTGTACAGAGAGCAGGAGGTGAAGCAGACGGAATGCGACATGGCCATGGTGCACCACCTCCTCTCTCGCATCCCCCAAGACCTTCCGTACGAACTCCTGATCGGCCAGTCCCAAAACCTGTTCAACCGCTACCCTCCAGCTGTGCTGGCTAAACGAGCTGCGCTACAATCTAGTAAAAGGTTAGAAGCACCCCCTGCTAACTACCATAACATTTCACACAGAGATCCCATTGAAATTGATAAAAGAATTTTCCATCTTCAGAGGTACAGTTTTATCAGAGCTATGACAACAGGAAGTCCAATGCACTGCATGACGCTTTCCGAAACTCACACATTTCTTGTTCTTTTCCAGCTTGTCCATAAGCACCTTCAAGGCCTTTCAACAATCAACCTTCCACCAGAGACCGGACTCGGTTCTCCAGCGTCTCACCAAGGCTCAGGCCACCACTTCCAGACAAGGTAATGATGGCAATATTCTGAAGTTCTCCATATAATGGTGGTCCTCATCTAATTTAGTCAGCGAGAAGGCCATTGAAAAAGTTAGCAAATACGGTAGAATGTAACAGCTTAGGTCAAACGGTATAGTAGTGTCATCATCACTGAACATACATACACATACTAACAGTTAAGATCCTAAAAATCTTTTTTGTTCCATATCAAGTCACAGTCATGGATGGAGTCTAACTCAGTATTGTTCATCATAAGAGCTACTGGAAAAAAAAAACCAATTCTCTACTCTTCTGTGTGTCTATTCCTGGTGTTTGTAATATCCCTGAAAATCCTCCTCCCCAAAAAACAAAATGCAGCGTGAAACCCCTCCCCCTCCGCATCCTCCTCCTCTTCACCCTTGTTCTGTGCTCGCCGCAGCTCGCCACTCGGTCCTGGACGTAGCTTTGCCCCAGGATGGAGGCCAGCGGTGGGGGAAGGGGAGCAGGATGGTGAAAATGGCGGTCTGGGGGCTGTCAGCCACACTGGGGGCGGCCATTTTTGCCGTGGCCCAGACGGCCATGGAGTGGGCGCCCGACACGTTGTTACAGCTCTTCTGATGGGCTTCTTCTTAGCTTCACGGCAAGGACTCAAACCCTGTATCTGAGGCGGAAGTAGCTCCATGGTTTAAAGTCCCACGGTTGGTCATTACTGTGTGTATGTGTGTGATCCATATATATATCTTTTTTATGTTAGTGCGCTTGCGGGAATCTCGGAAACCAAAAAGTGCCCTAAGGGGCAAATATCCTAAGGCCAAATAACATTTAAAAACTGAAAGCTTCTCAATGTGGATTAAGAGTGCAAATGAGAAACGGGGGGTGCGCAATTAATTGTTGCAGTGTACTCGAGCATAATAATAGAACTTTTTCAGAAAACGTTTGTATATTTGTCGATTTTTATGTTTTCAAACTGTTGAGCTGCACACCCCCCACACACCCACTAAATAAATACATGAAGCTCTCACGTTGAAATATTAAGCAGGGTTGTGCCCAAACAGAACTTTTACTTAATCCTAATCATAGACTAGCAAAAATATTGTAATTATCTATAACGTGCAATGAAAACAAAATTTTAAAAAATAATTTATTCCTCTGAAAAAGTAGTCTCTTGGAGGAACATTCAAGAGTATTATCGTTTACTACATCCAAAAATTGAATATTAATAATACAGCTGTGTGTGTGTGTGTGTGTGTGTTAGCAATGTAGCGATTTCCCCAGCAATGTCTGCTCCGTGTACCGACGTCTTCTGCTTTGAAATATTCATCAGCTTTTGCAAGCTTGCGCCAGCTGCATCTGTTAGCCCAAGTTCGCCTCGGCCTGCCTCGGCTTGGCCCTCCGCTCGGTTGAAACGGTGACTATAATAACGTGTATACCCGTTTTTTTTTTTTTTCGTGGAGGACTTATTGATTTTTTTTGCGCCCCATAATGAACACGTGCCAGTTGGATGCTCTGATGACGGGCTGTTCTACGCTGTTGCAGTCCGTCAAAACAAATCAAGATGTCTCCTAATCCCAAAAACTGGCAAAAACAACATGCAGAAAACGTAGCATTTAGCTCCTCGTAGTTTCACTCAAGTCTTTTATGTATCGCTAACCTGCCTTACAAACAATTGCCAACTGGCAGAAATAATCAAGAAGATGCTATTAGTACTCAAATTGTTAAAACTGTGATCTAAAAAAAAAAAGTAGTCCTGTAGGTGTCGCCGATGGGCCTCAAACTATTGCTGAATATCAAAAGAAATCATGACATGACCTCCTACAGCGTTGCTAAGCTTGAGGAATTATCAGTCCCCGTCAGTGTGTCACTCCATTAGCTAGTTTGTTAGTTGGCCGCTTTTCTGCAATAGAAAGCTTATAGAGACTTTTATTGTTAATTACTTTAATTAGGCGCTCGATAAGTCAGCGCCTTGCAGGCCAGTTTGAATATTTTTTTTTATGTTTGTGTCAGTGCTTTTTTTGCACAGACATATCGTTTTAATTCGCACAGCCTGACTTTTTGTTGTAGGGCACCATTAAGATGTACTGAGGTCAATAAAAGTGAAAATGAAACCTAATTAAAAAATAATGGCGCACAAAAGGTATTTGAAAATTTGGACAAATTTGCCCCTGCTAACAAACAAGAAGACGTGTACGGAACATTCATTATGCCAACGTGCTTTAAATAAGTGTTTATTGAAAGGATAGCAAAAAAAAACCATTTAAAAAAAAATATATATATATATATATTTATTACCGCAGCGCTTATTCAATGATGCCAAAGAATTCTTATGTATTAGTAGTACTCTGAAATTGCACCGGTGCTTTCGCGTAAAGCAGTGAATAAACAATGATTGATGGTATTTTTATGTTTTCTGTCCTCTATTTTGGTAAGTTAACTTACAAAAAAACATTTTTACCTGTTCTCCAATTCTGTACAAAATATAAAATGCAATATATAAAATGCCCAACATTGATTTCATAGTTCCACAGAAAGAATTGCAGTTATATTACTTTCAAGAGAAAATCATAGTGTAAGTACAAGAATTTACTAGTAATTTCTAAAGACATTTGGTTGGATTTTATCAAAAGTAATACCATGCTGTTACTATGCTAACAATTTAGTCGGCCCCTGTCAGAACAAATCAATACTTTCAGTGTGGACCGAACGCTAATGCTAAAAACAATACTCGTAGCAAGTTTCCATCTGTGGTGCTTTGCCTTTGCAATTAAATGATGCGTAAATTCAGATGTTGTCAAAAGGCATCCACTGAGAATGGAGGTCATAGATTTGTGTGGGGGTTGTGCACCCCTGGCAAGGGACACATGCACACACGCACACTCTTCTTGCAACATTAGTCACTACTTGTTGGTGCCCTAAAAGGCCAACTCAGGTTACCTTCCAAATCTACAAGCATGTGTTTGTGTTGCATGTGTGCATGTAGAGGTGTGTGTAAAGTGGCATGCACGTGTGCTTGTAGCACACGGCCCTCGCCAGGGATGACAGCTGCTCCAGGGGTCTGCCTGTTTACATACTCAATGTATTTTTTGGGAGGAAGTCACATCGGGCATTGTGGTGGTGTCGTTGTCTCCCAACTAGTTGGTTGTGGGTTTAATCGTCAAACCTGGCGATCAATTCGGAGTGTCCTTCAGTGAAAATGAGGCTTGTAGTTTTCTCCCAGTGAATCTAGTAGCAGGCTCCCTTTGGTCATTTGAGTGAATGATTGTGTTGAGGCATTGCAAAGCGCTTTTGGACACCAAACGGTGTCTGCTAAATAAATACAGTCCGTTTACAAACTCAGGCAACAAACTGCTATTAATAAGAGCCATGGGCTTTATAGTCCTGTGTTTGCTCTCCATTTGGTGTGGGGATTTAGTAGGGTTTGTGCAAAAATCATTTAAATGACTAAAAGGTAGCAAGATTTTGTACAAAAGCTGTTGGAGTGAAATGACTGTGTCTGTAAAATCCATTCTGCGCCCAAGCCCTCATGTCTTACAAGTCACCCTCCCCCAACTCAGCCCTTCACTCTGTCATGGATCAGAGAACATGTCGCAAAGTGCTTCGCAGGCAACACGTGTGCCCTGCAACCCTGCATACTGATGATGTGTCTCCGCTTCTTCCTGCCTGAAGTCTAAATAGGAATTTACTAGCATTATTGTCTTGTTTTTTTGGAAGAAATAGTTTCTCCATTGCATCACCCAAATGAAAGAAAAGAAGCCGATAAAAAGCACCAAAGCTCCAATGGAGACATTAACACCAGTCTTCTAAAAAAAAATTAAAAAAAGACTCTCCCTTAATTGGTGTTCAGAGCTGTCAAGGCAGTCTGGCGAGTCGCGGCCCAAATTAAACTATTTGGAACATCGGTGCAGCAGGTGAGATCTTTGCAAGCGAAACTTTTCAATTTCAACCTTTTCCACATTAAGAGTAACAAGAAGAAGTTTCGTATGGTGAATCTCTGATAACCCCGGGGCCTCATTAAGATGAAATCTCGGCCTGGCCATTCAGTTCTCCGAATACCTTTTCAGACTTTTCGTGCATGCTTTTAGTACGTCAAGGCGGACTCCTCTTGGGCTTGACCTCTCGTCTTCTTAGCCCGCTTGGGGTACACCCAGCACCTCGTATCCATGGACACCAGAGGGAATTTGTACGTGCTCCAATCAGATGATTTCTCCTCTTTTAGACGAGTTGTCAAACTGTCAAATATTCTTCGTCTCCACACGGCTCTGCTCGATTTTTCTTAACAAGCCCTAAAAATGTCTGTGAAAGGGAAGAAACCAAGTTCTCCTGAACCCTTATCAGTAATTTCACTTCATGACTTTTGGTACAAATTCTGACTAAATTCTCATCATTGATTTCACTTGGACTTTTTTTGTATTGTACAAAATCCTACTTTAAGTACTTCAGTGTTTATGTTGTGGTTAGTGTTTATTTTAATTATTATTATTATTTTTTTTATCCCGAATCCTACTAAAGCCTTTCCTGGTTGATCCATATGTCAAACAAAAATGTCATGGACACTGCATGAGTCCTAAAATAGCCAAACCGATTTTGTCCATCCGCCATATTTGCATGCAACGCTGACTGATTTCACAGTCTGTTAAAGTTCTTCCCACATGGCGATGATGTCCTGTTAATCTTTTCAGCCTCGCTGTCAGTACGCTAATACGCCAACGACGCCAGCCCGAGATGGCTAGTTCATTTATTTTTTTTTAAGCTTCAATTGGATCCATCCGTGTCATTTTTTTTCTTACAGCGGGGGAACGCATCAATCTGTCTTAAATCGCACAGGCTCAAACTCACGTCCTTCATTTTGAAACGCCGTTGGGTGGGGGTGGGGGGGGGGGGTGCGTTGCAGAATGTCAACAAGCGTTCAGTCGTGTGTGTGCTTTCGTGTTTGCATGTGAATTTGTGGGTAAATGTCAAGAAGTTGGCAGCCTAACGGCCGGCCCTGACAAATGATCCATAAAGGCACAATGTGATTGGCTGGGAGATTGTCATTCATTCTAATGCAACCGTCGCGGTGAAACAGTGCAGTCACGCGCTTGCCGTTTAATTACAACCAGAATGGACCCGTTGCTCGCTTAGACGTTTGTCATTTTCTCGGGATTTTGTAGGATTTCCCCACAAAGAGTCATGCGTTCCGATTGGAATTGGCAGTTTGAGTGATCAAATGCATGTCTCTTCCTCATTTCGAATACTTGGACTCGTATACCAGACAGCTCAAAGCTGTTTGCAGTTCTGTTTGATGTATGCATTTTGTATCTACAGGGAGTTTAGCAATCCACACCAATTGAAAGACGTTTCTCCGATAGCACAGATTTCCCAAAGTGCTTAGTTTGCATGAAGTTTGCCCCAGAAAAAAAAAAGGTGAGCACGTTCCATCTGTACAGGCAGCAAAAATGAGAGACTTAAAAAAAGAAAACTTTAAAAATGAGCTTCACAGATCATTAAGACATCAGATGGCCGGCCACGGCGGAAGCGCCCCGAGACACGGGAGGCTTCGTTTGACTGGAGACTCATCAAAAGATTCACGTTTTGGCAAACGCTTTAAATGGAGTCAAAGCGCACAGTGATCAAGGAAAGCCATGTCGTTCTTTACGGAGTCCGGGTGAGTGGGCTGGGGCTCCTCTGAAACTTTCATGCCTTCATTAGAGAGCAAAATAGATTAAAAGCTGTGAGCAGAACCCCACCAACCAACAACTTCCAATAACAAAAAAAATATTTGCAATTTAGCATCGCTCATCTACCTAAAATATCTTGTTCAAGTTTTAACACTCGTCACTAACGAGTTTTTGTTTTTTCCCCACATGTGCTTTATCATCTTGGACGAGCCGGAGCGTCAGCCGTAAACGTCTGTAATCACGGGAAAAATGCAGCATAGCCGTCGTTAACAGGATTGTGTTCGCGACCGTCGATTATAGTCCCGACGTCTCTGCATTTTTTTGATTGTGCTGTCACAACTTCCAGACGTGACATCGCTCAGCATCCTATTTTCAATCAGAGCCGGCCGGGATTGACTATCATCTTAAAATGCGATGCCGCTGTCTCTTTTAATACATCTGTGGTGTTTATTTAAGTGACAACTGACAAAGTAGGCTTGTGACACCGACTTCATTTGCCGCGTCCTTCCTGTACTTGATAATGCGATGCAGTAGTTCTCAGAGTAGCTTCAGGGCCTGCAAAATAATTTGCTGTAAATTATATTGCATCATCTAAAAACCTGCACGTCGGTATCACGTACGGGAACTGGGACACCAGTTAACTAAACAAACCAGTTATTCCTTCCTATAGCAAATAAAAGCTCGGAAAAATCGTGGCGTATAATCACAAAAAATATATTGTTTTTTTTTTTTAGGTGAAGGGGGTGACAAGCAGGACTAGTTTTGACTCTTATACTGTCAAAGAAAGGCATCTTTTTTATTCGTATGGTATTCGGGGGTTACATTGTAGTTAAATTTAATTGGTAATAGGATTAAAAGGGATTTTTTGGGGAAAAATGTTCCCGGAGCATAGCTCGAGATAATGATCCAAAACAGCTCTCAAAACATCCCACAATAACAAAGCGTGCGCGAGCATTGCCTTAGAGTTAAAATGATATTTAATAGGGAGAAACAAATTAAAGTCATTACAGTGTGATTCCGGACCATCCTTTGATGCCCGAATTTTACATTCTACTCCTTTCATCTGCTCCTGTCGCCCCATCGTGTCAACATGGCTTGTAGTCATTCGTTTGTGCTTGTTTTTTCCACTGTAAGTATTTCAAATAAAATAGAAACAGAATTTACTTGGGAATACACCTGCTCGCCAGCCCCAACAATTCCTTATGTTGCGTGAAGAATGTGGCTCAATATGCAAAGCATAATGACTATTGATTGTGTATGCGCAGCCAGACAAAAGAGGGAGGTTAAAGGATCCAGATAAGAAATAATTCGCTTCCATGCTACATTGAGCTTTTTTTCTTTTACTTTATTGGACTGCAGTTTGCTTACATGTCCAGTGTTTGTTAAAGAAAAATTCCATGCCTAGAAAATGCTAATTGTTTAGTGAGGTATTTTTAGATGTTGACCTATTTTGTCACTTCGTGTGTCGCCTAATAAATGAATGCACAGTGTGTTCACACTAAAGCGTTAAGCGAACACTATTGCTAACCAAAACAGCAGCACCTGCTGAGTAATCAGTCTCCCAGATAATTTAAACATCTTACTGCATGTTCCCTGTACAGTCTTTAATGATCTCAAAAACAGTTTATTCCTCTGTGGCCATTGCGTGCCTCCATGTTTCTGTTGCTGGAGAGCTCTACAACCTATTTGAATTTATTTCAAGCTCCAGTTTCACTAGGCACAAATTCTAACATACGGGGTGGTATTTTTTTAATAAGCGTTTCCGTAGTGATTAATAAATCCAACGGCAAGTGCACAAGTGAGAAAACCGGAGCTGGACAGGATAGAGTGAGCGAGCGAGAGAAAATCAAGCTTATCTCAGCGGCCAGGCTTCTGCAAGGTCACGCTGCACCCTCAAGAAGATGCCACCACTTCCTGGAATGACGCTGCAAAAAAACAATCATAGCCACAGAATGTAAAAGCTTGCATTTGCAAAAAAGAAATAGAGAAACTATGTGCCATGGGGGGGGAAACAGGTTATGTTTATAGAGTTCAGCTTTTTGCTACTTGGATTTTCTTAGATGAAGTTGAGGATGTATCTAATTACAGTGAGGGTCTCACGGGTGGGTTCCCACCAGCTTGCAGGTGCCAACATCTTCCATCTCCAGCATATGGAGGAAGACCTCCGACCTAATTATTCTCAGCTCCAACTTTTCACTCAAGTGTCTTCCAGATGTTCACCGAAGCTTAGTGCAAAATGCATTTTAGTTGCTACTAATGAATATTTCACAAATATTTTAAGCGCTACTAGTCCATTTTTTTTAGACAAAAGCATCACATTGGGATTTTAAACATCTGTCGTTTTTCAGACTATTACTCTTCTCTCTACTCGGGTTTCCAATAAAGTCCCGCTTGATAATAACAACGAGTGCATTGCTTTAACCTTGGCGTGTTGCTGTGGTCACTCGGCAACGTTGTGTCGTCGAGTAAAAATCCGCGTGAATCAGTGTTGCTGACGCTGTTGAATTCACGTGGTGAAGTGTAGCGGAATCAATTACACGGCTAGATGCTCCCAATTAGACGAGGCCGATCAATGTCAGCCAAGATCACTTGCCTAATCTCGCACGCACGCACGCACACACACACACATACACACACTGCATAGATGATTTGATAATTAAATCAATCTTAACAACTAGAGCTGCACTAATGAAGCTCTGATCTCAGATGAAATTCATCTGTACGTGCGTGGCTGTGTCTTGGCATTGTGTTGAATTTAACCCTTAGCCACGCCAGACTGGACCACACAAGCAGACTTTAACCAAGAGCTAACTAGTTTTACCAATGCTAGTAACACACGGACTCTATTAGACGAAAAAAAATAGTCGCGTGAAATTCTTTAATGTGTGCGCTCTCTGAGCACCATCGTGACATTTTGATTATGCCGGCAGAGATGAAGTGACTGCGTTGCCTGGTCAAGCTTAAACTCAGCAGGGGGCCACCGTATAAATGTGTGTGTCTGAGATTTAATTGCTAAGCACCAACTTTGCGTTCTTACGCTGCCTGTAAAGATGAGGGAAGAAAAAAAAAAAAAGGGCCCGATTAATAACGTGATCCGTCAACCCGACGATATGATGATTAATGCAGCGATTCATCGCCGTGGCGATACAATGGAAATAATGTAAAGGGAGATTAGGACGGACATGAGCGAGAGACGATGAAACGGAAAGAGGAAATGAAGCAAAAGTGGCACAAAAGAATAATGTGAGCAGTCGAGGAATTGAGGAAGAAAGACTGCAAAAGAGAATAGATGGACGAGACCAAGGAGAAACAAAGCATTTTACAGCAGCTCTCTTTCTTTTGAGGGATGTATCATAACACTCGTCACATCAATTGATTTGACTTTCAAAGGCGTTCATTAGTTTTGCTTTCACTTGAAAGAATCCAAGTTGAGCTTCTACGCTGCCTTCTTTCTTTCTTGAACCAAAGAGCACACGCATTTTCTAACGAGCCATCCTAAAAAGTAGACTGACATTAGCGTGCGCATCTTCAGTGTTGTTCTTCTGGAATGATGCAACACTTGCCGTCTAATTAGAGAGTCAGTGGACAGGACACAGAGCCCGAAGTGTCATTAGTCTTGTTTCTTGCACAGACGTGACTCATTGGAGAATGCAATTGCTGTCGAAATTGCGTGTGACTTTCCGGACAGCTCGGCGTTGAGCTGAAATGCTGTGGAATTTTTTTCAACTGTTGAAATACGACAAAGTAGTAACGTAAGAATTGAAAGGGAAGTAGACGTCAATTGTCACCATTTTATTTCAGTTTGAAAATGTGAGACTTGTTGCTTTAGATTAGTATATTGCTCATCGGCATATTTTATATATTTATAACATATATATATATTTTTTTGTCTGGGTTTCCCTCCCTTGTCTGGGCATCATGGTCGTTCAAGTCTTTTCTTGTCGCGTGACGGGAAAGCGGGGCGCTTTCGTCAGGGCATCTGTGTGTGTCTGTGTGTGTTTGAATGATTCCATGTGTGTGTGTGCGCGCACTGACCCACTTTGTCTGCCATGCAGCAACAGAGTGGGCTGTGCATTTTTTAAAAGCAACAGTCTAGTTTCGGGCAAAACGTTCTTACGAGAAAAAAAATCTTATGAGGAATAAAAAGCTATATTTCTTTCAAGAAATCAAACAATAATAAATTCCTATTCTTACTACAATAATATTTTTTAGATTCTTGTAATTAAATGGGATGGAAGCCACGTTTATTTTTCACAGAAAAGTGTTTGAGAATAAAGTCTAAAAGTTATTATTCATCACCTAGCGTTGACTGTATGATTGAATGACAAGTGCTTTAATTTGTACGTCTTGACTCAGCTCTCCACGTAATGGGAAGCCCCTCCCATCCCGACGCCGCTTTGCCCTCCGCTGCAGTAATGGCAACATCATGTATATTCCATGAGCGATAAAAGCAGCTACAATGATTGATGTGTGCGTGCCCCATGAGTGTGCACGCACGCCTGTGTGTGTATGAGATGCCAAATGGTTTCCTTTTGATAAACCGCTGTTCACGTGATAAACAGTAGATAGAAGAGAAGACAGGACGGACTCTCATTTCAAAGCCTTACATCATTCGTCTTTCCTATTTTTGTGTCGTAATCATATGCTCACTTGTCTTGGAGCATACATTTGCTAGCTCTGACTGAATGCCTGAAGGCTACTCATTGGAAATGTGTGTTTACACGTCTGAATGCACATTTTTAGGTCAAGCTCGCTAAATTTGAATTGTATTTGAAACTTTTTGGTCGTTTTACCTGGGGAAAAAGCATTTCAAAAATGAATTGAATAATTCACCATTTTCATAAAAAAGGCGAAGAAAGATTTTTAAAAAAAATTCTAGTAAAGCTGTAATTGTTCACCAAACTCACGACCACAACGTAATCACCTCTAATGTCACTGTTATTGATGCTTATGTGTATATTTCCAAGCCAATTATTTTGCACTAGAACTGTGTGCTTGGTACGTTTGTGTAACTGTGTGTTTGTGTGTGTGATGTGGAAGTAATGACGCCCCCCTTCTGAATTTTGCTGTCCAGCTAAATTACTCAACACTTTCTCATATCAGTCCTCCCGGGACGTCGGCAATACTGTCTCAAAGAGCCCCGGCAAGCTTATTACAGCCGTGGTCTTTATTGATCAACACGCACGCACACACACTTGCACTTTGCTCCTTTAGAGACGTAACACCTGCACATTGAGACACACCCACACACAACCATGAGAATGCCGATATGAGATATTTTTGTGTGTGCATGACACACAAACACACACACACATAGACACACATTGGGTCATTAAGGGCTCTTCTCGCAGTGTGTCCTGTAAGCAGTTTGGTTCCCCGGCGGGGCGCTAATATACTGCTGCGTTTCCTTCGCATGTCATGGCGTCAGCTTTTTTTGTGGCCGTTAAAGCCGCAGTTCCACTTTGCTGGCGGGCCCCGGGACCGCTTGGCGGCGAGCTCGGGGAGGCGACCGCTACGGCGCCGCAGATGTATTTCGCCGGAAATTGGCTAAAGGGAACACTCGGGTTTACTTTGAGACCTGTCGCTCTCGCTTTGCGGCAGAATGAGTTTCAGGCATCGTATTAGGAACCCGCTGAGGAGAAAATGATAGTACAACAAAAGAGTTGAAGTTTCACTAGATTAAAGTTGTGATCTTAGTAATGGTAGTACTCTCCAAAATGTGATCTAATGAACGTTTGTTAGCTCAATGCTAACACAAGATGTGAAACACCATAGACTGGCAAAAGTCAATTAGCGTAGATGTCGTGTGTTTCATGCCTGTGTGTGTTTGTGTGTGTGTGTGTGTTTCTGTGTGTGTGTGTGTTTGAGCACAATTCATTACAGCGATATTGATCTGGTCAAAGTCTCTTAGAGGTGCTACAGTTGCCTGCCTCTGTCCTTCTGAGACCACTATGACGATTTTGATTTATGATGACTCAGCTGGATTTTTTTATTTAGTTCATGCCCCATGAGTGCAGGGGGAATCATGACAGTGCATTTTGTTTTCAAGTTAATTAAAGTGGCGACGCACCCCGACTCTACCAATTACGGTCGAACACGTCCATCGAAACACTTAGTAGCGCCCGTGGAAATTTTGACAAGCCTTACTTTTAAGATTTAAACGTTAAAATAGACAGATGATGTGCCCGATCACTTAAATAGTGGAAAGATTTTTTTTTGTCATCCTAGCGAGCATTTGAGCCCACGTGTTGCTGAGCGTTAAAATAACATTTAAAAACAGCTTTTCAGCAGGATGGAACTATAGCTATAAATTCCAAGCGCGGCAATAAACTAGAAATAGTTGTCACGAGCCGAGCCGAGCATTCCTCACTCACTACGCCGACACGCCGCTTGTGTGTTAAGAAGATTTCAACCATCATGAATCACAGACGGGAGGAAGAGGTGCGATATGACCGCCTGCTTTAATGAAGATGAATGTGGCCAATAAACATCCGGCGCGTGTGCTTGTGCGGCGTGTAATCGAGTATTGTTGCTCCGGTGTGCATGTGGGCACATCGGACTGCAACTTGGACTCGTGGAAGCAAAAGGCAGACCATCGCAGCAGCACACTGCTGTTGAAGTGTCCTTCAAGCTCTTTTCCCCTTGGACAACCACAAGTTGCTCCAAACGTAACTCAAGTGGAACATCAAGTCCTTCAAAGTCACCGCAAAATTCCCCAATGAATCCTCCTCCCGCCCCGAACGATCGATGGCGCCCCGTCCCTCCTCGGACGTCTCCGTGCTGATTCCGTCCGACAGCCGGCGACGCACGATTAGGCGAAATAATACGCGAGGCGTCACGTCGGACGGTATCGATTGCGCGGGACCGGTGTGCTGCTTCTCTAATGGAAATCGGAACATGATCTCATAGTGGCAGACGGACAGCTTGGATCATGTGACTTTAACTCTTCCGCTCTTGCCTTAATGCCTTGACTACAGTAGAAACAAAACGCAAGCGGACGGCTGTGACAATGCACATTTACGCACACATAGGCACGATGCAACGTGGAGGACTCTTGGACGTGCACAAAGCACAGAGCTTTTGAAAAAATGATTAGCTAAAGTTGCCCTGATACTGATGGCCGACGCGCTAAAAGCAGAGCGCAATACAACTTTAATAGCAGACACACACACATACAGAGCCATTTGTCTTCACTCTTCTTCATCACGTTTTCCTTTTGCGTCTTTAGTCCCTGAATGTCTGATGCTGACACGCAGCCTGTCGCTAAAAAACACTGAATTCAAGTGCAGCCTACATATTGTGTGATTTTTTTAAAAAAATTTTAATGTGTTTTTTCAGGTGCTGTGCCTGTGGCAGTGAAAATAAAGCCTATAATTTAGAGGAGCTGCCATTTTGCCAATTGCCGTCGACTGAAAATCACTCAGGTAACGACCCATCGCGGCTCTAGCTTGCTAAGGTCACATGACCAACCCCAGAAAGAAACTTCGATTGTCTGATTGCATCCTTTAAGCGATTAAGCGAACTCAGTCATTGAATTCAAACTCCAGCATGGGTGCATCTTACACATTGTATGTTGTAATTTGTTCTTATTAAGCCAAACAGACTGTTGTTGTTGTTTATGTGCAGTGCCTGAGGGCATTGTACCTTAGCGGTGCAATAAAAGGCACATTAGAGCAAAAGAGATATTACAGTGGGAAAAAAATAATAATAATACAAGGCATACAGGTTGGGGCAAAGACCAATAAATGTTTTTTGTGCGTGGCGGTGGGAAGTCATCAGACGTTCACATCGGGCGAGTCAGGTTTCATAACTTTTTTAATAATAAACCTGACTCCCCTGCACCCTCCAAATTCTGCCTAGCAACAAGTGTTTGTGTAGCTCTGAGCAATTCCATATTGCTCTATTTAATTTGCGCCACGGTAGAATAAATAATGTAGAGCGCGTGTCGTCTTTGCCGGTAAGATAGTCAGCGATGTCGTTTGTAGTAGGCGGTCGCCCCATTTTCTTCCATGTCAAAAACAACCTGGGGGATAGATGGTGGGGTGAGGCGGATCATTCCTTCTTCCTTCCCTGGAAAAGTCTTCCCCATCAGGGGGAGTGCATTGCGAGCGCGTCCCCTGACAAAGCAGGAGGTCAAAGCGCTGTCACTCGCGTTGATGTAAAAGGAGCGAGGAATACAAAAGGAAGCGGTTGCAGAGAATCCAAATGAACGTGCAATAGACATGCTGTCAAGTTGGCCCCGTGTGTGTGCGCGTGTTACCTGCTAATTGAAATGCGATGAGGTGTGAAACAACCCTTTAAAAGCCTATCCCGCACCATGTGCTTGTGTGCGTGTGCGTGCAATGCACATCAATGCTGTGTGCGTGTTTGTGTGAAGAGCACATTTACCTGTTTGCACATAAACAAGCAACAAATGGTGGCTACCAGTAGAAGTAAGAAGCGAGTTTGACTCTACTGCACGATTTAAGAGACATGATGTTTTAGTGTCGGCGAAAACTGCACGGATCATTTTCGAACGATTCATCCCGCTCTTGTTGTCTATTAAGTTTTGCTCTTACTTTGAAAGCTTTGACTTTGCTCGCCGCAATATGAATGATTTAAAGGACGAGCGCACGAGGGAACGTGGATGAACAATTTAAAGCCATCGCCTGCTTCGGGCTGAAAGGTCAAGTGTCGTGGGAAAACGGGAATTAACATTTAAATGCTTCCGGGAAATAAATAAAGTATATTTCTCATCTTCTTTTATGTCATCGTCGTGCTCAAATGAAGTCATTCGATGCAAAAGTAAAACAGTCAAAGTTCCATTCTTTATAATAATAATAATATAGGGACAATTGGATTGGAGTTAATTCAGTGAAAAAGCAATACACAAACTGTGCTTTATGTTGAAACTAGCTTTTATTCTTAATAAGGAAGTGAAAGAAGGGGGAAGAAATGCCCAGTGTTGTGTTTGTGCTTTACATTTAAGATCCTAAATATGAGCTCCCTTCCTCTCTCCAGAGGAAGAAGTCGGAAGCTCTGGAAAAATCATCATCATCATCATTATCCTCTTCATGATCACGCTTTACAGTACAGATCTATAGAAAGAATCCATCAGTCCATTCAGTGCTTATTTACAAGGCCTGAAAATATTGAATATCTAGAAAAGGACGTGTCGTCAAGTTCATTATTGTCACGTTGGCAACGCTTCTAGTAGAAAATGAGACTGCGGTTCTTCTTTCTACAAACAAAGCGTCATCTACCTGAATCTCTAAACTCGTTTGTTGTGCTACTCACGTTAAAAAAACAACCAAAAAGAACTTTGAAGAAGTTACAATTGGTAAGAGGAGCAAGAAGTGCTTTTCATATAAGAATAGATCAACTAACTCGTGGCTATAGTAGACTACAGTAGTGTTGTCTATAAGCGGTTAGTCGGCGTTCTCTTGCGCTGAAACATTGACTGCCAATTCAAAACAGGCCTAATTGATGATGTTTTCTTTTGTATTTGACAATCCATATTTCAGCACCAGAGGCCAAACAGTAGTACCCTCTACTTCTAGGTTATACTTTTAGGCTAATACAAGGCAGGCAGTGCATAAAAAGCATGTACAAAAAAAGGAAAAAGTCCTCCCGTCCGTAACTGTCATGCATATCGTGTCCCCGATCAATCGCCTCAGCGGAGAAGGCCTCAAAAGGATCACAGCAGTGTGTGTGTGTGTGTGTGTCAGTGTGAGAGAGAGAGAGAAACCAGTGACCACATAATTCAAATATATAGATACATATACTATAGATACATATAGCCTCCATAGTTGGCAAACTCCCTGATATTTCATCATGTATCATTACTAGCACATACGATAACAAAAACAGTTATGCGAAAAATGCATTATTGCTTGATCAGATATGAAAACGAAATCATGACTTATTTTAAAAAATATTCATAAAATTGGCATAGTTTTTCATTGCTAGGCTTTTTTGTTGCATGCAGTTTATCATTGAATTAGCAAACAATACAATAATAAAAGAGGCAAAATAAATTAGAAAGTGTCAAATGCTTTGGCATATTCCAAACAGAAGGCAAAATAAAGTGCAAATAAATAGCATTTAAAAACGTCAATAAATAGTGGCGGAATACTGTGTGGCGGCTTGTTTAATATTTTTTTTTTTTTACACTATTACCCTTGAAGGTTACGTCTTGACATTTTGAATGTCTCCGCTAACATTGGCAGCTAAGAGATACTGTTAATAAGCTAAATATCAAATGTATTGCCGTAGTCTTGACAGGTACTGTGTAGAAACCGATGACAAAAAACAAAAAATGCTCATTGTCCAATAGAAATGGGCCCATTTTGGGACCCAGGCCACAGTTTGGCCTTCCTTTATAAATGAAATCAAATAAAAAAATACCCTGGTGGTTTTTTGTTTGTTGTCCGCTTCACTGGCTCGTAGTCGGATACGACAAAGTAGACGCTCTGGCTTTTCCGATGCTGTTGTGCTTGCTTGTGCTATTACGCTAATGGGTTGTGATGAGCGAGATGTGCTATGCTTTGTTTGTCAGTCTTTGCAGCTTCTCCGTGGGCTATTTTTTGACTGGGCTATTTATCCCCAGTTGTTTTGTCTGCTTCTATTGTTCAAGATGGCTGCTGAAGATTTCTATTGTGGGAATAACTCGCTTGCACTTTTCACTTTCTGCCTTGTTATGCCAATTTAATCAGCCTTTAGAATCAGCAGTGCTGGTTGATGTACTCAAACGACATTAGCATGGTTTCTCGAACTGTAAAGTGATAGTGGTGGTATGAAGAGGTGAATTAGGTCAGGTGAGTCCCCACTGAAGGCCAAGCGTCCTGCTTGCCACCGCCTGACCGAAGCCCACGGTGCGCAATCCGAGCCCTCGTGGCAGCCAGTGAAAAGTGGGCCCGAGCGCGGACGGAAGACGACGAGTCCATGCCCGGAAGCATCCGGATGGCCAAAACGTTGAGGCGTCACTCACCGAGCGAGCTGATGGGCGAGAAGGCCCCCTTGAAGCACGCCGACTCGTAGTGCTTGTTCAGGTAGCTCTTGAGCGCGAAGGTCTTGTCGCAGCGCTTGCACTTGTAGTGCTTGAACGCCGAGTGCGTCTGCATGTGCGCGCGCAGGTTGGAGCGGTCGGCGAAGGCCTTGCCGCAGTGCGCGCAGCCGAAGGGCTTCTCGCCCGTGTGCGAGCGCATGTGACCCTGCAGCAGCCACGGGCGGCTGAAGGCCTTGCCGCAAACGTCGCACTTATGCTTGAGGTCGTGCGTCAGCAGGTGCATGGCCATGGCGGGCATGGACACGTACACCTTGCCGCACGTGGGGCACTTCTTGGCCATCTTGCTGTCCATACTGCGGTGCGTCTGCTTGTGGCGGCTCAGGTTGGACGACGTGGCGTACGTCTTGCCGCACTCGCCGCACGAGTGCCTCTGCGGGGCTCCGGGCCTGCTCGCGCCGTCTACGGCCGCCGCCGGCGCCGCCGCCTTCCGTCTCGACCGGCCGTCCACGATAAAGAAGGCGTCCACCGAGTAGGCCTCGCCGATGCCGGCGTCCCCGTTGATGTAGCCGCTGGCCGCCGACGACACCTCCGAGCGGGGGCTGTCGGGCTGGTCCGAGTCGCCGTGGATGTCGCCCGCGTAGCCGCCATTGATGCGACTGTAGATGATTGACGGGCGGGGAGGGGAGGAGGGCGCTTTGGAGATGGCGGGCAGGTCACTGCGAACCGGGTCGTCGTACGGAGACGGGCTCAAATAATCCCGCTCGTAACCTGAGGAGACACGAGAAGTGATCAGGGAGGAAATCAAACGCTGACTGGAGTTTTTTTCTAATCCCGCTACACGCTGTTTTCTGCAAATCTTGCGTGCTGAATTTATTTTTTATCTTTTACTTTCTGACACGGAGACACACGCGGTGAGACAGCGAGCCGGCTTTGCAGGATGCGCGCCGATCAATAGCTGCTCCATTTCAATTAGCCCACTCCAAGATACTTGTGCTGGTAATATCATTTCACCGGTCACTTCTGAGAAAAGCATCCATGTCGGTAATAGCCAATGGGGGAGGGCGAGAGATGGCCGGGTTGAGGATGGCAGGGAAAAAAGAGAGCGCGTGAGGGTGGAGGTCAAGTTGCTCGTTTACACGCTAACCGGACGTTTTGGGAGAGGGAAGGCGCGGGCAGGTGAAATGGAGTCATGAATATTAGATAATTGCACCCTTGACTGCAAGTGTGTGTGCATGTGTGTGTTTTATAGAGCATGTGTGAAGTTTTGCAAAGATGACCAAGTGTTCATTTTAGCGAACAGGAAGCTTGGACTCAGCTCCAGAGTGTGTTCACTATATTCATGGAATAGTATGACACTAGTGCTGCTTTTTTCTGAATATTTTATGATGCGTTATAACTCATCAGACTTCATCACCATGCTAATGCAGTAGCAATCGGACAGTTTCTATTTTGGAGGACGCCTGTAAATGGCTCCAATTACCCAAAAAATGTCCTCTTCAAACCAAAATGGCTGACATCCAGTATCTTTTTGGACATGGCTTCTTGACACCTTTTTCTTTTTTACTCCTGATAGATGTGGCTATTACATTTCATCATGACAAGTCAAAGCGGTTTCAAGAGCTGAATAAAAATAACTCAAAAGAGAGAGCATGAAAAATGTCAGGTGGTTGAGAGTGATGCTTGCAACTTAATGCGCACTTGTGTGCTTTGGACTCCATGTAGGTCGCAAAGTGCTTCCTGTGGATGTGAGAGAGAGAGAAATTCCGTGCACTCAAGCGTGTAAGCTGCCTGGAAAATATGCCAACTTGACAGAAACACAGCAGCAGTGTGTGCGCGCGTTTTTGTGTGAATGTGTACATGTGTGCGTGCAACAAGCGTCACTTGCTCGAGTCAAAGTCGTGTTATATTTATAACATGGGAGTGTGGGGGGCACAATAGGCTTGTCTTGTTGCTGCTGCTGCTGCTGCCTCCATGTTTGCCTTCTCTTTCTTTCATCCCAAGTGACACTTATTCATTTGGCCACTAGGGGGCAGAAAGGTTACAAAGCGAGCTGATGAGCATATGCAATATAATATGGAGGGATTGTATAGAGGTGGAAATGTTTAGTTGGACCTCTTGCATTGTTCAAGTACATTTAAACCCCCAAAACACACATAACCTTTCTCAAACACACTTTTTAAAATCCGTCATTTTGTCTCACAAACGTTCCGCTAGCTTACTGCTAACATGAACACACACACACACAGAGCAGCAACACATACTGTACACCAATGGATACAACATTATCACAGGTGTGTATTCTCTTTGCTCATTTGACACAGTAACAATTAGTTGCGGACCTTTTTTGCCTCTTCATCGTGCTGTTAGTTATATTACATCTCTTCCAGTAGACCTCAGTGCTGCCCGGCATGTTGTGGCTCAATGTGGTACTACACTGAAAGCACATTCCTAAATTCAAACTTGTCTGTATATTTTAAAAGCCCATCAAAATGATGGCAGAGGTTCACTGTAAATGAAATGGAATGTCTATCATTAGTAGAGCCACAATCAATTCTCGAGATACAAAACATGAAAAGATACAAGAAATCTGCCATCTTGATTTGAAGTTGACATTTTTGGGTCAGATGTAGGCATCCTTCAAAGGTGGACTCCAATGAAGTTGATCAGATAGTAACCAGCGGAAACTGCATTCCGTGCATTTCCTCTCTGTGCAATCTCTCCACCTCCATCACCCAATTGATAGCGTGCTGGCTTTCTCGCCATTACCTGAGTTTGACCCCCTTCCGAGGCAGGCGTGACTAATGCTGCTATCTTGGGATTGAAAAAAAGTGTTGGAATGATGAGTGCGCCTGTGTGTGTGTGTGTGCGCGCGGCTCACCTTTATGATGATGGAATCGTAGGCTCAACTCCCCGCGTCGACCGTGACAGTAGGAGCTCTCCAGCTCAGCGGCTGAAATGTCATCCAGCTTGACTTTCTTTACCAAGAAAGAGCGAGGCATGATGGCACTCACACACGTGCGTGCGCACACGTGCACTCCTACTACTTTACACGCTATGAAAAGTTATTTTAAAAGTTTATTCCCCCTAAAAAACGGTGGTATTGGCATTCCAATAGTGTAAATTTTAAAAAATTCTAAATAAATAAATAAATAAAAAGGTCCCGGTTTGCTACTGTGACTTAAATTCCTCTCCCCTGTTGGGTCCTTCAGAACTGGTCAGCTCCCTTAAGCCAGCCAGTCGTTGTCGCTGTCCTTTCAGCACCACAAAAGCGGCGCAGGTCAGGCACATTCCAGAGTACAAAATAATAATCGTTGATGTCTCTTTACGCTGAAAAGTGCAAAGCAGAAGTTGAGCAATGTCCAAGAGGCATCCCAAAACGTCCTCGCGTCCTATTAGCTCCTCTTCAGCGCATTATCGCTCCCATGTAAATGCTTCAATTTTGCACTAAAGAGCCAGCCGTCCTCACGTTCTTCCTCCTCCTCCTCTTCTTCATCTGCCTGTGCTTCTGCTCAGAGTGCGTGAAGCTGCAGCGGCTCTCTGGTGCACAGGACCAGCTGTTGCCCTTATATAGAGGAGAGAGCTGGAGATAGGGGTGGGGGGTGAGAGAGAGAGAGGGAGAGAGCATCAGGTCCAGTGGGAACAGCGTGGAGGGATTTAATGAGCTACTTTGAAAGCGCTCGGTGGCTCGGCGCTGATTTATAAGGCAGTTAAAGGGGAGCAAGAAGGGGCTTTGCAAAAAAAAGTGGATGCCGTGTGATGAAAGGAAAAGGGCTACGCTGGAAATTAAACAAATTAAATATAAACATAGATATGACAAGACGGACAAAGGGGATGTTAGAGCCGCACCATATGTGCATTGAATACAAACTCCTACTTGCATCGTACCCTCTCGATGCTATTTGGAATCATTGAATTGGGAATCGTATTGAATTGAGATAATGCCAATGCTGATTGTCTGTATGTGCCCTGTGATTGGCTGGTGACCAGTTCAGGGTAAACTGAGATAGGCTCTTGCACACCTTAAAATCAATAAGTTAAATTTAAACCTTCACCAACATTCCACATGCAGCACATTTTCCCTTTAAAAAAAAAAAAAAAAAGGAGTGAAATAAATGTTGCGCAAAATAGGCACACACAGAAGTGATGCATTGTTTTGGATGTTTACACTCAAAGTGACTTTTCCCTGCAGCTAGGACACACACACACACACGCACACACAGCCCTACCCCCTCATTCATGCTGATGCAGAGAGGCGGAATGACGATGTGTGATGTAATCCAGTGACGCGTGCACTTTATGTAAGATCTGCTCGCTGAAGTCCTTGTACAACTTTTATCTTTTTTGTTTTAACAAACCTTGTCAGTACCTCATCATCTGCTTTTATTTTTTCTATAAGCTTCTCAGGAAAAATAAATCAGTCCACTTGAAACACAAAGATATTGAATGGTATCTGCTGGCCAGATCGATCTCACACACAAATTGCACACACGCACACACTAGACAGGAAATGCTAAAAATGGTTCACGTCTTGTTGTGAGTTTTCCTGCTGAGCTCAGCACTGTTTGTCTACCGTGTGAGCGTGCGTGTGGACATGTAAGAGGCTGGAAGTCTATTAGCATAATAATAGACTTGAAATCACTGCCGTGAATGTGTGCGTGTGTGTGCGCGCACATGTGTGTAAAAGCCTCTCAGGAAACAATGGACAGGAGGTTGTTGACTTTTCATTCCTTTCTCTTTAAAGGGTCATCCAAAAGACAACCCCCCCACCCCCCACCCACTCAAATAGAGAAGGACTATACATTGGAAGCAAACTATGGAATCAAATAAGCAGAAGGTTGGGGTGGCTTCCAGAGGACAAAGACAAGGTCAATGTGGGGTAAGGAAGCATTCCCCTATTGGAAATAATGGGAGTCATTCATTTCAGGGTCAAATTGTGGCAGTTGTAATGGTGTTTTATGCTAACTGTCCAGGCAAAAGACATTTTAATTTCCAAGTGTCGAGTGTAAAAAGACCATTAAGATGGAAAACCACTTAAATTTCATGCAATGGTTAAAAATAGAAATCAGTCCATGGGAAAGGTCCCGCTCTGTCAGCTCACTACCTTCAGATACTGACCCACCGGACCGCTCCAAAAGTCACAACCATTAAAAATTGCCCCAAAGTGCATTTTTCTTTTGTTTTCTGACTTAGCAACATTTAGCCTCAAACCAAGCCAGCAGAAACAGAAACCAAAAAAAGCGACCGGCGCACACTTGACTGGATAAAGGGGCATGAATGGGGGGTTAGCCTCACGCCAGTAGACCACGCAAGAGAATTTATCATGAATATATACATGGACAGTACCCATAAAAGCTTCATGTCAGACCCTGCTAGGTCTGAGGAGAATTTGCGAGAGGGGAAAATCAAAGTGATGGAATTGGTAGTGTTAGTCAAAGAGGCAAACAAATAAACGACTGGGAAAATAATCATTTTTCTAAAACCGGCATCAACTTTCATTTGATTAACTAGCCCCGAGTGCGCTCGTGCCCAACCCGCCTAACATTCCGCTTCAAACTTTGCTTCAAGCTTAACGAGAAGTTAACCACAGCGGAAGTGAGACGCAAAGTGCAGTAAAAAGACGTGCCGAAGAAAGAAGGAGTCATTTGCAAACGTAGCGAGGATCCATATGTGTGCTCTATGAATATGTATGCACTATGTATGCGGGGTGAGGATGGCCATTAATATGTATTGTTTGGTAATGAGGCGAGTGGGGCACATCAGATGGGTCCTTCCTTAACTGCTCACATGTGGCTCATTAAGGAGCAGACCACGCAAAGCACCTGATACCCCCCTTCCCCCCACGCCCAATCACCCAAAAACAAAATGACCACGACATCCTGATTGATGTCAACAGTGGACATTTGATCTATACCCGTCCCATACTATAACCATTCCCTATGTTGATTTTACATGCCGTCGCAGAAAGATCTCAAATCATCTTTCCCCATTCAAATAAATGGAAATGCCAATAATCTGTTCTTAAATTCTAAAAAAACACCAACAAAGATGTTTTTTTTTTTTTTCAATACAGTATCGCAAACGTGTACTTTTAAATAGCAAAAGGTGGCAAAAAAGAACCCAAAAAGGTCTTGCTTATTTATTATTCCTTCCTGCGGATGCAAATCACCTTTGGAGGAGAACGTGGGGCCAATGTGTATGTAGACAGCTTTATGAGTCATTCATTCAAACACAGACAGCTTATTAACCAGTCTGTGTTCTCAGCTGCCTCGCACCTGATACTACCAATGGCCTCTGACGCCACGTGTAACAAAAATCGTGTTAACTCTTCAGAACCACATAGCAACACAAAATTTGGGAGGGACGTCTATCATGAGTAGAGCCACAAAATAGTCCCAAATACATTTTAAGATCCTTTTCAAAGACGGACTACTTTTAGATTTGGCCCAACAGCTAGCGACTAACACTAGACAGACACTTTCCTATCAATTCAATGAGCAAAATAATTCCATTGATTGCCATCACTCCCCATTCAGGCTCTATTTGTAACTCGTGATTTGTAACTCATGAACGTGCCGACAAAACCGGTCTTGTTAAATTATCTCGTTTTGTGCGGCAGAGAGCGAGCGAGGGAACGGAGATTCTGGGGGTTAATTGGGTCCGGGTACACACACACGCACAGTCGCGCACACACGCACACAGCAAATCCTCTTAGGATACTATAATGAAGGAAGTCGAGGTGGCAAAATAAGACAGCGAAAAATATGGACGGGGAAAAAGGCCGGGGAAGCAGATGCAGGTCAAGATAAAAGGATAAACACAGAGGGATCATTTTTTTGGGGTGGGAAGCTTCATAAGATGGGAGGTAAAAAAAAAAATCATAAATAACATTTCATTATCACCATGGAAACCAACAGCAGCCAGACAGATAGGCCGGGATGCGACCCGCTTGTTATAAGCCCTCCTTGTTAGTTAGTTAGGAGCTTGTTTTTGTGTGCGTGCGTGTGAGAGAGAGAGAGAGAGAGAGAAAGAGCGCAACAGCGTGTTAATGAAACCCTGCAGGGACCGCAAGCACTTTGTTCTATTTTGCTTCAGGCTGACTTTCCTCTGCCAGGTTTGGGATTAATTACAACATTTTCCACCAGCAATAAGCGCTGAGATGATATTTTTACCCTGGCAATGGAGTGAGCAGACACGCAAAAGTCTGACAAATAGGGTCAGGTGAGGACTTGAACAGATGAAAACTCAAATGATCAAACTTCAAATGAATTCAATCTGCTCTCCCTGAGGAGACATAATGAAGAGGGAACAGAAAACATGATCAGTAGCGATTGTCAGAATTTTTCTAACATGATTATTATATGAAGGAATGGTGGAGGTTTGCTGTTAGGGAGGACGGGAAGTTCTTGAGGGGACGCAGATGCTTTCCAAAGTGACTCATGCAGCCGCAGTGTGACGCAGTGGAGGGCTCTATGTTCCGTCTTTGTCAATGTCACTTGGCTTCTATTGGATTCTTAATCTCATATGCTCCATAATGGGCGGATTATTGCGCGCCCGGATATCTTGGTCAGCTCATCCCGACCGACGCGCGGCGACAAAGTTTGCGGCGGGCGCACGTGCGCCCCAGCGCAGTAATGCTGATTCCAGCATGTCACCAGAGTTGCAGAGTGCTGCATTTATTCCATTGAGTTACGCTGCATCCACTAAAGTGGAGGACAATGAGATCATATCTCGGTTTTTTTCTTTCTCTGACAAAGATGAATGTGGATTGCATAAAAGTGCCTTTGCTGAGATTTTGCTTTAATGTTAAAGTTGCAACATGGGATTTTTTCCCCCAAAGAGAAATATTTTTTACAACTATTTATGTGTGTATATATAGGCCAATGTGCAAAGGGCTGAGAGAGTTGACGGTCTCCAAAGGCGTGGCGTCGGCCGAGCAGATCAGTCAGACGGCGAAATGAGGCAGGCAAGTCGGGGGAAGCGTGCAGACATGCTTTAATGGTTTTAGCAATGAGAACTTTTGAAGAGGTTTTTATTCCGCCTCATTCAAATTTGTCCCCAAAGCTCTGCGGTCAAGTCAGCTTTAAATCTGCTCGGTTAATTGAGGGAGGCGCGCGGACGAGACGGGTTAAACCAATCAAAAGTCATTTGGGCTTGAAAAGTCATGCCAACCTTTTGCCTGCCAAACTTGCCTGTCGCGTTGTCTCCAGAGGGCAAACAACCACATTGCAAGTTCAACCCTTAAGTGGCGTTGTTTTGCTAACCAAAACAGCAGCACCGAACCAACATTTGAAAAATAACTCGATTAGCATTGCAGTAGAATCCGACGTGGTCACTCCACAATGTCGTGTGCCTCCGTAGCTTCGTTTCCTATCCTTCACATTGTGCTTTGCTTCTTGACGTTTCTCTCCATTTCTCCATGGCGGTCTTTTTCACTCCACTTGTACTACAACGCTGACACTGTTAAAACGCCTCACCCGTCTGCGGTCGAGTAAACGATGCTGTCGTTGTCGGAGCGTGACTTCGACAATTGACAAGTGGTGGTGGAGCTGATGCAAGCTGTTTCAAAAAAAAAATCTGTGCTGATGCTTGATTATCAGTGCCCAGCCAGACGTCTGTTGTCCCCCCCGACTCTACCCGCGTGTGTGTGTGTGTGTGGTTGTGGGGGGGTGGGTTAATCATGCCGCCCTTATCAGCGACCGTCAGACCCGCAGAGACACCGATGTGCTCCCTGCTGATAGCTGCAGACACTGAGGTCGCCCTCCCCAACCCCCACATGCTACCCTGCTACCCTCTTTTGGCGAGGAGAGTGGGGAGGGCCCCTTAAATAAAGAAGTAATAGACCCGCGGCTGGAAAAATAAACGCTTATTATCTGGGCTACAATGAACACTCGAGTCAAGCAAACAGCTGATGAGCTCTTGAGGTTAACCGCTGTACAATAAGACTCCTTTGCCATATTTTGAAATACGACTACATCTTTAGGTGTCATGTATCTTAACCACTGTACAATAAGACTAACAAAACGATTCTATATGAAAGAGGTCAAAGATGGTCTTATAAAAGAGACTTCTAAGGCTTTGGCCAGCGGGATTGGGGGGCCGAAATAGATCAAATCAATCACCAAAGTCTATTCAGTCCTCTCTCGATTGTGTCAATGGAAAAGCTGTTAACCTGCTGACACACACACACACACACACTAGCTGTAATGAACAGTCAAGGGAGTCCATTTTACCCTTCTGTTCCATCTGATTGGTCGTCACCTTTTGACCAGAAGGCTTATTGGCCAGAGCAGGCAGCACATTAGGATAAAATGGAAATGGAAAATAATCAAAATGGTTCTTTTTGATGGCCACCACTGTTTTGGGGATGTGTGGGAGCACCCCAATGTGCACATGACAGCTCATTACCAAGCTTAGATTGCACCGTGTTCAAGCCCCCCCCCCCCCAATTGCTCTCATTCGGCCCACGCGAAAACCCCACTGACCACCAACGCCCCTCGAGCCCCCCCTCCTTAGCAACAAGGTCAAATTGGAGGATGGGGATGTTGGATGTCTCTCATGAGAGAAGACAACAAAATGTAAAAACAGCAAAAAGAGGAAGTCAGCCATTTTGCTTCCGTGCAGCCATTACTATGAAGAACTCGCAAATCTGACAAAATGAGTCGCTGAGCTGCCAAACTTTTTCGACTGCCATTTAACGTGAGCACGGCATGGCGTCATGATCATTTCCAGGATTCATGTCGCGTCCTTGCATTAATTTCCCAGAGGATCCAAATGGACCTCACAACCTTGCCCCCAGTGATGTTGTCAATCACTTCTCCCCCTTTCAAATAGGTTTACATTTAAATATTTCATACCCGTCTTTACCTCCATCCTTTTACCCTTGTTTTCATTCTTTGCATCTTTACCCTCCTGACTTTGATCCGAATCTTGTTTTTCCATTCATGGCCTCCATCTTATTTGGCCTGTCTTACATCTATGCCTCAGATGTTTTTGCTTTTTTGGCTGAGGGGAGCAGCATCACCTCAACGCAAACATACACCCGCCCTCTAAACCTAATAGCATAACATCTTTGAATTAGCCGGCATGTAAGGCTTTATTGACTCCAAGGCGTTGGAAACCTCCAGAACGCCATCCCGTTTGCATGATTGGTTGCTTTGTGAGCAGACAACGAGAAGGAAGAGGGAGGCGGAGGGGGTGTTTTAGAATGTTGATGATGGTGGCGGCGAGCTAGCGTACGTGGTAGGCAACGAGGAGCGCAATCAGCTCCAATCAAGATGTTATTGATTTGGGCGGCTTGATTTGGCCGCCTCCAAGCCAACACCTGGCTCTTGGCTCCATGGGACGCTGAGGATCATCTGCAGTAAACACACTTATGTCCTTTTTGCATCTTATTTGGCACCAGTATGTAACTCACAATGGAGCATTATTATCAGCTCTGAAGGCGTGCAGGTGGGCCGTGTAATGTTGATGATTCTTGAGTCCATTTGTCAGAGATTATGTGTCGTGCAGCTTTTTTTTCTCCAAGCAATTTTGCCCATGTTGATTAAATATGCCTTGAGATCAACTTTCATTTGCCCCGAATTAGAATACTTTATAGTTATTAGAAGTTATCAGAAAAAAATAGTACGATCCAGTTCAAAGGAGTGCACCAACATTGATGCCACCTTTATGAAAATACTTTGTCAATGACTTCTATGCAGTGGAATGAATGCATGGGTTTGTGCTGCAAAATCTTTTGTGTTTAAAGTGACAGTGAAAGGCCTGAGGAATCCCCAGATGTGTGTGTGTCTGTAGCCGTATGTTAATCAATGGCGTTAATGTAGCAATGAATTAGTAGTTTAGATGTCACGGGACGCTTAACACAGCTGATCCTTACCAGACATTGACTGCAACATACACACACACACGCACGCACACACACAGGAGCCCTGGGGACCGCAGGCAGACATTGTATAGTAGGCTAATTATCCCAAATTGCTAAAGTAGTGGAGTGCGTGCATATGTGTGTGTGTGTGTGCCCTCACAGCTGCTCCTGGTGTCAAGTCTTTGATAGATGAGAGATGGAGAGAGTGTTCATTTAGTGCTCGGAGTCGCACACACCCGCACACATGCGCACACACCTGACTGCTCATTTATGGCTCAAACAGATTGGCCTTTTGTTGCCCAGTCACCGGTTGGTGGCGTGAAAGCAGCGCTCGCAAAGGCTCACCCCCGTCTGCGGCCCTAAATCTCTTAAACGCTGCAAGGCGCCCTGCTAGGAAATTGCGCTTGTAATGAGGGAAATTAGAGCAGTCGTAAAGAGACGATTGTGTGTACGCCGCATGCAAAAGCTTGGATGGACAGACGGATGACCGAAAGATACACAGATACATATGTGAGTGTGTTTGATGTTGATGATGTGACAGGGCCACAGGCTGAAATACATACGCCGTCTCATTTAAATTACCTCCTGGCCGCACACACACCTGCACCAGCTGTGTGCGTGCGTGCGTGTGTGTTGCCTTCGGGACAGGCGGTGCAGGAACGCCCATGACCCTGGTCATAGCTACCAACACACACATGCGCACACACACACGCCACGGGAAGAGCGCAACAACGGAACGGGTGGTCTGTGAAATGAGCTGCGGTGCAGAGGGGATATTAAAGTGCCACATGTGTTCTCTTTACTATTCTCTAATTAACCCTCAAGCTGTCTTGTACACCACACACAGGAGTTGTTGTTATTTGGAGAGAAAAAATGCACTGTAATTGGTAGGCGGGAAAACAACTCAGTCATTCCAAAAAAAAAAAGTGAAAAATCTGTGATTAACAAATTTTACAGATGCAATATAAACTGAATGAGTCATAATGATTACAAAGCGTAATTTAGCGGTAATATGTACTATTTGCTAAACAACTCTTCTGACAAATCAGAAGTGCAATCCGAAATGGTAAAGGCTCTTGCCTAAAACATCAATACTCTTGTGTGTCTCTGTCTTGCCTCCACACACACACAAGATGGACATCTAGCATGGACTGATGAGAAGGAGGAGTATAATTTGTGTCGTCTGATAGTTGCGGCAAGGCTGCAAACAAAGGCAGGCCACGCACACACATACATATGTGCACACATAGTGGCACACACACACACACGCACTCAGCAGCATGCTCTTTGTCTTGCTTCCACCGTCTTAGTGCTCACATGTAATTAGCTTCACTCTCTCTGTCCGCTGCAGATACTGATAGCACACAGGAGGGGGCCACAGTCCATGTGTGTGTGTGTGTGCGTAGGTAAAAAGGGACGAGGGGTCCAAGTGTCTCGCGGGACAGGTTATGACAAATAAGATTAATGTGCCCCCTATTTCCAGACTGGTGCACTGGCCTCTCTCTCACACACACACACGCACTCGAGAGTGACATCATAAAAAAACACACACATGCACGCCTCCCTCAAAGGGTTTTCTCTCAGGAGACGCTCCATATGGGGAATAGAGTCGTGGGTGTGCGTGCGTGCGTCTTTTTCCTTTGTTGTCTGCGTATGTTAAGAGTAGACATCACTTTGAATCCCAAATATGCTTTAACAACCTCAACCATATTTACTGTATACGGATGTTTGGACCTGCCTCCAATTTGATTGACAGGCGTAGCATCTCTTGAAATTGGTCCACATCATCATATTGGAGTGTAAAATGCAGTCTTAAAATAAATGATATATTCATTTTACTTTATTTATTTTAATATTCAGCATGGCTCTCCAAGATAAATGTGTTGGCACTGTTTTATTTATTTTTTTAGTATGACAGCCAATGGTGGAAAAAAAAAGTTTCTATCAATATTGATGAATTTTATTCTATGTTTTTTTTCATACAGGTCCCTAGAGGGAACTGTCCTCTTGGTGAACAACGTTTCGTCGGATGCAAAGTCAATATTGGACTCTGGCAAAGGTACGATTTACACTGTGATCTTTTTTTTTTTATATAATAATGTTAGCAACGAGTGGTTCACAACAAGTGGTCCAACTTCATTGGCGAGACTGTTGACATGCCTCGGTGCTCCGTTCACGTCCTATAGCCGAAGAAATGCGACTAACAGCAAATTTGAGGCTTGAGGCGAAAGGAAAACGGCTCAGAGAGCTTGAGCGTGTGTGCGAGAGAGCGCGCAGACGTGTGTAAGCCCGCAGTTCAAAAGTTCATGTTTGCGTGCCAATCTGGGGCTTGGTTTTTTTTGGCGGGGTATATTTTTTTGCATGCGCGTATCATCTTGTACTCCCACTGAGCTCCTCTCCCTGCTTCGCTCTCAGCATCCAACTGTGCAGCCACTAGAAAGACACACGCACGCACGCACGATTGCCCTTGGGCCACAGAATAAGTCGAAACAAGAAGTTAATGCATCGTTTGAAAAGCCAATTTATTTACAAAATGCATTAATGTGCTGGCAAAATCAGGAAAACGTAAGAGCAACAAAAAAAGAGACAAAATTTACTAATTGGATTCAAAGGACGACATCTCGCATTGATTTGTCCTTTTAAGTGTTTAAGGTCAAAAGAAAAACTTTTAACAAGCTTTGGAGTGGATAAGTAGAAAATGATTTTAAGGTGAAGATCCTGGTAAGGAAGAAAGAGCGAGAGAGAGAGAGAGAGAGAGAGAGAGAGACAAGATGTTCCCCCTTTCCGTCTGGGGCTTAAATTAATTGGTCCAGGATTAGAAAATATTACAAAAACACACACACACACTATTTAAACAAAGGCTTCCACAGGTCTGGTTGCCATAGCGATACGAAGAAAAAAACAAAAACGAACTGGATAAGAAAATAACATTGCTTGCTTGATGACAGTCGGACACCAAAACTTAAAAGAAACCATTTGAAGGCGTAGACTGCAATTTTCATTTCTCTCAAATTTCTAACAGCCACTTTTCCCAATACTTTTGTCCATAAAAACAAATCAGCGCGTGCATTCATGATGTTCCCGTTCAACAACATCATGAATTTCCTGACATTCAGCTTTTAATGATCTTTGATTAAAAAAAGTCTCTTCAGTGATGAGGATGACAAAGAGAACAACACACCTCATCGGGCCAGATGTTAGCGTTTCAATTTCTGTGTAAAATCAAGTATGAGCAACATGTTTTCATTATCTAGCCACCTGGACTGTCTTGTCATATACACACACGTTTTCATCGCAACAGGATGTTGCATTCATTACTGTACTTAATTAATTAAGCCGGAAAAGATCTGATTAAAGGTTTGATTTGCATGTCGGCGGCCAGGCGTTGTGGCGCTAATTTGATAAGGTCACACTATATTTGCTGCTACCTGCTGTGTAAAAGGCCAAAATAAATGGGCTGTGCCTTTTCTCTCAACAATATGACAATCAGCAGTGGCCGACACGTTTTCCTCCTCTTTACCTTCCGTCCCGTCCTATTCACGTCGCCTCTGCCTGCGTTCTTCTCATTTCTCAGTCCACTGAGTTAAATATAAGGAGGGGTTGGGGGAGCAAGCAGACCATGAACATGGTTATTATTTTAAGTAAAGTGCTTTCTTTTTTAATTCCCTCTCATCCCCTGCATGTATTCACACGCTTTTAAAGCGCTCTCTCACACTCCTCGTTTGCAAGCTTGAGGAATTTTAACGCCAAGAGAATTAACGCTGGGAATTAGTCAATCATTAACATTTGACCAAAGTGTGTGTGTGCGTGTATGGGGGGGGGGGGGGGGGTGTTATCATTACCACCTCCATTTGGTATATTCACACTTTGTTGATTCCAAAGTGTCAAGCCCAAGAAATACAACAGCAAACGCCATATTATATCTCAAATAAATCTGCTATAATGTCACCGTGGGTTGTGACCTCTATTTCTAGCACCCCCTCCTCCTTACCTCTAAGACTTTAAATCTAGGGTTAGGGTTTCAAAGTAGGGTTTCATACTAGAGTTAGGGTTTCAAAGTAGGGTTTAAAGCTAGGGTTAGGGTTTCAAACATGGGTTTAAAGCTAGGGTTGGGGTTCTAGTATGAAACCCAACTTTGAAACCCTAACCATAGCTTTACAGCCATGTTTGAAACCCTAACCATAGCTTTACAGCCATGTTTGAAACCCTAACCCTAGCTTTAAACCCTACTTTGAAACTGTAACCCTAGCTTTAAACCCTACTTTGAAACCCTAACTCTAGTATAAAACCCTACTTTAAAACCCTAACCCTAGTTTGAAACCCTAATTCCAGCATAAAACCCTAGTTTGAAACCCTAACCCTAACTTTAAACCCTACTTTGGAACCTTAACTCTAGTATGAAACCCTACTTTGGAACCCTAACCCTAGCTTTAAACCCTAGTTTGAAACCCTACCTCTAGTATGAAACCCTACTTTGAAGCCCTAACCCTCGCTTTAAACTCTACTTTGAAACCCTAACTCTCGTATGAAACCCTACTTTGAAACCCTAGCTTTAAACCATACTTTGAAACCCTAACTCTAGTATGAAACCCTAACCCATCACATTCGTCTGTCATTACTAGAATTGCAAATTGTCTTCACTTTGAATAATATCTTTTTTTTTTAAATAGTTGACCAGTTTTTACTCGTCTGATTTGAAAACGAGTCATTTGTCAGTTTGTTTTGTAGCTTTTACTGAATATAATTTGAGGTGCTCATACATTTCTTTGGGTTGACAATCATAATGGCCCTCCAAAAGAAGCTATGATTACAATGCGGCCCGCCAAAAAAATGAGTTTGACACCCCTGCTGTCCAAGTCCTTCAATCGTCATCATGACAAAAGGAAGTGTAAACGACTTTCCTGGAGAGAAATGATAATAAATAAATTTAAAAAAAAAAACAAGGTGGGGTTGAAGACATCACAATTAGATCTGTCCAACGCCTTAACACTCAAGCAAACCCCCTGCCAACACTTCAATTCCTTCGTATCTTCACTCCATAGGAAGGACCAGTGGGAAATTGTCTTGGGAGATTACCACCACTGTGTGTGTGTTGGAAAGTGTATTAATGTAGCCTGCAGTTCCCATGCAAAACCCATACATTTTTGTGTGTATTTTTTCGCCATGTGTGTGCACGCATGTGTGTCGTCCAAGGAACACATAAGTGGATTAGCTGCCATGCTTTTATTCCTGTAATGGAAACATCAGGCGGAGAAAGAAAAGTAGGCTGAGGCCAGGCGCTGAATGAGAAGGGGGGAGTAGTTGAATAAGAGTAGCGTTCAAGACCCTCAAGGTTCTCTTCAATAGCAAATGTGGTGGAAAATCCAATCAGCACCGACTGCAAATATTGCGCAACACATGTTGACGAGCTTTCCTGTTTGACGTACTACCTCACGATGTTTAAAATTTTCAGTCAACTTCAGTCGCACAACCTCAAATGGCTAAAATTGACATGTTGGATATGACCCTTCCTTTCCTGATGTTCTTTTTTTATACAGAAATGACTGTTTAGGAGAGGCTACAGTGGGCTGTCTCGCACGATTCTGCAAAAGTGGTAAGTCAAGTAAAATTGTGATGTGTGTCAAGGAAGACTTGATGAATGTGTGCGCTGAGAACATCCACAGGTTTTGTATGACAAAGAGCTAAACCCAGAGTGACATATGACAATGGGCTAGTGAAAACAGGTCACTGGACACTTTGAGGATTAGCAGTGTTGGGGGCATATGTGTGTGTGTGTGTGTGCGTGCGTGCGTGGGTGAGGGTTAGGGCGGGTAAGCAAGACATCCCAGGCAGATGTCCATGGTCCCATGCCAGAAGCAAATTTGTGTATGCATGCATGTCTGTGCGTAGCCAATCATCTCAACTTACAGTCACGTTTGACATGTGATGGCTTTGATCAGTGTGACTATCCCACAGATAATTAAAAATAGAAAAAACTTATTTGATTTTAGTTTTAATATTATCTTTAAAACACCAACATTGAAATAAAGCTTGATTTTCTCGTTTGTTGTCAGCTCTTTGGCGTTGGTTGTCACCGAGAGCATTCTCAAACTGACCACAAGATGGTGGCAACGTGATGCCTGGCTGCATGAACCAAGATGAATGGTGTCCAGAAGGTGAAAACAAAACAGTTCGTGCAAAACAATTCTTCACCAGTCTTAGGCAGAATTTACATTGTTATACATGTGACACAGTTGTGAATCATAGGCTTCCAATCAATGTCAGTTTTTCTCCCTTATTGAACTATTTGCTGCCACTGCACAGTGTACAGCGCATGTGCAGAAGATCATTACAGTACGGCAACACATTAAGAAGTATAGATAATAAACATACGCAGAAGACAAAGACTAAACTTCAACATTTATATATATATATATATATGTATGTATGTATGTATGTATGTGTATATATATATACATATATATATATGTATGTGTGTATATATATATATATATATATATATATGTATGTGTATATATATATATATATATATATGTATGTGTATATATATATATATATATATATATATATATATGTATGTGTATATATATATATATATATGTATGTGTATATATATATATATATGTATGTGTATATATATATATATATATATATATATGTATATATCACTAGCCATCCATGCTCAAAGCATAGCGTGGGGATGGAATAAGGATCAACTGAACTCCAGGTAAATTCTTACTCCATTCAGCCATTTTGATGGAAAATTAAAATATCTTATGTGTATTTTCAGATGTACCAGAGAAGCAGGCAACAACCAAGAAGTTGTATGAAGAAAAGAAACAGAGGCGCACACTGCCCCCCCTCGCCCCCTGGTACCAGAGGAGAGTTTGTCAACTAGTTTTGAAACTAAAGTCGTTTATTTGTATTGTGCATTTGCTTTATTAGTGATCATGAATAAAATGCTTACACATCCATTTTGTTTGTGTATTATTAAATATATAAACAGGTATCGTTCCGGCCAATGATATCACGCTAAACGGTATCGGCACACGGATTGATATCAAAATCGATATCAACCCCGCATCGCCAATGTATCGAACTTGATATCGATATCCGTATCAAGATACGAGAGGGTGCGATTTAGGCTGGTATCGTTCTGGCCAATGATACGGATACCGATATCACGTTGAACGGTATCGGCACACGGATTGATATCAAAATCGATATCCACCCCGCATCGCCAATGTATCGAACTTGATATCGATATCCGTATCAAGATACGAGAGGGTGCAATTTAGACTGGTATCGTTCCAGCCAATGATACGGATGCCGATATCAGATTAAGTGGTATCGGTACACGGATTTTGATATCAATCCGTGTACCGATACCACTTAATCTGATATCGGCATCCGTATCATTGGCTGGAACGATACCAGTCTAAATTGCACCCTCTCGTATCTTGATACGGATATCGATATCAAGTTCGATACATTGGCGATGCGGGGTGGATATCGATTTTGATATCAATCCGTGTGCCGATACCGTTTAGCGTGATATCGGTATCTGTATCATTGGCCGGAACGATACCAAATTAGACCAACAGAGATAAGTACATGTTGATTCAAACTTTATTTTGGTACCTGAATTGACATCAGAATGAGCTTTTTCGGCCAAGTTTGTGCATGCTTAACTCTGGTAGATGTCAACCTCTGTACAACATTCAAGTGACTAACAACATTTACGTGGCAAGAAGATAATATTGCCCAGTGATGTCTCTAGGACTCCATGCGTGACGCGAGTTCATCAGTGCAACATCCTGGGGAAAGAAGCTGTTTGTGTCTGCTGGTTTTGACGTACAGCGCTCTAGAACATCATCCGGAGGGGAGTAGTTCAAACAAACTATGACCTGGGTGAGAAGGGTCTGCACGTTTGCTGATCCTGGACAGGTACAAGTCTTGGATAGATGGGAGGTTGGTCCCAATTATCTTCTCCGCAGTCTTGATTGTCCGTTGCAGTCGGTCTTTGGTGGCCAATCCAAACCAGACAGTGATGGAGGTGCAGAGGATGTATGACTGTATGATGGCAGTCTAGAAGGTCTTCAGCAGATCCTGTGGCAGGCTGAACTCAAGCGGTCTCAAAGTACAGCCTCTGCTGGGCCTTCAGAGTCTATGTTGCCGGTGCATTTCAGGTCCCGAGAGGTTGTGGATCCCAGGAACTTGAAGGTGTCTGTGGAGAGAATAGTAAGGGGTGGAAGATAAATACCAAAACTATAGCACCTTCCATATTGATATCGATACCAGGTCGCTATCAATACCGAGATTACTATCAATACAAAATTGATGTTATCTAAATCAATACCCAAAGTGAGAGCCATCTAAATACAAATAGCCAACGGTCCTAACAATGTGTAAGCTTGTACTGCACACATGGTTCTTCTCCCGTGGTGCGCTCACTTTCTTGCTGCAGTGCAAAACTACATACACACTGGAGTGAAATCTAAACATGTTAGTTTCAATTTTTACAAATTGTACAGGTCAAAAGTCACAAACAACTGGAAAAACTTCTAAAAGATTCAGCTTGGTCATTTTGTCATAAAAAAACATTTGAACAAGACGTACAGTTTATAATTTTCTCAATAAATCCTGTACTGTTACTTTTCTGCTTACGGAACGGCTAGGTGTGTCTTGTGTGCGTGTTGAGGGCCTCGAGTGAGTAGTTTAGCATTTATAGACAGGACGGCGCTCAGAGCCTCTCAGCCAATCACAAACGAAGAGCCTCAAGTCTGATAAAGTCCGACAGCAACGGCTTCACAGCTCAATTTGGTCTAGAAACGAACAGAACCAGCTCAACCACCACTTAAAGATCTTTTGAAAATTTAACTTGTGGGAACCGGCTATGGTAAAATTGCGCCAAATGTTGCTCATTCTCTCAGCGCTGACAAGTTGGTGTGCGCTCAGTTCTGCATCGACATGCCTCGCTGTGGAGGAGGCGTACGGAGCAGTGGTCAACCAGCTACACCCCGGGCAACAGAACTCGCTTCTGGGCGAGGAGTCGCTCGTCGCTCTCTTTAATACACTGGAGAACCGTGTGCAATGTGAAAAAGTGCCGTGTGGAAAGGTACGTCTTTTTATCTTTTTTATGTCAGCCGCCCGCTTGCGGAGCAAGGGGGAAAGTACGCACACCTCTGGTGTGGTGCTGGGGATCGAAGTCTTAAAGCTGTTAACGTGCTGATAATGCGATTAAAACTGATATTTTAACATTTTTCCAAAAGTTCGAGCTAAATAACCAAGTGAAACATACATATTTAATGAACTTAATGTCTTATATATATGTGTGTATATCTATATACACACATACAAATATACTATATATATGTACATTATATCTATATACACACATACATATATACACATACATATATATGTATATATATATATATATCTTTGTTAGTGTTAAACATTCATGAGCATGAAGTCAGCGAGGATGAGGAATAAAAATCATTATCACTGTGTGACAAATCCTTAATCTTGCCGCATGTCAGTACAATAGCAGTAAAAAAGCGTGTGACTGATTGTGCTCATTGGCAGAAATAAAAGTAATATTGCCTGGCCTGCGCGTAATAAGTAATTAACAAGTCAAAGACGTCTATTGTCGAGAGGTTCAATAATTTGATACAAGTCAATGGACCTAAATAGCGACGCAAACCCGCTGGCCTCAGAAAAGCTGGTCACTAGGTCATCAAAAGGTCAATTTTTATGACACTAATCAAATCTGTTGGGTAATAATCTCAGTTAGGGATTTTCTTTTCTTTGATTTGTGGGGGTGGGGGCTGCAATTGCATTACACAATTTAACTGATATCAATGTGTTTTTCTCCCCAGTGCAACCTACTCGACGCTGTTCACCAGCTGATCCACAATCACAGTGACCATCGTCAGGCAGGCGTCGAGGAAGTCCTCAATGTAGACGCGTCGGAATTCACCGCCCTCGCTGCTGGCTGCGTTCTGTACCTGTCCTCTCCTGACACGGTGTGCGCCGCGGCGGACCAGGGAAGGTGGGGGCAGGAGGTGGAACACTTCCTGCACGGAATCACAAGCGGGAATTCCCATGAACATTACCATGAGGAGGAGGAAGATCACGCAGGGGAGGGCGAGTCATGCGACGGGCATGAACATCCACATGTGGCCCTTCGTGGATTAGAACGTGTGCTCAGCGCATTTCTCAAGCACTATGAGTCATCAGACATTGAGGTCAGTGGGGAAAATATTTGCTTATGGTTGACGCTTGACTGCGTTTTCACCTTAGTGAGGGATGTCAACATTTTTCTTCAGTGGGCAGCATACAGGAAAAACAAAGAATGCAAGGGCCACTTTGACCTTCTTTACCTTAGGTATCAAAAATAATCAGTGCCGGTAAGAATATGCACCTCAATGGCACATTATGTTTACATTTATTTATACCGACAAATGACTAGGATAGCAAAAAAATGCAATTATTATTTTGTATGACGAAGTTGTTTTCAGGCTGGTCATGTACAATATCTGCTCCTGCAGAGTAGCAACACAATCACTAACTACCAAAATGAGAGCGTTCTGTACTAAGCTGTCCTTGAGCCAAAGATTGCAATCCAAGCTATTCGCTACTACACTGAATTATCTTTGTTTTTCATCTGAGAACTATGAAGACATTTTGTTACAGTTTTCGAGACGTCTTATTTGCAAAATACAAGGACGTTGGAGATGGGAAGGAATTTCTTCTTTCCTTCCCCTGTTTACCATCACGCAAAGAAAGTGCAACGTGGTTCCTATTATGATCCAGGACCAATGGTCTTAACCTTTGAGAGCATCTTACAAATGATACAACCAACTAACTAGAAGGTTGTGACAAACTTACCCACAAAAGATGATCTTTAAGCAGGTAGTCTTCTGGGCTCACCGCGGTCTCAACTTGAAATGTTACATGAATTTGCATAAGCGGTGGTTGAGTGATTCGGATCTGGCCTGTGAACAAACAATCCAGGGATTGGGGTAACTGTTTAAGTGAATTATAAAATGGCCCATGACAAAAAAATACAAGTCTGTTTGTGGGTAATGCTTCGCCCGGACTAGCTCCTAGTTTTTAAATCATCTGAAGGTTTGCTTGGTTGAATGAAGTAATCAAAGCTAAACCACTCCATCTTTTTTTTTTTTTTCCAAAATCATCGTTAACCAGAACTGCATCACATCGAGCGACATCATGTTGGAGGTGGAGCAGACCCAAGTGGCTGGTGCAGTTCTGGGCCGGATCTTGTATCACGCCCTGCGAGGTCGATGCTTTCAAACACTCCCCGAAGAAAGTTTCTTCCTGGATTACATCGTGCACCTGGGCTCGGAGAATTTTACCATCACAGGTGAAAGAAAAAGAGAAGTCATTTGTCACGTGACTTGAAACTGAAAAAGAATCAAATAAGAAGTTGCTTTTTTTCTGAACCTTGAAGACTTGGAGGATCTCATGGCTTCTCTGGACATTGGACCCGAGTTGGAGTCCGACCACGGGCACGACGAACACGAGCATCACGATCACGGCAAGCAACTCAGGCATTCTGAAATGAACGGCACCTGGGAGGAGGTAAAGATGTCATTGAAGGTTAGGTGGCATCAAAGCGTTTAAAAATGACAGAATATTCTGATTCTCCTAGCACTGTTTCTCTGCGCACGAGCTGGTACAGATCCACAACCTGACTGTGGACTCCCCCAATCTGGGTCGCTCTGACCTGGCTCGTCTTAGCCCGGCGCTAATCCAGCAGATCCTGAGCGGGGCCTGCGCTGGCTCGCACCCGACGAAACCAGACGAGCTCAGCAAAACGGAGCGTAAGTGTCAGAAGACTTAACCGCTGAGTTCATTTCAATACTGTTGCTAACCAAAACAGCAATACCTAACGAAACATCTTTTGCACGTTGCTGATTATGCGTAGACTTTATTAGCCTTCCAGTAAATCATTTACATTTTGTCTTTGACGCTCTCGTGTCAGGGTACCTGTACGCGACCCTGGCCAACGTGATCATCACGTTGATGTCCATGTTCGGGATCGTGTTGCTGCTGTGCACGTCGTGCACCAGCGTCTTCCAGCTGTGCATCCAGTTCTGCATCAGCCTGGCTGTGGGCTCGCTCACGGGGGACGCCTTGCTGCATCTGCTGCCCATGGTGAGCCGTCTACATCACTGCATCGTAACCTTTATTGAGCCAAAGAACAATTGATACGAGGAAAATATCACAAAAGTATCCACGTCCTACCGTGTGTTTAGTTTCTGGGGCTGCACGTGCACACGCACAAAGTCGGCGGAGGCCACCACCCCTCTGAGCTTTCGGATTACGTCTACAAGATGTTGGTGGTGCTGGGTGGGATCTACTACTTCTACCTGATGGAAACCATCTTCAATATTGTCACGCATGGACATCACCACCATGGGGTGAGCCAAAGAAAATGGAGCTATCGAGTTCATTAAGTACATTGAGAATTTCTTAGCCCAAAAACATTTCATAATCCTTTGTGACAAACCTTCAAGGATGAATCTGAACCTCACCACTGCGACCACGGCCGGGTTCTAGAGATGTATCAGGAGGAGAGTAAACACAAATACAAAATGAACTCAACTTCCAAAACAGACCTGGTAAGAAATGTCACATATTTTAGCTGCATTAATATTATTGTAACTGTGATTATTACGACGACTGTCAAGGTGAAAGAGGAGGAGGAAGAAAAATATTTTCACATGTCCAGAAAGAGGACCAGAGGTATGATTTTTTTTTTTTTTTTTTCTCCGTAAACCCCTGCATATGTGCTTTTCACTATTCACAAAACATTTGTCGAAATTAAACTCTTCAATTCACTTCAACAAAGGTCGGCGAATACGTGAAATTGCACAAATGCAGATGTTTACTAAATATATCAATTGAGTGGTAACTAATTTAATTGTGTTTTTGCGCAGAACATCGGTTGCTGCCTTACATGATCACTATAGGGGACGGCATCCACAACTTTGCAGACGGCCTGGCGATGGGCGCCGCCTTCTCGCTTTCGTGGAAATCTGGACTCGCCACGACGCTGGCCGTCCTCTGCCACGAGCTGCCCCACGAACTAGGTGACACAAACACCGGACATGGCGTTTTCACCGTTCTCGTCTTAGGCGGAACTGTTTTAACCGAAACCATTTTGCTGCATGTTAACAAAAGAGCTGACGGATTTGTTTATTTAAATATTTTTGGGCTACCCAGGCGATTTCGCCATCTTGCTCAACTGCGGCCTGTCGGTACGCAAGGCACTGCTTTTGAATATCGGCAGCGCCTTGACGTCCTTCGTGGGCCTTTACATCGCCTTGAGCGTGGCGACCGACCTGGCCACCACGCAGTGGATCGCCGCTGTCACCACGGGCCTGTTTCTCTACGTGGGCTTGGCTGACATGGTGAGTGGTACTAAACTTTAATACAGAGGAATTTCGAAAGTGGTAGTTGGATACATTGCAACAATAAGAGGGGGGGGGAAAAAATAAATAAATGCAACATTACCTTTTTGGGTCTTGTTCCCCTCTTCAGCTGCCCACCATGATGCACATCAAGTCCAAGACGCCGTGGCTGGTGTTCGCCCTGCAGAACGTTGGCCTGCTGTGCGGTTGGGCCATCCTCCTGCTGCTGTCCGTCTACGAAGAGAGCATCAGCTTCTAGAGGCCTCGGCCCTACTTTGGACTTGACACTTGTCGTTGTTCTAGGATGTTAAATGTCAGACAAGTCTAGAAAAATAAACAATTTTACATAAGGTACACAAATGAGTGAAATCAAAACACAGTTGGCTTTACATTAGTGGTACGAGCGACTCGTTCAATGGACAAATGTATTCAAGTAATTGAGACAGGACTTTGACTGAACACAACTACACGCACAAGCTGACTGTTTAACATGCAATTTCTTCCGAGCCACATGACAGCATGCTTAAGTCATCTTACTTTTGATTGTAAAATGCACAAATGTTCAAATGTTATGTAATTTTGCACAGTTGGGGTTCTTTTGTGTTTGAGTTTATTAGGGGTCGCACAAGAGCAACAAATATTGTGTTAAAGTATGATTTTACTTTGGCTCACCAAAACATTTTCAGGATGTCAAACATCTAGTGTGATATATATTTTGTGAATTTGCAGTTTGAATAATAAATATGCCAGCAAATCACTTATCTGTTTTACTAGTCTCTTTTTTTTTTTTTTAACTGCTTAATAATTCATATTTTCAATTATTATCGAGTCTATTCAACTTTGTCCTCAAACAGGCTGATGATACTTTTTTTTTTTTTTTTTTTAAATCATCAGCATCTAATCAGTTCCTGCTTATGTGAACATCTTCATTAGGGCCAGAGTCCAGCGACAACTCATCAAACCTAGCATAGTACAAACGTATACTCTGTGCACTACACAGGTGGCGACAACGTCACCGTTGCACAACGCACACGTTAGCAGCGTGTTGAGCTTGTAAAGCCAAATATTGCACCAAGGCCTGCTGACTGAGGCGAACATTTCACTGCGTTTTTTTAAGCACTTCTAAGTCCGAATGGTGTCCTGTGCAGATATTGTTTGAGCCTTTCTATGTTATCAGGACCTTGAGTGCAAAATTAGTGGGGAGTGTTCAGTCCTGTAATGAGGTCACCCTCACTTCAGCAGTTGATTAAATAAACATTAAGAATAAAGAAATCCCACATTCCTAATCTGGAGTTTATGACGCAGGTCAATGTTTGCCTTCAAACATGGAGGGCAAAAGCATCCTCCTGCTGCGATACAGAGTGTGCATTGTTCTTCCTTATTCCAAGTGTTGGTGTAAATGAAGTGAGCAAACACTCTCAGCAGTTGCCCTTTGGATTGTGTGATCATAGCTGCCCTTCTCTGAAAAATAATGAAACAAAAAATGTGATCAGTGAAAGAAATGCATTAAGTTACAGATTCAAGAAAATTAGAGCAATTTTAACACACCTCAGGAGTTCTTTGATTTGGATATTTTCCGAATAAAATCCAGTGGCGTCAGTCGGCGATCTTAGAAAAATACATCTTTTATTCATATGCAAAGAACCACGTTGAATTACGTAGACGTTAAATAAATAAACAGGGTGTGTTTTACTTATATTCAATGATCGCTTGAGTGGCCAGCTTAATGAGCTGGTTGAAGTCAAACTGGATGTACTTTCGCCAGTAGCGTCGGTCTCTGCCATACATTTGGGCGGGGTAGCACGGACTTCCTAAAAAATAAACATGTACATATTGAACAATTTCACATGAATTCAATTTATTATGAGTTTTCACTAACTTTCTTTCCTGTCAGCAAAACACACTGAGTTACAACTAGGTAAAAGTCTTCACTTACTGCATGACACCATCTACTGGTTAGAACTTGGTCAGGTCTTCCTCGTCTTGTTTATTTTTAAAATTGAGTTTAAATACTGGGAGAAAAACACATACTGTAGTGTAGAGTAATATATTACCGATGCCGTGAAAGATTCGGGCAATGGCTCTGCCCGAGAACTTCTCGTCACTTCTGATGGACAGGAAGCTCCTTATGTCTGCTCTGATCTGATTCTCCCAGTCCAAGAGCTACAAACAAACAAACATCACTCCATCCATCCACGACAACAAAAAATAACGCAGCTGATAGTTTAAAACACTAGCATAGTGTTTTGTGTCACCTTGTACCGGTCCAGGCTATCCTCCGGTTCCATCGGTTCTCGGGTGAGGTCTCTTTCCCGCCGCTTGTCAAAGTACTCTGACAGAAGGTCCTTCAGCCGGAGACTGCGACCCTCATCCAAGTCGTCCATGCAGGACAGCACATTTTTGAAGGACACGCTGGTGACAAAAAAAAGAAGAAAAAAAAAACTTTGCTGCTAAAGTAATCGAGACAGGTAAAAGTATGAGCAGCTGCAACATCTTAAAGCAATAGGTGTTAATAATGAATTTCATGACTTGGCAGTAATTCAGGCCCCAACTACTTTGTACCTTTTGAAGGCCCTGAAGCAAGCGCTCAGCTGGTAAAGCTGCGACCGCTCTCGATCCTGAACGCGCCTATGCAGGAACCGGCACACCTTGTCCAGTTCCTCGTCGCTCAGGTCTCCATAGGAGCGGAAGTAGAAGGACAGAGAAGAGAACTCGACGAGGACGCCACTTCGCCCGCCAGCTAACAGAGAGTCCAGTTGCAGACGCAATATTCAAACTTAGACGCTCGTATTACTAGAACACAAATTCAGTGCCCACACACCTTTACCGGTGCTCCACTGCAGCTGCCTGAGTCCCCTCTTGACCAACGGGAGCTGCCATCCCATCGTGTCGGCCACCTCCACCACGTCAAACTCCAGCTGGTCATACGACTCCACTCGCTCACCGGCCATCCGCCTACGGGCTAGCACTACGGCCACGGGTGGGCAGCTGCAAAGCCCCAAGTTTTTTTTTTAGACACAAAAAGGCATGATCATATTATGTGAAAGGTTCAAAAACAGGGTTCACATTTTAGTGATCTTTCGAAGCTGTCTGGGGCCTTCATAGCAGCTGACTTTGCACACAGACAGTGTGGGGTGGAGAAGCTCTACAAAGCGCTGAGGATGAAGCTCCAGATAACATAGCAGTGTCTCAATACCTGAGGTGGGGGGAAGTAATTAGAGCCCAATTAGTTTGCTGCCTAAACAGGCAGGAGAAAAGATACGAGTGTGCAGTTACCTTCTTCTGTGATGTCCAGAGTTTCTACCGTCTCCTGGATGGGGACGGCTCTCTCATGAGTGTGACACACTCGTTCCACGGGCCAATCAGAAGAGCTTCCGACTTCCTGGTCACCTACAACCTCCACACTGACATTGTTGGCATCCGAATCTTCCGTTCTATGACCATTGTCTGTGGAATGAATCATCTCCTGTCGGGTGGATGTGTCGTGACCGATTTCCTGATCGCGCGTCTCCATCATCTCCAACAGCTCAGCATCACCGACGTCCTCCTTGTCATAAGAAGTGTTGAGTATGGTTTGCGTGCTGTGGTACTCTACACATGAAGCAGGTACTACTGACCTGGATCAGCTCTTTTTGTTTTTGGTGGATTTGTTTGCATTTGCATGCCGGGAATACTTTCTGGACCAGCCTTTTCACCGTGTAGTAGTCCACCGTGTCGGAATAGATGTGACGTCGCAGCTCGTGGAGGTCCATACCCTGCGTGTGAAGATGGATCGTACGTCCATACATTATAATAAATAATGGAAAATATTTTTATTTAACAGTATGACGCAAAAGCTGCATTATATTCTCAATATGGAGGTGCACCTAATATTGTGATCACAATGTTTAAATAAGAGTGGCGAGCTTACTTCAGGCTCAAGGAAGAGGTGACAGTGCGCTGGTTCTCCATCTCTTCCCGCTCTCCCGATTTCTTGGACGTAACTCTCAAAGCTCTGGGAAAATAATGTGATGCTGAGGTCTCGAAGGGCAGACCAGGATACACTTCCAGTACTTGCAAGACTTAAAGTACTCTGTGGGAAGACTAATCCGAACCTTGGGCATGTTGTAGTGAATGATGCCCCGCACGTCAGATTTGTCTAGGCCCATGCCAAACGCCACAGTGGCCACCACGATCCGCAGCTGGCCGCACATGAAGTTGTTTTGAACTCGGCGGCGTTCTGACCCCGAGAGGCCTGCGTGATATGACTCGGCCTGCCACTTGAGAGGTTTACGAATCTTCTTCCTTGCTGGACAAAATAAAAACAAGGGAGGCCAAACTCATTTGCTGTCTAAAGAGGCTGCCAACATAGCCAAAAAGTATAGGCCCCTCACCAAGTTCTTTCTTCTTTTGTCCCACTAGGTTGACTTGCGTTTGGCTGTTGCTGATGTCTTTATTTTCTTTCACGAGTACTCCCTGCAGGCATGTTCTTAGCAGCGCTGCCACGCGAGCCGTCTCCTCCCTCCTGGTGCAGTAAACGATGACGGAGTCCAGGCATCCGAAGCGATCGCCTTTTAACAAGGACACCAGAGCCTTAAAAAAAGACAAAGAAAATGTGTTGTAAACCTGCAGAAACTCTTGAGGGGTAAATAGGATCGGTCATACCTGATCCTTCTCCCGGTCCATGGACACGGAAAGGTGCAGGTTGGCGGGCACGGCGGCGGATCGGACAGCGATACCGTCCTGGTCGTGGATGTCCAGGTGGTGAGCGATGTCCAGAGCTGTAGACAATGTGGCCGTGGCTGTGAGTCCAAGCAAACACCGCACGCCCAGACGCTCCCTCAACACCTACAAAAAGAGTGCAATCAACACCAATGGTCATGTGATCCTCAATTGCTGCCCATGAAAGACCAACTGATTTTTTTTTTTTTACCTTACAAAGCCTTAGGTAGCACGGGCGGAAGTTGTGGGACCATTCCGACACGCAGTGGGCTTCGTCGATGCACGCAAAGGCCACTGGAGGGAGCTCCTGCGCAGAGGGTAGGCATCCCGAACTGGAGCCAGCACCTCCGCCAACCAGTGCTTCGGGAGAGAGCAGCAGCACACACACTAGACCTGCCTTTACCTGAGCAAACATACCAAGGAACTATTCAGTAATCCAAATAAATCACAGTTGCAAAAATGGCTTCCTGTTACCTTTTGTATCGCAGCTTCTCGTTGTTTCATTGTCATGTTGGAATGGATGCAGGCAGCTTTCAGGTTGGCTGGGAGGCCAGAGAGCTGCACAAACACATGTTCACACAAATGTTACTTGAACTGACTGGACGAAAAGAAGGAGAGAGGAGAAAAGAATCAAGACGTGGTGGAAAATGTGCAGTTATGGAAATGTTCTTCCTGAGGTTGTGGCACCTGGTCATCCATGAGCGAGACAAGCGGGGAGATGACTAAAGTGATGCAGTTGGACCGCTTGGCATACAAGTAAGCTGGCAGCTGATAGCAAAGCGACTTGCCCATCCCTGTTGACAACACCACCAGGGTGGAGAGACCTGCACGGAAACAAGTAACATTAAGTATAGAAAGTACATTACTTTGGATTAGCACCTTTGTATGAAGAACTATATTACATGCAATGTAAGTCTTTTACAGGACGTGTGCTGTGATTCAAACAGTATGTCTCTATGTACCTGACAGGATCCTCATGATGGCTTCCTCCTGCCCCGCCCTGAACGAGCTGTAGCCAAGTTCTCGGAGAGCATCGAAGACGTCGTCAGGTGTCGCTGAACACACAAAGTTGCGTTATTGTTTTGCAATAATCAAGTGAAAGTCAATTTAATTACCCTGAAGTTTGCCATCGTCTGTGAGGCGGTAAAGCGGCTCGATGGGTGGCGGAGGCGTTGGACGCTCGTAGTCGGGACGGATCACGTTGAGCAGAGCTTCGTCTTTGCTGTTGTTCTCAGGTTCTCGCTCTTCTTTGAAACAAGCGCCTTGGTCCTGAGGTTGCAGAGTTCCTGTCGCCCTGGCAACCTCCTCCAGGGTGGGTAGCTCGAAGGGCTCCTCTTCATCAACGGGCTGCTCCTCACAAGTAGAAGGCGGAGGTGCTGCAAAGCAAAATGGGAGCTTGGTAAGAATAAAACTAAGTGTATGTTAATTACATTTTAAGGTCAAAATTGATGAAAGTAAATTTCCCTTGCGCACTACCTGGTCCCTTGCAGTGGATGGCCCAGTGTCCTGTGGCACCGCACTTGTAGCAAGTGTCCCCCTGGCGGCTATGGCCGCCACGAAAGCCGCCACGCCGTCCTCTACCCAAAAACCCACCACCGCCACCAAAACGTTCGCCTTTCAACTGGAACTTCTGCATGTACAACTGAAATAAGATAGCTGTTTTACTAAATTATACATTATCCAGCTGATACAGAGTTAAAACATGATTTGCTCTTTCTTTAAATCTGTATGTGTTTCGAGTGATATATTTTTTTTTTCATCTCATATTCATTAAACTGTATGTACTTGTTTGCGCAGGGCCATTCCTCTCAAGGCATATCCTTTGACGTGAGATTTCTTTTTCAGATTGATCTTCACAAAGTTACCCTCTGCAACCTTGGAGCCCCTGAAAAAGGACAAAATAAAGAAATGTGGTCTTTCAAGTGGTGAACAAAAGCAGTAGAAATATAATTGTGAATATGTGGTAAAATATATCTTACGTGGCTCGGACTGACTGCGCTTGATATGATCTCCTGGTGCCAAAGTCTTCTTCAACTTCTCCAAGCAGGTTCTCCTGAGGAACCTTAACAGGAGTTACAGTGGCCATTAGAGGGTGTACCGTGCCTACTGCCCTGAAAGCGCTCTCACATAATGGATGGATCATTCAATTATTTATCATAACCTTATTTTTTTATATTCAACACTAACAGGATTTCTATATTCTTTAGACTACCTTCTTTGGCACCTTAGTTGCTTTGTCTTCCTCCACCTCGGTATCCTCTTTTCCCTTTTTCCTGCGTCTCTTCTTCCCATCTCCTTCGGCTTTCTCCTCAATCTTCTCATCCCCTTCCTCGTACTTCTTTCTTCTCCTCTTCTTCTGGGCTCCCCCTTCTTCTATTGCCCCTCCTTCCCGCTGCCTCTTCTTCTTGCTTTTCTTTGGAGGGCTCTCACTGGCCTCTTTCGGTGGCGCCGTGTCTTCAGAATTTTCCTTCTTTTGCTGGGAATGTGGAGCGACATTCAGCGGAATATTTGTCATTGCATCTTTTTTGTCTCCTTGTTTCACATCCGTCTCCGTTAGCCGACACCCCTCCTGGTTTCCTGCACCGGGCTTCTCTTCAGCTCCCAGCTCATCAAAAACTTGACACCTCTCCAGCCACTTCCTGTCCACAAAGCTCAGTCGGTTGGCGGGTGAAGGTCTTCCCTGCGGTGGCAGGAATTTGAAGCACTCCTCGACTCGCAGGACTAAGGCCTCCATGTAAAGTCCCTGAGTCTTTTTCTACATCGCCACTGGAGATAGGCACCTGAGTCCCACCAGAACTAACAGAATCTTTGGACGTTTCCGGAACTGGTGGAAATAGCTCAGAAGGTTCTTGAGCGTCCACCGGGTGGAGCTTATCAGACACCACAACTTCCAAGCTCGGCGTCACCCGCCTGTTAGGCAGGAGCACAAACAAAATGGTTGCCTCATTTCATTTATTCAAATTGAGAACAAGTGAAAAATAAAGAACTTGAGAGAAGGCCACACGCTGATTGTTTACGTTCCTCTTTCAAGGCGACTGTTTTGGTTAGCAGAACATTGATTACGCATCAGAATGAACGGTAATTGCCCCCACCATCTCCGCCATCTTGTCTCCCTCACCTTGGTGATAAGGGGCTGGATTCTGCATCAAAGGATGTGGGGACAGCGTTATTCTTCTGTACACTTTGAGCATCTTTTTTTAAAAAGTTCACAGGCACACGTCCAGATTTTTTCAACGTGACTGGTTTCTCCTGTAACAAAAAGCACACATTAATAAGATAACCACACATCCTCAGCTTTGCCCTTGAGCTACCTTGCTAGTCAGTGTCGCCAGGTTGGTTTTTAGTTTGAGGCCGTAATATTGCGCAGAAGCCTTGAGAGAATCTCTGTCCAAGGCACTAAGGGGCCTGGGCGAAGAAGCCGGTAAAACACTGCGATTCAGGTGAGAACCCCAGCAGTCCTGAGCAGAACAATAAGACTGAAGGGTTAGTCATTGTATATTGTCTTTGTGTCGTTTGAAAAGGTTGGAGAAAAAAAAAGAAGCATGCATTAGTTACCTTCAGAGGTGCAGATTCAGACGATTTGGTGTTAATTCTGGTTGCATTGTTACAACTGCTGCTGCCACTTTTCTCTTTGGCTAGTTTTAAATGATGGTATTCTTTGTATAAATCTGGAAAAGGGCAGGGTATTCAATAAAATTATTTTACAAGTACAGTACGTACACAAAAACAGACAACCGTTACGTGTGCACTTACTCCTAGTGTCCTCTGAAGCTTTGTCAATGTCCTCCTGAACGTTTTATGGAAACATAGTCAGAATTGTTTTAACTGTAATAATACCAAAAAAAAGTCACGTAAAAAGCACAAACAAATTACCTTGACTGGTTTCCTTTGGTTCTCTTTGACAAAACCTTGCTCCCAGCTTTTCAACAGGAGTTTTACCTCGTTGTAGCGGTCCATAATAGAACCGAGAGCTTTAGTCTAAACTATTAGATAAACTTCGGGACATGTTTAGGGAAGTTTAACATGACACATTAGACGAATTTAATCCGAGTTTAAGGGGAAAACAAGCACTGATATAGCGAACAAGGACGTACCCGAGCTGGAAAACAAACCACTTCCGTGTTTTTTTTAAGATTTTCCCGCCGCGGAAAATGGCTGCTTGTGTTGCCAGGTTTATTTCTTTATCCCCCTTTTCTCAAACTATATATACAAATTAAAAGGCATAATTCAACGTAGTCTGAACCCTACGATCATTTAATTAATATGAAATGTATTTGTGCTGATTAAAATGCGTGAAAATACATTGTGAAGCGCTATAAAATTTGTGTTGAAGAATGTGTCAATTATGAGACGGATATCCGGGTTCCAAATAAACACGTGTCCTCATTTAAAGTGACAGTCACGCTTAACGTGGAATTCTGTACAGTACATTTAATTCACAGTAGCACTTTTCACAGAGCAGAGGACTCTGTTTCAAATAAAGTACAGTAAAACAGTAATTTGGTCAAATTAAAATAAAAAATAATCTAATCTTATACTTACGATGGGTTGAAACGTTCATACTGTTTTGGTGTCATAATTCATCATACATTTCTGGTTGATATGAATAATATACGTAATAATATACGGTACCTTTTAGGGTTAGTGAGACATACATCAGCCAGGAATAGAGTAACAAAGAAAATGTTTTTATTATTGTCAGCTATTTAATTCAGCAGCAGTGTATGTGATTGTGACAATGGGGTCTATTCCAGTTGGGACACCTCATGGAAATACGCACCCAGCATCTTAATCCCCTGAATGTAGTTTGTTCTGAGAATAAACAAAATAAAGAACATGACTCACGAGGCTTGAAGAAAAGGCTGTAAAAAAGACAAGCACCTGTTGAGTTTTTCGTTCTGGGAGTGCGCTCCGTCGTCAGAGGAACCGACAGGAAGCAACATGACGTTGCGCCCTGTCGCCTCCTGGAAGGTCAGGGTAACGGGGATACTGCCGCCCTCGCGTGTCAGGTCTGGTTCCACGCCAAAGACTGTCATGCGATAGAGCCAGATGATTTAAACCAAGAGGTTGCCAGTGTAGAGATTGACAAGAAAGTAGTGGGAAGAAATGTTGCGTCATAAAACCTGGCATTTGAACAGCAGTGAGGAGACTATTTCGATAAGTCCTAATTTTACCAGTTTTTTGTTTTAAACGTAATAACCCATACTTTTACTTAATTAAGTACAGAATTTGAGTACTCCTGCCACCTCCGTGACAAGCAGTACATACCCGTCTTCATGGCTTTGCGACCCGCCATATAGTGCGGATGGTTGAAGTCAGACACCCAGGCTTTGGCCCCGTGGCCCATTGACACTTTCAGCTTGTTGGGGCTCTCCAGTTCTGCAAACTTCTTTTGCAGATAGTCAGTCACCTGAAAACCCAAATAATGAATGTGATGAATAAATACAAAATAAACACAGAAATATTGACTTGTGTGATACTGAGCCACTGGTGATTTAGAATGATGGTGAGTGAGTGAGCGAGTCAACTTTTTAAGTGTGACTAAGTTAAAAAATGTCACTACCATATAGTTTTAAAAAAAAAAAAAATCCTAACGGGCAAAGAGATCTACTTCCTCAAAGTGTATGGACTAGCAGGTTTTATTTTTAGGTTTGCAGGGACAGCCACTTCTGGCAAACCACGAAGTCCCATACTGACTACCACAAAATGGCTGAGCAATTTTTTTAAATTATTTAGTTTTATTTCATTTGATTACAATAAAATTAATTGGTTTTTAAATGTAAACTGTTTTATCTTACTTTCTTCTCCACAACTTTGGGATCCATGTCAGGCACCAGGCGGATGGAGAATTTGCCGTTGACTTTGCGGGGGATAACCGTCTTGGCGCCCGTATCGGAGAAAGCACCCTCGATGCCGTGCAGAGAAAGCGAGGGGTACCTCCAGCGATGCATTAAGATTTGCTCCTGCAAGAAAGAAATCAGTTAACCAAATGCGCTATGGCCTCGCTTCTCCCATCACGACAGCCTTGGCTTGCCTTGGTGCTGTGCAGTAGCTGCCCTACTCCGACGTCTTTACAGTACTCCTCCAAGTCAAACTCGATCTTCTCGTAAAGTTGCCTCTCGTCGTCCGTTAAAGGAGCCACGTCGTCGTACATGCCAGGAATCAAGATCTTCCCTCTCCTGTCCAACAGCGAGCCTTAAAAAAAGAGAGAAAAAGCAAACGGTCAGATTTGTGGAAAGTGGAGAATGTGGAGATGCCACCACTCTTCATATGTGCTCCAAAACTCAGAGAATGTGAGGGCATCTTTTGTATAAAAAAAAAAAAAAAAAAAAAAAAAATCCCTTCACACTGACTAAGCCTCAGCTCCAGTTTGAGATACAATAAGTTCCCTTTCTTTATGCACTGTCAGCTAGAAGAACAAACAGCAGTTTCACTTGCCCATAAGTGAAATAAGGTCCGTCATGGCCTCATGAACAGAGCCGCCAAAAACACCCGAGTGCAGGTCCTTCTCACATCCGTCCACCTTTAAAAATAGCGCCAAGCTGTTACAAACAATGCTGTGGGTCAAAGCCTCAAAACAAAAAGTCAAGATGTCAACCTCGATAAAGAAGTAGCAGATTCCTCTCAGGCCGTAGGTGATGCAGGGCTTGGTCTTGCCCAGCCAGTAGTTGTCCGAGATGCAAACGTAGTCCACGTCTTTGAAGAAGCTGTCCTTGCGAGAGAAGACCAATTCATCCAGGCCCTCTGATCCTGACTCCTCCATGCCCTCAAAGCAGAACTTGATGTTGATGGGAAGCTCCTGCCAAGTAAGAGGCATCTCATAATAAATACGAATTAAAACAAACAAAGTTGGTAGAAGCAACAAATGCTGTGATTGATGCCAGTTGGATTAATGATTAAGTGACTGTAGTGAGAAGCCATTTTGCATGGAGAACTTTGGACACTCAATAGTGGTCGTCAAGCAATCAAGGTGTTGATACATTCTTGCTGAAAGTTTACCTGCTGGATCTTCTGGTAGGCTTCGATACAGTTAAACCAAGCCAACACGGGACCTTTGTCATCAGTGGAGCCTCTGCCATAGAGCTTTCCTGTGCACACACACACAAAAAAGTTTATTTTACAACTCTCTAAACGTTTTTTGTCTATGGCTATGAAATTATATTTTTATGCATGAGGCAGCTTTGTAAAGATTATCCAAATAGTTGTTATCGTAACACAGGTGAGTAAGTTAATTTATAATGGATACAAAAAAAAAAACCAGGAACTTTGGACTGAGGTCTGGGCTTTAGAACCACTGTTCCAAATGTTTTTTAGCTGAATACATTTTCTTATTGTAGCACAGATGAGCAAAATAAATGCTGAACAGGCAAAAACAAAGAGACGGGAAGAGGATGTGGAGGAGGTGCTGCTTTCTGTCAGCTGACTGATCACCGCAAATGTGATCTTAGTGGATCATCAGTCCATACAAGCGCTTGAAAGTCCACACTTCTACAACAGCGACAACAAAGCAAGATAATGACACTTACTACCGAGTTCTACTTTGCGAGTAGAGAGATAAGACATGATGACTTGGAAAAGGGACTTTGGTAATGAGCGTCAACGATGATAAAAGCTGCACGTCCTACCATGCTTGGAGCAGTAAACATAAAACCTACTGTGCAGCTGAAAAATAAACTTAGCAGGCTTTCTCACCTGAGGTATGTTAACTTCTCAAATGTGCCATATCAAAACAGGTCAGCCGAAAACAGCCTGAATTGAAAAGTGAAAGTAACAGCTCACTGACATACTTCATGATTAAGTGTAAAAAAAAAAACTGAAAATGTCTCTATATTCAAAGTGTCAAAAAGTTTTGTCTCTACATTTTCAGTTTCTGTAAGACTCCCTTTTGTACACTTAATCCTGAAGTATGTCGGCGAGCTGTTACTTCCACTTTTCATTTCATTCATGCTCACCATCTTTCTCCACCAGAGTGAACGGCTCCGTGTCCCAGCCGTCGTCGATGTTGGCCGGCTGGACATCGAGGTGGCCGTAGATGCACACCGTCTTCTTTCCCGGGTCTGAGCCCAGATGTCCCAGGATGATTGGAGGCAGGGGGATCTTGTCCCCGCTGGAAAGCTGCAACAAATAGAAACACTCTCAAACCTTTTTTTAATGTCAAATTCTTTCTTCTGTTGATGCTGATTAGTTCTATTAGTGTGTTTGGTCATACCTCCTGCTGGCCTATGTCCACCATCTCCACTGTGCCACCCAGCCGCACAATGTCCTTAGCAGCCATTTGCATCATCTTCTTGATCTCGCCGCGCTTCTCCGGCCAGGCGGACACGCTCTGGACGCCCACCCATTCCGCCAGGCGCTGGTCAAGATACATGTATCAACATATATTTTTTTTTACAGTAGAGGATTTAGAGTAGCATCATCTTACCTCTATGTATATCTCCTGGTGTTCATCCACATACTTGAAAAGAGCAGGGAGATGAGCCATTTTGTCTGGTTGGAAATAGCTGAGAATGACAGAGGGAGAATAGTGAGACAAACTCCACCTTAGCACTGCTTTATGAGCTGTGCATGAGTCTAACTCCACCTACTTTGCTGACAGCAGTGTGTGGTTACCCAAAGAGCACAGGGAACTAACTACATCTGCAGTCTTACATTCTGTTGATTTTGGGAAATGCACCCTCAAGTCTTGACACACCCCACCAAACGGAAACTTTTGAGTTTCATGAAAAACCAGTTAGAAATTGGGCTGCAAACGAAGACTTAGCTGGCTCTGACAGATCCCTTGTGCTTTTGTGACTTTACTGTTATGTTGAATATCTGCATTACAGCTGCTTTAAGGGTGGGGTCGTATCTTATTTTCATTCAATTTTGTCTTTAATCATTCTTTTTCTGTACCTTCAAAGCTATACGGCATTGCCTTGGATATGAATGATGCAATAAATAAATTGTCTTGCTTCAATGAAAAGGACTCATGATTGACATTTATCAACAGCAGCAGCATTTTAAGGGTAATTAAGCATTCGTTTAGTGTTGTATTTTCTTAGACCAAAGAGTTTAAACCGAGGGCGACAAGTAGCTAGCCGTCAGGTTCGTGGTCGATAGCAGTGCTATTTCAAGTAAATCGGATAGGGGGGAAAACGTTTTCTTTAAAATACTTTGCAATAACACAGTTGAACCGTTTGAGGAATAAGGATAAACAATGATTTGATAGAATAATTTCCTACTCACTTTTAAAACTCGTGCGGCCAATTTATTAACGTCACTCCCCCAGTCTGACGAATGCTTTGGAGTACGCCGCCCGGCTTCGTCGTCGTAATAATTAAAAAAGAAAAATACTGCAACACTCCCAACCAAAACCAAAACTGCAAATTGACGTAAAAGTTGTATTTGTTAGATGAACAGGTTTACAAAACAGAGAGAGGACGTGAAAATGGGCTTAAATGTTTTGATATTTTGCTCTCGTGTTTGTTCCGCAAAGGATTGTGGGTTACTGCAAATGAGTTGGTCTTTTTTTTTTTTTTTTTTTTAAATAATCGAATTAGAATCAAACACGTAAACAGTAGATAAACATGAATTATTTTTAGTATTGGGACGAAAATAAAGCATGTTAACTAAAACATGCTAATACAATCGAATAGTTATCGAGTGACGTCATTAGTCTGACGTTCCACTTTTTTCAAATAAATTAAATATTCAGTTTGCAACAGCATTCTAATTTGAGCTCCGCCTTTGTACAAGCCTTAATCCAGTTTTAACAAACAAATGAGTGACCTTTACCGGACACATTATGGGAGGAGATTTAAAAGCCCAACATGATCCATTCAGCAGCTTGTTTGATTAAATGCACAACAGGATACATTTGGCAACTTTATTTAATGTACAATAAAATGTAGGTTTTCGTCCATAGGCTACGAGTCCTTAAGATTCCTGCAAAAAAAAGTAACATTAAAATAGTTTTACTCTAACACCATCATGCAATATTTACAATCTCACTTTTCCATCAAAGCAGCGCTCTTCGCAAGTTTTCTCATCTGACCAGCAAACTTCAGAAGAGCACATAAAGTGGATCTGTAAAGGGCAAAATTAAGTATGATAGTTATTGGAGTTTTTATTCTATATCAAATATCAAGCTTCAGGTCTGTGCAGTTGTACAAGACAATTCCAAGTACTAATAAAATGACTTGGCGACTACTACAAATTCACCCTGGTCATTTGCTTTGTGCACTAAATTGTCTTACTACTGCTACATGGACCTTAAACTGGCTATTGAACACATGCTCAAACATCTTTACATTGTTTCAAGCAATAAGAATCAGTAGAAGCTCCACTCTAATGGCTTTCCAGATACTCACTTGCTCATCGAGGTACCTCTTCGTCTTAACATCCATAAACTGGAATGCCTTGACCTCAAAATGCCTCTGATGGCGATTTTGGGGCAAATCGCTCACTTGCAGAATGGCCACACTTGGATCATAAGGATTGGCACACCTACAGTGAGAAACCTCGTAAATCAGATAAAAACAGCAATCGAGGTTGGTGGGTTGAGATGATGGCTTACCCTTCGTAAACGAGCACCAGGGCATTTTTTGCTGAGCGAGGGAACGCCAGACAGTACTTGACCAGAATGGTCGCTTTGGGTTTGGGAGAAAACAGTCGCAGCTGCAAATACACAGGTTTGCCAAGGATGTACCGCAATTTAGGGAAAGAAGGCAGGAAAGTAGAAAAGGTCTTATCTGTTTGGAATTAAGCACAACACCAAAACAGACAGGGTGATATCAAAGTAATCAATCACAGGATCACGGATTAATCTGCGAATCCCAACCTGTTGCGATCCTCAATTGAACACCGTATAAACCATCAGAGTAGATGGACGTCGGCACATTGCGACTTGGGATCTTCACCATGAAGCCGACGCTGGCCAACGGCTGCTGGTCACGGGCAGCCAATCCGTAGCGACACTCCACCAGGAACCTAAAATTGAAGGGACATTTGTAATGACATCGCCGCCGGTGGGGAAAACTTTTGTCGCTGGTGTAACATTGACAACCTTAACGGATCAGTTCTTGTGATGATGCCATACTTGAGGTTGAGAGCTTGGACTAGTGTCTGGACCTCAGCCAGGTAGAACCTTGTCAAGCCAATTTCCTGGAAGTCAATTGGGGTGTTTTGAGGCAGGAGAAAGCAAGCAAGTCTGCATGCGACTGAGTGACAACTTACATACATATGCGTTCCACACTCTGTTACTTTAAACTTAAAGATGGCAAAGTTGGAATTCACCACAGCGGGTTTGCACTTTGTTCCGGGAATCACAAGCTGGGTGGGGTCAACAGGCATGGATGCGTATGTGGACCGGATAATGAAAACAAAATGGAGATCTACCGTGCACTCTGTGTGGAAAATTTGACGTTAATTGGAAAGCTAAACACTGTAAAAAAAAAAAGCCTGAAATAGTGCAAGTGCAACTTTTATTAGAAGAAAAAATAAAATCACCATCCATTGGATAGAAGCATGTATGCGAAGTTAGATTCACACAGCATCCCATGGCCTCGCAGTCAACGGGCAAAATTCCGGAATGGCCACAAAGCAGTTGTTCTTCGGGGGCCACGGTACAGTCTGAAATTAAATATTAAATCAGGGGTGTTCAAAATGTTTGGAGACATTTTTCCAAAATAGTCACAATACCAATTAAACCAAACTACCCCTAAATGGCAGATTGACTCCCACTAGGAGTATATCATGTATGAAGTGTCACTTTGCACTCACGTTGAGCCCTTGGTGGCGTTTGCAGGGGTGGCGGTGTGCGACACCTTGACGCGGGTGCCCTAGGTGGGTCGCCTGAGCGAGGCAATGGGCTCGGGGTGGAATCAGTGGCGCTCTTACATACCCTTGAGGAGGGCTCGACAGAGTCCTCCTGAGTTCTGCTTGTTGCCCAACTTCCCTTTCCCAGATCGGGTTCCTCAGGATCAGGTAAAGTCCCTTCGCCGTCATTGTTGTATTGACTGCTTTTCGCATCGGCATCATCCAACACCCCAGTCTCGGGTTTCAGTTCTACAGAAAGTGATGTTTCACCTTCCTGATCCCATCCCCAAACCAGGAGACCCCAGGTCATGACCACCAGCAGCCACAGGTGAGCCATATGGACCCCAAAAGAAAACAAATGTGACATGGCAGAACCAATGCAACTGCCACACCTTGGTCCAGGTACTTAACTGATCACCGCTGGTGGCTTGTGATTTGTCAAACCCCAGCCAATTAGGAGGCAGGTGTGCAATGTCAGCCATATTTGATTTGATCATAGGCTTAATTATGTTTATTTTGTGTGAACAAAAGTGACTCATACATTGTTTAAATACAAATTTGGTTGTGGCTTTATTGCATGTACAAGTGTACCCAAACACAAATTAACTTATTAGCCAGAACGCACTTGATTACTTGAGTCTCAGCCACAAAAAAATAAAATAAAAATAAATCACATTGTCTTTATGGTTCTCGTTGAGGAAAAAGTATAAATCACTTGTATGAATTGGCTTTATGTTTGGGCAAGAAGTTGAAATTTGGGGGCACGGGTCCAAGCAGCATTTCACTGGAAAACAAACAAAACATTTGAAAGAAAGCACAAATGAAAAAAGACTCCTGATGGAACAGGTTGTCCGCTCACCTGATCCTGATCCAGTCGCCGACGTTTTGACTGGCCATCAGGGACTCCAAGTGGTTCCTCCCCATGTAGTAGGGTGGCCTCTCGTTGATCTTCACCGGCACTCGCTCCAGCAGTCCCACTGGAATGTACCTAAAATACGTTTTAATGCGTTACAAAGTTCGCATGTGAAAGGTTGCTCCTGAAACAAGCGTCCCACCTGCACATAAAGGAAAGCCACTCAAGCATGAAGGTGCGTGTCTTTTCCACGCCGCGTGTGTCCGAGCCCCAGTGCTCCAGGCCATAGTTACTGAAGTCCCGGAGGATGTCCAAGCGCTCGGCCGACGAAATGTCCCAGTGACGGCTCTCCTTGATTTCCGTGAAGAGCCATGGCTTCACCAATGCACCCCTGGTATATGATCAGAATTATAATACATACATTTTCCACAGCATAATGGCCAGGTACTCTCTGCAGTTAAGTCCATAGTTTGATTTGGAACTAAAAGAAACACCAACCTTGCAATCATGATTCCAGAAACGCCTGTCTCTTTGGCTCTCATGGCATCCTCATAGGACAGAATATCGCCATTACCTAACGAGAAAAACATCAATGCATGTTTAAAAATGCAACAATTGTTTCAGATGGATCAATCTTTCCAATTCTACCAAAGAGTGGGATGGGGCTGGCCAGCTTGGAGCAGGCAGTGATGTAGTCCCAATCGGCCAGCTTGGTGTAGCGTTGCTCTCTGGAGCGGCCATGCAGCTAAAGTTCCACATGAAGAAAAAATTAAGCAGGCAATTTACTGCTTAAGCTCATTTTATTTAATTTTATTTCACCAGGTAAGGCGGCAATTGAAAATAACATTTCATTTGCGAAGTTGAGACGGCGGCAAACAGTCAAGAGGAAAAAAATCCAAGTACACAGACAACACACTGCAAAAACCAGTGAATGAAAACCTCGAATAATTATTTAACATAACTTTTATAGGCAAAATAATTTGGAGAAAAAATAATTACTGTGATCATAGACACTCCCCAATTCTTCATCTCTGGGATGAGTTTATGTGCGATGTTGTTCTTCTCGTGAACGCCGGTGCGGATCTTTACTGTTAAAGGGACATCCAGCACCTATAGTAGAAAAGAGAAAAAATTAAATAAACAAATATTTGTTTCCTCAAAAAATTGCACCTAATCATTTGAAAATGCACACTCACGTAGTTCATTCCCCGTACTATCTGTTCAAATTTGCGGGTGCGGGTCATCAAGCCGCAGCCCCCACCCTGAGGACCAAAAAACAAACATGAGTCAGGCTTGTGTGTTTTAAGAGACAACATAGCGGGGGAAAAAAAAGCTCACCTTTTTATACACGAGGTCAATGGGGCACCCCGAGTTGATGTCCACAAAGTCTACCTCTGTGTTGTTGTTGATGAGCTCGGCGCATCTCGTCATGGTGTCGGGGAAGCAGCCCTCCACCTAAAAAAAAAAAAAAAGTAAATAAATAAAAAGACTCAAGGAGCTAAAAAATTAACTATTTTACACGGCCATTTTGGTGTGTGGTGGCCTTTCCACTTGTTTTCGAACCTGAACTCCAAAGAGATCTTCACTCTCGTGCCTCTTGAGCAAGGCCCACTCGGACTGCTGACCCTGAAGCAGATTGGTGCACATGGCCATCTCGCCGCAGGTGATATCAGCTCCCAGACGCTTGCAGACGCGGCGGAACGGCAGGTTGCCGCACTGAGGAAAGAGGAGGAGGCCGACAATGAACGGCTGCGGCAATGGCGCGTGTGAAACGTCCGCTCTCGAGGCGCTTACGGTTGTTAACGGGGCAAGGTAGAGTTTGTCTCGGAAGTCCACCTTCAAAGACAAAACATTCATTCAGTCTTTTGTTTCTAAAAATAAAATACAGGGAGGGTGGAAAGCTACCTGCTTTTTCTCACACGCTCGTAACTTGATGACATCTACATCGGTCAACGCACCGACAGTTTTCACAGTGGACGACTTCTCAGAGCTCCCCTGAAAATAAAGAGATTCGGTGTAAATCGAACACTTGGGTGTGTTTCATCCTGACGTATTTAAGTCAGATCAAGTAGCTACTTTTTTTTTTACCAGTGTTTCTGAATCAGTGGATTCACATTTTGATTGGGTCGTCTGTTCTGCTGGTAAATCTGCAGCACCTGGTAAAAGACACCACATCATTTTGCAAACTTCCAAATAACTGTGAACACCAGTTTGAGAACCGCTGTAAATGACTTCCTACCATTGCCCTGCTGTTCTTTTTTATCCTTGTTGTTGTTAAGCGTCTTGAGGTACTCTGCCGACTTGTCGAAATCAACGGCATGCTTCCTCAGACGATTCTGCAGCTCTTTACTTAGGCTGTTCCTGACCGGCGTGCGGCCCTCGTAGATTTTCACCACGTCGGCGTTCTCGGCGCTCTTCAGTTCCGCCGTGGTGTGCGCCTTGGCGAAGCGACAGGAAAGGCCATACGCACACTTACCAAAAGTGTCGTACACGTGGCAGCGTTCACCGATGTCGGCGGGCTTGTTGGCCAAGTAGGTGGCAACGTCGTGGTAGAAATGGCACTTGTCGCCGTAAGGACATTGCTTGTTGCCCTGACAATGAGGAACGGGCATTGAGAACATCCAATCGCAACAGGTTAACTCTGGCTTCAGCTCACCTAATTAGGGCAAGCCGTGTAGAAAATAGAAATCTTGTTCAAATTCCTACCTGAATAACTGAGGCACACAGCCTCTTTTCATCGTACGTCGTGGGTTTCTTGTGCGGCCTTGACTTGTTCTGCCCCCTCAGTCGTTTGCCATCCACTTTGGCGCCTTTGTTTACATCCTCTGTGTCTAACTTCACCTTTTTTGTTTCAGGCTCCCCAGAGTGCTCCTCCGTCACTTTGTTCTCGCCTCCCTTCGGGCAATGGGAGTCAAGAAACTCATGGAATTTTTCTTTGCTGGTGATGAATCTGTAAATGCAGTTGGGGGGTCACAAGCGTGTTTCGGTGTTAAGATGGTTAGAAAAGGCAGTGGCCTGCACCGACATGCAACAACAAGGTGCAAAAGCATTACTTATTTTTAAAAAGGCTTTGGACAGTGCACAAAAACACTAGAGAATAGGTGCATCAGCAAGTAGCGAACCAAAAGAGTTTGGTAGTTGTTCATAGTTGAACGACTCACTCGGGTTTGAGGGCTGCTTCTCCCTTTACTGCTGCCTCTGTCACTTTTGCAACTGCCGTTTCCTCTGCAGGTTTTTCCATCACAGCTGCTTGTTTCTGTTTAAGTACAACATGCACGATTATCGTAGTAAGTCGTTTATAGTGAACATCTGCCGTGGCGCTTACTTACTAGTTTGCCGGTGTTGACAGCCTGTCGTCTGCTATTATGCTTGCGGCTAACGCCACGTTAATATCGCAGTTGAAACAGTCGACGACGAAGCATAAGCTATTTCTTAATGCCAGTGAACACTGTATGAAAGTCGTTTTTATTTACATGTGTTTACCGTCACAGTAAAGAAGCTAAACTACGCGTGAGTATGACTCAGTCCATCGCTTAAAGGGGTCCGGAAACGACATATGAAAACCATTAGTTCCGTCCCGGGGATGCAGTGCATCATCATCATCGTCCCGGGTGCTACAATCATCATAATATAGTAAGTACGAAGAAAGCAACGTTTTCCTCAGTCGTATTTTATAAGAGTAATGTACATTTGTTTTATTAAATTACTTATTTGCTTTTACAATTGCAGCAGAAGCCATATTAACACATGTTTTTAAGACACAGAAAGTAAAATGCAACTAATATTAATACTTAAGTTGCTCTCACTATATGAAATATATTTACCGTTTTCAGCAGCTGGGCACAGCCCCCATGCTGCAAATAGCTGCAGATTATTCATTCAAAGCAAAATATACTTTGAATGGAGAGCAACATTATATGAATATTAAAGGCTCCATTTACTCCTCCGCGAGTTTCTCTATCTTGGCTGAAAATCGCTTCTGACTCAAGTCCAGGACGCCGATGCCGTGTGCCTGGAAGTCATAGCCGACCCTGCGAAGCTTGTCAATTTTGGCTGTGACATTCTCCATGCTGTAGTCCAATATCTTGGGCTTCTTCAGTATCTGCTTAATTGTGATTCCTTCTTTTAGGAGGTAGTCCAATTTTGTGCTCAGTGTCATTTCCTTTGTATACAGAAGCGTTGGAAAGCTGACAATCATCTTTTTGACATCATCTTCACAAAGGCCCAGCACAAGCAGCCTCTGCTTAAGGCTGGTAATGTTATTTTTTAAGTACTCACTGGAGAGGTCCAGGATTCTTGCAGCCGGCCCTTGAAGCAGGGCCAGGAGGTCAGCGTTGCTTAATTTGAGAGCCGCTTGTAAGTTGTCGATGTTCGCCTTGACTCTTTTTGTGCTCCGGATGAGAATGTAAAGGTTTCTGGAAATGATCGCTTTGGCAAACTCCATGGAGCCAGTCCCGCCGAGCTCAGCACTGATGTCCTCCAAGAACTCCACCATCTGCTTGTTGAGCTCCAGCCTGTTTGAGAAGATGCGCGGTGCGGTGGTGAGCAGCCGATGAAGGTCCTTGTTGCTGAGTCCTAGTGAAGACAGGTAAGCTATGTTCTTCTTCAAGTTGCTGTTGTCACTGGAGCGAAAGAATGACTCGGGCGAGCGTTCAAGGATGCACACAATCTCCGTGTCGGTCTGGAAGATGTTCCTCCACAGCTGCCAGCGCTCCTCCAGATGATCCAGAGAACGGGTGATGGCACGTGGATAACGCGATATGATGCTGGCAACAATCTGGCGGCTGGCACCTTTGCTCTGCAGGAAGAGTGCCAGGCCCTGCTCATTTGTGAAGACCCTACGGAGAACGCCGGGCTGACGCTGGCGCGCCTTCTTCACATCTACCCCCAACTGATTCAAGTTCTCCAGCAGAGATTTGTTTTCAGGGTTCACAGATGCTTTGGTATCATTCTCCTTCGGTGCCACACTGTAAAACCTCGGCAGAGGGCAAGTTGTCACAGACCGCACTGTGATGCATTTAAAAGGTTGTTGGAAAGTGAATAATCTGTGGAGGCCAATAAATGCTTTGAGCGCAGTAGCCATTTTTTATCAGTGTGATTTCCTTACAACTACCATCATGGGACCTGAAAATAGCATAATCACACTTAACATCAAGACATTTAGACATACATAACATTATAATTGTTTAAGCTTATATTAACAACATTTAAACAACATTTTTAGGCAAAGTGGCACTACAATAAATTCTAATAAAAAAAAAAACAGCTTGAAGTGTGAATACTTGTCTGTAGAACAAGACAAATTTAAACGTCACTGTTATTCTAAAACGTTTAAAGAGGAAAAGACGAAAGACGAGCAGAAGACAATATATTAGTTTGTATATAGTTGTGTTATAACCTTTTACATTAGTTAAAATTGACATATCTGCTCATAAGACATTAGAATCGAAGTTACCTTTTCTTCTTCGTTGATTTTGTTTTAATCTTTTTCTTTTTCTTGTCTGGTTATTCACCCGCGATGTAGCTAACGCCACCTTGTGGTTTCTATTCATTATTTAGCACAAAAAGAATGAAAACGCATTGTACTTAATTAAAACGTTTTAAGAGGTTACATGCTTAGTTATCAGCTTCACTATAATACGTTTGATTGCATTACATATTTTGAATTAAAAAAACACACACAGTACAATGTTCATTGCTAATAGTTTCAACTAGTATGTTACTTAGTAGCAGTAACGTGTCCTAAGAGGCCATAGTGACATCACCAAATTGTTTCTACTGTTATATTGTTAGTTTTTCAAAGTTTAGCCACATGTTTAAATGATCTTTTCTTTATGCTGGCTTCAGACACACAGACTCACTGATCCTTTGGCTCTCAACACTGATGAGGGTCTCCACTTATGAATATTTTAACAGAAGCACAAGCTATTCATAATGCAAAACAGCTTTCACTCCTGCATGGTGTAAGATTCAAGTGAGGATGGGTAAAAAGGTAAAAAATATATATCTTAAGCAATGTAATGGTTGTCGTCATCAAATGCAATTACTGTGAATCTAAATTTCCTGCATTTGTCCACTTTTACTCTGCAGAAGTAGTGGCCAACTAATCAGTGAAGAGTGCATTCTCTATAACCCGTTTTGTCATGATTTTTCTCATTAATTCAGCTTTAAAGGTTTACAATGGTATCAGAAAATATACTCATTTCATTTTAGATGCATTCAAATCTTGATTCAACTGTCAAACTCTATATTCTGCTCATGTTTGGGGGCTGCTGACACAATACTCCGTCTTTGAATGAATTATTCAGACCAGGGCCTAAACTTTCAAATGCCCCGCAGTTCCCTCTGCTGCTGCTGCTGCTGCACAAAACCTATCTGCTCTCACAGGTGGCATCAAGTTAGACACGGCATGTCCAAAAGAAGATGGGTGGAATTCAAGATCTGTCAGACGATAAGTTGCTCCACTCCCATCAACCGACGACACACAGCGTCCTCATCGTCCTCATCTGCTGCTTCAGGTACGTTGAACAGAATGTTCTCGAGATGACTATAGCAAAACCTCTCGTAAGTGTTTGACTGGAGCAGGGGATTTGAACGTTTTCATAAAAAAACTCAACAAAAAGGCAGCTCCTCAAACTGGGACAGCTCTCTGACTGTTACCATAGAAACAGCAGCAGTCATTTTGGAGGGAGAACAATGAGTCTCTTCACTTCATAAATGAATTGGCATGGGAGAAAACCACAGACAATGAATATAAAATAATTTTATGTTTTATAATCATTTATTTTTCATGACATAATGCAAATAGGGTGTGAGCAGTACCCTTGATGGGAGACCATCTTGAGGAGATGTTTAATATTAGAATACCCAAGGTCAGGTCAAAATATGACTTATTTAAGAAAATTATTTTGAGAGAGTTAGAGTTAGGGTTATGATTAGGGAGACCCCCCCCCAAAAACAAAGTAGGTGGTGGGTTCAATCCTCAAGTCTAGTCTTCATGTCCTTCATGTCCAAGAGTCCTTGAGCAAGACACTAAACTTAATTTTGCTCCCAGTAGTCAACCCTTGAGAATGAAGATATGCATAACCCTACCACATTACCTACAGGTTCTGCTGGGAACCTAAACATTTGTTGTCATTTTTTGCCACCTGGAAGTACCCTGGCACATGTTAAAAACAAACAATATTTAATTCACAAATGTATCATCATTAACAACAATTCTGCGAGTCCCTGAAGGCAACACAAGTGGAATGCAGGGGGCGTGGCTACAGGCCACCTATCAGTCGTCATCTCGGTGGGGTGTCATGTTTACGTGGAAAATAATATGGCCGCCGACTGCCAACAAGGAGGCAACCCTTGAGAGAATGCGATCGGCGGCCAACTGGAAGCCGGCGCGGTCCCCACACACTACACCACCGGCGCAGATACACGACCTGTGAGTCCTTCTCCGATTTGTTTTAGCCACGGTGACCATGGAAGACGCGGAACGCCAAAAGAAACTCGAGACCGGCAAAGCAAAGGTATGAGTCCTCCCATGATGCCAAGCAGCAAGCATACCTCTCTTTAAGAAACGCTGATGAATGTAAACATTGCTGACAACTTTGTGTTTTTGCTAACTGCTCCTTGTTGTGATCCGTCAGCTGTTACGCCTCCCCCTTCGCAGCTGTCTGTAACGTGCGTCCCTGACAGGGGCTTTAGCCTAACCGTTGCTAGCTCGCTACATAGTGGAAGCCTTATGTCATCCTGCATGAGAAACTCATTTGTTTGCTTAAAACTGGTGATGGATTGCTTCAAGTGTGCATGATCGGCCAGTAAGTAGAGGTTTTCCGACGCCTCCTCTGTTGGGAGGTTGGCAGGCAGGTGGAACAGGATTTACAGGACACATATCCCCTCATGCCAGACTTGTGCTCCCTTTGCTGTGTTAGTTAGCACCCTTGCAAATTAGGTCACTAATATTACCCACTTAGTATAGATATAAAATGGTTGTGTTCTAGTCATTGGTATGCACATTCAATTCCAATCAATCAGTGTAACAAATATGGGCGCTACAGTGCCCTCCAAAAGTATTGTAACAGAAATTCCTTTGTTTTTGTTGTATACAGAAGGCATTATGATTCCCGATCAAAAGATGCATATGAAACAAAAATTCAAAAGTTCAGCTTTTATTTCATGGTATTTACTGTGTGTTTACAACAAAATGCTGCTTACAAATATTTGTGTAAATATGTCCAGACACTATATGTTGCTCCACCTACGTGGTTAGTGCGTGCCCAGATGGAGAAACTCCAACGCAAAATGCAGACTCCATGTGGCCGCCTCCACCCCTCATAACCTCAGCATCAGCTCTGCCAAATAGGACAGTCGGCTATGTTAAGCAGCTCATCCGAAGCCTAAAGTTTCCCCGACTGCACACTTGCGCCTTGTAGAGTCCATCAAACAATGTGTAGCTGTAACTCAAGCTAGCCGCATTAGCTTCATGTGGCACCAAATACATTATGAAGTTACCTGGAAATGAAGTAGTATCAAAGGCTGTTGCCAGAAAAAAGCTGGCATGGAGTGGATAGTCAACCAGGGAAATGCACGTGGGCTCAACGTTAAACACGTCTGCCAGCAGGCAATTGAAATTGACACGTCAGAGATTGTAAAGTGAGTGAGCATTTTCAGACGTCAGCAAGTTTCATGTCAGTTTAAGCTGATCATTGACATGGTTTGAAGTGTAATCCTTTAGTCGGGATTAGCACCTGCTGGCAGAGCAAAAGACATGCGTTGCTTGTTAAATGGATGCCCCGAACACGGACAATGACATGTTTCGATTGACGTTCCCCAAATCGTGCAGAAAAAGGGTGAATTGATTTGGTATTAATGGGATAAACCAAAAAAAACAAAAACACGTCTGTGACATCTGTGTTGCTTTTCACAGCTGGCCGAGTACCGTCAACGCAAAGCTCACGCGGATTCCCAGAGGAAGAAGAAGAAAAAGAAGCCTGAAGACGACTCGCAGGGAAGCACGGAGCCCGATCGCTCGACGGGCAGGGAGGACGACTCGGCCGCTGGCCGACATGGAGCACGGGAAGCAAATAACGAGGCATCACCCGCCGCAGAGCTGAGCTTCTCCAAGACGCTACGCAGTGGGGAGACTGTCGTACACAATCAAACGTACACGATTGAGGTATTTGATTCTTGTGTATTAAGTGGTTGCCCTATTGTTGCAAAACTGTTTGCATTTATGCTTTTCCACAGCCAATATCTTTGTTGGCAACATATCTTGTGCCGCTATTATGCGCTATCCCAGAACATGTACATTCGTTGTACATGTGTGACAATGACAATAAAGATCTATTCTATTCTATTCTAACCTCATGTTTTACGTTTGATGTCCACAAAATCAGCTGTTGCCATGGAAACAGACAGTCTTGTGCCTGACTGAGTCCTGCAGCCTTTCAGCACTTTTTAATCACAATTTAAGGCCAATTTAGTCGTGCATTTGTCTGCAATACCCCCCCTCCCCCCTTATTGTCTTGCGATGTTGGCTCATTTGCATCCAACTTTCTTAATATGTACAAATGTAAACGTCTTGTGTTGCAGCCCGAGAGCGAAGTTTCAACGACGGCAGAAGATTATTCCTCTGAGGTAAGTTCGTGTCTTTCAGATAAACTAAGACCTGATACTTTTTGGACCACTTAAATGAAACTGGATCTTTTTCCCACTTTCCCCACCGATGGATGTACTATCACCCTTTTTCCCCCCCATCAAAGAGACTTGCAAATGTCTGCAAATTTAAGCAGCTGTCATCCGAGTGATTCTCTCCTCTTTGGCTGACACTTTGTGAATTAGCAGGTCAACGGCTGCCGTGAGATGATGGCCAATCTAATGACGTCTTCCGCCGAGGATTTTATTTGGGTACGCTAATCTGATCAAGCGGCTCTGCTCACGGGCCCTGATGGCCGCAACCGCCGCCTGCCGCTGCTGACTGTCCATTCGCTTAACATATTAAGACCCTCCCCTCGCAACCCCACCCCATAGTATTGACTTTGTACTAACTCTGTACTAATGTCCGTATTCTTCTACATGGTTCTTTTGGTGATGTTGACACGCCTGAAGGTTGCAGTGACCCATGACGTGGCAGTTTTTTTTTTTTGCTTGGATAATGGAGGCGCTGATCAATACAGCTGATGCAGCAAAGTGAAAGCAGAGACGTGTGACAGAGTTCTTTAAGTAATGTGTCGAGGTGTCGGCTAGCCACACACCGAGCAGTCTTTAATGTCGGTGTGTCTTCTTTTCAAGCCTCCTGCTGCAGCGCTTGGGTTTTGACTAACGGGCCCTCCTCTGTCTCCTTCTCTCATATGTCTCGCAAAAAACTCCACATGCTCTAATAGCTCTTCCTTGTTCAGGAAGAGGGAGTGCGAGAGGTGATGAAGGCAGGCAGACTGGAGGATGTCGAGGAGGCGCTTGCAGCCAAGACGCGAGCAGTGGAGGAGCTGAGTCAGGAGCTTGAGGATATACGGGCTGCGTTTGGAACGGAAGGTGTACAGAAGGTAAATATCTAATCAACCGGAAACATGCTTTGGTTACAGGGATGAAAGTTTTCCAACTACTCCTTCATTTTCCTAAAGCCAATTAACCATAAGTACAATATGTACAATCATTGATGCCATCGTGCCCCCCCCCCAATAGCTGCAGGACTTTGAGGCCGCGTTGAAACAGAGGGACGGCATCATCACTCAACTCACCGCAAACCTCCAGCAAGCGCGTGAGGAGAAAGATGAGATCATGAAGGAGTTCCTGGCGCTGACGGAGCAGAGCCAAAAACTGCAGCTTCAGTTCCAGCAGGTGGGAGTTGTATTCTCCATGATTTTCTTCACCATTATCTTGATGATGACAGAGTTGTTTTTAACAGCTCCAGGCCGGCGAGACCCTGCGGAACACCAGCCATAGCAGCACGGCCGCGGACCTTCTTCAGGCCAGGCAGCAGCTGGCGCAATACCAGCTGCAACTGGAGGAGGCCAACGTCCAAGCGAGAAAGAACCAGGAGAAGAGCGATGGGCAGATGGACCTTATCAATCAGCTCCAGTTCCAAATCAGCGACATGGAGTTGGTGCGTTCCATGACGTGACTGTACATATTCGAAGTGATTTCGTTCTTTCCTCAAATGGTGGCCATTTTTAAAAAAACTTGGGGTATAAAAGAAGTTGCCGTCTGTTGAGGAATTACGGTGTCTGTAACGAGTGGCCGCTGTTGCTTTTGTATGTCTAACGCTTGACTCTTATTGTAGTCTGGGAGAAGATCAGAGGAGTCATTCACACAAAGGCTAAACGAGAAGGATGTGCTCATAGCCGAGAAAGAAAAGGTCATCGTGACTCAAGATCAGTCTCTTGCTGAACTGAGAGCAGCAGAAGAGACTCTCGCCACCACACTGAAGGAGAAAAATCTGCTGCTGTCTGAGCAGACGGCGTCTTTGAACCTCTTCCGAGAGGAAATTGCCATTTTGGGACAGTCGGCGAATGACATTCAGGCATCCGACGAGAAGGACCTGATCATAGCGGAGCAAGAGCGAGTCATTTCCGAGCGAGATTGTTCCCTCGGCCGGCTGGAGGAGGAGCTGGAGTCGTCACGGCAAAGCCTGCGCGGCCTCCAGCAGCGAGTGGCCGCGAAGGAAACTGAGCTAGAAAAATGCCAGGGCGACCTGCAGAACACCAAGCGTGCTTTAGAAAGCGGTAAAGGCGAAATGGAGAATTGTAAATCACACCTTGAGAAAGCGCGAGGTGACCTACAAAGCTGTCAAAGTGAGCTGGCCAACTCCCGGCAGAGGGAGAGAACGTCCTCGGATGAGATTAAGCAGCTCATGGCAACGGTGGAGGATCTGCAGAGGCGTTGTCACCGGGACAGCTTATCAGAGGGTGACGCCGTCCAAAGAATGCAGGAGGATAACGCCCGGAAGCTGGACCTTCTCAGGGCCGAACTGGACGAGATGTACGGTCAACAGATTGTCGCTATGAAGCAGGAGCTCAACCTGCAGAACGCGGCACGTATGGAGCAAGTCTTGGCGCAGCACCAAGCGGAGACGGAGCGACATAAAGCTGAAGTGGAGCGGCATCGTGCCGAGGTAGAACTTCTAAAAGAACAAAACTCCACCATGAAGAAAACACTTAGTGTTAAGATTCAGGAGCTTCAAGCAACGTTGGCAGAATCCACAAATGAATTCAACCGAGAAAAGGCCAACCTCCAGGCTGAGCTCACGAGCCTCCGCGGCAATCTCCGTTCAGCGAGGGAGAAAGCCGAGCTGGTGTCCAATAGTCTGGTCTCTCAGGAGAGCCAACAAGACGAGATGCGGCGCCTGTTGGAGACCGTCGGCGACCTACGTAGCCGCTTGGCCGCCGCTGGGGAGGCGGCGTTGGAGGCTGAGGCCCAGCACGAGTCGGAGACGACCAACTACAAGATCAAGCTGGAGATGCTGGAACGGGAGAAAGACGCCGTGCTGGGCCGCATGGCTGAGTCGCAGGAGGCCGAGCTGGAGAGGCTTCGAACCCACTTGCTGTTCAGTCACGAGGAGGAACTCACACTCCTTCGGCAGGAGCTCCGTCGAGAGAGCTTCCTCAACGCCGAGAACCTCCTTAATGAAGCTGCCATCAAACACCAAAGCTCTCTGGATGATCTCCACCTCACCTACGAACACCAGCTACATATGTTGCAAAATGAGAAAGCCGCCTTTTCCAACGAACGAGAAGAGCTCTTGCACCAAATCCTCGGCCTAAAGGAAGATCTCAAGATGGCCTTGCACAGCTCCAAAGCTGACGAGCTTGTGCGGCAGCTGCAAGAGCTCCAAGTGGAGCTTGAAGATCTGCGGAAGGGAGGAGAGCAGCGAGCCAAGCTGGAGAGCGAAATGCAAACGTTGCTGGAGAAGACGGAGGTTCTTCAACGGAAAGAGCAAAGCTGGGAGAGCAAATGCAAGGAGCAGCAGCTGGAAAATGACGCCAAGACGGCAGAAATGGAAACACTCGTCGCCCAGCTGAGGGAGGAGATCGAAAAGCAACGCAGCACGTTTTCCTTTGCCGAAAAGAATTTCGAAGTCAACTACCAGGAGCTGAAGGACGAGTATTCCTGCCTTATTGAAGCTAAGTCACGACTTGAGGAGAAGACACTGAAAGAAGCGCTCGAGTTCCAGGCCAAAATTGCTGCACTGGAGGGCGAAAATGTCAAAAGGTGTGCGGAGGCTGCGGGAGAAGACGTGGCCAAACTCACAGAGAAGCTCAACGTTACAGTGAACGAAAAAGAAACCCTCGCGGGTAGGCTTTCCCAAGTCACAGAGCAACTCGTGGTCTCAGAGAATAAAATCGGACAGTTGAAAAAAGAGCTGGAGGAGGTTCAAATGACAAAAGGAGATGACAAGAATGAGATTCGCTCCCTACGAGAAGAGGTCAAAGCTCTCCAGTCAGTACTGAAGGCTGCGGAAGCTGAGCCAGATAGCGCCCGGCAGGCCGTGGAGCTCCACAGGCTCTCCCGGCCCTCTCCGTCCCACGTCCAGCACTCGGGGGAGCGACCCGCCGAAGAACGTGCCCCGGCGCAGAAGCTCGCCTCGGGCTCCAACCGGCGCAAGAGGCGTCAGAGGTTGAAGCAGGAGCGCCGAGCGGGCGGCGGCGGAGGCCCCTCAGAGGCTGCCAGGCAGAGGGAGGAGGAGGAGGAAGAGGAGGACGAGGATGAGGAAGAAGCCAAAGCTACAAGTGCGGCAGAACGAGAGATGCAGACGGAGAGCCAGGTCGGCGGCGATGAGGCGGATGGCTGCCAGGGAGACGCCACTCGCAAACAGGTAGCGCTCGCTCGCGGCGGCATCAGCCTTTTTCCTCCCTCCCTCAGATTGACTTGTTTGCGTGATGATAAAAGGCCTTTCCAGAAATCATATTTTCCACTTACTCCCGCTACACCGCGCGAAAAAACACTCATCTAGCGATGGCACTCGAGCGCCGTCACGGCTCTCTCGTTGCTGAGCGAGAGAGACGCTGTTGCTGCGAGTTACACAACAGACTTTCTTTTTATGTTCGCGAGGCTCCATAAGTGCGACGCTTGCTACCGGCGGAAAAATGATCAAAAAGAGCATCCGCACCATTCATATAGGACGACTTATCGTAATAGTCAAATCTGAGATGCACTTGTCTTATGGAACACATTTAAAGACAGACAGATGCTAACCTGTTGCTTTTCAATATCAACCTTTTTTTTTTAGTGCATAACCGAGGTTGAGGAAAAAAAAAAAAAGTCTTTGCGTGTATGTTATACATGGCGGCAAAATGTATTCTGGCAACAAAAGCGCCATTGAAATGGTCAAACACCTCCAGCATCAAAGCCATGGCATAATTGCCCAAGCAGATGATGAATTAGAACTAATGCATAAATCACAGTGAGCGGAGCCCTTGCTTTATGTTTACCGCCCGATAATTGGCTTGTTCCTGAACTCTGTCGTTGAAGTGGGATTAGTCGCATGATTAGCGTCATTGATTTATCACCAGATATGAGCAAAACTGCATCATTGAATCACAGGCTGTTTGCAAACAGCAAAAACAAAAGGTGACTAATTCATGTCAATATTTGCTTTCCGCTGTTTTTATGAACTCTGATTTGAATACATTGTTGATGTTTTCAGGATGAGCGCAAGCTGCAGTTGGAAGCGCGGCGCATCAGCCTGACTCACATCCAGGCTGCTCAGCTGGAGCTGTTGAAAGAGGAGGCGGACAATCAGAAGCATGATGTTGACCAAGGTCAGCTAATGGTTTGGTTGCGTAACAGCAAGAGGCATTCTTTTACAGAAGAAGAAATATCTTGCCGACGTTCATTACAGAAACACTCATAATGGATGAAAATCGAAATGAAATTTTTTTTTTTTTTAAATAGTAACTCCCATCTCCGCATGCTTTATACCTCACTCAGATTCGGATGAGGTCCAAAGGCTGGAGGCGGTGGAGAAACATCGCCACCTAGAGGAGAATCACCGCTTGGAGATGGAGCGCCTCCAAGCTCAATACCAGAGGAGCCTCGCCGAGACGGAGGAGCGCTTCAATGCCGAGATTGCCACGCTACGGTGGCAACTACAGGAGTTGACAGGCTCGCAAGCTCAGGATAGGTGAGTTCGCAGCAAAAAAAAAAAAATTCGAGTCATCGTTCAGAGCCATTATTTAATTTGAAAATGTCCAGATCCACCTTCCTATCGTCATGGAAGCACTAATTCACATCTAACATTACACTTTTTTTTTTTCTTTCTAGTGGGCCACAGTCCAGCCAAGAGCGTGTCGCGGAGCACCAAGAGGAGCTGAAGGTTTGACTTCCTATCAGCCTTGTCACATCATTTATATTTGACTCCGGAGCTGATTGCGCTTGGAGAGCCTGACAGTCTGAGTGGACGCGAGGGGAAGCGCTAGCAGCCTTTAGGGCTAAACGTGTCCTAAATATCCCCTGCCCCTACATTACCACCCTCCCTTTTTGCTCCAGACTCAGCAGGATGAATTGTCCTATATCGAATGATTAAAAGGCTGGCAAGTTACATCACCCGCCTCTATTGCCAATGGAGCGCGAGAAAGTCGTCCTCTCAGTTTGTCGCTCTCTTGCCGTCCTCATAACTTTGAGAGTTCCCGACCGACGTTAGGAATTCATCACAAGACCGGGGAACAACAAAGTGTATTGATCCCAGAGCAGAAGGGCGGGTTTGTTATTTTCTACATTACGACACGCTTCATACTTTGTTCTCACTTCTTCAGGACCTCACCGAGGAGCAACTGTCCCGGTGGGCGTTGGACTCCCGCTCGGGCTTGAGCGTCAAGCTGCAGGCGCTCAGGAGGGCGCTGTACAACGAGTACGTCCAAGAAGTGGCAGCGCTGGAGAAGCAGCACCGCACCGAGCTGACTAGCTTGCGGCAACAACTGGAGAGCGAGAGGAAAGGAGAGCGACTGGATATTGACGACGGGGCCTTGGTCTGCTCTGAGACCGTCGGTGTTGCTGGGCAGGGCGAGCGGCAAGGGAAGCTGAGTGTGGAGGAGGAAGTCGCCAAGGTAGCCAGAGGCTGCGCCACACCGTATTTGTTTGCGGCGAATAAGAGGATCTCTGACATGAATGCGTCGTCTTCAGGCCATCGTCCAGATGTCGGTGGAGTGTGCGCAGCAGACGGAAATGGCCCGGATCAATAAACTCACCTGTCAGGCCAGCACCGGCATGCAGACCCAGTCGAACGGCGAGGAGAGCGCGGAGAAGAACGCGGCTGTGTCGATGGGCGCGTGGCTGGAAGAAGAGAGGGAACGTCTGGAGAAGGAGCTGCGCGACAGGAACACTGAGATCCGGAAGCTTCGGGAGAAGTTGCAGCGAGCTGAATTGGGAGCCGAGGTGAAGGTGAGTGTTGCTTGCCTGTTACACACTGTTACCTAAAACTGCATTTGCCTGAAAAACTCACTTATTGGCAGTTTTTGTGTTTAGAGCAGTTTGACACACACTTCTGCATCCACACATTTAATCCAATTACCTTCACTTATGTAGGATACTTATTGTATTTTATTATAAATAATCAAAGATACAGAGCCACCACAACTTGGCTTTTGGTGGCGGACCCAAAAAGCCAGAATCTAAAATCCCTTGAGGTGGTTTTGACATCAGCATTACTATTTACTCTCCAGCTGGTGGTGCTGCTGTGATGTTTTATTTCACCCGCAGCTGCATCCCGGCTGCACCTGTTGCCATGGCAGCACAATGAAACTAGTGTCTCTTTGTACTCCAAAGAGAGTCCAAGTTCGTCTGTGTCATCAGGCTCGTTTTTTTTTTTTTTTTTTTTAGTTTGCGTCACCGACAGTACAACTCTTGGGGCTCAGCGATGACGGGACTGCTTTCTCTTTTCTCCTTTTTTCCCATGCAGCCGCTACAGACGAAAGAAGATTGGGCAGAAAAAGTTGAGGAAGAGGAAGATGAAGTTGACTCCATCGACAAGGACAACGAAAGGTGATGATTAAGTTTGACTTCGCCGGCGCAGTGGCAATTAAAAGCTACTTTTATCGAGAACAAAATGCGGCGTCACCGAGAATTTTTTTATTTCCAAGAGAATCCAGCACATACGCTTTGCTTTCAGAGTGCGCCAGGCTAACGAGAGGCTCAGTCGCGTGTTGGCCGACGTGCTGAAGACCACGGCGGCGGCAGAAGAAACAATGGGCCTCCACATGCAAAGTCTGCAGGCGGACGCTTCAGCAGCGTCATCCACACCGCACGTCACAGGCATGTAAACAGCTACTACACTGACTCAAACTGCATTTCTTTTTGCCAGCACGTGCCAAAAGGTCACTCACGATAACACCACCTTGCACAATAATGTGAACTAATCCATATCTCTTCTCACACTAGGTCAATCTGCCAAGTCTGGCGACAGCCTCCAACTGGGGGAGGACGAGGAGCACCTGATGGGCATCGGCGCTCGCCTCCAGACGGCCTTGGAGAAGATGCTGATGGTTATCACTGACACCACCAACCAGGTACTAAAAGGCTGTGTATTTTTTAGAGGTTTTATACCCACAAGTGAGGTTATTAGTTTTCTCAGTCTGGAGGTGACTGCAGAATGGGACCTTTCAACTAAGTTGTCTGGAAAACGCCCCCCGCTCCCATTCCCAGCGGTCGCCCTTAGAAACGAGCTGTATTTACATGGTGCTTTTGTCCCAGCCTATCATGAAAGACCCCCCGCCCCCATGCCGTGCGCCCGCTGCGTGTAGCGTCGGCCCCTCTGACTGGATTTTAACTAGGCCATTGAGCTTGTTACTGTAAGCGAGTGCACGGCGCATCCCCGTGGCTGAAATTCATGCGTTACTCACGCTTGAATGCCATTTGTCTTGGCGATCTAAAAATAGCTTGTAGCGATCCAAGTTCAAGCCAGGCGTCACTGTTGTTCAGCATCTTTCTGCTTTCTTTTGAATATATATATATATTTTTTTTAAAGTCAAATTTGCAACATTTGCATATGTTCTGACACCTAGCCTAATGGAAATCATCAGAAGGACTGGCCATAGAGTAAAAAAAAGAAAAAGCCACAGTCAGCTTGCTCATGCACAAGAATGCATGCAAAAAAAATAAAGTCCATGGTCACATCCTACTTGTAACTTCCCTTCCCCAAATGTAAATAGAGGTGAGAACAACTGGCAGTATATAAGGCAAAGCGTCTGTTTTTATTAATGATTTTCCTGGCAAGGGGAAAGTGTTTTAAGTATGACAGCATGTCACCGAGTTAGGTGACGTGTTGGAACTTCTTAATGATTCTGCGTGCGAGTGAATCCGGTTTGACGACTTCGTTGCTGGGAGGGTGTGTGTGCGTGTGTGTGTTTGTTGTCTCGGGCTTATTATTTGTGCGCAGTGTCGTGCGATAGGGAGTGGTGTCAATGTGTGTGTGGGTGTGTGTGTGTGTGTGTGGGAGAGATCCATTTGCTACTCTACCTGGTTTACCCGGTGGTGTTGGGAAAAGAAGCCACACCTCCCGTGCCCTCATTCCCTCCCTCCCTCCCTCCCTTCCTCCCTCCTTGGTTTCACTGAGCACAATTCTTCAGCCCGGGGATCAGTGCGGTGAATGAACCACAATGGGGGAAAAACAGCCATGGAAGTTTTGGAATTGAGTTTCTTTGCGTGGAATACAGGAAGGAAACCTCGCTTGATAAGCGCTCCAGCCCCGGTGAGTTGAGAGCGGCGGGAATGACGGGCAAAGTCTGCAAGGACCTCTGTCATGTCACGTCACCCTCGCCTGTACTGAGCAATTAAAAGCCCTGGGGAAAAGCGTGTTGTTGCTACGGCGATATAGCTTTGTTTGGGAGAGGGGGATGCGATCTGTGCTTCTGCACTGAAAAAAGAAGGTCAGCAGGATCACGATCAAGAGGACCCGGAGCGCCGAGTACTCGTTACCTCCCGGCGGCCGCCGCGTTCAGGAATGCCGCTCAAGTTGATGGAATCGGGATGACGAGCCCCCGTTTGGACTTTTCCCCTTCGCCGCTCGGTGCGGTCGGACCTGTTTACCTGCTCAACCGATCCACCGACGCGTTAACCGTTGCCATGGCGAGCCTTCTCCGCTGATCCAAGAAACGGCATCAACGGCAGGCATGGATTCCCACCGCTCCTTCTGGAATTCCAGGATGCAGAACACCGCGTGGGTTGAAGGGGAGGACCAGGACGTGTACGAGGTGGAATCTCGGATCCCCCTCCCGCGGCCTTTCCCCGTCTACAGCACCTTGACGGAGAAGAACGCCGTCATAGTGCAGACGCAAATCTCGCACGTCAATCATCGCACAAGTGGTCACCTGCTTAAAGTTATCTCCAGAATCTCTCTGCCCACACCTCCCTTTACAGTAAGTTTACACCTCATGCATCGCATGAGAAGCGCAGATGAATATTTCACCACCCGCAGCTTCATTTCTGCACGGGATGAATTAAATATCAACGGAGAACAGTGGCGGGTTTCAGAAAAGCAAAATATTTCATCCTCATGGCCTTATTAAGAGGTTTTTTTCCCCCCTGCTGTCGGCTGGAATAATCATTCGTGGTTCTGTTTTTGTTGGGCACGTTTTTAAAATGGGCGAGGCTGCCTTTTACTTTTTTACTCCAGTACAGTTCAGTCTGTGTTTTTTTTATTTTTATCTTCAGTCCAGGAATTCAATCTGTATAAGCCTTCTGCTTTTTTTTTTTTTTTGCCACAGTCATAATTTTTTTTACATCTCTGACTAGCAGGATTGTGTGACTTCCACGTGACAGTGTCACCACTTCCTGCTTTGCATAATGTCGCTGAAAGACCTTTGAACTCCAGAGATAGGCAAATGCTTTGGCGAGTCATCGTGGAATGGCAACGAAGCGCAACTTGCTTAACGTCACAATTCTCGTGTCCTAGCTATGAAGTGGAGAAAATATAATCCTACTGTTTGTGTCATCTGCTGCGGAACACTGACTGATCACCATGTAAACACAAGGATTTTCCATTTGAAATATTCAACAGGTTAACATGAGTTAATTAATGATTTAACAAGGAAATGTTAAACACACCCCACACCACAGGTCATAGAAGAATCAGGCCTTTGCTGACTTGGAGATGAAAAATGCCCAACACTCTCAGGGTGGTACAATAATAATTTTTGTTGTGGTCACCTCTCAGCTCGAACATGCCCACATCACCCAGACGGAGCTGTTGCGCGAGTCCTTCCGCCACAACCAGGAGATCAGCGAGCTCCTGCAGAAGCAGGAGGAGCTGCAGGAGCGCCTCGCCGAGGAGGCCCGGGCACGGGAGCAACTGGCCCTCGAGCTTCACCGGGCCGAGGGTGAGCATCTGAGCTTTTATTTTTTACAGTTGTTAGGGTGGGTGAATGGGGTGTCACTTAGCTCGATTACCGGGGCCATCCATGTCAGAGACAGCCGGTACTGCACAACACCAATGGTTCCCTTGGCTTGCGCACGCACACCAAACAACACCAGCGCTAACATTGAGCTCAACTTTATCAAGTACGGAGCAGCATTTGGCAAGCTTTTGGAAACACACAGTGATGGTGAGACTTCGATGCTTTTATTTTTTCTGTTTTTGAACGATCATGTTATTCAGTTGCAGAAATCCGATATTTGCTGCTATCAAACTTATTGGATAAGTGACACTGTGTTAAATACTTGGATTGCACCTGCGCTGTGTTCCAATGTTCTCACAATGTCTCGACATGATTGGGGAAAAAAAAAAGCCACGACATGTGAGTGGTGTATCCCGGAGAAGAACCCTCCTTAGGCAAACTCATCCCAATGTCCTGCTCAGGTGGCTGAAAAACGACAACACGAGGGATATTTACCCTGCAACACCGCTCAATCCACACAAGCCGCCATTTTTGAGCTACTAAATGCACTTTCGTGAGATCGAGTTGTTATTCTTGGAGAAAAGCACTCGCTCGTCTGTGTCGGCAACCCTCGAATGGCATCCCAGAGCGAAATGCTTACTGACCTGTGGCCTAGCTGCGACGTTATGAAGCATTTCATTGTATTTGCAACTCAGTCCTGTTTCACACGTCGAGCAAAATGGGTCAGGCGTGCTCATGTCAATTATGCAGCGGGAATGCGTTTGTGCTTGCTGGTAACCTTGAGGTTTGTTTGCGTTATTTTTTTCTTTCTTTCTTTGCATCGACTCGCTCGCATTTACCTAACCTGGTCTCACGCAGGTCTGATTGACGGCTACACGGGCGAGCGGGCTGCCCTGGAGGAGCAGCTACGTCAGAAGGAGGAGCTCCACCTGAGCTTGGAGCAGGAGCTGCAGGTAGGTAGATAGATACTGATGCCAAGTTTTAAATGACGCTGCATCAGTGAAGTTGAACTCCTTTAACCCGCTGTAACTTAAATGAGATTACGTCGCGTGTGAGGGGTAACCCTTTTTTTTTTTTAATGCAGGTTACTGGCAGTCGACTGCAAGAGCTAGAGCAGGAGAGGCTTCAAATGCAGGAGGAGCGTGAGCTGGTTTCCCGGCAACAAGACGCCATGCGAGAAACCGCCAGCACCCGTGAGCTTTGTACGTATCCCAGAAGACCTTTCACCAAAAAGTAGTATGTGTGTCCTGAAAAACACGGAGTGTCAATTTCTTAAAATCTTAACATTGCTTGAATTGCTCGGCATTGAATTTTTGCACCTCTTGTTATGAAAAAGGTGTCCCATGAGAATATTTAGTCTTTTGAAAGGTGAGTATCCTCCACATTTTAGAACATGGGGCAATTGAAGAAAACCGCTTCCTTTCACGCTATGTGCTTCGTCATCCCGTGAGAACTACTTAACACCCGAATGATGAACCACAAAACCAAAAACTGCCGCATACCTGTTTTTCTGCCGTCTTTTTCTTCTGAGATGTTCCTGTCGGCGACACAAAAGCAAAGCATGTTCAACTCGTGTGCTTTCTTATCCTCCTGTAGGCCTAGTTGAAGCTGCAATGGTTGCAGCACCTGAAGCAGGTGTGTCCACTTTGAGCATGGCTCAGCTCCTCTCCCTCTATAATTGTCTAACCCATGAGATCCGTAACCCTAAGCCAACTTACGTATCTGACTTACTCAAAGCTCGTGCTTGCTTTTGGGCTTACGATCACAATCACTAACCTTTTGCTTCGCTTTTTTTTTTTTGCTTTTCACTAAACTTGCCCAGCATCTTGGGTTGAGTAATAGAGCATGATGGAATGAAAGTAACGCCGGTCTCCTAATCATCAGTATTTTATTATTTTTTTTTAAATGATTATTATCTGCACCAGTAAGATGATTGCAATTTCCCCTCCTCCCCTCCTGTCGATGCTTCCTGGGCATGGATATTGTAATGTTATGGTCTGTCACTCACACACTTGTCCTACCTTGTCACTGCTAATCCCGCGGCGGGTGGGCTTTTGATCCTCGGTGAACTAATGAGGAAGAAACCATCCTCATGGTAGCGGAAGGAGAATCGTCTTGGTGGTGGTGGCGACGGGTCATTTTGGATCAGTGAATGGGATGTTTGTCTGAGGATAAGCCAACATCTGGATTAGGCCTACACGTATCAAATATCCACTGTGAAGGTTTAAGTAACAGTGCAAATTTAAATGGATTCTTCAGTCGCCTCAGCATCCTTTTCATCGCCAAAATATCATCAATTAAAATGAATGTCCATGCACTGACACCTGCGTGCCCGTTCAGATCTCCTGGAGGAGACGGAAAAGCTGATGAAGGAGAAGGTGGAGGTGCAGCGCCAGGCGGAGAAGGAGAGCGCCGACCTGATGAAGCAGGTGAAGACCCTGGAGGCCGAGCTGGAGGAGCAGGTCAACCGGGTGATTGAGCTGGAGCACGGCCGGAACACCGAGACCAGAGACCTCCAGCAGCAGATCCAGGCACTGGAGAAGCAGCTGGACAAGAACCGGCGCTTCCTTGATGTCAGCTTGGTCTCATTTTTTTATATCACAAAAACTATATTCCCTGTAAGTATGAAGACTGTTTTATGAAAGAAGCTTCTTCTCGCTTTCTTGTTTCTAGGAGCAAGCAGTGGACCGGGAACACGAGCGTGACGTCTTCCAGAATGAGATCCAGCTTCTGGAGCAGCAGCTGAAGAACCAGCAGAGGTCTCCCGGCGGCTCGGAGCAAAGAAGCCAACAGGTAACGAAAGAAGGGAAGGGCGGTGCTTTTGCCATATACGACACGGCGCCACGCCACAATAGATTTACCCTAGCTTGTAATCCTCCACACTTCTCTGCTGTAACGATAGTAAGACTTCTTTGTTTTCAACTTGCATGGAAGGGTTGAATCATCTTCTCTAACATTATTTGTGCTTCCAACTCACAGGGAATGACCCCGGTGGTGATGTCTTACAAATTTGTTAATTTTTTTTAAATACCTGAAATAGTTTCCATAGCTTCCTTTGCTTCCTCCTCATTGCGTCACCTCTCGCTCGCTCTCTCTCTTTTTTTGTGTTTGCCTTGGTGCTCTGTGCTCCTTGACGCTCCTCCCACCTCCTCTCTCCCTGGTCTTTGCAGGTGGATGGAGTGTTCTTAAAGGTACTGCTTCTAGTCGCTAAATGTGTCCCTCCTCCTCCCCCCCAACACCCTGAAGACCGTTTAGTGCAGGGGTGGGGAAACAATGGCTCGGACTGTTCATTAAATCAGACCATCGAGCATTTTTCTTTACATAATGGAGAGTTGTAATTGTTGCATTAATGTAGCCCAAAAAAATTCAAATTTATGTTAATTCATTTATTTGTATTCTTTGGTGTCTAGTCAATAAAATAGAATAAAAAAAGAACACCATATGCCCCACAAGCACAAAAGTTTGTCCACCCTTGCTCAAGTGCATTGAAAATTCCCAGCCCCTCCCTTTGCTTTGTGCATTTTTAGGGTGTCTTCCCCTCCTTGCTCTTCTTCCTTCTCCTCCTCCAGGTGGATCCCCTGTTTAATGATTCTGTGTGGTTTGTAAACCTTGGATGAAAGCTCTCTCTCCTTCACCCTGCACTTCTTTTCTCCCACCCACCCACCCCTCCATCCATCCACCCAACCCTCCCTCCTTCCTTTCTCAGGTGGATCAGCTGACCTCCAAGCTAGCTGTGTATGTGCCGGCTACACCGTGTAGCAATTGGCATCCTTAAGCGAGTCTTTTCAACGGCTCTTCCTTGCTTTTTTTTTTTCTTCTTCCTTTTTTGCACTAATCAGGTGGAGCAGCTGACCTCCCAGTTAAAGGAGAAGGCGGACTGGTGCAGCGAGCTGCTGCTGGGCTCGGAGCAGCTGCATCGCGAGCTGGCCGAGCGCGACCAGGAGATTGACAAGCTGGAGAGCCGCGTCCGCGAGCTGGAGCAGGCCCTGCTGGCCAGCGCAGAGTCCCTGGAGAAGGTTAGGAACACGGGAGGGTGGGGGTGTGTGAGCGCGCCGCATTGTATGGTGAGGGAGCATGGCGATGGGGGCTGACTTTAAGAGGATGTCTCAGGGGTGGGAGGGGCTGAACAGAAGCGAGAACAATGTGTGGGCTGTTCCAATACAGACAATGTTTGTAAATGAACCACGACTGAATGCAGTGCGTGCTCTTCCCACATTCCAAGACTTTTTCTTGACCCTAATATCAATTCAAATATTTTGTTTCATTTTGTGTCAAAGGACGAACAAAAGACGCATCATGCATCCGTCACTGAGGCAAAGGACTCCACGCTGGAGGTTCAGTTGCAGACCGAAAGAGAAGCATTGGAGCGGAAAGAGAAGGAGGTCGTGTGCCTTTCTGTCGCTCTCTTTCGGGATCATATCACTGTTTGTAATCCTAAAGTTGGCCATCATCTCCTTCAGATCTGTCACCTGGAGGAACAGCTGGAGCAATTCCGGGAGGAGCTGGAGAACAAGAACGAGGAGATGCAGCAGCTCCACATGCAACTGGAGATTCAGCGCAAGGAGATCAGCAGCCAGCAACAGTTCCTAGAAACCAGGGAGAGCATGCTCCAGGTAACCTGCCAACAGATGTCTTTGCTTTGGAATGCACCATTAAAAATAATTTTAGGACAATGGCATCTTCCAGTAGACTCTGGGGTGGTCGCTTCACAGTGTTGTGCGCTTTTCAAAACTATGGTCACAATCTGTGACAGACAGAACATTTAAACAGGTCCAGATTTAAAAGTCGGGAAACACTGAAATAGAAAATAGGCTAGAACAAAATGGAAAACTGACCAGTTCCCATGTCTGCCAGATGACTTCAACTTCAATCTCAAGCATTTAGTCATCAGACTGACTCTGGACTCTCTTATATTTGCCGTGGCATGTTCATTTCCATCACATTATAATTTCTTGACTCTTGAAGGTGATGGAGGAGAAGGACAGGGCAATAGCACTTCTTAATGAACAGAACACTAAGCTCCAACACATGGAGAAAACGTCTGGCAACAAGGTAACAAGCCATGTCTATGCACGCACAAAACGGAATGCGCCAGCCTGTTCGGTGTGTGCATAGCTTCATGGTCGTGTGTGGTGTTTCTCATTTTTTGGTGGCATCCATTTTGTGGTCTTGTGTTTGTCTTGGTAAGTAAATCCATGTGCTCGTTGTGTGGTGACTCATTCAAACTCTTGAGTTTCCGTGTGAAATGAACGCTTCACCAAGGGGTCGGTTTGAAGACCACATTTCATTCTTTAACAAATGATGTGAAGATGAGGTCAAATTCAAATAGGTAGGTAAAATAGTTTCTTTTAAGACAGTTTTAGTCATGTAAATCCTCCAAGTGCTTGGGATATACTGAGCCCACCCCTGGTGTAATCTAAAATGAGTTCAAAAAATATCTTTGTAAAGCGGAGACTCAAATGTTTCTTCCAAAAGAGGTGAAGCAGATGGAAACATTTGGTGTGCTCATATGTTTTGGGTCACCTTTTCAGGGAATTGATAAGCGGGATGCGCTGATCAATGACCTGGAGTCGCAGGTGGAGTGCCTGCGCAGCGAGCAGGAACGTCTCAAGCGCAAGAGCGAGGAGGAGCTGGAGCAGCTAAACGCAGTCATCGACAAACTCCAGCAGGAGCTGGTCCACATGGAGCGCAAAGAGGATGACGAGGCCCACGCGGGTAAGGAGTACGATTACGACGAGCTGAAGCAGAAGATGGACCTCGTCTCCGGAGAGTTCCGTGACCTCAAAGCGGAGCACGGCGAGCTGTTGGAGACGCACCGGCGCTTGAAGGAGAGCACTGAGAAATCGGAGGACCTCACGGAGACCCTGAGGCAGAAAACCGCCAACCTCGTGGTAGCGCAGGCCCAAGTGCGAGCTCTGGAGAAGAGCGCCACATCCAGCGTGGACGAGCTCCGTCTCCGTGTCCACGAGCTGGAGGACACAGCCGGCAAGAAAGATGCCGAGCTGAGCAGCTGTCGAAAGTACGCCGAAGAGCTTCAGGGGAAAGTGTCCTCCCTGGAGGAGCATTTAAGGGAGAAGATTGCCGCGGCGTTAGTCAGCCAAGCCACCCTGGACGCTCTTCAGCAGCAGCAGGCTTCCAAAGACCGTCAGGGCGACAAGGTGGGCCACCTGCACCAGAAGCTTGAGGAGCTTGAGGCCAGTTTAAGTGGCATCCAGAAGAACCACGAGCTTCGGGAGCAGCTGCTCTCCAGATCGAAGGAGGCTGAGTACGAGAAGAGGCTGGCGGCGCTCCTGGATCTCCTGAGACAGATGACGGGCGGAAAGCATCCTAGAACGTCTGCAGCTGTGGAGGTAAAAAGGTTTAGATAAGCTATCGTGCACACGTTGGCCTCGGACAGTTTAATTTGAAATATTAAAACGTGTTTGTAAAATGACATGTTAAGAACCGAGACCTAAATCCATGACAACCCCTCTGTCTCTTTGTAGCAGGCCTCAGCTGGTAACCAAGCGCTCTCGTCGGAACTTCAACAGGCCGGAGATGAAGCCTCGGCTGCCAAAAAACAGCTGGACCACCATATGGAGCTATGCCAGCAGCTCCAGGAGGAACTCAAAGTAACCAATCAGTTCTCCTTTTTTAGTCCAAACCTTCTCTAAAGGGAACATTTAGTAACAGTTTTCTCTCTTAGGACAAAACGGAAACAATCGAAAAACTTAAGGAGCAGCTTGAGGGGGTACACTTCATCTAAATTGTCATGTTTTTACCCCATGAAAGTAGCAGCTCACTAATTATCCGCCCCCAGGTATCTTCTGGAGGAGACAAGGAGACGCAGGCACTGCGAGAAGAGCTGACGAGGACCCAGAAGGAGGCAGCGCTCGCCAAAGAGGAGCTGAACAGCTGCAAGGAGAAGCTGGAGAAGCTGCAGGAGCTTCTGCAGGTATTGATACAGCAGTAGATGACAAAAACTATTCAAGTATGACATGTAAATGTATTTTTTTTATTTTTTTCTCCTCCACAGGAGCGGGAACTGACCATCGCTCAACTTAAAGAAGACCTTTTACAAGTAAGTACCAAGTTGATCATCAACTTCATTGGGAGAGAAATTTAAACGATTTTTTTTTTTTTAATGAATGACCTATTGCTACTAGATATTCAGATTTGTATTTTCTGTGCAGGTGAAAGCCGAAGAGGACAAAGCAGACAGGACAAACCTTCTCATGGAGCTCCAAGAGGTCCGAAGACATGCCGACTCCACCAAAGACGAACTCGACAGCTACAAATCTCACAATGAGAAACTCCAGGAGGACATTCAAGTGCGTGAGGTCTCTATTTCTAAACTCAAGGAGGAGCTCCAGGAGTTGCAAAAAAACATGGATGCCGCCAAAGAAGAAGTTTGCAGCTACAAATCCAACAATGAGAAACTCCAAGGGGATGTCCAGCTCCGTGAGGGCTCCATTTTGAAGCTGAAAGAGGAGCTCCAGGATCCCCTGAAGAACGTGGACACCACCAAAGAAATAGATAGTTACAAATCCCTCAATGAGAAGCTCCAGGATGACGCTCAAGTGCGTGAAGAGTCTATTAGTCGACTAGAAGAAGAGCTCCAAGAGTTCCAAAAGAACATTGATACCACCAAAGAAGAACTCAACAGTTACAAATCCCACAATGAGAAGCTCCAGGAGGAGATCCAGCTCCGTGAGGTCACCATTTCAAAGCTCAAAGAGGAACTCCAGGATGTCCAGAAGAATGTGGACTCCACCAACAAAGACGTGAGCAGCTACAAATCCAACAATGAGAAGCTTCAGGAGGACATTAAGGAGTGCGAAGTCTCCATTTCAAATCTCAAAGAACAACTCGAGGAGGTTCAAAAGAATTTGGACTCCACCAAAGAAGAACTGAACAGTTACAAATCCCACAATGAGAAGCTTAGGGAGGACGTTCAAGTGCGTGAGGTCTCTATTTCTAAACTAGAAGTGGAGCTCCAAGAGGTCCAAAAGAACATGGACTCCACTCAAGAGCTGACAAGTTACAAATCCCACAATGAAAAGCTTCAGGAAGACATTCAAGTGCGTGAGGTCTCCATTTTTAAACTCAATGAAGACCTCCAGGAGGTCCAAAAGAACTTGGATTCCACCAAAGAAGAACTCAACAGTTACAAATCCCACAATGACAAGCTACAAGAAGACATTCAGCTGCGGGACGTCAACATTTTAAAGCTGAAAGAGGAACTCCAAGAGGTCCAAATGAACGCGGACTCTACACACGAACTGAGAAACTCCAAATCCCACAATGAGGAGATCCAGCTCCGCGAGGTCTACATTTTGCAGCTGAAAGAGGAGCTCCAGGAGGTGAAGAAGATTGCCGACACCACCAAAGAAGATCTGAGTTGTTCCAAATCCCTCAATGAGAAGCTCCAGGAGGAAATCAAGCTCCACGAGGTCTCCATTTCCAAGTTGAAAAATGAACTCCGGGACACTAAAGCGGCCCTAACAAAGGCTGCTTCGACCTCTCCTTCCCCTGCTGCGTCCCCTCAGCCTTTCTCCTCCACTTCTTCCACCTCCCAGCCCAAGAAGAAAGCGAGCAGCAAGCAGCCCCTCACCAGGGGGAGCAAAGACAAGGCGTCTCTTTCCAGGAAAAGCTCCGCGCCCTCCAGAAGTCCCGAGCCGTCGGCGGCGGACGCTTCCACGCAGACGGCCGCCAACGAGGAGCTGGAGGAGGTGATGGGAGAGTTCCGGGAGAAGGTGGTCCAAATGCAGGAGCTGCACGCGGCCGAAATCCTGGACATGGAGGCGCGGCACATCTCGGAAAGCGACGCGCTGCGACGCGATGCGCACAGCCTGGAGGACGAGTGCAAGGCGCTCAAGACCGTCATCGACAAGCTGCGCGTTGCCGAGGTGAGCCGTCAAATACATTTTCGTCATTGAAATGTTTTTTTTTAGAAATACTGATGAAATTCTGTTTTTAGGTCCCCTCATCGAGACAAGATGTGCTGCTGTCACAATTCAAAGATGGCTACACAAGTGGTAAGGTCAAGACTGATGCAGCAATGATTCGAGGCGTGCATCTTTCCAGTAAAATACAATTTCACACATATCTTATTTGTCCTTTTGTTCCTCGATGCAGACAGCAGCTCCGACTACAGCCAGAGGACCGGGTATGACCTTCCGAGTGGACTTCAGCAGGAGTTTCGGGTGACTCCTGAAGGTGCCAGAAGAGAGGCAGACGATCCAGTGTTGCCTGATAAGATCAAGGTAAAACCAGACTTTAGAATTATTCTGGAAATTAGTCTTCTTGTAAATCCTAACTTAAACCCCTAACTGAGGTTTGAAACCCAAATTGTTGTTTCTCCCTGCAGTCGTTGCTGCGCGAGGTGCACAAGGAGGGCATGGAGGTTCTCTCGCTGTCAGAGCTTCCCGTTTCTGAAAGCGAACCCGGCGGCCAATTGAACCTGCAGATCTGGCTTAAGGAGAGAGATGCCCTGATGGCTACCATGGAGTCCCTTAAAGGCCTCATCGCTCACATGCAGACCACACAGGTTTTTGTTTAGTTATCACTCATAGTTGAAGTTTACGGTAAAACCGATACATAAAACAGAATAAAATGAAACATTTGTGTCCTGCTAGATGTCGGGCGACTCGGCGGATTGGCGCGCTGAGCTCTTGGAAGCGGTGCGCCAGGTGTTTCTAAGAGAGCGTAGTGTGCTCAAGAATGCCCTCTACAGCCACTTTGACCTGGTGGACACAAGTGACGCTGTCATCCACCTCAACCAGTTGGAGAGCAGACTGGCCGAGCAGGTAACAGTAATTTCACTGTCATTGACTATTACATACTGTATCTGGAAATATTGATTTTTTTTTCTTCTTCTTATCAATCCAACTGTGTCCAGGATGCTCAGCACAGAGAAGCAATGGGCTCCCTCCACGCCGCTGACCGGTCCAGTCTCATCGCTGAGATCCATCAGCTCCGAAGTCGGATGGCGCGCCCGCATCAAGGTGAGGCTCTTCAAAACGAGCTATGACATGGCAGAAATCGAAAGACACGCAAAAGGGAAAACGCCCATTGATTCCCTCCTTCCTTCCGGTGCTCCACCTGCTACGCTTTTGGGTGCGACAGAGCATCGTGGGGGAGGCGACGCCGACGGAGCACCGCGGGTCGACAGGCTGCTGATGGAGGAGCTGAAGGGAGAACTATCGCAGACCAAGCTAGAGCTGGAGACCACGCTCATTTCTCAGCACAAGCACCTTAAAGAACTGGATGCGCTCAGGTTAGATTGGACACAACCGGAAAATTCAACTAAATGTGTGTCGTGTATGATTTCTTGGGTCGCTTAGCATGTTGTCATTCCATACAGGGCCGAGGTATCGAAGAAAGTCTCTGAAGCGGACGTGCTGAATGAACAGCTGTTGGAGGAAAGCCGGAAAGGCCATGAGCTTCAGTGGGCCGTGGAGAAGGAGCGGTGTCGCGCCGAGAGGAACCAGGAGAACGCTCGAGAACAACTGGAGGTAAGACCTCGCCAGCCCTCAGAGGCACAACACGAACCGACTTTGACTTTGTTTCCAAGGACTTGAACCTGGCTTTGGAGGAGCAAAAGAGACAAGCGGAGCAGTTGACGTCCAACTTGGAGCAGGAGCGCCAGGGCTCCTCCAGCTTCTGCCAGCAGGCTGAGCGGGAGAAGCTGAGCTTGCACAGGCGCCTCCAGGAGCTCCAAGTGCAGCTGGAGACGGAGCGAGCCAAGGCGCGCGAGATGAGCGCCGTGCTGGGAACAAAGAGGGAGCTACGGGGAAGTGGAGCCCCAGTCAGCCAGGACGAGAACCTTCTGGAAGGACTGCAGTTGGATGACAAGCAGGCACAGGTAGCTGTTGTGTGAGGGCCATTTTTTCTAGTCTTGTTTTATCAATTGTAAAAGCAAGTTTTATAGGCATGCTAAACATTTAAAATTAATAAAAGATCCTCTCTCAAATTTCAAATCAAGAAAATGTTTTTTGAAAATGTTTTCTAGTTGGTGCAACTCCTCAGCCAAATGGAGGCTGAGAAGCTGGAAGTGTTGAGAAAGGACGAGGAGCTGGCTCTGGCGGGCCTTAAGTCCAAGCAGAGCAACGAAGCTCTGCTGGATGCCCTGGCACAGCTGGACAACCTGAAAGCACGGCTGTCGGAGACGCGGGACCTGCTTGCGAGAGAGGAGGCGAGGAGGAGGAGCCTGGAGGAGGACAAGGAGCGACTGGAGGAGAGGTTGGCTCGGGAGGGTGGCGCCGGGCAGGGCACGCCGCCCGGGCCGCACCACCAACACCACCAGGGCCCGTGGCGCACGACAGACACCGTCTTGGGTAAACTGCACCTCGTCGCCTCCAAGGTCCGCAGCATGGCGAGCGAGCCCGCTGCTGAGATCACCGGAGAAGACCTGTTGGTGCTCCAGTCCAGTGTTGATGATGTCATCAACATGCTGCAGCAATCGCCAGTTCTCCCATCTATCCCTGAAGTGAGTGTGGAATAAAATCAAACTGCAACATAACAATACTAAAATAATTCTCCACACAAAATGGAAGTTGGCTGTATGATGACTAATGAGATGTTCACCCGCTCTTTAGAACTCCGCCCAGTTGGCGGGAGGGTCCTCCTCCCTGACAGAGCGTCTGCTTCGGCAGAATGCCGAGTTGACTGGCTTCGTGGGCCGGCTGACGGAGGAGAAGAATGACCTGAGGAACCACTTGCTGCGTCTGGAAGAAGAACTCCGCTGCTACCGGCACACAGGCGACGACGTGAGTATCAATTTATTTATTGTAAAAATAAATTCCATAAAAATCTACAATATAGCAGTGGTAGTAATCATATTCGTCACCCTTTCACAGTCCAGCGGGAGGAGAGGCGCGTCTGGGTCAGGTTCTGCCGACATGCTGCTGCTCTCTCAGGAGAAGGAGACGTGGCGTCGGGAGAAGGTCCGCTTAGAGAAAGCCCTACATCAAGCCCTCACTCAGGTGGCCCGGCTCCGAGGGGAGATCAGGACCCAGACGCTGAGGGAGATAACCGGACCCGAGGCAGACAACACTGCGCTCAAGGTCGGAAGGAAATATTGTTTAATAACAGAAAGGATGACCTGAAAAATTACTTTTGAATGCATTGCATTAAAAACAAGTGTTGAGAGAGCAACTTTGTGTCCTCGCTTGTGCCCGTGCAGAGGATGTACGGCAGGTACCTGCGCTCGGAGAGCTTCCGGAAGGCTCTCATCTACCAGAAGAAGTACTTGCTGCTGCTGCTGGGCAGCTTCCAGGAGTGCGAGGAAGCCACGCTCGCTCTGCTCTACAGGATGGGCGGTCGGCCCTCGGACGGGCTCGCCGGCGGCTTCCGAGGGCAGCGCAGCCGAGGGCTCATGCGCTTCCGCTCGGCCGTGCGCGTCTCCATCGCCCTCTCCAGGTGAGTCGACAGAGAGAAAATAAGTCAGCGGATTTTTTACTGAGCTTGCTCATTTTGTTGTGTACCAGAATGCGTTTCCTGGTCAAGCGCTGGCAGAAAACGACAGGCATGAGCAACACGACTTCCTTCGGCGTCCAGAAAAGTGAAGCCACGCAAATGATTGGTGAATAAATCCTATCATGCTAATTGCTAAAAATGCTAGTCGGAATTAGGCACGGGCGGCCTCCTCTCAAACTTATTTTTAATCATACAATTAGTCAACTTGAGTTTTGTTGTTCTTCAGGCACTGATTACCTCCACCCGGGCATGGACGTGTACCGGGACCGAGGAGGGGGCTCAAGCAGAGGACGCAGCGGGCGGGAATCACCCAGGTCACCCATCTGCTCCGCACAGCACAGGTAGGCCGAAATTCAGGAGCCTCCACCAAGGCTTAACAACGGTAACTTTTAATGATTCATTTCTTGCATCTAAGGTTTCATGCGGCCGGAGACCCCGGGATGCTCACGTGCGCCCACCTGCAGAGCTACGACCCCGATCGAGCCCTCACCGATTACATCTCGAGACTGGAGGCCCTGCAGAGGAGGCTGGGGAGCGTCACGTCAGGTTCTCATCACTCACAACATGCCACATTTTACAACAGAATCCCTCCTCTGAAATATCTTATTTCTTCTTCTGCAGGTGCATCGTCATCACTCGCTCCATTACATTTCGGCTTGAGAAGATAAGACGCCGAAAAAAACAAGTTGCCTTTACCGATGCGAACTGTTCTCTTTCCACATGGACCAAAACACTATTTTCAAAATCGGCGTGCGACAGGTTTGCGTCTCGTTTTTTTGTCGCCGTGCCACTTGAATGATATGTAATTTAAGTCAACGACAAATGGTGTACATTTTGTTTGTGGATAATTTAAAAAGATTTTTGAGATTAATTTATGTTTGCGTGGGTGTTGGTTGCGAGGAAGGGGCTTAACTGGATTCTTCTATACACGTTTTCTGTCAAGGCCTGAAGACATTTGTCGAGAGCGTATTTTTATAGAGGCTTTTCTGGCTATTTTGTCAAAAACTGAAATAAAGGAAAAGATTTGAGTGTGCATTTTTATCATTGTTGTTTACAAAAGACTCACTTTTATTTGTATTTGTCAGATCTGTCAGCACTTACAAACGTCATTTTGTATTTACATTTCAGAGAAGTAGGAAGAAGACACAATGCAACATCGTCTCAATCTCACAATACATTCTATGCGAAGAACAAAGGTGGCCTTTTTTCGGACAATTTCAGAGAACGAACAGCAATTTTCTTTATTGTAGGACTGAAATTCATAGAAGGTGGCATGATTGCAAATCAGCTTCCTCACAGTACTGATGCTGAATTAGTGGTCCATTTTACATGAAACTGATGTTCGCTTCCAAGTCCTCAGTGTTTCCTTCTTTTGTATGCGATGATGGGGTTGTGGGGTGTGTGTATCATTGTGGTGTAGTTGATGGTGGGAAAGTATCCGTCAACCAGGTCGAAGTCGTACAGGCGCAACAATGTGGACCAGATGGTTTTGATCTGCACGTAGGCAAAGTTCTCCCCGATGCAGCGATGTCTCCCTGTATTAAAAAAAAATTTTTTTTTTTTTTGATGGGTCATTTGGCTAATATTTGCACAAAATACAGAAAAAAGCACATGCATTATACAAATTAGTTGAGACAAAATAAATAATAGTTAATTATATTTTCATAATCTCTCAACATATGTGCGACACAAATGTTATTACATTTAAAAATGTTTCTAAAAGTATAAAAACATTACTGAAACTTTAGTGACCTTGGCGGAAGTGACGTCATCAAACTAATGACTGACAATCTGCCGCTCAAAGGTAAGTCCGCCCTTAAACATTTAAGGTTTTCTCAACGTTTACAGCCATATTCAAACCAGTACAAACCTATTATTCACATATATACTCATAAAAACATTGATATAATCGATTTTCTTAATAGACATCCAAGTATGTTGACCAGTTAGCATCGCAGCTAACAGCTAGGATGTAGGCTAACATTAGCATTCATTCTCAACCGTTTCTCGTTTTCAGAAAACGACATGAAGTTTATTTTTTCATTACAAGTTTCATCTTAACCAGTTAAGATCAAAACATCGAATATTCACTTTCGGCACTGTAATTAAAGTACCTAAAATAAAATTAGTATTCAAATAACATTTCACTTTCTGTATTGTAACTCGTATCCAGTGTATGTGTAACCGGCATAGGTAGTCAAGCCCAAAAATCGTCATACGCCTGTGGTATGAATATGTAATATCTGCAATAATATAAAGTAAAATACATAAAATCACAGCTTCTAAAAAAAAAAAAACTTACCCTAGATGGTTCATCAAATTACACAAGCACAACAAAATTATCAAAAAATTGTCTGTTTTTGAAAAAATGCTGGTAGAATGACCCATATGCTGTAACATTAAAAATATGGAGTGGAAGGGATGCGTACCGGCTCCAAAAGGCACATAGGCAAACTTCTCGCCGGCAGCAGGGTTGTCATGGAGGTAGCGGTCGGGGTCAAACTGTGTCCTCTCACGCCACGTGTCGTGCAGTCGGTGATTGACGGTCGGGGAGACGCACACTTGGTGTCCCGCAGGGATGGTGAAACCTGATGCAGTCTGTGGGATCGTCGGAGGACATCAAAGTTACTTGTAATGATCTTTTAGACTGTGCAGGGAACTTCACCACCTAAAACCCTCATTACCTGAGTAGAGCGAGCCATCCTCATCATGGTCATGATGGGTGGTCGCAACCTCAGAGTCTCCTTCAAACAACGCTCCAAAAGGCTGAGGTCCTTCAGCTGAAGATGACATCATTAATAACCTATGAATTAATTCACATGTGTTATAGGCTGTGGTACCTGATCCAGGTGGAAAGGGGGCAGGTGGTCGCCACACACGGCCTTCTGCTCAGTGAAGCAGCGTTGCTGTATGGCTTTGTCCCTGGCCAGGAAGAAACCCAACCAAGCACTGGTGGTTGACGACGTGTGCTGACCAGCCAGCAGGAGGCCGATCAGCATGCCGGCAATCTCGTTGTCCGACAGAGGCCGTCCGTCCCTGATGGATCGGATAAAAACAAAGAAATTTGAAAACCACTTTGAACTCAACCAGAACTCAACAGGATTTTTCTTTTTACTTGTAGGTGGCGTCCATGAGTGTCTGCAGGATGTCATCCACTTTCTCCTCTGAGCTTCTTCGCTTTTGGATCACCTTGAAGAAGATGTTCTTGATCTCCCGGTGAGCTTTGTCCCGCTTTCTGATGATGACAGTTAAAAATAGTCTCCATCTTTGTACTTTATAAATACATGAATAACAATTAAATAGGTAAAAAATTAAACAGCTTGCACAGCTCTATTTCATGCATTCATTCAGCTGGTCCTTCTGGTGTGTGCAATTATTTAGATATTAGATGGGGCTTTGGCGCCTTCTTGTGGAATCTTTGGGTATTTCAAAAAGCACAAAAAGTGGAGTTTTTCAAATAACTGCAGATAGGTTCTTAGAAAAGAATGTGAATGTGTGAATCCATGCGTTGCAAATGGCAAACACGTGGTGGAACACTTATTGAATATCTGATTTCTGATAGGATCACCTATGACGATAATCTCATCATCCCACCTGAAGCTGGGGAGCGGCAGCCATCCGGGCAGCAGCCAGGCGGCGTGACTGAAGCCTCCATCCAGGTCAGCGTAGAGCTGAGCCACATGCTCATTCAACAGGCCGCGGATTTCCTTTCCGTGGAGGCAGCTACTGGCTGTCAGGATAATGAGCTCGGACAGCGCTTCGAACAGGTCTGAAAGAAGCAAAAGAATCATAAGAACAAAACATAGCCAATGCTTATTGCATTATTATTTTTGGCCTTACAGTATCCATATTGTGCATATCGCAGCAGCCAAAATCATGATCACAATTAAAATTCCATCAATTACGTCTTACTTCTCTGGCCCCTGTCTCCCCATCTCTGAAAATAATCGATGGTCTCTGCCTCGATGATCTTGACGTGTTCCCTGAAGTGAGCAATGTTCAGGCCCGTCTTCAGCATCTTCTTTTGCTCCAGAAAGATCTACACACGTAGGTAAACATCTATGGTGTCACTTATTTCACAATTTTGAATGTCATTGTGTGTGTTCCAGCAGACTCTCACCGGGTTGGGGACGTCATATGCAACTCCTTTGCCGAAGACCGGCGTGGTGAGTCGGGAGTAGACGTCCTCGGCGTTGAGGTCTTCGTTCTTGCTGTTGAAGAGCAATGAAGCAGCGTCGCTTCCCAGAAGATACGTGAAGGTTTTGCCTACCATGGTGAAGCTGAACACCGGTCCATACTGTGGCGGGGTAGGACGTTAAGAGGTTTAATCATTTGTGTTTATGTTGCGTCCTCATTTTGAACCATTTCAGCTGCAAAGGTAGTGAAACTTCCCAAAGGTGAGTTTTTTTTTGTCATTGTCAATTTCATCTGTTAAAATAGATCAGTACTATTGGAATCAATTTGTTCTTTTGACCAGAGATAAGGACCCTCTCCCTCACTTCAAATCTAAATATCAAATAATGCAAGGTAGGGATTAGTGCATATTGATACATAATTAATATTGAAAATGTGAAAATGCATTTAATATATAATTGTGTCTATAATTTCTTTTAAGATTAAACTTACTTTTTCATAGGCATTTTCCAAAAAGTCAATGGGACTTTTGCCAAATGCAACAGCATGTCCTAGAAAGGGGACACAGGAAGGGATGTAAGGTGGACATTTCTGGAAGGGTAAAAAATAATAATAATTAAAACCAACATATTAGAATAGAAGTGTCAGATTCATTCACTTTGAGACAACTTACCACATTCTTGTCAGAAATCTGTCTATGCATTTTGCTGTAAAAATATCCCAACGTGAGCGTAACAACAGAAGCAGCCAGGACCCAAGACGTTAGGTTGTCGTTCATTTTGCCCACAGTGTCACCGAGCAGCTTAGTGCTCATGTGATATAAATGCATTGACATGTTTAAAACTTAGTTTCGTCGATCGGGAAGGGATCGTTACGATCTAAGACAACTCCAGTCAAAAATATTGGAGCGCCGGTGTCGAGTCCCAGCCGTCTCTACCTGTCAAAAACGGCCACGCCCCCGCCTGACCGACTGACTTATACGATTGGCTGTTGATTTCCTGTCGTTCAAGTGAACGCTGCAGTGATTGGCTGCTTACATCGAACCGATCTCGGGTGTTATGATGTCACCGCGTGGCCGAATAATAATAGCTTAACGTTTTTTAATCAAAGCGTTGGACCCTCACGCGTCTATTTTGTTTAAAAAAGATAATATAATTTCGTGAGATAAGTTGCGGAAATGGTTCGTTTCGTGCGTGTTCACTCCATTTTTACCGTCAGAAAATACGTTAATGCCGCAATAAAGATAACTTAAGACATTACGTTCTACTTAATGCTTTTAAAGCTATTTCGGCTAAATTAATAAAAGTTTTGCCTTTTAGTGGGTAAAACTAGCTGTTCGTTAGCTCCAAATTGTTATAACAAATAAACCAGTTTTCCCCAAATTTAATTGAGCCAAGGCACCTAATTTACTATTTTTAAATCTCACTGCAAATCACAAAGCCAACATTTCGCAAAAAGTAGGCTGTATACAGCTGTACATTCACTTACAAGTTTATTTGGTGCACTTTGAAGCCCGTAACTTAATACATATTACCCACTGAAATTGAAATGCCATTAAACGTTTCCATTTTTTTGTAACGTGTTATCATAAAAAGATAGAAGCTCTGTGTTGTAAATATGTTCGCATTGTATGTTCTTTAATGAATCCCCCAATTGAGCAAAATTTAACAATATATGAAAAATACGTAGACTCTTATTCAAACATTCAATTTATTATAACAAATTATTAAATAAACATATTTACATAGCATGGAAATTGAGATTCGTCAAAACACACACACTCACAGAACTTGTGAAAATGAGAGTACATGAGCAAACTGCCCTCAGTTGTAGTCATTTATTATTCGGCGTTGAAATGGTTTGGCAGCTGTGTTGTCCCGAGCACTCTTGGTTCAGCCGTAAGCATATTTGTCTGCAGGGCCTTTGTCGTTGGGTGTCATCTGTCCGCTAAGTTTCATTAATAGCTTCACGATGAGGCCAGCCTATCAACAATTAGGAGAGACATTCATTAAGATCATGTTTCAAACATGCCAAAAATATGTCACCATTTTATGCCTTTTCTTTACAGCATGTTTGGAAAAAGCTTCACAACGTTCATTTTTTAGCACACATCGTAAAAGAAGAGTTTGCCCTCAATTTTCTAAGCCACTGAATTGCTTTTACCTGCTTGGTGTGCACAATGAAGTTCATTTTGTTCTCGCCGCTGTGTACTTGGAAGTACTGGTCAGCGTGTCCTAGCTGCCACATGAATGTGCCATACTCTAAGCTGATGAGAAGCACCTACAAGATGACCACAAAGCATGAAAACGCAAGCAAATAAGAGGCCAGGGATCATCCGATGAGAAGATGAGACAACGTCACACCTTGGTCTCCATGTTCATGAGGTGGAGCCCCTTGGTGTTGACGCCAACGTAGACGCGGATAACCTTGTGGTTGCTGGCGCTGGCCTTGGTGTACACCTGGCCAGTGAAGAAGGCGGCGCCATAGGTGGGGATGTCCCAGCAGTTCTGCAGGAAGAGCCGCTGCAAGTGGTGCATCTCCTTGCTCACACCTTCACTGGTGCTCAGTGCCTGTTGGCAAATGAAATCAAAGGTTTTCAACAATGATGGGAAAACTTGTCCAAAGTCCTTTAAGGTTCCACTGTACTTTGTATTCATGAAGAATCCTGTTGGTCCAGTGGTACGCTTTGCTTTTCACTTTTAATATGGGCACAATGGACTTTAGGTTTTCCTCACTGAAAAGAAGAAAACATTAGTAAAACTGTGTGTGTGATAAAGACAAGATTGAAATGCAGTCAGCGTTGTACTTGAGGAAGCCTTGTTTGTGCTTCTTGCTTTCGTAGTTTCCGTAAATGATCTGCAGCAGGAAGCTGGCCAGCGTGATCAGCTTGCTGTCGGGAGCCGGGAAGAAACCCTTCAGCAGGCAGTGCCGGGCCTCGTCAAACAAGATGAGGATGGCCAGCGGATCCTCCACCTGCAGTGAAAAAGTAAAAAAAATGTCCTTTTGGCATTGTGAAGAAAACCAAACATCGAAGACAGTCTTCCCCGAAGTTTGAAGCCATGCAATTTAGCCAAGTGACCTTTTTCTCGATCTCCAGAGGCAAGCGGACGTCCCTGCGGAGGAAGAGCTGAGCCGTCTCCCTTTGCGGGTCCAGCACAGTCAGATCTGTCACGATCTCCGTCCAGATGCGCAGGTGCTGCAATGGCTTGTGGTACGGCTTCAGCTGCAGGTCTGTGACATATGCAGTCTACATTTGTATTCCAAAGAAATACTTATACCTCTGAAAAAAAAAACAGTTAGTGGTCTCAAAACACAAAGCCGTCTTTTAAGAGCGCATCCTAAAAATAAGGGGGAATTCATATAAGATGTGAATCAGCTTTAGAAAGTCATCTCACGGAGGTTTTCAGAGCAGATCCATATGGTGAAGTACTGCTGGGTCTCCTGGGACAGACGCATTCCCTCCATGATCTGCTGCACTGTGGTGTTGTTGCCGTGCCTCAGCTCCACGGAGCGGTATGAGCCATCCATGCGGTAGATGCGCACCTTCTCGTACTGCAAAGAACAAAAAAAAAAAAGCAAAAAAATAAATGCAAGAGAATGACATCATAACTTCAAAAGATGGTTGTGAGACTGACTGGTTTGCTGTTGGCTTGCTGCAGAAGCTTCACAGTCTCCTCCCATTCGTTCTGTTTATTCTCCTCACACACTTGCAGTGGTGATCGCTTCTGCTGGTCTTCTATGTGCTAATGAGCACAGAAAATGTACGCCAATAAACATCAATAGAGACATTAGGATCATGATATTCAATTGAAATATTTTAAGCGGTATAGAAAATGGATGGATTTTTTATCGCAGTCTTTTGGCGTACCCGGTCGATTTCGGGGTGCTGCAGCAGGAGTTGCACAATGTCGCTGTGGCCACCTCTTGCGGCAAAGTGCAGAGGTGAGCTGAGCTGTCCGTTCAGCAGGTTCGGGTTGCATTTACCCTTTTCCAGCAGCAGTTTGGTCGCCTCGGCTTTGCCATGCCTGAAGGGACCAATAAAAAAAAATGTCAAGGAAGGGATCAAATGAAGTGACTTTTAAGTTGTTGCTTGGCTTTGTCGAGCTTCACCAGCAAGCATAGTGGATGGGGGCCCAGTGGTCGCTGTCCAGCTGCTTGACGGAAAAGCCCCTGTCCAGGAGCTTGGCGAGCAGCTCCGTGTCTCCCTCACAGGCGCTGCGGTGAAGCGGGAAGTCGTCCACCCACTGATGCTCCCTACAAAGACAAATTGACCATTAATGACCAACACAGTGCAGGAGAAACTGGACTGAGTCCTCACTTGTCCTCAGCTGTGCAGTTGGCGCCGTGTTGCCAGGTCTCCCTTGTCGGGATCTGAATTTTGGAGTAGTCTGGTGCTCCCAGCCCAAAGTATGGGTTGATGATAACTTTGTCAACCTGCAGGCAGAGTTCTGTTTTAGTAAAAGTGGAAGTGACAGAGAACAAATACTTTTTTACTTTTGATTGTGTTTGAGTGCCACAAGCCCGGGAAGCAGTATCACACTTCTAAAACTGATCTCACCCGGTTTGTGTACTGCAGATCAGAGCCGTAGAGTGGGTTTAGGATGCACATGTCTGCCTTCTCTAGGGACATCATCTTGCTCTTGATCTCTAACGCCGTGTAGCCCATGTGCAGGCCCTCGTCGCTCACTCTGCCCTCGCCGCCATAAGCCGGGTTGCTGACGTTGGTCTTCACCCTCTCCACGGGCGCTGGGCGGAACAAGGCCGTGATGGCATGAGGCACGGTGTGCTGCTCTGCTAGCCACCTAGAAGTAATTAAGTTGTTTGTGTCTTAACACAGTTTTCTGATTGGTGGATTCAGGCTTAAAACCTTGGGATTGTACATTTGTGCGGAGAAGAGAGGTGGCAGGGCTTAAAAGAAAGTTTGATTAAATATAATGCAAACTCCAAGCTCACTTGTCCAAGGACAGGAGCATCTTGGCAGTGACGGGACAGAAGTGAGTGCTGGTCTCGCTGCAAACCCTCATGATGTCCTGCAGGCAGTAGAAACTCGGGCCGCCCGCATTGTGGACAGGTTTGCTGTTGTCTGTCGATAAGCGCTCCTTTAACTATTACTAAATTTCGTACGCGGGGAAAAAATGCGACCTGGCAGCAGGCACGCACCCTTTACGCCAACCGGCACCACAAACAGCGACGCCTCTTTGACGTCATTGTCCCCACCCAGGGGGAATTTCTTCATATGAACCACACGTTTCCCTGAAATACAAATTTGACAACAAGCCCCGTGAATAGTACAATGAATTGTCCCTTGCTCACCGATGAAGCTGTGATTGTTGGACAAGGGTTTGATGGTGTCAGCAACATAGTCCAAGATGAATTTGGATTTGTCTCCTGCCGCTTGGATCTTGGTCGCTGGGAGAATTTTCTTCTTTTTTTTCTCCTTCCCTTCCAAGGGTATTTCACTCAGCAAGATCTAAATGTTGAGACACACATAGTGATCCACAAGCGAGACTGTGTACCATGCTTTTTTTTCTTCTTCTTGCCACTCCCACTTGCTTTAAACACATTCAAAGGGGTCACTGTATTTGAACATACCTCATAGGCTTTGGCTCTGTACTCTTTGGAGCTGAGGCTGACTTGGTTCTTGGGTCGAAGGACAGCGACAAACACGTCCTCGAGGCTGTCCTCGTTGCCCATGGTGACGGCTTTCAGGGCCAAATGCTGTGGAGAGGCATGACTGGGATGCCACACGACAGTCGACGTCTTAATCACGACGGATGACACATTTTAACCAGTGTACACATGTCTATTTTGTGCATTTACATTTGAGCTTTTTCTAACAGTTCAATGGATGTTTTATTTGCTTTTGCAGAATTGCCTTGTAGAACATAAACCGTTATTATGGGCTATGAGTGTGAGCGAAATATTTAAGGTGATATGCACCCCTGTTGTAAACTAATACTGCTGTATTTGCTCGTTGATTCAATTGGTACGTTGGAATCGATACAGAACAGTATCGTGTCAAATAACATAAAAGTCCAATACAAGAAATGAGACAAACAGCTACTTGTTGACTTCATGATGGCCACGCCCCGGAAACCGCACTTCTATCTTTTAAACATGCTAATAACACAAATAACTATCCATAATTCTGTAATCACCACAACACTTGGGTATTTAAAGCGAAGCTTAACTCCTTAGACTTGCATTATTTTAACGACAAATTGACGCGGTTTGGCGATCGTAGCTTTGGATGCTACACTGCATCATATACACGTTCGAGTGATCAAACTCATCGAAAAGCCATGCAAACTTAGCACCACTTTCTCCCCACCGTCGGAGTCCTTTTCGGGGTTCAAAGTGTCCACCCTCGGCCTCCCCGGGTGGATTTTCTGGGCCTTTGTTGAGGCTAAAATTCGCTGCCGGCCTGAAATTTTGGCCGCAGAAAACAAGAGTCGTGGTGCGTTCAATTGCCGCCCAGCCGGTAGGACAATAGACTAGATAGGGTGGGAGAGCAAAACGTTTTCTGCCAAGAAATGTGTAGTATTGTTGATGTTTTCTTTCTTTACAAATAAGTTACAAATAAGTTACTACTTGAAAACTAAAAAAAAAAATAATAATAATAAAAAAGACCGTTTACATTTCACACCCTGACTTTCACACACAGAGTTGCAGATTCAAGAGTATTTATTCGCCATGTTTGAGCGTGCCAAACAAGGAATTTGACTTCGGTAAATCACACCCTCTGTTCAACATTTAGGTGACTAACAACACTCAGGACATGTGAAAATGGCAAATATTCTCAAACATCCCCTGATCTTGAACTCCCAAAAGGGCAAGGAAAAACTCAAAACTCCAGCTAGGGGAAATGAGAAACCTTGAGAAGAGACCACAGATGGGAAGGTCCCTTATCCAGGATGGCCAGGCTGCAATGGATGCAGAGAGGACACATAGTACAAACAGTGTAGACAAATTCAAGAAAGGTGTGGAGAGCAGGATGTTATTGCACAGTAATGACTCTGAGACTCTAAGAGTGGTGTGAGTTCATCAGAGCAACAGCCTGGGGGAAGAAGCTGTCTCTGTGTCTGCTGGTTTTGGCGTACCGAGCTCTATAACGCCGTCCGGAGGGGAGTAGTTCAAACAGACTGCAACCTGGGTGAGAAGGGTCTGTAGAGATGTTCCTTGCACGTTTCCTGGTCCTGGACAGGTACAAGTCTTGGATAGATGGGAGGTTGATTCCAATGATCTTTTCTGCAGTACTGATTGTCCGTTGCAGTCTGTGCTTGTCTTGTTTGGAGGCCGATCCAAACCAGACAGTGATGGAGGTGCAGAGGACAGACTGGATGATGGCAGTGTAGAAGGTCTTCAGAAGCTCTCGCGGCAGGTTGAACTTCTTGAGCTGTCTCAGGAAGTACAGCCTCTGCTGGGCCTTCTTCCGGACAGAGTCTATGTGGCCGGTCCATTTCAGGTCCCGAGAGATTGTGGTTCCCAGGAACTTGAAGGTGTCTGTGGAGAGAATAGTATTACTGCGGATAGTGAGGGGTAAAAGTGGTGAAGGGTCACGCCTGAAGTCCACTGTCATCTCCACGGTCTTGAGCGGGTTCAGCTCCAGGTGGTTTTGGCTGCACCAGTGGACCAGCCGCTCCACCTCCTGTCTGTACGCAGTCTCATCACCGTCCTGGATCAGTCCGATGAGAGTGGTGTCGTCTGCATACTTCAGGAGCTTCACAGGAGAGTCACCTGAGGAGAAATCGTTGGTGTAGAGGGAGAAGAGCAGTGGGGAGAGGACGCACCCCTGAGGGGCTCCAGTATTGGTGTCAGATGTGATGCCCCCCAGCCTCACACGCTGTCTCCTGTTGGTCAGGAAGCTGGTGATCCACTGACAGGTGGAGGCAGGCACCGCAAGCTGGATGAGCTTCTGTTGGAGCGATGGTGTTGAACGCCGAGCTGAAGTCCACGAACAGAATCCTGGCGTACGTTCCTGGGGTGTCCAGGTGGTGCAGGACGTAGTGCAGTCCCATGTTGACCGCATCATCCACTGACCCGTTTGCCCGGTAGGCAAACTGGAGGGGGTCAAGCAGGGGGCCCGTGACATCCTTCAGGTGATTCAGCACTAACCTCTTGAAAGATTTCATGACCACAGATGTCAGTGCGACAGGTCTATAGTCATTCAAACCTGTGATGGCGGGCTTCTTGGCCACTGGAACGATGGTGGAGCTCTTGAAGCATGAGGGCACCTCACACAGCTCCAGAGAACGGTTGAAGATCCGTGCAAAGGTGGGCGCCAGCTGCTCATTGCAGATTTTCAAGCAGGAAGGTGACACGCCGTCTGGGCCCGGTGCCTTCCTGGTCTTTTGTCTCCGGAACATCTGGCGCACTTCCTCCTCGCGGATCTGGAGTGCGGGCGCGGCCTCTGCAAGAGAGAGAGTGGGTGACAACGTTGATAGAGGTGTGGACAGAGCAGTTGTGGGGAGAGGTGAGTATGTAGATTGCGCTGCAGGAAGTCCCGTTGTGTGGGAGGACCGATCAAACCTGCAGTAGAACCTGTTTAGCAAGCCTTGGGCTCTCCACAGGACGGGGGGTTCGTTTCTTGCTCTGCAGACCTTTCCACACTGTTGAGGGAGGGATCAGGATTGGCAGAGAGGTGTCTCTTCAGGATCTCCCCGTAACACCTCCTGGCTTTCCTGACCTCTCGGTTCAGTGTGTTTCTGGTCTGCTCGAACAGGTCGCAGGTTGAACAGATATTGAATGCCACCTCACCAGGCCCCACCTCTTCAACACTCATCTAAAACCCATTATAATACATACAGTCAACTGACACATCAATTTGTTTATTCGGAGTGATTATGTCAAACATTGAAGACAAAAAACATGCCATGTTCAATACAGTGAGACAAAAAATCTAAACAAAGCTGACAGAGCATGTTCTTTTGGTATAATAAGATGATTGGTCTGTTTTTCTATTGATCCACAGCTGCGTGATGGGTCTAAACTTTTCGATCCAGGTTCAGGAAGCAAGACTCTTGTCATCAGAAGGCGGATCAAGATCCCTGATGTTGCAGAGAGTGAGCACCTCCTGCATCTTCTCCTGGATGTCGCGCACCCTGTCGGCCCACTTTTTGCGCACCTCGTCCTCATCGTCCTCTGTGACTGCAGTATAAGCCATGAGGGCGATGAGGCCCATTTGGAAGAGGTGGGCCACGTGCGAGCAGTGGCGCTCCATGATTTCAGCGTCGGCGTTGCAGTTCTCCAGGTAGACCTTCAGCAGGGGCCTGCCGAAGAGCGGGCCTGTGCCCATCACGCCACGGTAGTACACATCCAGACCGGTGTCCATTTTGTCCCGTTCGTAGATCCGCTCAAAGTGCTGCATGTGGCGCGGCGTGTTGTCCGGGTCTCTCTTCATCTGCACCACCATGGTGTTGAAGGCCGCGTACTGATGCTTGATGTACTCCTCGTACTTGCCAAAGGTCTCGTTCACCTCATCGATCCGGATCTGCATCAGGCACTGCCGGTTCTTCTTGGAGATGCTCTCCAGCTTGCTGTGGATGGCCTGGAAGTCCTCTTCCAGCTCGTGGCCCTCTTTATCCATGAGACCCTTGCGGGCCACACCCACCAGGGCGGAGACAACGCCAAAGATAGGGTTGATGGACGAGGCGAAAGAGGACACCTTCTCCACGTAAGTCAGAACCACGACAGCTGTTTTCTTTACCTGGGAGCCGTCTGCCATTTTGTTCTTCTAAAACAATGTCCACGCAAAGAGATTGTGCTAGAAGGATAAAGGAAGAGAAACAGTATTTGTTAGAAAACTGAAACTTGTGAGAATGTTAGGGTTTGAGCAAATCATTTGAAATGTCACTGACCACCACCAGGACACAATGCAAAACACTAATAGATCAAAAATAAGTTCATTCATTTTTGCTATGTTTGATTTCAACATCGTTTGTCTTTAATTATATTGCACATCATTGAAATTAGATGAAGGCGGAAGAGCCCGCCGAAACATGTCAGGTAAATACACCTAAAATAATTGGTTTGATATAAAAGAACCAGTGAAGTAATTAAAAAGGAAAACCAAGATGAACTTAGTACAATCATTGAAATGTTTTTGTCATCTGACTGCCTTTTCAGCCCTATCAATGACAAGTAACATAATGAGGGTGTGACATATCAATATTTAACTGATCACAGGCACATTTGGCCTGAATAAAACACTAGTGTTGTACTTTGGAAGCCCCGTTTCACACCCATTTCCCAATCAGCCAAACAATCATTCCTAGCGCCATTCCCTGCCTGTCAATTAACACTCAAACACATCGGCAGTAATAGCCTAAATCTCAAGAGGTTGCTCGTGTTTAATGTTTACTCACCAGGGATAAAACTGCTGCTATCTTTCTGCCTACAGGAGCCGCCTGTCTGCCCTGGCTACCATTTCCCCTTTCCGGCCTATGAAAAACAGACAGCCCTCTCCTGCCAAATAAGGCAAACGGCACCAGGAAGTGACTCGCCAGTGCCTTTTGCTGATTGGCTGAAGTAAGTGACACACACCCTAAATACCGACGCCCCCGATACACGGCTTCTCCCGAATCTGTAACGTACTTACCAAAGCAGAATGGGTGACCACACAGGCAGGTTTTTTCATGACTCATAAAAAACGAACATCCTTACACATACAGTTTCAAATCATTACATGAGCAAGGGGAAGTATGGAGCGTCATTTCAACTTTGATATACTGAGTTTTGTACCCTAATGCTGTCCTGCTATGTGTTTGCATAACAACTTCTAGCAATTATGCATTTTTGCAATTTTCATTTTGCAATTTTCATTCTGTTTGTAGTTTTCATTTTAAAGGAATGTCCTTTTTTTTTTATGTGCAAACCGTGAGTATGCGGTCGCCACCAACAGCTAAGCAAATAGAACATGAACAAGGACAAGGAAAGTGATGCAATGTTGGAATTCTTTTTTAAGTGAGAAAGCAGTAATCACACAGAACCCACACACAGACACACGAATCCTCACTGAATGGGTTTGTGAAAAAAAATAACAATAACTGTAGTAACACATTGACATTGAATGAAACATTAATGAGAACAAATACACAGGATGACTGAAAGCAGCGGGTGATGAATAGGTCACACGCACCACACAAACCGCACACACACACACACACACACACACACACACACACACACACACACACACACACACACACACACACACACACACACACACACACACAGGCCCCTCTCCTCCCTATAGCGCCCAGCTGGTCAACTATGCTATTTCCCACAATAACACCTCGTGGCTGTGTCCACTCAGTAAAGCGAGGCTGAGCACCTCTTCTGCTTGTAAGTCTGATTTCATATTTATTTCATGTTTTTCATGTGTATCTGTTTTTTTAATTCGATGCTTACATTGCAGGATAAACTTATCATTAGCACTGGGAAACAATTTGGAACATGGAGTACAAATTCATCAAGCTCCTGCTCCTTTTGGGGTGAGTGTTGTTAAAGACAGTATTCTACTTTAGCTTGATAGCTTCAGGAGGGACAAGTCTAACATTTGCTCAAGAATTGGATCGGTCAAGAAGCAATGCCTGAAAATACACATGCAGTCAGTCATATTGGTGTCTCTCTTCTGGTAGCATCTCCAGTTTGAGCAGGGGCGCAATCCAGCGACCAGATTACGACGACACAGCCACCCCAGAGTTCCTTAACCCGTCCTGGATGGCAAGCATCCCTGACGAGCGGCCCCTGTCCGAGCTCACCATGCCCGGCACCCATAACACCATGGCGCTTTACGGCGGCGTCTATGCCGAGTGCCAAACGTGGAGCCTGGATTTGCAGTTGCGCGCCGGCGTCCGCTTCCTGGACGTGCGCGTGCGCCACGTGGATGGCAACCTCACCATTCACCACGGGGTGGTGTACCAGCATGCCCACTTCGGCCAGGTGCTGGAGGGCGTGCAAGAATTCCTGGCCAGTTTCCCGAGCGAGACGGTGCTGATGCGCATCAAGGAAGAGCTGAGCGACACCGATAACATCTACGGGGCCGTGGTGGAGCACATATGGCGCTACGTCCGATGGGACATGCTGTGGCACAGCCGCCTGGTGCCCACCATGGGTCAGGCGCGAGGTAAGCTCATCATCCTGCAGGACTTCTTTGGGCCAGACTTGGGGATGCGCTACGCCTCTATGGACATTGCTGATGACTGGAAGGTAAGATTAGATGCTAAATTCCAAATAACTTGCTATGCATGTGGAGTAAAGCAGGGATTGTATTCTTGAAGGTCCCCACACTTCTGCACGTGAAGGAGAAGTGGCAGAGTGTCTACGAGCACCTTGAGATGGCGCCCACGGGGAATAAGGACCAGATCTTCCTCACCTACAGCAGCGGCACGGGCGTCTTTGCCGCCCCGAGAGCGGTGGCACAACGTGTCAATCTTCAGCTGTACGACTACTTGAGGGCCAAGGCTAATCTGACCCAACGCTTTGGTATCATATGCATGGACTTCCCCGCTGCTCCCATGATTCAAACAATTATTGACTTCCAGCTTGAGGCGGACGTGGGCCAGCTACCTTTGAAGCGGCTTGCTGTGCAATTTAATGACAAATAAATCCTCAGCGCAACTGATTCCTATTCCTAACAACGGTTGGTGCTTCAACAAGTTAAATAGTACAGTGATCATTGTAGATTTAACTCAAACAGCTCACTTTTTAGGTCGACTCATCATTGTCTTTCATATTTAAAATAACAAAACATGCATATTCCAAATTCTATTTGCCAATAAAGCCAAACTCAAATGCATTTTGTTCATGTGCCTTTCATTTGATGAACCTGTCATCATTTTTGGTAGGTTATGGAAAAGGTTAGCTTTAACTTTTAATGGTAAGTTATCGTCCATTCACAACAATTCATGAAAATGTCCCCCCTCCCCTCCATAAATTTAACATTGCCCACCTTCTATTACATGTAGTTCAAACTTGGTAGCAGTGGAACAAAAGGGGCTCATCTTTGAAGAATTCCAGCATCCCTAAAATGTCTTCATCAAACCAAATGGCAGACTTCTTGTGGCATTTCAGGTGTGCGGCAAGACTTTACTTACTATCACAGACATGGCTAGCAAATTAAATGTATGATGCACAAGTTGAAGAAAAGAACAATGGCAAACCTTTCATACAGATGAAAACAAACCTTCCATAACTTTAATGCAACCAAAACAACCGTTTAAAGTACAAAAATGAACATGAAAATAAACAAGAAACTACAGTAGCTGTATACCTGGAACCAAATGCAATGGCATAAAGTGCCCACAAGGTGTCACCCTCAAACTTCTTTTCTCGAAGGTTGTTACGACCAGCGCTGCAATATGCAATATTAGTCAAATCAGTCAAATCATTCTCAATACTACCCTTTTTTTGTTGTTGTTCTTGTTGGTTGTTCCATGTAATTCATGTGACTGTACAGTGGAAATAAAAAGTCCACGCAAATACTAAATCTAAATACAAATCAAATATGAATTATTTCATGTATCTTACTTGAACGCCACAAATATTCACTCCTTTATTTATTATTCACTGACAATACGAGTTTTGGCCAGACCTACTTCCATTTTTTTTTTTAAATGTATTTTACCTTTGCCCAAGTTCTTCTCCTTATCCTTTTGCGTCTGTATTTTTCCTCGCTAACGCTTGTTGTATAAAAAAACAAAACACACACAAACGGCTGTCAAAACACGAGTCATGGTGGCTGGCAAAATGCATCATAGTGACGATTTTCTCAAGAAATTCCCCCGAGGTTATCAATTCCATCCACTTCATAAAGTAGGCGTGGCTCGCGCGTGCGTAAGTGCGCACGCCTGTCTGCCTGTCTGCCTGCCTGCCTGCCTGGCTCCCGGCCATGTTGGAATGTTGGATGTAGACGGGGGCGAGGAGGGGAAGCAGGAACAGCCGAGCGGAGATCGAGCGAAGGGGGGGAGAGCGAGACATGGAGGGGGCGAGATTGCAGCGAGACTGGAGAGAGATCGGAGCGATAAAAACGCCGTAGATAACTACTTCGGGCTTTCGCGGTGCACGTAGCGGATTTTCCTGCAACTTCTGCCGGGTTTTCAAGTCTACAAAAGTCCTTAAAAGAATGTAAGTAAACATTTCGACTTCACTAGTACTTGAGGAGCGAAAAGGAAATGATGGGGCGCGTCGGTTCACTATTTCAACGCTCGAACTGTCAGTGTTTTTGCCACTTTGTCACTGCATTAAAGTGTTGCATATGAGTTGGGATTTGGTTTTAATGCAACGGAGTTGTGGGAAAAGCCTGTTGCAAGAACCGTTGGCCTCACAAAGTCACATGGAGTTACATTACCTCCACTTTGACTGGATTAAGCCACTTTTGTGCTCCCAGATCCAGGTGCCCTTTTGGTCGGGTCCAGACTTTTAAAAGGTTACATTTGTAGAACACCGCAGACCACCTTGGGCCATCTTATGCAACGTTAGACCACGTTTATCCCCCCCCCAACCTAGTGAACTACTTTCTATCAGATAGTAGAACCTTAATTAGCTATGTGTGTGCAACATTTAAAATATTCTCAAACATCTTGAATGGACGATTCCCTATGGTAAATATTTGTTTTGTTGAATCTGAGTTTCGAACATTCAGAACTTTATAAAAGGGTTCCTGTTGTCAAGAACTGACAGCATATAATCATGTTTTTATTCTTATTAATAATGAGTTCCCAAATTAAATGAGCAGACTGGCACTCAAAAGATGCATAGAAAAACAAATCATTAGGCCATATAATTCAGCATATTTCACAATAATAATGAACTATATTTAGAATTCTATATGTACCTGTGGTTAAAAAGCAAAGTGTGGAGAGTCTCGAGTATCCACACACTCCCCTTTGTTTACTTACAGTTGACTCACTTGACTGTAATCTTAAATCAGTCTCAAAGTCCTTAAATTGGTGACTTTGAAACTACCGTACCATCAGGAAATCCGCTCCCATCATCACTGAAACTGTTAAAACCTGGCCTGATGACGCCTCTCAGCAGTTGCAGGACTGCTTCGACAGGACTAACTGGGGCATCTTCGAACACCGGGACTTGAACGTGTTCACAGACGGTGTTCTGTGTTATATCAAGCACTGCACAGACACTGTCACAGTGGACAAACCTATACGGATATACCCCAACCAGAAGCCCTGGATGACCCGGGAGGTCCTTCGGCTGCTGGAGGAGAGGGACACCGCCCTGTCCCTCAGGTCTGAGGACGGGGCTCTCTACAGCACAGCCAGAGCCAACCTGAGGAGAGGCATCAGAGAGGCCCAGCTTGCCTACAAGAAGAGGATTGAGGATCACCTGGACAGCAACAACAGCAAGCAGGTGTGGCAGGGAGTCCAGCATCTCACCAACTACAGAACCACCATCGGAGCTGCTGAAGGGGACGCCTCACTGGCAGAGGTCCTCAATACCTTCTTTGCCCGGTTCGAGTCCGAGCCACTTGAAGCGGCCACATCACATCCCACAGACCGCAGCAGCTTCACCCTCACAGGGAAGGAGCACGAGGTGAGGCGCACGCTGCGGACCATCAACTCGAGGAAGGCTGCGGGTCCTGACGGCGTCACTGGGCGTGTCCTGAAGGACTGCGCAGATCAGCTGGCTGGAGTCTTCACAAAGATTTTCAACCAGTCCCTTACCGGGTCCACCGTCCCATCCTGTTTAAAATCCTCCACTATAGTCCCCCTGCCCAAGAAACGCCACATCACCAGCCTCAATGACTACCGGCCTGTCGCACTCACCCCGGTGGTCATGAAGTGCTTTGAAAAGCTGGTACGGGGTCACATCACAGCACTCCTGTTCAGAGGTTTTGACCCCCACCAGTTTGCCTACAGGGCAAATAGATCCACAGAGGACGCAGTAGCTACAGCCCTCCACGCTGCACTGTCCCACCTGGAGCAGCCGGGGAGCTATGTGCGGATGCTCTTCGTGGACTTTAGCTCTGCTTTTAACGCCATCCTCCCCCACAGACTGGTGGACATACTGGAGGGCCTGGGACTTCCACATAATACTTGCAGGTGGATTAAGAGCTTCCTGACGGGTCGCAGCCAGAGGGTGAAAGTGGGCCGTCATACATCCACACCTCTCAGTCTTGGTACCGGCTCCCCACAGGGCTGCGTACTGAGCCCACTGCTTTACACGCTCTACACACATGCATGCACCCCCGCCCACCGCAGCGACACCATCGTGAAATTTGCGGATGACACAACCGTGGTGGGGCTCATCTCAAAGGGGGATGAGTCTGCCTACTGGGACGAAGTGGTCCAGCTATCGGAGTGGTGCGGAGAGAACAATCTGCTCCTAAACACGGCTAAAACCCAAGAACTGGTCATTGATTTTAGGAGGAAAAATAAAACGGACATTGTTAGAGTGGTGCTCACTCTAACTTATTTTGCAAGAACCACATGGGAGACAATTAAGTCTTTTTAGACACCTGCAGGTGGAGAGTCAATTCGTCGCTGTGCATACAGCGATGATCGAATGACGTCTGACTCTTGCCTCCTGCATGAGCATTTTTATTAAGGAAAACAGGGTGGGGGCGACAGTGGACTGGATAGGGAAGAGAAAGCCCTTGACCTCTAGTCAAAGCATAGCAGGGGATGTTTTACGACATTGTATAGGATGGGACAAGCTAGGTTATTTATTACTGGTTACACACCAACATAAGCATAAAACTAATCTACCTAGGTTATTTATTACTGGTTACATACATTCCAACATAATCATACGATCAAGATAGTTTGGAAAACCCTGACAGACATTCCACCACTTATCATCGACGGGGTCTGTGTGAAGAGGGTGTCCTCCTTCCGCTACCTGGGAGTCCACATCGAGGAGGACTTCACCTGGGGCGTGAACACCTCTGAGCTGCTTAAAAAGGCCCAGCAGAGACTCTACTTTTTAAGGGTGCTGAGGAGGCACAGCATTACACAGAGACTGCTGGTGTCCTTCTATCGCTGCTCCATAGAAAGCACTTTAACGTACTCTATATGTGTTTGGTACTCCAGCTGCACTGCTGCTCAGAGGAAAAAGCTCCAAGGGGTCATCAGCACAGCACAGAAGATCATTGGCTGCCCTCTCCCCACACTGGAAGACCTACACAGAACCCGCTGTCTCAAAAAAACACAGAACATTCTGAAGGACACTTCCCACCCTGGCCACTCCCTTTTCGAACTGTTGCCATCAGGCAGACGCTACAGATTAATTAGGTCGAGGACTAGCAGATTCGCCAACAGTTTTTACCCTACAGCGGTAGTCACATTGAATGCAGCTAAACGTAAATGATTATGTCTGTGTATGTTCTTCTGTGGGTTTTGACCTTGTTTTTTTTATCTTTTTATTCTATTTGTTTTTTATCGCATGCGCGGATCGGTTGGCACTTTTTCAATTTCGTTGTACATGTGACAATGACAAATAAAGATCTATTCTAGTCTATTCTATAGTAACACTTGACTACTCTCGAAGATCCTACAGTCAACCCCCGTGGAAAAATCTTGTTCCCACTTTCTTGCATTCTCTTTTTGCCACAGCAATTCATTGCGAGACGCGCAAAAGGGTGACAATGCGACAGGTCTATAGTCATTCAAACCTGTGATGGCGGGCTTCTTGGCCACTGGAACGATGGTGGAGCTCTTGAAGCACGAGGGCACCTCACACAGCTCCAGAGAACGGTTGAAGATCCGTGCAAAGGTGGGCGCCAGCTGCTCAGCGCAGATTTTCAAGCAGGAAGGTGACACGCCGTCTGGGCCCGGTGCCTTCCTGGTCTTTTGTCTCCGGAACATCTGGCGCACTTCCTCCTCGCGGATCTGGAGTGCGGGCGCGGCCTCTGCAAGAGAGAGAGTGGGTGACAACGTTGATAGAGGTGTGGACAGAGCAGTTGTGGGGAGAGGTGAGTATGTAGATTGCGCTGCAGGAAGTCCCGTTGTGTGGGAGGACCGATCAAACCTGCAGTAGAACCTGTTTAGCAAGCCTTGGGCTCTCCCCAGGACGGGGGGTTCGTTTCTTGAAGCCCGTGATGCTCTGCAGACCTTTCCACACTGTTGAGGGAGGGATCAGGATTGGCAGAGAGGTGTCTCTTCAGGCTCTCCCCGTAACACCTCCTGGCTTTCCTGACCTCTCGGTTCAGTGTGTTTCTGGTCTGCTTGAACAGGTCGCAGGTTGAACAGATATTGAATGCCACCTCACCAGGCCCCACCTCTTCAACACTCATCTAAAACCCATTATAATACACACAGTCAACTGACACATCAATTTGTTTATTCGGAGTGATTATGTCAAACATTGAAGACAAAAAACATGCCATGTTGAATACAGTGAGACAAAAAATCTAAACAAAGCTGACAGAGCATGTTCTTTTGGTATAATAAGATGATTGGTCTGTTTTTCTATTGATCCACAGCTGCGTGATGGGTCTAAACTTTTCGATCCAGGTTCAGGAAGCAAGACTCTTGTCATCAGAAGGCGGATCAAGATCCCTGATGTTGCAGAGAGTGAGCACCTCCTGCATCTTCTCCTGGATGTCGCGCACCCTGTCGGCCCACTTTTTGCGCACCTCGTCCTCATCGTCCTCTGTGACTGCAGTATAAGCCATGAGGGCGATGAGGCCCATTTGGAAGAGGTGGGCCACGCGTGAGCAGTGGCGCTCCATGGTTTCAGCGTCGCCCTTGCAGTTCTCCCGGTAGACCTGCAGCAGGGGCCTGCCGAAGAGCGTGCCTGTGCCCTTCACGGCATCGTAGTACACTTTCAGACCGGTGTCCATTCTGTTCTGTTTGTAGGTCTCCTTAAATCGCTCCATGTAGACCTGCGCGTTGTCTGGGTCTCCCTTCACTCCCACCACCATGGTGTTGACGGCGGCGTACTGATGCTTGATGTACTCCTCGTACTTGCCATAGTTCTGGATCACCTCATTCATCCGGATCTGTCTCAGGTGCTGCTGGTTCTTCTGGGAGATGCTCTCCAGCTTGCTGTGGATGGCCTGGAAGTCCTTTTCCAGCTCGTGGCCCTCTTTATCCATGAGACCCTTGCGGACCGCACCCACCAGGGCGGGGACAAAGCCAAAGATAGGGTTGATGGACGAGGCGAAAGAGGCCGCCTTCTCCACGTAAGTCAGAATCACGATAGCTGTTTTCTTTACCTGGTAGCCGTCTGCCATTTTGTTCTTCTAAAAAAATGTCCACGCAAAGAGATTGTGCTGACTAGAAGGATAAAGGAAGAGCAACAGTATTTGTTAGAAAACTGAAACTTGTGAGAATGTTAGGGTTTGAGCAAATCATTTGAAGTGTCACTGACCACCACCAGGACACAATGCAAAACACTAATAGATCAAAAATAAGTTCATTCATTTTTGCTATGTTTTATTTCAACATCGTTTGTCTTTAATTATATTGCACATCATTGAAATTAGATGAAGGCGGAAGAGCCCGCCGAAACATGTCAGGTAAATACACCTAAAATAATTGGTTTGATATAAAAGAACCAGTGAAGTAATTAAAAAGGAAAAACAAGATGAACTTAGTACAATCATTGAAATGTTTTTGTCATCTGACTGCCTTTTCAGCCCTATCAATGACAAGTAACATAATGAGGGTGTGTCATATCAATATTTAACTGATCACAGGCACATTTGGCCTGAATAAAACACTAGTGTTGTACTTTGGAAGCCCCGTTTCACACCCATTTCCCAATCAGCCAAACAATCATTCCTAGCGCCATTCCCTGCCTGTCAATTAACACTCAAACACATCAGCAGTAATAGCCTAAATCTCAGGAGGTTGCTCGTGTTTAATGTTTACTCACCAGGGATAAAACTGCTGCTATCTTTCTGCCTACAGGAGCCGCTTGTCTGCCCTGGCCACCGTTTTCCCTTTCCGGACTATGAAAAACAGAGAGCCCTCTCCTGCCTAATAAGGCAAACAGCACCAGGAAGTGACTCGCCAGTGCCGTTTGCTGATTGGCTGATTGGCTGATTGGCTGAAGTAAGTGACACACACCCTAAATACCGACGCCCCGATACACGGCTTCTCGCGAATCTGTAACGTACTTACCAAACCAGAATGGGTAACCACACAGGCAGGTTTTTTCATTACTCAGAAAGGCTGAAGTAAGTGACACACACCCTAAATACTGACGCCCCCGATACACGGCTTCTCGCGAATCTGTAACGTATAGGGGTGTAACGATTCATCGATACACATCGATTAATCGATATAAGGCTCTACGATTTATTGGCATCGATGCTAAACGTAAACATCGATTTATATCGCCGTGTTTGACCTCGGACAGTAGACGCGACTTTATTTTGAAATCCAGTTCATTGTTGCTTGCGTCCTCTTTCCGGGAGCAGTGAGCGGCGTGTTGTGTTGTGAGCAGAGCAGGCACGTGAAAGGGGAGTCGACAACTAGTACGCGGCTCCTGGGCTGGTGCTATGGCTAGTGTCCAAAAAGACGAGGAAATTGGCTCCCCTCTAGGCTTCAAGTCCTTCTTTGGAAGCACTTTGGATTCCAAAGAAAAGATGACTCAACGGACAAGACACGTGCAGTTTGTAAATCCTGCCATGCGGTGATCAAATATTCAGGGAGCACAAATCTCGCCGCACATTTAAAGAAAAAACACGACATCAAAGTTCAGTGTTAAAATAAGCACTTTGTATACTACAATACTCTTGTAATCTCCTAAATAAAGAGTTTGCAGTACCTTGTTGATTTTGCGTATGAATTGTTATAAATCAGGATATTGTTCAATATTTTTTATTTAAAAAAATATATATATGTATCGATCGTAGAGCACTATATCGTGATGTATCGTGAATGAATCACAGCAGGGTTTAAGATATCGTCAAATATCGTATCGTGGTTCCTTGTATCGATATGATATCGTATCGTGACAAAACCCGCGATTTACACCCCTACTATGAACCCTTCCAGTCCGGATTCCGCCCACTTCACAGCACTGAAACAGCTCTAGTTAAAGTCACCAACGATCTCCTCATTTCTGCAGACTCTGGTGCCCTCAACATCCTACTACTACTTGACCTTAGCGCAGCCTTTGACACTGTGAACCATTCCGTCCTCCTCCAAAGGCTGCGCCAACCAGGTGTTGAGGGCACTGCACTCGACTGGCTCACCTCCTACCTCACCAACAGAAACCAGTTCATCTCTCTCTCCGGTCACACATCCATCCTCTCCCCAGTTACACAAGGGGTCCCCCAAGGCTCAGTTCTTGGCCCCCTCCTATTCATCTGTTACCTCTTTCCCCTTGGTACTGTCATCCGCAAACTCAATCTGGACTTCCACTGCTACGCTGATGACACCCAGATCTATATACGTACGACACCAACCCGTAACCCTTCCCTCACCCATTTTGAAACCTGCATCTCTACAATAAAAGCATGGCTGACCCACAACTTTCTCAAACTCAACAGTGACAAAACAGAGCTCCTCCTCATAGGCACTAAATCCTCCCTTAATAAAACTGGATCCATCACACTCACCGTTGACTCCTCAAACATCACTCCCTCCCCTCTGGCACGCAACCTTGGCGTTATTTTTGACCCCACACTGTCCTTTCAACCTCATGTTAGCTCAGTTGTCAAGACCTCCTACTTCCACCGCCGACGCATCGCCAAAACCCGGCACTGCCTTTCTCTCCCTGCCGCTGAATCTCTCATCCACGCCTTCATCTCATCCCGGCTTGACTACTGCAACTCCCTTCTCACTGGAATCACTGCTCACTCACTCCATAGACTTCAACTAGTCCAAAACTCTGCTGCCCGCCTCCTTACCCACACCCGGTCCCGTGAACACATCACTCCTGTTCTCCACTCTCTTCACTGGCTCCCCATTAAGGGGCGTATCATTTTCAAGATACTCCTCCTCACCTTCAAAGCCCTTCACCACCTGGCTCCCACTTACCTATCCGACCTCCTTGTCCCCTACTGCCCCAACCGTCCCCTCCGATCCTCCAATACTTCACGTCTGACAGTCCCAAAATCTAAACTCAAATCCTTCGGTGACAGAGCCTTCTCCTGCACATCACCCCGACTCTGGAACTCTCTCCCTCAGTCTGTCTGTGACTCACCCACACTCCCCCTATTTAAGTCCCGTTTAAAAACTTACCTCTTCTCCCAAGCTCATGACCTCCCCTACCCATAACTGGTTTCCTCTTCTTAATTTTATCCGATTGTTTCTTCCCCGTCCCCCTCCCCTCATGTATGTCTTTGCCTTGTTCCCTGTAAGCGTCTTTAGGTTTTTGAAAAGCGCTATACAAATTTAATGAATTATTATTATTAAAACTCGTATTGTCAGTGAATAATAAATAAAGGAGTGAATATTTGTGGCGTTCAAGTAAGTAGCCCGAAGTAGTTATCTGCGGCGTTTTTATCGCTCCGATCTCTCTCCAGTCTCGCTGCAATCTCGCCCCCTCCATGTCTCGCTCTCCCCCCCTTCGCTCGATCTCCGCTCGGCTGTTCCTGCTTCCCCTCCTCGCCCCCGTCTACATCCAACATTCCAACATGGCCGGGAGCCAGGCAGGCAGGCAGGCAGGCAGGCAGGCAGACAGGTGTGCGCACTTACGCACGCGCGAGCCACGCCTACTTTATGAATGACTCAAGTGGATGGAATTGACAACCTCGGGGGAATTTCTTGAGAAAATCGTCACATGATGCATTTTGCCAGCCACCATGACTCGTGTTTTGACAGCCGTTTGTGTGTGTTTTATTTTTTTATACAACAAGCGTTAGCGAGGAAAAATACAGACGCAAAAGGATAAGGAGAAGAACTTGGGCAAAGGTAAAATACATAAAAAAAAAAAAATGGAAGTAGGTCTGGCCAAAACTCGTATTGTCAGTGAATAATAAATAAAGGAGTGAATATTTGTGGCGTTCAAGTAAGATACATGAAATAATTCATATTTGATTTGTATTTAGATTTAGTATTTGCGTGGACTTTTTATTTCCACTGTACAGTCACATGAATTACATGGAACAACCAACAAGAACAACAACAAAAAAAGGGTAGTATACAGCATTAGGGTACAAAACTCAGTATATCAAAGTTAAAATGACGCTCCATACTTCCCCTTGCTCATGTAATGATTTGAAACTGTATGTGTAAGGATGTTCGTTTTTTATGAGTAAGGAAAAAACCTGCCTGTGTGGTCACCCATTCTGGTTTGGTAAGTACGTTACTAGGGGTGTAAATCGCGGGTTTTGTCACGATACGATATTTGCCGATATTTTAAACCCTGCTGTGATTCATTCACAATACATCACGATATAGTGCTCTACGATCGATACATATATATTTTTTTCAATAAAAAATATTGAACAATATCCTGATTTATAACAATTCATACGCAAAATCAACAAGGTACTGCAAACTCTTTATTTAGGAAATTACAAGAGTATTGTAGTATACAAAGTGCTTATTTTAACACTGAACTTTGATGTCGTGTTTTTTCTTTAAATGTGCGGCGAGATTTGTGCTCCCTGAATATTTGATCACCGCATGGCAGGATTTACAAACTGCACGTGTCTTGTCCGTTGAGTCATCTTTTCTTTGGAATCCAAAGTGCTTCCAAAGAATGACTTGAAGCCTAAAGGGGAGCCAATTTCCTCGTCTTTTTGGACACTAGCCATAGCACCAGCCCAGGAGCCGCGTACTAGTTGTCGACTCCCCTTTCACGTGCCTGCTCTGCTCACAACACAACACGCCGCTCACTGCTCCCGGAAAGAGGACGCAAGCAACAATGAACTGGATTTCAAAATAAAGTCGCGTCTACTGTCCGAGGTCAAACACGGCGATATAAATCGATGTTTACGTTTAGCATCGATGCCAATAAATCGTAGAGCCTTATATCGATTAATCGATGTGTATCGATGAATCGTTACACCCCTAGTTCATAGAGGTTGTTGGACTGGAGATGGGTGTGGAGTTGGGCGGAGACAATGCGTTCGAGGGTTTTGGAAAGGAATGAAAGGTTGGAGATGGGACGGTAGTTGGAGAGGTTGAGTGGGTCCAAGGTGGGCCAGCTCAGTGGCCTAGTGGTAGAGTGTCCGCCCTGAGACTGGAAGGTTGTGGGTTCAAACCCCGGCCGGGTCATACCGAAGACTATAAAAATGGGACCCATTGCCTCCCTGCTTGGCACTCGGCATTAAGGGTTGGAATTGGGGGGTTAGATCGCCAAATGATTCCCGAGCGCGGCACCGCTGCTGCTCACTGCTCCCCTCTCCCCCAGGGGATGGATCAAAATCACACGGGGATGGGTTAAATGCAGAGGACAAATTTCACCACACCCAGATGTGTGTGTGACGATCATTGGGACTTTAACTTTAACTTAACTTGAGGATGGGGGTGATGGCTGCAGGTTTATAGACAGTGGGAAAGTGGCCAAGGGATAGAGACTGATTAAAAAGGGTGGTGAGGTGGGGGAGGAGGACAGGGAGGCAGGCCTTAGTTAAGGTCGTTGGAAGAGGGTCGAGAGAGCAGGCGGTTGTCTCGGATGAGGTAATGATGTCTAGGATAGTGGAGGAGTCGAGAAGGCAGTGAGAGAGGGGAAGGGCGGGAGGTCAGGAAGGGGGGGCAGGAGGACAGGGGAGGTGGGGGAGGAGGAGTTATTGATGGTGTCGGTCATTCCAAATAACTTGCTATGCATGTGGAGTAAAGCAGGGATTGTATTCTTGAAGGTCCCCACACTTCTGCACGTGAAGGAGAAGTGGCAGAGTGTCTACGAGCACCTTGAGATGGCGCCCACGGGGAATAAGGACCAGATCTTCCTCACCTACAGCAGTGGCACGGGCGTCTTTGCCGCCCCGAGAGCGGTGGCACAACGTGTCAATCTTCAGCTGTACGACTACTTGAGGGCCAAGGCTAATCTGACCCAACGCTTTGGTATCATATGCATGGACTTCCCCGCTGCTCCCATGACTCAAACAATTATTGACTTCCAGCTTGAGGCGGAAGTGGGCCAGCTACCTTTGAAGCGGCTTGCTGTGCAATTTAATGACAAATAAATCCTCAGCGCAACTGATTCCTATTCCTAACAACGGTTGGTGCTTCAACAAGTTAAATAGTACAGTGATCATTGTAGATTTAACTCAAACAGCTCACTTTTTAGGTCGACTCATCATTGTCTTTCATATTTAAAATAACAAAACATGCATATTCCAAATTCTATTTGCATATAAAGCCAAACTCAAATGCATTTTGTTCATGTGCCTTTCATTTGATGAACCTGTCATCATTTTTGGTAGGTTATGGAAAAGGTTAGCTTTAACTTTTAATGGTAAGTTATCATCCATTCACAACAATTCATGAAAATGTCCCCCCTCCCCTCCATAAATTTAACAGTGCCCACCTTCTATTACATGTAGTTCAAACTTGGTAGCAGTGGAACAAAAGGGGCTCATCTTTGAAGAATTCCAGCATCCCTAAAATGTCTTCATCAAACCAAATGGCAGACGTCTTGTGGCATTTCAGGTATGCGGCAAGACTTTACTTACTATCACAGACATGGCTAGCAAATTAAATGTATGATGCACAAGTTGAAGAAAAGAACAATGGCAAACCTTTCATACAGATGAAAACAAACCTTCCATAACTTTAATGCAACCAAAACAACCGTTTAAAGTACAAAAATGAACATGAAAATAAACAAGAAACTACAGTAGCTGTATACCTGGAACCAAATGCAATGGCATAAAGTGCCCACAAGGTGTCACCCTCAAACTTCTTTTCTCGAAGGTTGTTACGACCAGCGCTGCAATATGCAATATTAGTCAAATCAGTCAAATCATTCTCAATACTACCCTTTTTTTGTTCTTGTTCTTGTTGGTTGTTCCATGTAATTCATGTGACTGTACAGTGGAAATAAAAAGTCCACGCAAATACTAAATACAAATCAAATATGAATTATCTCATGTATCTTACTTGAACGCCACAAATATTCACTCCTTTATTTATTATTCACTGACAAGACGAGTTTTGGCCAGACCAACTTCCATTTTTTTTTTAAATGTATTTTACCTTTGCCCAAGTTCTTCTCCTTATCCTTTTGCGTCTGTATTTTTCCTCGCTAACGCTTGTTCCCCCGAGGTTATCAATTCCATCCACTTGATTCATTCATAAAGTAGGCGTGGCTCGCGCGTGCGTAAGTGCGCACGCCTGTCTGCCTGTCTGCCTGTCTGCCTGTCTGCCTGTCTGCCTGTCTGCCTGTCTGCCTGTCTGCCTGTCTGCCTGTCTGCCTGCCTGCCTGCCTGCCTGCCTGCCTGCCTGCCTGGCTCCCGGTGGCGGCCATGTTGGAATGTTGGATGTAGACGGGGGCGAGGAGGGGAAGCAGGAACAGCCGAGCGGAGATCGAGCGAAGGGGGGGAGAGCGAGACATTGAGGGGGCGAGATTGCAGCGAGACTGGAGAGAGATCGGAGCGATAAAAACGCCGTAGATAACTACTTCGGGCTTTCGCGGTGCACGTAGCGGATTTTCCTGCAACTTCTGCCGGGTTTTCAAGTCTACAAAAGTCCTTAAAAGAATGTAAGTAAACATTTCGACTTCACTTGTACTTGAGGAGCGAAAAGGAAATGATGGGGCGCGTCGGTTCACTATTTCAACGCTCGAACTGTCAGTGTTTTTGCCACTTTGTCACTGTATTAAAGTGTTGCATATGAGTTGGGATTTGGTTTTAATGCAACGGAGTTGTGGGAAAAGCATGTTGCAAGAACCGTTGGCCTCACAGAGTCACATGGAGTTACATTACCTCCACTTTGACTGGATTAAGCCACTTTTGTGCTCCCAGATCCAGGTGCCCTTTTGGTCGGGTCCAGACTTTTAAAAGGTTACATTTGTAGAACACCGCAGACCACCTTGGGCCATCTTATGCAACGTTAGACCACGTTTATCCCCCCCCCCCCAACCTAGTGAACTACTTTCTATCAGATAGTAGAACCTTAATTAGCTATGTGTGTGCAACATTTAAAATATTCTCAAACATCTTTAATGGACGATTCCCTATGGTAAATATTTGTTTTGTTGAATCTGAGTTTCGAACTTTCAGAACTTTATAAAAGGGTTCCTGTTGTCAAGAACTGACAGCATATAATCATGTTTTTATTCTTATTAATGAGTTCCCAAATTAAATGAGCAGACTGGCACTCAAAACATGCATAGAAAAACAAATCATTAGGCCATATAATTCAGCATATTTCACAATAATAATGAACTATATTTAGAATTCTATATGTACCTGTGGTTAAAAAGCAAAGTGTGGAGAGTCTCGAGTATCCACACACTCCCCTTTGTTTACTTACAGTTGACTCACTTGACTGTAATCTTAAATCAGTCTCAAAGTCCTTAAATTGGTGACTTTGAAACTACCGTATCGTCCACTCCAGTCCATTTCTCACTTGCTTAAGAGTGAAAATTGCAAAGCACACGTTGGAGTGATAATTTGAAATGAGCAGAAGTGTCACATTATAGATGTGCTGTGTAGTGGCGCACCATTTGCCTCCACTTCATATTCCAGATGCGAGCGAATGCTAATGAACTGCAGTATCCACTCGAGATGCAGCCTTCATTTTTCGTATTCGTCTCGATGTGCGCATCATTTTTTACACGGCTCGTGAAGAAATGCAGGACCACTCAGGTGATGCGCATCGAAGTTCTTCATATAAGCAGATTGCAAATGACCTCTTTAAAGATGCCAAACAGATATAGATAAGATGAACCCGGAAATAATTTGGTGACGACCTTCCCTCTGTCACTTTCATGTTAGTCCTCTGACACATGAATGTCACATGACGCAGTGTCGTGCGACTTTGAAGCCATATTTTCTTTCACAATTCGTGGTTGAATTTCAAAATGTACGAGATGTTGGACTGACAACATATCATCAAGGTTTTATAATTTGAGATGCTGATCCAAAATAAGGATTGTTTTTAAAAGTTTTCTAGAAAGCGTCTGCGATAGAGTTTGGATCGGCCAACTGATTTGACTCTTTTCGTGTGGTTGGCTACAGCTGACTAATACAGGCAGGCGTGTTTGTGGTGTGCGTGTGTGTGTAAATTGTAGAGCAGTGCTTGTATTTATAGTAACACTTGACTACTCTCGAAGATCCTACAGTCAACCCCCGTAGAAAAATCTTGTTCCCACTTTCTTGCATTCTCTTTTTGCCACAGTGGGCGAAGCAATTAATTGCGAGACGCGCAAAAGGGTGACAAAAGCGGCAGTCTAGTGTAGCATGACTCTGGCTGATAGCAATCACTTGTGTGTTAGAGGAATGCTGAGCTCCTGAATAAGGTTGTGTGTTCTGTCCTTACTACATGGGCATGCCACTTTTATTGGTTGGAAGCCAGCCATTAACTCATTCACCGCTAGCCCAGTTAAATGGAATCTTTGACGTCGGTCAATGGCAGTGAATTTTGCGTTGGATTCGTTTGGGCTGTTGCTTGTGATTGATTGTGAAGATTGAATATCACCATTATGCTGGATGGATGTAAACATCACAAGCTCAGAAATAGATGCGCCGTGATTGGCCATTGCCTCAGCCCTTAGGCACTGTGATGTCATTTGCAGTTGACGGCAAGTTCTGACTCTTGAGCCCTTCCACATTGCTGGTTGCAAGGAGTGTGTTGTGTAAAAAGATGCTCAGATGTTCTTCAAGTGGTTTATGTGGATCAACTAGTGTGCAGGGTAGACTGCAGTCTGCCACAATGGCAGGAAATGACATCATTGCTAATGACCCGTCCCTCCTTGGGGGCATGCACATACCCGGACGTGTGCGCAAAAACACACACTCGTGCAAACCTCCTTGAGTCCCTTCACTGTCCATTTGAGGACAGGAATACAGACAAAGTGGTCCTCATGATGTCAGCTCATGATAAATGGAGCTGGAACGTGGTGATTCCCTCTCGTGTGGACTCAAACAACAGACTCAACGGGAATAATAGGACTTAGTAATACTGCCCGGCCGCAGTACCGCAAAAACACGGAGACGCACATCTTGTAAAGTAGTTTGCCCTCTTCTCTTTGCGTATGTCTGTGTGCGTGTGAGATGGAGGGAGCCGTCGGCGTAATTACACGTCGACAAAAGAAAGAAGTCATTGTCGTAAAGACGAGAAGTGTGCTGGGGTGAAGACAAATGGTAGGAAAAAGAGAAATACAAGACAGAGTGGAAAAGGACCAACGCATGTGAAATCACTTGCAGCTGTCTATATAGAAGGATTTTCAAAAAGATGAATTGGAGGAACTTTGGGGCTTTTTGTGACAGGATGTTTATGTTTTCACCGCCTATTGTTCTGTATATATTTTTTTCCCTGCTGTCTGTGGCCATTGTCTGGTTGAAGGCTAAAAAATCTTGGGGTTGCTCCCCAACTGGAAATCGTTAAGACGATTTTCAAAACTCTGCAGCGCAGAGGGAGTCCTGAGTCACAAATCGGTGTCAATGGGATGACCTCATCTTTGCTCATCAGGCTGCATCTCGCTCACACCCCGTCAGAATAGACAACTTCAGTGGAACACCTGGAAGCAAGCCAGCGTTACGGCATCGCAGTCGCACGTTTCGAGACATAACTGGAGCTGAGGTCAGCTGTGGGTAAAATACCACTGTGTCTGTATGTGTGTGTGTGATGAGTCACCCGCAAACGCTGTCCTTTTACACAAAGGTTCATTGAGCAGTGGTCTTCGGTCTCCATTCTTCGAGCTGGTTCCAACCTGTTTTAATGTGATGGATTTTCAACTTTACGCAGGCAGGAAATGCGCTGAATAAACAACATTTATTTGGGACCCTCGTTGAAATCGCCTTGCCACAAGAGGGCGGTGTTACTACACGGCGAACAGAGACCGCATCATGTAGGATGGATGTGTGTGTGACATCTTGGCCTACTAATCTGCTGGCCCATTAATCTGCTTTACTCTTGAGCAACTCTGGTCTTGCCTTGTGGTCTGTTTGAGATCAAGAGGGGGGATTGTCTTTCCTCTGTCTCATGCATTTAATATGTATTAAAGTTTGATAGAATTTTTTTTACATCATTGTCAGTCACCAACAAAAATGCAACCGTACATCCAAATGACAGTCGATATATTTTTCTGGACAAACAGTAAACCTTTCAGGTGTGTGTCCTGATTTTTCTGTTACTACCCCCAAAGTTGGACTTGGTTCTTCTTGTTCCGCGTGCTGGAAAACACTCTCTTATGGACCGACTGAACCCTTTTGTTTTTCTCAAAATGTATTTTCAGCCGTCGTTTTTCGCCTCCTTGGCATTGCATTTTCTCTTGCCTCCCGCTTCTGTCAACTCAAAGTGACTCGTACATCTGGCTGCCTCTCGCTCTCTCGCTTTTCCCCTTCATCCCTCTCCTGCTGGACAAAGATTCCCCCTCCCCCTTCTTCCTCCTCCATCCATCCATCCACTCACTCATCTCCCTCCCCCTCTCTCTCTCTCTCTCCTTCCCTCTCTCCTCCGATTCCCCACTCGTGTGTGTCAGTGTAGTTGTAGTAGTTGTAGCGCGGGATTAGGAAGGAAGGGGAAGGCCGGTTTGTAAACTGAGAGTGACCACAGAAGCCCGGCTGGGATTTGGGCTTTCCCAGTATAGCCTCCTTTCATTTGGTTAGTAGGGGGGAATCTTGCGCTTCTTTTTCCCCCTCTCTACTGGACTTTAAATGGAGGGATTATACCATGGTAAGGTTTGACATGGAGGATTTAATGCATGTGTCATGTTCTATTTGCCGTAGATGAAGTTTTGAAGAAGGTGGAGAAACCGGCACATTAAAAATCCAGTGCGACGTAAACTGACTTGCTTAAACTATTGTTGCCACTTTGTGACACTTTTAATTCCAAATCAGCACTTTGAAGCGTGCATGCAGTCAGAATAGAACTTTAAGAGGTGACATAATCCTCTTTCTTCTTGATCAAGAGGGTGTGTGTGTTTAAATGTCAAGTGTGCACACAAGGAGGCTTTAAGTGGGCGCATGTGTGGGAAGTTGTGTGTGGGGGAGTGGATACGGATGGTAAATTAGAGGCTTGTGTTGTGCATCCTTACATAGACTCTTCTTGTTTTTGTCTTGGGCACAGCCATATGTATATTTCGGTTTGCGGTATTTTGTTTTGTACGCCTTGTGACACAGAAAACAAGCAAAAGTTGTTTATTTCTAGGTTATTATATGGCTCGTGAGGTTATGGAAGACTTTTATTTGAATATTCATTTTGACTGTGTAAGAAGGTCAATACCGTAAAAAAAAAAAAGAAAATTAGATCAATGCTGAATTAAAAAAAAAAAAAAACGGTGAAGCCGCCCCTGCGTGCTAATCCCGGCGAACACGTTATCGCCGCCCCTCAACGAGTGAGCGTGTGTGCTTGTGAAGATAAACGCTGATTGGCGTTCATTATGCATGCTGTTTTATGTTTGCCAATTTGATCTTTATCGGAACTTGACTGATCACATAGGAAATGACTTGTGCCATCGAAGACATAAAAGTGGTGTACCTGCTTGATGATAAATAAAAAAGACTTTAGCGTTTGACTTTCCCCTGTAAAAATTGCTCCAAATAGAGTCGTCATTCTGTCAATTTATCTCCGTCAATAAGTCACAGCTTTCCTTTGCGTACAAAAGGCTTGATTTTCCACGCATCCCCGCTGTGTTTTTGACTAGCAGGTGTGCTGGTCGCCTCGGGCGCAGTTCTGTTGAACGCTAGACCGCATGCTCCAGTAGCACTTCTTTGTCCGCAGGGTCGTAGACACAACCTGCGCGCCTCCTGCTGAGCACTGAGGTGGGCTGTGCACGTAACCGACAGTCATGCTTTCAAGAAGCCTCTCTTTCGCTGCAAATATCTATTTCTCTCTTTTGTTTGGTCTTTTTTGCCGTGTTCCTTTATACTGTACAAGGACTGTGAAATGTGCATCAAGAGAAAATGTGCAAATCATAAAAGTCACACCTTAGGATTTATTGGTAATTGAAGGCCATTTGTGGCTCCACTGTGCACGCACACACACACACACACACACACACACACACACACACACACACACACACACACACACACACACACCGGTTTCGTATTACAAAGTGTTGGTCGATAAACTATACGACCTGAGTTTGCACTTCCTCTCTGTGGCCTTTCTTGGCATTACATCATCTTTGTTGATGACCCTCTTCTGTCATTTCACTCTGAGTTAGTGCGAGTGTGTGTGTGTGGACTGTATGCAGCCCCGGTTGTCGAAAGCACTTAACGTCCTGACCTGACTCAGGATCAGTGACGCCCTAACCGGACCCAAAAGGCTGCACTTGGACAATCCGATGCTGACGGGCGAGTCTCATGACTTGCCATTTTGTAGTTAACCTTAATCATTCAAGTCTGTGCATTTTAATATGGCAGCGCTTTTGTTTCCCACATTCTGCAGAAGTCCTTTCCGCTGTTTCTCCATGATCCTGGGACCTATTGATTATCCTCAATCCATATGCCATTGTTGCTTCCCACTAAAATCAATCTGCTTTCTATTTTTTTTGTCTTACAGATATCTCCAGGATTGTCTACTACACAGGTGAGTGACCCCGTCGCCCGCCCCCACTCTTGCCTAATTTTATACTCATTATCATACAGCTGCTAAAGGCTCGGTCGGATGAGGTGACCAACAAAGCTTCTCCCTGACGGAGAACAGAGGAAGTCATTTGTTTGCGGTGTTACTTAAAGGTCAATGCACCACGAATGGCTGAAATGAGAAAGTAGGTTCCTTTCTGGTTGCCATGTTCATCCCCAAAGCCCAGAGAGTGCAAAATGAAGTGAAGGCAGCACTTGGGCGTATTACGATTTGTGTGCACTGGCAATCGAGTCCATCCATCTGTGTGCTAATAAAAATGCACATGTGCAGGCAATGCATGTGGCAATTTTCGAGATGAAAATAGAAACATTTACAATTAGTTTTCAAAGAATTATATCATTACAGAACATTTTTAAGCCCGGCCTGATTTGAGGGGGATTCCAGTCCATTCCTGTGACGTCACAACCCTGATGGGCAAAAGTGGGAGGGCATATTCATTGAACAGTCCCGATGTTTTACCGATTAGCATATTCCTCCTGCTCCTCCTCTCGCCTCTCCCTATTCAACTTTCACCCGTGTCGCGCTTGTCCTCCTTTTCCTCTCATTCTTCCCCGAGACAATGGTCGCCTTCGCCGTCGATCCTGCATCGCTGCTTCTGTCCCTCTCTTTCATTGCACACCGCCGTTGCTAAACAAGAGGACGTCTTCCCATTGGCTAATCGAGTGTACGTGCACCGGTCTGGAAAAGTTTTCTTTTTTCTTCACTGTGAAAAGCTATCCAAATTGTCTCTCGAGTGAGTCACGTCACACTTCCACGGCAACGGTGTAACTATGGAGCGCAGGCATGGGGCAGGAACAGCCCGTTAACAAACAGCCTGCTTGTCGTCAGAAAAAAGGGGGCCGTCGTGGGGAGCGATTGAGAGAACCTTCTGGACTTTCAGGACCTCGGGCTAAAGGACTCCAATGTGGCATTGTCACAACTCCCAACTTGAAGGATTTGCTCTTTAATGCCGCTGGAAGTGGCGGATCTCGCATGCTCGCCGCTTTCATCGCCCTCGCCCGGGACAAGTTGCGGCGTCATGCGTGTTTGTGAGGCCGCCAGCTGCCTGTCTGTGCTCGGCGGTGACGGACACTGCCAGAGACTGACATGTGTTTCCATGGCGACGAGCGGCTGTAGCCCCTTTCCCATATGTTGGGGCCGAGGTAGGGCAGTCATTTCCCTAATAGGGGGACTCCAGTGAACGCCGCCACTTATTCACCGTTTGCTATTCACAGATTGCTCCCCCCCCCCCCCCAACAAAACATCTCAAATGAGAGAATAGCTTTTGTATGATGAGTTTGTTTTTCCGCTTCAACCCAAGTCAAGACACACATGACGACAAGAGGCATTCCCAGATGGGTTTGATTCCAGGAAGTTTGTCAATGTCAGGAAAAATAAACACCGTGGTCCATTGTCTCGCTTGGGTCGTAGAATGGACGAGCCTTGACCTGGCCCAAATAATCTTAATGTGGGAAATCTTTTGCTTGTTTTCCAGAATATGACAGACACTTAGCCGCGGCGGTGTCAGCAGGGAAGACCATGGCGACGCCCTACGTGGATCCCAACCTCAATCACGCCCTGCTGGACGGTGGCGCCAAGTCGCGGCTCAGCGCCGGGGGGTCGGACCGTACCGCCGGCGGCTCGGTGGACAGGGTCCTCAAGGTCTGCCATCACTTTGAGCCCAACACAGAACTCAGCAGCTGGTCCTCCAACATCCGATACGGGGATGCTGCTGATGTCCGGGTAAGATTTTCAGATTTCAATTCTGTCAAAATGAATCAAATTCAAAACGGCAAATTCGGCTCATGACATTTGACTCGTGTTAAACCGAGGACCCCCTGTACCACAAACAACACCACTCAAATAGTTAAGCGGTCTCCCTCTATATCTGGGTCAACCCCCCAACCCGACCTCTGCCAGAGTTTTTACATGGCAACACACATATGCTAATGGGCATGTGATATCTGGCAGCTTGTTTCAGCGTGGACGTCATGTTCAATTTGTTGACGTTGGAGACAGCCATGCGTAAAGTGATGCGCGATGAGAACCCACTGCACCAATGCTATCAGTTGAAGTGACGGTAATATCACATCCTTGTCCACAGGGAATCATCCAGAAGATCCTTGACATCCACAAGGTGCGGTGGACGTCATGCTTCGGCCTGCGTCTAAGCAGCAGCGGCCAACCCAGAGACCAAGTGCACTGGCTTCACCCCGACATGGGCGTGTCGCACGTCCGTGAGAAATACGAACAGGCGCGCCCCAACGAGGAGTGGAGGTGAGTGGATTTTCAGGCGGAGAGAAGCTGCATTTGTACAATGCACTTTAAAGATTCATCTGCAATTTCTCTCCGTGGATGAGGAAAAGATGTCATCATTTATATTTTAAACCAAGTCGAGGGAAAGGAGGCGGAGCTGCTTTACTTGATAAGAATATTCAGCCATCATTAGCTTACGTGACATTTTGACAAAGCCGCAGCTATCTTGTGTAAGCCCGTGGCGGGCGGACGGCAAAGCAGCAGGATTGATTTAATGGGAGTCGCCTCATGAAAAATCCAGCAGGCCCCGTCTGTTGTACGGCGGATTGAAAGGCTCGTTGATCACTTTTATTGTGGCGCTCGCCACTAACGCCATTGTACATTTCGGACCTTTTGCACCGTGGTCCTATAAAGAGAGAAGGAAGCAGATGTCACCTTTGTCCGACTAAGTCAACAACACTTTTCTGCTTGTGTGACGATGTCGTTTCTTTCTTTCTTCATTTCTTCTCTGCAGGTATGAACTTCGGATCCGATACCTCCCCAAAAACTTCCTGCAGCAGTTTACGGAAGACAAACCGACCCTCAATTACTTCTACCACCAGGTACGAACACACATTTCATCTTTCATGAAACACGAGACATATGGCGCTGATTGCCTGGTACTCATCTAGGTCAGTAGGGCTGTTTGTGTTTGTCAAAGTGCCATTTGTTGCTCGGCCATATGAATATGTCTTGAAATAAACATATGCCTTTGTTGCTTGCATGTGTCATTGGCACACCAGGTGAAAAATGACTACATGGCACAGATCGGGGATCAAGTGGAGCAAGATGTCGCCCTTAAACTTGGATGCCTGGAAATCAGGTGAGATGCACGTTGAGTGCCCAGCGGTTTAATTGCTTGATTAATTCATTTCTTGAAGATGTTAATAATGAAATTGTACAGTTCATTTCCTTCGGGTCTACTGATAAATGCGGAGTCTGCTGTTTAGCGCAGATGATTTAATGCTCTGCTCTGATTTCCAGGAGGGTGTATAAAGAGATGGGAGGGAACGCCCTGGACAAGAAGTCCAACTATGAGCTGCTGGAGTAAGTACTTTCGGGTTCCAACTTCCAAGCCCGCCGGCATGTTTTGCAAACTCGCCCACTTTCAACTCCATACATTTGTTTTTATTCATGTTCAAGATTGCAATTACTCACAAAGGCAAAGCTGCTTCGCGCGGCAGACTGCTAACGCTAACAAACCGGGCGGCTTAACGAGGCCGCTTGGCTCCGACTCTAACGAGCTGCCCGATTTTTGCCTTCGTCTTTTCTTTCCGAGCCTACAGCCCTAATGAGCTTGCCAATGGACAGAGAAAGAATCATTATGTATCCTGCTTCCTGCTCATCCCAAGTCTTTGTCCTCTTTGCAATCTTTTTCTTTGTTATTTTGTCTCAATCTGTCCCAAAAGATGTCAATGGTCTGCCAAGCAGAACTGGAAGGAGAAGCACTCCAGGCGTGACAGTTGGCTTGTTTTGATCATTCTGCAGTTCGTCAAACATTCTCAAAGCAAGCAACGTGACTTTTAAGTAACACTTGAAGTTGACCACTGTGTAATAAGATGAACTAAGACTCAAATCAAATAAAAAAAGTTATGCTTTGAAATTTAGGAGACATAGTAAAAAAGTGGTATACGTTGGCAAGCTTCTCTGGTCATTTTCATTTTCGCCATTACACTAACAGCCGCATGCTATTTACAAACTAAATTTGTATCCTGAATTTGTCTGCAAGGCTTGAAGTTAACAATTCCCACTGCCTTACAAGTATGCAGAGAAGTTAACCGCTGTATAATGAGACAAAAAAAAACTGAAAGTAAAACCACTTGCCTTTTGATGCCCTTTTAACACTTAACTTGTTTTTTTTTTTTAGCTTTCACGTGGTGAAATTTGTTTACGTTGATTCCTAAATAATTGTCATTCCATTTCACATTGTGTGATTATCACAAATTTTCAATCCAATCCAAAATATTACCGTACGGCTTTGCTTGACTTTGCAAGTTAGAGATCGTGTCGCGAGTTGACTTCCTCACATTCTGCTTCCCGATGTTCGCTTCCCACATCCACTTATGCAATGAGCTCGGATCAGATAGAGACATTTAACATTCCTTTGTGTATTTACCGCATTCTAAACATTCCCTCCTCTCTCTTGTCATCTTAACCTCTGTGCACAGGAAGGATGTCGGTTTGAGGCGATTTTTCCCCAAAGACCTGCTGGACTCAGTCAAGGTGAGAAGAACGCTAAAAAAAAAACATTACTCACAGACTTATGCTGCAAATTTGTTGACCGTTTCCCTTGCAAGCTTGAAACGAACACATTGAACTTTACATTCCTGTTTCACTTTGGAGTATTGACTGCATCGAGGCTGTTTTTATGTGTGCCGGCATAATAGCGGTGTCAGTGATAAATTTACGGCACACTTTTACGGGGCAGGGTGTGTTTGGAAAGGCGCGGTGACCCCAAAAGGTCCTGCAGGCGGCGGGGGGAGACAGATGCTCCGGCGAGAGGCGCTCGTGCTACCGCTCGTGCGCAACCCCCGGGGTCACGTTTAAACCCACTTTCTCCTTCCAACAATGAGGAAGGAAAGGGGGAGGTACCCGCCTCCCTTCTCCGTCTGCCTATCAAGCCCAGCTGAACCCCTCCCCTTGCCATCAGCTGCCCTCAACTTTAGCTCCTTTTCACAAACATGGCACATAAAGGCCCTCCTCCCATCCTTGAGGCACCCACACGCGCACTCAAACGTCCATAAATTGGACTTGAATGCAGATGTCAGGGTGGCTGTTGTTGTTTCATTGTATTTATTTGAGCACGCATCTGTTAGTTGCTTGACAATGGTGATAGGCAGAAAATTATTGATGGGGGGGTCATCTTATATCTACGGTTTTAAATTAGCTTTCATATCGTTTAAATCCGTAACACTCCTCACGCCACAGAACGATCGAAGTTTTGATTTCCAAATATTGTTGTGAACATCTGCAGTTGTTGGGCACATATGCATTGATACGAAGTCGGGGCCGGAGGAGGAGGGGGGGGGGCACAGCTGTCATTTGTGTGGCTGTCTTTGAAAGTCTATAAGGGAATGGGAGTCATTTAATGGGATTATTCTCTTTCCCAATAGACTCCACTTGTCTCACACACACGCAGAGAAAATAAAAACAGATGGCCAAGGTAGTAAAGGGTGACTGATGTCAGGGTTAGGCAAAGCCTTCTACAGAGTCCATTCATGCCGACAGGTCTGCAGGATTAGTTAAAAAAAACAACAACAACAAAAGCCTTGTGTCTTTATAGACAGTTTAACGTCAATGACACTGTGTGTACCACCGTTTAAATTAAACGTAGCCGTGTTTCACGTGGAAGGTTAATGACAATACGTCCGCAACCATGTCTTATTTAACAGTCCTTGAAAGTTCATTTCGTCCTCCAGCAACCTTGTTTCTTCAATTATTAATGCGCCATAGCAGCCCAACTGTAAATCTGCATGTGCCTTTAAGTCAACCTCCAAACCCAATCTCTTCTAATCTCTTGTGGTGAGCTATTCACAGTTTGCCTAAGCCTCTCTAGCTGATTTTCATATCCTTCGCCTAGCAGGATAAGTGCCCAAGTCAATTTTGTAGCGCAACTGTCCAAATGGTGGATTTTTTGTTGTTGACTACTGCGCATCTGTCCACGCTTGGGGTAACTAGTTCGTAATGTTGCGGTAATTGTCGGATGCGCTTGCTTGTCTCTCAGGCCAAGACGCTACGTAAACTGATCCAGCAGACGTTCAAGCAGGTGGCCAACCTCAATGATGAGGAGTGCATCCTCAAGTTCCTCGAGATCCTGGCACCCATCCACCGCTATGACAAGGAGTGCTTCAAATGCGCCCTTGGGGTGAGTAGTTCCTTGTGTAAGGTTGACCCCTTGTGGTGGCTTTGAGTCCTGCATGCATTGCCTTGATGAATACTCTTTGTTTTTTGCCTCCTCACAGTCAAGCTGGGTGATCCAGGTGGAGCTTGCAATCGGACCCGAGGAAGGCATCAGCTACCTGACAGACAAGGGCTCGACGGTAAGTGACATTTTCCGTGCTGCTGTTTTGGTTAGCAACAAAGAAAAAGCAGGTTTCGGTTGTCCTTTCGACAGCCAACCCATCTGGCGAACTTCACCCAAGTGCAGTCCATCCAGTACTCGGCCATGGAGGAGAAGGACCGGAAAGGAACGCTACAAGTCAATGTTGCAGGAGCCGCCGAGGTACACTGACACGGTCTTGAGTTTTGGTCAGCTGTATCCTTGATGAGCAACCTGTGCGCACGCGTGTGTAGCCTCTCACCGTCACGACCGCCTCGCTGACCATGGCGGAGAATTTGGCCGACCTGATTGACGGCTACTGTCGGCTCATCTCCATGGAAACGCGCTCTCTCATTGTCGGAGTACAGAAAGGTAGCGCCGCGTGTAAATATGTACTCCATATTTATATTTTACCATCATGCTGAGATGGTGATTTGTGTAGCGAGCTCATGTTGTTATTGTGTTTGTCCTCTAGAGGGGGAGAGAGCGCTACCTTCCCTTCCAAAGTAAGTGCTACTCCAAATTTGAAGTTTTGTTGAACCTCAGCTTCACTCCTTTGTTATTTTGGTAATTCTAGGCTCAGGCTTACTGTATTTCCTAAAATAGTGGCCCCCAGGTGTATCCTTCACTTGAACAAATAAACCCCCACCCCAAGTCGACGATTCCTTCTTTTTTTTCTTCTCCCGAATAGCAGTGGGTAACTGTAATTACCTCACTTTCAGTATATTCTATTTTGTGGTCACGCTCGAGTGTTTACAATCCAGGGAGCAACATGACTTGACATTTCCTTCCAATTCGCGCTAATATTGTTTTTCACTTGATATAAACTACCGGCAACATTGCTTAAGGTTCTTTTACTAAAGGCCTCGACCATCTGCAGTTGAGTAAATAACCCCCCCCCCCCCCCCTGCCTGCTACACTTGTAAGTTTGTGTTTATCCCTCAGTTGCTGGATCCAGGTTTAAACTCTCTCTTCACCTCTCGTTTTTTTTTTTTTTTTTTTTCTGTGTGTACCTTTCTCTTGCTGGTCAAATAAGGAGATAAGTTTGGCAGCCAAATAGTTTCCGCTTGTGCAAGTCTCCTCCTCTTTTCCTTGGCCTTCACTCTTCCCTTCCGCGGGCCACCACAAAAAGGCAGAGATAATTGCCGGACTTTGAGTTCTGAACACGTTTCTATTTGTAGGTTGTCTAATCATGAGAAGAAGTTGGAGGCGGTCAAGAGCGGAGTGAGAACCATCTCGGTTTCAGGTAAGTCAGGGAACGCCGTGCTCGCGCTATCACAACTTTCCTAGTGACTGCTCTGCTCTTTCCATTTCCTCCAACATCTGTTTTTTCTCTCACTGTTCCTGTCTTGTCTCCTTCGTCCTGTTTGTTTACCTCCGCGTTCGGCCCCTTTCTGCGCTCTGTCCGTCTTCCACTCACGCCGTCACCCCCCACCTCTCTTTTGTCCTCCTATTGGCCGAAGACCCGATGCCGTCGACTCCTCCCAAGCCAGCCAAGGCGCGGCGTTTCCTCCTCCCCTTTGTCTTCTGTTCTGATTCACCACCCAATGGTATTCCTTGTGATAAGAATGCCTCATCAGATCATGCTAATTTAGAATAAAAGTCAATCTAACAAAGTCATCAGGTCGAATGGCACGGAACGGGGTTGGTTGTGTGTGAGCAAGGCTAAAATCGGCTTTGTTCATAAACTCCCTTTTCTTCTGCTTTTTAAACGTTTACAAAATAATGAAGCTTTGTTTTAACCACAGTCTGAATCTAACATTTGCCTCGCAAGTGGAGCGCAGCAGCACCGTAAAATGATGAGTTCAGCACATGCCTCAACTCTGAGGTCACATTTAATTTGCTGAGTTTCAAATTCAATATTTTATCCGTGTTTTTAGGCAGTTGATTTAAAGCGACAGAGTTGAATTTGCGGCCAGGAAAGAAGACTTTTTGCGATTATTGTCGGCCGAGGCGACAGCCGCAGCTCGGTGCAGTGAGCCATTAATCTGGACGGCAGCCGCAGAACTTTTTCCCAACGTTCTCAGCTGGCGGCTTCCAATTTGACACGCAGGCAATTTCATGTTTGTGATTTCAGCTTCACGCATTAGCAGTCGGTGGAGAAGGGTTCAAATTTGACAAATGATCAAAAGTATTAGGACACCTCATTCCATCTCTTCCACAGAATTCTGAAGTGTGCCATTTTTTGGGGGCGGATTCCCTAAGCAATTCTGTCTGTTTGACATCCGCCACTGGAATTTCAGCGTTCACCTCAGCCATTCACACAAATATTTACAAGTGGCTGCAGACGACACGGTGTGGCGTCTTCTCGCCACTGCCTTGCGTGCGGCCGCTTTGTTTACGCATTTATTGGCGCTTTAACTAACTGCCTGCGTGTTTGGCTTTGCGGCCATTTTGTGACACGACTAACCTCTGCTTTCTTTCTTTGTCTCCTCCTCCTCCTCTGCTTTTGCATGCTCTCCCGGACCCTGCAGAAGATCTTAGTGGGGATGGTAAAGTGATTAATCTCTCTGTTGTTTCTTATTTCATGTCGCCTAAGTGTGCTGTGGATCCGGGCCACCGTTACACACGTGTTCCTTTTCAAAAATAGCGTTATGAACTGTGTGTAGAATGACCAAAACTCGAACGGCCTCATTTTCAACCAGTTATTTCAATTATATGCTTTGCTACTAAAACCAAGGACACCACCACAGCAACGATGGGATGTTTCTCTTTAAGGGAATTTCTCCTCATGCTTCTCTCTCTCTCTCTCTCCACAAGCAAACATGCACACGTGGACTGACATATATTCTTGCACAAAGTCATGGCGAGGGAGAGGTTTGCTGGTTTCAAGCCATGCATTCCTGGCTATAATGGGCAAACACACACTTTAAAGAGAGACTGGAATTTAATAAGCCAAGGCTTGTTTTGTTTCTCAATGACTGGAATGTTTTATTGTTAGATAAACCATAAGTAATGAATGAAATATGATTGTTGCGGCTTTTTCTTATTTTTTTGAACCTCTCGTATTTTCATGCCGCTCATATTAAATTACAACAACATGAAAGTCAGTCGTGTGTACTTTAATGGTTTCCACTGTTTTAATTGAGCCGGACCCGCTAGCTCCCACCTGGCTTGTTGCTGCTGAAATATTTGGAGTCGATCTCGAATTTAAGAAACAGATTCCTGGTGTTCCCACAGAGAGTCCACTGAATCGGACAGCAGATGTTCGACTCGTGTTGCTAGCAGCTGAGTCTGCAGCCTGATTTTATTTTAAACACCAACCATCTGGTTAGGATGGATTCCGTCCATCCTGCCCTCCTCTTTTTTTCCCCTCTTTCTCCTCCTCTTTCTCCTCCTCCTTCTGCCTCTCTCTGTTTTTGATTCTCACAAACATCTCTGTTGGACCGCTGCTTCTTTTATTTATGTTTATCTCCGCTTGAACTCCTGCTGGCCTCCTTCTCCTAATTTCTCTGCCGCCATCGCACTGCTACGCCAGCTGCTGTCAAAGAGCTCAGCTGACACACGAGCCAATTGCGTGCGTGCGTGCGTGTGTGTCTCGATGTGTGCGTGTTTGTAACTAGAGAACGAGAGAGAGAGAGAAGGATAAGCTGTATGGGTGTCGCTTTGGGCAGGAGTTATCAAAACAGTGCGACTTTTTTCAGTAAGCTCCTGCACTCCCTCAAAAACGTGCATGCCTTATTTTTTTTGAAACTTTTGAAGTCATGTTTCATTTTTCATTACAGAGACCGATGACTACGCCGAAATAGTGGACGAAGAGGACACGTACACGATGCCCTCCAGTAAGTGCACAATTTCCGTTGGCTGTCTTCTCTTGGTTGTCCTGTAAGCCAAAACAACAAACGGGGGGGGTAGGGTGACGCATGTTTAGTCTCTCCTTCTCCCTCTTCTACTTCTTCTTTGAAAGCAAACTTAAATCTGCCATATTTTCTTTGCATGCCTGCGTGTACGCGACATGTCCTCCCCGCCAAGTACGCCAACTGTGACTCGCTTGGATGCGTGTTTTCCAAGCTGTCTTGTCTCTTTCCCGCTTTTCACCTCCCCTGTCTTCTTTTTTTCTTTCTGCACCCACCCATCGCCAACGCAGTGACCTATGGAATAGTGGAAGGTAAAAAAAAAAAAACCCACCTCAAAGCTTTACTTACCTGTCTCATTCTGCCCAACTTCTAAATGCCTGCTTATGAAATTTTCTTTGCCACAAATCATCTCCCTTATTAATATTTTGATCGTTTGATTAAATTCCTTTCATTGACATTCAATTAACAGTCAATTAATCAATAGGGGGTGATGTTCCGGACTACTGTTAACGGTAGCCAATATCCATGTTCTTAAATTGATTATGATACATATCAGTTTATTTGTATTTCATAAAATGGTTTCAGTTTTGTTTAATTACATTTTTATTGATACATTTATGTCTTACCTATTGCAAAAACTGGATGAAAATCTGGTGTAAAATAAAAAAACTTTCATCATATGCATCATCACTTCATGTCTTCTTTTTAGCGCGGGACTACGAGATCCAGAGGGACCGGATCGAGCTCGGTTGCTGCATAGGAGAGGGTCAGTTTGGAGATGTGCACCAAGGAGTCTACAACATCCCGGTACGTTTACACAATGACCAACCGTGTGATGAACGAGCTTGGGTGTCAAGATGTTATTCCGCAGGACAAGCCAGCGTTGGCCGTCGCCATCAAGACGTGCAAGAACTGCACTTCGGACAGCGTCAGGGAAAAGTTCCTGCAAGAAGCGCGTAAGGCGTATGGCCAAGCGAGCCATCCAGTTTCATTCACGCTCGTTGGATTAAATGTGCTAAACGTGCTCCCGCAGTGACGATGCGGCAGTTTGACCACCCTCACATCGTCAAGCTGATTGGCGTGATCACAGAGAACCCGGTGTGGATCATCATGGAGCTGTGCACGCTTGGAGAGGTCCGTTGACATCGTGCAATATTCCTGCGCTTGAATGCATCGTGATTTTTTCTTTTCTCCCCGCGTATAGCTGCGTTCCTTCCTCCAGGTGAGGAAGTACAGCCTGGACTTGGCAACACTCATCCTGTTTGCCTACCAGCTCAGCACTGCGCTGGCGTATCTGGAGAGCAAACGCTTTGTGCACAGGTAAGTCAAGTTGTTTTCAGAATATGTCATCCTGTGACTGCCCTTTTCATATTTGTGACTGACAAGTGCATCTTCAGGGACATAGCGGCGCGGAACGTGTTGGTGTCTTCAATCGACTGCGTGATGCTGGGGGACTTTGGTCTGTCCCGCTACATGGAGGACAGCTCGTACTACAAAGGTGATGATCATCACCAGCTCACCCGTCCGTCCGTCACTTGAGAAAATAGCATGGATGCTTTAGTTGGGCTTTACTGCCATCTAGTGGAGACACTTTCTCAAGCGTTTATCCTCCCTCGTTTCAGCCTCCAAAGGGAAACTCCCTATCAAATGGATGGCTCCCGAGTCGATCAACTTCAGAAGATTCACCTCCGCTAGTGATGTCTGGATGTTTGGTGAGCTTGTCTGCTTAGGACTAAAATGGCGTCCTATGATTGTTGTGTTTATTCATTCATTATTTGCGCATGCAGGCGTCTGCATGTGGGAGATCCTGATGTACGGCATCAAGCCCTTCCAAGGGGTGAAAAACAACGACGTGATCGGTCGCATCGAGAACGGCGAGCGGCTGGCCATGCCGCCCCAGTGCCCGCCCACCCTTTACAGCCTCATGACCAAATGCTGGTCGTACGACCCGAGCAAGCGGCCGCGGTTCACCGAACTCAAAACGCAACTCAGGTAATCGTGATTACAGCACACGCGGCGGCGGGGTTCGCTGTACCGAATGATTCCAATCCATCAATAGCACCATACTGGAGGAGGAGAAGGTGCAGCAAGAGGAGCGGCTGAGGATGGAGATGAGAAGACAAGTCACAGTTTCCTGGGACTCGGGAGGTTCTGATGAGGCGCCGCCAAAGGTGACGCTTGTCTTATTGATTAGCTTCATTGTTTGAACTCTATTCCGGAACTCAACCCAATTTGTGTTTTCAGCCGAGTCGGCCGGGCTACCCTAGCCCTCGCTCCAGTGAGGGCTACTTCTCAAGCCCACAACACAACCACTACCAGGTACGAATCACACTCATACATACAATCGTTCTTATTGTATCAAAACAAAAATTGCACAATCAGCATGACCTCCGAGTGCACTGCAATAATGTCAGCAGTGACTGGTGAGCTACTTCTCACAAGTAATCCAAGCAGACTGCAGGCATTTCCTCTTGTGCTGAGCTCTTCTACCCATATAAGGAGCGGGACATTTGAACTCAACTCCTCAATAACCCATCTGCAATATCTATCTTGCAGGTTTTTTTAAGCATTGATTTATATTATGATTAATATTTGCTGTGTAACTTTTGTGTCCACATTCAGCCGACAGCACACGGCGTAGGAGGCGGCTTCTCTGCGACTGATTCTTGGAACCAGCACAAGCCGGAACATACAGCGCTGTGGAGCGCCAACATGGAGGTATAGTAAAGCCGTCACTTTTTAGATTCTCACAGGCCCCGCAATATAACAGCAGCTTTACGCATGACTAATTGGGACATGGTGTCTATTTCAGGGCCATCCTCAATTTGAGGAAATAAAAGTATTGAAGGACTTTTTGTATCTCGCAGGACACGGGGTGTGCAGGCCAAACGCTCATGGAGGAGAGGCTTATGATGCAGCAGCAGCAGATGGAGGACGACCAGCGGTGGTTGGAGCAGGAGGAGAGCTTCATGGTTACGTGAACCCGCCACCATTCTCATAGAAATATTCAAGGCTGCAACTAGTCCGGTTTAAGCGATGAGACGGGAAGTGGGATTGGCAGGAGGTTAGGGACCAACGAGGAACGAGGTGCGGATGGAAAGAATTGAAGGAAAAATAGAGGGGATCTTTTCCTTGACCAGCTCCTCCTCCTTTTGGAAAAAAAACCCCTCCTTTTTCCTATTTCTGCCGTCTACTTCCTCTCTTCTCTTAAAATCCGTCTCTACCTCTTTTCTCTCCTCTCCTTCCACATGAGCGCCACTCTTTTTCTCAGACTCCTTTTTCTCCCAGGATGCAACTCTTCAAGGCATGCTTCACCACAATGGTACAGGAGCAAAGGGACAGAACCAGGGACACATTGTTTCCTTTTTTTTTTTTGCTGCTCCTCTGGCGCAACGTAGTATCTAATAAAAGTTGTGGTTTTTCTCCAGAAGGCTGAGCCCAGGAACAGCCGAGGGAGCATCGAACGAGAGGACGGCACGCTCCAGGCGCCGGTCAGTGCTTCTCTTTCCATATGCAAGTTTCTTCTTCAGTTGGTGACCACAAAGATGCCACAAAATGCTCAACCTGCCCCTCCCTGACCTGTTGTGTGTGCCGTTGCCTCTTTGTGCAGGGTGGAAGCCAGCATATCTACCAGCCTGTGGGTAAACCAGGTAGGAAGAAGCAGACTGAAATGATGTGAAGTTCGCCACACCCATGTTTAAGTTGCTACTGCGAGTAGCAAATCATAGACCTCCTACGCTTGGTAATATTGATTTCTTTTATTTTTGCTGTTGTTTGTCTTTTAGAGCACGTGGCTCCACCAAAGAAGCCTCCTCGGCCCGGAGCCCCCGCCCACCTGAGCAACCTGTCCGTCCTCGGCCCCGTCGATAGCTACAATGAGGGCGTGAAGGTACGTACGTATGTCCTGCTCACAAGTTGACGAATGTGTGGTGCCGCCGCCATCTCATGCTAACGCCTAACAGCATTTGGGCTAACTTGTTGTCCCTCGCTCTCTCCTCAACGCCCCCCCCCCCCCCCCCCATGTCTCCCCAAATAGCCGTGGAGGGTAAGATGATCCGTGCGTCCTAGCGTAGTGATTCAGTAGTCTGGGAACTCATTTGGTGAATAATTGAAGAATGCCAAATACAGTGGAACCTCCAAATACTTTTAGGGCCCTTGAAAAAGGTGGTCCCTCCATCGTGTAAGGCCTCCAACAGTGGTACAATTTCAATTTATTGCCACATAGGAAAGTGTCTGGCTACTCAAACTTTACCAAGCAGATTCTAAAGTAATTTAGCTTAGTAAGTAGCTGAAAGCATAATGACTACCATGGAAAATTACAAGAGGAAGACTGGTTAAATCCTACTTTAAACCCCTAACCCTACTTTGAAACCCTAACCTTAGCTTAAAACCCTACTTTTAAACCCTAACCCTAGTTTTAAACCCTACTTTGAAACCCTAATGCTAGGTTAAAGCCTACTTTGAACCCCTAACCCTAGTTTTAAACCCTACTTTGAAACCCTAACCCTAGTTTTAAATCCTACTTTGAAACCCTAAACCCTAGTTTAAATCCTACTTTGAAACCCTAACCCTAGTGTTAAACCTTACTATGAAACCCTAATTCTAGTTTAAATCCTATGTTGAAAGCCTAGTCCTAGTTTTAAACCCTACTTTGAAACCCTAACCCTCGTTTTAAAACTACTCTGAAACCCTAATCCTAGCCCTAGGCCTAACCCTAGCCCTAGTTTTAAACCCTACTTTGAAACCCTAATGCTAGGTTAAAGCCTACTTTGAACCCCTAACCCTAGTTTTAAACCCTACTTTGAAACCCTAACCCTAGTTTTAATCCTACTTTGAAACCCTAAACCCTAGTTTAAATCCTACTTTGAAACCCTAACCCTAGTGTTAAACCTTACTATGAAACCCTAATTCTAGTTTAAATCCTGTGTTGAAAGCCTAGTCCTAGTTTTAAACCCTACTTTGAAACCCTAACCCTCGTTTTAAAACTACTCTGAAACCCTAATCCTAGCCCTAGGCCTAACCCTAGCCCTAGTTTTAAACCCTACTTTGAAACCCTAATGCTAGGTTAAAGCCTACTTTGAACCCCTAACCCTAGTTTTAAACCCTACTTTGAAACCCTAACCCTAGTTTTAAATCCTACTTTGAAACCCTAAACCCTAGTTTAAATCCTACTTTGAAACCCTAACCCTAGTGTTAAACCTTACTATGAAACCCTAATTCTACTTTAAATCCTGTGTTGAAAGCCTAGTCCTAGTTTTAAACCCTACTTTGAAACCCTAACCCTCGTTTTAAAACTACTCTGAAACCCTAATCCTAGCCCTAGGCCTAACCCTAGCCCTAGTTTTAAACCCTACTTTGAAACCCTAATGCTAGGTTAAAGCCTACTTTGAACCCCTAACCCTAGTTTTAAACCCTACTTTGAAACCCTAACCCTAGTTTTAAATCCTACTTTGAAACCCTAAACCCTAGTTTAAATCCTACTTTGAAACCCTAACCCTAGTGTTAAACCTTACTATGAAACCCTAATTCTAGTTTAAATCCTGTGTTGAAAGCCTAGTCCTAGTTTTAAACCCTACTTTGAAACCCTAACCCTCGTTTTAAAACTACTCTGAAACCCTAATCCTAGGCCTAACCCTAGCCCTAGCTTTAAACCCTACTTTGAAACCCTAATGCTAGGTTAAAGCCTACTTTGAACCCCTAACCCTAGTTTTAAACCCTACTTTGAAACCCTAACCCTAGTTTTAAATCCTACTTTGAAACCCTAAACCCTAGTTTAAATCCTACTTTGAAACCCTAACCCTAGTGTTAAACCTTACTATGAAACCCTAATTCTAGTTTAAATCCTGTGTTGAAAGCCTAGTCCTAGTTTTAAACCCTACTTTGAAACCCTAACCCTCGTTTTAAAACTACTCTGAAACCCTAATCCTAGCCCTAGGCCTAACCCTAACCCTAGTTTTAAACCCTACTTTGAAACCCTAATGCTAGGTTAAAGCCTACTTTGAACCCCTAACCCTAGTTTTAAACCCTACTTTGAAACCCTAACCCTAGTTTTAAATCCTACTTTGAAACCCTAACCCTAGTGTTAAACCTTACTATGAAACCCTAATTCTAGTTTAAATCCTGTGTTGAAAGCCTAGTCCTAGTTTTAAACCCTACTTTGAAACCCTAACCCTCATTTTAAAACTACTCTGAAACCCTAATCCTAGCCCTAGGCCTAACCCTAACCCTAGCCCTAACACCAAGGGTTGTCATGTCATAGGTGACGTCATTGGAGGTTCCACTGTTATTTCTGGAGTCATAATCAGTATTCGTTCTAGCAATAGTGGTAGGAAATATAATGTAGAGTCTGTGTATTATTTTGTGTATAGTTCTCTCTGTCTGTATATCTATCTCCAAATCTCTAAATCTGTATCTATCCACATGATTATCCATCTCTGCTATATCTCCTTTCATCTACCCCATCTTTCTCTCATTCCATTTTATTCATCACCATCATCTATTTCTTTATCTGGCGCAGTTACAGCCCCAGGAGATCAGCCCGCCCCCCACAGCCAACCTGGATCGCTCCAACGACAAAGTGTACGAAAACGTGACGGCGCTGGTCAAGTCGGTTATTGAGATGTCCAACCGGATCCAGCCGGCGGCGCCCGAGGAGTATGTGCCCATGGTCAAGGTGAGCGGGGCTAGTCACAAACGCAATATTCCGTGGGACATTTAGAGACTTTTGCTGAGCTTTTATGTGCGTGTGTTTTGCAGGAAGTGGGTCTGGCATTGAGAACTTTGCTGGCCACTGTGGATGAGACCATTCCCGTACTGCCCGCAAGCACCCACCGAGAGGTAAAACCACACAGCTGACACAAAACCAAAGCTTGCAATGCCTTTGTCAGCATTTTTTCATAGAGTGACTAAAATAAACTTGATTTCATTATCATGGGACATCATCCCACCCGCCATAGATCGAGATGGCCCAGAAGCTGCTCAATTCTGACCTGGCAGAGCTGATCGCCAAGATGAAGCTGGCGCAGCAGTACGTTATGACTAGGTGAGCGCCGTACTGACTTTTCTCTCCCCTTTGTCTCGGTGTTGATGTGGCGCTCGTCTCGTCTTTGTTTGCAGCTTGCAGAAGGACTACAAAAAGCAGATGCTAATGGCGGCGCACGCCCTCGCTGTGGATGCCAAGAACCTGCTGGATGTCATCGACCAGGCTCGTCTCAAGATGATCACGCGAACACATTAGTGAATCCTGAAGGATGCCCAAAAATGCAGGGACAAGATGGATGTCTCACCATGGAGACAGAGACTTGGACAGCAGAAAATGTCGTCGCCATGTTTTGGTGTCTTCTTGTAATTTTTTTTCTTTAAGAAAAATTTCACATTTTTTAAAATAATACAGAGTAAGTAAAATGTCCCCTCTTCTTTCAAGTACATAATAAATTATTCATTTATTGTAATTTTTATCTATTGTTTTTTGTTTTTTTTTTACAAGAAACTGATATGAAAAGAAAAGTTAGCATGTAGCATTAGTTCTGTTACCTAAACTACAGAATGTGGAAGGACTCCATCTTATAATTAAATTGAAATTTAAACATTTGCCCAAGCGGAATTGGCAACTGGCCAGATTTAATTACAGATTATATAAAATAAAGAAAAAGAAGACAAAAATAATTCTCATATATTTAAGAAGATGAGTATTTTAAAAGATTGTGACTTTTCAATCACCCTGTACATTTTCAAAAGTAGCCTTTTTTTTTGAAAGACGTCAAAAAAATCTATTTAACACGTGAGGGCTTGTTTTGAAGGAGTTTACTACATTATGAACTGGAAAGCAGATGAAGTGGTGATGATTTTTATACCATTTTTATGTAATTATATATATATACACACACACCCCTAACCCTAAACCCCAAGCCCTTACCCCTAACCCTGCTTTTTACACTACAAATCAAAGTGACAACATTTCAGACTACAATCCAATACTGTGAATAGACCAGAGTCACATTATTTGTTGGGTGAATGGCGACTGCAGTTTGGTCAGCCGGTTTGAACCTGATCAATCAATTCCCAAATGGATGGATGCATTTTCACAAAGGTTCTTTTGATGTTTTTCCCAGCACTTGTCTCAGGGAAGACTCAAATCATGTACAAATAAAGACACTGTTACAAACACGTTGCTGTTACGCCTTCATTTATCATCAAATGAGCTTTTTGTTCGGCCAGCTTGTATACGGGTCGTTTGCATCCAATTTGTTCAGTGTTAATTTTGCACCTACCAGATCACGATCAATATGGCTGGGGCGCAGTCCCACCCTGTAACACTTAACAAGCACGTAACGAGAGTGAAAGGGTCAAACATTTGTTCACGAGCCCAATTGGGATTCGGTTATCATGGCAGTCTATTCATTGGTTCTAAGGTACACTTGCAAAAAAAAAATCGAAATTTTCACGGCAAGGTAGCATAACGTTTAAGATTTGGTCTGGTGTTCAGGAGACCCTGGTTCGAGTCCTGCTCTGTGTCACGTTTACATTTATTGACACAGAAGAATGTGTCGGACTCGAACCCGGTTCTCCTGAACACAAGGTAAAAGCATTAACCACAAGACCAATTGGGATCTTATTGTAGCCCGCAGTTTTCTGTATTTGGCTACGACTTTGAACATGCACTAGACTACTAAAATTCGTGCCATGATGTCCGAGTGGTATGAGGTTTGCGCTTGTGTCCGGAAGACTGGGGTTCGAGACCCGCTGTCAAACGTTTACAAATTGAAAAGACAGACGAGTGAGGATCGAACCCGGATCACTTGAACTCCAAGCAAAACCTTTAACCGCTCGACCACGTAGGAGATAATGTAATCCTTAGTTAAGGAGTAGATAAGCATCACTTTGAGCTCACTACAGAACTAGGTTCTTTGGTAAAACTGACAATTTCATTGAGTTCAACCAATAGGCTTTAGTTGAATGGTTTATGCCTTTGCCTCCGGTACATGGAACCCTGGTTCGAGGCCCGACCTATCCAGAAGTTGACTCTTATACATTTACTAACTAAAAAAAATTTTTCCTTTTTTTCTAATGACGTCATCACTAGAAGAGTATAAAAGGCGCCAAAAATCGAGATACTCATTCTCTTACACACTTCTGACGGCGTCACATCGTGCTGGTGCACCTGCTGCTCCACCTGAATTTCTACAAGACCATTAAAATCTTTGAAAAGGTAAAGTGTTCATGATAACGTTGCCTTTTAAAACTGACTGCTTTTGCTCTCTTTCAGCGTCAAGATGCACTTTGGGCGTGCTACTGCTTCCACCTTGCTCACATGCAAGCTAAAAAGTTTGCAATGGCGTTGGCATCTACGTCTTCTACGGCCATATGGCTGCAATTGAATTGCTGCCACTTTGAGTCATGTGAGATGGAGATTAACAGTCAAAGACTTGTGTCCATGGCACTGACAGAAGGCCAACGCTCACCTCAAGACTGAAAACTGCCTTTGAAAACCTAAGTGCCACTGCAGAAACCACCAAGCATGAAAGACTTCAAATGAGTGAAGCAGATTTGGTCATAAAACACAAAGACTTGCATTCCAGTTGAACAATCTATTGATCAGAAAAGCAGTTTGAAAACATTTGAGCCGTCAATGTTTGTGTGGGACTAATCTAATTGCATCCAAACATTGATGACAGGCCTTGCACAGAAGCAGCTCAAGTGCTTGATAAACTCAGGTGTTGTGATGCCACTTTTCACCACTAGGGGGAAGGAAGGTGAGCACATGCAAACAGCTGACCTCTCTGACTGGGCCAGGTATTTCACCTCATCTTCATCACACTTCTGGACATGTTTGTCAATGACACAGAGGCAAACCAAGTTAGTTGAATATTAGTCAAATATATATTTTTGACTCACAACACGGTCATTGAGAAACACATCCACAAGTGTGTGATGATGATGATGAGGCACTTAGTTTTTGTCCCACTGAGAGATGTCAACTGTTTGCATGTGCTCACCTTCGCCCTGGTGGCACTTGTGTGCCATTAGAAGAGACAGGGGAGGTGAGTGCACTTGCAGCCAGCCACCTTGTACTCACATTACGTGTCCGATTACAGGTTGCCGACACTTCCGCATGTCCCACAAGGCTGTCGGCTGCTCCGTGGGGGGCCCAAAACTCCCGATCCTGTCAAGAAGCAAAAAAAAAAAAAAGAAGCCGTAAGCAACACAGCTTCAACCATATCAAAAGTTGAATAAACTTTTCAACAACACAAGTTGTCACACTGAGTGAATCAAACTCAACATTTTTCTCATTGACTCGTATCATGTTTTTGGAATGTGGTACCCATACCTCCTTGTATATCAACATAATTTTAGACTTAGATCATATTTGAAAATAATGGTGGAATTTGTGTTTGGGTTTCAAACGTTTTCATTCAACAAACGTTTTTTAATTGGAAATAAAATGTGTATATCTTTCATAATATCTATTAAATGTCATTGTGGCTCATAGTGGCCTTTTGGTTATTGAAAATATCAAAGCAGTCGCCAGTAAAGGTACACAAAAAATGATAACCTCCCCAAAACAGAGTTTTTAGTGTGATGTCTATACCTGAGCGAAGTTTGTATTTTCCAAGAACTAATTTTCCCAGATATTTCCCATGCATACATGTTTTTGTCTCAGGCGGTTTGATAGGTCAATTTTGATTTAAACCTGCACAGAAAATATGTTCAATCTTTAGCTTGTGCAAGTGTAGTCAATGTTTAGCCCCAATCTCGCCACCAGCGGCGGCGCGTGCAACATACTGGTAGAAAACAAAAAAGCAACATGCACTACCTTTGTCGTTGATGTTGGTCGCAAGTTGTGCAAGTTGAAGGATAGCAGCATGTGAAGGCATCAACCTCTGCAAACAGCTTTTGCATGGACACCACACAAAACATTCAAGTTAATGGCGGACAGCTGGCTGCTGTTTTGTTGACGTTTTAGTCGCGAGAAATAAACTCATTCTCAAACATGCTCCTTGTGTGCATACATACATAAAAATACCCTAAATAGACTTTTGAGTTTAAAATACTAACTCGAACTTACTGCAGATAGTCATCGGAGAACTTGCTTGTTGAATCTTATGCAGACAGGAAGCGAGAAGGGTCAAATTTAAAGTGCGCGTTTGATAAACGGCAGCCATCTTTGCATAATTTAAACACCTATTTGCTGAAAAAAAATAAGGGCACACGGAAGAAGAGAGAAGCCTTTATGGGAAATAAACATAAATAATACAACACAAAAGCACAATATAAGGTGGGGGAATAAACTATGAAAAATGTGTAGCTACATTCAAATGTGCAGACAAAACAATCAAGGCTGTTATTAGGATTAAAAGCCAATGTACTGTCTAAAAACTTGCCCTAATGTACTTTATATAGTCATTTAATGGAGTAAATCTGTATTGGCATTGATATTTAAAATGATTTGATGTGGTCCTATTTCCTGCTCGATGACCACTCTGATTGGTAGATAGATCCATCGATTATAAAAGTGACAAACAACTTTAGTGTTCCGTGAGCCATGTAGAAGACACAGTACATGAGAAAACATTATATTGGATATACAAACAGCGCTGACAGACTTCTTTTGTGACAATGTGCAAAAGGCCTTGGCACAGGTGAAAAATAGAGGACAACTCTAATTCTATATCAACTGTATACAAAATGCTGCCGTCCTTGGTTATACATGGAGATTCCCTTTGGCACAGTTGCTTGTTCCCTGTCTGTGTCTCCGTGGCAACAAGGTGAGTCCAACTTTCAAGTTTTAAGAAGTTGCTACCCGTGTGGCCACTATGCAATGACTTGTTGTCAGGTGCACTTCCACAAAGGATTGTTGTACATCCAGCTGTCTCCCTGCAACATACGTTGACAGGTGAGATGGAAAGTGAAAACACAAGAGCCCAAAAAAGTATTCATGTATGTGTGGGTGCAGTTGCATCTGACCTCCTTAGTGAAGTATTTGGGTGTCCAGGCTTTGTTTACAGCTGCTCTCCGTCTCTCGTCCGCCCTCTGCTGCTCCTCCAATCCATGTTTGTGCTCCGTCGCCTCGTCCATGTTGCCGTCTTTTAGCGACTTGGTCACGTGTTGCCATAAGCGCCTACAGGGGGCGCAATCTTGTCAAATCTGTCAATCTGTGCAGTCCGTTTACGTCTTCATACCTGGACTCCATGCGTCCTTGTCGCTCCAGCGCTCGCAGTTTCTTCCTGGTTACGGCGAGCTTGGCTGTGTCGATCACTTTGGTTTCGCCGCTGCTGTAGGTGAACTCCAGGGTTCCGTTCCACTCACCCTGCGCTTTACACACGATGGTGTTGGTTGGGTTGTGTTTCACTTCTGCGGTCACTCTGTCGGACAAATTCGTGTCAGCAAAAATCCTCATTTGATTATTAGGAGGGATCGGTTCACACTCACCTGTGTACTTTGCCACCATAGAAAGGCTTGGTGTGGAAAGTGACAGTGGCTGAGTAGCCGCTCTTGGCACAGTTGATGGAGACTTTTCCTCCCAGTTCCACCCAGGGCACGGTGAGGATGGAGCGGGCGTAGGCCGAGGGTAACGAGAAGACGTACTCCTCCTCGTGCTCCACAAGACACAGCACGCCTGGACAGAAGGACGTGAACGCACACTGAGGCACTTTGAAGGAACTGAAGTTTTCCTGTGTTCTGATTCTCAAGGCAAGTTTCATAAGGAATGACTTATGAAACTGCTCATATGTCAGCTGACGACACACTGCCCCATTTGTTTTCTCTCAAACTATAAAACGCTTATTTCAAGCCCTCACTTGTGCAACAAAACCCACTGAGGCATTCAACGATCATTAAATGGATGGTAAATGAAAATAATTTGAAGAGGCTAATAAAGTTAAACAACCTGAACCACAGCAGTGTTTGATAATTGGCTATAGCAATCATGACAATGAACTACTCGTGCTTATCAAATGCTCCATATGATCCAACCGAGGAAACGTAAAACGCTGTTATCGCACATAAATGGACCTCAGCTTTTGTGTCTACTGTTTGTACGTTCAATTCATGATCAAATCGATACAATAAGGTCACTCATGTATATGAGGCTGCTGATTACAAGTGAAGCTATCACAAAGGCAGCAATCAGTTGTGCTTGCGGTGAAGGTCAGCAGCAGCAGCAGCAGCAGCAGCCGCCGCCCTTTTGCATGATTACCTGCTTTGTCACGGCCATGAATAAGAACCATGAGTCAGCATCCAAAATAATTCTGTCAGTGTATCAGGTCTCCTTCCCGCCTGTCTTGAAAGGTGATTAGAAACTAGGTCAAAAAGGCATCCAGTTGGCAAAGACTCACCTTCTCCCACCATGGACACTCCTATCGACATGCCCATAAATTTGCTCTTGGTCCACACGTGTGCATTGACACACACCTGCCTCTCTCTGCACTCGCAGTAAAAAGCCGAAACTGGCGGATGATGGGAAACCTGCTCGGCCACAAAGCGGACTCTGTAGCAGGCCCCCGGTGCTTCTTCGTCGCCTTGCGGCGCCGCTGCGTTGTTGGGGCTCCTGCCTGACTCCCGGACACACCCCTGGTTGGTTCTGACCGAAAGCTTGACTTTGTCCCGAGGCACTTCCCAGGAGCAATGGAAGGTCTCTCCCAGTATGGGGTTGTAGGGTTTCTTGGCGACAGCCCCCTTCCGCCCCTCATGGAAGGAGGTCAGGTAGTACTCCACAAAGCGCACGATACGCTCCTCAGCTGTAACTCCGGCCGTGATGGACAAGAACAAGTCCGGATGGGCCATGAAGTTGGCGTACATCTCCAGCAGCGAGCGCTTTTCCAGAATAAACGTAGGCAGCACCACCTAGGAAAATGAACAGCTGAATGAATCACTGGCATTTTCCACAATAGCGGATTTGGTCTCACATTGAAAGGTCACAGACTCACCCGAGTGAGGTCCATTCCCAGTTTGAGCTGGGACAGCAAGTGGAGGATGACGCTCCTCTGGTCATCCAAGACGCCCAGGTCCTCTTCCTCATTGTCCTCCGTGTCTGTCACTTCCTCACTTTGGCTGATGTCTCCAAGCTCCGCCTGGTGCTGTCCAGACAAAAGCAAAAGTGACTTTCAAAGTACTCTCAGCATGCTTGGATTTCTTTGAAGGCCTTGAGCTCTGATCCACATGACTGGTCAAAGCAGAGTGAGGAAGATGAGCGCTTGCTTTCGCTTCCCCGGCATTCAACCCAAGGCGCTCAAACGGGAAGGAGCTTTTGAGATCTCCTGCAGTAACGTGACGGAAAAAAAAAAGATTCTAATGTATAATGCACAAAGTGCTCGCTAGCCTGTGGGCCACAAAAACTCGCTGCTGCTTCTTTTTTACACATGACACCATTTTACATATCTCGTTTTAATGACCATGCCTCTAGAAACAACAAGAAAAAAACAACAACTTGGGCTAAAGCAGAATGTGAAATCCCTCGGGTGCTTAATTTCATGTCTGCGCAGAGCGGTGTAAACATGCTGCATAGAAATTTCCAGGGCATGAGTGCTTTGCCTGTTACTTGAATATTTTATCCCACGTATGCACAGTATGAGACGAAAGACCTGCGCACACGTGTGGCGGCCGGGTTCCCGTGAGTTGCTCGGGATATATTTATAGACGTTTGCAGGCGGGGTGGGAAGCTGCAAGCCGTCTGTTATGATTTCAGTGGTTCTAATTCATTAAAAAGGCTCTCGACTGCGGCAGGAAATTGCTGCTCAGGGGGTCACAGCGCTTCTGACGGAGATTTTCATCCAAGATATTAGAATGAAGTGCGGTCAGCGCAAAATTGGGAAAGACTTTGATATGTTTTTTAAATGAATTTTTTCTTAAAGTTCAAAGTCTGAAGTACAGAAATGTCAATTTCCTAATTACTCTTTATTTATTTTATTTTTTTACACATTTGGCTGTTACGGTTCTTGGAATATTCGTTGAAATATTTCCTTATTCTCATATTAGCATTATCTCATATTCCGTGCAGAGTTCATAATTTCAGCTAAGACGTCTCCAAATAAAATTAGCATGAGTATCTTATATAACCTGTACATGTTTTATCGTAGTTAACAACTTGAAAACATGTTTACGGCTCAAATCAACTGTTGGCTAATTGGGTCAATAATTTATGAAGAAGCCTCACTTTTAGATGACAGTTACACAAGCCAAACTTCGCCCCGTTTGGAGAACAACATGCAAAAAAAAAAAAAGCCACGAGCTTTTAAACACTCACGTTATCTTGATGCGCAGCTAAATGCTTGACCTGCATACAACTGGACTTCATCTCCATAAAAGGTCAAAGCCCAACGCCAAAGTCCCAAAGTTGCATTTAAAGATCTGCTAAGCACCCATCTTCATCTTTTGACTCGTGGTGGTAGTGAGCAGCTGCTGTGCCCACCACCCAGAAAAACAAGGAAGTGGTGAAACAAAAGCTCAGAGCTAAGTCCCTGTGACGTCTCCTCCTGCTTCTTCCCATCATCCCTCTGCTGTGTTCCCTCGCATGCTTGTTACTTCCTCCTCCTCCTCCTCCTCACTTGTGCCCACCCCCCCCTTTGGATTCAGTCAGTATTCTACCCCCATTCACTCCTCTTGCTAAGAATAGAATAAGCCTTTATTCGTGTTGCAAAAGGGAAGTTCTTTACTGTTCTGAGGTCACACAGTCACTGTTACAAAACATTTTGCACACTTAATATGTTCAACTTTGATGCTTCTACAGCAAATAGCCTCAGAGCTGGTTCACCGATACAATATTTTTTTTTCAATATTTACTTTTGTAACCAAGGACTTGCTCCGTCACATTCATATTTCATTTCATATTCCTCACAGTCCAATTGTGTTGGCTTTATTTCTCATGCTTTCCTCTACTGTGCTGTAACACGTCATTGTTTCCCTTCATCCGCCCTCCTTTCCTTTCCTTCCTCTGCCACCCTGTTACATCATAGTCAGCCACCCTCCCTAGCCCACATCCATCTCCACATCCATTCCCATATTTTCCGTCCGTCTGCTACCGTTGCTCACTTTTGGTTAACTCTCCATTTTTCATCATCCATCCAATTTACAAAACGCCTATAGCCAACATGAAGTTTTTATCTTCCTCCTCCAGCTCACTTCCACTTCAATCCATCTTTGGATGACTTTCGGTGTGATTTGTATGCCTGTCAAAAGTGTTTTTGTAGAAGCAAGAGGATTTGTTGCCGAAGCAGATATTGACGACTGTGCTCACTGATCAATGATCAAAAGTGCCCAATCTTTTTGGATGTGGTACGTCATATAAAAACAAAGCATTGTGCTGCCCTCTACTGGTGAAAACCGGAAACAACATGGACAATTATATGAAAACACTGACCTAATAATTGACATTTCTAGAGTTGTGATGCTAATCATGCTTAATTTAGAGAAAGGACATCAAGTCTCACCTCAACACCGTGTGACAAGCTCCTTTCCCTGAGGGCTGGCGAGGGCTCGGCCGAGCGCAGAGGAGTCAGGCCGCCGTTTTTTAGATGCTGCCCTGAGGGTGACTTTGGTACCGTCCACACAGGAGCGCCATCTGAGTGAATGAAAAGGTGTCAGAGGTCAAAACGAAAGGTGATCCTTCATTTACGTCTTTTGATGCTCAGTTGGAAGGAGAACGACAAAAGGAGACAGCTCCAATCACTTTTCATTTACTTCTGACATTCAATATGATATTTCATAAGTAAAAGGACTAAAAAAATGAGACAGGAAATTGTGTACGTGTGTGTGTCTGAATATATGATGTGTCTTGATATCTGACATCGTCTCCTTCACGTCAGCAAAAACTAATACTCAGACAAACGAACCAATATGAACCGTTTCAAATACCAGTTAATGCACTTTATTTATATCAGAGAAACCAATCATTTGAGCCGGGTTGTGTTTACTTCTTATATTCAATGTTTGTAAGTTTGAAGCCTTGTCTAAAAAAATGCACAGAACTACCCTGAAGGCATCTGTTTAGATTATTATTATTATTGGATGAAACTCGACCCAGTGGAGACATTAGTGTGGGCCAGCCAGAGCCTGGAGGCACAAGTGTGTGTGTGTGTGGGGCGGGGAGGGGGGAGTTGGTCATTCCTGATCAATTCTCATGTCAGAAAAGATTTACATGATCTATATATGATGTGTTTGCAATAGTATTTCAAGCAGCTGCATATTTTGTGGTATGGCCCACTGGCTAGATGCATGCTGGAAGTGCACAAAGCTGGTATAAATAAATTAAGGGAAAATAAATATTCATGCATTTACTAGGTAGAAATCCACAGGATCTGTTATATAATTGCATGGTCAGCAATAATCAACAACAACAAAAACACACAATCTTTAAAAATCTTTTAAATCTTTAAAAAAAACACTTTTCAGTCAAGTTACTTTAGTTCACAATTAGACAACCAGAAGATTTTATTGTTATGTAATAGATTCAATGTCAATTAAAAATAAAAATAAACTGAAATAAATTTTCAATTTGTTTAATCCCAACTATAAAACAATAACCTCATATTAGTTACTATGCTTCATGTTCTCATGATGTACCATATTGTATTTCACTGATGTTCGATGTGACCCACACTGACACTTTTCTGTCAAGCATAAATTGAAGTAATATCCCACGAGCAACAAGCGTAATTAATCAGATTCAAAACATGATTCAGCACTCATTAGTTATGTTATTGCTGTCCATGCAAATGGCTGTCCTCTGCACGTAAATCAAGGCCCTACTTTCAGTCAAGGGACAACGACTTCCTTCATTTCACTTCCTTACATCCTTTTTATACTCTTCACGGAGGTGACAGAGGAGAGGCAAGCGGGAATTTGCATTTCATTATGAAGCAATTATTTGAAAAAAATATTTGGGATCATTTTCATGCGTCGCATAGCCCAGCATTCTGCTTATAAAATTCCTCACTGTAGTAAGGGGGGTGTATGCTGAGGTTGCAGTTGGAACCCCACGGGGCCTAGCAGCCAGGCAGCGGATACAAAGTGGTTTGTACTTGCAGCAAGGTGGTCCCACTCCACAACAACGCGTGGTGACTGTTGGTGCAAAGAAAAGACCAGCGCACTGTCAGGACTGACTGGCCCCGAAATATCAATCACCACACGCTCCCTGCAAATGTGGAAGCACCCTAGGTGACAGAAATTTGCTGTGTTTTTATTTGGTTTATTTTCATTGACTGACAATCATGTTTCCACCGTGATTGGAATGTTCAACACCATAAGATGGGGAACACAACAACTCAAGAGTCCCCAATCGTAACATTCAACAACATTTGGTACAGACGTTGAAGTTTATAGCCCCCATCAGGCAGGGACAGGAACTACAGTCCAACTGGCCCTTGCTAAGTGGTTCTGAACGAGTAGGCAGAAAGGAAGGAGAAGACAGAGAAGTTGGAGGCTCCAGCAGTACAAGAATGGAACCCAGGGACGACTCACCCGTGGGAGCTCCATGGACAGTGTGGTTACGTTGAGTAGCCTGCGATGGAGGCGGCACCTGGCTATGGCTCTGGGTCTGTTGGAGGATGTTCAGGCATTCTCCCAGGCAGCTGAGCGTGGCGGCCGACGTGGCTTTGAGCAGCAGCAGGTCCTGGTCCAGGCAGGAGACGGAACCCTTGGTGGGCAATGAGTCAATGGAGTGGACAAGGTTCTTCTGTTGGCCCTCGGCTTGGGACATCATCTGGAAGAGAGCAGTGACGAGTTTCTTTTACTTTTTCTTGAAAGACAATGTATTGCATATTCCATCCATCATCCATTTGATATGACGTCTTTTATAGCATAGCATTAGCAATAGCATTTATGGCATTGAAACTTCCTCCTTTCAATCTACTTTCAAATTGGAACGCAAACAATATATAGTGCTGCCATCTAGGGATTGAGAGTGGAACTACACCCACAGGTGCCTCAGAGTTTGTTATGGATTAGAGATCATAATACATACGCGCATTCGTATAGTGTGACCTCATCTCCTCCAAAAGAAGATGTCTGATTTATTTATTTATTTTTTCAAATAAGACCCCCTGATGCGAGTATGAGAATTATTCCTGTATGACTCACCTATTTGGGTCTGATAGTTCTAACTGCATCACAAAAGGGAGGAAGACAAAGTTGCTTCTTTCTTTCTTTCTTTTCTGGGCACTAATGTATGCAGGTTGCTAATCTTGCCTTCATTAATATTGTATATGTTCGCAGCCCACACCTCGTCTTTTGCACGCACTCGACAAGCACATCCGCAGTGGCGCACACGAGCTATTTTAGAAGCGCTAAAAGCTGTCGGATGCGCTTATGCATCCTCTGGCACCAACAGAAAAGACACCACAATAAATATTCAGATACGCATTGACGTGGATTAGCGGATACTTTATGAAATTTGAAAATAATGATAAAAAAAAAAATGTTTGGGTGTCAAACTGCGAATATTAAAAGCCTCTAGCAATTGTCGCCGTTGTCGCTATGTATCTAATTATCTTAATGAGACGAGCCCCAATGGCTGATGTTGAGGATGTCGGTGTGAAAGCCGCAAATGGGTTTTGTTGTTCTTTCCTCCCTCTTTTTGTAAATTTGTTACAGCCCTTCTAATACGTGATCCGGATGTATTTCCGGCACGTGACGACAAAACCAAAAAGGAGCAGACTGGCCCTATTTCCAAAGACAGCAAAAGGAGACTTGCTCCGTGGAGCCAATGGGATCAGCCATGCTTCCAGAAATAGCCTAACCCCAGTGATCCAGCTCCAACATGGCTGCGCCGCTGTTTGATGAGCTCACATCAGTCGGCTGTGACAAGCTGGCTCGTGCGCTCTGACTCCCGCTGCCACACAGTCAGGAGGGGATGGCCAAGTACATGCGTGCATGGATGGACAGATGGATTAAAGGAGACAAATGTGACACTGACCAATTTAGGAGAGTCCTCATTTTTTCCACAATGGACACCAATCTCAGTGTTCAATTCAGAAATGTTCTACCCAAGTCACCGAATGATTCATTTAACAGCGGCCCATTATTACCATTCGTTTGTCCATAAAATGTCGTTTATATGAGACTTAGAGTGGGAGAGCATTTGAGACGAGAGAGCAAAAATGTTGTAATCACAGTCTGCCCAACTTGGCTTACTGCCTGGAAGGTTAAGCGATACTGGCTGAAGGTCAAGCTGACAAGACAAATCATGCAGGAATCCATGAAGGAGTCAAGAGTGAGCATTATGAATGAGCGACAAATAAATTTCATTCATATGTGCTACTGTAGAAATCAGGTCAGAGGAATGAGAAGCCAAACAAGAGAATGAATCACCAATCACAATTGTTTTTTTTCTTTCAGTCTGACATTGAATCAAGCACCAGAGGAGTGTTTGTTTTACTTAATAAACACGCCATCTGCTCATTCAGACGGCTCCTCAGAGGTGAGAAAGGATTCTCCATTCACTGACAGCAAGATGCTCTCTTTCTGTCAACACAGTGAATCACTCGGATGAGATATTCTTAGCCAGAGCATGGCGACATGGCACAGCGGAATGGAGAACTGCACCAATTGAAAAGTGGCCAGAGGGGCTTGAAAAGAAGACTCTTCAGTCAAAGTGGGAAACTTTGTGATCTCGCAGTCCATTTGAGGGATTGTGTGTTGTTCTCTAATAAAGAATTCTTTGCAAAGCTGCTAACTTTTATGTGAGGCCACCCATATTAGTTCAATTCAACCGACCTAGATTCAGCAAGCACGTTTAAGGGTGAGGATTTTTTTTTTTTTTAATTTCGAGTCCAGATATGACTTTTTTTTGGGCACCCACCTCTTTGACCTCCAGCAGTCGTCCCGGGTACTGATTCTTGGCCCGCCGCGCCGCAGCCGGTGACTTGTGATGGGTTATCGTAACGATGTTGCCCGGCGAAGACGTGTGGGTCAGTTGCCTCTGAGAAGCCGGTGATGACGTCGGCGTAAGGTGTGGGAGGAGAGAGAAGCTACGATTGCGACCGGATGATGAGGAGCCCTAACGTACACAAGGCAAAAAAATACATATAATGACATTCGCTGATGTGTTGATGACCTTGGTCCAAAAATCACACTAGTTATCCACACATCTGACTTTTTTTTCCCCATGAGTGAGAGTGCACCAGAAATGATCTGCCCCGAGGTAACCGAGGTCTGGTTACAGTGCAAAATAGATCAAGCTTGCACAACAGAGCACTGCTCAATGATAGGCAAACAAGCAGCTGAGGTCATTCTGCTTGCTTGGCAGTGACAACAAAACCAAACTGGTGGTTACTTGAATTCCAATGATTGAGCTTATTTTGCACGATTTGTATTATTGAATCAATGCATTGAAGGAAAATATTAAGGTACTTTGCTGTGCTGTCGACGAAGTGGTATCAAGGTTCAAAAGTATGTTAAAAAATGGTCAAGATAACTGTCCAATTTCTGTAGAGTGAGATTTATATTACATAGGTACTTTGTGATCTTTTGAGCCAGGACTTAATCAGCTTACAGGACTGAACAGTGTTGCATTGTGCAAAGGCAAGCCACGAGCTCCTGAGCCAGCAGACGAGAAACGGACGGCATTAAGAATTGAGCTTTTGTCCTCTATAACTGGAACGGAGCCTCGAGCATTTCATTCGAGTGGAAATGGAAGAAACATATTGGACCCATGAATATGTCTGGACGACAACAACAAGAAAAAATGCAACAATATGCAAGAAAAGAAAAAATCTAAATATGTTTTGTCATATTTGACTGTAAATATAAATGTATGTCATGTTTTACTGAAGAATGACACTTTGTTTTCAAGAAAATAATTCCAGCAATGATGTAACAAAGAATGCATGTGTTTGCTTAAGGCCAGTAAGTCAACAACACTAAGTCCACAGTTTGACTCCTACACCTCCATTTCCTGTAAGGACGTCATCTTTTTTTTTTTTTTTTTTTGTATGAGAACTCACACAACTCTTTTCTACCCCAGACATCTTTTTATATCCAAACACAAGCAAGACACACATCTTTAATAAGAGTGTGTTTGTGTGGGGTTTATAAAGAGTGACTCACCAAGGCATCTTGTCCCCCCGCTGATTCTTCTGCACTCAGGTGTTCATCGGAGCCCTTCAGCTTCCTTACCTAACAGGGTGTAGAAATAAAAAAAAACATTGGTTGAAGAAAGTAGAGGAACATGGACAAGGAGGAATCTATTAGCAGAACATAACACACCAAAATAATATTACATCCTATCACAATCGCTCTATTTTTATTCATTATTTTTCGATGTCACAATAAGTCAATGACATTTAATGCAAAATCAAACCTTGTGCCCTGTGATGGATGTTTGGGATTAAAAATGTAATCTCATCTTCATTTCATCCTATTGCACAATTCCGTTCTAGAAAATGTGATAAATATAGTAAGGAATGCCGATGACGTTTTTTTACCTTAAGCCTCACCTAAGCTTTTTAAGTAAACACAGTAAAGAAATAAATGTGTAGCTTTTTTTTTTTTTACCTTGGCACTGCAGTCAGAATGTCTCCTGGCACACGCTTGGAGTTGGCTAACCCAATACTGTTGCTCTTTGGCATCAGAAGCTGGGAAGATACAGAAAAAAAAAAAGTTAATTGACGTGCCTCACATCCCATGCATGCAATAAATTCTTGGAAGTTCACAGTCGGGTCGATACTTAGTTAAAAGAGTCTTCATGTCTACTGAGGAATCCCATTTGTTTTCTTTTATATAGTCCAACTGCACAGATGAACCTCCATCCAAAGATAGCAAAGATTGTGCAAAATAATCACCCGTTATGTTTTTACATAAGAATAACTTTTTTTTATCTAACATCTTACAAGGCTCTTGAGGCTGCTTGAGTGCAACCTTGCAGAAAATAAACAATAGACTATGCCGCAGAGGTGTCAATCAGATCCACACTGCTGCACCGGACTCTCTTGATGTTTGCTGTTCTTCAATTTGGGGATTCAACCCGCAGCAAAGGTTCCCTACATCTCTCATATTTTTACTTTGTCCCATTTTCTATGCTATGAAATCAAACAAACACAATAGAACAAAGTATTGTGAAAATATATTCAAATTTCTGGGGTTAAAGATCTAAAAAGATTTTTTTTAACGAATTAACTGATTATTCATTTTTCTGAATTTTATTCTGCTAAATATCAGAATCACCAAAAAAGACCTAAAAAAAAAATCCACATGGGTCGGGCCTTGAATTTATGCATTCAAACTGAGATTAATAAACATTCATGATGCTACCATGGAGATTCCCATTAGACGCACTTTATAAACAAAGGAACAAAATTATCAGATTTGAATATGCTAAAAAGGTATCAACTTTTTTTCCATATGCTAATCACGAGGTTATTTACATGTGAAAGACACTGAAATTGATTAAAATGTGTCATGTTTATCTTCCACAGGTTTTTGGAAGGGTTAAATGAATTCAGCATGAGCTTGGCACTTACAAGCCATCCTACAAAGCGCCACTTTTGAGCACACTGCAAAAGTAACACACTCCTAAAAATCTCTTGAGAAATGCAAATATCTTTTTTACGAGTCGGCTCAGGAATGTCTTACTCAAAAAGAGCCCATTTCAAGGTAGGAGTCAATATTGTCATCTATTCAGGTTGTTGGAGTGCACAAGCCTCGCTACTGGGATTTTTTTTAGATGATTTGTGTCTCTATGCTGATGTGCACCTGTTCACAATTTGCTTGCTCGAGGCTAAGAGCACAAAATACTGGCTCATACATCCGGATGGAAAAAAAGATTACTGCGCCACTCTTACATTAGAGTTACATTTTCAATTAGACGAGCACAGAGCTTCTGGAGAGTAGCAAGCACTCCCCGTTCCGTTAATCATTGTCTAATTACACCCACTTTTATTACAGTGATGTGAATCAAACCCTCACCATCGTAAAAATCCTTATTAAAAGTGTTAGGGATAGTTTGCGTAAGATTTTATCATTCTTAACTGGCATAGTATTAGCTCTTTTATGTAGGAGCATAAAATATTTCTAAATTGACGGGGCCACATCAAGGCATGACTGCAATTATGTATCGTCATCGTTCGCACAGAAAATAGGGCCGTGTCGTCATGAGTCAGGCCACATTGAAAGGGCGCTTTGATTGGCGGCCACTCCCTCAGTGGAGCAACCCGCCCTCAGTCAGATCCTCCGGCTTTGATTCGGGCAACTAAAGTAATCATTTGTATCGTGTAACCACATGGTATGCTTTACTTTAAAAAAAAGCTAATTATTTCGCATATTGAGGATTCCAAATGAGCTTTAAACATGTGTATCATTTCATTCATGACTAGCAGTGTGACCAATTGATTCATTCAGCACCTGAACATCCGCATAGGATTAAATCAAAGCTGCTTGCTAAGATTGCCCAACGTCTGATAGTCTATTTTCAGCCTTCAAATTGTCACTAGTGCCTTTGTGGCGAAGCTGTTGGGAGGCCATTCATGAATACAATTGCAGGTTCTTACATTCCAAGTGAAATGGAGTACAATGGCGGTCAATTGTTGAACCCCTGAAGGGAGACCCTGCATTAGTGACACATTGTGTGTATCTTCTTACAATGGCACAAGTGATAAGAGAAGCATGATGGGGGAAAAAACAAAGGAATTGAGCTTTTGAAAACTGAGGACAAAACAGTGCAATTAATACACATGGAAAACTACATGAAAAGCAATAACAGCCGTGAAAAATGCGAAATGACTCCTTGTTGGACTCTAAAGTTCCACTTTGCTCCTCCCTAGGTAGGATTTCAGGGGGTTCCCATGGTAACCAATACCAAATCTGAGCGCACTGGCTAATCTTCACTACTGATTGTTGAGACTGTACATGTGAGTTGCATACTTTCAGGACCCCTGTTGCTTCTCTTAGGTAAGATGGACTAAACGATATATTTCAAAACGATCGTCATAAAAATCCTACCTCTGAGTTTGTACATCTCTCCATTGACAGAATTGACGATGAACATGTGTGGAACCTCATCGCTCTGAGTTATCGTGGCGCCGATTAAAGGAAGGGACCCTCGCGGCTTCTGGCTCCTTCCTTGTTCGTTGACATAATATAGCAGCAATCCTAAATCTGGATCCAACACAAAGTACCTGCAAAAATAAAAATGAATGAATTGCTGCTTAAATAGTTGCAAACATTCAAAGATGTGACCCGTGTGATTGTTTTTTTACTTTTTGATTTGACAAAACAGTGGTTGTCCTTGCCCTCTCTTTCTGCCCTTCTTTCAGCTTAAACTGATAATCAATGTTCCTCGCTTCACGTCCAATTAAAGTATGGATTTGCCATCCAACCTACATCATGGTTGTATAGAATAGATGAAGACGTGGCCCGAAATCCTTCACCAGAGTAATTTTTCACTTCCCTCGAGAGAATGCGGGGAAACTACGATCTAAAAATTGATCCCTATTCACAGTCAGTCCATGCAGAGTGTGAATAATGTCGACCTCAGCGAATCAGTGACCAATCTGCCTGAGTCAGATACTTTTTATCACACATGCATGCACGCACACACAAAACGTTTAATCCCATGTTCAGTCAGCAGAGCGGGGTCGTTTACAGTTGACCCCTTCAGGCAGTCTTGCCATTGCAGCTAAACAAGAGTAAAGGCCTTTAACATGATGGATGGTGCTGGATAATAAGTACAGGGCCGTATGTCCGCGCTCACCTTTAAAACGCTGACCTAAGAGTGTTACCTGAGCTTTTGACCTTTACTACAGCAAAAAACAATGCTGTTGATTATTTTGCCAATTAATCGGATTAGAAAAATGCAATTAATCATTACACCTCTGTAATCATGACAAATATAGAGTTGTATTTTTTTTAGTACAATGGTGCCTCATCTGTAGAGTAATTAATACAGTGCAAAATGGTGTTTCATACAAACCCGAAAAACGAGTGTGTCACCTCAGCGAAGCTGGTCGAATTCAATTCACACCTTCGACCAAAGAGGCGAAGCAATGTCATGAATCATCCCTCAAAATGTACCCCTTCCACCCACCTGCCACCTCGACATTATTCAAAATTCTAACTCAGCACAGGAAAAAATCTCTACTCTAGATGTATATTTCACCGAAAATATAGCAGAGATGTCAGTAATAAATAAACCCAAATAAACTTAGCTTTAAGTGAAAACACTCTTCTATGTACTGTCATAAAATGATGCTATTACGACAGTGCGCATCACTTACACAACATTATCAACACTTCACATTGGCAAAGGGCCACCTACTCAGCAGCATATTTAGCTCCGCTCGGGTCCGTTTCACACCACCACCACACAGCACTCACGATACACTGGTAATCATGACTGTAATTACGCTGGCCACCTGCAAAGCATTTCTATTTGAAATGTTGTGGACAATTAAATCAACATTGTGCAAATGCAACTTTGCAACTAGCAAGAAATCAAGTCAACAAGCATGACTAAAAAAAAAAAAAAGTGGGCTTGATTTCAAGAAGTTTGTAGCAAGGAGAAAACTCACAATCCACAATAATTCACTCAAATTGACTCATTAAATCCTTGTTTATGAAAATATATTGGTGACATTGTGAGAAGAGAGAATGAGAACGAGGCAGGGGGGTGAATTCATAAATTCTGCATGAATCACATAATAATGCACTGCGAGAATGTCGACAGTGGTGGAGCTACTTTGCCGGCTTGTTATGAGAGTGTTCACAAAAGAAGAAATATTATAAATAAATAAACACACATGGGGGAAAAAAAGAGACAAAGTGAGCTTGTTTGTGAAAAATGGACCATCTTGCAAAAGAAGACTCTATACAAAAAGAATTCAAACCCTGACCTCAGATCTGCGAGGCGGATTTGCTAACCACTATAATAGTGTTAAAAGAGTACAAAGTCCAGCTTTATCTGTGTTCAGATGTCGTGAGTAAAAGTAAACAGTCAGGAGAAATAAATATTGCTAAAGACAAATCTCAACCACAACTCATCCCCGCCCCCTCAAGTGCAACGTGGACAATGCAGTCTCAACAACAAGACATTCCCCAAAAAGTCAACCAAACTAAATAGCATTTTTATTTACCTGTTCTGCCAGCCTTGAATGAGGTTGGTGTATTTGCTGAGAACTCCTTCCAGTTGTCGCTTGCGACCCTGCGGCTGCTGCGAACTGGTGCTGTTCCCCAAGAAAGCCCCCCGGCCACCCCCTGCACCCGCGGGGCCGCAGTGTGGCCCGGGACCGGGACTTGGCGAACCCGTCCACCCCCCGGGTTTTCGTGACGAGTTGCTTCGGTCACCAGAAGAATTGGAGTTGCTTTTGTTGGTTCCGTGATGAAGACTGCTCGCCGTCCTGTCCATGCTGGTGACGGGACAGCAAAGAGGAGGAGGACGAAAAGAAGGAGGAGGAGGAGGGGACAAGGATGGAGTCCAAGCAGCTGTAGGAGGAATTTCACTAGCAGCACATTGAAGTGGCGAATAAGACGAGCCGAACTAAAAGCGAAAGCTGTGGACGTGTCGTGACCGCGCCGTGACGTGGATGCGTGCGTCCCCCACCGTGCGTAAAAACTGACATCTTCATGAATCCCTGTCTCGTCTCTGAGCTTGTGTGACAACCGCTACACTGAGCCAGCGCTTTCTTGCACAAAGACACGCCCACTTGACTCCCCCCCCGGAAATTACAATGGAGCCTTGTGGAGCCACATCATCGTGAAAATGGGTTTACAGCCACAGTTGCAAAACCTCTTAGAATATTAACAATAATCTTGGTGTGAACGAACACAGTTTCACCTCTTTGGTTATTCATGAGCGTGATCATTTGATCACACCTTCTTTATGATGTGGATGATGCTTTATGAGCCGGAATAACTTCCAGTTCCCAAATGTGCATTATCTAAAGATGATCAGTTGAATTCCTTGACCTTTTAATGTGTTTAAGACCACTGAAAATATTCAAAGTTTGTGACACAGTTTTGGGTGTCCCCACAGGTTCTTCTCCTCAATGCTATTTAGAAGCACCTAAATGTGGCAGGGAACAACATCCAGCCAGGATAAAAAAAAAAGAAGCATTGGAAGGTTATCACAAGAGACAACAACTGCATTGAGCAATCGAAAGCTCGCCTTGATGAATCTCTGCAGGACACTTAACGGGGTTCTGATAGATTCCCACCGCTTGTCTGCTGAGGCAGCCTCAAAGCTGAGATCAATACAGAAGAGTAAAAAAAAAAAAGAAAATCCCTGTGCCACAGAAACAGAGAGAGACGTTGCTTAAAAGCTTGTGATGAGATTCAAGATGGGATCAGTTGCATTCCATTATAAGTCAAAGCAGCCTTTGCCATTACTTTCAATTCCAAATCTATTCATTTAATCAATCAGTTATAGCGCTACAAAGAGACCCAGCGGGAATTGTGTCTTGTGCAACTCTGCAACAACCCCTTTCCTCAATTCTAGCAATAATAATTGTCTCCGCATCATCACCCTGCTGGATCCAAACGGCATGCGTCATCATCCTCAGCGCTGTGAAATATCAAAGAGGCTTTGATTTAAAGCACGTCCTCTTTGACACCAAACCGCAACACTGTTCTTCAAAAGGCAGTGGCGGAGCTAGAGGGGCACTGCCCCCCCCCTCGCCATCCCTGAAAAATGCAGGTGCCTTTTGGATATTATATCCTGATTTATTTTTCACTTTTCTACACGTCCCCCTGAAGGGAACATATATGAATCTCTATTGGTGTTTTCTGAAGAAATTTGGTGTTTAAAAAAAAAAAAAAAAACTTTTGCTCACCCATTGATAAGTATAACAATACAATTGAGCTAGTTGCCCATATAGTCTAATTAGAGAACATACTGTATTGTTGCTTATTTGAGTATTTTATTATTTATATTTTAGAGTGTTACTAAACTCACACTTTTCTCCAAATACATTTGACATTTAGAATGCTGGCGACCTTTTCAGGAGGTAACTGATGCTAGAACTGGCATCGAAAAAAAAAAGATGCTTTGAAGCTAGAATATGAGGGCGAATATTTTCCATTTTGCCTTGCATAATATTTCATAGCTTTTAATGAATCACACTCAAGGAGTTTTCATTTCCTGCCGTGATAGGGCAAAGCAGACGTTCATTGCTTGGTCAGACTCGTTTTGAGAGCTTATTGGAAAAAGTGCTGCATGGCAGACTTTGTGTTACGGTGATGGTGGACTTTGAATACAGATGAATGCATTTCATTGGCTGTCATATCAGTGCGCTGATGAAAATCAACACACAGCTCCATTGTCACACGCAATCAATAACTTTAGGCTTAATGATACACTGACATATTTGCTTTTACCAAGATCTGAGCACGTATCCAGTCGACACTGCTATTTTATTTCTTTTCCTAAACTGGATACAAAGTCAGCTGAACGGTTTAAGTGGTATAGAAAATGAATGAGTAATATATATCTCTAAGGTTATCTTATTCAAATCGTCGCCCATTTATTCATTTTTATCTGTAATTGATGTCGGATAAGGTCATGCCTAAGGCTTCTGTCGAGTCAACTTTAATTTAAAGTCTGATTAGCACCGGCGGTGTGGAAAAAAGATTTGGGCGGGTGCTTGACAGTCCATATTGGCTCAATTATCGCTCGACTGAACAAGGACAGAAGAAGCCCAATTAGCTCTTTAACTTGACACTAAGAAAGAAAGAATGGCTGAATTGAATCTTATCTGTTGCCTGTAGTCGGACGGAAGAGAAACGGGCAAATTGGAATTTGTAGATTGGTTTGTTTTGCCTTGTTATTTGTCTTATAATTTAAAAGACACTACTTCTTTACAAGTCGTAAATTACGTACAGGTCTTAATACCGTGTTGTGCAGAAAAACAGCCGGCCCCAAAAACTTGATCAGACGTCAGACTCTGTAAAGGTCATCCAGGAAAGCGTATAGGAATTGCTTCAACCTTCTCCTGTCTATTCCACTTCAACTTTGTTTGAATGGAAATGGTCTTTGTGTCGAGCCAATTAGTATGCTGATGGGAATGAGCGTCCATCTCGGCACTTTAAGCAGTCTGAAATAAATGAAGTCAAGCTTTTTGTAAGCTCACTTTTACACTCACTCGCCATGACATTAGCATTGATTGTCTTCTCCTTCAAACTGCATTAATTACACAGTGGAGGAGGATGGACCACAATGTGATGCAGTTCCCTGGACATCCTTGTCTGTATAAAGGACAACAATATTAAGAAAAAATGAAAAGCTAAAATTATAGTAAAAAAAAAATCTTAGAGAGACTTTGTCACGTAAAGTAATATTAATTTCATTGGCCACTGAATCATTCAAAACGACGTGAAGGTATACGCTTTTTAAAAAACTACAATTCCCATAGTGCAACGCGAAAAGTGCGCACCCACGTCGCTTCTCGGTATGCTCTGTGACTGCCACCGGACGGCTGAGTCGCGAAAGTGCATCGCAGAGCGGCTCTTGAGCGGAGCTGCAGCCCCAGCAGGGGTGGAAAGATGGAGTAGCCCATGATGTATCTAAGCTGTCCTCCATCAAGATGTTCCCCGGAGTTTTCTATGCACTACTGGCGGGTTTCCTCGCGGCCGTGGCATCGTCGTCGGCCAAGCTGTCCCTGGGCGCGGACTACCTGAAGGGAGTGTGCGAGACGGGGCTGCGGACGTGGGGCGAGCAGCGGAGATTTCGGCAAGTGGATGAAACTACCGCCTGTGACCGGGTGAGTCCGGGGATGCTTCGGCCGCATCTCATCCGGCCAACTCCCTCAGCTTCAGCACCAGTCACGACGAGGCAGCGCTCGCGTGATGGGGTGACATTGCAGCCGCGTGCTATCGCGTTGTTTGCCGTCGCAACGCAGTTTCCTCCCCCCCTACCCCGCAGGGTCGCGCTTCCTCCTTGACCTTCACGGGTCTATAAATATACATCTCCATTTTCTCAATGAAAGCCTGTAGAAACGCGATGTGGAAAGCTCATCTCATATTGCCTCATCTTATATTGCTTAATTCTCACGGTATGCTAAAATTACTCCTTTGAAATAAAATAAATGAATGCGCTAGGTCCCACAATAATCACCTTTTGTTTAAGACAAATAGCACTGTATTCCAAAATTAGAGGATGTACACCTGACCTAGTTTTAGCCAATAAGAGTCTATTTAGGGAAAACAATCGTTTTCACACAAGCACATTTTTTTAAAAGTCTGATATGAACTGATATGCATGTTTTTGGAATGTGGATGAAAACCGGTGTGCTAAGATTAATGCTAACTTAGAGGGATTTTTTTTATAATAAATGTGGTGCAGGTACTTTAAAGTATGCATCTGAACTTAAAAAGATAATTGTGATGATGTAATGTTTCAGCTTCACATCCCTCTGAGGCTGCTGTGCGGCGGATTGCTTTTCACCTGCAATGCTGTGATGTGGACCTTCCTTGCCAAAGCACTCAGGTACTCGTCCTCCTCCACCCGAACCACTGTGACCACCACTGCCTCCAACTTCGTATCTTCCGTGAGTTGCAGTTCGTCTCTCATTCTCACACGTGCATGCAAATACCCTGTTTTTTTTTTTGAACAAAAAGTATTCAAAGAAAATTACAACTCTTATTTTGAGGCTTTCCTGGGTCAGCTGATTTTTGGCGAGGCTCAAATAACACTGTGGTGGGTCGGGATCTCTTTGACGTTCTCCGGCCTGCTCGTACTGCAGAGGGTTTCGCCGCAGGATCGACAACCCAGCGCAGTCGCCAAGAGAGACGAATGATTGGCCTGATTACAACTGAAAATGTTTTTTTGTTGAATTTACTTCATTTTATTTCGTGCAACCATCTGATGAAATAAAATTGAGTCAATTTAACAAAAAATTTCAATGTAGGTACTTCACATCCTGGTGCAAAATACGCTTTGAATAGCTTCTAAGTCTGATTTTCCATCACACCAAAGATCACACATCATAAATTGGCACAATATCACCATGAATTAAAGTTGATTTTATATTTTATCTGGTTACCAAAGTATTTCTTTCAACTCACTATGACACTCACTGTAAACATCTGTGCATACTTTATAGTCATAGCTGAAGAACTGAGCTCTTCTTTTCACAATAACATTAATGTAGCTCTGGTGAGAAAAGCCTTTTACTTTTTCCCACTCCGCATTACCATTAAAAAGCTGCAGTAGATATGTTGCTACAACTCACACCCAAGAACTTGACATCATGCTGTGAGATGATTTTTGAGGAAATAACCATCTGTGCACATAAAAAAAAAAGCATTTCAGTTACAATTGAGAACTGTGAAACTTTAACATTATTTGAATGCTTTAAATTCAATTTGCTACATGATGTAACGGGCACATACTATTTTAGCACTGCTCTCTTTTGGCATTAAATCACACTTTGCTGTTGATTCAACACAATATGAATGCAAACTATCATTTTATGTTCATATGCATCCCCATAAATGTGACCACAATGTGATAATAAACGGAGATGATTTATATTTCACAACAGGTACAAACAAATATTTTGTGTGTTGCAATATTTGCATTGCCTAAATGAATTTTGCATTTCGGGAACACTTATTACTTATTTTATAGTTGAAGATTATCTCCTGCATGAGACTCAGTGCAATCACATCAATAACCATTTATTATTCTTTATTTGAGAGTTGAGCTTCTCCTGGAGAAGGAAGCGGTTCTCATTAGACTGCAATTGTACCTAATGAAGTCTCTTTATGAAGACCCAGGGCGAGTTGCAACAGTAAGTATCTCCAGTATCTAATGAGTGTTTCCTTTCCCTCATTCGATTTAATAGGGCAATCTTGAAGTGAGAAACGCCTGCAAGCCTCTTAGTAGTTCCGCTTCTAGGAAGTGCTCTTTTGGCGCTGTCACTCTGATGCCATTCAGTCATGATATGTCAAATATAATGTGAAGTATTTGTAAAAAGATTATTTTATGGAAGAGATTGTCACCTCCACTGGAGGGGTAAAACACAAAAATTCTGAAATAAATATCTGACAGTGTTCTCAACTTTTGTCAATTTTTTTTGGGTGAGTGAACTTTTGGCCAAAATTGATATGCTCATTTTTATTATGATTGGTTGATGTAATTTTAATGTATGTTGTTTTATGTGGAAACAAATGTAATACAATATTGTAATTTAAAAACAATCATATTTAAATTCGTTCTAGTTTTGGGGTAACAACTTTTTATATCATACATTTACCGATTATTTTAAGCTCAATGTGACCGAATAAGAAATAAAAAAAATTCTCAAGCAAATATATTGTAAAAATTAGACATGATATATTGTCTCAACATAACTTTATTTCTCTCTCTCCCTGTCTTCTTTACTCAAACATGTTATAAAAGAAATTCCTACAAAGTACTAAAATAGTATTCATGACGGACCGTACAATTATAAACGGACAGCTGGTGTTATTCTTGTACAGTGAGATGGATTGCAGGCTGCATATCCATAAGATGTGAAGAATAAAAAAAAGAGATAGATATTGCAAAGATACGTATTGCATTTAAAAACACGTTCGTACGTTAAAATAAAAACCATCATGCAATTTCAAAACAAATGTTCCCCCTTTTAAGGTTAGATGATTCCAATTTTCAGTCGCTCATTTTACTTTGACAAACATCGTTTCAATCTGACCTCAAAACATTTGTTATACTTTAAGGCTTGTGAATTTCTATATAGGAGCACCTGATTGGTCACAAACTGAGTTACATTTTGGTGACCCTTGACCCCCTGATTGCTTTAGCTTAATATGATCAATAGTATGTTCCCCCAGTGCTATTTCCATAACAATTTTCACCAGAAACAATAAGGTTGTGATTGGGTCACCTTTTATCCAGCCCAATGGCACAAAACCAATGAACCAATGGCACAAAAATAATTTTCAACATAAAAAAATACTTTTTAGTACACGCTCGACCACCATGTGAAGAAATACAGCTTACATTTACTCTTCCGAGAATCTGCGTAAAAACCACAGGAAAATTCACTCCTAAAATACATTCCTTTGAAAGAATGATGTCCTTAATCTCTGGTCCACGGTTTCACATATGAAGACAATACAAAATGACATCCATGTGTACTTGATGCCTCTGACCGTGTAATCTAAGGCAATTCACTTCAAATTACTGCAGCAAATGAAGCTTTGTGGGAAGACAAAATGTCCTCGACTTGTAGTGCACATTTGAACAAAGATAGAGATTACACACAGCACGCAATAAATCCTATTTCGTTATGTGAATCGAGCTGTTTGTGATTTTTTTTTTTCGTCCACATATGTGGAAATCCTCAACAAGAGGGATGCAAAGTGATGGTGTTTTATTTTAAATATTCATGAATAAGTATATGAGCTCTTGCTGGTGCGCTGCCGGGGAAATGTCGCCCTCTGGCGGACACGCCGTTGTAAATGAATGGGCTTTCGCACTTAGTGCATTTTCAATGAGGAGGAAGTGTGTCTACCTTCACACTATGTACTGGTATACGTCTGCCTTGCCGTGATCGGGCGTCGCAAAGGGGTTGAGCCACGCCACTGAGAATGGGTGACCGAAGACCACCTTCAAGTTCATCCATCTGGACTTCTTGAGCCATTTCCTCTCTTCCTTTTTCAGCTGCTCGATACCCTGTGAATTAAAAAGATGTGATTTTTCTCCCAGTGGCGATGATGGATAGAAACCCAACTGGAACAATATAAAACACCTTTTAAACTGATTTAGAATCAGTTTAATCAGGTGGACGCGGATTAAACATATTTTAGAAGAGACAAATCCGATTTTCCTTCGCTTGCCCGAGCGACGGCGACACAAACGGGCGAAACGTGGATGACTCTTCTGCTTACCGTTTCGTCACTGCAGATGGAGTGCACCTGTGTCCCAAACATGACCGCCGTGAAGATTAAAAACAGAAGCCCCTCGAAGCAAAGGAGAATGAGGAGGATGACAGTGGCGGGTGCAGAGAAGGCGCTGCACTCTGATGGAAGGAAACGGTATCGCCATGTGTGAGAAACAATGTCAACTTGCGCAAATGGCGGCACACAATATTAGCAGTACAATCAAAACTTTGGGGGATAAAGTGCTCACTTACTTGACCAGTCTTCTTCAAAGCAGAGTACAAAATGGAAGCCCACCAAGGCAAGTGCGTGGAACGATATTAACGCAATGTACATCTACATATAAAAACACACATGCATATTGTAATATTGACAACATGTTGAAAGTTTTTGCATCTGTAGGCAATAAAACAATCACTAATAATAACTCGACACCTTGTAACATTAATTGAATTTTCACTATTTGTCAAAATTCAGTCACGATAATATTACGAGACTCACCGTGAAAAGCACAAAGTACTTCTGATTGTTCTCCCCAACACAATTGTTGACCCAAGGACAGTGGTGATCCATCTTTTTGATGCAGCGCTTGCACACACTGTAAACACACAGGCAGGAATAATAAATGTGACCTCAAAAAGGATGTCTTACTTCAACATATATTTGTTCCACCTTGTAAAACCAGTTTATATCGTTACATTCTCTTCTATCCTTTCTCCCAGACTGACACGAAGGTTTGCCGTGACTCGCTGGCTCAAAATTGAATTATTCCGCAGTGACTTTTCATGCCGGTGCTGCCACAGAGGTGAGTCATTATCAAGCTGGGAAAATCTACAGGGATATTTGACGCAGCGTCCGTGAAAACAAACAAAAAAAATTGAAACGGTACATCAGGCAGGAAGCAGAGCTGGAATGACTACTAATGAGGGCAGTGGTCCCCTGAGCAGAAGCCACAGCAGTCCTTTTTTTCTGTCAGGTTGGCACAGAACTGTAATTTATCATGCATTGTCCCCATGCAGGCTGGCCGGTTCAATGTACCTGCAGTGATGAGCTCTGTCGGGCTTGATACTGCAGCATTTAGGACACTTGTAGACCACTTGTCCAGGTTTCAGCTGTAGGCTTTCAATAAATTCTTTGGTCGCGTTGCCTTTTGGCACAGCTCCCTGGTGACAGAAATAAATGAATTACATTTTTTAAATTGGACTTTAATTGGGCAAAGCAAGATTGAGAAATAATCAAATTCCTGTTTGTTTGTTTTTTCTCCCCCTCAATATTGCAAGTGCTAACACGAATTGTGATCATCGACTAACCGGGTCAGTGCACATGGCCCTGGCGTGCGAAGCGAGGGCAAGGAAGGCCAAGCTGTTGAAGAGCACCCCATTGAAGAGGCTGTAAGCCACATTCTTGGCCGGCCACAGCATCACAAATACCACCACAAACTCCGCGTAGAAGACCAGGAACCAGGTGATGACGGCGCACACAATCCCACATCCGTCGCGGATAAACCACATGGTGTCGGAGGCGCCACGGGGCGGTGGAGGGGCGCAGTGTTCAGGCCTCAGGTAGCCAGCCTGACGCTCGATGTCCCTGGTGCGGCGAGCCGAGCTCTTCATTCTACAGCAGCCGTGGCTTGAACCGCATGCTGAAAGGCAACATTTGGAGACAACTTATCATTACTGACTCCTTCAACTATACATTTAGTTCATCTGCAATTTATCAGATACGGGCATGACATATGAAATAGGCACTTGAACCTGCAGAGTAGATCCAGCCTATAAGACAATGGAAGTTGCAGGAAATGAAACTAGTCTAGTAATAGTTAAAACTTGTGGTGCTTAGCCTTCATTCTTAAGTTTTGTTCTATTGTACATAAAACACCGACAATAATAATAAATAAGTGTCTATTTCTTATTGTGTGAGGTAAAATACAATGACAAAGTGAAACAAAAACACTGTTAAAGTGTCATTATTAAGCCTGGTTTTAAAAACACAACACGCAACTGTAAAATGAAAATTGAGTATCCGGGAGCAGAAGGCACGTAAATGCAACACACTAGTTTACATTTCTTATAACATTTCATACATTTAATCTCTATTTATCGTCTTACCTCACTCTCTCTTGGTGCTGTTGCCAAATTAGCACTAAGTAGGTTCTCTTGTTTCGAAGTTAAATGGCAAAAGTAAGGTGAAAAGGGTCTCCTTCCCAGTTGCCTCCTGTTAGCGCACACCCAGCTAACGTCACTGGTCTGCGGGCAGTGGCTGTCCACACACCTTCGGTTACACTTTCGTCGCGGCCGCAGTTTCTGTGGGATGTTAATGAACTTGTTCATCAAGTAATGGCCCAAAGCCGCGCATTTCGGGAGCCGGTTGCTAAGCTACTCCGATACTTCGGTTCCTTTCGAGTCCAGAATCCTCCCCGGTTCTTGGGACAATACGATAGGGCCAACCAGGAAGTGAAACTGATGGATGTCATGTGGCTAGATTACAATAGGCTTTACCCTCAACGTCCGTGTACCTAAAATGTAAGAAAAATTCATAACAGGCCTGGTTTAATTTCCTTTATTAAGTTAGTGAGTTAAATATAAGACATAACTATAATAGTACAAATGCAATAGACATAGAAAGGCGAAAACTGTTATTCCGGGACGTCTGTGTAAACAAAGCAAACGTTCGTTTCCACCCCTCACTTTTGATGACGTAGAATTTCCGCGACGAGTGATTCCACAATGGCAACGGTACAAGTTAGCGAAGCTGAAAAAGTGTATATATTACATGGTATAAGGGTAAGTGTGGGCACCAATAAGATTGTTGATTAAATTGATAAATTTCTGAGTATTATGTCGCCATGTTATAACGATCAGGATGATCTGCGAGTGGATGGAAGGAGCTGTGAAGACTACAGACATATGGAGATTGAGACTGACGTGGTGTCCAATACTGACGGATCGGCCAAAGTTTCTCTGGTATTTTAGTTTTGATATCTTCTCTTATTAATTACGTATCATCACAGATGTCATCTGACTTGCGTCAAGATTGCATATCTCCTCCAGGTTTGACAAAATGATATCCATGTTTGCAGGGCCACACAGCAGTACTAGTAGGAATTAAGGCTGAACTAGGAAAACCAAGGCCCACGGCTCCAAATGAAGGCTATTTAGAATTCTTTGTTGATTGGTAAGTCTGTACTAGATGCAATACTGGATGCAATTCATCATGTAAATTGACTGCCATTTAAATAACCGAGAATCAAAAATTCAGTTTTGATGGACGCTGTGGTTCTGTTTGTGCTAACCAGTTCAGCCAATGCAACCCCTGAGTTTGAGGGGCGAGGAGGGGAGGAGCTCAGTACGGAGCTGAGCAACACACTATACAAAGTCTTCGACAACAAACGCAGCGTGGACCTGAAGAGTCTGTGCATCAGTGAGGGAGAACACTGCTGGGTGCTCTATGTTGATGTACTGGTGAGAGAATTGTATGTTTTTCTGTGCATCCTTGAACTAGCAAATAGTACAGTAACAATGACTTGCATTCCACAGCTCCTGCAATGTGATGGAAACCTGTATGATGCCATGTCAGTAGCTATCAAGGCAGCTCTGTTTAGCACCAAGTAAGTACTGTATGAACTTTTTCTTGATATCCAAAAGTAGAAAAGTGTGCAAGAGTGCACCGATAGTAAGCTACAGTAGGATTTAATTTAATAAAATGTGTTTTTAATCAGGCCACAAGAGGGCATCATGTTCCATTTGACAGCAGGTCACATCCTCTTGACATTTTATTTTGCCTTTTTTAACAGGATCCCCAAAGTGCACATATCAACAGATGACGAAGGAGGGAAAGAAATCGAGCTGTCAGATGACCCCTATGACTGCATGAGGCTCAACGTAGACAATGTTCCCTGTATAGTGACATTGTGCAAGGCAAGCCTGCTCAAATAGACTCACACGAGCAAAGTAAATTATTCTTAGCGATACAGAAGATTAATTTTCAGCATTGTTTGTTTTGGGTGGGGTTAGATCGGCCACAGACACGTGGTGGACGCCACCCTGCAGGAGAAGGCGTGCTCGGTGGCCAGCCTCATCATCTCCGTCACCCACAAGGGAACAGTTACCTGCGTGAGAAAAATAGGCGGAGGTAGCCTGGACCCTGAGAGCATCTTTGAAATGACTCAAGTGAGTCATCACCGCTTTCCCTCAGTTTGTGTGTTTGCAGTGATAACGTTTTGTAGTTGAAGGTAAACATTTACAAATTGTTCAATAGCAACTTCCTGATTTTCCAGACTGGCAAACGGGTCGGAAAAGTCCTCCACGTGCCTCTTCTGAAGCTTCTGCAACAGGAGGAGAGTTTAGGAACAGCGAGACAGAAAGTTGGCTTTCTTGCTTAGAAATATCATGTGTATGTGTATATATCATCATGTACCTTTTTTCTAAAGTAAAATCTTTGATATTATATGCTTTGTACGTTCTTTTTTAGATGGAATGTTCAAGCCAGATAATATTTCTTGAAGTTATTATGCCTGTGTCTTCTCCAAAAGAAATATGGACTACTGGCTTGGATATTGGACAGTTACGAACGTTGGCATTTTATCTCAAGTTGACCGAAGCGTCACCTGTCCAAAGAATGTTATGGAGGATTTTTCCAAAATATATTTTATGTTATTTTGATTATACACATAGAGATAGTAAAAATATGTTCTGGTTATGTAACACGGTTGAGGAAAATTCTCGAATCTCCACCTTTTTTGCTACTGCCACGTGGCTAAAGCTGAGTGTTTGACTAAAAGAGAGACCAGATGGGAAGAAATCATTCCAGACTTCTGTCAGACGCTCCAAAATTTTCATGGCAGATGGGTCCAAAGCAAACTTCTGTTCCCAGGCTGCAACATTTGGAAAGCAATTTGTGAATTTGCCACTTTTTTTTTTAAATAGACTTTGGCATGTAAACGTGACATTTCACAGTTTCCGATGATTTATCGTATTATTGAATTGCATCGTTATTAACTTCACTATCCAATTTGAAACAGAAGCAAAGCCTTCCATAAAAACGTTTGGCGAACATTCAGGAAAAAAATATCCCATCTTTTTCAGGCAGGTTATTTAACTCACAATGCTTCTTTTTTTTTTTTTTCGTCTGAAAACCGCACATGGTTATGTCATCAGTGCTGAGGTTTTACACCATCTCATCATTTTTCACATGCACACACACACACACGAATGAGAAAGGGCGGGTACACAGGCAGAAGATAAATACCTCCACGTTGATCCATCCTCAGTCTAACAAAGTGTAGCCATGGAATGCAAAGGTGTTTGCGTGCTGATCCTTGGGTTGATGTTGATCAACTGCTCACTCCAGCAAAATCCACCAAAGAAGAAGCCTGCACGAAAAGGTACTTTGCACCCAAAAAAAATGTGTTTACCAACACTTGAATTTATCATTGTGACTTTTTTGCGTGTTGAAATTAGACAACAATGCTGCCATTGAGGATCTACAGAAACAGATTGATGACATCGTGCAGGACCTCACCCTTCTGAAAGAAGAACAAGCCTTGCAGAGAGGTAAAAAATAATCAAGCACAGATGTGGAAGATTAAATCAGTTAAAAAAAAGAATCAGTGGAATTCAGTATAAATAAATCCATCATTTTTTCTATATAGTGTGTTTAAAGGGCACAAAGATAAAGGGCAAGTGCGTCTTGGCCAACCCAGAGAAGAAGTCCTACCACGCAGCCAGCGAGGACTGCAATGCCCTGGGTGGCGTTCTGGCCACCCCAATGTCTGCCGAAGAGAACGCCATGCTGACAGACTACCTCCGCCTCATCGTGGGCAAAGACGAGCAGGTGTGGCTGGGCTTCAACGACATGGTGACCGAAGACACTTGGGCCGACCAGACCGGCACCAGTATCCAGTTCAAGAACTGGGACAGCCGCGCCCGTCAGCCAGATGGCGGCACGTCCCAGAACTGTGCCGTGCTGTCGGGGCTCGCCAACGGGAAGTGGTTAGATGAGAACTGCCGTGACGAGAAGGCCTCCGTGTGCCAGTTCAACATTGTGTGATCACGTGTATGCCGTCAAATTCAAAATAGCTGCTTTTGTGTGTACTTCTGCTGCAATGCCACTTTACCTTCTTTTTAAAAGAGGCTTTTTTAAAAAAACAAATCTGGTTCTGCAATTGGACTCATTTACAATCTGCAGTGGCTGGAATTCTCATTCTTTGTGCTCCAACCACAATTTTTTTAAAATACCACTATCAATACACTCTTTAGCAGCATTATGTAACAAAGCTGTTTTTACCGAGGTATGCATTCAGTGTTTATGGTTGAACCGACTCATCGAGATCATCCAATATAAATTGTATCTGACGAGACAAGCCGCAAAGTCACACCAAAAACTATTTTAACGTGCCTGTCAAAACTACTATGCTGCATTTTGTATTTCACTGACAAGTCTCACATTGAGCCTGAAGAATATTCTTATTTTTTTCCTATTTTCCTTTTAAATACAGAAGTTAGCCTGATGTAATCAGAAACCTAAATAAAAGCTCATTGTCTACCTATTTTTTTTTTCTCATTTAAATGATGTAAACGTGGACTACTGCAACTGCCATTAGTGCTTCTTCCACTTCCCTTCCATGTTTGTCACAGAGCCCGTTTTTGTGGTTGAAATCGTTTTTCCAATCCAGAATTGAAAACCTCAGTGTCGTTTCAGTCCAATAAAGGCAGTGTTCCCCTCAAATTTATTGTTATAAAAAGTAATTACAGGTTAAAAAAAAAAAAAAAAAAGAGACTAAAACATAATTTCCCTGCTCCATAACCCAAACCACATGGGCAGAGAGAATAAAAAATATTAAGCAACATAAAAAAACAAAAAGGTCTCAGATCCTCTTCTGGAAGCTTTTAAAAATTCAGATAAAGCTCAAGTGTTTCAACTGAATTCCCTGAGCGTGACTTATAGGCACAGAAGTTCCCATCTCTGAGAAGTAACAAGAATTAAAATCATCATTCGGCATCTTACGTCCTACAAGTAGTCCTCTGATGTTGGCGGTTGCGGTTCCATGTCGGCACCGGACAATCGGATGGTGTTTATATCTCCCGTGTTTTTGAACGTGTAGAGTTCATTATCCACCATTCGGCGGTCATGGAATCCCAGGCTGTCCTGCCGGTCAATGGGCGTGCGCGGACGAGGCGGGATGAACGACTGGGACGGGTCCAGGAACGTATCGAAGTGGTCCACCTCGGGCTCCGGCTCCGGTTCGCTGATGACCGGCAGCTCGGAGGGGCCCGTGAACGTTTGGTAGGAGTCCAACTGCATTCCTTTGAAATGATCTTGCATGCTGTCCGCGTAGCTGGTGTCGCCCAGAAGGTGACCGTAGACCATGGTCTCGTCTATGGAGGCGTACACGTGGGAGTCGTTTTCAGACCTGGCTTTGCTGAATTTCCTGTCACCGGGTCGGAACATATTCCCTCTGCCAATGTAGATGGATGCCTCTTTGTCCTTGATTGCTTTTTTCTTTTTCCTTTTTTGAAAAAAAAAAACAGAGTTTCCCATTGACATAAATTGAAATGCTATTAATCCGTTCCAGACTTCATGTGTCAGTAAAATAGCCAACTGCGTTGGCGCAAATCTGTTTTATTTCAAGTGTTGCTCACCTAATGAAGAAGCAGACGACAGCCAAGATGATGAGGAAAAGCAGAAGTGCTCCTGCTATCCCGAGAAGGATTGCTAAAAGATCTGTGAAAACAAAAAATATATTCGTTTTTCTATTTATTTTATGCAGTCATAATAGAACCAAGTAAAAATGTTCTTACTGGTCTTTGGTTCTAAAACGATTTTGGTGACTGCCCCAAAGTTTCCATCATCTGGTATACAGTTGGACATATTGAGATAAAAGCTGCGCGGCACCAGTAACACGTCGTCGGTCTTCTCGTCCTCCCGGCGGCTCAGGATCTCCTCCTCAGAGTCCAGCATCTTGACTTTGATGGACGTGTGTCGGTCGTTGCATTTGGGCTGGCTGACCTTGACGAACTGGACCTGAGCCTTGTACCCGCTCGGCAAAGAGACGATCCAGGACACGGTGGACGAAGGCCTCATTCCTTTGGGCCAGTTGGGAGTGGCCAGCAGGGTTGGAGAAGACATTTGTGGGCTGACTTGATAAATGATGGTCTCTGAAAAATTGCACAACCAAAGGAAATCAGGATGCTATTTTGAGTGCAAGTGCAAAAAAAAACAGCAGAGAGACAGAGACATCATTTTGCAAAACTGTTAAATTAATGTGAAATTGCATTACCCCCCAAAAAATATAGATTATATTTAAATAAATATAAAAAAAAGTAGTGCTTTGAAATGACTTAGTAACATATTGAAACTATGTTTAAGTGAGCGGAGGAGCTTCTGTGAGAGCTAAGTGGTGCTTTGCTGCCCTCTTGTGTCATCTATGAGTAACTGCAAACATTCAAATTCTTACCTGGGATCTCTTTGGTGAAGGTGGCATTAAGAAAAGGCTCTTTCCTCTTGCTGAAATCTGGAGTCGTGGCCGTGACGGAGATGTTGGCGTGCACCTGAAGTTTCTGGATGTTCCCGTCGTAGCAGAAATCTCCCACAGAGAAGCCTTGGCTCTCCTCCACGTGTAGCGAGACAGAAGCATTGCACTTCTGGCCTGGTACTGACTGTCGAAGACTTCCCGATGGTGACACGAGGTCGATGGTTCGGTCCTGAGGGATTACGAGGTGCCAGGTAAAGCTATGGAGGGGCATCCGTAGACAGGAATCCAACGTGGGCACTGTGAGGAGGCTCTCGGGGCAGGAAGCCACATTGTGACAATCTGGTTTTGATCAATATTATTAGTTAGAAAGAATCATGTGACTTAAAAAAAGAGATAAACTCTTACCGATAACTTGACTTGAGGTCAATTGCACATCTTCATTGGGACAGTCGAGGAAAGATAAGTCGGCCTTAGTGCCTGCAGCCACGTTTATCTTTTTCGAAATCTCAGAGTTAACGCTCATCTCGCAGTAAGGATCGGAACCCACTTTCTCAATCTGCAAGGAGACTTTTGGCTGTTTGCTCAGGTCCACTGTGCACAGAACTGAGAAGGGGGGAAAAAACAATCAATTACACAAAGGCACTTTGAGTTTAATATGATCTTTTTTTTTTTTAAATGATCAAACCTGGGTGACCACTTCTCATAACAGACACGCTGTATTTCAAAGTGAGTCCTTGCAAGGTCCTGTTCGTTTCACAATTCTTCAGCACCATTTCAAAATCGCCCTGCTGATGCTCCGGCTGCTTGTCAGTCAGCCCCGTATTGATCATCTTCTTGTCCTGTTTCCTGTACATCACTTCTACGTTCTTGCCGAGGCACTCCGGAGCCGTATGGCTGTGAAAATGTACGCTATAATTGTGCATGCCGGGCACGACAAAGTCCCACTGCGTCTGTTGGTCGTCAGGGAAATCGTTGGGATAGTTGGCCGAGATGAAGGTTGTGTTGGAGACGCCTCGTGGTAGGTTGACCTTCACAATAGCCACCACTGAAAATCAAAGCGGGAAATATTTGGGTTTTTAATCACAACATAAGATGGGAATGTAAAATTAGCATATCCACTTACTGCTGGTCTCAGGTCCAACACTTAGTTTAAAGTTAACCGGATCCATCTTATTGTCTCCAGGAACCTGGAGAGAAACTCGGCCCTTGTAGCGCACCTGAACACTCGTGACAGAACCTCCCTTGCAGAAGGTTCCGATTTTGGCAGGGCCCGTTCGCAGATACGTAATGAGAACATAGGTGTGTTCATCTGGACAAGTTTCTCCGTTGGCAATCTGCTGCATTCCTGGCTCGGGGAAGTCCAACTGGAAAGCCCGAGTCGAGCTAACTTTCAGATCCCAGGTGAAGGTTCGGTTGAAATCGGGGAAGAGCGACGACTCAGCCTGGACAATATCGCCGGAGCAGGAAGTCGCTGTGCAGTCTGGAATTGCAGGAAAACATAAGTGCTGTTAAGTTGAAACAGATTTGTGTCAATAAAGATTTCAAATATTGTTAAGATGTTTACCTAGCGGGATTTGAGCTAGCTTAGTCCTTGCTTATGTAAATCCATAGTGTCTTTTAAATACAGTGTTCAGAAAATCATGGTGCACTTGTAGACATGTTTCAAGTGTGCTTTAAAAAAAAAATAAAAATAGGTGTTTATATTTGCCTACCAATTTCTCTGTTGATCTCCACATTGAAGATCTCCTCAGGGTGAGGACAAGTGAAGTCCAAGGAGGTGTTATGAGATTCTCTCAGGGTTAGACTTTTTCCGTCACAGGTCTGTTTTGGGATTGTTTGCACACACACGTTGCAGTCTGGGTCGACTGTGTCCCGGCTGATAGTAATGATGGTGTCCGGGTCAGGGGTCACAGACATCATTCTTCCAGCTGATATGAAAGGAAACAAAAAATAAGCTATAAGCATTGGATTTCTCACATGATGAGGAAAAATCGGAATGAAGCCATTTGCCTCTGGGTGCAGCTTTGGTTGTAAAAATCGTCCTGTCCATGTCTTCTCCTTGAGGGACCTCCACGATCACGGCAGTCGTCCCGAGGAGATCCAGACGTGACCGCGGTCCGCCTCTGCAGTATCTGTTGGTTATGATTTGCCCGTTGCTTCTTTTTGTGCTCACCGAGTACTGGGGTCCTTCTTGACATTTGTCTTGCGCCGCTATCTGCTTCAGGTTCTCCCGAGGTAGCTCCAAGGTCAAGACAGTCCTGTCTGGGACACTAATATCCCATTTTAGAGTTCTTCTAAAGTCCTTCCAGGTGTTTGGATTGAGCTCTCCTGCAGTAGGTGTGCATGAGCTCTGGGTACATTCTGGGAAGGGAAAAAAAAATTATATAAAGAAATATTACAACTCAATAGAGAAAGGACTCACCTATTGTCGTTTTCACCCCCACACTGTACGCATCTTGAGGTTTGAGGCAGCTGAACTCCAGCGCCAGGTTTTGGACATCGGTCAGGGTCTTCTCGGTCTGGCTGCAAGTGCGAGCCGAGTCAACCCCGGTACACAGCTCGCATTCCGGTTCCTGCGAGAACCTACTGAGCGTCATAGTCGTGCTTGAATCCACCGTCACAACCACCGTTCGACCTTCTAAAAAAAAAAAAAAAAAAAAAAAAAGTGGGACCGGAAATGAAGGATATTTGTCAGACTAGGCAACCCAATTAAGGCATACATGTCTTGACAATGCACAAGAGGTCATTAATAATTCATAATCTGGTTGGAGTCTGAAATGTTGCAGCAGATTCTTCCTCAGAATCCACATTTGTATTCAATTGCACCATTACGTTAAATATTCTTACTTAGTGGTCCAGCAGTCGCTTGGAACAGCACAGCCTCCACCTGCGTTTTTGGTGTAACTTGCAGAGACACGACAGCTTGATCGAGCAGGTCTAAATGGGTCACAGAACCCGCTTTGCAGTAGTGAGTGTCAGCTTTGCCGTTCCCTTCAAATGTGGTCACTGAATACTGATATCCATTATTGCACGGCTGTGACGTTTCCCGCAGTCCCTCTCCGAGGACATCCAAACCCACAACTGTCTTTTCAGGCGCCTTGATCGTCCAGATGAATGTTCTGGGGAAGTCATTGAAGAGAGACGGCTGTGTTTCTATTGTTGAAGGCTTGCAGGTGTCGTTTGTGCATTCTGCATCACAAAAAAAAAAAAGTTATAGTCAATTTAGCACAACAAGCTAATATTAGCACTATGATTATTTACTCACCGATGAGCTGATTGATAGTAACCAAGTAAAACTGTTCAACGGAGCAGTTGAAGAGCACCTCGACCTCCTTCTCAGGCTCCAGAGCAAGAATCGAATCACACGTTTGCGTGTCGTTGGCCCCACCGACGATACACACCGTACACTTATCTGCAGCCGGGCTACTTGACACAGTCACTGATTTGCCTTTGTCCGGCCGGACTGTCAACTGTATGCATTCTGATGAAACGGATGGGAGGGAGTCAGATGATGCAAGAAAAGGAAATGGAGAAATGACAAAACAATCGAAAAGATTAGCAGCGTTGCTCACCACATCCATCTTTAAGTATGCTGGGAAATATACTGACATTTATCAAATCAATTATTATCCAATCCAATTGCATATTTTGCCTTTATAATAGCGATTTATTGTAAAAAATAAAAGAATTATATGATAGGGTATACTCGTATTAATAATACAAACTTAAATTTAAAGCCTAGAATAAAAGGGGCAGCTTCTGCTCCACAGAAGGACAGTCACAACTCTGTAGCAGATTGCAGGTCAATTATTAATGAGATGATCAATTCGAGCCTCCAACGTAGCGCCATAAATGCCCCATGAATTTTTTAAAGCGGAAGGTCTATGTGTCAAACTAAATATCTCTACTGTAAACTCGATCACTGGCGCCGTGTTTTTCTTTCTTCTTTTTTTTAAGAGATCCAACAGCAGCATTTCTTGCGCATTCAAAGTGTTTGCTTTCAGTTGCTACGGCGTGACCCAATTAAACATTGAAACACACACATAGAGGAAGAACACGCAACTTATCCGTCGCAGCATAAAGTCTCACCTGATAATTGGAGAAAAATCAACAAGAAAAGTCCGAGCGGCACGCAGATGTCGAACCGCATGTTCGCTTGTGCCTGCAATCTTCCTTATTTCCAAAAGCGGTCCAGGTTAATTCCCCCCCCAAAGTTGCAGTGTGTCAAAGTTGAATTTTGGCTAGGTCCCGCATGACGACGCTGACAGGCAGCCACTTCCTGCTTACCTGAGTAGCAGGGGCGTGGTCCGCGGGCGCGCTGACCTGTTCAAACCTGACAGGTGAGCGAGCTCACACTCCCGACTAAATACAACTCGGATACGCACCGCGTAAAAAGCCCTTCCCTTCTTGTCCGGCGTGGGGCACAATGGCTTTGCTATTTATAAGCACTGAAATTTGCCTGCGATGGTTGTCACGGTGCGCTAACACCACGCAGGGTGTGGACGGTGAAGCGTTTACGCGCACGCGCACAAACGCAAATCAACCCTTGTTGATATTGAAGTAGAGTAGATTTAAAAAAAATAAAAAAATACAAAGACTTCTGCTCCAATAAAAATGGCGTTTTTTGATTATTGTGTTTGTGATGGCTTTGGAGACAAAGGAACAAAAGAGTGATGCAGTCTTCTCCAAAAGTATTGGAACAGCAAGGTCAATTATTTTGTGTTTGTTTTAAGGTTAAAAATATACTATAATACCATAGCATACCATATGTGTTTACAAACCAAAATGAGATCGTATGCCCAATGAGGAGCATTTTATGGCAACAAAAATAATCCAAATGTGACTAACATGTTTGATGAATTTCACTCCGAGCGTTGGAGAAGCTTCCCTCCTGCCTCCACATGCCACATAACGGAGACATTCCTGTATGGAAACATACCTGAGGGCAAGACGACTCACCACACACATGCACATATTCAGTATATGTAAATAAACAGATCACCTGTGTGTTATATTTGCATCATGAATGTGTCTCTAGATTTGTTTTGGGTCCTGACAAATGTGTCTTTTAAATGACATTGTAGCGATTATTACTTTTCCAAAGTGCACACTGACACTTTTTTTTTTGTTGAACCAGTCCGACAACATGCAGATTGGGCGTTTTGGTGGCTCCATGTGTTGTGCCTGCAAACAAGGGAGCTCACTCAGTGAAGAATCAGCAGCTGTCACCAATCCCTTCCCCTCCCGTGTTAGTGTAAAAGTGGGGCAAGACCACATGTGCTTGCAGGGGCCACGACTTTGCATGTTTTCATACCAAGGAATAAGGTTTCACGGCAAATGTTTCTTTCCCACACTCAGACGGATCTTCCGCAGCTGAGATGGCTTCAGAGAGTCAAATTTGGCTCCATACTGTTTCTCATAGACATTATAAATTATGTGAGTTAGTGAACATAGTCAGTCACATAGGATTGTAGAAGTGCAGTTTGCAACATGGCTTCAGATCCCACTCGGTGGTGTGAAAGGTCGTCTGTCTCCTATACGTGGCCTGTGATTGACGGCATGGCAAACAATCCAGGTTGTAGCCTGCCATAACATAGAAAAGTGAAAAATACTTTTACACATAGAATAGGCTCATATAGGGTCATATTTTGCCGATTTTATAAATGGGATTTTAACAATTAATACAATGAATCCACATTGGTGATGACTTTGGAAATACAGTGTACATTTTATGCCCTGTTGCCACCAGCTCAGTTTACCATTTTAGAAAAAAAAAAACGGGGATAAAATGCCCGCAACCGACCCCTCCCTGCCAGTGGAACTAACCGTACCAAGTGCACCAGTCATATCAAAAGGCAGCTCTCCTTCCAGCTGTCTGTACAAAATTAAACCCCCCGACTGTCAAGATAGACGCCTCTCGTAGGAAAGACAGCTTGGAAAAGGAGGAAATGGACACCAGTGGTGGTTCGCAATTTTATTTTGGTAAGATGGAAGCTCTGTTGTATGATATTCACCTCACGACTACTCCCTCAATGAATGACTTGAAAAAAAAAGAGTATGTTGTTTGCAGGTCATTGTGCAAAATGCAATAAAGAAGTGCTTGGTGCAGGAAAGGCCTGCCAGGCTTTGGGACAAATATTCCATCAAACGTGTTTCACCTGCAGTGTTTGTGGTGAGTATTTATACTGACAGTCTGACAAATGTGTTTTAAAAATACATACATGGGAAACATAATGAATGTAGAAATGTTGTTTATCATTACACAAACAGTTTGTATTTTCACTGCTGAATATCTAATAAATATAGATTCTTTTCAATCTTATTACTTTGTGCAAGTGTACTTAATGTTATGGTCATTATGAGTATATTTCTATTTTCCCCAGTATGTTATTGCAGAATAAATGAAATTAAATGAAACGTACCCTCCTCGTGTTCACTTTGATTTGGTAGTAAAGTGAATTTATTTCTCATTAGATAAACGACTTCAAGGCAAACCGTTCTATACAGTGACTGGAAGTATCTATTGCGAGGAGGATTTTTTGGTAGGTACACGCTTGAACTGTTTCAATTATTTTGGGTCATTATCCCGTTGGACTATAAAACGAATATGACCGTATTCTAAACCCTGTGCAAAACAGTACGGAACACAAGTGATGCTTTCTACATGCAACACAATAACGCCAGTGTTTTTTTTTTTTTCACATTTCATTTTTTGCATCTGTAAAAATAGAGCTCATTTGACTTGCCAAACAGCTCCAATTTGATCTCATTTATCCAAAAGGAAATGTCATGTTATTTTAGTGTGCATTTTTTTAATGAAGTACTGACAATATTTTCCATATATGCAGTACTCTGGAGTTCATCCATCCCCTGAAGTCTGTTTCAGCTGTGATCAGATCATCACAGATATGGTAAGGGATCTTCTATATTAGTTTGTGTACAGGGTTAATATTCAATATGTGTGCACCATCAGGTTGTGCAGGCTCGTGGGAAGACGTACCACTCGGCCTGCTTCCGTTGTGTTGTTTGCAAACAGAGCCTGGAGGATGTTCCCTTCACCGTGGGCCCTGACGAGAAGGTTTACTGTATTGACGATTACCACAAGTAAGTATAATTGCTATTTATTTACTGTCTTACTGAACATTGGCTCACACCCAGTTATTGGGAGTTGGAAGTCAGTAGAAGCAAGACAGGTTTAACATGAAATGGCTGTTGGTGGTTTCAGGGTGCAGGCTCCTTGCTGTGCTGCTTGCAATAAGCCCATACTACCAACTGAGGTGGGCCTTCAAGAAGTCATTTCTCACACTTTTAAATCCATTATTCTCAATTTTGAATATTTGCTTTATATCATTGTTTTCAGGGATGCACAGAGTCTATTCGAGTGGTTTCATTTAACAAAAACTACCATGCAGAGTGCTACGGATGTGAAGTTGACTTTGTTTGAAGATAAGATTGTTGGGTATAAAATAAACTATAGAATATTCAATATTGTTTCTTGTTTAATTTTGCCTGGATGAATCTAAAAGCATTGTTTTGTCTTTTATTCTTTGATCATCTTTGATGACACACAGCATGAAATAACATCATTGTATCCCAAATATTTTTTTTAAATCAATGACATTAGATGTATTTGATTTCATTCAAAACATTGATTAACGATAGTCTCAATAAATTATGTCACAATGGAATGAATGTATTTGAAAAAAGAATGCATTTTATTACCTCACAGTTGTTGTTGTTGTAGCGCCACCCCGTGGCGCTATTTGCAAATCACACACTTTGCCGTCCCGGAAGACAGCGCTGTGGAAATGAAGAAGATAAGACAGCGATGGAAATGGCGTCAGTCACTATCCGTGGCTGTGCTCTGTGCACGGTAACTTTGTTGAACTTTGCCTTTGTTTTTTTATCTGGTGCAGATTTTATTCGCTTCATATCATTCCGAGCCATCTACCATAACATCACCGGAGAGACGACACTTTGCCAAGGTAAAAAAAAAACTTCCTCAAGTGTCACTGCCAAGCTATCGGAAACTTTTACAAGTGTGCACAATTCACTTGTCACAATTAATTCACATTTGAGGTCAAATTAAAAATGTCGGAATGTTCCCCCTAGTAATCTGTGCCTCTGCTTACTCGATCAACATTCCATAAATTATTTAATAAATTATATTTTTGGATAATATGCAAAATTAGACATTGGATTTAAAAGACACAAGTTTTTAGCACACTAAATGTAATGATGTTGCAGTGATGCTGTAGCCTTGAAGAACATGCTCAGACTATTCTCTTTATGCATAATGTATGCATATAATACTGGGTTATTATAGTTAATCAACTTACATCACTGCCAAATTGCCATTATATTACAATACTTCCATGTAATGTATTATTGTGGCATAATTTCAATTATACTTTTTTTATTATTATTTAGATGATGATTAATTTGTGATGATAAGAGAATATTGCTGCTGTGACAACCCTAATTTTCAATCCTTTTTTTATTCCCCTTCTAAGACTCCATACCATGGTCAGAGGCACTACGAGATCGCTCTGTCCTCAAGTCTCTGGTCATGGATGCGGCTCTGCTGGCTCTTTTCACCGTGCAGCACAGTCTGCTTGCATGGCTGCCTGTCAAACAGGCCTGCCAGTCCATCCTGGGCTCCCTGAACAGGACTGCGTACTGTTTCACCACTGCACTGGCTCTGCAGGTACTGCAGCTCACACTCAACTCAGCCATTATCATTTGCTATTTGATTCAAGTCTTGTATTTCCACTGTTAGATCTTGATGCATTACTGGCAGCCTGTAACTGGCGCCCCCTGTCTGTGGTCAGTGCGCCATGCACCTTGGAGCGTCTGGTTCCCTCTCCTCTGTTTCGCTGTGCACTTCTTTTGCTGGGCCATCATCTGCACCATCCTCATGATGTTTGACTACCCAGAACTTCTGGGCATTAAGCAGGTAATGTATCATTTGTACGACATTCAAATGGATAAATCCCGAACAACGTGCCTCTTCTTGCATAGGTGTATTACCAATGTTTGGGTATGGGGGACCCGCTGTCCTACAAATCATCCCAGGCCCAACGTTTCCTCTCTCACTTCCGCCATCCGGTGTGTCTGGAACTTGGCGTTGTGCTGTGGCTCCTGCCGGCTTTATCCCTGGACAGGCTGCTCCTGGCATTAACGATGTCAGTCTACCTGGCGTTGGCACACTCGCTGGACAAACAGGATTTAGCTTTCCTTTGCGACCAGCTTAACAGCAAGTTTCAGCTCCTTACCGAGCCGCACCGGGCCAAAGCCCCAACCGCCAGCCTTGACAGCAAGCACAAGGAGAAGTGAAAGTAGTCATACTGCTGTGACCTAGAGCCAACTTAAAATAAAACACTGTCATTAAACTAACTGACGTCTCTCCTGGACTTGGAAGACCCTCCCCTCCGCCATGTCTTCTTGATGTCTTAGTACATTTGCTGTTTAACAAAAGGAGGATGCCGTTACAAAATGTGATTCCATTTCACCCAGAGAAACCACAACAGATCTTTTTTTCTTCCTCAATATGCATTTCTGAATGGTGATTGGTTAATGGTGATATAATAGGCTGTCATTTTTTTATTGTTTCATTTTTTATCGTTTATTAAAAGCTGCTGCTGACCTTTGAACCCTTGTTTGTTTTAAAAACATACCACACTGTAGTTGTGCATTTGAATTAATTCTCCAGTCTTTTTAATAGGTAGTAACAAGTGACATTTTTTTGGTTTCAGTCCAGATCCTGATTCTTTCTGCAAGTTACTTCTTTAGCTCTGCCCCCCTCCTTGACCTCTTTCATCCTCAATCTCCTCCAATTAGACAGCGAGAAGAGACGTGTGTGCATGTGTTGGGGGGTAAGAGCCCCGGCCGGGCAGACGGCTGTGCTCTTTAAACGCCTTTCTTAGGTCTCACAATATGGTGCTTGCCACTTAACTCTACAGATGGAATTGAACGTAATTATCGGATTAGTGTCCTGGTCCTTGGAACCTGACAATATTTACTGTACTCCAGCGATGGTGCCGTGCTTTGGTGCTCTGTTGATTCTGAGTGGGACTTAAAAGTACGACTGGCAATTTTGTTGTTTTTTTGGTGGGGGTGAAACTGCACATTTATTTTTTTGGAGAGCACGGCAAAGTGGATCCAGCAATTGTACGAAAACAAAGCAGGCTTCTTGTAAGTACCTTTCATATGTGACTACTGTTATATTGATAATTTGATTGTATATGGAGAAAATAAATCCTGTTATAAAAATCAAATGCTTCTTTGTGGTAGTTTGATTTGGTGTAAAAAAAAAAAATCTTGTAGCATTCCAAGAAGTGTTGAGATTAATTACAGGAGACGAAGCTTCTTGTATAACGCAGTGCAGTTCTACACAAATGTAAACAACAGCATTAAAAGTCTAAATTAAAACGGAGCATTTTTAAAAAGAATTTGGTTAATTTGTTTCCATGGCCATAATGATGTGAATCTCTTCGATTGAACTGAAATGAATTTCTCATTTCTGCAGCCCGCTCACACAGGCCAAGACCTGCTGCGTTTCTGTTATGTCTGTCTCCTCTCTTCCGGAATGGAAGCAACTCCTCTTGGAGAGAAAGAGGCGAGAGGAAGAGGAACGAGAAAGGCGAGAAAAAGAAGAAGAGCAAAAGTTTGCCGACATGCCTGCCTGGAAGCGTGGGATTATTCAGCGGAGGAAAGCAAAGCAGGAAAAAGATATGCCCGTCCTGCCGTTGGATGCTCAACCATCTTCGGATCTACTGAGCGACACGGAGACCTCCGCCCATGTCAATCAGAGAAATGAACTCAGTCCAGAGCCGAGCCAATGGATGGACGGAGACCCGAAATTAGTGAGTCAGGTCTCTGTGGAAACCATAGTTCCGCTCCATGAAAACCCGTTTATACTCACGCAGAGTATGTGGAGGAGGAGCAAGGAAGGGGATGGAGGATACCAGGAGAGGGGCAGTGACTCGGAGGTCAAAGAAAAGGACAAACTGACCCCTAGGGGTCACGATGGGGAGACGGGGAGAGGAAGAAAAATAGAACAGAAAATAGAGAGATTTCGAGATTTGAGTGAAGGAAGAGACAAGGAGAGGAGCAGAGATAGGAGTCAAGGGAGAGACAATAGCAAGGAGATTTGGAAAGAATCAGTCAAAGATGGAGCCAAGGAGAAGGAAGAAAACGAACGAGATCCAGCAAATTCATTTTCCCCGATGGTCCCTTGTCTTCGAACGATCCGCGCGGACAATATCATCATCATTGAACAGAATCGGAGAGGCAGTGATGAAATCAGAACAAAATGGCGGGAGTTGGAGGTGGAGCAGCCTGAGGAGGACTCGCAAGGAAAGAGAGGGATGAAGATGGACCTCAGGGAGATCCTGGCAGGGGGTGCCAGTGTGACAGAGATCCGAGCTTCTGATGTTCTAATCATAAAGCCCACAACTGGCGTGGAGGAACGCTCTGCGGGAGGGGGAGGAGCCAACCCCAATGAAAGACCAAGCGGCCCAGAAACAGTCATGAAGGACAGCTTGGATGACAACGTGTTTTCTGAACGCGGTGGGAGGGTTAGCCAGCTGCTCAGTAAATTCGGGGAGCTCCGTAAACCTCCATCCAGATCCAAAAGTTCCGATAATTTCCTTAGGCCCGGTAGGAGGAAAAATTCACAGGAAAACAATGAACAAACATCTGGCGTGTCCCTCAAAGGTGTGCCCAAACGTTCATTTAGCTTCTCCGATAGGGTCGTGTGCGCTAAAGAAAATGGTTTGGATCCAGATGGATACTTTGAAAGGAAACGACGTGAGAGGATACATTTAGACAGAAGCGGGAAGGAAATCCCAGTAAAGTATGGAAAGCAAAATGATGGGCAATTAGAAGGTCAGAGTCACACAATCCAGAAAAGATCCGATACAGGGATGGGATTCCAAAACAGGAGTGAAGTCAAAAAATTAGACCCAGTCGAAAGGAGGCCAACAGGTGATGAAGATAGAGAAGGTTTCACCACCGCATCTGTAAAAAGCACCGAGGGAATTTCATTCGCTAGAAGAATCCCGATCCGGCAAGATGGAAAATCCAAGATGGCTGAAAGAGAGGCCGGCGCCGTTTCGGACAGAGGGACCGAATGGGAGCTTTTGTCCCATCACACGGAAGAACTCATCAGCAAAATCGAAAAAATCATCGACGAACCGCCTTACAGGAATGAAGCCTATGAAGTCGCCCCCAGATCTCCAAAAATGGGGAACTCTCCAGGTCCCTTAGAAATCCAGATCCCAAGGACCGTGTTTTATGTCGCGGAGGAGATGGCCAGAAAAAAAAAGGAAGGGAAAGACTCCGAAGAAGGAGTGGAGAGGAGGGATAGTTGGAGGCTCGGAAAACCCGTCAGCCGCATCGAGTCCTTGCGTGAGAAAATAAGACAAAAAGAGCAAGGACAAAATGGAGGTGAAAGTACCTGTGAGGAACCAGAAAAAGACAAAGAACACAAGAGGATGACTGAAGCAGACACATCGGTTCAGACATCCGGGTCTGCCTTTGACATCACGCAGGAAGTCGACGTGTTGAAAAACTGCCCTCATCTTCCTGTTTCTGTTCTAGACTCACCCACAGCCGCTGAAGAGGAAGTCAGTAGCGGCTTCGAAAACGCTCCGTCCGAAGACCAATGTCTTCAAAAATCCGATACTTTAAAAGATGCGGACCGACAAGTGACCCGACAAAAAAGCCGACGCCCGAGCCAGGAAGGAAAACAAGAGGACACAAAGGACAGTGACGTAAAGGTCAACGCATCATCCATCGAGCCTGGGCAAGCTCCTTCACCTTCACCGCCTCATCCCAACTCCTTAGCAGAAATGAGCCGGATCTACAACTTGGAAACGGTTGGTTCCAGATCAGGCTTGTGTTTAAAAGAAAGAAACGTGGACGTGTCATCGGTACATCTCATCAAGGTGAAGCCCCTCATCGATACACACAAAGGAGATGGTCAAGGTGAAGACGCCTGTGGACTTAAAACCATCCAACTTCAATTTGAGCAGTTTCAACTTAAAGAGCAGGAAGTGCTGACGTCTCAACATGTTTCCTCAAACTCTCCGTGTAAGGACAAAGAGGTCAAAGGATTCAGAAAGCATCAGACTGGTGAGATGGTTAAAGAAACATCAGAAATAAACCCCAAAGTGTGTCTCAGACGTGTTGGAGCTTCTCCAACATCTCAACTCAAACAACCCAACCCGATTAATAGCTCATACCACAAGAGCCAATCCCAGGATAAATCCGCAAAAGCCTCCGACGGTGCTCCAACTCCAGCTTCCTCGCCATGTTCCACATCTCCAGCCGCCTCTCCGGCACCATCACCGACATTCTTTACCATTCGCAGTGCCTCGAAGCGAGGAGCCACCATTACAATCACCCCGAACAAAAACACAGGAACAGCAAAAACAACCGATACTAAAATCCCCCAGCCCACCCAACAAACCCAAACGGTATCGACTGAGTCCACAAAGAAAAAATATCCAGCGGTGGAGGAAATCGAAGTGATTGGCGGATATCAAAACCTGGAGAAGTCATGTCTCGTTCGGAGCAAAGGGACACCTAAAAGGGTAAGTATGCTGTAAAATCATGGATGTAACCGGGTCAGCTATGAAAAAAAACGTTGTTAGCATAGCAATAGCATGTTCTGACAAAAGTCGACTGGAATTATGTTTTTTTTTGTTAAATGGAATCTCCTTTTGCTGGGAGAACATCCTTGTCCAACCTCCGAGACACACCTAAGCTGGTTAAAGCCTTAGCAAGCACGGCATCATGATTCTTAGCTGCAGGGATCTGCTTTGCTACTTTGTTCTCTTTGTCAACTGTGGAAAAAAAAAGTTTTATAATGAAAGTAAGTTGCACAATGATAAATGCCTGCCAAACAAATTCTTGTTTTGCAAATCCATGCTCGGCAACACATGGTGTTTTACGGTCTCGCTGAAGCTCCAAATGTTCTTTGCATGGTTTGTTCCATCACATTAAAACGTCTTCCTGTTTCCTTTGCACCAATTTTGCCGTTTGTGCTGAGTCAGCTTGATTTATTTTGACTCAGGCTTAACCCCTCTGGGCTATAGCAGGGTGTGACGGCTTTGTCCTTTTCTTCATGCTTCTTCTAGTTTTGCTTTTCTTTTTGCAGTTTTGCTAGTTCTGCACATTTTTTTGTTTCGTTACATGAAATGTTCAAGCAACTATTCTTAGGTTGCATTACTTTGTCAGTTACCATTACATTGAAGCCGTGTAAACATTCACTAACCTGCTGAACTCTGCCAGTCCTCCACCCTGTTAGAAAAAAGTCATTTGTTTGTTTTCTCAACTTAACAATACTCGCTTTGTCACTTAAATTACAGGGATTTTTTTTTTCTATTTTTCAAATGTTCACAGGGGAAGGTGTGTTTTGATGAGGACAGGCTAGAGCAAGTGTGTGAGTACCCTTCTGAGACCTCCATGATGGTATCCACCCCTTACCCTCATGAAACGGGGAGGACCGAGACACCACAGGGAGAGGAACCCCAGGAGGACGAAGGAGAAGTGGATGGAGATGTCATGTCTAAGGGCCCAAGGAATTTGGGGACTGCATTTGGACGGAGTCTAAGAGTGGGTCGGTGTCACTCTTCTGAAAAATCAGTAACTAAAATACAATTTTGAAACTCACATTATTTTCCTCTTATCTTTTCCAGATGAGTCGTGCCCTCGGTAAATGCCTGGCCCAAAAAAAAGCCCGTGCGATGCAATCAGGTGTTTTCATGAGGTTTTGGAATGTTTCAATAGATGTGTTGGAATGAGTATTCTCCGTTGTACAGTTTGGTTTCTTCCTGTTGTTGATAGCAGAATTCAATTGAATTTTTTAGAGGTCTAATATGAATTTATGGCACACAATGTCAAAGTTCACCAGCTGGTTTTGGTGCTCGGTGGCAAAAGATCACTTCTCTATGCAATTGACGACAATTGTCTTATTCTGTCGTCAATATATTTGATAGAACTTTAATTTGTGGTAGAAAAAGTCATTCCGTGATGTCTGTGTCAACTGAGTGCCTTTATATACTGAACCCCACACAAATGATATGCAAATTAGTTGACATTTGATAAAAAAAGAGGTGACTGTTGTTTTTAAATGTTGTAATAGTGGAAGAAGACAACATTTCACAACTGCTGTCAGAGTATTGGCTGTGTATTATTTACACAAAGTATTTGGAATTTTTTGTTTGTAAATCAACATTGTTGGGTTGGTGAGACATGCATAAAGTCTGTACAGAACTCCACAAATTATTTTTATTTTTGAAATGGCTTGCTTGAAAAAATGTAATAAATATTTCAAACAATTGTTTCCATTGTTTTTTTTCCTTCTTCCGGTGAAAGCGCGACACACCGTGGAGGAATGCGGTACTGTGGCTAGTTTCTTTTTTTTCTTTATATCCGTTTACGGAAACTACTTTGACGTCAACACGTGTGCAGACTTGTCTTGGAGTTCGCTCCAGTACGTGAGGCGTTGCATGCATACTCCTGCTTCCGAAATAACAACGACGCCGAGTGGGTAGGTCCGGTGTTGTTCTTTTTCTCTCTTTTCAACTGGACTCATACTTGTTCGATGAAGACTATTTTGCACATCCTCGATGGAGCACGGCTCACTTTTTATTATCTGAACCCTCAACGACTTTGCTAAAGGGTGCGGGGGTTCAGTAGGCCGAGAAGATTTCGCTCATGTGCTATAAACACGTCTGACAGATGCAAAGGCGACTGCAGGCGTGATTGGAAGAAACATGATTTCCAGCAAAATCCAACCTGGAGCGTGGAGACAATGGCTCACGCGTGTAAGTATTTATTCATGTTCTTGCCTTTGTGTGCTCGTGAACGTGCATGCGGTGTGTGTTTAAATAAGTCTGCAGTCTTGAATTAACAGTGGTTGGCAATTTTTTTTTGCAGCAGGTCTGTATTATTTTTTTTCGCGGACAAATGAGCCAGATAATTATTATTATTTTTTCTTAGATAAAATAGTCTTGGAAATAATTTGAATATAATTAATGGCCCAGACATGATGCTTAGAGCAGATTTAGCTGAAAGTAAATTTTCATTTATAGTCCTAGAATGTAAAAACGCCATCTTGGGGTACACAAACTCATCAAATATACAAAAATGGTACACAGATTCATAAAGTATAAAGAAATATAACCTTACTGAATAAAAGTATTGTATTCATTTCATTATTCCTTGTAAAATAATTCAAATTAATTTGACTCACTTGCTTGGAAGAAAAACACCAACTGTAAAACCTTTCCTCCAGGTGACATCCAGGCAGGAGCTGAGCATGTCCACTTTCGTGCCCCCGCAGCCAGTGCCTCCACTGAGTCAAACTTTACAAGCCTACATGAGGAGCCTGGAGCCCCTCATACCTCCTGAAGAGCTTACTCACACCCGCAGGGTGATGCGGGAGTTCTCCAGGCGTGGTGGTCTTGGTGCGGAGCTTCAGAAGGGCCTGGAAAGGAGGGCCAGAAACACAGAAAACTGGGTGTGTCTTTTGGTTTTATCTCACTGGGAAACCTGACACGTGTTGCTGATTTATGTATTGGTAAAGCACAAAAAAATCCTCCGGAAGGGCTCGAGCAGCCAATTATAAATATTTTTTGTGTATGTCCCCTGTAGATCACAGACTGGTGGGTCCAGTGGGCCTACTTGGAAAGTCGATTGCCATTGCCTGTGCATTCCAACCCTGCTATTTCTCTTCCCAGGCGAGATTACAATGGCTGGAGGAGCCAACTTTTGTGCGTAAACACTCACTGCACTCCTCACAGCATTGCTAAACTCCTTACGAAAAAAAATGGAGTGCGTTGCAAAATAATTAGTCGATTGTTATTTCTTTTCAGGTTTGCTTCTAAGCTGATTGTAGCGGTACTTGAATTTAAAGCCAAACTTGACGCGTAAGTCCCTAAAAGTTGCTGTCCTATATATTGAAATGATTGCTTGATGTTTTGAAAAGTGGATGTGATCATATTTTTCATATTTCTAAGTGCACTGTAGTCAACCACACTCAGACTGCAGTAATCCTCTAATTACATTTGCTATTTGTGTGTGCTGACCTTCAGCCCCGTTGGCATGGCCTTGTATTCCTTTGCAGTATGATGTTAATCTGTGTCTAAATATACATGGCCATTTGTAATAGTATCAATGTCAAGAATATATTCGTTTTTTTACAAGCTCTGTGGAATATGAGCTCTTTGTTTATGAAGACAAGTCATGCAGTATGTGGACGTGTTGCCGTGGTTTCCCCCGCCCCCACCTCTCTTTTCACATGCAAACGTAAAACACTCTCAACCTGTGTGCATAATATTTCAATAACTCATTGATATTTTGACAGCTATAGTATGAAAAACAATATTTTTGCCAATACAGCACTTGCATTTACGTAAGCAGGAGTTCGAAGAGTTAAAAAAAGTTAGGTTGAAGTAAATATTAATTAATAATTTTGCCTTAAAATTATTCATGGAATAATTATTTTCCATTTTAACATCCTAGATCATTATCCATTCATGGTTTATGCAACTTTTTTTTTTTTCTTCCCATTTAGTCATACAAAATGTGCATAGTCAGCAAATCATAATACTGTTTGTGTGTTAGTGGCCGGCTGGCGTTAGAGTACATGCGAGGCAGGCCTCTGTGCATGGAACTCTACCCGCTGCTCTTCTCCTCATGTCGCATCCCGGGCCCCAAACACGACTACGTCGCTCACCATGGGACCTCCCGACGGTCCCCAACGCACATCACTGTGGTCAGAAACTATCAGGTCAGAAAGGTTGCATCTCATAATTTGCTCGTTGTGTTTTGTTCAATTAAAATAGGAACCTTGAGCTATTTATAGGAGGAAGGAAGTAAAGGATTTCAAATATTTTCCCCTCTCATGGTTCTTTCCTCCCGTGTCAACATCGGAACACAACATTTCTGAAAATACATATAATGGAAAAATATCGGTGAGAAGGTTAAAAAAAAAAAACACCAACCATTTTCTCCTGGTTCTAGTTTTTCCAGCTGGAGGTGTACAACAGTGACGGGTCCCGACTGACGGAAAGCCAGATTCACGGGCAGCTGCTGAGGATCAGGTCTCAGTCCTGGAAGACGGATAAAGAGCCGATGGGCATCCTGACGAGCGACCATCGCCACACGTGGGGCCAGGCCTACAACCGCCTTCTCAGAGGTCGAATGTTATAAAAACAACTTTTTATTTCATTGACCTATTTTTCATGATTTCCCTTGAAACAATACGCTCACTAAAAGCCTTTGTTTCCTCTTGTCACCCAGATAAATTAAATCGGGAATCAGTGCGGGCAATCGAGAGGGGACTTTTCTCATTATGTCTGGATTCTCCAGTTATGAGGATATCAGATGAAAAGTATGACCACACACACACTCAATTATACATGGGCTAAGTACCTTTTGAAGGAACATGCTGCAAATTTGATCGACAGATATGCCAGCCGCAAAGCAGCCCAGGTCCTGCACGGAGGCGGGACCTTCTCCAATAGTGGCAACCGTTGGTTTGACAAAACTCTACAGGTGAGTGACCAAGCTGCTTACTTCTGAGGAAAGCAAAAGTTAAAAACACTGCTTTGGTGTTACCTTTGCTTGTTTGTACAGTTTGTGATCGGCGAGGACGGCTCTTGGGGTCTTCTGTATGAACAAGCCACAGCTGAAGGTCCTCCCATAGCGACTCTGCTGGATTATGTCCTGCGTCACTGGTGAGATACATGATATATATTTTTTGTCATTTATTCATGTTTGCGTATTTATATTTTCATATGAATGAGCAATTTTTATTATTTGCAGTGAGGAACCAGACCCACGGAGGTCACCACTGGTCCCTCTTCCAATGCCCAAGAAGCTTTACTTTCATATAGACCGAGAAATCAAGAGAGACATTGAGAATGCCAAACAGAACCTTGATATGTAAGTTGCATAACTTGGATCGCAATTGTTTGCAAACTGCTGATAAGATAAAATTGCATTGTCAGCCTGCTTTTGTTTTCACTTTCAATTTTAGATGATGCTGTGCTAGTTTGAGGAAAGGTCACATTAAAAAAATACTCAATTTACCATAATGTTGTTTCCAGACTGATCAATGACCTGGATGTGAATGTATTCAACTTTAAAAAGTTTGGCAAAGACCTCCCCAAGCGGCACAAATTGAGTCCCAACTCCTTCATCCAGTTGGCACTGCAGCTGGCCTACTACAGGTAAAGACATTTGTCAACAACTTGTGTTTATTTGCTAAATGATACAATACGATAACTTTAGGGTTTGCTCATTGACAAGAAAATGCCGAAAGACTGTCGATTAAACTACACAAGCAGTTTTGTTTGTCTCCCGTGTGTGTCGGCAGAGTTCACGGCGACGTCTGCGCCACTTGCGACATTGCCTCTCAGAGGATGTTTCGCAAAGGAAGAACCGAATACATCCGCTCGCCTTCTAACGAGATGCTTAAATTCATCCTTGCCTTTGTTGATCCATCCGTATCGGTGAGCAGACACACGATTGATTGTGAGGGGGTTATTTTATTCTAATGAGGACATTTTTGCAGCGGGAGCTCAAGCTCCAACTGCTGACAGAAGGCATTGATGCCTACTCAGCTCTGACTGACCAGGTAACCAAGCTATTTAAAATATTTTCCTGACTTATGAATGTCCCATGTTTTGGGGTTTAGTATGTGTGAAGCAATAATTCCATATTTGTATTCTATGCAGGTACTTAAAGGACATGGCATAGACCGACATCTGCTTGGGCTCAAGTTGCAGGCCATCGAAGAGGGATTGAGCGTTCCCAAAATCTTCATGGATACTGCCTTTGGCCTGGCAACTCATTGGAAACTCCGAACTGGGCAGGTGCGGGCGTTTATTTGTACAATTTTTGCTAAATAATTTGCTTTTGCAGACTGTGAATGCTTGTCATTCACTATTGCAGGATTTTGAAACTTTTCTAATCAAATTTTTCCTTTCAGGTGCCTGCAAACACAGACAGTGTCATGTGTTTTGGTCCCCTGGTTCCTGACGGTTACGCAATATGTTACAACCCACAGTCTGACCACGTCCACTTTTCTATAACTGCTTTCAACTGCTGTGATGAAACAAATGCAGAAAAGCTGGGCGTTGCTGTGCGGGACACTCTGTGCCAACTGCACGACCTATTGGAGCCTACTGTGTAGAGCTGCAGCAGGCTAAGCGTACTCCAATTTTCACTCAAATGTACAAAATTGTTTATGAAGGGCTCCTTGTGGATGTTTTTTTTTTTTCCCTCCATTGTTCATTCACAGGTGGACACATTAACACTTCAGCATCAATCATGGACAAAAGGTGTTTGTATATACAGTATGATTAATTGTTACCACCATTAAGATTTGTAGGTTACTTGGTGTGATTGTGAAGGACCAAAATATGGAAAAAAAATGTTGATGGTAACAGTTGAAGTTGCTTGAATTAAACTGATGTGGCCCAATTTGTTGGGCATGTATGCGCACAACTTGCTGGTTGGTAATAAAGTTCCTCTTATTGCTCACTGACGAGGTAGTCTGTTTCTATTCTCATAATTTTGTCGTATCTCATGTTTTTTTGTTTGTTTGATCAGCCTCTATGTATTGTTACATAAATATTGATTGTGGATTAAAGAAGTCCCCCATTGATTATTAATCTCTAAAATAGTTTACTAAAGTTTCTTTACAATATTTGAATTAAGTTTATTTAGTTCTCAAAGCAAAACAAGAAGTCAAAAAGCATGGGGAAGTCAAATATATCAAAATCTAATTCTTGACAGTAGTAAGCATTCTAAGCGTTCTTATAAGTGTTCTTCAGAAACGCAGAATATAATTTGGACATCATTTTACTTGTTCATTTATAGTATGTTTGAACAGTTTTGTGGAAGCTTTTATGCTGAATTATTACATTTTATTCACTTGAACGTCTTTTGATCTAAAGTTTTAAAGCTCTAAAACGCATGTACGTAGGATACATCTGTGACGTGTGAAAACAGGAAGTGACGTAATCTCTAACGTGACGTTTGAATAAAGACCGGAACAAATAAACCACTTCACGTTTGCTCGGCTGCAAGACTTGTTTACTACCGCGTCGCTATTAAAGGGATTAATTTGTAATACCATATATTTGTTAAAAAACTATGTGCAAGTCTTGTCGTATTAATCAGGGCTGACGGTGCAGGCAATGGAGCGAATTTTAACTTTTGTTTTTAAATTATTTAACACGTCTCTGTTTTAATAGAGCGCAGTTTTATCGACTATTTATGACTAAAATGAAGAGCTTGGCGACAGACTCGATCATCCGAAGAAGGGAGAACAGCATCGGGATAACCAGCCTATTATGGTCGCTTCTCGGTGCGTGTTTATGGACAGTCGCAGTTGCTTATAAGCCGGTGATCATCGTGCACGGCTTGTTCGACAGCTCGGGAGATTTTAAAAATCTCCAGGGCTTCATTCACGAGGTATGGGTGGACCGATGATGTTTGGTATATTATGATCGGCAGTTTCGAAAACACAATCTGCAGTTTGAGTTTACTTTGAGTACATATGCAGCTCTGACCTCACGACATATCTACTGTATTATTCAACGAGTTGTAAAAGCTTTAATATATGTTTCAGGCTCATCCCGGAACAAATGTGACAGTGATTGACTTGTTTGATCGAGGTTCAAGCCTGCAGCCCATGTGGAAGCAGGTCGAGGGTTTCAAAACGGCCATTTACCCTATCATGCAAAACTCCGCTGAGGGAGTTCATTTTATCTGCTACTCTCAAGGTGTGTATGTGCAGCTCCTTTTAGATGATAAAAGCATGTTCTGTAGTTACAGTGATATATAAAAGCTGACCTTTGGATGACCATATTCCATTAACTGTAAGTGCTCGTTTGCACAATAGGAAGTGGTAAGAAAACTATTCTTGGAATTTCCCATGAAGCATTCTCAATTTCAGTCCATATTGACATTTCTTAAAAGTAAAGCTTATCAGGTTTTCCCTGTGCACGTTTGTTCTTCTTACTGTGTATTGATAACACAGTAAGGTAAGACCAGCATGTTTAGAAACTTAGGTCACAAAATATATTAATGCTTTTTTTTGTGTCAGTCTTCTATTCTTTAAAAATATGTCGAACCTGGCAAGGAAAATGGTTTTTTTTTTCCAGGTGGACTGATTTGCAGGGGAATCTTGTCCACGTTGCCAGATCACAACGTGCACTCATTCATCTCGCTGTCCTCGCCTCAGGCCGGACAATACGGCGGTAAGTTCCTTCTTAAAAGTTTGACGTACATGGTGAGTGACTAGTTACTACTCCAACTCATCAATCAATCCTGCTTTTTGTTTTCTCAGATACCGATTACTTGAAGTACCTGTTTCCTCAGTTTGTCAAGTCCAACTTGTACCATCTCTGTTATACTTCCATCGGCCAGAGGGTATCTATCTGCAACTATTGGAACGGTGCGAATTAAACAATAACTTTGCCGTGCATGCTCATCATCACATTCAGGCTGAGAAATGAATTTTCTATTCCTTCAGACCCCCACCACAGGGACATGTACACCAACAGTAGTGATTATCTGGCCCTCCTCAACAGCGACAGACCTAATCCGAATTCAACAGGTCAGCAAATTCCTCCTGTTTAAACTCATTCTTCTGTATAAAAAAAAAATAAATGCATTTTGCATCTCTCAGAATGGAAGAAAAACTTTTTGAGACTTGACAAGCTGGTGCTAGTCGGAGGACCCGACGATGGAGTCATCACTCCCTGGCAGTCGAGGTGAGTTACACATTACTTCTGCTTTTAATGTCAAAGTGAAGTACTATAGAATACTGTAGTTTTTTTCCCCTTTTGCATGTGAATGAACAGATGACACCCATGTGATGTTTACACACATTCTGTGTTCTGCTCTTATATTTTTAGTCAGTTTGGATTCTTTGATGACAATGAGACTGTTGTTGAGATGCAACATCAAGGCGTGAGTACAATCTAACGTTGAGATTTTTTTTTTTCCACTGTTATTTTTTCATATCTCACTATCGCGTTTTAGTATTAACCCAGAAGAAGTAAAACTGTATTTTTTTATGCAGATCTACTTAAAGGATATCTTTGGTCTGAAGACGCTGGCGGCTCGTGGCGACCTGTTCTTGTGTTCGATTCCTTACGTCCAACATGTCTGGTGGCATTCAAATGAAACTGTATTCCATGTTTGCATGGAAAAGTGGCTGGTTTAGAATAACAAAAACAACATTTTGCGGTCTAACAGCAACCATGTTGTTATTCTGAGGTGATACTGTTGTTTTGATAACCGGTAGTTTTTTTTTTTTTTTTCTTTTCATTGCGTGGAAGACGCTGAAGGCACAAAGAACTGACATGAACTGTAAATTGCAAATGCTTCCATTAATGTATTGGTTTCCCAGCATTTAAGCTATTCCCTAGGACCACAGTTTATTTGTAGCAACTCCAGAAAGAATTGCTGAGTACATTCTTTCATCAGGAAGTCATTATTCTCGCGTGTGATAGTTTTGGATTATATAGTAGGTTAAAGTGACACTACAGTGCCTAAGTGATGTTGTCATCTTGTGCCATTGCCTTACTCCTATTTAATGCAGTATTTCTCACATGTGTTGTCATGGTTTCCCATGTTTTCTGCTCATTAACCACAGCTAGTATATTATGAGTAGTTTTTGTAGATGGCGCCTTAAATTTTCCTCTCATGCCTCAAGTGTTACATGTCCCATACCGCAAGTGCTGAGATAATCTGCCTGTTGTGTTAGTGCTAAAACGGAAGGATCGAGACTTTAAATTGATAGTCAGGGAGTTTTATGGGAATACATACTCTCGTCCTTCATTGTTCACATGCCACTTTTTACCTTCGCCCATACAAGTGAGTCAGCCTTTATTTGTGTGTCCATCTTGCAAGGGATTTGATTCACATAATTGTTCTGCAGTTTTTAAGAAGGATATTTTTTGTTATTGCTGGATCTGAAGGGACTTGTATTAAACTTCTTTGGGGAATTAACTGCATGCTGAATTAAAAGAGGGAAAGGCTTTACAGAAAAGGGAAGAAGAGATTTATTTGAAGCTTTTAATTGTCATTTTGTTGAAATATTTTGCATTCTATGTATTATATGCTTGTACAAACTCATTTACTTAACTTTAGTATGGTTTGAAGGGATGTCATTTCATGTTCTTTGCCTCTACAAGGTTAAAACTTGTACTTTTTAAAATTCTGAATGGATACAGCTATTTTGACAAGGTCCTAAGATTTCTAGTGACAAATCTGATGTGTTAAATGTCTTTCCTCAATAAAACGTTTTAAACATGTCCTGCGATTCCCATTAGAACGTATGAAAACGACATTTCCCATCATGCATCACTTACCGGAAGTACGTGTCCATCCAAACGGATATGTCCGAGCAGCGCCGCATGTAGGCCCTTTTCCGTCTCTGAGAAGTGTGCACCAGACCTTCAGACACCAGTGAGTAAAATATACATTTTTAGTTGCCTTTTCGAGTACACAAAACAAATATTGCGGCGTCAATCGATACAACATTGACTCGCGGTGTCCCCAAAAGTTGAGACAAGCATAGTAATTTATTGGGATGTCGTATTTTCCCACGAAAGATTTTTGGCCCTGCATAACAATGCTAAGCGCTAGCATGTGGCTACATTTTAGCCCATGTGGAAGCTAGCTAACGAGCGGCTAACTACGCTTAACTTTGAATTCTCTACTGATCTTACGTATCTACTGTTATTGTTGCCGAGATGCTGAGTCCCTCTTTTTAAATTTGTAGAAAAGCGTATGGTGTGGCTTGTTTTAGAGTCGGTTAATGGCTAACGCGTTGCGAGGCGCGTCAAAGAAGGCCCTCCATAGGAAATACATTCATCCGTGATTCTTAATTTATTAAACTATTTGCAGCGCCTTTAAGTGATTAAACTGTCATGCGTCATATATCTCGCTAGAGTTATACCTGATTATTCAGATAAGTTATCATATTCTTAGTTTTGACTCTCTGCAAGCTTCAAACAGTTCTCCAAATGGCACTTGCAAATCCACACAAACCAAAGTAAGCAAGTACTGCAAAATCAAATCAATTTACTGACCACAGTGGCTGAATGGGAGACTGCACCGGCCGTGGCTGAGAGTCCTGAGATCAAGCTGTTTGGCAAGTGGAGCACCGATGATGTCCAGATCAATGACATCTCCCTGCAGGTAGGTGCTGCCTCGACTGAACATTTTGGTTATCAAAGCGAGGCTAGAGTCACGCCTCGACATTGCTCGTTGTCCAGGTGTGCTAGAGTGCTCGCAGAGGAAAAGTCTTTGCATATTCATTGGCTGTCTTCTCCAGTGGCTCAGCCAATCACCAGCTTAGATACATGACCTTTTTAATAGGCACCCTATATGCTGACAAATCACAAATTCGTAACTATTGTTGAATTCCCCTTTTGGGTTGCAGGACTACATTGCCGTGAAGGAGAAGTACGCCAAGTACCTGCCGCACTCTGGTGGCCGTTATGCCGCCAAGCGTTTCCGCAAGGCCCAGTGCCCTATCGTGGAGCGTCTGACCAACTCCATGATGATGCACGGCCGCAACAATGGCAAGAAGCTGATGACCGTGCGCATTGTCAAGCACGCCTTTGAGATCATCCACTTGCTGACTGGGGAGGTGCAGTAACATCAAGTTTACTTTCAAGAACATCTCCGGAAAGCGAGGCTAGAGTCACGCCCTGACATTGTGCCGTTGTCCTGGTGTGCTAGAGTGCTCGCAGAGGAAAAGTCTCTGCTAATTCATTGGCTGTCATCATTTGTTGCTCAGTCAATCACCAGCTTAGACACATGACCTGTCAAATAATTGTAATTTTTTGTAATCAACTTCTGGCATCTAACTTGAGCTTAATTTGCATGACTTCATTTTGATGGTCCTATTGTTGTAGAATCCCCTCCAAGTGTTGGTGAACGCCATCATCAACAGTGGACCCCGTGAGGACTCCACCCGTATTGGCCGCGCCGGTACAGTCAGGAGGCAGGCTGTGGATGTGTCGCCCCTCCGTAGAGTCAACCAGGTAACAAAATTGTTAATGGAATGTAACTTTCACGAGGCTAGAGTCACACCTTGGCATTGTTGTCTTGGCGTGCTAAAGTGCTCGCAGATTAAAAATGTCGGTATTTATTCATTGGCTGTAGTCTGGAGTGGCCCAGCCAATCACCAAATCTGACACATCACATTGCTGTCGTTTGTGGAGCCATGTTTGCTCCCACTGGATCCCTTTATAGTAATTTGTGTCATTATGTCGCAGGCTATTTGGCTGCTGTGCACAGGCGCAAGAGAAGCTGCTTTCAGGAACATCAAGACTATTGCAGAGTGCCTGGCTGATGAGCTTATCAATGCTGCCAAGGTCTGTTGATGGTGGAGAATTTAACTTTACCTTGAATGCAGTGGCTCAAATGCGCCCTTGATTAAGTGTTTTTTTTTCTCTTTCCCCTCAGGGTTCATCTAATTCTTACGCCATCAAAAAGAAAGACGAGTTGGAGAGAGTTGCCAAGTCCAACCGTTAAATGTTCAAATAAATCAATAAATTTGAGTACATCACTTCACCTTTTGTTGTGTTCAGGTCTTACTCTTAATTAGAATGCGATACAATAGTTATACAAAACTCATTTACAATTCCCAGTGTGCCAATCTAAGAGCAACATTCATTACAAATATCTCAAATTGAGCAAAGCTAAATTATTTATACTATTGCTTCTACGTTTTCGGAAGTGTTAGGATTTTTCTAACTTAAGACATGCTTTGAATCAATCGTCATGTTGGAGTTAAGCCTAAAGTGATTTTCAATATTCACCAGACATTTTAATAGAAGCACCTTTACAATCACATTCAATACAAAAGTTGTAGCAAAGTGTACAAAAGCTTCATTTGGCTATTGTGACCCCCACTCCCCCAGTAGCTAAAAACAACCAAAGCATTTAACTGCATTCCTACAACACTGCAAAGCACAAAATCCATCGTTTCTTTCATCCAGAACATCTTAGTAGTTAACAGATGTAAATCATGCAGGTTGCACTGTGAACAGTTTTGGTCATAAACATTCTGTGAGGACACCCACCTACCTCAGAGTGACAGCACTGAGGGATCCAAAACGCAGATAGGTTTGACAATCAGAAATATTTGTGCTTCTTATTAACAAGGAGGCAAAGCGAGGACAGAGAAGATTCCAGCTTGGCGACCTCGCTGCAAGCTGTAGGCAAGAAGGTGTAATCCTGCAGCTTCTGGAACGCCTGAACACAAGGACAATTATTTCATGATGGCTACGAGACTCTCGGTAACATGAATTCTTGACTTACAGCCACACTGTCGGGACATTCTTCCACTGGCCTGTGGAGCAGGAAATCCTTCTTGGAAGGCCCATTTATGTAAATGCAGTTAGCTGCAGATTGCTCAGGCACAGTGAGAACCTCATAGTGGTGGTCGGTCAGCTGTTCCATCATCTGGCCACGCATAAAAAATGAATGACAATCACAGAATGCACGACATATGGAAAAGACACCCACCCGCAGTGTCTTCTTGGCCCCGTCGCTGTTGCTGATGATGATGGTGTTGGCTCCACCCATCGAGCAGATGTTTTTCAGTCGAACCCCGCCGCAGACTGGCACGGTGGACACGGAAAAGTCCTGAACGCATGCAGAGGAAAACCTTTTGCTAATGTGTTCTCATTGAGCTCTCCGTCTATGCACTGCTGCGTAACTGACATGGCACGAGAACCGGGCGTTACTAAAACAATTGGCAACGCCTGTTCAATGACTCATTTGTGATCCCCAAATATGCAAACAGCTGCTTTTGGGTCCGCATATAATAGAATTCCTCACTATAACCGCATTTAGCAATATGTACAAACATTTCGAAATAAAAATTTAATGTCAATTCCTAATTTATTAGAGGCTTAAAAATCTTCAAAATGAATGAGTCGCCATAGTCCACTTTTTTTTTTGTTCTTACCCGAAATGTGTCGGCCAGCATTTTGGCTCCCTTGATGTTGGTGTGGGAGGAGATGCCGACAAAGAACTCCTTCCCTGTGAAGAGGATGTCGCTGCCCTCTAGCGTGGCCCCCTCAGAGTCCCCCGCGGTGCCGTCCATCTCCACGATGGTCAGGTTGAGCTCGGCCAGCACCTTGCGCACCGCCTCCGCCTGCAAAAGACAAACGGAGAATGATCAGTCACGGGAGGTTCAGTTCAAATAGTTTGTTACACTGCACTGGTTCAGTTTACACAGCCAAACTTCAATTTGGCAATGGTCCAAAGATGGTGAATTTTTTTTTTAGTTCATGTTCACTTGTCAAGTTGTGTTCACATGATAGCACAGCTGCAAGCTTCTGAATGCTTTCCTTGTTGGGTTTGTCAAGGAATTTCACTTGCAGATCCATTAGTTCCACAATAAAAAATCTTACCCCTTCATGCTTCCTGAATTGCTAGCTCCGCCCCCTCAAGTTGACAATGCAATACTTTGCAGGTGCTTGACCACTGTGAATGTCAACTGCCCTCTTGGTTTTTAGTAACCTCTTGCTGTGTGTTTGCTCAAACAATTTCTGCACGTTCACCTCACTGCGCCTCTGCTGGCTGAAGGGCCTGGTGATGAGCGCCGTGTCACCATGGATCACCGCCACGTCCTCTACCTTCCAGCTCATGGGCAGCTCCGGGTCGGGAGGGATCTCGATCAGCTGCAGGCCCACCTTCTGCCTCAGCGCCCCCGTCAGGCAGCCGAACTGACGCTGGGCCTTGGCCAGTTCCACTGAGACATCCTTGTTCTCACCATTGTCTCCCACCACCTTTCCAAAGTTCTCCGAGATGCCTCGCACCACCGCGTGGGTGAACTGGCCATACGGGCACATGTTTGCCATCTCTGTGGAGCAGAGGAAGAGACCTCAAACAAATGCCAAGAGGAGGAACAACGTCTTTACTGTTGTGTTGGAGTTGGAGTGAACTGGGACAAAGTGCAGACACTTTCTACCTCTTAATAGATAGTGCATTCTTACAAAATAATATGGACTATATATAGTAAAAAAAAAAAAAAAGCCTTACTACATATAAATCAAAAAAGCCATACTATACATGGTCATTTTTTAAATGAAAAAAGCCTTACTATACAGAGTTACTTTTTTTAATAAAACAAACTCTACACGGTATATATATTATTATTATTATTTTATTTTTATTTCTATAAACAGCCTTACTATACATGGTAATTTTTTTTTTAAAGCCTTACTATACATGGTTTTTTTTTAATAATAAAAAGCCTTACTATACATTTTATATACACATATATTCATAAATAAAAATATTTTAGAGGAGCCACAAGATAGTCGCCTAGGAGAGACGTCATCTGGTGGCGTTTTTCATTGGCTGCCACTAAATTACATAACTTTTGGGCGACACACATTAGGACTACAACTACCAGACAATTGCCCTATAATATAAAATAAATGCATTTAAACTCAACCCCAAACATTCAACTATAGAGTGAATCGACAAAAATGAAAGACATTTTCACAATAGTTAATTAGTTTGTCCTAATTAACTAAACAAAATATTTTGCTTCACTTACTTTGTTTTTCATTTTTGTCCATATAGTACTTTAGTTTTTATCATGTGTGAATAAAAAAGGGTTTCCGATTTAGATTAATCTTGATGACGACTGGGTTAGAATTAAATTATTGTTCTTGACGTAATAAGTGAGAATTATCAATATAAGCATCATCAATGTCCAGAAGACTTTTGTATACATTTCGTTTTAGAAAAACTTTTGTAACCTAAACCTCATGCCTACGGAACATATAGTGCGGGTTCAAGTTAAACAACTAAACAGACTAATTTGACCTATCAACCTAACAAAAGATGCGTTTAATAAACTATTTGCGCTCATTTGTTGTGGTTTTAGTTTTGCGCCGGTGCAGGCAATCTGCAATCTAGTGCGACGCCCAACTCTTATGCTTTCACGTAGTAAGCTTTAAATTCCCCTATGGAAAATTATAGGAAAAACTAACAAACAAAGCCATAAAAGTAATCCTCCTTACCACTTCAAAGCGTGGAGGCGAGACGCTCGGTCACGTTCGCCACTGTTGGATGGATTTCCCAAACAGGGCCGTTTCCCGTTATCCTGCTTTTCACTCCTGTCCACCCGCCCCCCTCTGTGTTGAACCGTGCTACTTCCTTGTAATCACTTCAAAATAAAACAATATATTTGCACTTCACAGAAGCTACTGTTTCGATTTACATTGAAATACGACGTCTTTGCCACGCCGTGCTGTCACGAAAGTAATTTCAATTTGAACGCGTCAAGCTCATGATGAAATTTGACGTATCGTTTCCGGTTTGTTAGTTGACGTGTACTTTGACATCATTTACGATCTGAAACAATTGGGAATTGCAGATCAATTGAACGTCCTCAATAAACACAGAAATATTTCTGATTATTATATTATCTATTCATATTTAAGGTTCATGTTGACAACTGATATTCCTCCTCGTATACTAACGCCTGTTTATCAGGAGCAGTCATCTGTTTTTGTCCTTGATATGACAAAAAATAATCTTTTAAGCTTTTCCCAAATGGGTCAAATGGTGCTGTTAGGTAAACATGTTGCACCGTTACAGACTGCGAAAGGGGGGAGGTAGGGGGGTTACTGTTACATGTCACTTTTAATAACAAACACATGAACGACTACACTATTTGGCCAAAATTGCATCTAGACAGTTGTGACTAAGAGAGTGGTACTACTTTTATGATTTATGCAGCACTGCAACCTTCTTTTCTGACTCTCTGAGTTACTGTAGACAGCACAAACACATAAATCAGAAGTGAAGTGGTAGAAAAAACAAAGGAGTGGAATTGCAAAGGGGAATGAGTGAGTTGGGGGGGGATGGAAGATGGCAAGTAGAGGGCACAGACAGGATTAAAGAACACCATCTGTTCACTAAGATCTGTCAGCCAAACATCCATAAGCAACATTGGAAGTGCTCCGTCAATAAATAGGTAGATGCAGCAAAGCATGACGAGGGACAAAAGCCATTGGTTTGGTCAGCAGAGGGCGCTAATGCGCTGATACCTAAATGTGTTTCAAGAAAATTGTTTATAAATCTGTATCTGGAGTTTATCCCTCGTGATGAATGCGGGATGACAATTTTCCAGCACTCTGGATGCCCTTCGGCACCATGCTGCCTCTCGCAGGACATTCTTGGTACTACAACAGATACATAAATAGCAAAACTTAGAAACCCCCACAAGGTGGCAGTGTTGGTCTGCATACGACTTCCTGTTACCTCGTGTCTCTCCTTGAATTTTTATCAATTTTTGCTTAGTATTATATATATTTAACTGTAACTAAATATGATTTTAAAAAATAATACATTCAAATCATTATATTTATCAACTTGATTCTAATAAGATATAGTGTGTATAACAACCTACACAGTTTCTAAAGCAAAACAAGCAAAGCAACCGTGTGAATCTTTGCATTATGACTTTATCCTGTGCTTCTCTGCACATCTAATTAACTGGTTAACAGTTGGAGCCACTTGACTGGTCCCATCACAAGACCTCCAGTCAGCAGACCGTCCAACATGCTGTCCTCATGTCTCCCATTACAATTTAAGGATAATTCAGTTAAACTTGACGTTCCTATCTTCTGACTCCCTCTGGTTTCTCTCCAGTCTAATTGCTAAATGGGATACTGATGATTTGGGTTTTTTTTGTGATAAGATCTTGAGATCATATCAAAGAATGATTTACCGAGTCCCAAACAATATTTGATATTGTGGTGTGTATGAATGGATTGTTCATACGGTGCAGTGTTATATTCTTTAATTGATTTCTTTTACTGGGCAATTTACAATAACCTATCAAAAAATAATTTTGGCAGAGGTTAACCTTGCATTCATTGACTTGATACATCCAATATGGCGGACGTACTGACGTATTACAAATGACCAGCCCTCTCAACCGCTCTATTTTATGTCAGAGTTTCGTGGTAAGCATCCGCCAGCTCCTGTCTCCTCCGCTTAAATTCGGGGGGAAAAAAGCGGAACTTTTTCTCTTTTTAGTTATCAATCACATTTGTAATGTGATGTTTATTATTTGTGTCATAATTAAATGACACAAATAAACATCATCTATCATCATCATCAAATGATATTCGATTAAATGTCTGAAATTTTTCTGGAGAGACGCACAACATAAGAAGCGCTTGAGCCAAAAATGCAGTGCAGGGGCGAGGCGAGGCAGAATTTGAATTAGGAGAGGGGAGTGGACTTCAACAGAATCGACAAATTGGCAACTATTTGGAGGTTGTTGCAGAAGTTTAACGCGATACTCGAAGAGTTGCACGGGAAGAAAGCATCATGTTTGTCTCGCAGCTTTTCTTGCTACTACTTGCGCTTCCCTTGGCAAGTAAGTAAAAAAAATATTCATATGAATATTTAACATTTTGTCTAATGCATTGTATTTTTCGTTAAATGTGATAACTGTTTCAGTTTATTTTTATATTTTATATTTCTTTCTTACTATGTCAGCTTTTAACTTATACTCCTTACATTCCAAACTTTCTGCACGTTATTTTGTCAAAGAAGGTTTGTTTCAACCTGTGTATTGGTTTATTTAGATTTTATTTGCAATAACTGACATAGAAAACATTTGTCTTCTGTTTCAGCTTGTTTGAGGTGTTATACATGTGTATTTCCTGCCATTTCTCCTCTGGATTGCCTAAAGTTTCCCGGGCCTTGCGGGGATGGCCGTCGCTGCCTCTCCAGCGTTGCAACGGCAAAACGAGGTGACTGTTTTTGTGTTTGTGTGTGTGTATAAAAACTATGGCTCTATTGTTTCACAAATTGAAGCTCAAACATTCATTGTACTGCTGTACTCAGTGTGCCCTTTTGATTCAAAGACAATGGAATGATTGTTTTCTCTCTGGGTGGAGGATCCAAGAGCAAAAATGAATATGCCATTCCCTGCAAAGTAGTTGATGGATAATAAATAAACATTTTCCACTTCTGCATCCATAGGTGCACTTCAAATAACCTTCTATGAGAAAAGCTGCGCTGATCCTTCCCAGTGTGGTGTGCACGGGCAGAAATACAGCAGTGGCCTTTATTTCAACTACACCAACGTGTGCTGCAATACAGACCTGTGTAACGGGGCTTCAGGACTCAGTGCCACCAAGTGGGGAGGTGCCGCACTCTGCCTGCTACCTGCGCTCAAACTTCTGCTGGCATGAAAACTCCGACGCTGCTTACGTTGTGGTATGCTCATGACTGGAAAAGAAAAATGATAGCCTACATTATATTCATAGTCCAGTAGGTCTTAAATTCGGGACTATGAATAGGGAAAAAGCAGAAAAGATGTTTTTTTTTTTTTTTAAGTGCATACCTATAAAAAGGTATCTCATGTCTTCTGTGCATTTTCCAGTTCTCATCTCCATGAACATGCAAAAAAGTAATCCAACAGCATGTAGAGAGTCAGACACTACTTATTTCTGAAGAAAACTTTATTGGGCTTATTTTTAAAGAAATGCACAAATGAAATGTGGCCTTGGAAATACAAAAGTCAACTTGGAATGTCAGCTAATTATCTAACACACAAAAAAGTCAACAAAGGTAATACTAAAACTAGCAAGGAGCTAAATAGGTGTCATCAAAATAACATGCAATATATTAAGAAACAAAGAGTTAAAAGGTGAAAAACAAAAAGTCAAATATTGATGAGTTAGGTCCCTGAAATGTCATTTTTCTCTACAGTACATTAAGAAATCTAAAATGACGTCCTGAAAATATTATAAGACTGTCCCTTTAATTGATTCATGTCGGAAACAGTTCAGTCAACTAAAACAAACCAAAAAATCTTTTCACTTTGGGAAGGTTTAAGTTGTGAAGCAAAACAGGCAAATATGTCAAAAACAGCGTAGAAAAAAATATGTTCTGATTCTTAAATTGCACTTGTGTGGTTTGAAGTCACTTTTCAGATTATTTCAAATGTTCCTTTCCATCAGTGTGCTTGACAGCATTGTTCACGAGCTATTTTCTGTAAGTGCACATTTCTTCAAGCTTATCAACTTCCAAGCAGTCGAAAACTACCCGCTATTTTTTTTAGTTGCGACATTGGCAACTCACAGCCTGTTGCTTTTCTTCATTATGAGTAACATGTGACACAAAATATTTCAGGACATTGCTAACTGGTAAACTCAATTCACATAAAGAAGTTTTAGGGGCACATTAAAAATGAACAAGATTAGAAGAAAAATGATTTCATATTTATAGCCTACTCTGCTAAAATGAGAAAATTTGAATTAGTTCCTGATTAAAACAACCACAATGTAGCAGCCATCGTTGCGTTGTACCGACACCGTGAAAGAAGGCTGGTGTCGGTACTCGCCCATCCCGAGTGTGAACCGTTCAATGTGATTCCCAAATACTTTGGTTCATGCTGGTGTGCATATTTTTTACTAAATAAAAGATTGACACTTAAGCTGAATGAGTTTTCAGCTGACTTGGCAGTTTTGTGTCTGTATACATAATCTCCCCAAAGTACAAAGAAACGGTACAACTGCATTTTGACTTATCTTTTGCAACTCCACTATAGCGTAGAATTTAGAGCAAATGATTTTGAAGGGTTTTTACAGGAAACAGGTAAAACTGGAAAGGAAAAAAAAAAAAGTGTTGTTAAACTGATGATAAATTCTTTCTAACCAACTTTTCTTTTTTTTTTTTTTTCTTTCCCCCAAAGCCTACTTGAGAACTTTAGCCACAGAAGCGTAAGCCATGTGGATCTCGTCATCAATCGGGCAGGTTGAGGCAAACTCGTCTCGGGCGTATGCTGAGTTCAGGTACCTCCAAAGGTTGGACAGAGACGGAGGGATGCTGAATTTTCGGTACTTTAAACACACAACCTAAAAAAAAAAAAATGTATTGTGTGAAAATTGTCTACTTTTTTCAAGCGAGGTGTGCGTGAGTGTGTGGTGTACATTTTGACTAAAAAGATCCCCAAAGCCTCGTTACCTTGACAATGTGGAGCTTTGGAAGCAGGTTGCAGTCAGCGAGTGTAAGTTGTTGTCCGTCGAGGAAGGGGCGGGACGAGGAAGTGACTTCATCGGAGCTATTTTGGTCAATTTCGTCAGGAAGTGGCGAGCCGAGGTAGTCGTCGAGTTTCTTCAGTGCTTTCAGAAGGCCTTTCTCGAGATCTGAACACAAGCGTATGAACGGAAGGTTTCTTCAAACACCCAGCCAGCAAATCTATCGCCTTTGACTCACTTTCATTGGTCTGAGGGTTGGAGTTCTTGATGTAAGCTGAGAACTTGGAGAAAACATCCATGCCTGCTGTGTTTGACTCGGGGTTACGCGCTGCCAGACGAGGATACCTGAAAAACAGAGAAAGCCCTCGTTTAAAGCACGCCTTTAAGAATTGCAAAATGTGTTTGACTACTTTGGGGGGCTGAGATTGTCCTCCAGGAACTCCTCGATCTTGTTGGTGTCCGTTTTCACCTCGGTGCCGTACAACAGGAAGGGCGGCTGGGCACCGGGAGCCAGGTCGTTCAAAATGTCCGGCTTCCTTTCGGTGGATGAGAAGAAGGAAGACGGACGGACGATATGATTAACAACGTGAGGAAGCAAATGTGTCCATCGTAAAATCCCAAAACAGATTCCCACCTCTTCATGTCCACGGTGGTAACGTCAAATGTGACTCCTTTAAGCCACAACACCATGAAGAGGCGCTGAGAGAAGGGACAGTTGCCGATACTCTGGCCATCACTCCCTGCCTGGAAGACAAAATAAAAATGCTGCATTTAGTATCCCACAGGTGGTTTGAATGGGGAGCAGTCATTTCAAATTTGGTGTTATTTCTTAAGTGTTGTCCCATGGAAAAAAAAAAAAAAGATAAAATACACAAATGTAAGGAATTTTTACTCATTAGCGCCTCTAAGAGTTCGACGGGAGTATTCACTGAATGAGGAAGCGTATTTAGGGAAGGGCGGGTATTTGAAACTACTTGTTCTCTTTTTCTTCTTTTCAATAGTCATTCGAGATAGAGAAAAAAAAACACTACTATTCGAATTGTGTCTGCTTTGTAGTTTGCGCACACTTTTGGGGGGTTTGGTGCGCTTGTCTGGGATAAAAAAAAAAAAGAAAGAAGTGTGAAAAATATGCTACAACTTTTTTATCCTAAAGGCAATAGTCACAAAAACATGTCACAGGTATTTTACTTTGACACGGGAACTTTTGGATGGAACAATTAGTCAAATTGACACTGCAATGTAGTAGAATGCATTTTTCAAATAGCAACGGCTACAATATAGAAAGAAAAACATTTTGGTGACTTGGTAGGCATTTTTTAAAATATCTTTTTAAATATATTTTCTTTTGTTGTCAAAATCATTCAGCCCTCCTGGAAAACCTTTTAAAATGTGAGCAAAATGTCTCCTTTCATCACTGATCCCTCGCCTGACAGGTTAAGTTTCCATTCGGTGAGAGCGTGCGTGTGACTGGTTGTCTGTTTTTGAGTGACTCCCAGTCCAGGGTGTTGCCCGCTTCTTGCCCAAAGTCCCAAAGCCTAGAAATACTTTTCCTCTTTAACATACTTTATCAGAGCTTAATTGACACCACAATATAATAAGTTACGCTATCTGAGACGTAAACACTCATCAAACTGCTTTTGGTTTCTATTTCCTCCCAAAAACTAAAATACTGAAATGGAGGTAAGCAAGTTAAAGTGGCAATTTTACTAAAATTACAACAGCATCTTTCTTCCATGGAGAGAGGGGGGGGGGAAAGTAGAGCACGTGTTCAAACAGAGGAAACATTATGGAAACTTGTGCGGAACATATTAGTGCACAACTTGTGAAACAAAGTGTCTCTTGGCATGCTAAATAGAGATTCAGGTCTGATGTTAATGTGCTTTTAATGAGATTAGTCGTTTATAAAGCCAGTGGGTCAACAGGCTTTCTGAGTGACATTGACACGCGCCTGCTACACGATAGAGCAACGTAAATATGACATTTAATGAGCGACAAATCGAATCACTGTCGCGTTACGTCAAATTGACGCGGCCGACGCGCGTCACAGCGTGCGTGCGTGTTATTAGGGGGGGAAAAGTCTCCTCCTTACCTTCACAAAAAGTTCGACTTTGGGCGCACTTGTCTCGCTCATCGTTCCTTCCTGCCAGAGAAAACGTCAAAAATCTTTGAAAGTGTCGGCCAAGCGACACTATAAAAGCGGGGGAGAAGGATTTCGAAACCGGAGGAGAGCCAAGCCCATCTTCCGCTAACAAGCCCACAGAACGGATATGAAACAACGTGAAATAAACAAGAAAAGAAGTTCACAAAGTGTCAAAAACACACGTCTCGCTTTTAAACGACTTTAAGAGGGGATTAAATGGTATTTCCGTGTGTGTTTGTCTACCTTAAAGTGCTGCTCGAAGCCGCTGACGCCTGTTGCTGCTGTTGCTAGTTTCCCCTCCCAGTGGTGCGTCCTCTCTTCGGGCAACGCACACGCACCGCTTCGACATTTCCTGGAGGCCACCGGCATCGGCAAACCTCACCGCAGAATGGAAAAAAATAACAATGTAGTTATTTATAGAAGCCAGTTTAAGTCACGGCTCGGAAATGTAAATCGTTGTACCTTTCACGGCATTAAGTTTGTAACTCTAATCGGTTATCATCTGTGTAACATCAAATGTATATAAACCCTTTGAGTTCTAGTTGGCATAAAGTGCAAGTTGTAAAACAACCTCAAAATAAAAATAAAAAATTCAGTTAAAACACTTGCATTTACATTTTTAATGATTGGAAATGCCATAATCCTTTCCAGACCGTGAGAGGATAAAGAATCTGTTAATTTTGTTGTATCATCTATCTATACATTTACAAATTTAAATTAAAATCAAACTAATGATTGCCGCAAATTACTTACAACTGGAGCTGATCAGTGTTTCAAAGTAGGATTTAAACTAGGGTTTAGGGTTTCAAACTAGGGTTAGGGGTGTTAGTGGTTTTTGCGCTGGCCGTGGAGCAGCTCTACAACCTCTGCAGAGTCCTTGAGCCTCAAGGATCTAATTTTAAACCTCTTGAAAATTGTTTGCGAAAAAAAGTTATAATTTAATTTGAAAGTCTGTGCAGTCCAATGCCATTGATTGGAATGTTGTTGTAGTTTTAGCTAGGCTGATCTACAACTCCGGCACAGTAGACGGCGCTAATTCGCCTCAGACGCTCAATGCAAACCCCAAGAAAGAAGATGTAGGAAACGAAGAAGAATTGTGTACGTAAGCAAAGACGAGGGTGAAAAAACGTTACAAGGGTCACGAAAGGAAGCAACTTGTTGCCACTGCAGACACCGTGCTTTCAAAAAGAACGATGCCGTCGTACGAGGAGCAACTTTGTCGAGTGAGAGAAGAGACCGATCGACAAAGACAACCCGTTACAGCCGGAACATCACGTGATCAAACCCGGAAATCAGGTCGGTAAACTTCCTGTTTATGTTTTTTTTTTAAACAACTTTATTGATACATTGACACTGACAAAGACCTAAATTACATGTATTTGAGTATGCAAGCAATAAACAAATAAAGTAAACGGTTATTTTTATGACAAGAAAAACTATATAATTGAAGAAATAAGGTGCATTTGAATCAAATTGGACGTTTAAATTTACACACAATAGAGCAGAGCCAATATAGAACATTTAAAATGCACTTATTTACAGCTCCATGGTGGGATGATTCATTTTGATTATAATGATTCCTTTTCATAATTTAAATTTTGTCAAACACTTGGAGAATCTCTTCCATATCCTATTGGACTTTTATTGTTCAAACTACGTTTGTCGTTGCTCATGTCCTGCAGATGTCCAGCAGGAGGAGGTTCCCACTGTGGAGCGAGAGGATGCACAGCTCCTCCATATTAAAGAGGAAGAAGAGGAAGCTGACATCAGCAAGTTGCCACTGATCATTGTCGTCGTGAAGGACGAAGACGACCAACCACCCCATCCAAGCCGTAAAGGAGCACCGTCAGATGACCTTTTAGCTACACTGTCAGACAGCGACGAGATGGAAGAACCTTTAAGGCGCGGCACAGACTGTCGAGATGACGACAAACTGCTGAATAGCTCAGAAAAGGACACAACTGTGAACGAGAAAACTTCCCAAACACACAGTAGACGATGTGCAAGTAAAGAACATTTCAGTTGCTCCGTTTGTGGTAAAAAAGCGACTAAAAAGTCCAACCTGGTAAAACACATGAAAATACACACAGGAGAAAAGCACTTTTGTTGCTCAGTTTGCGGTAAAACATTCTTTCAAAAGGAAAATATGATCAAACATATGAGAACACACGTGGAAGAAAAACCCTTTAGTTGCTCAACTTGTGGTAAAACATTCTCCAGAAAGGACTCGGTGAAGTCGCACATGAGAGTACACACGGGAGAAAAACCTTTCAACTGCTCATTGTGTGATAAAAAATTCTCTCATAAGGAAAGTTTGGTTGCACACACGAGAACACACACAGGAGAAAAACCCTTTCGTTGCTCAGTTTGCAGAAAGGAGTTTTCAATGAAGTCAGATATGGTCATACATGTGAGAATACACACAGGCGAAAAGCCCTTCAGTTGCTCACTTTGCAATAAAACATTCATTCAAAGGGCAAATATGATTAAACACATGAGAGTACATACAGGTGACAAGCCCTTTAGTTGCTCCATTTGTGCTAAAGCGTTTACTCAAAAGTCAGATATGGTTAGACACATGAGAATACACACGGGAGAAAAACCTTATAGTTGTTCAATTTGTTTTCGAGGTTTTGCTCATCGTGAAAGTTTAGCTGTACACATGCGGACACACGACAAAGGGACAAAAATGGCTTGACAGCAATTCCCTGCAGTACTGGCGAATTGTAAATTCATGCAAATTATGGTTGATGCAGTGAACAAACAATTTTTTCCAAATATTTATTTTCCCTCATACCGACACTAGAGGGCGGTATTGTCTGGGAAGAAAAGATTCTTTTTTTTTTCATGACATTTATTCTGTTTTTTATGGTCGACAAATGAAACCCGATACATTTGTGTGCACCCCACGCAGAAAAGCGAGTTGTAAAATATATATTTGAGTTGAATCACTATTGTTAATCAAATCTTTCATTCATTGTTGTCCCAAATGAGATGCACTGATTCTTGAAGATGAAAGCGCAGCAATCCCAAAGTATTTATTACTCTTTTATATGTTGAATCAATGAGAAATACTAAAATATGCAGCTATTATTTTTGTCCACCATTGACACTGTAGTATCTGTGATGTTAAATGTGTGTGTTGCTTAAAAAGTCGGGCGGGCCTGGCTTGTTGACTGATTTTAAGGTCAGCAAATGAGGGTATAGCGAGATTGGCTGTTGTTTGGTTAAACCAGTCTCTGTGTTGAGTGAGTCGAGGATAACGCTAGATCTTCACGATTCTTTTGTCCGATAAAGCAATTGAAAGTGTTTAAGCGTGTGTGCTTATCCTCCTTATTTTTTGGATAGAGAGAAAGCAAATCATACAAAGGATAAGCACAGTTAAAAAACAAAAAACAAAACGTAAGCAAGAATATAGCGAGTGCAAAGACAGAAGTGGCTTCAAGGTTCTACATGACCCAAAGTGAGAAAATGCTGCCACAGATGACCATTGCGATGGAGAGCTGGATGGATGTGGCACTGTTACATCCATCGGTGGTACAACAGGTAGTAGTTAGTGAGAATTCAAAAGGGAGGTTAACTCCGATGGTGTCTTCACTGAATGTTTGGTTGCACAACAATGGGGATAGGCAGCCCGTAATTATTATGGGGTCCTCCGATCTCTCACCAAATTCTGAAACAGGCATTACATAAAGAAAAAAAAAAAATCAATGACTGAATTTCGACAGTTGCTTTCCAATTAACCTGCAAGTGGATGTTAAATCTGTTGTCCAATCAGATTTCAAAATCCCCCCCTTTTACCAATTTCTTCTCAAATATCTTTGGAATCTGATATAATCCAAATGAAAAAAAAAAGAAGTCTCTTTACCGAGTAGGCCACGGAAGCACTGATCGTTTGCAGAAGCACATGTGACATCTTCCCCCGACGAACATCGGTCCACTGTATCAATGGGGCACTCACGGCAGTCCAGGCCGTGTCCTATTCAATGAGAAACATGGAAGAAAAAGTATTTAGGTCCAAAAGGATTGTGCTCTTATAGGTGTCCGTCATTTTTGCATCTGATATGTCTCGCCAAAAAGTTCTGGTTTTGTTTTGTCTTGTCTTGTCAACATGCAGTTTGGCAAATTCAATTCATGTGGCTTAAAAAAAAGGTTTTGGAATAGCCATTTACACAGCCAAATCATTTGAATTAGTATGTCTGAACTCTGAAATAAATACAACTATTAACTAGTATACAAATATACTTAATTGTACAGTATGAATGTTTAAAATCTTTGGTGTTCCTAGCAAGGCTGAGGCTAATTCGATTTTTATAGAAGGTGATACAGAAGATACAATCTTTTTTTTTTAAATCATTCTAAAAAAAAAAAAAAAGAAGATAAGCGAGCATCAACACTAACTACTTTCTTTGTCAGTTACTATCAGCTTACCAAGTGCTACAATAGTAGCCAGGAGAATTGCTGTTTTCCCAAAATTAGTCATGGTGTTCCCGTGATAGTCACAAGATGGATGGGCAGTAGTTAAATGGGTTCTGAATTTGACAAAGAGATGGTTTATATACTCTTTTGATAAGGCCACCAGCCAAAACACATTCACAAAAAAACGTGGCACTTCAGGTTTCACCAACTAATATGAAAGTGAAATACAAAATAGTTGTAGAGGGAGCGGGGTTAAAACAAAACGTTTTTCAGTTCAACCAAGTTGCTTGGGAGAGAATCCAGGATAAACAAACACACAAACAAATATGTGTCTCTTCAAGTTTTCAGCGTCTATCATTAAGAACTGAAGATAATTAAAATTAAAAAAAACGATGCCATCTTTTTGTTGGCAGCCTGCTGCATGACCTCTGCTATCTCACCTTTTTATGGTTATTTAATGTTCAGTGTACATCATGTGGACTCATTGTTGCAATGTCAGACTTTTGCAGATGGTAAGGCACTGACAGAGTCAAATTTTAGATTTTGGAATAGAAAAATTAATTTACCCTCTAACTATACAAGAGTGTGTTTTTGGAAGAAAAAATACTCATATACCAGTCAGTATTTTTATTAGAACCTGATTTATTTGGAGTTTTATAGCACACAGTATAACATGTACACCCCATTGTAGATTTTTTGTGCACACCAAATAGAAAAGCAGAGCTGCACTTTATTTATTTCTCAGTCAACACTTATCTTGATAATTAAGGTTTATGTATTTTCTTTGTTGTGCAAAATGTAATTGCTGCAGGATCAGTTCATTGAAATATTATTTTCCCAATACCTTTGAACAATTGAAAGCGTGGGTTGATGGGGAATGAAGAGGCAAAGAGTGCAAAAAAGGAAAGACCTGGTTTGTATCATAAAATATATCAAGGGCCTTACATGGCCCATAGTAAAAAAATGGCTACGCAGACGGCCATTGTCAAGGAGAGCTGGACAGATGCGGCATTGTTACACAGGTCAGTGTTACAACACTCGAGCGTAGCGGCAAAAGAATTTTCGAGGACGCTCCCATTCACCACAGGACCGCACTGGGTTGATTCCGTGCAGCCGCGGAAACACAAGCTGATTGAGCCCGATTCACCACCATTGAAATCTGAAATAAGCATTACAGAATACATTGATCAAATAGAGTAAACCACATTAAAAAAAGCAAAAAACAAAATTAGAATACAAATAAATAATAAATCTGCTTACCTAGACTTCCACGATAGCAGCTTTGGGTTGCATTATCACAAGTGATGTCCCTGCCAAACAGACATGTGTCTAATATGGTAATGGGGCACCGGCGGCAGGTCAGGCAGTGAGCTGTTCAGTGATAAAAAAAAAAGAAAGAGTCGTCAAGAGTTTCTTTGGTATTTTTATGTAGTTACCCTCATATTGTAGGTGGTTGTTGGCCAAAGAACAAAAGACAAAATATTCATGTTGTAAAAAGATGTCTGTGTCACACTTTAAGATTGGTTGCTTGCTTGATTAATTACTTGATTGATTGATTGATTGATTGATTGATTGATTGGGAAAAGACGCAAGAGCACCAAGAGAGAATACAAATGAGTCAAGAATCAAACCCAGAACATTGTCATTTTTATATCTGGGTTGATAATCTGAAGAATGGAGCTGTTCATCGCCTACAACCCGCCTCATACACTGAAATGTGTTACTACATTTTTAAATGGGCAATTCAGGGTCATTCATCCTTTTTGACATAAGGTGGAATACAAAAGAAGGCTAAATTCGCATTAGCCGCTTTACCTCTCAGTTCCTATCAACTTACCAGCTGCTACAATCGTAGCCAGGAGAATTGCTGTTTTCCAAAAGTTGTTCATCATGATATACCTGTGGTTACAAGGACGGCGAAAACCAAAATAATCATTTCGGGTCACGCTAAACTTAAGGTAGAAAAATGAGCAACCACTTTACAAGTCAATCTAAGTTGCACGTCAGCAAAAATGTGACCCTTCAGGTTTCTGTACTTGTCATCAGTATGAATGCAAAATTCTCAGTCACTCCCACTTGTAGTTTGTTATGCAAGTTGTTATGACTACACCAAATAAAAATACAAACCAATTAAGAGCAGTCTGGCCTTGATTTATGCAACATTCCGTGTGATAACGCATTTTTAATATAAAACATAGTTTCAGTTCGTTTTTATTTCCTGGCCGAGCCTATTGCAATTGAGATGGCGTACACCCTAGACGAATTGTCAGCCAATCACAGTTCTTCAAGATTAGGATTTGAATTGCAATCACCATATCTATTGAATGTTTTTATTTTCACATCATGGATTTCAGTTCTGACATTTGAATAAAGGATAAATAAAAAAACGTGAGGTTTACGAGCTCAATGTTTCCCTAAAACATTTCATTGATCGATTATAATGTCAACAGTACAATAGTCCTATACTGTATTTTTTTTTGGTAAGCTTACAACGTCCGAGGATTTTTCCCACGGTTAGTGCTACACTATCATAATTGAGTGGCTGCATCACAACAAGCTTCCCCACGCCGAGGCCAGGACGGCGGCCCCGATGGCGGCGGCGAGCGTCATCCTGGCCGACGGGGCTCCGCTCGTCTGGACCGGGTTGCACCCATCCGTAGAGCAGCAGTCCACTCTGGCTTCAAAGGCCACGCCCAGCAGAGTGGCGTTGGTGGTCATGTTGCAGCTGGCCTCCTCGATGCAACCCTGCGTGTTGAAGCCCACCGAGGACGAGATGGAAGCGAAAGCTGGCGGGGAGCCAAAGGTCACGCTTGAGTGATGCTGTGGGTGGATGGCGATTTATAACCTCAAAAAAAAAAAAGGACTTACTTGCTTTTCCTGTGAAGCACTGAGAGGTGTTGGTGGTACACTCTACATTGGTGGAGGACAGACAGAAACCCAGCAAACCAAAGGAGCACTGGTTGCATGTGAGGGACTCCACTGGAACAAATTAAATGTTTTAAGTCATCAAATAGGATATTGAGTTGCGACTCCAGGATGTGCACATTTGATCATTTGCCCGTCATCTCTGCTTTCACAGTATTCTAACCCACCTTATAAAATTCTCATTAGCAAAAAATTTGTAAGCAATATCAATAAAATAAAATGTAAAAAAAAAATCTAAATAACTTAATTTGCTTTATTTTTTAAATGCATTCTGAGGAATTAAATTATAAATATTTAGACAAAATGGTATCTTCTTACCAAGCATGAAGCATGCAAGTGCTGAGATGACTCCGATAAGAATCCTGCCCATCTTTGCCGTGTTCTTGGTTAAGGCCTCACAAAATCCTTTCCAATGGTCTTCAGTCACCTTCTCAGGTGTCAAGTGGGAAAAGTGATCAACCTGTTTGAGAGAAGGGTTTTATCCCCTCCAAAACAGGTGGGTCAGTATAAGGGGAGGGGGTAACAGGGTGCGGTTTCATCACCTTTTGTGTTCTTTGCTGTGAGTCACTGAGAACATTGGAATGCCAGGGGATTGTTGAACAAAGCACATAAGAAAATAAAGTAAATCAAAATGCATACAGTGAAATCCAAGATGCTTCCATCCCTCCCTTCTCTAATACGTACCATTGTATCCTGAATTTTTATAGAAGAAAAAAAACCTCCCATGTAGTTTCAACAACAAAAGGTATGGCTGATGCAGTTATGTAGAAATGATGTTTTTTTTCTTTATGGAAATTTACATGATGCATGATTCATTCAAAAAATTGTTTTAACATCAGTGGAAGAGTTATTCACTTGGAATGAACATAGAGGGAAGGTTGCTCTCAGGGGGGGGATGCTAAACAGGCAAGACAGGTTCTTCCCGTTGACGAGTGGGCCCAGCGAAACTGCAACTTGCACAAAAATGGCCCTTTCCAATTTAAAAGACTTTATTTGCATGTTTTTTAATGATACAATCTTACATGAGCCATTTCAGATAATTATCAAATACACGAGTGCACTCAAGATAAATGTGTCCACTTTTGGTTAATCTGATTCATAAATTTGAATTTAAGTCAACATCTCATTCTGGCAAATTCTTGCAATCAATGTCAACCTTTTACAACTTCCCCATATAGTTACATGCTGAGCCTACCAATACAAAAAAAATAAAGGCTAAATCTTGATCAGTTTTGACAAGATGGATGAAAGGAGGACTGAGGCAATTTAGACAAGAAATCAGCTAGAGCCATTGAAATGCTTTGGAAACAGTCAATACGATAAAAAAAAGAACAGTCCTCTTGGGTGTATGGATAATACGAGACTCGTTACACCAGCATGTTGGCCATAAGCAGGGCGCTGATGGTGGCAAGGACCAGCGGCCCAGTCGAGATTCTCGGTGCGGAGTTGCACAGGTTGCTGTTGCAACAAGTCTTGGTCATCTTGTAGATGGTGGTGTTGGTGTTGGAGGGGAAATTCACATCATGGGTTTTATTACAGTCAGCCTTCACAAGGCATCCCTTCATGGAGACGGCCACAAAGCCAGCTGAGGGACGACAACCGCGTTTGTTAGCGCCAACATGGCAGGAGCAATTGCAAATGAAAAAATGCAGCAGAAAATCCAGTTGAAATATGCTGAACTCAAAAAAAAAAAAAAAAAGTCGCATGTGACACTTATTAGCATTTGAAAATGTTAAGGTGTGTAAATCAGAACTGGTGACAAAAACCTGAATTTGTCAAATTGTTGGCAGAGATTTAAAAAAAAAAAAAACAACAAAAAAAAAAAACCAGGAGTTTGTCTTAACACTTAAATTAAAATTGTACAATCTGTCTGCATGAAATCCTTTCGGGTCTCATTCCAGAAGCCAGTGAGTAACAGCAGCTCGACAACAGAAACTGCTTCTAAGAATTCTTTTAGTACCTGCTTTGCCGTTGCCGCTGTAGCAATGCTCCCCCGCCTGACAAGTGATCTTCTTGGTGACGCACAGGTTCCAGAAGCCAATTTTACATTCGTAGCACTCCAGAGCCTGGCCTGAAAAGGACAATGATTCATGCACATACCAAAAAACTCATTAAAAGTAGCGGCAATTTTAACAGCCATCATCAAAATTGGTGCAATAGCAATTTATAATCACAAGCCATGTGCATATTTTAATACAAACGGTGCAGCAACAAATATAGACAGACACCGTAACAAAATTCACAGGCATATATTCTTTCCCCCCCAAACATTATGAACATCTGTTTCTACTCATATCATATCTACGAGAAAACGGAAGTCTTATTTGAATAAGACAAATTGTTCTTGTGTGACAACTTGTACAACTGATGTTATCTAGGACGCAATGTTCCGGTTGACACGTGAACACACCTTAACTCTACAGTATGTGTCATGTACTGTCACTGTGACATAATGATAGTTTATTTGGTACCCTTATGCATCCAAACGTTCTCAGATGTGGCAAAAGGAAATCTTTCACGAACAAAGGAGTTTATGAAAACAGCTGACGACATTAAATATCAGAGTCGGTGGCTTTTGGTAGTGATGACTTTATTTACACATACACGCACAAAAAAACACAGCCCCACCCTAGTTTTGTATCTTTACAATGCTGGCTAACGAGTTTGTCACCCTTCCAATTTCTTGTCAAACCAGAAGTATGAATGGATGAGAAAACCACTGCCCCCACCCCCTCGTCACCGCTGCCAAATCTCAAACAATATTACTATACATTACTTCTGATTTGAAATTTAAACGTTAATTTAGCCCTGACATTAGTCGTTGGCACAAGAAGTTTTTTTCTTTATCTTCAAGGACACATCGTGCTACTCGAATGTTGCAACAATCAAACATTGTTAAAGCTTGTATTTTCAGGGAACTTCCCAAGTTTGTGCCCAAGTTTCATTGTTCTAGACATTGCATGCATGAACCTTTCCAGCAGCAGAAAGACTATAAAAACAAGGAGACAAATTCTCTCCTGTGAGTTTTGTTTTGTTAAACAGCTCTGTATTTTCTTAGCAACTGTGGGAAACGGGAAATGAGGGCAAACAATGGCCAACTCGTTGACTGTAAACTAACAAAGAACTGCTACAAAAAATACTTTTGAGTCCAACTTGACACAAAACACAAGGAAGTCAGAGTGATAAAGACTGGCATGAGCTGAAAGGTTTCAAGATAAATACGCAGAGTTAGGTGTGGGTTGTAAATAGCGGTTGTTTTCATTAGGGTTTGGCATACATGACACGTTCCAGCAGAAATAGCCTCGTTATAGGTGTGTACAATAATTGGATGTTAAATAAACATACCAGAAGTTACCCATCCATCATATTACAGTCTTCCAAATTTGAGTGTGGCTTGCATTGTTGTAATATTTTGAAATGCCAGCTTCATCTTTCTTTTGTTAGTCAAATGAAATGTAAATATAGTTTGTGATGAATCTATAAATTTAATGAAATGTAAATGTTCAGTCCCATTATAAAATATAGTAGTTCGGCCATCGCAGATTTTTAAGAGGTGACATCGTTTTGCTGTTTTATGTCTTAAATGACAAAAATCATTACTTTAGTGCCATCTTGTGGCCAGTTAGTGTCATTTTCAAGCGAGTTTCGTTTGAGTATCCAAAAATAGTTTTTTGTCGCCCTCTTGTGGCAGAATACCGTAAGTTAGAGCCAGAAATCAGTCTTATAAACGGCAAAAGGAAAAAATAAATAATGAAATAACCCTTTTGGGGATTCTGCGCGATTAAACTCCTTTCAAAGATGAGTTGAAGGTCACAATCGCAGTCTAAAGTGGTTATTTTGTTGGATGAATAGATTTCATTGTACCCTTCCACTCAAAGCACAAAAACAAACCACATCATAGCCAAGACGCACGCCTCCATGTATCAAAATATTTTCTTTGTAGCCAAACCCGAGACAGATTGGCAATGGGAGAGCTCAAGAACCCCAGTTTAAAAATGAAACAAGACATCTGTATGTATCTGGAAATATTTCAGTGGCCTGTGACACGTTGACAAGAAACTAAAAATCAACCGGGGAGTCATTGGAAAAGGACATTTTCTAAAACTACAGCCTTAATGTGCAATTATCACCTTCAGTCACAGCTATTTGAGCGGCATGTTATTGGAGCTAAAGGTTAAACAAAACACCCAAAAAAAACCTCAAGGTCGCAGCGGGCTGGGTGGGCCTGAAACAGGATACAAATAATGCCATGGGAACAAAGAGGAACAATGTTACCAAAAACACAATAGCTGAAGAACAAACACAACTTGTGTTGTGGACTCTGCAAATCCTCTGTGGAACTGGAATTTGGGACACCAGCCTCATCTGTTATGAGGTGAGGAATTTCTCACGAGATGGTCTGACAAGTTGGGACGTGATTCAATCTTTCTCGGGAAACATCCTTGCTGCCTCACCCCAGTACGTGAGAAATTGTATTAGGGCAAAATAGAGGTGCCGTGACACGTTATACCGCAAAATGAGTGGGCCCTACGAATCCTGCTTAGAAGCAAGCACCATATAAGACTTTAAAAGAAATGAAACCTGTTGATGAAGAAATGTAACAGCTGGCTCATTTGTAATTATTCTACAGAAAATTGCCCATTTAATTGAAGAAGAAAACAATAAGCACCATGAAAATCCATGGCAACAACTTCAAAAGACAAAAAAATAAAAATAATCAAGTGAATGTCAAGTGGCGTGACCAGTAAGCATGTGATGTGATTCTTATCACATTAAGATCCAAAGCCTAACTTTTCTTCTTTTTTTTTTCCAGTAGTGGAAAATATGCCAGTTTAATTTCATTTCCTGTCATAAAGCCTTGCCAGTCTGTGCGTGTTGCACTTTGTAAACAAGTGTAGCTTTTATTTTTGGGTGTGCCTCTGGTCAGTGTCCAATTTGTCCCTCTTTTAGGCCCTCGGCTCGGCCCCACCCTCCCCTGGCAAACTGCGTGCACACTCCGGATATGTATCACACACACACTTCAAAATTATGAAATAAAGTGTCTATTTGAGGTACTCATTTTTTGTGTGTGTGTGTTTTTTTTTTTTTTTAAGTATGTTAATTGGACGCGCATTTGCTTAATTCCACAATAGTCATGGAAATGAGGGGGAAACGGAAACACGCCTGCGGGCAATTTGTAACGAACGTCAAACACATGACAAAAGTCTTAAAAATACTTTTTTTTTCAACTTATTTCCCTCCGTGTAAATGAGTAAAAGACTAAATTTCTTACCGAGTGCAAAGCAGACTCCCAAGGCGAAAATCTGGACAAGAATTCGATTCATGTTGATTGACAAGATGTCGAAGAGCTGTCAACCTGCGTGCACACAGACCGTTAGAAATAAAACTTTTTTCTTCCACCATCGCCTCATTTATAATCTTCCACCCCCCATCCCAGCCTTACCGTTATCCAATGAGAAGAGAGAGGTCTTGTGTGCAGAGCAAAGCACTTTTTTCCCTCCTACCCACCAGCCTAAAAGGATCCACCTGCGATGGTGTGACGTCACGCTGGGAAATAGGCGTTTTCCACGCGATCTGACTTAGTCACAAAGGCACAAAAAAATTCCACTGGCTTCTATTAAGAGGATGTGACCTCATGTTATCGTTTGATAAAAGCAAATGTCACGAGTTAGCAGAGGTGTGTCGTCAAAAAGAGTACACGTCAGAATAATTATATTTAAATGATAAATAGTCTTTCAAATAATTACCGTCTATTTAACTGTTAGATGCCGACTAAATGTCAAATAGTCAAAAGAATAAAATGAGTGCAGCCTAATTAAAATATTGCCTAACAATATCATATGATAAAAAATGATGTCGTGAAAAAATGCCACAAGAATTATTATTCAATCCATCAGTGCACTTCATTCTGCTAGATGTGCCTATTTTGGCCACCAGAAACTTCCTAACCTCCATGACTACTAAAATGAACTTTGGATTTACCAGCGTAAATCAAAAATGACCATTTCTGATGAAATACAGTTAAATTGGATGCAATTTGTGATAAACATGTGACAAACCAGACAACAATGTGCATGCAGTGTTTCATGCGAAGGAGGCCTTAGTCAGGTGGTGTCGTCGGCTTGTATCACATAACACAGGGTGGGGGGGCTCAGGGATGTTTTTAACCCAAACAATAGCATTATCCAGATCATGTTATGTACAATGACATTTGAACACCACTTGGTCAGCCTGATTCAGTTAATAGTGCAGCCGACATCACAAAACTCCTGAAGACTATCAGCCGGCAATCATGAAAATATACAAAATATCAATTTTGGGGTCAAATGAGTGTTTTTGTAACATTTGAGAAGAGGAGCCAATCCGAGTTGTCGTTGGGAGAGAGGCAAAGTACAGCTTGGACAAGGTGCCGGTTGATTGAATGGAACATATAACAACATATTTACACTCCCATTTTTTTTTTTCTTTTCAAAGAGTCTGAGTCAGAGGAGTGAATCGTGTTTGCACATGAACCACAACATTGTTTTGGGGAGTTAATGTACACACTTCAAGACATTACTCATATGTGTCACGAGTTTTACTAAAGCAATGTACAACTTTGGCAAATATATCGTATTCTTCATATAGACATTCTAAAAAGAATGTCTATATGAATCCAACTTGAGTTTGAAGTAGGACACACCCTGCTGCTCTGATTTGCAGCTTCTATACTGCCCTCTTGTGGTCAAAATACGTACACCAGAACAAGCAGCATTGAAATGAATATTTTTAATTCCTCTTTCGTCGTATTTAATTGTTGCATTTTTGTATATCTTCACAAAATATAATACCTTTTCAGAATCAGATTCAGGCCTCAACAGGTTGGTATTCAATCTCAAGACTTTGTGTAGTAAGTCACATGAGCAGGCCTGGTCTTGCCTGACTTTGTTTGTCTTCTAAGTGCGTGTGTCACGCCCTATAAAGAACACCAAACATTTAGTCAATGACTGACAAGCGGAGTCTTGGCTGAAATAGTGATGGGGTCCTTCACATTTGTTTGTCCACATGACACTTCTGTGTCGGAGTTTAGGAAACTATGTCGTATCTACTCCCCGACATTATGTAACAACTCTCATCTTCTTGGAATTATTTGCTCAGGGAGAGGCTGCTTATGATGGTAAAATGCCTCACTGTTTGTCAAGACACATTTGTCAATGTGACTTGGAAATACAGCCTGAGGATGTATGAGAGGGAAAAATAATCTTGATTCCATCACAGTGATTACAGCTGAGGAATGCACATGAATACAGTAATAACCACATTTTGGGATAGTCTGGAAATAAAAACCCTTTTTCTCTTGCTTCACTGGAGAGGGGAATCCTCTTGGTAAGAGTTGTCGCCCCCAAAAAGTAGTCGTTGGAAACCCAGGCTGCTCCGAAAGCGGTTTGAGGTTTAGCTCGAGTCATTCTCCCCCCTGGAAAATCTGACAAGGCTTTGCCACACCAAACAACTCAGTCCTGCTACAGACAGGGAAATCCCATCTCATACACTCATGACTCCAATATTAAAGAAAGAAACCTTGGTTGTGATGGATTCTTTTTTTAAATGAGGACATTTAAGAAGTAGGGACAAAACGTATGAAAAGAAGAATCAACTTTTATTGAGATTTCAGAATCTGGTTCACCCTTCTCAAGTTGCACAGAGAAAAACAACAAACAGGAGTTCAAGTGTGGACACAAATAGGGATTCATTTGTGTGAAGTGAAACTTGAAAAATTCCAACTGAAAAGGAGAAAGGAAGAGCGAGGAGGGGAAATAAGAAGCGTTTGCCTCGATGTTTGGGAGGAAAAAAAAAACTAAAATGGCAGCTGGTGGTCTTGCCTATTGCTAACCCTAAAAAACAAATCAAGTTGCAGCAGTGAAATCAGTGCAGTGCTGCCGTGTCTTTACTATTTTCTTTTTGGAAGAAAACAGCTTTTGTTTTTATTGTGATGGTTTGTTGAAAAAGCTTCGCCTCAGATAAAGACCGGAAACTGGTGGAAAAGAGGTAGCGCATCCGGGATTGTTTAGTAGAATAGATTTAAAAATCACTCTACACTATTTGTTTAGCAAATGAAATTGAAATACAGCACCCAAGACAAAAGCATCTGTTTGTGCAAGCCATTTCCTGCTGGTTTCCAAATGCTAAATGGTGGCTTCATTCATATAAAATAAAATAAAAAAACTCAAATGAAATGTCAATTATGAGATGAGGGATGGTAGGATTGCGGAATCTTGGGGAAAACATTTACTGACAGCTAGCTTTGTTTGTTTTTATGATGTCTTCCCTAACAGTAGAAGCACACTAATTACTTCTCTATACCTTTAAGCAGATTTTCCATTTTGACAGCACAACAGCAAACATCTGCATGAACCAGTAATACGGCAAAAAATAAATCAGTTACTATACTATCTTTAAACTGCTGGCAGCCATGTTTGTGGGGTTTACTGAGGAGCGGACCACCAGTGAATCTTTACCAAACTGTGCCAACTTTTTTTTTTATTATTTGGAAACAGACTTTCTTTTTGGCACATTAGTTTGGTAAAGAGAGTACATAGGATACCAAATTACCAAAATGACTCACAAAAAGTGAAGGATATTAAGCTCTTGTGTGTAATTTTAGGAAAAACCTCAAATGCACATGAACTTTTACAGGTCAACTGCAAAAAGAAGTGAAGCGTTGAACAGTCGGACATGTGCATTCAAAGGGTTAGTTAAGTTGACCTGTAAAAGGTTGTGGTGCATTTTAAATTGAGCCGAAAGCGTCATATCCCCAACGTTTTGTGAGTGGTGTTTGTGGACCGGATACACATTTATGTGATGAAGACTATGGCTGTGCATTCACGTATCGCTCACACTCAGAATCATAATTATTACATGTTGATTTCATTTGCTTTAATCTAAACCCCCAAATAATACAGTCTTCAGAGCGGGGAGGGGTCATTTGTGGAACATTTTGGTAAACACAGGTGACCCCTCGCCTTTTTTTTTTGTCTTTTTTGTCAATGACCTTTGTTGTCTCGTCCGCTAGCGGATGGCTTTGACGGGACTCTTGAAGCTGGAGGCTGCTTGCAGCTGCAGCTGGTAGGCCATTGGGTGGATCTTGAACCCGTAAAGCCTGAAGAGATATGGGAGGGGCGAAGAGGGCGACAAACATCCTTGAGGATTGGATGAAACGCTTCTTGGCCAAGTAACAGCAAAAATGTGTTAGACAAAAGCCCGCGGGCAACATGCAACAAAAGCATTAGGGCTGAAATTGATGGGGCGCTGCAAACTGAAGTGCATTTAATCTATTTGCTCTTAGGGAGGGGTGTGCCTTCCCTTCCTTATGGGTTTCTTATGTTTGCCGTCTCGCTGCTCCAAAAGTGATACGACAATGAGTCAGGACTGCAATAAACTTGGGACAAACCACGTTAGCTTGGCTTATAAGCGCAACTTGTGTTTAGTATTTAAAAGTCAAATTAACAAAAAAAATCTTTGTGTTTTAACCCCTGCGGCTTAAACAACAATGTGACTTATTTGGGCTTTTTTTTTTTGATCCCAGTAATGTCCTATTCTATTCATCTTATTTAGTCTTCATTAACTCTTTGTGTGTAATACAAGTTCGGTAAAGCCATTCTACTAACCTCGGGACAAACTGATTGGCGGGTCTCTTGGGCCTGTTCTCGGGGTGAACCATGAACAACATGTGGGGGAAGCCGGTGCCAAAGTAGGCTCCGTCCGTGTGGTGGTGCCTGGATGATTTGGGTGTGTAGACGTCCATGCATTTAGGGCAGTAGAGTTTCACCATGGCCTCTCCTGGGATGTCTGACAGGCCTGTGGAGGACACCAGACAATGAAAAGCAGAAATTGGACCCGACGCGTTCTACATTTTGACAAGATCACGCTGCTACGAAAAACAATTACCCACTGGCTCTGTGTGGTCAAATATCATTTGAGCTAGATTTTGCCTCTCCACAACTAACTGAAGAAACGACACCAAAACCTTTACTAGTATGACAACTAGCAGGACTGCAATTATTCATGACATTGCCAAAATAAATGCAAGGCAAAAAAACCCAAAAAAACTTTTGTTTACTCACCAATGGGAAGCATAGTCTGATTCTCACAATAGACACGAGGACAGTAGCCAAAGTCACCCTGCTGATACTTCTCCAACTAAAACAAAACGGGAAATGAACACAATCAGCATTGTTGTAGAATCGGGGTCATTATATAACATAACATAGGAGTTTCCCCATTGAGGGAATAATAAAGGATTATCTTATCTTATAACATCCTCAAAAATGACCAACATCTAAGAATGGTACACATACATTTTGAAAGCCATTCTCCAAATCAATTTGATCCATCTCCCACTTCCTCTCAGGTAATGTTCACTCAGAGCCAGCATCCCCACATGCTTTTAATAACATTCCATCTCATCGAGAATGACAAAATGGAAAAATGGCTCGTGGAGTTCTCCGACACCAACCATTTGCGCAATGCCTCGATTGGTGAGGATGTAACGTGCGTGGATAAGGCCGTACAGCATCTCAGCCGCCTGCTCGATCAGGTCGCTCTGGTTGGGATTGTCTTCCAGCTCCTCATCTGCAAACACATTGGTAGTTAGGAGAGGAAACGGGGCAATAAGAGAATGCTTCTATTCGTTCATTAATACACATAACAGAGTATTGGAAGTAAAATAAATCCAGAGGTTCAATAGAAAATAAATGACAACATAATATATTTGAGTTAGGAACATTACAACAAAGCACCTGGCTCAAGGTCCAAAATCATGTCTAGAGCTTGACGGTAGTGGGGGACTTGCTCGTTGAGGCCCGTCAAGTTGAATTTGTCCTGGATATAGTCTTCGTCCACCTGCCACATAACGGAGGTCAAGTAAGAAGAAATCATTCCAAGAGTGAGACAGTGCGAAATATTCTGTTTTATGAACTGACTTGATTGAAAGAATCATACCTCGCAGAAAAATTCATTCCCCCTTAATCCACAGAACCAGGAGATCCATGACACTTCCTCTGAACTGCTCATCTCCGAAGACCTAAAGTGCAAACATTATTAATATCTTCAAATGTGTAAGAGTACATATTAATGAAGCAACACAGATGCAGATTCATTTAAAACCGGCAAAATGTTATTTCAGGAATACTGACGAGCTCGGGCTTGAGGCTAGGCTAATGGACGAGTTAGTTATGTTTTCCCCACTGTAATCACCAAGTCGCTTATATAAGCAAGAAGAACAAACTCTGAGATCTAATGAATTTGAATTTTAGCGTGCGGTCTTGAATTTATCAGGCATTTCTACACTACAGTTAGCCAGCGTTAGCTTATGATGCTAACATGAACTAGCAATAGAGCTGAACTAATATGGCACATCGTTGCAGTCCTCGGAAGAGTATCATTTCCGTGAATTAGTGAGAGTAGGTTTTCAACGTCTCGGTATTGATATGTAACAATTTATGTTAGCTTACCCAGTTTGGTAATGTTATTATGTAGCTGACAAACGCGACAGGTCAAAACAACGTAGCAAGCTATCGGCTTTAAATAAAATGGACACCAGCTCCTAGCTCAGGAGGTTCTTCCTCTACTTCCGGTACAGATTAAGTGAGCACTGCTGCCACACAGCGGCGAGTGCGAGTACTGCAGATTTGAAATAAAGCTGTGATGTCATGACATGTATATGACACATTAATTCGCTAAGCTTTTGTTATGCGTATCTATTGAACTGTTTAGTTACAAAAATGTAGTCCTGTTTTACGAGGTAATACATTAACGCTGCTGCCAATGAGATAAAAAGACATGTGTCTAATCTGCACAAAACGGAAGTAATAACACATGTAACTCCATATTTCCATTCAATCAAAAGTAGTTTATTTAACTTTGCCTTCTCTGTATAACTTTATTATAATAAGACACTTCTCTGCTTGTACATTGCTCCCTTGAACTAAAAATGGCAACATTTGTTGGTGGGAATGTAAGTTGGGGTCGACAAAACTTAAGATACATACCAATATACATACATGTGCATATATTACGGCTCCATTAATAAAAACATAAATTCTAAAACATAATGGACCACTCCAGGTACCTTGGTAATGCTGGAAACAGTACAATCGTTTGAGTAATTTCAATACGTACACTACTTTTTTTTTTCTTTTAGCATGGGTACATACAATGTGCACATCAATATCAGAGTTAAGAGGGATGGAGGACTCTGAGCCCGTCTTCATCGAACAGCTAGCGATGCAAAAACCAGTGACAGGCAAGGCAGGCTGCACACGTGGCTGTGTATTCATGCTCCAAGTAAGTTCCAAGTGGAAAGATGCATCGCTTGCCTGCTGCTGTACTGAACAAACACAAATAAATCAGTGATTCTTTCCACTGCTCGCTCATTTTGATGATTGATGTACTACTGTATGTATGCAGAGCTGAACGCATCACTGTGGATGTCTTTTTTTTTCTTTTCTTTTTAAAGCAGAAGATTTGATAACATTGGTTCAACCAAGTGTGGGCAAACAAGGCAGAAAGCGCTCGCCGTTCTCATTCGCCTCTGGTCCATGCCGTTCCCGTTACAATATAGATATCGCACGCACACACACATCAAACATCGCACAGCCGCACGCGCACACACAAATCACCAAATGCCCTACTCGCAACATCCTCCGTTAAACTGTTACTGTCAGTAAACAAACAAAACCCCAACTTACAGCAGTGAATGGATGCAGAGGAGTACCTAAGTCCACCTAGTCTCCAAACTGTGCAGGTTTGTCTACTGCGTGACTACAAGTGTTACAAATCCAATATTTTCCAAACACAGCCTGCTTGTAATCCGTAACAGGTGACTGGGATGATTTTGCTTCCCCCTGAACAGCCATCCTGAGAGCACACACTTTGAAAAAGCCTTCCGTCAGATAAAGGAGCTCCTGGTACTCCTGGTTGCAGTGATAAGTCCCGATAGTAATAGCACAGGGTGCATGAAAGCATGCACAACAGCAGAGGAAATGTAATACTCCATCTAGATCTTTGTACTCTGGGCCCAGACAGAGCACCGGTCTTTGTTGCATCACATAAAACTTGCTCTACGAAATGAAAACAAAAACAGCAAACAATTTTGTTTTTTTATACTACAAGGAGTGCTTGTTACAAAATAAAGCAATTACAATTTAACCAAGTGACAATTTGTGAAAACATGTTCTCTAATGACCCATTTGTTTTCTTTGAGCTCGATTCCTCGTCAACAGAATAGACATTCCACTTTGAAAAGAGAATTCTTCCATATAAAAAATCTCAACGTGGGAAATAAAGCTGTCAAATTATTACGGGAGTCGGATGAACCAAATTTGTGAATGAGAGGAAAACTATTGTCCATTGACGAGTATTTTTGCAGTGTGCAGAAAAATTCTGCAGGTAACAAGGATGCTACGGTGAGGCTGAAAAAGCCATTTATTGTCTGGGGGGGTGGGGGGGGAAAGAAAAAAAAAAGACTAATCAATTTAAATGAAACGTCAAAGCGGATTGACACAAAAGCCTGAGGAGGAAAAAAAACTGCATTTACACAAGCAAGGACGATGATATAAAAAGACCAAACTAGTGACGTAGAACAGTAGTACACGGGGTCCTATCACAGTTACGAAAACTTAAAGGTTCATACCTGGGAGCCAAAGAAAGAGTAAATTAGAGATAGAGGGCTGGTAACGATCCACTTTGTAAAAAAACAAAAACACACATTCACACGCACACACACCGAACATCTCATGGGTGGCTAAAACAGAACTGACACAACTCCCCTGAAAACAAATAACGTGACACTTGTATGATACACTGGTACTGTTCTTATTAAGATGAAGCTGCACTTTTCCCCTTGATGGGGGCAAGGTGTGCAGAACTGGACTACTGTACACCACCAAAGGCCAAAGTGTGGTAGAAATATACACACGTACACGAATATAAAAGTTTGCCTAATTCCATGTTTTTGCCAATTCACTCCCACAATCATTTTTACATCCACATGATTGACGCCAATTTGAAGATGTCATTGTGCTTGTATGTGTGAACCGCGCCCCAATTTAAAAGAATTCGATGCAGAATTACATGCGTGTTATAATCCATCCACCCCGGGTTCAAGGTGAAGAACGGCAAGTAAGATGGAAACCCAACGGAGAAAATGTACAAGAAAGGACGGTGGACAGATGCGAAAGTTGACCAATGTAGAATAGCATCTCCTTATACTGTACAATATGTTGAGGGGTGCAAACATGAAACAATCAAGACAGGGTTAAAAAAAAAAGAAAAAGAAAGGAAGAGTTGGGTTGGAAGTGAGTGCAGTTTGGCCGAAAAGTTTTTGAAATATTCCATCACTTCCTATTTTTCGGGGAGGGCCAGTTGCCCCGCTTTTCTCCGCGGTTGCCGCCTCCGTTTCCTGTCCCGCCCGAGCCGCCGCCGGGTATACCCCGAGGGCCTCTGCCTCCTCCGACGTTGACCCTCCGGTTTTGCCGTTCCATGCTAGGACGCTGGCTGGAAAAGCTTCTTTTATTAGCTTGAGGCTCCTTCCCTGCCATCTCTCGCTCGACAGCGCCGCCTCCTCCTCCTCCGCCGCCGCCGCCACCACCACCTCCGCCTCCCTTCCCCATGTGGTGGTGATGCTGCTGCTGCTGCTGATGATGATGATGGGAAGAATACGGTTTGCCTCCTCCCTCTTTGTCACGGAACTCGGTGAAGTCGCTGCTCTCGGAGGCCGTCTCCCACTCCTCGTTGGCCTGGTCTGAGTTCTGGTTGGTGAAGTCGGGGGACTTGGCTCCGTGGCTGTGGTGGTGCTGGGGGTGGGCGGGTCCTGTGCCGCCCTGGTTGAAGTGCTGCTGGTGGTGGTGGTGGCTGTTTGCGTTGCCGAGGTGCCCGCCGCCGCTGTTGTTATTGTTAGCTGAAAGCGTGGCGCTGTGGTTGGCGTTCTGGGCGTTACTGATCAGCGTCGTCGTGACGGCGGTTCCATTACTGTCCTGAACCGAGTTAACGGAAGGGGAGGAGGGCCGTCCTCCTCCAATCACCCCCACTCCGCCGTTGATCCGCGCGGCATTCTCTCGCTCCTTCAGCCTCCGGAAGCGAGGCGGCTTGTCCTGCTGATGCTGGAAACGCATGTGACGCCGCCGCTTGGGTCGCTCGAAGCCACTGGGAGGGAACCCGCGGTTAGTGGGAGGAGGCACTGAATTGGGCCCGCCAGTGATCGACGCAGGGTTGGTGGAAGCTTGCTGGGTCACAACAGCTCCGTTGTCAGCGGACACTTGAGCGGCAGGAGCCGCAGCCAGCAACGAGGTCTGGGGTGGATTGGATCCGTGACTTGGAGCTTGATGTCCATCGGCCGTCTTCTCCTTCTTCTCCAAAGGAGGCCCTCCTCTACCAAAGTCCTTGTGCCCTGAGGTTTGTGACGGGGCTTGTTGCCTTCGTGCTGAGTTTGGCTGCCTTGAGGGTCCCCCGTGAGAAGCCGAACCAGGGGCACCCCTGTGTCCTCCAGCCGGTCCTCCAACATTGCCACTATTCCTGTAGATGTTTCCCCCTCCACTACCACCGCCCCTGCCCCTCCTTGACGGCACACCCCTCGGGGTGAAAACCCGGGCCTGCGTTCCTCTCGGTGGTGCAGAGGAAACGTTGCCGCTAGTAGTGGTCTTGGCCTTCTCCATGCCATTCTTGGCGTTGGCTTTGTGGGTGTCATCCTTGTCCGACTGGCCGGGGTCACTTGCCCCACTCTCGCTGCCCGTCTCGGAGCCTCTCTCCCTCCTCCTCTTGGGGATTTCTTCATACTCTGAGCCCTCGCTGCGCGTCTCGCTTCGATTCCTGGCCCTGGCCGGGTTGTGCCGAGGCCGCTCCTGACCGTGCCGACCGCCGGGGCCGTCGCCCTTTGAATCGCGATGGTGGCCAACCGCAACAGATGCGCGATAGTCTCTGCCGCTCCTGCTGGCCATTCTGCCGCGGTTGCCACCACCGGGCCCGGCGGTGGCTGTGTAGGTACCCCTGAAACCTCGCCCACGGCCGTAAAATTCACCACCTCGCCCACGAGTGCCTCTGGTGGCTTTGTTGGGGACTCCGTGATTATGGGAATTGCTGGCTCTTCTCTCAAAAGAACGGTCTCTGTCCCTACGTGACGAGGAGCCTGAAAATCCCGAAGAGGTGACGTCTGCCTCTTTAGGTCCTCTCCCTGACCCACCGCCACCTCCTCCGGGCGGCCGCTCTTTGCCGCCATTCCTGGGTTTTATTGTCACAGCAGGCTCTTCTTTGCCTGATGGAGCTGACGTGGCGGCATCTTGCTTTACTGAGGTGGCTTGGCCACCATCCTTCTCTTTATCCTTAACAAAATCTTGGCTTGATTTCTCTCCTCCCTCAACGTCTCCCTCTTTCTTGATCTCTTTCATCATTGGCTTCTTGATTGGACCCGCCCTTTTGTTTGGTAAGGCCTGGCTGGCGGGCTTGTGCTCCGACGGAGCATGGGCGGCGTCATCGGCGCCACGGGAATGGTTCCCGCTTCCTGCATTGTTGGCTCTCCTTCCGTGAGAGGAAGCCCCACCTGCATTGGTGCTGCCGGGTCGAGGGCCCCACTGGGTCTCGGTTTTATGATCCCGTCCCCCTCTTTGGTTTGACCTTGGATGGGGATGGTGCTGGGGCTGAGAGTGACCGCCCTGTTGAGCAGGAGGCGGGCTGGAGGCCATGGAAGCATGTGGCGCATACGCAGAGCCTGTTTTCTCATGTTTGACATGACCGCCACTGCCGGCGTTACCTCTTTCACCGAGATGATGCCCAACACCGGCTTCACCTTCTCTGTGGGAAGGATGATGCAAAGTGGTCTTTACATTGCCATCTTCCCTGTTGGAAGCAGAAGAGGAAGATGAGGAGCAAGAAGATGACAGGGAGGGCTGGTGGAGTGGGGGAGAAGGGTTGGTCTTCTTCGGAGGGCCCTCAGCTACCCTGTCATGGCTGTTCTCCAGCTTATGTGGTTGGACAGTGTAGTGAGGCTGCTGAGGGTGGTGATTGTGATGGTGGTGGAGGTGGGCGTTGCCTTCCACATTAGGGAGCTCTGCACGGCCGTTACGATCGTAATGAGGGTGCGGGGGCCCCCAAAGCTGGCCTGGCTGAGATCCCCGAGCTTGGACATCATCCTGATGGGTGAAGCCATGGGAGTGGGTTCCCCTTTCACCGCCTCGTTGTTGTTGTTGCTGCTGCTGCTGCTGTTGGTGCGTGGTGATCCTTGCGCCTTGTTCAGTAAAGTTGTTGTAGTTGCCTCTTCCACTCATGTAATGATGTGGGGGGTGGCTGCCGCTCGGCGCATTGACAGGAGGCGGCGTTTGGTTTGATGGCCCGGAGCTCGTGTTGGACTGCTTGATGGGTGCCAATCCAGCCTCTCGTATGCGATGCGGATGAGTGTCGCTCCTAAATCAATAGAGATAGCAATGATTGTAATCAAAAAAATATCTATATCGCCTAAAACAACAAATGAGCAAAAACTTAGCAATCTTGTTTCCCCATACCTGGACCCTTTCGTCACATCGTCCTCTTCTGATGTCTGCCTCTGCCTCAGAGGAGGATTTATCCCACAACCTTCCCCTCCACCAGGAAATACCTCAGCCCCCCAGGCCAATTTAGGATCAATAGGAGGAGTACCACGATGAGGGTGCCCTGGATGCTGCTGTTGCCGATCAAAGGGCTCTGAACCAGATCCTCCCGAATCTGACCGCTCACGTCCAATAAGCCCTGATGATTTTTTTGGGGGTTTGAAAATGACATCAATGGAATGATTCAAACAGATACATTTCCAAGGCTTAAAAATATTCTCTTACCTGATGGGTGCATGCCAGTGGAATAGAAGTCCATAGCCGGGCGGCCCTGCATCATGCCCATGTAAGGCATCATCATCCAGCGTGGGTCAAAATTCATTGGAAGTGGCCGAACTAAGTTGCCGGGTTGATACAGCGGTCCGCCCTGCTTAGGTCCAGGTCCTGGCTGGGGCGTTGAAACGGGTGAAGGACCCTGCGGTGCTTGAGGTTGAGGGGAGATCTGGCTTTGGGATGCCTGGCTATGCTGCTGTTGCCACTGCTGCTGTTGCTTCAATAGCTGCTCCTGTCAACACAAAATGATCCGTTAGTTACGATTTCCAACAAATGAGACAATTTCTTTATTAATGGTCATGACAACGGTCAAGATCTAGCTAGATGATGTATATGTATTAAGTATTCAAGCATTTGACAGTGTAATTTGAGTACCTGTTGCTGCCTCTGAAAACGAGGTGGGAGGGACTTTTGGTACTTGGAGTAACCCTGGCCCGGAGGAACAATCGCTTGACGGCCTGCTCCCCCTCCGATATTCTCCGTCTTCACCGGTTCCGTTCCTCTTTCACCTGCACTTCCTGCTCGGATGTGAGCGGTGCAGACCGCCTCCTCTTTGTCGACCGGTGAAGGCACTTCCAACGTAGGCGGCGGTGGCTGTGTCACAGCTGGCTGAGGGCAATGCTGCACATCTGAATGACAAAGAAAATTGTTTAGCGATAGTTTTCTTTTCATGTTAAAATATATAGAGCGGGCATTATTATGCGTGAAAGTACCCGCGTTGGAGTCGTAGCTGCTGTTGCTGCTCGCCCGTTGTCTTTCACCGACACCAAGACCCGTGCCCGACTGCGCAGGCAGCACAGGAGGCCCGTCGGAGTCAACGCACGGCGAAGGCGGCTGGCTAATGATGGGCGAAGACGCAGAGGCCGACAAGGATGGACTCGGGCTGCCCGCTGTGGCCGCCGTAGAATTGCCATCAAGGCTGGGTGTCTTGCTACCACTGCTTCCGCCGGCGTTACCGCTTTGCTGCTGTTGCTTCTCATCCAGCCGTTTCAACTTTTCCGCACAGGCCGCACGCCTCTCCTCCTCCATTCGACGTTCTTCTTCCTCGCGGCGTCGACGGGCTCGCTCCACGGCGGCGGAGATCTCGGTGGAAGATTGCTTCCTGCGCTGACGCCATGTCTCATCCTCGTCGTCCCCCGGGACCCCGTGCACCAGCAATCCAGGCTGGGGAGGAGGGGTGGGAGCTCCTGCTGCTGGCTGATGCTGGGTGTGGCCTACTTTTCCCGAGCCCAATGATGCACTCTGGTTGTGAGACCGATCCTGTACAGTGTGTTAGAATTATCACCATCACTATTAAGAAGCTTAATTTCACATTAAAATCTTTGCGGTTGTGCAGAGATTGAAAAAAAAAAATGAAAAAAAGCAAACTGCATATGAATTACTTCTCGGATCTGTGGCCCATGTTAGTTAAGCATGCAATTAATTACCTTGTAATTGGATGGTGCTCCTTGGCTACCCTCAGCCCATCCTGGCTTGATGGAGGAAGTCTGTGGGCCGTCATCAGTGTTGGAGGCAGGGCTGTGGCGGTTATCTCCACTGCTGTCTGAGGCTCGAGGGCATGAGGTTGCAGATGGGGCCTCGTGAGATTTCTGATGCTCACTAAAATAGATTGTCAATATTAGTTTCAAATAACAACATTTGCTATCGTTTTTCCACTAACCTTGAGTCATTGTTGCTCTCTGTTGTGTCCTCTTCTCCGTCATCATCTCCTTCGTCATCACTGAACTTCAACTTTGCCGAGTAATCAATCTCCTCGTGTGCCCCTGTTAAACCAAGAGAACAAATAATCATTCAAATCAGCACTTTAGGAAACCGACTTGTTGCCTTGCTTTGTGTCGCCAAATCCAATGATTGTTGATTATTTAAAGTCCCAACAAAATGCATGCGTACATAAAATAAATATTTACTTTAGAGACTGTTACATTTATTCAACGGTTCTCCCAATAACCCATTTTTGTTAATAGAATATTTTAAAATGGGCCAAGTCAGACCTGCCCAGCCTTCATCTCCATCATGGTCCAGCTCATCGAGCTCCTTGAGGTCATCCTGCTTTAGGATGGAGGGTCGCTTGACCACCTCTCCACCTGCATCTCGTGAGAGAAGCTGAGGCCTGCTGTCAGGACCCATCTGCGAGCGAGAGAACCTGGAAGAGGTGGGACAACGACACATTAACTTTCTGTGTCACGCTTTCAAAAGCGCTACTGCATACGTTACAGAACATACCTTGGAGCTGGACCTTCACCAGGTGGCGGAAACCTGTAAGGTCCTTGAGGACCATAATTTGCCGGGAAGGGTAAATATGGAGGATACATCTAGGAGGACAACAGACGACACACTCGTCACGCAGCCCTCGGAACATAGAGAACTATGTACAATGGCACTGAACTCGAGAGAATTAAAAAGGAAACTTACGAATGGCGGTATGATCCCTCGGAATTGGGGAAAGTTAGGCCCCACAGGAGGCTGAGGCAAGGGTAAGGCGGGGCTGCCCGCGGGAGGGTTCCTTGGTGGCACGTGGGACTGCGAGTTTTGAGGCGGGACCCCGGCTGCCTCTTCCATCAGCAGAGCCCCACCGTTGCCACCCTCTGCCGCCCCCTCCCCAGAGAAGGTGGGTGCCAGGCCTCGGCCCCCACCGTCCCGCCAGCTTGTAACGTCTACACAACATTTCAATGAATTATTCTGCACACATGTGCACCCTTTTGCATTTCATTTCAAGGGTTAACTCACTCTGGGGGCGGAGGCTTGGTCCGGGCCCATACCACTGATCTGCAGTGCCCGGTTCTCTGCCAACTTTGTCCTGGTCGCCAGCCGCCTGCAGGGTGGGAAATTCCTCGCGAGAGAATGGCGACGGTAGGTTTGATCCCTTTCCACCTTCAAAAAGAAATGTCAACAGGAATGTGACTTTGCAAAAACACACAATTGAGAGAGAAAAGACCTTTTCTTGGGTGTGCATGTGTCAGAGTTATGTCAAAAAAAAGACCCACCATCCCCTGGTACTCCATGTGTAACACTGGCCTGTGCCCAGGACCTTGCCCCTGCGGCCTGAGTTGAAGCTGGGGCCACAGTCTGACACACAAACGCACACAAAGATAAGATACGCTTTCACGACCTGAAATGGCATTGCATATCGAGGTTATGATGCACGTATCGTACTGTGACTGCTGGCACCTCTGAAGCCGGTGGGGTTCTCGGGCGGATCGGTGCAGGCGTCTGTGAAGCCACAGGCTGCTGCGGTTCCTGCTGCGGTGCTGACGATGCATCGGTACTGAAAGCATCAAAACAAAAATTAGACTACAGCAGGAGAGGGGGGGGGGGGGGGGGGGGGGAATGTGATGTGTGCAGATTTCAAATGAGCACACAAGTGCAATTGACCTCTTTGGGTCCGCTTGTTCCTGTTTGCTTGCCCATCCTGTGCCGTCTTTGGGAACGAGTGAGACGTTGGGATCGTTGCCTTTATTTTCTGCCTTCAGACTTGGCAAATTGGCAGGGGGTGGCATACGCCGGGCAGACGCAACTTTACCGAGAGACTGCAAGCCATGGCGGGGGGGAACTGATCAGACAAAAGAGGTTGTGTGTTAGGAACCAGGAATCACCACATTTGTCATTGACTGATTTCCAGAGGGGAAACTCAGGTTGAATTAAATATCATAGTGTTGCATAATAATAATCATACAGTTAAAAAATGTCTAAACTAAACTAATTTTGTGAATGTCAAATAGTAACTGAAAAGGTTATAAGGAGTAGTGAAAGATTGTTGAATTGAAAAAGTGAAGTTCAGCTGATTCAAACCGCCATTTTGTCATCAGGGATTGAAACGGGGGGAAAAAAACCATCGCATCACATACATTTACTATGCTGACAGGGAACTAGCGAGATCTAAATAAAACAAACTGCAGGGAATAAGCGCACTAAAGAGACTGTTCACAAGTAAACCTCTGGATCAGCTCACATGATAAACCTTTCATTAAAAAAATCTGATGCAACACAAATGAATATACTCACCAACAGGCTTTTGTGCTTCAAGGCTCTTTCCTTTGTATGTATCAAACAGGTTGAGAGACGCATACTTGGTTTTGCCTTCCTTCCCCTTTGCAGTTTGCCCAGAGCGCTCTGACATTGCGCTGTCCGCTCATCGAGTATGGTGAGCCCTGAGACTGTGGGATACAGAAATGCTTCATTAAAAGAAACATAGCCATTTGGAAATGCTTGCCTGGGATGCCAAAGGTTCATTTCATTGCCATGCACACCAAAAAGCACACAAGGGCTGGAGGGATTCACATTTTATTTATTATTTACATTCATTTCTACTGGGAAAGAAGTCAAGTGAAACTAAAACTCTCAACTGTCACTCCCTGCCATACCAGTTTACATTAACATTACCGAGCAACGTTAAGAACAAAAGGAAACAACTCAAAGGAAACCAACATCGATTTGCAGCACACACAACTTTTCCAATCTATGATGCAAGAGCTGGTCACACCATATAACACAATAACAAAACAACATGGTGTCACCAAATGCATGTACCGTGTGTAAATGGCTAGATTAGATTAGAAAATTAGGTCGTGGACGACTGGTCAACTATATGGGATTAAAAGGGGCCAGCAGCCTCGCTATACAAAGCCTTGGACTATCTCTGCACCATCGAGGCCTTTACCTATTAATGTTGTGGAGTGATTACCTCAACGCAGTTTTCAGTGCAACACAGAAACAGCAGGACATTTAGATAAGGCCTAACATAACCCCCAAATCGATAACACGACTTCGATTGAACGTGATTTAGTTTGATCACTGATGCTAGCCGGAGCTAACTGGCAAGGCCATCCATGTTCGCATTGGGAGGGGGACTGCGTTCATGTTTCATAACGCATTTCTACACTTGCCCTAACACTTGGAGCTGTTGCCAACATTCAAGTGGCCTTTCTGACTAATCACACGTTAACCGGTTTCCATGAGCGGTCCCAGTTGCTATTTCGATCATATAACGCTTGTAATTTTGACAGTCTTATGTGGGAACGGAACAAAATGGCGCTGGACAGAGGCCCGGTTGCTTTTGCCGTTAACATTTCGCGACACCGATTTGGGCATGGAGTAAAATAAAATACATGTATAAAGCTCGTACATGTGGAGATAAATAACATTGTTCTTATTTCTAAACATTAGATGATGCAATCTCGCGCTAAAGGTACATCTCGATCTGAAACGGACTGAACGACCGGCTATGTTTGGTATTCTCCACATATAATCAACGGATATCAAACGTATACTTTCAGATAATTGAGCAAAGCACTTAAAAATCCAGTCGAATAAAATCCAGTTCAGTACTTAAATCCTATCACATTTGCTGATAAAACGATATACATTCATTAGCAAGCTGGGCTAAACAAGCTAGGAACCACCAAGTCTATCCCTCTGCGAAAAAAACATCCAAGACTGCTCCTAAACAAAATTACGTCGCTGATCAGTTCCACCAATATGATAAATTTCCGCTCCAATTAACGGAACGAATATGTGACTCGTTGTAGTATATATTCCAAAACTATTTCCAGTCACTGACCTGGTCTTATCCCGACTTGTCTCGAGGTTGATTCGCAGAATGAGGTTAGATTAGCTTTGCTAGTGCTAGCACAGTGACCCAGTAAGAGCTAGCTAGCGAAGCAACGTTATTCCCCCTGCATAGTCAAACACCCCCCCGCATTAGCATTTTCGTCACAGATGTGAGTGGATAAATACAAAGAAGGCGATGCTGCTTACTTGTACTCCCCTTCTTTATCCCGAAAACAAATGAAAACAGGGGTCGGGGGGGCACAAAAGTGTAAATCGAAGCGTCGCCTAAAAAAGCTGTCAAAGGCTACTGGGTAATTTCGTGAGATGGGAGCCGTTTGGGATCTGATGCGGAAAAAACGTGTGTCCGATGTTAAAAATAGAAGATAAATATTTTTTTGAAATCTCTATAAATCACAGTTATGGAAAAATGCTTTGCTGTTTTGTCAATGAGCTGTGAACATATCCAAATGATGAAGAAAAAAACTACTGTCAACACAGGGTATTTCAGGTCATGCTCATTCTTACACTAAAAATACTATTCCACAAACATGGTCAGTTTTTTGACATACTGTATTATAGAACAGTTACTTTACTATTTTTCCAATCACAAACCAGAATAAACAGAAAAGCGACATTTAAGTTCAATGTTTTCTCTTTCAATGTAATCAAAACAATGACGTTTAAAAAGTTTCCACTATGCATTTAGCATTTCTTAAAATACAAAGCAGAATTTGACAAATGTGAATATTTTGGCAACAATATATATATTTTTAATTATTTCTGTTGACCAGAGAGGTATTGGCAAAAAGAACTGGTGCAAATCTAAAAATGGTTAAGATGATAGCAAACATGTCAAAAGAAATTCCCCACACATTGATTGCATCACAAGTAGAACTTCTAGGTCCCTCACATTCACCCACACATGCACACTTTTAAAATCATAGCTATGGTTTTAAGCAAACTATTAAAACCCGAGATTCCAAAGTACAGTACGTTCATCAAAAGGCCACGAGCATTATTTTACATTTTATAAAGACATTTTTACAATCATCTTGAATGTATGAAAGACAGATGGGCTAAGTGAAAAAACAAATAAATTGCAAACTACATACTGCAGGGTCTCAGTAATGTGGATAAAAGTACTTAAAATTAAGTGACATTAAAGCCTCATATAATTCTACTGAACTCCAAGCACAACTGAAAATTTAACTCCAGAAAGTAATGGTAGAAAAAAATAATTTACTTTTCAACACATACTCTGAGTGTCCCTTGGCTCTTGGGTGGTCAGCCCCAAATCAACACGTGTAAAATCATTTATTGTCGTCGAAAAATTGTTCTGTCTCAATAAAGACAATCTTCATGTAATAAAAGATAGAAGCATGATAAGGAAAAATAATTATGGCCATATTGGTCCAGGGGTTGACATTTCATATATTTAACATTCTAAATTATTTTGGGGAAATCACTTTTAGTCCTTCCTGAGTAAGTGTTTTCATTTGTCCTCCAAATCTAACCTCACCTCTGGCTGGATTCATGTGCATTACCGCCCTCCATACAGGTGGATCTTGACAAACGAGACAGTCTCATCGTAATCTTTCAGGCCCTTCTCGTAGATGACATAGATGTGTTTCCGGTCATCCACAGAGCCACTGTCCAGCGACGTAATGCAGGAGTAACCACTTGGGCCTGGCCAAATCTGCAGAGCCTCCTTCTCCCAGGAGTTCCCATCAGTCACTGACCAACGTAAGGTGAGGTTAATTCCTGTGGAGAACAGCCATTGTCACAAATGTACACCAAAAATGTGGTTCGGAGTACAAATATCTTATTCATCCCTTGGAATTGCTCCCTCAAAAAATAGCTACTTACTGGATAGCGCATGGGATGGGTTGGTGAAGAAGAGCACTCCCTCTTTCTGAAAGGCCCCGGCTGCTACTGCGGGATCCACGAGCTCATAATCGAAGTACAGGTCGTCTATGGGCAGGGACATTCCGCCGTCCCGGCTTCGAACCACCACGCGACACCTGCAGTGGTAGTTGTTCTGGTTTCGGACATTGATGACAATGCTTCCGTCGGTCATTTCAAATGGCTGCGGAAAAGCAGAAGATTCAAAACTGTTTATCCCACACCTCCAGCTAGCATAAATGGAGTCATGAATAAGTGTAAACTAGCTTGACTCCAAGAAAAACCCATTCCAGGTTCATGTTTTCAAGTTGAGCATCGAGCTAACAGACTACTGTACCCCTACAAGAACATCTGTTGGCAAGTACCACCTTGGGGGGGTTCATTTGCCTCCCCATGGGGTGCTTGGGGACATGCAATACGAGTGGGCCACGTTCAAAGCCTCCATTGTGAAGATGGCTGCTCAGAGTTGAAACCCAAATGTAGGTGACTGACATGGCAGCAACCTGAGTAGCCCCTGGTGAACATCAATGCGACCGTCAAACCTTTCAGCTTGCTTCTCAATTTACTCGTCAGTCGACATTCCAAACGTGAGCTAATCCCTAATGAGCAAGTCCAGCTCCGGTTGTCTGCTCCTTGCAAGTAAAAAAACAAATTCTGATCCCATACCTGGCACTCATCAGGATTAAAGTCGAGTGGCCTTTTCTCCTGGTTGTAAGGGATGCTTTTGAGCGCTGCACCATTGAACCACGTTTTCCCGTGGTCATCACTCAGGATGCAGAAAACACCATCTCCTTCCAACGTTCCATGACCGCACACCACCAAACGTCCCTGGTTTGGCTCATAGCGTTTCTGTTGTGAGTCACAAAAATTAGAAACCACCAGTGGAGAAAACGAGCTCTTTTCAATAACCTTGTAATATTCTCTTACCTGGATGCCGGTACCTGGTCCAGGAGCAAAATTCTTGACTCCTAGCTCTATTGAGAGGTTTCTGGGAGAACTCCAGCTCAGGCCGTCATCCTTGCTTTCCACCATCATGGTACTAGCGGGTTTACAGTTGTACAAGTGGAAACAGGTCGTGTAGATCAGAATAACTAAACCCGCTTCCTCGTCTACCACCACCGAACCCAGGTTCAGGCCATCTTTGATGAGTCCATCATCAACAATGAAGCTGGTCGGTGACCATGTGGATCCTGGTGAACATCATATTTTCCATGTCAGCGTTAAGGGAAAATAATAGTTAACGGTTGTGGGGGTTGCTCTACCTTTGTCAGTGGAGCGCCGCAAGGCAATGAACTTTGCCCCCACATCGCTGGATGATGCCTTCCTGCCCTCTGCAATAGCCAGAAGACTTCCCATGGGGGTGAAGGTGATCAGAGGGATCCTGTACGTATTCACCTCCCCTTCCACCCCGCTCACCCACAACAGCTGTTCCTCAAACAGCAGGGGTTTGATCTGGACCAAGAGAGCAAAGAATCTTAGAAATTGTGCAGGGACACGCCGAGAGGAAATAATTGAGACATGCTAATAATATCTACTCTGCAAAAAAAAAAGGGGTTCTCTCATGCGGCATATTCTATTACTAACAAGCTACTGCAATAATTACAGTAAAATTTCATATGAACACACTTCTAGCACATTAAAGTAGTAATAATAATAATTAATAAATAAATAAATAAATAAATAAATGTACGGTAGTAACTGCTTTTTAGTGCCCCGTGATAAATCAAAACCTTTATATCGGGGAAATAATAGTTAATGATTAATAGTACGAGTACTTAACTATTGCTTCGGTCGGACAAGTAAAGGTTATTATGGCTTACCGTGACAGAGCAGATGATGACAGCGGGAAGTAGTAGTGACAACGCTGTCGCTAGCACACTTCCCGTTTTAAGGTTCCTTCCTCGTACGAGAGCCATTTCTTCTGGTTGAGAAGAAAGTAAATATGTATGTGACAAGAACTACTTTCAAAATGTACATAAACAAAGGAAAAAGTCAGCGTTCAGCCGGTCCACACTGTGACCCAGAATCATATGCAAAGTAAGGCTCATGTGACTAAGGTGGGCGGTCACATGATCAAATCGTCATCATAAACCCGGAAATAGAGCGTCGACGTAAGACTTTTTGTGCAATAATAAATAATAATAAGAGTAAAAAAGAAGTTTGATGGAAACGTATTTGTAAATGACAGACACACACAGTGAAAATCATAATATTATTATGATAAACATAATTTTAACTCTGCATATGTGTAATTTCTGGTCATGTTTTACTTGGATATAAAACAATAATAATATTATTAATGATAATAATAATAATAATAATAACCAGGTCTAATCTCCAGAAGATGACTGGAGGTAAACAATTAAGTAATTTTTTTTTTTTTTTTCAGTGAGTTGTTTGGACAATGGTTGCTAAATACTTTGACCACACGGTGGCAGTAATTGACCTCAAACAAATAAGGACCTCTTGCTAGAGACATAATATAGTACAATAAATCCACAGCTAATAATAATGCAATAATGCTAACAATGATGTCAACTGGAGTTTTGTCTAAATATATTTAAGGCTCTGGAAATAGAAGGGCATTAAAAACTGTAATTCCCAAATAGTCAATGATTTCACATTTTTGTGAGAAGATTTAAAATGAAAGTAAAGATCTGATTCTTAGGGTGATACAGAAAGGCAACCTCTTAAAAATGCTGCCTGAGGAAGGTTTTAACAATGTAACTGTAAAAATAATGGCAAAGGGGCAGATAACAGGCTGAAAAAAAGCTAAACCAAACAGAAGTGCTGTTTACTCTTTGATAAAGAAATATAGACCAATACACCCAACTTATAAAAGCAAATGTTGCACTCCCAATTTTGTAGAGAGTTTGAATGCAACTTTTTGCAACTTATTCTCATCTTGTCATCCTTGTAGTCTCAAACAATAAACTAGTTTTCTCAGTCTTCTGTACCTGATTGACTCATAATACAAACAGGAACAAATACAAATGGAGCACAATACGTAATTGTGAAAAACATGTACGAAAGTGCTCCAAATTCTCCCATCGAACATGTTATGGTGAAACGTGAACAGCATTCCAGTAGTCATGAGGCCGAGCTGAGCTGAGTCACACGCTAAGAGAGAAAGAGAGAGAGAGAGCACAAGAGAGAAGCTGAACGCCGTACCCAAGTGTGAAAGTCAAATATAGTGCACGCCTCAGTCAGACTGACCTGCTCTCAAAACATGGCAATGTTGCTCCATCAAGCAGCAACAGCTAAGATCATCCTCATTTTGTCCTCATGAAGGATTTTGAGCAGGTAAGGAGTGTTTTATTATGTTTGATTTCACTAAACCTCTAATGGTGATCTAGTTTTGCATCTCAGGATGCATTTGACAATTTGAAAAATGATCTTCAACATGTCATCTTCTATTTTAATAAGACTTAGAAGAAGGGGAAAAATGTAGTTGCGATTTGAATGTGTGTTCCTTTTTATGGTGAAACGCACTTATGCAACTGCACACATTGTTTTGTGAAAGTTTAAGCAGTCTTGATGCCTGTGTAACTTGCTTTGCTAGTGGTGTCAATTCTTTTGAATTCCCAACAAAAAATAGAATTGTTGGGCGATTGCATGGTTTGTTTCTGCTATTGTTAACTTTTTCTTTTGCGAGTAGCTGTTCTAGTTGTCTGACTTGAATTTGATGAAATATTGCATCTTGACTTCCTCCTTTGAATTCGTGATAAATAAATTGCAACTTCATGCTCGCTTTCAGGAGTCACGTGTTGTATTGTCTGCATGTGATCCAATTGGCTACAGTGAGATTACAAAATGATGATAGATATTTATTGATGCTAAATTTGACATACGCAATTTATATAGTCAGTTTGTTCTCCTCTGAGCAGATGGAGGACAAGAATGCTGATGTGATGATGGAGGAGAGTGACGTGGATGAAGCTCAATCACAAACAAACAACAAACCTAAATGGGCAAATGGTAATACTGCATACTTTACATTTTGCCTGTAGTCATTTTGCTTCTCCATTTTCTTTCCTGCTCTTAGGTCAGTGTGTTCTGGCAATTCCAAGCCATTCTTTCATCAACCCCAGTTTTGATCTTTCACTGTGCAGCCCTACTTTGGAGAGGAAAGGCTTCCAGGTCTCCCGCTACACACACATTCACAAAAACACATCTTATTCCGTGACCAAATGGAATATATACATATTGTTTTGTCTTATCGTGTTAGATTCCAAACGCAGACATTGAAGTTCCCCTGAAAACAGCCCTGGATGTTCCTTCGGTCAGAAGATTCATGATTTTCAACTCGTCCCTTTTCCATTTTATAATGGCGCCGGTAAGTATGATCATTACTTTCCAACACAGAGAAAAATCAGCAATTTAAAAAAAAGTCATTGACTTACACAAATTGATTTCCTGTGCATATTTGCTCCTTGCAGTTTCTTTATGTCGTTTTGTGGTGTGCCGTCTTCTCCACCCTGCGCCTTTATATGACCCTCAGCGACTACTGGATCTTATGTCTGTGTGTCAGTCTGATCTCCATTTTCCTCACCACTGTCATCATCTTTGTTCTCAACCGGAATAAAAAAGAGGTAAACACATCTGAGTTCTGTGTCAATCAAACAAATATAATACGTTTCCATACATGTCAGATCAACATCAACTTGGATGTGCGGCTGATTCCGGTGAACGAGACCATGGTCAAGCACAAGCTGCTGGTGGCTGTTGCCGACTGGGTGGACAACTGCAAAGGAAGCATGCAGGTTGCTCATCTCAAATCAACCAATAGAGTTCAAATTGTTACATATATTTATTTCCTCCTAGCTTTACTTTGTGTATTGGGACATGGCTCGTTGTTTGCAAACGCTGACTGAAACGCTGGAGGAGCACAGTTTAGCGGGCATTGACACCTGGGTGAGTTATTTGTGTAATGCGGCTTTTAAACATGGTCGGTCGACATCGTTGAATGTCTATTTCTTGCCAGAGCAAGCTAAAGAAGAAAATGTCCCATCTCGTCCTGGTGGCTGAAGTTCCCGGCGGGGACTGTGAAGAAAATCACACAGGGGTGGAAGAAAGTTCAGAAGAGCAGAGGCCTCTGCTGAAAAATGACGCAGGAGACTGCACTTCCTCTTCTTCTTGGAAAGTCACAACCAATTACAGTCTCGTTCCTGATGCTTCCTTACCTGCTCAGGTAAGAGAAGCAAGAACTATTTTGGCTAAATAAACTCAGTTCCTTGACACCAAGATTCCACAAGATGGCGACAAAGCACTATTTGAAACTCCTCAGTCCACCTCAACCATTCCACAAAATAAAAGTATTGTTGGTCTAACTGAAAAAATTTGGCAAATATCACTAATTGCTCTTTCGCTGTAGACTCAAGCCCACCAGCTGTTGATGACCTACAGCGCTGCCTATGTGAAGCTGCTGGTGTCTGATAAGCTGTCCGTGCCGGCTAATCGTCGCCTCCAAGTGCCGAGGAACCACTGCCCCGCTGCGCCGTTCTGCCTCTGCCAGTTCATTAAAATGAGGATTCTTGACTAGCACAGCAATAGTGGATATAAAAAGTCTACACACCCCTGTTCCCAGGCCACATTTCGAAAGGAGAAGTCAAAATACTGAAATAATGTTGAAGAATGAAATCATTCATCGATGCCTTCTTTTGCACACTGGGCTACAACCCAGAAATTAAATTTGATCTAAATGATGAGCCTTGTTATATGGCATGCACTGTTTCCCAACCACGCGGTGTGCTCACCTAGTTGGCTCATAATGAAGGAGAACAGAGAGGGGCATGCACATGAGGCCACTTTCAACAATTTCACAGACACTGGCACTCCTCAGGAGGCTAAATGGCCATCTGTGATGCCGTGCACACAAAGCTGGCTCAGCCTCCATCTCTTTCAATATAGCTTGCATTGGAAGTGACTCAGACTGACCTTATCTGTAAACGTAATGTAGACATCAAGATAGAAATGTGAATCCCAAAAAATGAAGTGATTATGCACAAGATAGGGAGACAGTCTGTATTAGTGTTTGAGAGCAAGAAGAGAAAAAGACAGGCAGAGGAAAACGGGTCAGCTATAAATAGCTTTTTTAGCGAGAGGTTGGAGACACACACAGAGGTGGAAAAAAAAACGTCACACACCCAAGAAAGAAAAAGATGCTGTCTTCTTCAAGTTGCCCAAGTTAATTCATATCATTTATTCATATCTCAAAACAACTCAATTCCTATGTAACATATTCATAAATAAATGATCACTCTTTAACAAAACCGGGTACATTTTGTATTTACTTGTCAGCTGCCTCCTTGAAAAAAAAACAAAAGTCGCTGCTTTATGACAAGGTCAAATGAAATCAAATAAAGCCCACAATAAATTGAAGGTGGGGGACTATTTTTTGCAAAGTGCTCAAGAAGCGGCATTTTGGCACTATTATCGAAACGAGATATGCAAGAAGGGAATGTTTGGTACAAACACACTCCTATCTGTGCATTACGCACTTAACAGCAATGCAATTCATGATTTTTAATTCCTATTAGTAACGGCCTGCAGTGTAACTTACAAAATAAAAATGTTAATGGCTTGACATTAATGTTCTGTGTATAATAGCAAAATAGATTCACTTTGAAGAAAATTGGCAAATTTAAATTCTTAGCAAATAAATGATCTGAATATAGACTGCCAAAAAAAAAAACAGTTTAGGTCCAGGGACGATGGATAAAATAGAATTTTCACAAAGTGCTACAAAGCAGTTTAGGCATTATTATAATTATTTTTGTCTCACTCTTCTCGCATAAACATTCATTTGAATCATCCTTCGCTGTTGATTGCTACATAATAACAACCATATTGAAGGAAATACAGAATAACGGCAGAAGAATATTGTGTAAATATGTGCACATTAATCCTCCATATTTAAAATAAATCCAAACAAATTGAGAATGGCATGCAAGCTTATATTGTCTCCTAATCATCGCTACCACGAAGTGTCTAGGCGCAACACAATATAGGCCGATACGCTTCTAAAAACAATATATCAAACGATCCATTTTTTGTTCTTGTCTTCACCAAATAAATCATTTCGGAAAAACACTTTTGGAAATGTTATACTGCTTCGCAACAAATGCATTTATTGTCATGCACTACTACGGCTGTATGAAGCGGCATCATTATAATACTAATAATACTGTGAGGTATTCAATTCAAGCCAATTTGAACACAAAGTAAAAGTCTGGCACATCGATAAATCTCTCTCTCTCTATATATATATTTTTAAGAAATACACAAACCGGCGCATATTATATGTATGTTCTGACAGCAGCAAATACAAAACATCTTCCAAATAAATAGTCCCGTTTGGCCTTGTTGCCATTTTGTCAACTAGCCTACATTTGATGCATTAAATGTGTATTGATCGGCTCCTCTTGACACTTAAATTTAAGTCTCTTACACAAGTGCACCATCAATAAATACAATAGCAGCACACTGTTTCAACATGGCACAGTTACCCCCCACAATACATATTGGTTGAATATATTTTTGTATTTGGCATTTGGATATCCAGCGTAATTGGTTGTTTTGGCTGTCAATGTGTATGTTGGATGGCAGCATGTTGTGTAGCCGCAAGCAATAGCAGCGCATATTATCAGTGCTTCTGTTTCCACGTAATTATCTAAGCTGATGTTTAAAACCCCGCCCCCCGGGCCTCATTATGGCTCCCAGTCGTCATCGTGATGCTGCGAGGCAATTATGACCACCACGGTGAGGATGGTGCACAGCACGATGGAGGCGATGCCGACCGCCAGGCTGATGAAGGAGAAATTGCGGGCCTCGCGGGATGCGATCTCCGCCGTCACCATGTCACCTCTGGCGATGGCCGTACGCACCTAAACGAAGACGGAAAGACATTTTAAATGCCAGGGTGACACAATGACTCAGTAGCGAGATAATGAATAAAATTTCAAACAGCTATCCATAGGAAGTCACATTTGAATATTATCTAACGAGATGCACGAGCGGGTGCAACGCAAACACAAACGGATCAATGTCACCGAGCGTGCAGAAAGAAAGAGGCCACGTGGCACTGCATCTACACACTAAAGTCAGGCCCAGGCCTTGTCAGCTCGACTCAACTCAAAGCGAGTTGCGCTGAGTGAGCGGGGTCATTGTGGGGGAAAAAAAAAAAAAAAACATCCCCTCCAGTTGCTCCCTAAATGGTGCTGTTATGTAATGTTGGGTGCATGTGGGCCTGCACAGTCTGTTGATTGCACAAACATAGATAGATAAATAGAAATATAGAAGTGAGGTGTCAAACTACACCCGCCGCACTCACCTGTACAGCTTTAATGATGGCGATGATCCCAGTGGGCCAGAAGCAGCACACGGTGGTGAGCACGGCGATGGGCAAGTAGTCGTGCGGCGGCCGGCGATCCATTAAGGTGATGTTGGGAGGCATTTGCATGGGGTGAATCTGACCCGGCTGCATTGCTGGGTGACCTCCCGTTGCGGGCATGTAAGGCTGCCCCTGTAATGTAAAATGATTCTTTTCAAAATTGTTCATTCTGCATCCGATTTCATTTGAGTTTTAAGACTAGCGTTGTGTTCGAGGGAGAAAGTCTTTGAATATAACTCACCGAGGCCATGGGGTAGACAGGAACGTAAGCGGTGCACGGCTGCAGCTGCAGAGGGTACCCAGGATGGAGGTATCCCACTGGAGGATGAGGCATGGTTCCTCCAGGGCCCTGAGTCTGGACTGTGTAGCCTTGTAGGGCCCCCGGGGGTCCCGTGGTGTTACAATGGAACTGAGTCTCTTGGAGGTATCCCTCTGAACCCGGGGGCGGAGGTGGCGGGGGATAGCCGGGCTGGGCGCCGGGTGGCATGTTGGGGTGCTGCGGTACGTTAGGGTCCTGCGGGCCCGGGATGTACGGAGGGGGCTGCATTGTCTGACGGTTGGAGTCGTCAAGGCCTGCGATTGGATGGATGGATAAAAGAAGGAAAAGGTATCAAAGGTGTGTCATGAGAACCGAGTGATCCATTTGATCTGATAAGCGCCACGTCAAGCAGTGTTGGCTGTGAATCCGGGTCGCTCACCCACAATCCTCAGCGCTAACGTTGGACGAGTTAAATATAGAAAATGAGAGAAATTCAATTTGTGCTCTTTCGTGACACCTCTCTTTGTGAATGTGGGACTCCTCATGTGACTGAGATGTTTTACAAGTGGCTATTTGGAAGGACATGTTGAGCATGGATGAGGGGGTGACGTGGGAGAGCACAACAGCTGCATGATGAAGGATGACGACTTGCGGTCAGGGACTTTACATAAGAGTCCTCTTCCACCAACTGTCTCTCACGCACACACAGAGGCAAGAATGGGACTGGAAACAGATGCAAAGAGGTCGAAAACGAGGAAGATATGGCTGGGGACTTTTTGCACACAACACACCAAGTCGAATCTAATTTATTGTCATTGCACAAATACACAGCAAGTGTATGTTCAAGAGAATGACCAATCGTCTTATTTAACATCTTAAAACCTTGAGGAGGGAACACCAATGCTTCTCCAAAGCCCCATCACCTAATGATTATTGCTGTTTCTTTGAATAGATAAAATCCCAAATTACTTGTCACCATCAGAAGAAACGCGTGGCAATGAATGAAAATTAGGAATTAAAATAAATTAATATTTTTGACCTGATATGCCTAAACTATCCAAAGATGGGGGTGCATTCCGACGCATTTCATTTCCAACCGTGACGTGTGTCTTTATTTAATCTTCAATTCACAGCATCATTATGGCAGCTTGCACGCCCACGTAATGCCACAAGAATGTTGATTGAAGGCTAATGATGTCATGAAACTACCAAATCCAATTGAAGAAAACACTTGAAATTACGTTTATAGCAAAAGTGCGATAATGGAAGGGGGGGGGAATAATTTAAGGTAAGGCCGCATGATGTTTCTCCGCTGGCAGCACCCACGCAGCGCGTGTAGGCTAAAAATGCGCACGTCGAATTGCCATGAAGGACTACAATCGTTTCTATACACAAAGACGCGCTGCGCAAAAAAATAAATAAAACGCGCAATGCAATAAACAATTGATTTTACCGTGTTTTTCCGACATGCCTCTCTCTCTCTATCCTCCTCCTCCTCTAAAAGGATGTTGTTGTCACCAATCCAGATAAAGGTGGGTAAAATCCCTTCCCAAAAAAATGCGCAACGGTGCTGACTTCTATTCCAAAGGCGTGTGGGTCATTCTCAAGATGCTTTCATCTTCAAGAGCACTGATAACCTGAGCTCTACCTCTCCTGGAACACTGCGCCTATCTCTGCTCTTGCGCGCGCGTGTGTGTGAAACAAGCTTGTCCTCCAACATGAATATGAAATCAATCAGCCTCCCAGAGATGGTTGTCTTAAAGCGACAGTCGGCGCAGGCATTGAGCTGGAACATCCCATTAGAAGTCATTCAAGAGGCTGGATTTGGATTAGCTGTTCTCCCCCTCCCCAATCTTCTCTTAAATTATTTTACAGCGCATGCTCTTTTTTTTTTTTTAACAAACAACTAGAATACACCCACTTAAGAATTCGTATGTCATTTTTATTACAGTACAAAGCGAGAATTTACAAATGCAATTTTGCAGCATAATGGTGATTTCCTGCAAAATTGCAAAGCAAAAAAAAAAAAAATGGGTGTGACTGATAAGGCCCAATAAGGTCAGTTGAGATAGGGAGGCACAATGAAAACATGCAAACTCCAAACAGGAAGACCAAAGTCAGAATTGAACCCTACAGACTGTGAGGCGGTTGTGCTAACCAGTGCTCCCCCCCCAAATATTAATACAAATATTTTAAGACATATCCTTGATTGCCAATCCGTGAGCATGTAGGGGCTACTGTAAATATGATTTATTGTGCATCATTATTAATTTGTTGCAGATCCTGATGAGTGTGACTTGGTCATAATCGAGTCATGCAGAACAAAGTTTGTGAATTTCAGTTGAGTTGTTTCAATGCATTTGCCTCTTAATGGTCCATCTATCCTGTCTGCGTGTATCCACTTAAAATAAAAGAAACTGTACGGTGTGGCGGCAACGTGCCTTGAGCACGTGTCCATCCTCCATCTCTCAGTGGGTGTAGAGGGAGGCGGTAAAAACAATGTCCCTCCGGATGGCGAGCGAGGCCTTCTCCATCTTGCTTCCCAGCACCGAGTCGCCCACGATGCGAGCGGCCTGGCGCACCTCCTTCAGCACCTCATCCAGACGCTGTATGCAGCGCACCACCGTGCCCTCCTGGACGTCCGTCAGCTGGGCGATCTCAGCGAACGGCTGTGGTTGATAATAAATGATGAGGAATGTGCGAGATAAGCATGAGAAATGGAGGTGAGACAAAATGGGGTTGGAACTACTTCTAAATATAAACTAAGCTGGTTACTCAGAGTAGCCACAGGTCATCATGGAGTTTGCATGTGCCCTATTAGTAAGCATTAAATCAGACTTCTATAATACTCACATGTCATAATAATGATTTATTTGGTTGACCTGATTTTTAATGGTAAAAATATCCAATATACTGTAGTACAGCACTCACCATGCCTCTGGCCCAGCAGTACACCACCTCTGTCAGGCCAAACTTGAACTGGCCCACAAATTCTTCCGCTGTTTGCGGTAAGCCGCAATCCCTTTGTAACTCTCCTATGCGCTGTGCGACTGACAACACGCGATCAATACCCTGAGTAGGAAAAATAAATTGGAGTGATGAGTCAACTAACAGGATCCAATGGATCAATAAATTCTACCTACTATTTTTCGGTGAGAGGATATGACTCACTTCTTGCTACTGAGAAATACTACTGCCATTTTTTCCAAGAATCAATTTTGCTGCTTACCTGAGCATGACGACTAGACATGATTAATTTAAGACCCTATAAAGCATTTTCGTGTACCCAAGGCGGACTTTTACAAAACACGAGTGAATTAAGGGAACACAAGTGAAGCATGATGTTATGAAATCAAATATAAGAAGAAGTGAGTCATACAAAGCGGAGGCAGTTCACATGACATCATCGCTTCCGCCTCACCTCCCGTAAAGTCTTGGTGATGTGCGGCTCCACTTGCGTCTTCTGCGTGAAGACCAAACAGGACAGCAGGGCGGCGCTCTCTTCGGGCGCCAGCGGACTCAGAGCGTTCTCAAACAGCAGCTCGGTGAGCAGCAGCTCGTGGCTGCTGATCTGACAAGCCACCCGGCCTTTGAGCTGAACGGCGCCGCCGCTGTCCACGTATTGAAGCGACTGCAGCACCTGAGACGGGCCCGCGGGAAAATACAGTGAGATCATCATCGTGGAAATATTTTGAGAATGACATTTGAAGTCAACCTTGATCCTCTGATGGTACTCTGGCAGCAGAGATAATGACTGATCTGAGACCAGGAAAAGCAGTTTATCCAGCTCCTCTTGTACACTCATCCTCTCCTGAACTTTAGCAAACTGAAACAGAATATTCTGTTCAGTTGAGTACACCAAAACGTCACTTTAAAGTTTCAACCCACACCTGCTCTGCAAAGGTCGGCGAGTGAATGCAGTTGAATTCTCGCAGGCTGTCCTGCAGCACGCGGAGACGCATGGAGGCCTCGACCACGTCGACATTCTTCAACTGGAGGTCGTTGACCGGGTCCAGGGTGACGATGCCGCCTGCGTTAGCCTCGGCCAATCGCAGGAGCTCTTGCGTCGCCGTGGAGATGGCTTGACCAGGTGGTTCGGTCCTGGTGGGCCAGATAGGACGGCTTTCACGCACTGAGGCAAACATTCCCGTTCCTCTGAAAGTTGCGTATCAAACCTAAATCGGGGCTGTTGTCTCTTATGATAGTTGTCGATGATCCTGTCGGGAATCACTTTGAGGCTCTTCAATGTGATGCCGGTGATGTCCTCTGGCTTTAGCTTCTGCACTGTGTGGCTGCATGGACCTGGAGATACTTGCGTGTTTACTCAAATTGTTCATAGAGGGGAAAAATTCCCCATAACCCATGCAAGAATAAAGAAGTACAGCGCCACCTGCTGGTCTTCAATAATTTCCAAAAATAGAGAGTTCGGTACACTGCTCAGACAAATCTAATCCAACAGACCAACCTTCAGGGATGAAAAGCGCCGTATTGTAGAGATGAGGAGGAGCTCGACTGTCGCCGCCGCTTCCTTCCGCTTCCTCGTTGCCTTTGTCGCATAAAATGAGCGTTGTGAAGGTGCGATTCACCGCATCGCTGGACACCTGCGGAGGAAAAGCAGTCAACGTGTGCCCTCGTGATGAAACAATCCAAAAACCCACCTGCAGGATAACTCCCAGAGCGTTGACATGCTGCTTGTTGTTCACCACCACAACCCGGCCCACGGACAAAGCTTTCAGCCCATTGACCGACTCCAGAATTGCACGCTGGAGCCAAAGACAACAAGTCAGACTGGCGCTTATATCAGGAGCGCTAAAAGGATGTGAGATGTGGTTGAATTGTGCGTCTGCGCCACCTGGAGGATTTCTCTCGTGGTCCGTAGCTCTGTCACTGTGTGGTAGTACGGCAGCAAATCAGATAGCTGGCCCTCGCTGGCGGCGACGGGCAGAGTGGACAATATCTCCTTAAGCTGGCTGATCCTCTTTTCATGTGCCTAGAGGAGGTAGTGAATGACAAACTGCTGTTGTTGACCACAGCTCACGCCGTGAGGATCTACCTGAGTGTCTCTGTGGTTTTCCGAAAAGCTTCTCCTCATCATGTCGGTCACATGGAGCGCCTCGACTCGCAGCAGGTTGAGAATCATGGTGTAAGTCAGTCGGAATTGCGAGTGAAGCGTGGTGGGCTTGCCCTGGATGATAGAGATGTGACATCGAAAAATAAAGAATGATGCTGTCAAATGCCACACAAAGGTCCTCACCAGCATCATGACATGAAGCTCTGACATTTCGTGAACGCCAGCTTTACACAGAATGATGACCGTGCCCGTGGCATCAAGACCTCTCCTGCCTGCTCTGCCCGCCATTTGAATATATTCACCTAAAAAGACATCCAAACGTCAACATTGCGGCCGAGACGACTGGTTTTGGGTCGGGTGGCGTACCGGGGAGAAGATTCCTAAAGCCGCTTCCATCATGCTTTCGGATGCTGTCGAAAACCACAGTCCTGGCGGGCATGTTTACTCCCATCGCAAACGTCTCGGTTGCAAACAGCACCTAAAATGATGACGTGAATTTTTAAAGGTGCCTATTTTGGTTTGTAATATAAAAAAAACACACCAATTCATTACAAATACATGTCGCTCACTTTTACGAGGCCTCTTGAGAAGAGCATTTCAATAACCTCCTTCAATATGGGCAGGATTCCACTATGATGGACTGCTACTCCTCTTTTCAGCAGATCCCTCATGAGTACAATCTGAACAAAATTATAGAATTTTATTTTACGGGCTCTTTAGAAAATAGATGAACAAAATAACATCCTCGCTACCTGAGGCAGCTGTCTGTCCCCCCCTCTGAGGCGACTCAGGCTCTTTTGGAAGAACGAGTGGATCTCAGCCTTCTCGATGGACGTGGTCATGTCCATGGAGTCCAGCGAACGGGCGTTGTCATCACAGCGCGTGCGTGAGAAGGTGAACGCCACCACGGGGGTCTGCTGCCGCTTGGTCAGGAAGTGCAAAAGGGTGAGCCACACCGCTCGGTCCTAAAAATGGAGACAAGGGTGAGAAAGGAGAATGAATCTACAAATCATCACTTTCTAACTGGGAGATTTAAAATAATTACTTGACTAGCTGTGGTGGTCTGCGATGGAGTTTTGGTGCCAAAAGATTGGGCATATTTGCTGGTGCGCTCTTTCTTGGCATCCACAGCTGCGTAATAACTGAAAATGGACAGTAAAGGTCACAAAATCCACTGATAAGAAGACAAAAAGATGGCGGTACCCTTTTGTAAGGAAGTTTCCTGTAGCATCCAATAGTAAGAACATCTCTTTCTGGGTCTTTGTGTTGTTTCCAGTGTACAAATAATGCTCCAACGGCACGGGCCTCTTCAATGTGCTGATCACGTAAATGTGCTTCTTCTTAATGCGTCTGGAAAGTTCCACAGTCCAAATTTGTACAGCTTCAATCGTTAGTTGAGTGTGAATGTCGAGAACCTACCCGATCCATTCGCTGAACTCCAGAGCGTTTGGCACTGTGGCACTCAGGAGAATAATGCTTACGTGGTCAGGTAACATGATGAGAACTTCTTCCCAAACCACTCCTCTCTGTTCAAGTTAAGGAAAATAGAAAAGCTTGCTATTAAATCGGAATATTTTTTTAAATGGGTTATTGGGTGGTTATGTAAATCTCTGACCTCTGCATCATTAATATAATGAACCTCATCAAATATGACCCACTCCAAATCTCTGATGACCTCTGAACCGTTGTAAAGCATTGACCTGAAAGTAACAGAAAAAATCTCAGTTTTTTAGTTTAAAAAAAAAAAAAAAAAAAATGTAAGAATACCTGAGGATCTCCGTGGTCATGATGAGACATGAAGACTCTGGACTGAGCTGGACATCACCTGTGAGGAGACCCACATCCCCAAAGGTGGTTTTGAAGTCTCTGAACTTCTGATTGGACAAGGCTTTGATCGGGGAAGTGTAGATGGTCCTATGGTGAAACACAATTCAAATAATTACATCAATTCCTCAAAATGTGTCCTTTTAAGTAAACAAAGCAGCTTTTTTTTTCCTTCTCTGCAAATACACACCTGGTCATGTGTTTCTGTGAGAGAGCAATGGCGTATTCAGCCACCACCGTTTTGCCAGCCGACGTGTGCGCCGCTACAAACACAGAGTCGTGAGCCTCCAGTCGTAATATGGCTTGTTTCTGGAAGACATCCAGCTCAAACGGCCACTACGGAAGCAGAGGAGGGGGGTGAAGATTACATCAAAATAAAAACAGGAGCACCGGGAAAAACTGTACCTTAAAAGCCGGATGAGGAATACGTTTGTGGAAATCTGCACAGGGTGAACTTATGTCGACGGGAATGGCCCATTTTTTTGTTTCTTCCGGCTTCTCACTCTGGTTTGACTTTCCCTTGCCGGACCGAGAGGAGGAGGACGAAGCATCCTGATGGCAGAGAGATAGCAATGTGAAATGTGTGAGACATATTAAAAACGGAGTAAATCCAATACTTGGATGCCTAGGTCTTCAAGGCTGTTTGTCCTGGGAAGTTTGGCGGCCTCTTCATGACCTTGGCTTTCCTCCTTTGCTTCTGCCTCAGTCTCCAAGTCGATGACATCATCAGAGGTTGACAGCAGTGACATGAGGTTGACCTCGGGTTTTGCTACTTTAGTTCCTTCATGATGCACATTGAGGGAAAAAAAACATAATTAATCAGAATATAGCTTAAGCAACATGTCGACAAACCTCTGTCGGTGAAGTCCAGTCCAGCTTTAAAACCAGGAGGAACTTGGAGCAAATCTGTCGGTGATAAATAAAGAAACTCAAATAACGCACATCTTGGAATTACGGAATAGTTTGAATTATTTTGACAAAGCTCACCATTCTCAAAGTCTATGTCCTGTTCCAGTTCTGACTTAGTCTTGATTTGGTCCAGAGTAAGTTCCTCCATCCCACCTATGAGAGAATTGTTTTTGTAAATAAATCAATTTGCAGATACTGAGGATTTTTAATTTGATGTATTTATGTCACCAGGCAGGAAGGGGTAGTTTGTGTTGCTTCCTCTCAGGCTCTCGGAAGGAGGTCCAGGCTTGCGTTGTAATGACAGCGAGTTCTTTGCCGAAAGACCCGTGTTCTCCAATGAAACCTAAACATCAATATTACAAATAATAAACTCACATGGACTTCAAAAATATCATAGCATAGGAGGGAAAATACTTCTGTGAAATCCAGCAGCATCCCCGTCGTTGGATCTCGGATGACGGAGAGTCCAGAATTTAGCGAAGACGAAGTGCAGTTGAGCAGAGAGTCGACATTCACCTTTCTGTTTGTCACTCTGGAAGAGACAACCACACAACTAACATGTGTTGCATCAAATACAATTAAGAAGATTCTAAACCTCCTCCTTTGGTAATACACGGCAATTTTTTTGTTGTTGGGTATACGCACTTTAGAAACCTTTGGAAAGCAAAGTCTGTGTCGTGTAAAGGAAGCCAGCCAGGATCTTGTAAAAATTGTTTCTTGACTTCAGCCTCCAGGCTCAGACTGGTGGGGGGAAGCCCGTTGGGGAGCTGATGAGGGAAATATACGACATGAGTCGCTCAAAAACTGTTGATCCTCCGGACCTAGCAATAATACTGACCGTGGTCTGTGGAGGAAAAGGCAAGCCCGGGGAGGGATGTGTGATGAGTTCAAACCTGCCAGAGCATCCCATCTCCAACAAGGACAGAGGAAGATCCAGAGGACCTGGAGGGGGTACATCTAGAAAGAGGCACAAGAAAACAAAAGCAACATTCAAGGAAAACTACTTCAATTGGTGGAACACTTTTTCCTGTCATAAAAACACTGACACACTCAACAATTACTTGATCATTTCGTTGTGTTAAAGCCTAAAGCGTTGGTGCTTGCTAAATAAAATCATCACAGAAACTGGCTCATCGTACTCATGCAACAGAAGTGAGGGCTCTCATAATAAGGCACGATTATTCTCCAATTTGGTTATTTGATCGAACTGTCGTTACGTTTCTGATCATTTTAAACTTACTTATTCTCTCCATATTCTCTTATCAATGGTGCTGAGTTGTAGCATTTATTTGCCTCGGAAGTAGCTTGGGAAATAAACGGAAGTGGCTTGAAAACAAAGGTAAATATGCTAAACCTAAGTACGAATTCACTGTCAAAACGACTAAAATATTAATAAATACTTAACATATGTTTTAAAGAATATAATATGAACTGCCACATACAAAATAGGTCCGATTTAGTGAATTTTGCCCCTCCCCGTAAAGACCGACGTCATATTTACGCGACTGTTTTTGTTCAGCGGTCTGCAAATTTGGTAAACAGGCGATTCGGATTATTGCAGATTAATTGTATTAAAAATATGCAAAAACAGCGTGATGATGATATATTGGGAGAATTATTAGCTTCAGAAATATGTTTAGTTACGTCTTATCATTTTTATTCTCGCAGTCATTATTAAGCTCATGTCGTCTGAGTTGTTGTCAATTTGAATTACGATAATAATTTGTTTTTCTTTTGTTTAATATAGCAACTTCCATCATGGTTGTGTTTCCATCTTCGCTAACGGAGGAAGAAGAAGCTTTGCAAAAGAAGTATGCGAAGCTCAAGAAAAAGGTAAAGAGGGAATCACATCTTGTATTGTTTTCTACAAATAATCAATTGCTAGCTGGATTTTTTTTATCATCGCTCTTGTTATGTTTTTCATTTCTGAGATACCTCAATTATTTTTTAGAAAAAGGCACTGCTTGCTCTTAAGAAGCAGAATACAACCAACCAGGCAAACCCGAGTGGATTAAAACGGAGTAAGTGAATTTGAATCAGTGGCACAACCTGAGTCTTTACTTCTTTGTTATTTATATTTTGTCGTTACTTTGCTCACAGCACTTTCAGACCAGCCTGTTGTTGACACGGCGACAGCAACTGAGCAAGCAAAGATGTTGATCAAATCAGGGGCCATCAGCGCCATCAAGTCGGAGAACAAGAACTCGGGCTTTAAACGCTCTCGAACGCTGGAGATTAAACTCAAGGTAAAATAATGTCCCTCTTTTTACATATCTATTGACATAAACTTCTTGCCTCGCTTTATTTTGTTTTAGTAAGATTTTCTCCAATGTTTCTTTTTTTTAAAAACATGACAGGATCCTGAAAAGGGCCCAGTTCCAGCTTTCTTACCTTTCCAAAGGAGCGTTTCTACAGATGAAGAGCTACCTGAGGTAATGTGCAGTATGTTATGCATGACACTATAATCTTCGATATTTATGATATAGGTTAACAAATTTCCCATGTTTTATTTTTAGTCTGGAAGAAGATCCCACAGGAAATCACTTTATGAAAGGTAGTCTTCCTTCTTTGTGAAGAAAAAGTGAAACAATGAACTGTTGTCTTAAAATATTTCTCGCCATTTGCCCACAGCTTTGTCAGTTCAAGTGACAGATACCGCGATGAAGATGATGGAGGAATGTCCTCCAGTCGAGAGATGGATAGAGACCGGGAGAGAGAGCGAGATCGAGAGAGGGACCGGGAGCGGGACAGGGACAGGGAGCGTGACCGCGAGAGGGATCGAGATCGAGAAAAGGAGAGAGATCGAGAACGTGAACGGGACCGAGAACGGGACAAGGATCGAGAGCGGGACAGGGATCCAGAACGTGATAGGCCGAGGGAGCGGGATCGAGAAAAGGACAGGGAGAGAGACCGGAGCAGAGAGCGAAGCGCTGAGATGGATCGGGATCGTGAGGCGGACAAAGAGCGCGATGGAACTTTCAGACGTGAGTTGATTGATTTTGTTTGTGTGTGTGTGACAAGTTGCTTCATCACTTGATTTGTAAATACGTTCCTTACTTGATCAGGGTCGGATTCATATCCTGAACGTAGAGTCAGAAAAGGGAATACGGTGTACGTTTACGGCTCGGGGCTCTCCGAGGACACCATGCGCTCGGCTTTCTCTCAACACGGCAACATCATCGACCTCTCCATGGATAACCCACGCAAGTAGGCGACGTCATCTACTGCTTTTATTATTTGTACTTTGGGTGTGTTAGTCACCATTAATATTTGGATTTCTAGTTGTGCATTCATTACATTTGAGAAGATGGAGTCTGCAGACCAGGCAGTAGTTGAGGTTGGTAGATGATGACATGCTCCAGAATACTGTTGAGAAAATATTTTGGAAAGCAATATTATCTAACTCACATTCAGCTAAACGGGAGCACAGTAGGAGATGTTCACATCAAAGTCAGCATTGCCAGGAAGCAACCCATGTTGGACGCTGCCACCGGCAAGTCCGTGTGGGCTTCTCTGGGTAAACACTCGTTCAGATTTTTTTTTTTTTTCACCCCTATTTGCATCTATTTTAATCTGCATATTTGCCTCCCTCATTTACAGCTGTGCATAACAGCACCAAAGGCTCTTACAGGGACAAGAGGAACCAGGTCGTGTACAGTGAAGATTTCCTGGAGTGAAAAAAATGGCGACGATTATTCATTTGTATTATACCTATGCTTTTTTCTCATTACAACCTGACGATTTATTTTTCACCTTGTTTTTTTTTTTACGTGAAAAACATCTAGAATTGAGTGTTTAGCTTTTCTCAAGAGGACGCCAAGAACGTTATGTCGCACGTCTTGTGCTTATTGTCAGTACCAATGACAAAAGTACAGTGCTGAATAAATATATGGCTCAAAATCCAAGTGCATGAATGACTTTTGAAACTTTACGACATAATTGTGAGATGCACAGTAAATTAACAGGAAAGCAGACCTCAAACATTTATTTCTTTGAACAACAGCACTTACGGCCTTGCAATAGGCAGTGTACAACAAGTGACAGACAGGCCCACGAAGATTCCTCCGGATCGCGCTTACATGGAATACAATATTTACAGACATTAAAACCAGTGATTTTTTTTTTTTTTAAGGCATCAAAATATTTTTAAAAATGTCCATTTTTAGACATTGTACAAAATAATAAAATCAGTTGAAGATTAAAATTACACACACATTTAAAAAGGCCTCACAGCTAAACTATGTTCACGTGATGAAAAATGGTTTAGCCTTAAATTCTTTGGTTTTCAGGACGTTTGCTCAGTAACTGGACATTCTTGTGCTTCTTCTCGTATCCTCCCGAGCGTTCTCTCCCTCTCCTCTTGCTCGTGGATGGAATTCTGCACTGTTGTTTTGCCGTGCTGCTCTTTCAGGTGGCGCCGTAACGCGGGCTTGTGAGCGAAGCGGGCGTTGCAATACGCGCAGCGATGAGGGCGCTCGCCGCTGTGGAGGTTCATGTGGTCGATGAGCGTGGACCTCTGGGTGAAGCCCTTGGAACACAGGGGGCACTGATGGGGTTTGCCGTTGCCTCGGTGCAAGGCCATGTGGCGGTTCAGGTTGTACGAATGGTGGAATTGCTTGTCGCAGAAGGGGCAGGAGTAAACCTGGTGGGCGGAGCAATAGTGCATGGCAAGGGCGTGGGTTGAGGGGCACGTCACACCGCAGTGCTCGCAGATGACGGGCCCGGTTACGCTGGATGTGGAGCCCACCACGGCGACGGACTCGTCCCCTCCCTCGCTCGTGCCGGGATTCAACCCGCAACTCCCTTCGCCGCCGTCGCCAGACTCGTCCACTGCAAAATGTGTCAAACTGCTGGCGGCCAGCGGCAACGACTTATCCCCCCGAGTGTCGTCTAAACTTAAGTCCAATCGCGGGAGGTCGACTGAGAAAAAATTCCCCGTCTTGAGCCCTTCGCTCAAGTCCATCCCAAAGCCGCCAGCGGTCCCTGCGAGGTACCACAAATCTTGAGAGGCTGATCGAGGAGTTTTTTTCTCTTGAGACGACACCCACCGCCTCCTCTTGAAACCCCTCCCCGTCGCTCTCCCTCGGCCTCGGACGGGTTCTGACAACTTGTGTCTGGAAGATCGCAGTCCATCCTTTGAGAAGGCGTCAGCGCCGGCATCTTGAGCTGTTAAGTCATATTCTGCCATCGCCCCGTCTTCCGGGGGGGAACGGGCATCCTTATGCGCATCGGTGGGAGCTCCGGACTCTTCCTCCTTGACAATGTTCTGCTCTTCATCAGAGATGTACACTTGGAACACATCTCGGTGGGCGTCTCCTCCTTGGTCTGATGGATTAACCTGTGCCAAAAATGAGAGATGTTCAGATAACATCTCAAGCATCCAATATTGACACCACTACTGGCTGGTCAGTGGGAACACGCATACTTTCACACATGTTTTGCCATCATTGCGCTGATGATTGTCCTGTGCGCTGTTCTCTTCCACCAAGTGGACTTCAGGGCGGCCGCTTAGGGTGGATGCGATGGAATGAATGCTGCCACTGACAATCACGGGCTGAGGTGGGCTCTGCTCTGTAGTTATCTGGAACAGTCCGAAAATAATGTAAGCTCTGGGTCTTGGATCAGCTGCCCTGAAAAAATGTCAGGATTTGTTCCTCTCTGACATATTGATTTGAGTAGGCTTTCACCTTCGACCAATTTGAAAACCAATAGGGTCTCATTGATTGGCTAGGTCGTTCATCTTCTGTTGGACATCATTGAGAATCAATATGGGGCTTGATTGCATATTTGTTTCCTGAATATCTTGGAAAATGTTTTTTTTGAAAGACTAACCTTCAGTGGATTGGGGTTTTTCTGCTGCATGTACTTCTTCAGAGCATCACGGCATCGCTCGACAATATATTCCATCTGCAGGTAACTTGCCGCAGTCAAGTAGTTGACTATCTCCTCCGGTTTAAATTGGAGGACACCAGTGTAGCAGGACTGTAGCAGATCACACATAACTGAAGAGCTGTGCAGCATTGACACCTAGACATTTGTGGGGAAACAGAGCATTGTTTAGATCAGGACAACAGATACTATGCCATTGTGCATTCTTTACCTGAAGCTTGGAGGAAGGGTTGAGGAGGAACTGGTCTCTCAGGAAGGGTGAGCATGCAGCCAGGACTACCTTGTGTCCCCGGAATGTTTGGTTGTTGCTGCTCAATATGGTGACATCACAGAAATGCTGGCGAGACCTCAAAGAATTCATGTGCTTGAGGGTCATGTCCCCATGGCCGGGCAAGCGGAAACACAGCATCTCCATCGTGTCTGAGATGGAGCATTTAGATATCACTTGCAGATGAAAGCTTATTTTGGCATCTTATGCAAGTTTAATGAAATTAAAAAAAAAAAATCATTTAAATAATTGATCGGGAGTGAAAGGTTCCCAAAATTCAGTGACTCCAAAACCATGAATCAATGTGATGAACGATGTTATTGATAACTCTTTTTCCTTCACAGCTAATGCACGCAGCTAACGTTAGCAAACAAGTTAGCTTGCTGTGCATCTGACCACTCACGCACAATCAAAACATCCTCACTTGACATCCTGCAGAATTTAACTTTGCATGAACTCACCTTCACCTTATTCCGTCGAGTGTAGCAAACCGATGTAGTTATATCTGTCTGTTTTCACAAAACAGGCGCTGATTTGTTTGAGTTACAATCTTTTCCGTTCCTTTCGCTGCTTGCTACTCCAGCCAGTCTGTTTACTTTACGACCTCTCGGACTGAAGAGCATCTCGAGACAAGAGCAGTAAAACACGGTTACAGGTACCCGACTGACTTTGAGTCGGTTATATCGTTCACTTTCGCTATGGTCGTCTTAAGCGTGAGCATTGAATACTGATTTCCGATCAGCGAGATTTAAATCAATAACGTCGGAGACCGGGGAGGCGGGGCTTACCACGTGACGTACGCACGTTCACATTCACATACGTCGACGCTCATTGGGAAAGATGTCGGCATCCGAGTCTGCGACAAAGGTAGCAAATAAGAGTCATTACACCAGAAAATACATTTTATACGTTTGAAAATAGCAAAATAAGACGCTTAAGGCGCAGTCGTGTCTGAATATGCAGCGTTTTACGTTTTGGTGACAGTAGCTGCTTGCTTCCATGTTGTGCAAAACTGCTAGCAAATGTGATGTTAGCTAGTAACAATGCTGTGTATAAGATATGTATGATTCTGTTTCGCTGTGATATTTTTTGTAGAGGACGTGACCTAATTTGTTGTTTGGTAATGTTTTCAGTCGCTCTTTTATGATGCTTAAGTTTGGACTCCTTTTGTTTTTGCGACAATAATGGCGGCATTTCACGTAAACACTAATACGATTGGTTGAAATTTCAAACTCAACGCAAATATATTATGATTTATGCAAACATAGTGATGTTTATATTTTGGATAATCTCTTGTTTATTCCCTAGGAGTCTCCAGAAGAAAATGTCTCAGAGTCCATAGCTGGCCCAAGTCAAGTCGAACAGGGTATTTTACCCCCTTTAGTTTATATTCTTTGTGTGCAAGAGGTTGATACACGTTTTAATAAATGACATTTTCCTTTCAGATGATGCTGACATCACCATAGATGCCGATGTCAGAAAAGCAGAGCCAGCAACACAGGTGATGACTTCTCAGGAGCCTGCAAAGGATGCTGATGGAGAGGATGGCGCGTCCTCCCCACATAACAAACCACCTCTAGGTGATATTTTGCTTCTGAATATCCACCATTTCCCACATCAACATCCCTACATTTAACTTCTTCCTTACAGGATATGCAGCTAAATCCATACCCGGGACCTCCTCCTTGTTGTCCTCTTCTCCTTCTACATCTATGACGCTCTCCCCAGGCCGAGCAAAGATGAGTGTTTCTGGTCCTATTAGTACTAAACCTGTCCTGCCATCTCCGCCTCCAAGTTCCTCCTCTCCCTCTGCCTTATCGGAATCACCCAAAATCCATCGGGCACGTAAAACAATGTCCCGGCTATCACCAATGCAGGTAAATCTCTTTTATATAAACGAATAAAGCGGGGCCCAGCATTTAACGCTCTAACTCAGTGATAATACAGATGAGCCAAACTGACACGCCTACCAGACCTGTGACTCCATCCGGGTCTTCATCCGACATTGAAACTGGTGAGCATAAATATTGAGAAATAATAAGTTTTGCTGTGTCGTTAAAAAAATGTAATGTGCCTTGCTTGACAGTTGGAAAAAAAAGAAAACTTGTCCATTCATCTCCTGAGAAGTGTGATAGTTTTTCTGACAAGACGCAAAAAATGGTAAGTCAAAGATGGAAAGTTACGCACCAAAATTGTCAGAATGCTGACGTGAATGCAATATCAGGAGCATTGAAACGGAATATTCTTGTTAGGAATCGGATTGTGAATCACAAAGAGACGCACTGATTCAGAACAAGTCTGAGGAGTTTCCATGGAAACAGGTGGATCAAGGGAAAGATAGGGTCAAGTCTCCTGTGCTGGAGACAGTTGGAGGTGAGTGCCATGAATGAAGTCTTATGTATTGATGACCATAAAGACTTTCTTCTACTCATTAAATCTGGTCTGCATATTATCACTGACCAACAATAAAATGTGAAATTTCGGGTTCCGGCAGGAAGGTCGACTGAGTACACAGAGGTGCCTTTAGGCGCGTTAAACATCGCTGCTGCCGACAGCCTGACGCTCTCACCTCATCATGGTAGGTTTATTTGACTTTACTTTTCTCATCGTTTGCTACGATGACAATCCGATATAGCCAACTGGATTGTCGGAAAGTCTCAAATGGCTGTATGTGTTTGTCGCAGAGGGAAGCGATGGAGGGGACACCGAGCGGCTGGAGGAGCTTCCCCTTTGTAGCTGCCGAATGGAAGCGCCTCGTGTTGACAGCGCCAACCATCGTGCCAGTAGACAGTGTATGGCCACTGAGAGCAGCAATGGAGAGGTTTGCGACCACACATTAAAGATTCCACGAGAAGGCGCACTGGCCCATCAAGATCTTCTGTTTTCTTTCGAACATGATCACATTTGTTTATATGTAAATCACAAGCTCGCTGTCTGTCAATGTTTTGTTGAATCTGCCAGCTGAGCGCTTGCACCAATGTGACGACCAAAGGAGAAACCATGCGTCCATCTAGCCAGGTGCCCCTTATGGTGCTTTGTGAAACCCATCGCGCCCACATGGTGAAACACCACTGCTGTCCCGGTTGTGGTTTCTTTTGTATCGCAGTAAGTTGTTGGCACTTATTGTTATCTTCAAAACGGCGCCCGTGTTCATCCAAATTTTCTTCTTCAAGGGAACATTCCTCGAATGCTGCCCGGACCAGCGCATCGCCCACCGTTTCCACCGTGGGTGTGTCACGGTACTTGGGGGCGGGCGGAGCAGAGAAAACGGCGGAATGCTTTTCTGTCCCCACTGCGGCGAGGATGCAAGCGAGGCTCAAGAGGTCACCATGCCTCCCTTCAACGCGGCGACGGCATCCGCGAGCATGGTCGTCACCATGTCGGCGTCCTCCACCACCACGCCGTCTTTGCCGCCGACTGTCCCTTCGGCGCCGTCTCTCGCAGCCTCCACGGGAGGAATGAAAGATGGGAAGATGCCTGAAAGGCCTGTCAGGTAAGATTCCACGGGAAGGCGAAACTGGTCACCGTTTTAAAAAGCATTAAAAGATAAGACATGAGAAAGAAAAGTACAGCTAAAAAAAGATAAATCTTTTGCATATATACAGTACTTCTTACCATCAACTGCCTTCACCAGTGCACGTATGCGCAGCCATGGAATGGCCATAGTAACAGTCGAGCAACAGCAGCCACCCCAGCCCGTGCCCTCAACTGCATCCGCCGCCGCCGCCACCGTGCCCCCTCCCGAGGAGGGCGTGGACAGCGTGGGGCCGTCTGTGTGTATGCCAAATGGGAAACCGGTTTGCGCCAGTGCTCTTCCGCCAGGAGCCAGCAGGACGGCACTACAAAAGGCTATTCTCACTCAGGATACTGAAAGGTTTGCTCTCAATTGCTGTATGACTCCTGTAAACTAGCGTGATCGAGATTAAATTCATGTTCACAATGCAAAAAATAAGGCTGGAGGAATTTTTTCCCCCCCCCCCTAGGAGAAAGAAATTAAGGTTCCACCCACGTCAACTTTATCCTGCTGTCAAACAAGGCGAAGTCCAGAGAGTTTTGCTCATGCTAAGTATGTGAAAAAGGATCCTGTAAACTTGTACAGTGTGGTGTTCATGGTTTTGTGTATGATGTGTTCAAGTGGAGGGCATTGATCCCGCATACCAGCCTGAATCTCAGAATCGACGCTCTGCTCTGCATGCTGCGGCTCAAAGAGGGCTTTTGGAAGTCTGCTACATCCTGCTGCAAGTGTGTGAGGCCATCTTGGAGATTTTTGTGCTGCAAGAAAATGAAGACAAATTATTTCCAAACTTTTTCTTGTACATATTCTCCTTTGACTATCTATAAATGGCAGAAATAAGCCTGCTCAAACATTTGAAAGTCATTTGGAAGTAATTTGCGGCACTTTAGTGGCAAGTGTATGCTAACTCCATCTAATCTGAGTCCATCCATATTATCCCTTGATCCTGTCTGATTTATCGATCTTTTCTACATTTTTGGCATGAACTAAATAAGTTTCTACTGACAGGCGGGTGCTCAAATAGATGCTCAGGACAAGGACCTGAGAACACCACTAATAGAAGCCATCATCAACAATCACATAGAGCTGACTCGATACCTGATCCAAAATGGGGCTTGCGTCTACCATGTTGTGAGTATCTGTTGTTGCCCAAAGTAAACGTTTATATTTTTCCTCAAGAATAATTCGATTTTGTTGTCTGTTTTTTTTTTTTTTCTTCAGGAGGCGGATGGATATACTGGTCTCCACCATGCAGCCAAACAGGGCAACCTTGAAATTGTCAACGTACTGCTGGAGACAGGACAGGTGGATGTAAATGCACAGGTAAAGAAAAGGCTGAAAAGCTTGAGGGCATGCTCAACTTAAAACTTTTTTTTTAGCCTCTTATCGCCAAAAGTACACGTCTTAAATTAGTCACAAACTGCATGCTGTCACTCATGCATGCGAAAACACCACACTGACGCATTTTTGGGCATTCCAGGATAACGGTGGTTGGACGCCAATCATCTGGGCTGCAGAACACAAACACGTGGACGTGATCAAAGTGCTACTGAACCGAGGAGCTGACGTGACTATTAATGACAAGGTGAGCTCTTATCGTCGTCTCATCATAAAGGCCTCTCCCCAAATTGGTTTAAAATAAGCACTCTGGTCATCTTGTAGACGTATTTTTGTATTTTGACCTAAAAAAACGAATGTTTCCTCTTTAGGAGCTGAATGTATGTCTCCATTGGGCAGCTTACGCAGGAAATGTGGATATCGCAGAGATGGTTTTGAACGCTGGTTGTTCCCTTGCCTCAGTAAACGTGCATGGTGACACGCCACTCCACATCGCCGCAAGAGAAGGATACTTAGATTGTGTCACGTGAGTCACGCCTGAGCCACATTATTATTCAGCTGAATAATCAAATTACTCAATCACATGACTTTGGGGTTTTCATTTTAGCTTGTTTCTCTCGAGAGGTGCCGATATCGACACTATTAACAGGGAAGGGGACACGCCTCTCACCCTTGCACGTCCCGACACTCCGGTATGGGTTGCACTCCAGATCAACAGGAAGATACGAAGAGGAATAACCAATCGCGTGCTTAGGACCGAAAGAATTATATGCAGGTTGGTGTTGTTGACATTTGAAATGCTCACTTGCTGTCAACACTTGTTGTATTTTTATCGTCATACTCATTCTTGCTGTACTGTCCTAGTGACATTGCGCAAGGCTACGAGAACGCACCCATTCCATGTGTAAATGCAGTAGATGACGAAGGCTGTCCGTCAGACTACAAATACGTTTCAGAAAACTGTGAAACGTCAGCAATGAACATCGACCGTAACATCACACATTTACAGGTAACGTTTTTTTTTACTAGTATTCCACTCCAAAAGAAGCTAAGCTACTCTGTCATGTTTTCTCAGCACTGTGGCTGCACTGATGACTGTTCCTCCAGCAACTGCCTTTGTGGGCAGCTCAGCATCCGCTGCTGGTATGACAAGGTAAAACCAAAATGGATCTGGTTTGAAATCCAAAAACTAGTATAATAAAAGTACTCTTGTTGTTTTTATTTGAACAGGATCAGCGATTGCTTCAAGAATTTAACAAGATTGAACCTCCCCTCATTTTCGAATGCAACATGGCCTGTTCTTGTCACCGGACATGCAAGAATAGAGTGGTACAGGCTGGCATCAAGTAAGTATTTAACATATATTTTCTGAATTGTATTTGCATCACCTTTAGTCTACTGCACTGAACGTATCAAATGTTCCTCTCATTCCCTCAGAGTTCGCCTTCAACTCTACAGGACAGAGAAGATGGGCTGGGGTGTCCGAGCGTTGCAAGACATTCCCCAGGGAAGCTTCATTTGCGAGTAAGAGGGGACCCTCCCGTCTCTTTGGTGTTTTTACCACAAATGGTTCCATGTTTTAATATCGTTATTCCTTGCAGATATGTGGGAGAGCTCATCTCAGATGCAGAAGCGGACGTTAGAGAGGATGACTCCTACCTTTTTGACCTGGACAATAAAGTAATAATTAGCGTACAAGATATCCTGCTCCATTGATGTCTAACACATCCTGTGTGTTCTCTGAAGGACGGGGAGGTGTACTGTATTGATGCCCGTTACTACGGAAACATCAGCCGCTTCATCAACCACCTTTGTGACCCTAACCTCATCCCGGTGCGCGTTTTCATGCTGCACCAGGACCTGCGATTTCCTCGCATCGCTTTCTTCAGCTCCAGAGACATCCATAGTGGCCAAGAGCTCGGGTGAGATGTGTTATGATGGATGTCACCATTAGTATGTTCTGCCAGTGCTTCCGTTAGATAGCTGTGATTTTGGTTGCGATACATGTGCAACTGACTAGAATTCACAGTTTTCTAATATATGTTTTTTCGCCCATAGGTTTGACTATGGAGATCGTTTTTGGGACATTAAGAGCAAATACTTTACCTGCCAGTGTGGCTCGGAGAAATGCAAACACTCTGCAGAGGCCATTGCTTTGGAGCAGAGCAGATTGGCTCCACTGGAGACCAGTCCTGAGTTGGGAGCAGACTGTGGGTTGACTCTTCCCAGCATTTAATGACAGAAATGGGATTTTTTTTTTCCTGTATCATGTTATCACAGTGCTTTTTACTTTCTTCCATTTTTGCCGGATTTTCAATGTCACTCATCATTTCCTCTGTGCTCAACATGAAATACCAATTTTGTTTACATACTGTATGCTTGTTGTTGAACAACATATATTTGACAGGTTTTAGCATTAATGTGCCATTGTTTAGCTCTTATTCTATATTTTCTTTGGTGCTGTTTTTCTACACTCTCATGCAGAAATCCAATGACCAATCATGTATTGGAGGCATAGTGTATCCATTTGTTTTGCCTTTTATTAGTTTTAATGTTTATTATATGCATTTAAAATAATAAATTTGCATAAAATGTCTTCATGTAGAATCCTTCAACGATTGTATCATATGGTTTGTAAACAAGACTGGCAGCACTACAACAGTTCCAGTATTCTGGATGTTTGTACATATTGAAATTAAATACGCATAAAGATGACGTCATTGTCATGTACACATCCATTGTTTAAAATGCGATGTTCCAAAATATCATTTTTCACAATAACACACGACGAAATGCCACCAATAAAGGACTATTGACAAAAAAACGATCAAAAACTAAACTTGTGTTTATATTTTCCGGCCTCTGTAAACGCGCGTGCACCTGGACACTTCCGGTTCACTTCCCAACACAGGTGCGCACTTGGCGCCGTCACTGCATAGTAACAACGGTCTGCTGGGAAAAGATTCACTCGACTGTTCCTTTTTAAAATCTTTTGTTCTACCCTTTCCTTAGGGCCTTTTGACTTACTTAAAATAAAGTGAATTGTAAGCGACAAGCCGAGGAAGACGAGGTGGGGGTCAAGGTGGAAAATGGGCAAGAAAACGCAGACAAATCCGGAATCGGAGTTCGGTGAGTTGCCAAGTCGCCATCACCCGTTCCCTCGGGAGACTTTTTGTTGTACTTCACTTAAACGGAACTAAATACAAAAAGTCTTTACTTTTACGTTTGAATAAGCGGGTGTTAAACATTTCCCAATATAATTGTTATGCTAATTTGTATCGTTGATTTGTAAAACACATCTTCTAATCACAGTACACGTAGTCCTCGGTTTACGACGCGGTTCCGTTTTTACGCCAAACCAAAATAGATTTAATTATTTCATTGCACTACTAAAGTCATAATTGTAGTAATAGATGTAATAGATAAGCTATAAAGTATTCTAGTATAGCTGTATTTATTTTGTCTATATAATATGGAGAAAACATAAGTTACTATATCAAAAATATGGGTTATAAAGTATTTATATTCATTAATAATCATCGGGGTTTTTTTGCCTGAGAAAACATTCCTTCCTTCTGACGATGCAGATTTACAAAAGGTTTGTATGGGACTTTGAACACTTCTGCTTCTCTATTGATGGAGCCACAAGTGTATTGACAGAATGGGAGGTTTAACAAAGCAATAGTAAATAAACCCTCCTTGCAGGTAAATACAGATTATATTTCATTTCATATATTGGAATAAAATACAAAAACGCCTCAGGAGATGTTTGTATGATTATTTGTTGTTTATGACCTTTTATTAAGCAATAACAAAATGTTGTATGTGAATGTGTGATTCGTACGAATACAAAAGAGGTTTCTACGAGTTACTAGGTTTTAACACTTAAATTAAATAAATTCATGTTTTGAATGGTCTCTTTCCTTTTTAATCTTGCGTAAGGCAATGCATAATCTAAATGAGAATCATTTGGAGTTACTAGATCTATAACCAGGAAGTGACCGATTTGACATTTTATGATTATGTTGCTCTGTTGCACACAGAAGCTGAGTCATCAGATAACTCGGAATGCTATTCCCCCTGACCCCATTTTCTCTTCCATATGAGCCAACGCTATAAAAACGTTATAAAACGGAGACATCTTTAAATGGAATGACCCTGAACCTTTTTACGAGTTGCATTGCGAAATGTGACACTTGTGGCATAAGCAAGAGGCTGATGAACAGGTTCCTTTGTTGTCACTATTTACTCTCTGAGGATGAACTCTTGAGCGCTGGGAATCCCAATATATATATATCCCACCGTGGGATATATCTTTCCCTTTTTTGGAATATTAACAATAAAGTGGACCAAATCCGAGAGCCTTTTTTGCTCTCTGATTTGTTTTGATTTCAAAACATTTGTTATTGACATTGCTTAATATTTGGATGACCAAACTGTTGCCATCATAAAATCTTTATTACCTGTTCATGCAATGCTTAAACATTTTAATTAGTTTACTGCTCTACTAATAATGTGTGTGACAAGCATGTTAGCTAACTAGTTCTTAGCTCATGTCAGCATCTTATCCACATAATGCCAGTTTGACATTTAAGGCATATTTTTTGCAAGAATTTTTTTTTTATCTTCAAGGTTTTCGAGTTTGATCCCACTTTGTCCAGCTGGAGTCAACAACGTTGCAAATTCAAAACACATTCAAATGATGTGTTGCAGTCTGTGTTTTTTTTAACACATCTTCCTTTTAATGTAGTAATATCCTGGTTAGTCATTTTTTTGTTCCAGGAAACATTTTTCCACCACCCTGTACTTAAATATTTGACAGCACTTGTAAGTTACCAAGTCATACAATTAGTGTACAATTGGTCATTCATTCACTTTTTTAGATGTGGTTTTGCGCTGATTGCAAATTTACAGTAACTAAAACACAAAATGAATATTTTAAAAATCGAATGTGCTTGAAACAACCATAAAAATATAGAATATAAATCCATTTCCTTGTCTTTTCTTTTGTCTAGGTGAGCCTGTCCAGTATGACCCCTCCTTTAATGGACCCATAAGGAAGAGGTGAGCTTCAATTTCCTGCTGCATTTTTTTTTTCTTCATGACGACAACAACACATTTCTGTGCAAAGTCCACACGGCTCACTCAGACGTTTTGCCCTCCTGTTTTTCTCCCCAGAGGGTGCACTGACATAATCTGCTGCGTTTTGTTTATGTTGGTCATCCTTGGCTACATCGCAGTTGGGATTTTAGGTAAGCTTACGTACGCAAACGTTCAACACCACACAAGTAAGCACATCAAGGTTTGTTAATTTACCTTTGTAGCTGCATTCAAATCAATGGCAACAGTGCTTTGTAGGGACAGTATGTAGATTAAACCTCACAATGACTTCCTCTTGACAAGAAACAATAGAAGTATTGAGCTTGTTAAATGATGACCCGTTTGGTCATGAAACTCATTCCAACACACAGCACCCACTTCCTTATCTTAAGTCAACACAAAGTCTGTGTGCAGCCAGCTCAATAGGACCTCATTAAAATACATCATTGGATGCTGTCCAAGTCTATTGTTCTACAGCCCATGACAAACTTTTGCGGCACTCCTTGTTTTCAAAATGTTGGGCTTAGTCTATCTTTAGCCGTCGTTTGGTTTCATTTTTTTGTGCGCGTCCTTCCTTTTCGTCAGCATGGCTCTATGGAGATCCCCGGCAAGTTCTCTTTCCAAAAAACTCAACCGGATGGTTCTGTGGCACCGGACCAAACATGTGATGAACTTTCACCTACACGGATTACAAAATATACAGTATATTAATCCGCCGATGTTATGTCAGTTCATATTTTCCGTCTTCTTTCTCAGAAACCGACCCGCACTATTTTACTTTGACATTCTCAAATGTGCAACGGGAGTGAATGTGATGGCAGCAGCTCTCAACGGGTTGCAATGTCCAACCACACAGGTAGAATGCTTTGCACATGGACTAACTTTTTTTTCTTAGCTATACTTGCTGACTTTCTTCGCCGTAATCATGCTGCCCCCTCCACCACCAGATATGTGTGGAAAAGTGCCCGACTGAATTCACCTTCGTGGGGCCGTTAGACTTCGCTCCAACTGCAAAGCCTGCAAACGTTTTCACACAAAGCCTCTGTGCACCGTCTTTAAACCTGTCAGACACTCGCATGGTAAGTTATAATACAGATTGTATAATATATCTTCTGTATGACTAATTTATGTTGCCAGGACTTAAATCTGAACTGAATCATTTTATTTTTAGACTGTTAAAGAAATTGTGGAAAAGGATCTGTGTCCTTTCTATACTATTCCCACAACCTCCGGTGAGTGCAAGTTCAATAAAACGGACTGTTTGACTTCTGAGTTTCCGCTGGATTTATTTTTTTCTTTCTTTTTTTTTAATATTTGTTTCAAATGTGGAAAAAAAAGACAATAAATCATTTTGATTGTTTTCTCCACTTTGCAGTTATTGGAAGGTGTTTGCCTGATGTCCAATTGCTTGGGAGCATGCCACCGGATTTTTCCAACATTCCAGGCTTGCCAACATCTGTCAACGAAACGACCAGCCTTATCAAGAACGGCACGGGGTAAAGCTAATAAATAGAATAAAAGTGCAGAGCAATGTTGCCTTAAAAAAGACCACTAAACACTGTTACATACCAAAATAAAAGCAGACCCACTTGTTGTCCTCATCACCAGCACAGGGTCGGTGTGTCCAACCTTCAAATAGCGTCTGGTTGTAGTCAGTCCCGTTGCTCTGCATGAATCAGCAGTGTTATATTAAGACATGCTCACTTTTATTTTTTCTCGCATGTGTTCAGTCTTGATTTGGATGCCATTATTAGACTTTCCTGTGATGGATTTGAATTCTGTGCCTTGCAATTGTGCATTTTTCTTTACCACTGCATCAATTTAGGAGCTACTAGCATGCTTAGTGAATAGTTGCCAACTAACAACTGTTTCTTTTTGCCTTGATCCAGGGACATATTGAACAGCTTCAGCGCCAGGGACATAGGGGTCAGGATCTTTGAGGATTTTGCGTCATCATGGCCCTGGATCCTCGCGTGAGTTGATGTCTTACTCTTCCACCTGTTGACGAATACTCAGTACAATTTTTCTACAGTGGTCTGGCAATAGCCATGGTGCTCAGTCTGTTGTTCCTGCTCCTGCTGAGATTTACTGCTGGCGTGATGGTGTGGCTCCTGATTGCAGCTGTCCTCTGCACCGGGGCGTATGGTGATTCTGAACTCGACTTTGCATCTATTAATTCCACTTGAAATAGAAAGTTTAGCAAGCACAGCATTTATTTGATTCACTTTGGGTGTGTACAGCATGTTTTTGACGCATTGTGTGATTTTTCTTTTCAGGGATTTGGCACTGCTACTGGGAGTATGCGAACTACAAGAATCTCTCTGCTTCAATTACCGACATTGGTTTCACCACCAACTTCAGCTTTTACCTAAAAGTGCAAGAAACTTGGTTAGCTTTCTGTGAGTTTACTCAGCGACATACAGTATCTCATGTGTGAACATATTTTCTGAAAATAAGAATAAGGCATTTTTATCTTCCATTATCTTAATGCTGTAATCTTGTGGTTTTTTTTCCGTTGTCCTGTTCCTTTTGTTGCCTCCACAGTGATCATCCTCTCTGTGGTGGAAGCCATCCTGATCTTACTCCTCATCTTCCTCCGAAACAGAATCGTCATCGCCATTGCACTCATCCAAGAGTCCAGCAAGTAAGTTGTGGTGTGATGCAACTTATTAGACGTTTATTTTTCTATATCTGGTGTGTTCTTCTAAACAACACGCGCTCTTCCTTCCACAGGGCCATCGGTCAAATGATGAGCACCTTGTTCTATCCTCTGTTGACATTTGTTCTCCTCTTGGTTTGTGTGGCCTACTGGGGTAGCACTGCATTGTATCCTTTCATTGTGAGCACGTAGATACGGACGACTCCATTTGTTTGATCTCCTGAGCTAATGGATACAGGTATTTAGCCACTTCGGGAGGAGCATCCTACAAAGTGGTGGCTCTCAACTCCAGTATAAGTGAGTGTCAGCGCATCAACGGCACCGTGGACTGCGACCCTCAGGTCAGATAAATCAATATACTCTCGGTTGGCGGCCTGAAAATCAGCCCTGCAAATGAGTTTGAATGCGGCCTCTTGCTTTTTCTTTTCCATTCCCTCACCGCTTTAGTCCTTCAACGCATCCGATTACCCAACCTGCCCTTCCGCTGCGTGCATCTTTGTCAATTACAACACGGAGGGGCTCTTCCAGAGGAACCTTTTCAACCTTCAGATCTACAATGTGGTGGCCTTTCTCTGGTGCATCAACTTTGTCATCGCTCTGGGCCAGTGCACCCTGGCTGGTGCCTTTGCCGCCTACTACTGGGCTTACAAAAAACCCGACGACATCCCCATGTTCCCCGTGTTCAGTGCCTTTGTGCGCACACTAAGGTAGGTCCATGTTTGTATTGCAAAATGATTCTTAAACTTCTCATATCCATTTTCTTAAGCTACCACAAATAATTTCAGGTACCATGTTGGCTCTTTGGCATTTGGTGCTTTGATCCTGACCTTGGTGCAGGTTATAAGAAGCCTCCTCGAATACATTGACCACAAAACCAGAGGTAAGGCCTCTCTCGTCTAATGAGCTACTGTCGTGTCAATATATATAGTTTTTAAAAAGGCCACTGATGTTTTTTGTCTCCTGTATTACCACCACCCAGCGGCTCAAAACCCTGTTGCACGTTTTATTCTGTGCTGCATGAAGTGCTGTTTCTGGTGCCTGGAGAAGTGCATCAAGTTTCTCAATAGAAATGCATACATCATGGTAAGCTCAATATATGAATATATGTTTATCTTATTGTTAAATATATGTATTATTTAAATGTTTTTTTTTTTTGTAATGCAGTACTTGTGCTTTTCCACAGATTGCTGTTTATGGAAAAAACTTCTGTACCTCAGCCAAGAATGCTTTCTTTCTGATTATGAGAAACATAATAAGGTTTGTGCTTAAAGTCCACTTTTTTTTTTTTAATGGACAGATGGGACATTTTAGAAAAAACCAGTTTGTTTGTACTGATTGGATTATAATGACAGTTTATAATAAATCTCCTATTCACTTATGAATCTTAAAAGTGTAATACAGCAATGTATAATTGTTCCTCACAGAGCCGTAATACTAGATAAAGTGACCGACCTGTTGCTGTTCTTTGGGAAATTACTCGTAGTGGGTGGAGTAGGTGCGTATATTTTTTTTTTGCACATTTTGAATTAAAAAAAAAAAAAAAAAAATCTAAAGCATCGCTATTGAGCAAAATGGTGTTTTTTCTTGCAGGCGTATTGGCCTTCTTCTTCTTCTCTGGCCGAATTCCTCTTCCACACAGCACAGCGCAGTCAGAAACCCTCAACTACTACTGGACGCCAATCATTGTATGACTTTGTTGATTTCATCTACCCATGTGAACAAGTAAGTCATTTAATGTTGTTTCTCCAAATGACCTTCATAGACGGTAGTGTTTGGTAGCTACCTCATCGCTCACGGATTCTTCAGTGTGTACAGCATGTGTGTCGACACACTCTTCCTCTGCTTCTGTGAGTACACAATAACAAGGCTTCAATTCTAAGATTTTTTTTTTTAATTCAAACCAGTGTGATAAATATTTTAACTTTGCACCAAACTCTTCACAGTGGAAGACTTGGAACGCAATGATGGCTCTCTGGAGAAGCCATACTTCATGTCCAAAAATCTCATGAAGATTTTGAACAAATCCAACAAGATCCCCAAAAAAAAGAAGTGATTATGTTAGTCACAGGGAGGAGAATGGCAAAAACACTGAAAAGTAGCCCGGGGGTCTGGAGGGGCCGATGATTGTGTTTACCCCCAAAAATGCTGATTTTGCACGTTTGAATTATTTTTCAAAGTTGAAATGTTAATGTTTTTGGTACATATCAAAAGATTGAGCCCGTTGATGCGGGTTTTCTTAATTGACTGCATCTATTGTTCATGCAAGTCGGCTTAGAAAAACGGTTGTGTTAGCCTTAGGAATATTTTACCTGTTGCCAATATTATACAAAGGACCAACATCATTTCTTTTGATAGAATATTTTTTGATAGTTTTATAAATACGCTTGACTGCGTAAATATTGTTCATTTGTATTAAAAAATAGTTTTGTGTCAAAAAAAAAAAAATCTAAGTTGTGCCAGCCTACTGTTTTACTAATTTTTCAACACATTGCATCAGGGTCGATTTTGGATCTTATGAGCAAGCAAAATTGGTTGTGTTCAGAGTTCGACTATGTATTAAGACACAAAACATTGTGGCTGCCTTGATAGAAATTTGAATGTCTTGCTTAGTCTCACATTAGCCAAGCTCCTATTTTTTATTGGTACACACTGGCAGAAAATGTGGCAAAATTTAGAAAAAGCATTCTGGTTATCAGTGCATTTGCTACAAGTGAATTTATAAGGACAAGAAAAAAACATTTACAAATCTTTATACAAATGGATCACTCGCTCTGACATACAGGATGTGGTTTATGATGCACAGTTCACTGAACTGCTGCGTGTCTGCCCGAAATCATTTTCCCAATATGGTTCATTGAGATTTCGCTTTTTCTACTCATTTGCTCTTATTTTGGGAAGCTTTGGTAGAAGGAAACCATTTTGGAACAAATGAGGACAGGTTTAAATGGCATCACAGTGCACTGGCAGTCGTTTTTAAGACAAATATATCGACACACACCCAATGACTGCTACTCTTTGGCCTTTTAAAGGCAAGAAAAAGGTTGTTATGGTAACCAATGGAGCCAGTGCTCTTCCATCACTGTCCTGGGCCTCGAGAAGCGGGTAGAGGGGTGAATTACACTCACTTCTGGTCACCCTGACCACATAATACTTCTTCTTCTGACCCCCTAAAGACAGACTGATTATTTGTACAGTGTAATTCAACAGCTGCTTTTCACTGTTTCTATTAACAAAAGGCAGATTGGAAGCTTCTTGTGAACAACTGCTCTTCCCAGGAAGAAAAAAAAGACATGAGTGTATGTGGCTCAGGTTAAGTGACCCATCCCTTCCCCTCTGTCCGTCCATCTTCGCCATTCGTCCTCTTTGTCACACGCTTAGCAGCCAGAAGAAAAAGAAAACGGCCACGAACAGGAAGAGGCAATCTTGCCAATTGTGATTTCCGTTACCGCCGTTGCCTTGGGCAGCATCACCTGGGTATTGGTCTGGAAAGAAACGAGGGAGGGTGATGCGGGAAATAGGTACAACAAAGTTAGATTACAATCAATTCAACATGCACATTGATAAAATAGATCATTTATTAACTACTCTACCTGCTCTGTGAAAAAGGTCGTTGCCGTTGAAGACGGTCGTGAAGAAGCCGAAGGGAAAAGCGCCGATGCCAAACGACATGTGGAAACTGGTGTCGCTGAAACCCTGGAACATCTAAAAAGCACACGTCACTTGGAATTAAGTGAAAGGTAAACAAGCGAAATGTGCATGAAATCAACTTTTGTCCGGACAGCGTCAATATAATGAAAACCGACTCACCCCGCCTCTGCTTTCTGGTTCGGTTCTCTGTCCTTGAGGCCGTGGGGGAGTTTTCAACCTAATAATGTCCAACACAAATAGTCACTCATAAGAACACTGTCAGGCCTTCACACACAGTCTGATGGTCAAAGGGCGCACCGAGGGTCCTCCTGACTGGAGCTCCCTCGTCCATACAGTGGGATGACCTTGTCTCTGCTGATACCGGCTTTACACACAGGACACTGTGGTCTGCTAGGCCTCGTCTCCAACCACTAAACAGAGCAGCAGGAGGAAAAATATGGTCAGTCTTGCCACATTTTTGCTTCAATTCAACATACATTGTGCTGCTCCTTCTGGTGTGCGCACCTTGGCCACTTGGGGGCAGTATATAGAGGCTATTCTTTGCAGAGGATTAAAAACGTAAGCAAGTCATTTTATTTTTTTATTCTCGACGTGTTGGTTTGTCATTTGCATTCAAATAGCGGAAAGTGTAATGTGTGTCACTTGAACCATGCGGTGTAAATCCAGCTAAAGTGTGCCACACAGAAAGAAGCGTAACCAGAAGCATTAAAGGCATTAGTATGTTTAAGCTGTACTAAGTCACATTACGTGTGCCGATTTCCAAGTTGCATCACACGCAAGTGTAATGACCATTAAGCTTAGATCAGCACCATCATTAGATAGTTAGGACTTAGGACCAGAACTTGAAACACATCAATTTAAAAAAAAATAAAAAATACTGTTTGATCTTATTTCCATAAAGTACTCAGCAAAGTTAATGATGGTAAACTTACTTGATGGAGACAGGGCCAGCTGGAAAAAGAGAAAAGGTACAATTATTAATTTGTATAACGATGACAAATATTTTTACGCTCTGCATGTAAACGAACCTGAATGATGAGAAATTAAATTAGCTTCACTAACACAACCTAAAATATGTTGGTAGTTGTGCTTTGTAATATTTAACCCTTCTTGTACACGGCATTTATTATCTTTTTAGATGTTCTATTTGGCATAGTTTGTGACTGAATGACACAAAGACCTAGCTGAGAGAGACACACAAAGGGACTCAGAAAAAGATGCACACTCACACAAAGTAGTATTTGTGTAACAGCAGCTACCAGATAGCTGGCATTCCTTCGGAATATACACGCAACTGAACAAATTCAGTTGGGAGAAGACTCCCAAGCTGAATACTGAATAACACATTACACTGTCAAATGTATTTCTATCGAATTTTTATCTCAACTGCAAGAGTCATAAATTCATGCCGCAGGCGCCCATGTGATGTCACATGACCCCAGAGTGGAACAGATTAATCCAAACGGGTATGCGGGTCATTTGGCAAATACAATTTTAGGGTTATTTAAGACTACATTGTATGGCAAAAAATCTTTGAAAATAATCCCAATGCCATTTCCCCCCCATTCATATTTTTCCAGTTAAAAGTGGGTTCACTATTTGCATATTGTAGTTTGCTGTAAGTAGACCTGCACTGCATCATTCTGAGAGCTTTATGGCAACTCCTATGGAAAGTTGCAACAGGTGAACTGATGTCATCACTCTGCTGCCTTACTGATTGTTGCATCATATTACAAAGTCTGGAGGTCTTAGGGGAGGCCAAAGGCAAGGGGGCTGGTTGGTGGGGAAGCATGGCAACTAAACTAATGATCACAAGTGTGATAAAAATACATTTGTACAAATAAAGGCCTGATCGATGCCTTGTAGTTAAGTGCGATATGTTATGAATATTCATTTTGGCTACCAAATAGTAAGTATTGGCCACAATGATGCAAATTTTAGTGAGTTGGATTCAAATGTAGATTAAAGTTGATGATCACATTTTAAACCTGACACTTAACCAGTTTGCACTAATAACACAAGTTTGTGTTTCGTTCCTTGAGTAACGAGAACTTTAATCATCATTGATCTGCACAAACAGAGAAAGCTAGTTAATGTGTTACAAGCAGCAAGTCAGCCATTTATGTCAAAATATACAAGGTCAGCATAAGCCACAATGTAGAAAGGCGTGTTTACGTTTTATGAAGTAAAGTGAAGGACACACACCTTTGATTAGTAATGATCAGTAAATCGGTCATTAAAACAGAGGTAAATAAAGGCCGCACGACAGGTCACATTTGATCATTTTACAGCAATCGGCACGCCCAATCCCAAAAAGCCCTTCTCGCTCGGTCCGTACCAGAACAAGTGGCCGCACATACTGATGACAGCATCCTTAGCAGTGTCGAAACAAATGTTGCACTCGAAATTGCCTCGGTCCCGGTCGTCTTCCCCGTTACCACCGCCCGATCCGTCGCGGTCTTTGCGGCTCTCCCCACTTGGGTACCCTCCTCTGCTGCTCGGTCCGCCGTCACTCGACAACCGGGGGTCGGTGGCTGCCATAGTAGGTGGGGGTGCAAGAGAAAAGGAGTTACGCGTCAACCTGTCAACACAAATGCCCGATCAAGACTAACGTTTGGCTGTGAATCACAAGCGACTCTGTCGACGGCTGACACTTTACTCGAGCCGTACATCTGACGCACTTCCGGAATGCACCCTTGTGTTTCCGATAAAAAACAACGCAATTATTCACTTGACAATCGTCGAAACCACCAGATTAATGCAAAACAATGCAACAATAATAACAATGTTGAATAAAAAGCATTCTGTCTTTTAATGCTGTGAATAATGAAATGCAACAACAAATGAATGTCCGGAGCCACAATAACCGGAACCTTTGTTCTGCTTATTGTTTCCCAACGGAGTCCGCGGAAGTAAACACATTGCATGTCGCGTGAGCTCACGCTGCCATAATGTAACATTTATCTCTTCGTGTTCACCGATAGCGCTCAAACTACAACGTTCTCATTCATAATCTTACAATTTAAGATTTAGGGAAACCTTTTGCATAAATTCGATCAGCCGTCATGAAGATTAAGCGACAGAAAATAGCCAAGAAAACGTTATCTTTTTACAAATACAATTTCAACTTTCGGGAACCTTATCAGGTTCTTATTGACGGAACTTTCTGTCAAGCGGCATTAAAGAACAAGATTCAAATCAAAGAACAAATGCCAAAGTATCTTATGGGCGAGGTACATCTTTGCACCACCAAGTGAGTATACTGGTTTCCTTATATATATAATCAATGTCGGAGGAAATAACACTATTTAAACATACATTTGTGTGTCCCAAGCTGCGCTCTAAAAGAACTGGAAACTCTGGGGAAAGAGCTTGTTGGGGCCAGAATTATTTTGCAGAGGTATCAAGTGAGGAAATGTGAGCATATGAAGAGTCCAGTTCCTGCATCGAAGTGCCTGCTTTCTATGCTGGAGGGCACAAACCCGCATCACTACTTTGTTGCCACACAGGTAATGTGTAATGTAACGGCACATTGGAGTTCATTTAAAAAGGCTTAAATGTGTTTGTTGTGCAGGACTACAAGCTGACAACAGGTCTTCAAAAGATCCCAGGCGCCCCTCTTCTCTACATCATCCAAAACACCATGGTGCTTGAAAAACCCAGCCAGTCGTCGCTGGACCGGGTTCAGGCCATCCAGATGGGCCAGCTCGTGAGCCCGGTGGAGCACCAGAGCCTTCGCAGCCTGAAAGAAGAACAGGGCATTACTAAAAAGGACGGAGACAGACGGGGGACCAAGAGGAAAAGGAAACCGCACAACCCGAACCCCCTGAGCTGCCTAAAGAAGAAGAAGAAGAAGAAGGGGCCGACACCGCCGCTTAAAAGAATTGAGCCAGGTCAGAAAAGAACTCGGAGCAGACACAAGAAACGTAATATAGAAGGTGAGAATCATGCTGCCGCACCTTCGGCTAAAAAATCGGAATCAAATTGAATTAACAAATGAGATGTTTGGTTACTAGGGTCAATTTTGTGAACTTTTTACAACCATTATGTGTGAGTGGAAATAAACTAGTCGGACCTGCTGCAAAAGTTGCGTTCCTACACAATCGTACCGCTAGAGGGCAGCAGAGGCGCTGTATTGAAGCAGAAAGTTATAGTTTGCTGGAAGCAATAATAGTCTGAACAGAGAGCTGTAATAAACCATCCTAACACCATGAAGGCTGGGCAACTGCCATTGTAAAGTTACGACTGCATTTAGAAAGGTAAAACTTTAACTTGCCTTTACAATTTTCTACAAAGCCTGAAGAAATCTGGAAAAGATTTGTAGTTTAATACAGTAGGCTTCTTTATATTTATCCATTCAGCCTGTGGCCAACGCAGTGTTATCAATTTAACTGAGGTGAAGAAAATATTTTTGAAGTTCTTGGTGTTGTCAGTATGATGAAATGTGCTGTAACATCCCATGGAAAATTTCAAAAAGCCATCAGAAATAAACTTTTCCATCCCTTTGCAAATCCTTAGGGGGTACACGTCAAATTGTTTCACTATATATTTGGCTAGTTTTCTAATACATCTTTTTCTCGCACAGCTATGTTGTGTCACATGACTCATTACCAAAAGCAACAAAGTGAGGAATGACTACCAGGAAAAATCCAATTGTACTGCTGACTGATTGTGCTGTCTTCTTTCTACTCCGTGTAAAAAGCCCGTAAGTTAGAACCCTGTCTCATCTCTATAGAAAAAGTCAGAGGAAAAAAGTGCTCACAGCTGCCAAAAACCATCCCACATAGCCCACTGGGAATGGACTTGGACCACAAAGGCCCTGGTTGTATTTCACTGTAGGATGGCCTTTGTGCTGGGGAACGGGCTAACACTGAAGCAGTGTCTCGCTCCTCGCCCGACCTGTCTGTCCTTTAAGCTTGACAAGCAGGTCTTATTTAGGCAGCGAAGCGGCCGCCACGTCCACGGGGGGCTTTGATGCATTTGCTGGGCGCTGTACATCAGGCCGACCAAAAGAGAACCCCTTCCTAACACATTTCTCACAGTTGAGTTGTATGGGGGCGGCATTGAATGAGAACCAAAAAAAACGTGGGGGAGGGTGTGGTGGCTTAGGTTAGGATGGGAAGAAGGGGGGGGGGGGGGTCTTTTCACTTCTTATTGGAAGCAACAATAGTCTTTGTCCAAGATCTACCATTCTTATTAGGGCTACCCAAGGGAGGAGGGGTGTTTCTCCATAGTAACAATGACAAAACAAGGCAGCTCTACACGAGGCGGGCAGAGCGAGCCTTGAAGGAGAAGACAGAAACATCCAACGAGGAGCTCTGGAGAAAGTTTTAACGAGCGGCCTGGAAAGTGCAACGCATGAGGCTCGGCATCCCACGTAAGTCCTCCAACTCCCAGCATGAACCGTGAGAGCCACAGCGAGGACACCTTGTCCACCATGGTCCTGGAGAACATCAAGAACAAACTGATTGACGCCTTCAGGACGAGTGGGGAATCTCGAGAAGATCCGGCGGACACCGTCCGCGCCAGGCGGCTCAGCATCAGCAGGAATCGTGAAGCCAATGAGGAGCTGAGGAGGGCCCAAATTGACGGAGCCATCACTTGGCTGAGATCTGAGCTGGTAAGTTGTCGCAATGGCTGTACACCATCTCAAAAACTTCATAGCTCTCCAAGTACAACCATCTCGGCCAACATAAAATGCAGTAGTAGACCAAAGGAGGCAGATGATTTATTACTAAAAAAAATAATTTTAGTTGACTAAAAAACATATTTAATTGTGTTTCTATTTATTTACCTAGAACATTCATGTTTGCAGTGCACTGCATCAGGTAAAATGTAAATTATGGTAACTCAAAACAGACAAAAAAATAAATATCCTATTATGCGTCTTGAAGAGCAATACCTATTATTGCCACAAGACGGCGACAAAGCATCGTTTTTCTCTCAATGTAACATTCAACTCATTTCAATTGAAACACAAAGATGTTGCCAAAGACTTTAAACATATTGGGACTGCGCATTTACTACTTTAATATGCTCATGCTGCAAATATTATTTTGTATTAGATCATCAAAATAGATAATACAATACAGCAAGTGTGCATGATGACCTCAGTGAGTTGCTTTCCTATCTGCAGTTGGAGATGCGTTCGCAGGACCTCCAGCTGGCTCAAACACTTCTGGGGCTCAACAGCGAGATCCAAAGACTGAGGAGGGAGAGTTTTGGCGGTCTGGAAGACGCAGGAGACTATCGGCAATAAATCCAAGAGGTCCAAGTAGGAATGGCTCTCAGTAAACGTGCACAATTCTGAGGCCTTAAACACTTTTAAATGATAACTGGATTATTAATCTGTTGAAATGTAAAAAAATAAAAATAATGGACGGCAATTACATATATAAATCAAGCAGGGTAAGAAAAAAATCAAATTTTTGCATGATGTTTTGCACTTATACCAAAATGTGCTTTCATTTTACTCCCTTAAAGTAATGAGACAAGACACTTTGGTAGTATGACAAAAAAAATCACTCTTGCTCTCGTTGTCTTTATTGTCCCTATCATCTTTTGAAAATAAATCTAGAAGCTTGACAATAAATACGTCCATGTGTCATTCTTTTAGAAATTGTGTAAATGCAATTCTTCCCCTCACTTTAATAAAGTTCTCAGGAACCAAAATGAACAAATACCAGACCCAATTTTATTCTGTCACAATTGTTTTATTGCGGCGTTGTACTAACAAATGTCTGTTGCCGCGCCGACGCCGTTAAAGTCGTGTAAGGTCAGCGAGCTTTCAGCGCTAATGGCCCGTAGCGATGTAACCTTTTTACATTCATCCATTAACGGACATAAATGTTTTTTGCTGTCTAAATATTTTACGACTCAGCCAGAGGTATTGAGAGCTATAAATCAATTATTTATTCCAGAAGGGACTATTATTGTCGTCAAAGTATATTTGTCTTACAAAAGTTACACAAAGGCATGCTTGCCTTTAGGTCAATACACATTCCGATTCATAATGAGGCAGAGTTTCATGTGTGGTTCCTCCATTCCTATTTTTGCAATCATGAAGGAGTTAAAAGAGTTCTTTGAGCTTTCAAGGCACAGAACTTCTCCTGTTGGAAGATTTCCTGGCCGAAGCAGTAGAGTAAAAACACCAAGGTGTCTTAGGGAGGGGAAAGAGCAAGGTCTCCTCTTCCCCTGAGCTGGAGTAGACGCTTCCTTGTTCGCTCTCTGAGTCCCAGGAGCTGCCTTCTTCGTCTTCCTCCTCCTCCTCTTCTTCGGACAGCTCTTGCTTGAGCTCCTGGATGCCGGAGTGAAGCTCCATCAGCTGCCGGATCAGTGCTTGATCTTGTGATCGCATCTCCATCTGTGCACAATGTGCATCGTCTTTTTTATTTAACAAGCAGAGATGTGCCTCATTTTTTTTGATCAATGTTACACTTAAAATTTTAAAATTTGCATTGAATTTCTTCTGTTTCTCGTCATTCTCATTCAGACTTGTCGAGCTGTGTAGGCCTGTTCAAAATAAAACCGCCACTTTACCCGGGCACTGCTTTCTTTCAAATGTAAATTCTTCTTTCGGCAGTTCTCCTTCTGCCCTTTTTTTTTTTTTTTTTTAAATGAGAAACTGTGTGATTGCTGCCTTTGTCAAATAAGACATTCAGAATCCTGCCAACTATGAGTCCTATAAGAGCAAGGAATGTCCTAAAAAAAAAAAAAAAACACCCGCCGAGCTGATCTGCTTTTCTTTTCTCTGCTAATTACAGCAGCAGCTTGAAGACCGGGCCGTGGTTGAAAACGCGACCTTTTGTGTGCAATCCGAAGAACGGGGAGAAGAAACGCCAACTGTCCTTTCATTGAGTTGATGACGCCAATGAGCTGCCGGGCTTCTATTCAGATTGTCAGCTGGACTCCCTGCAGTGTGTTTGCTTCAACAATGATGTGGAACAAACATCCCGTGTGTGTGTGTGTGTGTGTGTGTGAGTGGCAGGTTGGCATACAAATGGGTCAGAACTTTGGTCATAGGACGGTTGGTCACTATGGGTAAGTTAGGCGGCTTGGTCGATACGGTTGAGTTTGTTTCTGTGACATCACGCAGTTCCCATGACAAGTGTGAATGAAGCTCACACTTGCTCACACTCCAAACAGACACACTTGTAGATTTAGGACTTGCAAACACACACAGGAATGTCCGAAAACTTGGGGTGGTGGGGTATTTAACGGCGTGACTCGGATGTATCTTAGGAACAAACTGGGAAACCAAGGCACTCCAGTGGCCATTTTGTGAGGAGATAAATGCCTTGAAGTTGACTCCTGGGGATTTACTGGAGTTTGACTGTGAACTCCGTGACACAAAAGAGCTTGACAGAGTAAATATCCTTCCATCAGTGGGATGAATACGTTTCCATTCATGCTCACTGGTACAGATACACAATTTATCATGAAGTTTCTAGATTGTTCTAATTCATTTGCACAATTAGCATTTCCAGTCTTACCAGTTCCCTTCGTAGCCAGGCCAGCGCGCTCTCGATGTCCAGCTTGTTTTCCTCTCCGGATGCGAATCCTTTCCTGGGGTGCTCAGTTCTGCTTCGGGGATCCCTGCACGCTCCTGCGGGCGTGCAAGTGTCAAAGGTGGTGGCCTTGCAGGAGAAGTCCCGCAGTCTGGTTAGAACCCCTTCCATCATGTTAGCTTTAAGACAGCAACTTCCTTGTCCTGGTCCTACTGGGTCAGTCGTTAATTGGCTTTGGAGCCTCGTCTGGTTCCTGTTATGTGCTCCTTGGCACTTATGGGGCACTTTCTCGCCTTCCTCCGCCCTCCTCTTTCCTGCCGCCCGGCCCGGCCCGGCCCGTCCCTCAAACATCACCACCACCCATCTTGGCAAAGCGGACTAGAATCATTGGAGCGTGAACGTGACGGTGGCGTTCTGACGTCAGTGCATTGTGTCAAAGTCTGACCTGTAGTTGTTTACCATTTTTTATTTGGGTGGGAGGGATCAGACACTCAATGGTAATTAGCATGGAGATAGAGGAGGTTGCCAGGGCAACCAGCATCTTAACTAAAGGAGACTGTTGTGATGTACAAAATGTTTTTTTTTGCATACAATTTCATTTGCCTATCTAGCAGCGTGAGACTTTGGATTTATAAAGCAGCATTCACATTTATTAAGTGTGAACAGTCATGTGTGACTAACTTGTCGGGGGCCATTTTGCTGCTTCTTGCATCCCCTGGCAACCCACATGCACATGCACAACTGCTTGGCAAGACTTTAAGTGTCCACTGTACTGACTAAAATAGCCTACTGAAGGTTATTTTAGTCACTTGTTTTTGCCTTTTTTTAGTATCTCAAAAGGTACAAACGTCATTTCAGCACAATGTAATGCAGGATATATATATATATAAACTCTAATGGGAAAAGTCAAAGGTCACAGTCAATTTTGCTAAATGCTTTTTCACCGGTACAAATGCACTGATTGTTGAATTTAACGTTGGGTTGTCGCCACCCTGTGGAATATTTGGGTAGTACAGTTATAGTTCATTTAAGGCACAAGTGCCAGTATTTTTTTTTTTTTTTTTTGCGCACGGTGCCCAGGTCACAAGGCTTGGAGGATGAATCGTGAATTTTGGCTGTTTGCACACTGGCTGCACGGTAATGACGTTCAATCAACTCCAAAGCAAGGAAGGACAACACTGCTCCGAGAAGAGTTTCAGCATTTTAGAATTACTCAGCAAAGTTTTCTGTTCACTTTTTATTTACTTTTAAATTGAGTAGTCTTTGGGTGCTTTTTTTTGTCCTTTTCAATTGTGAGGGATTCCCTTCAGCTGTGACGTTCTCTTGCGCGTCATGTTTAAATCTAATAAGGATCCTGAGAAGTTTGGTCTGGTATCTGATGACAAGCATAAAAGTAACTACAGTAATCTGGGAAGGTAAGACGTTTATCTTTTAAAATTCAGACATAAAATGTGCTTAATTGAAGTATTAAATCATACAAAGTTTTCCAGAAAATGTTAATAAATATATTTTTATATTGTGTTATTGTGTGAGTGAATTGAGCTCTTGTTATTGTACTTTTTGTTTAGTTCTTCCTTTTTTTCCACACGGTACCCAAACCGAGTAGGATTAGCAGTGTGCAAACGGGACGTTTTCATTCAGTCAACTGTGAGAACGTGTGAAGTGGAGGATCTCTCTCTCCCAATACGCTTCTAGCAAACGAGCTGTGCGCACTGCATGGTCATGAGACTTGGTTTTCTTCAAATCTGCACATATATAATATTTCATATACTTTCCACAACTTTGCTTTTCCCAATTTCACAACACTACAATTGCACTTTCCATAAACATTCACAAAAGATATAATTTTTTTTTAAAAATCACAATTTCTCCTTCAATGCACGTTGTGCTTCTTATTCTGCTGTGCGCACCCTGGCCACTTGGGGGCAGCATAATACAAACATGAATATTTGCTGTTCTTTGCAGAGGATAAATAATAGATGCTGTGAATATTGTGTGTTGCTGTACCATTTTTAAACATCAATCAGAGCTGAATAGAACATTGATATAATTAATGATGTTGCCTCTGGTCGTCTCAATTCCATTTCTACACATATCACTCACAGCCTCCAGGAACTGAATCAAGGTGGTGTCAAACATTGCCATGACAACAGCCACGCGCAGGAAGACCGTGCGAGAGAGAAGAAAGTCGCCAGCAAGAGGTTGTATGTGGTGTCTGTCGTCTGCCTGATTTTCATGATTGGTGAAATCCTTGGTGAGTCGCGATTTTTAATTCATACCATTTCTTATATTGATGTCTCATTTCACTAAATATGTTTTTCTGCATTTTTTAAATTTTTCCCCAGGGGGATATTTTGCAGGAAGCCTTGCAGTGATGACCGATGCCGCACATCTGCTTGTGGACTTCACCAGCTTCATCATCAGCCTGTTGTCCCTTTGGCTCTCCTCCAGACCGCCGACGCACAAACTCAGCTATGGCTGGCACCGTGCAGGTAAAGCGCCTACGTACAATTAATCTTTTTTCCTAGACAGTCTGAACTCAGTTCCTCTTTTCTAACTTACTGGTGGTCTATTCTTGTTCTTCCTTCCTCCTTGCAGAAATCCTGGGTGCATTGCTGTCAGTGTTCACCATCTGGCTGGTAACAGGAGTGTTGGTTTATTTGGCCGTGGAACGCCTCATCAGCGACGATTACACTATCGAGGGCACCGTCATGCTCATTACATCCGGCTGCGCTGTTCTGGCCAATATTATGTGAGGAGATGCTACAAACTGCTTTAATTTCCCAATATGTTAATATGTATTTACTCAATGTGTGTTTTTTGACCAGTATGGCCTTCACCCTACATCAGTCTAACCATGGGCACAGTCATGGAGGGCTTTCTTCACATGGCCACAGTCACAAAAAAAGCAAAGGAGACTCCCAGATTTCCAATCACAGCCATTCCACTGACAATCGTGTCGACGTAGAGCAGAGTGGAGACAATCACGGTATGTTTTGAATAATAGTCCCAATTATCATCACACACATATCTGGGTGTGGTGAAATATGTCCTCTGCATTTAACCCATCCCCTGGGGGAGAGGGGAGCAGTGAGGAGCCCCCATTTCAAAAAAATATTGCTTTAGCGCTAGACAAAATATGAAATGGAATTAATGCCACACTGTAAATATATATGTCAGGGATTCGAACGCAGCAGGCCAACGCCAGTGTGCGTGCAGCTTTTGTGCATGTCGTGGGAGATCTTCTCCAGAGCCTCAGCGTGCTCGTCAGCGCCATCATCATCTTCTTCAAGGTGAGGAGCAGCGCACATAAGAAGACATTTAGATAAAAGTAGCGCTTTGATGCCATCTTGGAGCAGTTGAGGAGTTAACAATTATGTTTTTGTTACATTTCAGCCAGAATACAAGATAGCGGACCCTATCTGCACATTCCTGTTCTCCATCTTAGTTTTGTGCACCACCTTTGCTATCCTGAGAGATATTCTGATTGTCTTGATGGAAGGTGAGCCTGTCATCCGGAACGTGTCGAATGTTTTTGCCCATGTGTTCAAATAAAATCTGTGTGTCAGGTGCCCCAGCGGGGGTCAGGTATGGCGAGGTCAGGGATGGTCTGCTGGCAGTGAAAGGGGTCACGGCGGTCCACAACCTTCACATCTGGGCCCTCACCGTCAACCAGGCTGTGCTGTCTGCCCATGTGGCTATAGGTGAGCAGCAGGAAATCCCTATTTTGGGATGAGTAGAGATGATCTTTCCAACCTTCTCTCCACAGATGAATCTGTGGACGCTCAGACAGTTCTGCGAGAGATGACGCAGGCCTGTTACGCCTCTTATACGTTCCATTCGGTCACCATCCAAATGGAACGACAGGCTGACCTGAAACCTGGTTGCACCTTGTGTGAAGACCCAAAGATGTAGAACGCTTTTCTACTATGACTGACTTTTGATGGTTCTGCAATACTCTGTTTTCAAAAATTGCAATGCTAAGAGAGACCGCATATTTTCTAATCCAAGTGTATCTCTCTGTGTTTGTTTTATGTAATTGTTTTAAAAAGCTTCTGTTTTAGGTGTTATTCTATTGTACCTGTACTTGTAATCGATAAAATGGTAAGTACTGTATGATGAGATTGCAAAGCTGTTTTTAAAATACTTACACTCTAAATTATATATTAAGATGACATTTTCAATAAATGAATTGATATAAATGTTGTGTATTGCTAAGGCCAGACATTTATTACGATGCAAAAAAAAATGAAGACCATAATCCTCTTTATAAAGTGGATTGTAGCTGAATGATTCTTTGTCAACCACAGCGTGGCGCTGTTACCGTAGTTAACGTAAACACGGCTTTTGAGGTCTTTACCGTAATGCTGAAGACCTTCAATTTATAAATGGAAAAAGAGATAGAAAACTGCCAAGTATAGTCCGTGCAACACCCTTATATGGACGGGTCTCAATTTATTTTTCACATGATACATACAGACTAAGTGAGTCCGGTCCCACAAACCATATTCCGTGGATTTTAATATTATCTTGCGGTTCTATTCCCAGAATTACTGTTTCAGCCGTACATCTCGCGATACTTCCAACCTCTACCAAAACTGAGAACTTAACATGCAATCAACACAGACAAATTATCGCCACACAGGTAATAACATTTCACACCAAACGTTTTACTCAACAAACTTTAATGCATTAAGCTGAAGTGAAGTTTCTTAAGAGAGCGTGCAACTCTTAAATCGCTGTCGCGTTTTCGGACTCTTCACCCAGCTTTGACAAGCGCTGCACTTCTGCAAATGCAATTACTGCGACTTCACTTCGTCGCGTTTTATGCAATTCCTTTATGTTGGTCTATATATTTTAGGATTCCGTCTTACCAACGACTTTTAACACGACTTTTAAGACGCCTGTTCATGAAGAACTTGAAGCCGAACCTTACATGATCGGAATCGTCTACTTTTTCCTCATTGACGCTTAATTGTAGCTGTTTTGTTGCACTTCACTCATCTATTCACCCTCTCACCTGCGGTTTTCATTCTATATTGTGGTTTCCTTGTACTTCTGTACTTCATGCTTGGGGTTATTTACAAAAAAAAAAAGTGTCATGTTTTTATTAAGGGCAAAAAGTTGGAGTAACCTACAATCTTCTATTTGATCAAGGCACTTAAGGTCTGAACTGCTTCAATCATCAACCTGCTGTTTCCATGACAACCCCTCCACTAGTGTCACCTTTCAGCGGGCAGCCACCGCCTCAGCAGCAACAGCAGCAGCAGCAACAGCAGCAGCAGGCCCAGGCAGCTCGTGATGTCAACACGGCCTCGCTGTGCCGCATTGGCCAGGAGACGGTCCAAGACATTGTCCTCAGGACCATGGAGATCTTCCAGCTTCTCAGGAACATGCAGGTGTCTCCATCTTCCTCTTTTGGGGTCTCACTAATCAGTCATTGCGTTCATCATGCATATGAATATATTCCTAGGTAGCAGCCAGCCACTGTAATTGTCACCTTTGTCGTGATTTTCAAACAGCAATTATGAGTTTTCATGTATTGCAATAAAGTTGCATCTATTTTGTATGAGCTGAAGAAGACTAATGGATGACTACAAGTCCAAGTGCCTTTTGCAGTCATTGGGGATTAATGCAGGCCTTTACTTTACTTAACACAACATTTGTCTTGGTCCCTCTTAGCTGCCTAATGGAGTCACTTACCACCCCAACACCCATCAGGATAGACTGGGAAAACTGCAAGAGCATCTTCGCACGCTTTCCGTGCTCTTCCGCAAACTGCGCCTCGTCTACGACAAATGTTCCGAAAACTGTGCCGGGCTCGACCCGATACTTCCAGAGGTATGACAACCGAATCCTTCTATTTTTTGTATTAATGTGTGTTAGCATACATCTTTCTATTGTTATGTCCATAAATATCGGGACAGTCAATTGCAATCCAATGAAACAAACAAGCTGCATCAAGTTATTTTTCTTCTTAAAATGCTTCTTTGCTCGGTTCAGGGCTGATAGCACAGCTCTGTTGCTCACCCAGGACCGAGCGTTGTTGATCTTGGCCCCGGCATGTGTAGCATTTATCATCGTGGACATTTTAGGTGCCTGCCTGGCAGTCCACTCACTACTAGCTGGCCCAAACAGGAAGAGGAATCAATGAGTCAGGCAGTGTGACCTCATTGCAGCCCAATTTGCAACAGACCCGATTAGCGAACAGCTGGGCCAAAGGCACGTCGACGTTTCTCTTTTTCTTTCCAGCTGTTGTTGTGACCTAATTCTCAAATATTTTCTTCCACTGCCTCTTCTGCCCTGAACTTCATTTGACTTTTCCCTTTAAACGTTTCCTTCATGTTCCTTCGGCTGTGCTCCGCCCCCTCCCTCGCGCTTTCGTTTAATTATTTATTATTCAGCTTATTTCCTCACTTTTTCTTATAGAGAAAGGCAACCTGGTGAACTTCATTAGCTCCATTCTTCTCTGTCAAGGCAGGAAACCACCATCCATCTTTTCCATGAAGGAGGCGAGGGTTATGACTCACGGGCACACGCGTAGTACAATCGTCATTCATCTTTGCCCCCCTCACTCAGCACATTTTAGCCCCTCGCACACTCAAAGTCAGGCCAGCCTTTGGAAATAAATTCTTGTCAGTGTTGTGTGATTAAAAAGCCCCCCCCCCCCATGAACTGAAGACAAGATCATACTTTGTCTAATATCCTGCTCATATCCTCGCTACCATCTGAGTCCGAGCTCATATTTTGGGAGATTGCCCAGATGTGGATCAGATCACACATTATCCACATTTTTTCACTTTTTTTTTGCATTCTCACTCTCTTTTGGTCATCCTTTCCAGTCATGCCATTTCCCCAGCTTCTGCTTCCATATTTCTGACTCTGTTTGTTTTCTCACCATTTTATTCTTTTCATATGTTGATGATTACTCTCCCATTCAGTCGCGAGTCAATTATTGCTCCTCGCAGATTTCTTTAATCATTTTCCAGTTTCAGCGCACACACTCAAATTACCAACCGAGCAACATGATGATTACATTTTTTTTTCCACAATTCAAGTCATAATTATTGACTCAAGTTTCTGGATTCAGTTCCCGGCTCCCTTGCGACCATGCCAAAGTATGCTTGAGCAAGATACAGAATCTCCAGTTCCTCTTGGAGCTTTGACTTTTCAACCACTGATCATTTTGTAAATGAAAAAATATGAGCAACTGGTCAAATCTATTTACCATTTTTACCATCTTTGCATGAGTCATGCAAGCTTCTTCTCAGATGACCACTAGGGGTCGCTATAATATTAAGCAGGTCCAGAAGAAGGCCCCTTGCATATCAGCCCCACTGAAGTGTCCAGCGGACAAGGTCAAACACACGGGGTTTTTAAAAATGAATGAATTTTTGCTGTAGAGGGGAAGGAGAGACTAATCTTGCATTCACAAGCTTACACCGAATCCCCATTTTCCCTAAGATTGCCCATAAATGCATCATTTGAACCTATAAATGTTCAAGTTAACCAAGAGAGGTTTATTTTAAGCTTGGTATAAATTTAAAAGCGCGTTACGATAATACACAGGTAACTGTTGTGGTTTTTTTTTTTCTCTCCACTCTCTGTCCGCTCCAGCAACTGATACCCTTTATGGACGATGACGGCACCAAACACGACGACCACTCAGCCGGCCAGAACCGCCCTGCAGCCGAGGACAGGAGAGAAATCCAGGAGGTCAACAAGGTATTGTGTTCTCACTCTCAGGGTTACCCGCATTAAGTTCCAGCCAGCGGTGATAAAACGACAAGGTCGGCTTTCTTAAACAGTTCAAGCCTATGTGCTTTCCTGGCGTCGTGTTTCATACCATGAACCTTTATCACTCGCTGTCGTTCATGGACGAGCTTGTGCTAGTTAAATGCAAGAGCTGAGAACCTTCTTTTTATTTCTCATCTATTTGCTACACCTTTTTTTTTTATTCATCGCAAATATCTTTTGATGCTTTCCTATATGTTAGCCTACCATATTTTTCCGCACGGGGAAATTCGTCCGGTCCTCCCGTCACTTTAAATAATCAATTCAATTCCATATTTTCCCTTGACCTTTGAGATTCCTGATGAGGGCCATGAGGGAAAGGTGGAATTTTGTTTGTTTGTGTGCCTGATGGACTGTGATGAGGTTTACATTTTTACAGGGAGAATGTTTTCCCAAGGCAGCAAGTTGGATCCCGGCATGCATGCATGCATTTGAAAGTTTTTCTTCCAGTAAACCACGCCAACACACTTTTTTTCAAAGCCGTAGGGATTCTTAACAGGTGGATCATATGGTTTTGTTTTGAGTAGGTGGGTGGAAAGAGAAACATAAGCTGAGGCTTAGTTTGTTTTATGGGGAAGTTTATGTGACTGCTGTATCATAAGATTCATACAAACATACTGTAGTTACTTTCTTGCCAGGGTCATTTACATAAGAAACAGATGATTTATTTAAGAAAATAAAAGCATGAAGTCAGTTGACAAAAGCTAGCCAATTTTGTTTTAGTTGAGGTGTTGACTTTTGGAGTGGCCTCAAATGTCAGCAGACTCTTAAGAGCTTTTTCAAATGTGTTACCTGTCAAATGTGTTTTTGCTCTTCTCTGATAGAGGGGGCTTGTGACGTGCAGCGCAGATAACGCTTCTTTAAACCGACATGCTGTGTTGTCACTCAAGGCTGAAAGTTTTTTTGTACTGATTGCATCCACCATCCGGGGAAAATGCATACACATACTTTTGAGCTGCCCAGAGTGAGAGCTGGCAAAACAAATGGAAAAAAAAAAAAAACACCATGATGCTTTTCTTATGAAAACATGTAACGGAAAATTGCTATTTTATCAAAAGTCCTTATCTCGGCACTCCAAAAGTCCCTTTCAAAGCCTCCTTCGGTGTTGTGTAGCGTTTGCCACCGTAGATTGGTTTTGGCACAGTGGCTCATTTTTCTTGTTGCATTTCCAACAAGCAGTACAGTTCCATTTGCTTTTGCAAACATCGCCTTTATTAGTTTCTACTGTCAAATTGTCAGCGTCAAGGAGCAAAGTATGCAAATCTCTTTTGTTTGAGCAATGGCAGTCTTCTTAGTGAGCCTAAATTAACTGCAGGTATTGTTCTTTTGTTGATAAGATTCATTGGACTATAAGTATTTTTTATTTATTTTTTTCCTACATGCGTTTTGGAGCGTTTGTTGTGGTCCAATTAAACCTGGTGGAGGAGATGATGAACAGTTTTAAAATAGCAGTCAGTGTCAAAATCTTCAGGCTGCTGCTAGAAAGTAAATGAATTTCTGTAAGAAGATTATTTTTGAGACCATGTCTGTAATTTAGCACAATGAAACAAATAATACAATTGACTTGAAATGAAATTTGCCAGTATACTGTAAAAAAAATGGCATGGGCGAGTATCGATATTTGCTAATCAAGGTATCGGTACTTACAACAGCGGCCGATAGTGGTACCATCATGTGGTTTTATAATCAGGAACTTGAAATTTGAAACAATTTTAATAAAAAAAAAAAAAAATCCATTTTATGCCATTTGCAGTAAAATTGGGACGTCTAGGTCTTGACTACCTTTTAGCCTCCCGTGCACATTTTATTTATGAATCTGTATTTACAGAGTGAGTTTGTTTTTTTTTTTTTCTTCTCCTGCACACATTCAGTTTGTCTGTGTGTGTATATACAGGTTGAAGCCCTTCTTTATGTGCATTGCTGGCCTCGAAATTGCACGCCAGGCTGCCCGAGTGTGCTGCAATGATAATGGTCCTAGGTCAGTAATGTCAGCAGCAGCAGCAGCAGAAAGGAGAATTGGTTATTTTTAAGAGCTGCGCAGCGCTCCCCCGGCTGCTTTTAAATGTTAACACAACAGGGAAACATTGAGGTGAACCCTGAGCTCAGCTGTGTTCAGCTTCATCCCACACAACAACACAACAATGGCTGAAAAGGCCGTGGAATAATGTTAGATAACATTGTTTATTGCAGAACCTTGAATAAAAGCGTGGCAAACCTATCATAAATGAACAATCAATATTCTTGCAAAAAAACAAAGTGCACAAGTGAAGCGGAAATTGCATTTTCCTTTTCGCTCCTATTAGACACTGCCATACAGAAGAGATAAATAACCTTGTTTGTAACGTGACCTTCCTCGCCATTAGCATGCAAATCGAGTTCTGTCAAATCATCCACGTATATACAGTATGGAGGTTAAGAAAGCATGGAAATTTGCGTTGTCTATTACACTTGAAAAGAGCTTTGTACTAGATTCCAGTCGATAGAAGCTTCCTTGTATGCTGCAGACGATTTGCAAACGTCAGCATGCAAAACATTCTCACTACCCAGGTGATATGTTTATGTTTGGCAGGTTTAATGCTGACCTTGCTAACCATGCCAGTTTGACATGGTTGTGTGGGCAGCATGAAAAAATGTTTAGTTTTTTCAAATAGTGTGCCAAAATTTGGTCAGATTTAGTGCCCTGTTATGTTCACACAGCTTTAAATGTGTGTGATTGTATTTGGAATATCAACAAGAAAACGAAATTGATTACATCAAATGACTTAGAGGCCGGATTTGGCCCACAGCCCTCAAGTTTGACACCATCGTTAAAATTTAACAGCCACTCTGTCACATGGTAGTCACCAGAAGCAATTCACAGCAATGATGGGAAAATGAAGCTTCTAATTTGCTTCATGAAGCAGTTGTTTAATTTTTCTGACTCCTGAATGGCAAGTTGCCATTTCTTTAACCCCAACAGTGCCACCTTGAGGAGCCAAAAAATACAACTGATTCATGAAGCAAATTTAAAGCTTCATTTCCCCCATTACTAGCTAATGGAATCAAAACCTGGCATGACCCTGGTCCAACCCAAAGGGTGAAGCTCCATTTGACTAGCCTCTCTGGCCCTTGAGTGTGTGCCCCATGTGTTGGAACATATTTAGCAGTGATTTTTTTCCTCCAGGCTTCCCAGCTGCACATTAAGGCAGCAGCAGTAAGGGCAGCAAGCTTTGGGGAGTTCAAGTGGTTAGTCTGATAAGCAGAGTCGAAATGCAGCCGGACAAGGGAAGCAGATGTTTGCAAGCCGGGCCACATCTGCCGCAGTTGCTCCGGCCAGATCGGCTGGTTCCGGATCAACTAAATGGGAGTAGAGTCGAGATTAAAGAGGAAGAAAGTGGTAGGTAGGAAGAGCCACGAATAGACGGCTTGATGGAGGAAAAGGGGAAAGATTTGTGATAAGAGTGATAGAAAGGAGAAACATGGATAAATGGCTTGCTGATGGCGAAAGGCAGAAAGAGAAATGGACTATCAGGTGTTGGGAGAAGGATGGATCAGGAGATAGTGGCTGTCACATAGAGTGAGGACATTTTTTTTAACTAAAATGTGGGAGTGAAAAACAAACAAATGGAAGTGAGTTTTTGAAATGGTCTGGAAAGTCGACTGGGCCCGCCCGACATGAATAAAGAAGATGGATGAAAGAAAGACAGCTATGGATTGTCAAGTTAATCAGTTGGATGATGAAATGCCCGTGGAGTGACGAACCTCGTGAGGATAAGCGCTTCAAAAAAAAATGGATGGACGGCTGATAAAAGTTCCGTTGCGGCGGGGAAAATCGAAAGTTCTTGTAAGCGAATTGCGAGGGGAAGATTATCGCTCTAGTGTTAAGATGAGTAGAAGCGTTTTACAAACTTTCAAGCTGAAGATGAGATTAAAAAAAAAAAGTTTTGAAGTCATGTATATTCTGTACTTTAGATTCAGATCACTAACACTATCAAAAAAAAAAAAAAAGACCGAATCAATCCCTGGTCTGATTGATCACAGCTCAAAATTAGCCATCTAATATATGCAAATATGCAAATTTCTGTTTCAAATATATTCGCTAAAGCTTGCTTTTGGCATTTTTGCAGGAAACGGTACGACTATCCCGCCATGATATTTTTACTACAACAATCACGTCGATGAAAAAAGAAGATAGTGCGAGGATAAGAGGATTTCACAATCATACGAATTTTTTTCATGCTGTCTTGAGAGTCGAATAACCTTGGAACAGGCAGCAGCCTTGTTATTATTCGACAGGAGAGAGCGGCTGTGTGGAAATTCATTGAAGTGTGCGCTCCCGAGACACTATCACGGTAAACACGAGTGTCCGTTTGACACCGTATGTCCACGCTTTCCAATCCTTCACTAATCCCCTTGTCTGTAGCCACGGCATAAGTAAGAGACCACCTAAAAACGACAAAAACGCAATTGGAATCTGAAATAGGACAGCTGTGACACAGTTTGTGCTTTTTGAATTTTTTTTTTGGACGAAATGACGAATTTATTTTGGAGAGCACTCAAACAACTGGAATTGAGTTGAAGATTAGTTGACTGCCTTGGTAATTAAAAAAAAATTCCATGTTGCTAGCTTCCAGAAGATGATTAAGGTCATTTTTCCATTGTATTATTAATATAATATTATATATATTAATATTTATTATTGAACCGAATCTGCTGGGTCAAAATGATTAACCCAACCTGTTAAAAAAGCAAAACAACCCAGAATTTCTTTTTTAAAAATATGTAACAATCAAAACAGTTATTTGTTGCAAAAATCACACAATTATGGGATCTTTCCATAAGTAACAACAAAAAAGAAAAATCCAAACTTCACTTGTTGACACCCTATTTTCTTTCTCCCATTCACATCTCCCTCTATTTTAAAAGCGCTTCAATCCCATCTATTTGCTGTCACTTCCACTCCAATGCCACATCTGAAGCCTTGAACCTGTTGCCTAACTCGCCTCAGTCAAACAAACTAAAAAATCGATTGTCTTGGAGAGGTGAGGAGTAAAAAAAGAGCGATAGATAGAGAAGAGGCAGATAAATGAGTCCTTCGTGATAATGTCTGGATGCTTTATGAAACATCCTGCCCGCCGTGACTGATAGTCTTGCTCTCGTTATCTGTCGATTGGGGTAATTGCTGTTTGTCTGAGTCGGGCTGACGGATGGTAGGAAGGGTGGAGGAGGCGGAGCTAACCTTTCACTCGCCACAAAACGGACGCATTTAAATTTAAGCGCTTGAAAGTATCCTGTCCTTTTATGTATTACCCCTTTTGGAGATAGTGTGCCATTTTTGGGGACTTGCTGTTTATGTATGTCGTTCTTGAGCGTGGAAGAAACGTAATAACGTTTGCATGAATATTTCAGAAGCATTTTCCAGAAGTCATCGATGCCTAATGTGTTGCCATTGCTCAATCTGTGTGCTGCAGACCTCGAATGTGATTGTGCACATCAATTCTGGCTCCTTAGTCAAATGCAGCGTTTGGGAAAAAAAAAAAAAAAATACAGTCACACCCATGTGACCACAAATGACATCCTTAATGAAATGGCCTGCATTACTGGTCACATGCCAATTAGGACAGGAAAAATCATTTAACTTGCTGCTCATTTCCCTGGAACTGCTGCAGCTTTTTTTTTTTTTATGCCTGCTGTCTCCTTCGCAAATATGTGGAAAGCAACCTTCTGTCTGACTGATGGACCGAGGGTGTTTTTTCTTTTTTCTTTTTTTGCACGATGATTCATAGCGACTCTTGATAATCATTCCATCTGGGCTGGTGGGACAGGCAAGTCTTGTCGTCGACACATCACTCATCATTTTGTCTTGGCTGTGCTTCCTTTGCATGCGTTCTGTCTCCCCCTCAATGCCTTGGAGATGAGCTTTTATCCCAAAGGGGGGTTGTCATGCTGGACCTATAAGACATGCCCCCCCATCATTCCTCTACCGAGCATAGCCTTCAATCCCAACCCCGAGCTGAAGCCTGCCACTGCCACTTGCCTTGCGTTTGATTTGATACCAGCCTAAGTGTGAATAAATTCCTGTCACAGCCCATTAAGGAGGCCTTGGAGAGATCTGGCATGTTATTAATTCTCCACAGCTCCTCACTGGCCGTCTTCTCTCTGCTATCTCTCCCACTCGGCTGCTCTTCTCAGGCACTCTCAACCTTCTCCCTCTCTCTCTCGCTTTTCTTAATACCCTGTTAATTACCATGTCTGTTCTCTTCATTCAAACGAGAAGGGGAGAAATTAAAAGAAGGGAGGCTGCTTGTAATTTGAAATTGAAAAGTGATCCATCCATCCTTGTGATTTTGCTTCTTCATGCAAACCTGTGAAGTAGCTGCTGGCAAAGTACACTTTAGTAACGCCTGGTTAGTTTAATCAACAAAGCTGTTGATAAACAAACGCGACGTCCTAACTCGCCATAAGACCCGAAAAGGAAGCGTGAGAGAATTTTTTATTTGATCCACTTTCCTATCTTGCACGGGAAACAATCTTTTATTTTTCACACATTTTTTCGTCTAGTCAATCATTGTTGAATCACAACTAAAAAAAAACATAAAGGGAATAAAACCGGGGAAGATTAAATGCTTTGATATCCATAAGCATGACGCTAACCTTTATAGAAAGATCCAGCAGAGACTTGCGTAAGCTTCAAACACACAAGTTCCCATAAAAAAAAAAGGGTTCTGATGCTTTTAATTTCATTTGAAAGGAGTCACAACTTCAGGCGCTTCTCATGTCATCAAACATCCACCGGGAGTCTGAACACACAAGGGGCTTTCACTTTGGGGTCGTTTTTCGCAACAAAAAAAAAAGTCGTTTTGGCTGCTCTTTAATACACCATTCATTTTGTAATGAGCGTTTTTTTTTTTTTATCATATCCAAAATGGGAAGATGGTAATGGTAAGAAAATATTTGATCAAACGTGTTGTGGCCCGGTCAGCTGACACTGCAGTGGTTCCACCTCAATACGGGGATGACAACACACCTATTGTATTTCTGCCACTTCTGGAAGAGAAGGCTTTTATCTGCCTTCACAATCCCTTATAAAAAGCCTTTTATTCCCCGAGGAAATCTCAACCCAAACACACACTGGCACTTAAAGCCTCCCTTTGAGGAAAGCTATAAAGTTTATAAAGTCAATTAAGTTTCTTTTTCTAAACTGGTGGCAAATTGAGTCTGTTTGGCCTTGGCTCCCTCTGGGGGGAACTATCAGATGCTTCGACACAACCCACTTAGGGTCACCGTTCCCGAGGCGGGCATCGAGGAGTAAGCAGCTTACTTCCACAACTTTGACTTTTCTTCAAGTTTCCCAATTTGTAGAGGATTTTACTGCAAATGCAGTTTGGGAAAGAAAAAAAAAAATACTTGGATCATACGTTATGCATGCCTTATAGTCGGTGTGTGTATATGAATTCACTGTATCATCCAGGCCCTTTGTTTGTTCAAATCTTACCTTATCAGCATGCAGGCTTCTAATCAAAAAGTCCATGCGGCTATAACCTGGTTTGATTCTCCACGGAATCAGATCGCAGTTGCGGTAATTGACTCTCAGCTTTGAAAATGATATCAGATGTGCACTGAACTGTGTCACAGTCTGACCTCATTCATCTACAGTATATTCTTACAGGTCAGCTGGTGCGACCCGATTAACCGAGCTCCGTGTTCACCAGTCAAGAACGAGACATATAGAATCGATACGCCGCGTCAATACCTCAAGTCTATCGACTGCGGGTCTCCATTTTGTGCAGCAGAGCACATCTGATTGGCTACTGCCTGACCTGCTAAATTATCAGCGTGACGGAAAGCCCGACACAACCTAGATATATCAAATTAGCACCTGTTCATATATGGTGTTTCCTCGGAATCAGCATTCAGTGTAAAATCCATCATGTTCTTTCAACTCTTGGCAGTCGGTTATGTTCTAGATGGTGTTATGACAGCGATCTGAAGTAGAGCGCCCAGGTACAAGCAGGAGATCAAAGTGACGGTGTCGTCAACATATATAGTTTTTTATCCAATTTGAAAAGATGCCGACAAAAGAATATTTACAATAAGAACCAAACGTTTTTTTTTTTTTAACGATAACTGCGTGATTCCGACTGGCAAAACGTAAAAGTGTACTTCCTCGCCCATCTAATCCCCTCTCCTCACTCACAGACACTTACACTTGTAATTCCCAGCCACATCCACCGAGTCAAAGCCGCGATTTGAGTTGCCAGCGACAGCGCGGATTAACAGAGGAATCCTGAGTGAAAGCACATTTTTGCTCCACTTGCTACATCCCCCACTTGCTCCCTTTCGCATGCTCGTCATCAAGCGTGAGCGCATATTCCAATCCGCCGCTATCTCAAATCTCCTCTTCAAAAAAAGCAACACACTTTGTAGCCTTGTTTTTGATTTGACATCAAACGAGGTAAATAGTGATTTTATTCATCTTGTAATACCATGACAAGATTCGCTTTATTTTTCCATACAGCGCAACGAAGCAACAAACCCTTCCCCGATCGGCTTTAATGCGATAATAACGCGTCATAATTAATGGAGCGATGGCAATTAGAAAGCTTGATAAGCGTGGAGATTTGACAAATCTCAAGTGTTTAACCAATTACCACTTTGACGCACCCATTGAAGAATGACTTCAAGCGATGCGCTCGTCAACACAAATAGATTTTCAATCGAAAGCGGCCTTCAAAAGACCCCCCAAAAAAAAACGCTTTAGTGAATGTAGTCCAGATAAGGGATGTCTAGCGCAGAATCTGTCTTAGCACAGAAATGCATTGATGAAGGAATCTGTAGAGGCCAGCGGAGCTGAAATGGAAAAACTCAACAAGCCTCCTACTGATGGTGGAATCTTTGATCTGATTGGGAGTCAGGGACGACGAGGCGGCGTGATGAAGTGGATCAGACAATGTGTAGAAGAAGAGCGGAACTGTCAGCTCTTTTCGTCGCTTTTATGTTATCATCTTACCACAATGATGAAATAACATGGACGACCGTTCATGTAATGACTGGCTTTGACTGAACGTAATCCCAAAATGTTTTTCAAATCACGATCCATTCATAAACATGCCAATCATTCTGAGCTGACTTGTTGCTAAGAAATGTCTGGATGGTTCTTTGGAGCAAATTTCCAGAAAGACAATGAGCTTTAGAGAAATGATGTCTCTCAATTCTGTGCCCTCTGAGGCGGATAATCTGATATTACAAGTATCCATCTTGTGCTTGCTCCGCTATGCCCTGAAACATTTATTAATGCAATCTACTGCACTTGGTTTTCTTCGCACTATTTGACTTTTTCCAAACATTTGGGCTGGGGACGTTCAACAATGCAGTGCTCTATTACCGTACCTGAAATGACCAAGACTCGATCCCGGTCTCATTAATGCAGAGTAAATGGCCAAGTTATTTCAAGAGCTGCTCATCAGGGTAATAAGGCAGATCATGTATTGTACAGTTGCACATACGCTCAGAATAAAGGTGAAAGTCAAAGAGGCAGATAGCGACGGGAAGATCGAGGCGAGAGTGCTCGTAAGAAGCGCTGAGAGTCCTTCAGAGAGCGAGTGAGAAACTGGAAGGCCTCAAAATGTTCCACTCAAGATTATCTTCAAGGACAATCAGCAAAAGCGTTGATATTAAGAGAGCTGTGTGAAATCCATGACTCAAGGTGTTATCTATTGGACAAAAAGGACTGTTGCCAAAAGATGGAGTTGGAGTTCATCTTAATAATTTGCATTCATGTTGCATGTGACTAATATCAGCATTCATTCAGATAAACAATTTCCAGATCTGACAAGATCTCATATGGCAGACAGAATCATGTGTGCAAGTCTTGGTAGTTCAGTCACTGTTTTCTGGGGACCCACAAGGCTCAATTTTAGGACCGCTTCTTTTTTCTGTATTATTATGAATGATTTTTTGTTTGAGTAGCTCAAGCGCAAGGTTATTATAATTCCAGCTCAATCCCAGTCCTGCATTAATGCAACTTTACTGACCGTGGATTATTTCTAGTCGGGTTTATTTCCATTGTGCAAAGATCGCTTTTATCACTAAAAACCAGCATTAGGAGTGATCATTTGTAATGACATTGGTGATCAAGCATCCTGTGGATGTTTTGCAATGTGTATTATTTGTAATTCCACCCATCAGTTTTCTATACTGCTTAATCCTATAATCCTGCTCAATCTCAGGCATTTGGTGTGCTTGGCAGTCAGTCACACGGAACACATAATATGGTTTTTGGTTAATTTACCAAACATGTTTTTGGAAGCACAGAGTAAATCCTGAGCCCAGAATCCAATTCATTCATGAGCAAATTAGGGTTAGGGTTAGGGCTAGGGCTAGGAATAGGGTTAGGGCTAGGGTCAGGGTTTCAGAGTAGTTTTAAACTAGGGTTAGGGTTTCAAAGTAGGTTTTAAAACTAGGGTTAGGCTTTCAACATAGGATTTAGACTAGAGTTAGGGTTTCATAGTAAGGTTTAACACGAGAGTTAGGGTTTCAAAGTAGGATTTAAACTAGGGTTTAAGGTTTCAAAGTAGGGTTTAAAACTAGGGTTAGGGTTTCAAAGTTGGGTTTGAAACTAGGGTTAGGGTTTAAAAGTAGGGTTTTAAGATAAGGTTTGAGTTTCAAAGTAGGGTTAGGGTTAGGATTAGGGTTTCAAAGTAGGGTTAGGGCTAGCGTTAGGGCTAGGTGTTAGGGCAGGGTTAGAGTTCGGGGTTAGGGTTACATCTTTAACCTAGTTTAGTATGTCGTTCAAGAATTACATGGTGGTTTATAGTTTTTAGTATTATTACTGCAGATACCATAACCTTTGCTAATTATTTTCTAATTAGTCCAGCTAATAAAAAAGCACCTAAATCATTTGTATGTGACTTTCTTTTACGACAGAAGCTGAAGCAGAAGAACCAACAGTTGAAGCAGATCATGGATCAACTCCGCAACCTCATCTGGGAAATCAACTCCATGTTGGCTGTCAGAAGCTGAAAGACACCAGAAGAACTGCTACCATGAAGACACTGCACATTTGCTGAGGTGGCACTTTAGTGACAAAGCAAGGACTTCATTCTGCAAAGTGGAAAGATGAAGACGACATACCACCGAGGAATGAGTTGAAAATATGCAACCCACAAGAAAAAAAAAGGCTGGTGGTGATATTCTGGACTACCTCGATATTCGACATTTCAATCTCCATTATGATTTCAATTCAACTCATTTTTTTCAATCTGTTTTCCCATCTCCATAGAGAGTTAATAGATGTAGAAAGACATTACAATCTATTTAATCTTCTTATTTTGTGACTGATCATCTTAACCGTTTGAAAGGTTTCAGATTTATTCAATTTAAATACTGGAATGAGACAAACATTCATGTGGTTAATTTCTGTCAATGTTTTTGTTTTCATAACTTAAATTTCAATGTATGTAAACTTGAACACTTTAACAAATTAAAATGATCTAATTAATAAATTAAATGGGTATCAGGCTTTTTTTAATTAACTAAATGACCATATATAGTAAGTCTCTCTCTCTCCCTCGCTCTCTCTCTCTCTCGCTCGCTCTTTCTCTCTCTCTTTCACTCATGTTTTTGTTTTCCTAATTTAAATTTCAATGTACCGTATTTTCCGCACTATTAGGCGCACTTAAAAACTTAAAATTTACTCAAAAAGCAGAGCGCCTTATATATAGATCAATTGATGAATTTGTTGATCCATACTGGTTGTACACATCGCTCTGCCAAAATGTTTCAGTACGAGGCTATTTCATTTCAAAATAGGCTGTTCCGTTAATGTTTTCGAGTACGTTTACCGATCAATATCCAACGGAATCATAAATAAGCAGCACCAATGTGTTAAATCAGTCTTTAGTCGGTTCCGATTACTTTTATGGGAGAGAGTTTGAGAAACGTGATTGTTTACAGGGGGCTGCCATGACACTTTGCTGAGGCTCATGGGTTAGGGTTCAAAAGTAGGGTTTCGTACTGGAGTTAGGGTTTCACAGTTGGGTTTAAAGCTAGGGTTAGGGTTTCAACCCAGGGTTTCATACTGGAGTTAGGGTTTCAAAGTAGGGTTTAAAGCTAGGGTTAGGGTTTCAACCCAGGGTTTCATACTGAAGTTAGGGTTTCAACCCAGGGTTTCATACTGAAGTTAGGGTTTGAAAGTAGGGTTTAAAGCTAGGGTTAGGGTTTCATACTGGAGTTAGGGTTTGAAAGTAGGGTTTAAAGCTAGGGTTAGGGTTTCAACCCAGGGTTTCATACTGGAGTTAGGGTTTGAAAGTAGGGTTTAAAGATAGGGTTGGCGTTTCAACCCAGGGTTTCATACTGGAGTTAGGGTTTCAAAGTAGGGTTTAAAGCTAGGGTTAGGGTTTCAACCCAGGGTTTCATACTGGAGTTAGGGGTTCAAAGTAGGGTTTAAAGCTAGGGTTAGGGTTTCAACCCAGGGTTTCATACTGAAGTTAGGGTTTCAAAGTAGGGTTTAAAGCTAGGGTTAGGGTTCCAAACTAGGGTTTCATACTGGAGTTAGGGTTTGAAAGTAGGGTTTAAAGCTAGGGTTAGGGTTTCATACTGGAGTTAGGGTTTGAAAGTAGGGTTTACAACTAGGGTTAGGGTTTCAACCCAGGGTTTCATACTGGAGTTAGGGTTTGAATGTAGGGTTTAAAGATAGGGTTGGCGTTTCAACCCAGGGTTTCATACTGGAGTTAGGGTTTGAAAGTAGGGTTTAAAGATAGGGTTGGCGTTTCAACCCAGGGTTTCATACTGGAGTTAGGGTTTCAAAGTAGGGTTTAAAGCTAGGGTTAGGGTTTCAACCCAGGGTTTCATACTGGAGTTAGGGGTTCAAAGTAGGGTTTAAAGCTAGGGTTAGGGTTTCAACCCAGGGTTTCATACTGAAGTTAGGGTTTCAAAGTAGGGTTTAAAGCTAGGGTTAGGGTTCCAAACTAGGGTTTCATACTGGAGTTAGGGTTTGAAAGTAGGGTTTAAAACTAGGGTTAGGGTTTCATACTGAAGTTAGGGTTTCAACCCAGGGTTTCATACTGAAGTTAGGGTTTGAAAGTAGGGTTTAAAGCTAGGGTTAGGGTTTCAACCCTGGGTTTCATACTGAAGTTAGGGTTTCAAAGTAGGGTTTAAAGCTAGGGTTAGGGTTCCAAACTAGGGTTTCATACTGGAGTTAGGGTTTGAAAGTAGGGTTTGAAGCTAGGGTTAAGGTTTCATACTGAAGTTAGGGTTTCAACCCAGGGTTTCATACTGAAGTTAGGGTTTGAAAGTAGGGTTTAAAGCTAGGGTTAGGGTTTCAACCCAGGGTTTCATACTGAAGTTAGGGTTTGAAAGTAGGGTTTAAAGCTAGGGTTAGGGTTTCAACCCAGGGTTTCATACTGAAGTTAGGGTTTCAAAGTAGGGTTTAAAGCTAGGGTTAGGGTTCCAAACTAGGGTTTCATACTGGAGTTAGGGTTTGAAAGTAGGGTTTGAAGCTAGGGTTAGGGTTTCATACTGAAGTTAGGGTTTCAACCCAGGGTTTCATACTGGAGTTAGGGTTTGAAAGTAGGGTTTAAAGCTAGGGTTAGGGTTTCAACCCAGGGTTTCATACTGGAGTTAGGGTTTGAAAGTAGGGTTTAAAGATAGGGTTGGCGTTTCAACCCAGGGTTTCATACTGGAGTTAGGGTTTCAAAGTAGGGTTTAAAGCTAGGGTTAGGGTTTCAACCCAGGGTTTCATACTGGAGTTAGGGTTTGAAAGTAGGGTTTAAAGCTAGGGTTAGGGTTTCATACTGGAGTTAGGGTTTGAAAGTAGGGTTTAAAGCTAGGGTTAGGGTTTCAACCCAGGGTTTCATACTGGAGTTAGGGTTTGAAAGTAGGGTTTAAAGATAGGGTTGGCGTTTCAACCCAGGGTTTCATACTGGAGTTAGGGTTTCAAAGTAGGGTTTAAAGCTAGGGTTAGGGTTTCAACCCAGGGTTTCATACTGGAGTTAGGGGTTCAAAGTAGGGTTTAAAGCTAGGGTTAGGGTTTCAACCCAGGGTTTCATACTGAAGTTAGGGTTTCAAAGTAGGGTTTAAAGCTAGGGTTAGGGTTCCAAACTAGGGTTTCATACTGGAGTTAGGGTTTGAAAGTAGGGTTTAAAGCTAGGGTTAGGGTTTCATACTGAAGTTAGGGTTTCAACCCAGGGTTTCATACTGAAGTTAGGGTTTGAAAGTAGGGTTTAAAGCTAGGGTTAGGGTTTCAACCCTGGGTTTCATACTGAAGTTAGGGTTTCAAAGTAGGGTTTAACAAGGAATTTTACCGAAGTCAAATTCCTTGTTTGGCACGCTCAAACATGGCGAATAAATACTCTTGAATCTTGAATCTTGAATCTTAAAGCTAGGGTTAGGGTTCCAAACTAGGGTTTCATACTGGAGTTAGGGTTTGAAAGTAGGGTTTGAAGCTAGGGTTAGGGTTTCATACTGAAGTTAGGGTTTCAACCCAGGGTTTCATACTGAAGTTAGGGTTTGAAAGTAGGGTTTAAAGCTAGGGTTAGGGTTTCAACCCAGGGTTTCATACTGAAGTTAGGGTTTGAAAGTAGGGTTTAAAGCTAGGGTTAGGGTTTCAACCCAGGGTTTCATACTGAAGTTAGGGTTTCAAAGTAGGGTTTAAAGGTAGGGTTAGGGTTCCAAACTAGGGTTTCATACTGGAGTTAGGGTTTGAAAGTAGGGTTTGAAGCTAGGGTTAGGGTTTCATACTGAAGTTAGGGTTTCAACCCAGGGTTTCATACTGAAGTTAGGGTTTGAAAGTAGGGTTTAAAGCTAGGGTTAGGGTTTCAACCCAGGGTTTCATACTGAAGTTAGGGTTTCAAAGTAGGGTTTAAAGCTAGGGTTAGGGTTCCAAACTAGGGTTTCATACTGGAGTTAGGGTTTGAAAGTAGGGTTTAAAGCTAGGGTTAGGGTTTCATACTGAAGTTAGGGTTTCAACCCAGGGTTTCATACTGAAGTTAGGGTTTGAAAGTAGGGTTTAAAGCTAGGGTTGGGGTTTCATACTGGAGTTAGGGTTTGAAAGTAGGGTTTAAAGCTAGGGTTAGGGTTTCATACTGGAGTTAGGATTTCAAAGTAGGGTTTAAAGCTAGGGTTAGGGTTCCAAACTAGGGTTTCATACTGGAGTTAGGGTTTGAAAGTAGGGTTTAAAGCTAGGGTTAGGGTTTCATACTGAAGTTAGGGTTTCAACCCAGTGTTTCATACTGAAGTTAGGGTTTGAAAGTAGGGTTTAAAGCTAGGGTTAGGGTTTCAACCCAGGGTTTCATACTGAAGTTAGGGTTTCAAAGTAGGGTTTAAAGCTAGGGTTAGGGTTCCAAACTAGGGTTTCATACTGGAGTTAGGGTTTGAAAGTAGGGTTTAAAGCTAGGGTTAGGGTTTCATACTGAAGTTAGGGTTTCAACTCAGGCTTTCATACTGAAGTTAGGGTTTGAAAGTAGGGTTTAAAGCTAGGGTTAGGGTTTCAACCCAGGGTTTCATACTGAAGTTAGGGTTTGAAAGTAGGGTTTAAAGCTAGGGTTAGGGTTCCAAACTAGGGTTTCATACTGGAGTTAGGGTTTGAAAGTAGGGTTTAAAGCTAGGGTTAGGGTTTCATACTGAAGTTAGGGTTTCAACTCAGGCTTTCATACTGAAGTTAGGGTTTGAAAGTAGGGTTTAAAGCTAGGGTTAGGGTTTCAACCCAGGGTTTCATACTGAAGTTAGGGTTTCAAAGTAGGGTTTAAAGCTAGGGTTAGGGTTCCAAACTAGGGTTTCATACTGGAGTTAGGGTTTGAAAGTAGGGTTTAAAGCTAGGGTTAGGGTTTCATACTGAAGTTAGGGTTTCAACCCAGGGTTTCAAAGTAGGGTTTAAAGCTAGGCTTTTTTAATTAAATAATTTTTATGAATTAAATGACCATGTATATAGTAAGTCTCTCTCGCTCGCTCGCTCTCTCTCACTCTCTCTCTCTCTCTCTCTCTCTCTCTCTCTCTCACTCCAAGTCAGGCGAATGATGCAGGTATCGTCAAATGAGTTTATTTTATTATAAATCATCCTTACAAAATCATCATTTGTCTATCTCATTTGTAACCTCTATAAAAGTCTTTACATAGTAGGAGGTGGGGAGAGGAGAAGGCATCAGGACAGCCACACGCTCTGACCTCACACATCAGCTAAATCACGTGATCACGGCTGCGATGATAAATAATCCAAAACATGGTTGCGTCATGGTGTGCAAACACAATGATGGGTGGGTGGTTGGTTGGTTGTGTTGTGTTGACATGACAACAAACGCTCCTCGGCAGTGCAAGAACTCACGTTGACAAAAAAAAGGCACAAATGAAGATAAACGCCAATAGTCTGGCACATTATTCTTTTGATTTCTGGACACCCAAAGTAAAAGAAAAACAAAAGTCGACGACAATGAGGCAAACGTGCCACGTGCACAAACTTTGATGTTTACTGAATGTTTCCATCTGCTGCAGCTGCTTTTACAATTTGACTCCCGCCGAGAGCCAAGATGGCGTGCCCCGATCCAATTTTAGATCAATGGCGTATGTGATCGTCAAAGTTAAAAACCTCTGACAAATGTACAAGCGGGACTCCCATGGATGTTTCCCAGGCAAAACAAACAAAACAAACCAAAGCTGGGCGGTGTTATCGACGTGTGAACATAAAACTGAATAAATACTTTAACTCCCCTTAACAATGCAGGATCATCTGAACATAACACCTAAACAGTCCCGTTAACAAAAAAAATAAATATGTTCATGTACAGTGCAGGGAATTGTTGGCAAAGCTGTGGAATACGCACATTTTTGTGATGACAATTACTCAAACAATCAGGCATTGGAAGAAAGGCTCAATGTTGATTTAAGACAATGGGGAACAGATGCTAAAAAGTGCTATTGATGAACACTTTTGCGACAAAACAAATCACACGTTAAAAGCAACAGGACAAGAGGGGGAAAAACACAATTTGAAAAAAAATAAAATAACAGGGCTTCTTTCATGATATGCAGTTGATTTGTTTGGATAGCAGAACATTTTAATCTGTCAAGTCAAAATATCCACACCGGAAAAAAAAAGTCATATTAGTGTTAGAATAAAGTTATGGTTTAATTTTTAAGTGCCGCCCCATACTTTTCAACCCATTACAATAATGATGATTGCTGACCCATTTGATGTGTTTTTCCCATGACTTCAAATAAGAAAAGCTCCCATTTCCCTTTGCATTTGATGTGACATTTCCGATATTAGACTCAATATCACGCTATATATGGCACTGTTGCATATTCTAAAATAACAATGACAGTGAGTCACAGCTTTGCCTAACAGAAAGGCCACGAAAAGCACATTTCTTTCATTCAAAATGTCCGAGCGGTCTTCTGATCTTGTCGCTGGAAAGACCGGCTGCCAATTAAGGTGCAAACTGTTTGATGTTAACGTGACAGCATTGTGTGGATGGATACATGCTGTTAATGCAATACATATGTGCATACATATGTACTATGGCTGGACAGAGGGGGCATTTTAAAGGGGCAACTAGGTGTCACAAACTAATACAGGTGGCGAAAATGTGCAATAAATAATTCTAAAGGCAGACCCGATGTCCAAAAATGGCACACCCAGGAAATGATGGTGATGGCTAAAAGACTAAAAAGGCCGGCAAGCAAGTTACACTCGAGGCCAACGAAGCAGGATGAAATGGCAATTTGGGTCAGAACATCCAGCATTTGCTTCATTTCATCACAAAATGTTCATTTTGCTCATCTGCAAAGGACGGGGGGGAAAATGTACTCGGCTCAACTTACGATTGGGGACAGGATTCTCGGAATGAAACACATTAGTAAAAAAAAAAAAAAAAAAAAACAACAACAAAAAAACCCCCCCCCACAGGACTGAGAGCAGGATATGAGATTTCAGGCTTTCAATAGTGGCGAACATGAGGAAACATGATTTTTTTTTTTTTTAATCTGATCAGGATATACTGACCTCAATGTCCTTAAAATGAAAAATTAAAAAGTATGCCAACCCTCTCAGAGACAGCAGCTGATTTGTACAAAAATCAAATCAGGCGATAAAGCAGTGTTGGGGGTCGGGTTCGGGTACCAACAAGTCCAGCAATCGCGCCCCGATGCCATACGGATTGCTCGGAGTCACCTTGTAGGGATCCGCAAAAAAAAAGATTCTATCCAAACCACTGTTTTGTGTCTCCTTTCGTTTTCTTCTTCTGAACTCCCAAACATTTGTTCAGCAACACGGCGGCACGGCGTCATCGCCCCCCGCCCTCACGCCTCCCCCCAGGGTAGGGTCCCCCCCGAGGGGGTGCCGGTCCTGTCAGAGCCTCTCGATGTCCTTGTATTTCTTGCGAAGGATGGACACCTGGTCCTTGAACAGGACTGGATCCAGTCTCATCTGGGAGCGGACCAGCGGCATGGTGCCAAACCAGCTGGCAAACTTGTTCATGCACGTCTGCCGCTGAGCGAAGTGGTCCGGGTCGGCCCAGCGAGATGCCCTTGAAGACTTTGGGGGAAATGAAATTCAAATTAATATTCAGCTCAACATGCATTTAATAAAAACATTCACATGCACAGCAGTGTTTCAGCCTTCCCAGTTTGTATTTGCTGAAATCAAAAGCTCTTTCAATCCAAAACATCTTAACGGGTCAACTTCCATTTGAACAGAAATGCATAGCAGCATTTGTGAGTTATTTGGGCAGCTTTCTAAGAGCTGCCACAAAAAACCTGCAGATGTTGCTGCCTCACCTGTCCCATCATTGTCTCCTTGTACTGTTTCTTCTGTGTGACTTTGATGGGTGGGAGCTTGGTGATGGCAGAGACCAGGAAGTTCATCAGGATGTCCTCGCAGTTGGCCAGCTGATCCACCATGGTCTTGAGACTGGAGGGCAGGTAGTTGGTGTACAGGTAGTGGTAATACCTGCAAGACACGCCAGGAACCAGACTCGTCCATCAAATGATTTTTTTTTTTAAATTAAATAGTATTTTCCGTCATAATGAGGTAACCATAATGACACTTAACGCTACCTGTGGTAAATGGCGGCGCCCGTCAGCACCATGGAGTAGTCATTGGTCCACTTGGAGGTGTAACCCCACCGCTCCTTGTTGCCGTCCCAAAAATGGCTACGCGCCGGATAGCCGACTATTCGCTCGGGAAAACTCTGCCACACGGTGAAGGCAAAGTCCACCTGGAGAAAAACCACAGATGACATTATAAACGTATGATAAGAACTGCGTGTCAATTTTGTCAACACATTCTAAAAAAAATGATAACATAAAAGGAAGGCATGTTTTCCTTGGAACATTGAAAAGGTCATTTGAATGACAACAAAGACGTCATTTGTTATTCAAGAACATATGCGTTGATGTGACCTATGCAAGATTCGATTGACCAGATGGTTCTTCTTGCATATTGATTCATCCCATCACGCATCATTGGGCTATTCGGAAACTTGACCATCTAAATCCTCAGCACAAAATTGACTTCCAACATCTAACTCCTTCTAAAACTGGAAAACAGGAAGAAAACCGAGAAGGCCACTGTGACCTTCAGTCGCCTGAACGGAAATCATTTGCAAGACGTCAACACACCTCTGTGGTGGACAACACCGTGTCTTCATCCAGGCTGAGGACGGCATCGGTCACGATGGCCTCGTAGGGGAGGAAGCGGCTGCTCATCACCTGCGAAGTGAGACGTGGGGCAAAGTAAGGTCAACCATTTCGATAGATCATCCAGGATTAGTGCTCTTTTTATTCAACCCATTGAAATCAATCAGCTGTTTCAATGAATCTAGAGGACACAAGTTGTGACATCACTAAGCAGATATTTTTTGCTGTACTGACAACAATAACAACAACGACGATGGAGTGCTGATACAGGCTTCCATTAGTGGATGCGGAGTCATCTTTCCCTTCTCAATCGATAAACACAGAAGCGACGCAAGAACATCCCACTTGAGTCCAACATTTGGTGCAAATGTTCATGTCTTCCCCCAGGAAGACTTCTCCAGCCAAAATATGAGGCAAACCTACAAACCCAGGGTGTCATACTGGAGTTAGGCTTTCAAAGTAGGGCTTAAAGCTAGGGTTAGGGTTCCAAAGTAGGGTTTCATACTGGAGTTAGGGTTTGAAAGTAGGGTTTAAAGCTAGGGTTAGTGTTTCATACTGGAGTTAGGGTTTCAAAGTAGGGTTTAAAGCTAGGGTTAGGGTTTCAACCCAGGGTTTCATACTGGAGTTAGGGTTTCAAAGTAGGGTTTAAAGCTAGGGTTAGGGTTTCAACCCAGGGTTTCATACTGGAGTTAGGGTTTCAAAGTAGGGTTTAAAGCTAGGGTTAGGGTTTCAACCCAGGGTTTCATACAGGAGTTAGGGTTTCAAAGTAGGGTTTAAAGCTAGGGTTAGGGTTTCAACCCAGGGTCATATACTGGAGTTAGGGTTTCAAAGTAGGGTTTAAAGCTAGGGTTAGGGTTTCAACCCAGGGTCATATACTGGAGTTAGGGTTTCAAAGTAGGGTTTCATACTGGAGTTATCTGGGCCTCCGGGCCTCGAGTTTGATACCTGTTCACTACAGTGACATGCCATAATCCAATACTTTATATATACTGTATCATGAAAGTGATGGAGCCTTGTGGGTGGTTTGGATCAGCCTGGCTGAAAAGCACCCAGATGGGAGCGCAGCAGACTCCTTCCCTCTGCGTGTGTGTGTGTGTGTGTGTGTGTGTGTGTATGTGTGTGTGTGCTCAGCCTCCCACACAAAAAAAGAGACATCTCAGAAATGCAGCACCGTGATGGGCACGCATATTTAACTGACCACGATTTAAACTACAAACCCAAGGAATCTTGCAATTGAGGGAGCAATTTGTGATTTTCCATTGAATCGTACAAAGTGCACAAAAGATGAAATACATCAAATGTTTCTTTTTCTAGGTTGTTTTGGCCAGCTGTCTTAATACTTAACAATAGGCTCATTTTGTAAAAGTGGAAATATGATTCCCCCCCCCCCCCCCCGTAATCGCCCCAGCACTGATTTCACACACTTCATACGAGTGTTTGCCTTGCGGCCCTTGTCGTCAGAGGGCGAAAGAGACAGTGAGGATGGAGAGGAGACAGGAGAAGTGTTCCCTCCCACTCACTTCAAATGAGGCTTCGCTGTGTCATCATTACGCCTGCTATCTCCTGCGGGCACGATAAGAGAAACAAAACAAAGCCATCACCCCTCTCCAGGATCGCTACTTCTCCAGACAGCCAGACAAAGTTGAGTGGACTAGTAGCACAGGAGGGAGTGTGTGCAAGTGTGTGTGTAATGACAGCGAGACCAACGGAGTGGCAGAATAACAAAAGAAGAGGGAGAGGATGAGAGGCGAGAGTTTCCAAACCCCAGGTGGTTTGTAACATTAGAAGAGCGACATATTAGCCTGGGGCTTCCCGGAATGTGAGCTCGCTCTTACAGCAAGAATCTGCCTCTGAGCGTTTTTTTTTTTTTTGAAAGTACAGAAAAGGCAGGTTCGGACGAAAAAAAAAAAAGGACCACCGATGTGGTCGGTAAATGTCCGGTGGGATTGTCACGAGGTAAGCGGTCATTAAGCGGACTTGTGGCCAAGGAGAAGATGGAGGCGGGATTGATGTTAATCCCATAAAAACAGCGCATTGCAAATTCTATTTGTCGAGCCCGTTTGTTCCTACGGGGGAGGAAACAATCGTTAGCGTCATAAATATGAAGCCAAAGGCCAGACAGCTTTTTGTAACAGCTGTGCACAGTCATTTGGAGAAAATGTGCCACTAAAGACAATAAACGGAGGCTGTTTTTTTTTTTGTTTCACATCCTGCATTACTAATTCACACTTGGAAACTTGCAAGCTGCTTATAATAGTTTGGCGTTTTATTTCATTTTGACTTTTGTTTTTTTAAATTCACTTAGTTCATACTTAGTGTTGCTTTGTTTAGTTTAGTTTCAGTGAAAGCTCAACAAAAACAAAAGGACACATTTGCTAAACTTAAGAGTTCATTTTTTTTCAATGTGAAATGTCATTTCAATTCGTTTGCACAGTGCAAGGGAAATATATCATCTCTCCTCTCTCTCTCCTCTCTCTCGGTAGCACACAGTAAACACAACCAGCCGCAACCGCAGCGTAACACAGGTCCCCCCCCACACACACATCCCATCCACAATTCTATCCGTTGGTCAACAAACATACTTTCACGTTATGACTGACAGACCACTGGGAGCCACAGAGGGAGGTAAACCATAAGGTCGGTAAACCGCCGCATGAGCGATGCTGACGTGACAACCACCTCCTCTTACACACAATACTATTTTGTTGCAGTCTATTTTGGCCTATTACAGAGTTTTAATTAAAAGCACCCAAATTGTTCTTTAGCGCAGCACAAATTGAAACTCATTAACTCCCAAACGCTCTCCAACTGGATGAAGTCTAAAACAATATACAGAGTGAAAATCTGCATATGGCAGGGCCAGGATTTGAAGTCATCAAAAAAAAAAAAAAAGGCTCACCTTGTTCTCGCCTTCTATGACGATAACAGGTACGGAGGTGGAAGGCCAGCGGTGCTTGGCGGGGAGCGGCTTGTCACAGTTCCACAGGACAATGATCTAGAAAAAACAAAATACATTAAAAACAACATTCATGGTTGAATGTTAAAGAGCCAAAATATTTTTTTGTACACAAAAGACGTCCTGTTTTTTTGCACACAAGGAAATGACTTTCTGGGGTCAAGTTTGGGGTCATGCAAATGTTCATTCATGCTTGTTGGGGAAACATGCACCATGTGATCAGCGCCTAACACGCGCTGGTACGTTCTCATAGCTCAGCCTCCTCTTATCTTGTTTTATTTGGATATAAATCGGCGTTTGCTATGCTCCCACTCCAAACAAATTCTAGCTAACTGGAGATTTTCTCGACATGTTTTCCACTTCCATGCAGTAAGATAGACTGCAAATATGGCGTCATTGGGCGACGCTCGCGACGTTCTGAAATCCGTTACCGGGTTCTATTTCGGCTCTATTAGGAGGACAGATGGCATCTTCGCCAGCTCTCTCAGGGTGCCTGCCGATGGTGTGATTGTGGATGCAAGACTGCGTGCACGCGTGGATGTGTGTGTGCACGGCAATGACCGCGGGGAACAAAAACGGAATCGCTATCAAGGCTGCAAGAAATCTGTCTTTCTCCACATACACAGCAGAAGGTTCACCATGTCAAAAACTGCCGAAGTGTGTTCAAAAGCTTTTTTTTTTTTCCCGTCATCGCATCAAATTTAGATTTCTTTTTACCCTCACTGTTATTCCCAGTCCCTCTCCTGCATTCATTTATTTATATCCTCATCTACTCGGAGCCCGGCAGTGGTGGGCTGTGTACCTGGCTCTTCATTCTGCATGCACGGCCTGAACATTTTTAAGCAGTATTTCCTTTCGCTGTTTTGCCAACGATATATGCATCAGTGAGGAAAACAAAAAAAAGGTAAAATGTTTGCAGAATATTCAATAGAGAAAAACAGAAGTCATATGATTAGGACGATTATTTTTCTCCCACTGACTAAAAAGTCAGGATGCTTAAATCTGTGGCAGCTTTTTACAAATAATAAAAATATATAGCAGCAACCCACAATTCAACCTTTGAAAAAGCTAATTTATCTTCTGCCAATTCATCCTACTGAATGATAATTATGTGTCAGTCAGGGAGCAAACACTAGTACAACTTGACCTCGCCTCTGACTAACCTTACCACAATGTACTAAAGTTGATTGAGTGATTTTGATAGCCTTCGCAATTTTTAGTGAAGGATACGAAGAAAAATGCACAGGAAAATAGATGAATTGAGAAAAATGTTGACTCATTTAAACTAAAAATCTGCTATTAGTTTTTCCATGTGTAAAATTTGCACCAAGAACATTCCGGCGTCTTCTGACAGTGTCTTTGGGAAAAAAAAATTAGACTGATAATTTCATTGCATCTCTGTTTTTTTACTCTGCTCTCACTACAAACGATCCTGCACCAACACACTTCCACTGAAACTCACTTTCTTTGAGAAACCTGCACAGCAAATAAAAAGGGAGACACATACACACACATGCAGCCATTGGGGAGCAAATTCCATTTCATTTCCCATGCTGTTAAGGAGCGAGCCCAGGAATCAATACACGATGCCGTGCTGAAAGGGGGCTCGGCTGCCATGGAGACAAATGCGGCACAGCTACAAAACGCTGTTCAGGTTCAATCCATCAGCGTTAACACAAACACACACACACACACAAATGTTTCACCTGTGCACAGTACTGGGACTTGGCCACGGCCACCAGCAACTTGAGGATGGGCTGGGACTGGGACACCAGATTTGACACGGCGTGGATGACAGCTGTGAACTTTGGAGACGGTTTAATACCTGAAACAGAACGTGACAGACTTAAAAAATGAAATCAGGCAAATCCATAAAACGCCGCCGACCAACTGCTCGCCATTAGTGTCATTTCAAAAAGCCATCTGAACGGAGCCGGGAGAGCGACAAACGTGATTCATATCGGGGTGGTGGGGGACCAAACTGGAGCGGAATGACGCAAGTGCAGGCTGTTCTAATGCTTGGATGCTGTCTTTGGCGTGGAGCGCTCCATTCTCTGGCTTTCATCCCATCCGCCACATTACAGAATCAGCACATCTCGCCAGCTGAATGATTACTGCATCATCGCCAGCCAGTTTGATTCAGCCTTTTAATACCTACTACTTGACTAGTTTGTGATTTTCCAATATGGACGTTTATACGATGTTCCTTCTGTCTATTTGACTGCAAAGCGCAGTAAATCTCCCGCTTATTCGTCAAAGCCAGCCGTATTGATGAATGTGCGCGTGGCGGAATGATGGAGTGAAGACGCGAGGGGGGGCCCCGAGAGGTCCTCGGGTCGCGGGGGTGATAACTCGGCGCTACTGAACCGCAACGGCGGCGCCGAGTGCTGACTCAAAAGCGATGATGGAGAGGCCAGTGAGTCAGCAGGACAAATACAACCATTCGTCAAAGGGCCGTTCCTCCGCTCGCTACGCTCAACGGGGGCAGTCGATCAAGACGAAAGGCCGTATATTTCTACCGCTCGGACAAGCTGAGGAAAATAAATTCACTCGCCGCCTTTCGTACACGCTAACAATCCAGTGCGATGTTAAAAGACAAATTGAATGCATGCTACTGACCAAATGTGGCGTAGAAGAAGGGGAAGTCTCCTAGGTAGCTGGAGTACTGCGACAGAGCAAAGAGCCCCCCGGGGTGAGTGTTCCACATCAGGGTGCTCCTGGAACTGTGCTCTAAAAGGCGATCTTGGATGATCTGGAAAACAAACATCACATACGAGGCTCCTAATAAGGCGTTCATCTTTAATTTACGACGTAAGGTGCTTCCAAGTTGAAGGGCTTGGCGGCTGTGTTCAATGTGAATACATTAGCATCGTTTGAGAATAAAATGGAAGGACCCTGTGGACTTGAGGGATGGCATTTCAAATGGCAGGAGAGCATTTTTTATTTCCAGTCATACATGATGGGAATAACATAGTTTGACAGAACATTGGATCCTATGTATCCATTTTCTTCAAAGTACTTTAAAAAAAAAAAGAAAAAGTGAATATTTGAACGAGGCTTGCAAAGCAATCCCGTTTTTTTTTTTCTTTCTTTATTGCTTCAGCGGCGATTCTCGTCAACGGCTTTTTAGTCGACGCACAGAATTGCACTGGCTTTAATGGCTTCTGCATTGCCACATCACACACTCACACGGTATGGCGTTGCAGTAACAATATCATCAGTTGCATCTAAGCAGGAAGTCAGTCAGGGCCGCCTGAATCCTTTCTGAGTCCAAATGGAGCAGTCACTCAGAGAGTCAGACAGCAGAATGGCCACTACTCTCTCGGCCGTCTCCCCGCGGCGGCGGCGGCGGCCTCGGCCTCTGCCGAACAGGCGGGGAGAGAACAGAGATATTGCTACCTTGCCCTTGAACCAAGCTAAATTGCTTCAGTAAAACAGGCGCAGGTTTAGGGGCCGTGTTTTATGGCCGCTATTGAAAAGGGGAGGTGATGGCTGCTGGCTTGGTAACTCAGAGGAGAATCCGGTGATTTGTAGCGACGGCTGAGCAGCTGATAGCTATTTGGAATGTGTAAAAAAAAAAAAGTTATTATGATAGCTGGAAGGGCCCCACCGTGATAATATTGACAAAGCAACATAAAGATTCTTCATCGTGAGGGGCAGGAGAAAATGCAAGGGCTGAGCTTTTTTAACACCCCCCGAGCTCGGTTTCATTTGCTTTCGCCGGAAAGATTAACGCGGCGGCCATTGACTTATCTCTCAAAACACTGACTGCCACCTAAAAAAGCCACAGCCTTTCCACCTTACGACGGGCAATTTGGCTCGCTTGACTGCCGCTCCTCCCCCGTCAGCAGAACCTTAGTCGCGACGTGATGGACGACTCAATCTCACCTCCCAACAGCCACAATCAACCAATTAGAGCATGACAGATAAATCCTGCTTCTCGGGAAGAGCGCAGTGAGTTGGCCTTTAATAGGTGGCCTTTAATAGACGTACCAGCAACTCACATTTGACTGTATTGACCTTGAGATTGGTGGCAAGATGTGTGATTGGTTGCAGGAAAAGGGGGGACGATCCTGTCGCTGCACTTTAGGGGCTGGACGTGGACGGGGTCACGAAAAGTGCATTGAAGTCCGCATTCGATATATTTGCTTTGATTCGATTCGAATCAAACGCGACACAGCGATCAAGTTCTCGTGCACAACGTGAGCGCTTAGTCAGGTTGGCTCGATGTGTAGCGGCCCTTAAGGAGATTTGGATTCAGCGTGGACGGTCGTTGGGTGGACGGGATGAATTAACCATGTCGCTTGTTATCTGCGGGGCTGCCACGGCAACGCCATTTACATATGTCAGCCCTTCTCGGCCCCGCTCTTGCCCCGCTCACCTGCTACTTTTTACGGGACAGTCAGTCAGGATTAAGGCCGAGCCGCATTCGGAACGCTGGCATACGCTGAGTCACCTTGCTTTTTAGCGCAGAGTGACAACGGCAAGGTTGTGCCTGGGTGGTGCGCCGTGTGGATCTGAGCTGACAAACCTTGACATATGGAGATTTGCTTTCGACCGCATGTGTGCGGCAATGACGCCTCGCCGTGAAGCGTGCTAGTTAACAATAAAGCTACGATGTAGAGATGGACGACATCGAACGGCATCTCCGTGCTGTAGCCATGACAGATTGAGAGTGTGGAAAAGCTGCAGAGGCAACAAAATGGCATTCCCGCATGACTCGGTACGAGGGGGAAATTAAACCTGTGATGTTTTCTTACGAGCAGGAGAGGAAGTCGACGAGAGGAAGGCTTATTAAGTGCAGCCTTTATCCGGTTCTCGGTAAACAAATTTGATGAAGATGTTCCGGTCACAAACTTCATGAACTGGGTTACTGTTGAATAAAATATGAGGTCAGTGGAAGAGAACTTCAACTGCATGTTTTTAGGGATTGTGGGGAGGAAAAAAAGTCCGAATTACAGAATGAGAACGAGGAATTCCAAAGCACGCCTGCGAATAGTCGGTGTACTCCGACTATGATCGGAAATGTTGGACCCACTTGGAGTCACGTACTTTCACTTTGCGTGACTGACAATTATGTTGCTGTGACTGATGTGACACTCTTTGGAAATTACTTTTGTACATGACAAGGCTTTTAGACTTTCAACATTTCTTCCTTTTGACATGAATAATTATTTCTATCATGACCATGTACCAGTAGAAAAAAATAGTCATTATATTTAATGAAAACTTACTTATTATTTTTCATAGATATTTTATATTATATATATATTTCTTTATATATTTTTTGACTTGGTTATACGACTTTCTAGTTAAACAGGTGTGCAGGGTACATTAACCACAATGGGCATGATGTGCTTGTAATACAATACACACTTTTGCAGAATTATGAATGGATGATTCCATAAGGAACTCATTTCAAAACCACGATTGCTTCACTGAGGTTAAAGGTCAAGAGTGTGGCCATGGCAGTTTATGTAAACCTGCCTGTTGAGACGGAGCCTTTTTCAGCTCCAGCTATCACTGATGCTGTTTCAACCACTTTGACGACAAGCACCACTAATGTTGTGAAGAGCACGGGAATCAACGGTTGAGTACTTCACTACAACCTCTACCGTGAGTCACGTTGTTTTTTTTCCCTCTTCATCAAGCTACAGAATAACAGATTGAGATTTGTTTTAACGAAAAGGGATTCCAGTGTGAGCTTCTCGCTGCTTTCCGAACATGTGCTTTACGTTTAAGTGCCGTCTATAAATGACAGCTTCCCCCGCCGCTTGGCTCGCTCGCGGCACGACGCCGACCAGACAACGCGGAACGAAAGCCAGATTTGATCGAATGTGCGGTGACACGGCGGCCCCTGAGAGGGTGATTGATGACGAGGGTGCGGATGGGTGCATGTGTTGGCTCCTCACCTCCAGTGTGGTCAGCACTATTTTTTCCACCGAGGAAAAGTAGGCCTCCCACAGGAACTGCGTCTGCTGTCTAAGCGACAGGATCTTATCCTGGTGGATGGAACGCACCGTGGTAGGAACCTGCCAAAGTCACAAAGAAATACTGCCAATTTACACCAAAGTAATAACGTCAATTAGATTCTGTTCTTCATTGCGGCGCCTTCTGCTGTGCATCACTCGGCCACCGGGGGGCGGTATAGGAGTCATGCAGCTAAACAGAGTTTCGCACGACTGATTACCTCAGCATAGGACAAAAGTTTTTTGTCGAGGATAAAGAAAATCGGTTTTGATATATTGTCGTTTTACATGGGTTGCTGCACCCTTTGTGCTCGAAATGGATTTGCGTTATAACATTGCCACAGATGAGCTATTTGTTATCCCATCTATGCTATTTGTCAATATGTCTCAGCCATAAGATAGTGGCCTTTAAGACAAAGTTGTTTGGTCATTTTAAATTTTGTTTGACAGTCATTACATATAGTGAATAATCGTATAGTATTTAAAAGACTCCAAATAGGATTCTAGTGAGATGCCGGCCGGCATAATGAGCTCAGATTAGTTTCCTCTTATGCCGAAAGACTCAATGTCAAACAATGTTACTCTGCGCTTGATTCAAATTTCAGACTTAATTGGCATATAATTACTTTCTTTTTTTCCCCCGCACTCATGAATATTATACAGTTCTATCTACTTGCTCATTCTATTTACTTGCCCTCTGGTGTAAGAAAAAGGGAGACTTGAGTGATATTTCTAGGACTTGCTTTCGCTGCCCCAATTGAGTTTGGGTAGACAAGCGCCTTGAAGAAAACAACAATAGTGCAATCAATTCAAAGGAAGAAAGAGCCTGCACCGTTCAGCACTTTGCAAGTCATAGCCAGCTTTATTTCAGGGCTGGGAGTGCTGCCGTTTGTCTCGCCGGTACCGTTTGCGGCTGATTTACCTGCAGCAGGAGCCTCTCGTCACCGATGACTGCTGCCGTATTCCAGTTGATGATCTCTGAGAAAGGCAGCTCCCAGCCGTTACTAAGCATCACCGGCACGCATGCCGCCTGACAGACACACACACATGCAGAGTCAGACAGGATATGCCGCCTGCACAAACACGACGACTTGGGCCGTATTGATTATGATGATCAGATCAATTAATCCGCTATAACAAATAAGCTTGTTTTGAAATGAATTTGACACGAGGTTTGTTGCTGTTCTTGTAGTTTGCTGTGATTTCACTTTTGCCACAAACGCGTAAACATTGCCGATTACGTTACGATAACTAACAATCCCCAATGCGCGCTCTGTGTGATCCTAGCTGTGTGACACGGTTCTTTAGTCACACGGGAGACACAAAAACAAGCTCGTAAAAGCCGCATCAACACATCACCCGGCCTTATAAATGCCAAATGTGGAGCAGGTTAACAAACAGTAGTTTACAGATCCAGGTGTTGTTGCTGGGTCAATATGTGCTCCCGAGAGGAGAATTAATGTTGTGTACACTACGCAGCGCGCCAGCACGGAAAGGAAAAAGGCTATTGTGTTGCTACTGGAAACAAAGAATGATGACTGCGAGTGCAAGTAAATGCAAAAAATGACCTGGATCCTGTCGGCGTACCGAACAACGGGGCAATGGTTTTAGGATTTGACCGAAAAAAAGGACACTCAATATATCAATTTGGATTCCTATTGATTGTTTGTAATGAGGAAAAATGGAGGCTGCCCAAGGTAACTGCATCAATATTGTATAGACAAAAGTATTGAGACACACCTCATCAATCTTATTCCCTCTCTCCCTCCCTCCCTCGCTTCCCCTCTTTCTCCATACATCCCCAACCTAGCTTCTATTTTTAGTCTATTAAAAGTAACGGCACGGCGGCGTACTACTTTTGTCCGAGTTGTGCATCTCAGCAGCATGCAAAAGAAACCGCCGCCTGCAAGCCGTCAGACTCGGTAATATCAATTATTCTATTTTGATTGTTTAATGAAAAAAGAAAAGTTGTGATGAGGCTGAATGTGACCTTTGGGAAGAGTTGCGGCCCTGGGATGGAGACACGGGAGCAGCTGGTGTGTGTGTGCAACGGTGTTTGTGAGTCTGACGTAATGACGACCCTGTCGCTCCCGGGACGTAAAGGTGTCACCTCGACCGCAACTGGCCCTCGGGCTCGGCGGTCATCCGCTTCACACATATTCGCGTGTACACACACACGCGCGCACAGTTTGCCTCTGGTAAGAATTGCTTTGCCCTTCGAAGACAGCCTGCGAATCCTTTTTTTTTTCCCTCTCTCTAGTCTAAACAGTAAGTCGATGCATCCAGTGAGTCAAATAGTGAAAGTCAAGCGTGTTAAAAATACACAGCGGTGCAGTGTGACTATTGCAGATGAGTGTATTTATGAGGTGCTTATGGTTAGATGAGGTAAAGGACAGTGCAGCAGTAATGTACAAGTCCTACAAATGGAGAGGCCAAACGAGCAGTGCGTGTGGATCAAGCTGGAAAAGCCATGATGCAATTTATCACTTCATATGCTGAATGGGCTTTTTTACTTCAGATCATTTACAGCTGGCATTGTGCTTGAACAGCCTTGTGGCATATAAAGTATGTTGCAAATAAATGCTTTCAAAGCATGGAAGTGTGCTCGCAAAAGACACACACAAAAAAAGGATAAATAATGTGTGTGAATGAAAAGTCTCTATAAGATGGTAGTATTAATAGGGGGATAACATTTTTTTCCATTGGTCCATCAATCAAAGTGAAACAATTACCAATGTTCTTAATGGTGGAACAAGTGAAAGAGAAAATTGCTATTCACGTGGCTTGTGGGTATGAATCACAGCATGCTTTCTCGTGTGTGTGTGTGTGTGGTGTGAGTCTGTGTGGGAATGTTTACCTGCAGGGCCTCCAGAAAGCGAAAGGAGCCCAGCCTTCTGCCTCGGGGTACCAAGCAGAAGGTGGAGTTGTGGAGCATCTCTTTGTAGTCATACCTGCAGAGACACAACACAGAGGTCAAAAGGTTAAATGGTACTATTCGATTTCCTGCGTTGAGCTTGTGGTGGCTGAATCGTCACCAGGCTCATTGCGAGGCGCATTGAAATAAAAACAAGCGCTAATGGACACTTTTTGAGTCTTGACATTTATGTTTCTGGAACGTGGGAGGAAATCTGGAGGAAATCCATGCGAGCCTGGGGGGGAACATGCTTCACAAGGACATGTTGACTACGAGGCAGACACGCTAAGCATCATCGCTAAGACCATTTGACCGCACATGATGCATTCTTGAAAGGATGACCCAATTGGAATGAAGTGAAATACCTCGCCACCTCCATTCATTTGACTCCTTTTCATATCTCCCGACAACATGCTCGCTTCCACCTCCCGGCGGCGCATTGCTCAATCCCTCTATCTCCAAAAGCAGGGGGGTTGGGAGGGGAGGGGGGGGACGCTTCTTCCCACCCTCGTCTCTCCGCTGAGGTGTGTCTTATTGCTCAGGGTGCTCGGCCCTGCCAGGCGTAATGAGCTGAGAGTGACACCTGCTTCCACCACGCGCTTTGTGTGTGCAAGATGTTCGCATTGAGAGCCCGTAGGTGTCAAACTCAAGGCCCGCCACATCATGAATCCACAATTGTCATCATAAACTCAGGGGGTGAAGGATTAAGGGAGAAGAAAAACAGAAAATCCTGAGCCATGAATCGATACCAAGCGAAGGTTACAGGACCGGCTGGCGCAGCAATCTGACGCCGTTCAGCACTGCTGCGATTTACACAACGAACGGAATAGTGCCTCATTTGTTCTTTAGCACTAATGAAGAGCGGGGACGTGATAACAACCCACCCTCATTTACACCTTCATGCACACCGTTGTGCGCATTTGACAAAGTCGTGAACGCGCCCAAGCTACGCATCATCTTGGCTAAAAGTGTGTGTTTCATCCATTAAAAGCCAAATTGAGAGAAATGAGATTTTTGAATGTGTAAGGTCCAGGTGGAAGACTAAAATAGGATGAGCCATCATGCTGTGTAAATCCACCTTGGCTTTACCTTCTTCCTGCCTCCCGCAGCTCCTTTCCTCATTGCTTTCTCATACTCTGTTGACTCCGAAAATAAGATGTCGGCCTTGTTTTACTTGGCTTCCTTTTTTCGGGGCTGTGTGACAATAGCTCTTTTGCTGTGTTTGTCCTTGAGGCCTTGTGGTGGCTGAAAGAAAAGCACCACTCACCCCTGGAGGTGTTAGCTGACCTTTTTATTTTACTCACGAGTATGCAACAAAAGCAATCCTCGCTCGGTTCAGCATGACTCATTTACCGATTTGCCACCAGCTTAGGATGGGGACGAGAGCAAACCGTTGACCATTCAGCCGATCGTGTGGGATTGATTGTTGGCTAATTGTGCCAACTGGTACAAAATGGGAGGAGGGCGGGCAATTTGCTCTAACCACAAGAGTAACCAAATGATAAGACCTCAGCCTCATTAGGGGAATAGCATTAGTTTCGAAGAACGCAATAATTATTTATTCACACACAATAAAAAGAAATAAAAAAAAAATCTTACTAAAGTTACTAACAGAAAGTATAGTGCAAGGAAAATTAATTTAGATTTTTTTTTTGGAAGGGACTAGAACGGATTAATGACATCTCAATCCATGTCAATGGCGAAAATTGATTTGATATACTACTAAATTGAATTAGAAGCTAGGTCACGGAATAAATTAAACTCCCAAGTCAAGGTAGCACAGACTAAAATCAAATCAACTCAGAGGAAGCCAAATCTTGACAAGCCATGATACAGACAGCTAACTGTGCACTGCATTATAGTGGGAGCAGCTTCGAATAACTTTTGAATTATTAAAATAATCAATTAATTACGTATATCTGGTAGTGATCATCTTAGCATCATTATCTTTTCTCTAAAATGACGTCCTATCTTTTTTTCTTTTAGAAGTGAGCCGAGATGTTCTCGGCGCCGGGCGGCTAGCCAACAGATGCTTAATCGCCTCCAGTTGCTTGAATACGAAGCTTCAAAACCCGCCGCCAGCTGAAAGATCCAATTTGTTGCATATTAAGAATGCTTGCACAGATCACGCCCTCGCCCGGACCATTCGCTCCCCTCCTAATTTGTGTGTGTACTTTCCAGCGTGGGACACCATTTGTTTCATTTTGTACTCATGAAGCTTTATCATCTAAAACAAATCTCTACAGAAAAGCTCTCAGTCTGTGTTTGAAAGAAAAAGCCCGTTCTGTTCTTTTAGTCATTGTAAACAAAAAGCTTATAAATATAAATGTCACCTCGCAACAGATGTGCACATCTGTCTTGCAAATAACTCCCAAACAGTCTAAGAAAGCAGATTCCAGAAGTAATTAAAAATGAGCTTCATGCTCATTATGAAAGTTGAAGCATATTGTTGCGTGTTCCCAGGAGACTGGAACAGATGTGCAGGCTGACTGAGGTAAAAGAGGCGGGATGCAACTGTTTTTTTAAAATTATTTTTTAAATATGTTTTAATATTAAATATATTTTTTTTAATAATACTTTTTTTCTAAATATTTCATAGAGGCTAATTTAAAAAAGGTTTGTGAATATATATACTGAATATAATTTAAAGTTCAGAAATAAATTGGTCACAGTCTGCAGCTAACTTTTTAATGACAGCACTTCTAATTAAGAGTGAGAAGCTTTCACTGCTCATCTTAAAATAGCTTCAAGATCTGCTTGAAATGAGGCATGCGATTCCTCGGCCGCCCATGCACTTTTTACACTTGACTGCAGTAGCTCTCTGACAGTGCCAATCAAAACTTAGCTCTATTTTTAATGTCAACACTGAGCCGGCATGAAAACGTATGCGCTTCAGGCATGCATTTGATTATGTCAATGAGTATTTATGAAAACAGCAAAGGTGGGAAAATTCATGTGTTTATGCCTGATGTATTCCACAAGTGCAGACATATAAATCTGCGAAACATCTGGAGACATTTGTTTTTTTTAAAGGGCTTTGGATGTTCAGGACAAACTTCATCTAGCATTGAAACAATCGAAAGGAGCTATTGTATCAAAAAGTTTGCGTCACATTCCTAAGAACCCACTCGTGTTATTTTTTCCGACAAGGTTTCATGTGTGATGAGTTAAACTTGATGTGACATTCACTTCAGGGGACATTTTTACTGAAGAGCTTAACCTGGAACATTTTTGGTTATTTTTCCCTCCATAGCCGACTTTCCATCTTAACCTATGCGCCTCGGAGAATTCCCCTCGACGAACCCCTGTAACATTAATCTCATTTATCGTACAGGTACGTACAAGTTTCCTGGAAAGTCCCAGGCACTCCAAGTCGCTCGATGAGATGGGAAAGATTTTCCAAGTCGGTGCGGTATTTGGCCTGGTAAGGTGGTGGCTGCCGGCCATGTAAGATTAAATCAAAAAAACAAAACATGTACACAGACACGTAAAAGGACTCACAAGGAGACTTAACCACTTCGACAAAGTCAATCAGTTGAAGTCAGCAGGGGTGCTTGTTGCCCTCCAGCCACTCACTCGGACTGATTCTGATCTACCTCAGATGCGAGTCTGAATATCGTACAAATAGCCCGATAAGACGTCTTCCTGACATGATACTAATTCACTCTGATGCCTTCATCCTTGCAATCTTCTCAATTTGTCCCATCGCATTTATACCGCTGACAACGGAAGGAGACCAGTCTTCAGTTACATTTAGCGTCTGCGTGGAACAGGATGTTGGATTACGGAAAGTCTATAACGGGAATTTTTTTCCGACGTCCGACTCGGAAACATAAATTAGCTGCAATGCATGTACAAAATGTGCCTTTTTTCCCCCAGCAGTCTGCGATGTGGCATTAGAATTCCAAACTGCACACAAGGAGGACAGGCATGAGGTCAGATTTGGTAAATTTGTCTTTTGCACGCAGCTGGATGATTGCTCCTCTACATCAACAATCGGTTCACACTCAAAACACGTGTATGCACACAAACACACTTCAATCAGTAATTGGCGCCGCGCTGTGTGATCTTGCAGATATAAAAGGTCCGGCCTGGGTGGATGCTCGCTGGGGACCAGCTGCGCCTTCTTACGCCGGCACATCCAGATGGCCCCCCGGGGGGGGATGCCTGTTCGTTTTCTCCGTTCGTGTCTCCGAAAAGTGCGAGGCGTTTTCAGATTTAGACATGTCAGCGCGTGTTCTGCGGTGTCTTCTTTTCAAAACACTGACACATTTTGTCATCAGAGCCACTGAAAACGAGAAGGCCGCTGGACTCTGAGTGCTTTCATCTAAACGCATACCTGTGCAAAAAAAACCAAAATGCCAATCTGAAGCGAAACCGGAGTTCATTTGTATCCATAAAAACGCAAGCTTCAGCATAAATGACCATCGCAGAGGCCCCATCTGCAGGCAAACAATGCTTGCGGTCTGTGCCAATAGGTGAGCAGAAACTTAATCACCTTTAATTTCCTGTCTGCTAACACATTCTAATATATTCCCTCTGAAGACTCTTCAAATCAAAATGTAATTGTGTCCTGGAGCCAGCTGGGTCTCCTCTGCATGGAGAGAAAGAGAAATCCAAAATGTCTGGGATCTCACGGCCTGTAATTTGTCCACATTTCTTCTTTGTAATGTTACATTGCTGCAATTTAACGTCTGTAATATGACAAGACTATTTTCAGAGTCGGAAGAAAGCCGTCGCTCTGTTTAACCAGTGCCGGATCAGTGGAGCAGATTATCTGTCAATCACGTGGTCGACATAGAGACAAGTTCCCAGTCCCGTTTGGCGTCTGCGTAGGACAACCTTGTGCTAGAGAAAAGTGGAAAGCGGGATATTTCTGCTGTCGGACTACGAAATGTGCATTGCAATGCCACTTGAAGTTGGAGTATCTACTTAGGCTGTAAAAAAAACAAAAAATACTACTAATAAAAAAAACTAATCAATGAAACTTTATAAATAATATAAATATAAAATCAATAATTAACAAAATATATATAAAAAACTTTTTGAACACTACAAAAAAATCTTTTTGATTTTTACGAGTTTTTGCATGTCAACTTTGTGACACTGGGGAGCATCGTGCAGTTGGAGACAATTTGGGGTGTGTATGTCTATGTGTGCGTGCAACAGAGAGCACAGAGGGGAGGGGTGGAGGGGCAGCTGTCAATCAGAGGCAGAGAGGCAAGCAAAGCAATAGGGTACCCAGTGGCTTCATCAAGCACCATGTGTCAGTCATAGCCAGAGATCACACTGATTGTCTGTCGGCACCCGTCTGAGAGCAAGAGGGAGGTGTTTGGTGTGTGTGTGTGTGTGTGTGCAGGAGAAAAAATGACAAGGATGGGCTATGAGAGACAAGTATCACGCAGAGAGGGATACAAAAGGACAGAGAAAATAATGAGAATGAAAGAGAACAGAATGTCTTCTATGATGCAATTATGATTCAATTTAGGTTTTTTTTCCATCAATTATGCAAACATATTCAAGAGACACGTCAAATATTGATGGGCTCTTCAAACTTCTCACACTGCATGTATTGAGAAGGCGAAAACTTAACCTGGACCCTCTCATAAATCATAAATGGATGTCAGCTGGAGGTCTACATTTAAATTCAGCCGACACTCCCGTGTCGGTCTCTTTGTGTGTGTGTGTGTCTGTATTTGTCGGCTTATTTGTGCGTAGGGCGCTCTCATGTAGCTGTTGTCAGCGCTGAACTGTGACCTCGCTCGAGGTGTGTATGTGTGGAGCTGGCGGGTCAGCTGCGTTTTGAAATGTAATATGGCGACGATGTGTGAATGTAATGTAATTTATTTATAACAAAGCTGACAAACAATTTTAGATTCACTTACTTAATTTGGTCTGTAAAAAAAAAAATCTGAAAATGCACCAAAATCTTGATTATTTTTCCAAAATAAAATGTACTAATATAAATTAAATTAAATTTGAATAAGCATCTTTGAGACATATATGAATTATATCTTTAATAGAGCATTTAATTCCATGACTTCCACATTTAAGCATTTGAACCATGGATGGCGCATAAATGGATCAAATCAGAGGCCTCATTAGTAGTGACGCACTGATGAGATTAACCACATCCAGGGAGCAAGCTTTTAGACTACCTGCTAGGCACTATTTGTGAATGTTAAGGTGATTGGAGAGTGAAAGCATTATGTGGCTGCTCTGAATGAGTAAGAGTATGGCCAAAAAAAAAAGTAAACATGACATTTACGTGCATTGCAAATTAGCCTTGGCAAGGACCATTTGTCTCTGTCACTAAGCTCTTATGAATGATTATAAATGAACTCGCTACACACATTAACTTAACGGTCGCATGCTCGAGCGAGACCGTCGACATTCCTTTGTGTCCCATGATGTCACCGCCGCAAATAGCCCCGGCGGCTGCACGTTGCTCATATGACACGCCGCTGACGGGCCGGCGTGTTCTCAAATGACGGCGGCACCAAAGTTGCGTGGGGTCAAGGAACATAGGTCAAAGGTCACCCTAGTCCCCACCCTGAAGAACAAAAGCTCCAGTTTTCAGGAGGAGGCTTCGAGTCTGTGTGTTAGCTGTCTGGGTCAAGGTGCAACCGGTGTGATGTCACCGCACGAGTTCCCGTCGGGGTTACAATAACACGCACGATAATGAGCATCTCTTTTCGTGAGAGATAAGTGGCGAGATTTCGTGTTGGTGTCAGACCGCATATGCTCGTGTGCGCGCTAACCAACCCGGCGGGCGGGCCTCCCTCCAAGCACGCCGCTCGACTGGTGCACGTGTGTGTCTTTGCGTGCCGCTGTGTGTGTCAGTGTGTAAGGGGAACAGCTGTTCCGCAGCACAACGCCGGGAGGTCAGGGAGAGCCGGCGAGCGGCTTCAGCTGTGGCCCCGAGGCTTGTGGGAACTGTGGCTTGCTTGAACATCGTGGGATAGTCCAGAGAAAAGGCAACAGACAATCTGAGAAAGGACAACCAGATCAAACGGCAGTAGAAGAGAAATGAGAAAGGTGCAATAAGGCTGCAAAAAAAAAAAAAAGATTCCCTTTGTGTCATGTAAGAAACACTTTCTAGCCACAAGGTCATTGAAAACACATAGGAGAGAATGCCCGTACACCAAGGGCTCTTTTCCAAGCCACTTAACGTACTAAGTAATGCTCTTAAACATGAATCACGCTTCTAAGCTCATAAACAACTTGACTTTGCTGGTATATCAGCCCTCTAGCCAAGATTCTGAGAAGTACTTGAATAAAAGACCCCATTGCTCGAGATAATGCCCATCGCATATAATGGAATGATTCCGAGAAATCGGTTTTGTGTCGAGAATGACAAGAGGCGAGGCTTTAGCGGCGATGACCTAGCGGCAGAAAAAACACCCCAATCTAAAGTACGAAACTAACGTTGCTTGACGTTCTACACTATTTCATAGAAGAATCACTTTTGACAACTTCACGATCAATAGTCCCATTTTTTTGGCTTCCATTTAAATAAAATGCAAGGGGAACCCACAAAATATTGGTTAATATGGAGTGCTCACAAAATAAAAAGCAACATATTCAAGCTGCGGCGTAAAATATTCTCTCATTCAATTGGAAGCCTCAATTAAATGCCGCCACTTGCTGTGTGGGAGGCAGCCGAGCCTAAAATCATTACACGTCTGTGAGATTACAAAGCAGCCGTTTCATTTGCTCTTGGGCTTAAAGACGAGAAACGAGTGTTGACTCCCCGCAAGTTAATTTTTTTTTTTGGTCTACAAGTGCTTCGAAAGGCAATATAAAAAGACGGCTGCAATAATTGATGCACACAAGTTGGTTGGTGGGTGTCAAAACCAGATCTCCATTGCTGCGGGGAATTCCTCCCAACCCATTATGTGAAGGACAGCCAAAACACGTCACATTATTGTCACCGCGACACAAATTTAGGAGACATTTTTCAAAGCGCAGCCAACGACTGTGACGAGATCGCAACTTCGAAACTGTCAAAACGCCCAAATGCATCAAAAAGTGGCACAGCGAAGTTCATTTCCATACGCCCATGAACACGCTGGGAGTATTTGTGACCTATTTACGCAACTACGACTCGCAAAAAGAATCCATCCATATTTTGGAAAACAGCTTAGGTGCATTAACGGGAATCCGGCGGGACAGAAAGTCTCCTCTGATTCTGGAAAAGGGCATACGTAATGTCGCGCACCAATGAATCAAGACAAACGTTTTCTTCGTGGATGATTGAGAAACTCGTTTTTTTTATGTTAATGGCGAAAAGTCCACTTTCTCGCTAGCTAGATTGTTGTTCCGAAACCATCAGTTGAGCAACTGACAAATGTGTTGAAATGAGACAACACAAAAGTATACAAAAGAAGACCCGATGGAAAGAGACTCGGGAGATGTTTTCAGGCACGCACAGATGCATCTCTCCTATCTCAGCACTTTGGAAATCTCTCAATCTCTCAATCTAAGCGAGTCTCTCCACTGGGACGCCGGGCGAGCGTCACCCTTTCCCCAAAGCCATAACAATCTTACCGCTGCTGCTGCGGCACCAACCATTCGTGACAAATGGATCTCATGGGCTCGCTGCTGTTTCCCAGATAAAAACTCTTGCTCCTCAGATTAGTCAGCAAACACTAACTACACCTTGCTTTTGTTAAAAACACTCACCATATTTAGTTAACCTTTTTCTAAACCATCTCACACACCCATCTGAAGAAACCATTTCAAAAGCTTGCCAAGCCATTTCATCAGTAATGGATTCACCACAAGCTGAGATTCAAATTAGCGGAGCGATAAATGCTAATGGTAGTGCTACTCCTAACGCCGGCAAGCCGCTTTTAAAAGCACCAGCTAGGACACGGATGCCTGGTTCTTCCCAACAACGATTACAACGCACAGCTTTTACTATTAGTTGAGCTTTGGATCTGCGCGGTCATGGACGCCGCCTCCCATCCGCAACTCTGATTCCTACCCACATTAGTACGTACACAGCTCGCCTCCCTTCACTCGGACTAGTTCAAAGAAGCCCCATAAAACATTTACAACATGGTTAAGCCCTTTTCTACCCCTGCAACCCTGTCAATCTGCTCCCCTACTTAGCATCTTTCCTCCTTCCTCTGGTGATTTTGTCAGAAGCCTGGACTTCTCTCTGAGGCTTTTATTCCTCCTCTTATCTCAGCGAATGACCTTGGGTTAAACACATTTAATTAGCGCACACGGCACCCACACGCCCCCGTTGGTTCTACTGGCAGCTTAGAGACGAGCCCTCTGGTCCGACCGGCACCACGCCGTGCCAGTGTGCATACGCTATGTGTGCGAGGCTTTGGCCTCGGCGCAATCTGAGAAACCAGAGCGGTAGATTATGTCACATTATGAAACCCTGCTTGGAGTTGCAATGAAGAAGAAGCACTGACCGCAGAAGCGGTTTAGAATAATTCCAACCCCCACTGGACCTTCCTCAGTCTTCATATTACACATGTACAGCAAAGGTCAGGCTTATTGAGTAGCTCGATGACACGCACTTCCAGCAACTGATCAAAAGATAAGCCAGAACAAGGTACCTGGGTTCAAATACCATATTGCATGGTCCGATTGGAAGCTATAATTGGATACCACGGGGAGAAAGAAAGAAGAACAACAGCTTGCAATGAGCTCGCAAACTAATGTACCATAAAGGCAGTCCACTGTAACGCTAATGGATTACAGGCTCGTTTTATAGGCTCTAATTGTAGTAAAACACGGCGCTTCAATCAAGACTCCAGTCAATGCTTGGGGGGGAATTTACCTTCTGGTATGTAATAGAAGTCATGTTGAGGTCTTACTTCCTCTATCAACTACCTGGCCATTTTCAAGCAAACACTCCGTTTTGAAGGGAATTGGACATTAGTGGCGGGAAGGACAAACGCGGTGGTAAAAAGATCCAAACTCACTTGCCATGTCATAATGAGAGAAAAAAAGAGCTATAGAGTCAAAGTGAAAATGGAGACCACCTTGGGGACTTGGCTAAAAGAGAAAGCCTTTGAGGTAAATACAAGCTTAATTGGAGTACATGAAACAAACAGGGATTCCCACAAGGGCTTGATATTCTCCTTTGGTGTCTTCTTTACAATCGTAGCAAAGGCCTTGTAGCCTTTGATTAATCCAGAAGATTTGTTGTGGGATGAGACCACAAAGGGGCCGATTTGAACCAACTTGAGACGGACCCATCCAGAAGCATGCAAACGTGTACATGAAGGTCATTAACCAATGTGAGTTTAAGGTTGAGGAAATGAAAGTTTCAATATTTGCGCTTTGTCCTATGTGGATAACCGAGGACACGTTCAACTTTATTACACAGCAGTCTGACATAAAAATGGAGAGGAGCTTTTCCTTTCTAGATGCTGCATAATCCAATAAAAGAAGTTCTCAAAGTGACACGAGAGCAAAAGAATATATATATTATTTTTAATAAGATACATCGACCGCGCACAACAAAGAAATGTGATTATTCCAAAATGAAAACGGGTTCATCTGGCTTTCGCTGACATCCAATTCTCTCTTTTCCAGCCTGGCTTCCTTTTTTTTATTTTTTTTTTATAAAGCTCCGGCTCACATTTTCCGTGCATTGTTTCCCCCCGTTTTGTACAGTGGTTGCAGCCTGATTCATGAGTCACTGTTTGGAAAAAAAGCAGAGGAACAATGACTGTGTATGGGATTGGCGTACATCTCAAAAAGTGGAGAGAATGAACTCATCTTTGAATGAGGGCTGAGCAATGGTCATGCTCGTTTACAGTTGAATAAGACCATATCGTTGCCGTAAGCTTGGGTAATCAGACCGCTGAGCTTAATTGGCTCATCAGCTGATATTCACTTTATGCACATTACAACAGACATGGCTGCTGATAAACATTGATTCATCCAACTCGACGAGTGATCCTGCATTTCAATTCTTTAGTTTCAACTCAGAGTAGGTCTTTTTTTTTTCTTCCAGCGAGACTATAGTCAGAGCGAGCGAGAGCATAAAGTTGCAATGATGTTGTCTACAGGTGTAAAATATGATTCTTCAAACAAGGCGCCACTCAATCTGGGTAAAGATGAGCAGAATAACAATATGGTAGGCATCAAGGAGAATGTAAAATTGCTCATGTATTAACCATAGCTACAGAATCAGGGAGCATCCCCAGTGGAAAGTATTTGCTGCAGCATTGCTGTTAAAAAAACAACAGGAATGGTGAGAGAGTTTTCGATCAAGTCTAATTTGAGCTGCATTGAGGTGACATCATTCACTTTTTATACACTCATGTCTATGCAGCCTGTTCAATATTCCAAGGAATTCCAGAATTTGGAGTTTTTGTTGGCCTCCTTGTGCCAGCCTCACATATCCTGTCAAGTTTGTCTCTAAGCATGTTTGACATTGGGTCTCCAGAGGGTCCACTTTAAATGAAGACGCTTCTCCTGCTTGCACGGATCCAGATAAAAAAAAATAAAACGCTCTGAGGGGGGTTCCTCAATCGGCGGGCCTCCGCTGAGCTGACATGAGTGCCTTTGTGGAAGGAAGGCACGGCGGTTAAAGCAATGACCAAAAAAAGAACGGATGTAAACAGTGAGACAAACACATTCAGGCAGCAGGATGGGGTGAGGACATTTGTTCCGAGAACAGACGCTTGGGCCACACATTGCAACGCATTCCATTTCCAGCCCATGCCAGAAGCTCGATTGGGATCAAAAGGTGCAGCCGGTATTTGGCACGGCTTTACAAAATAAACCACAGGATGCATAAACCATATCCTGGTGCAGCCTGGAGGCAAGAAACTGCAGTATCAGTCACAATATGTGCATTATTGGCGCTTAATTGGTGACGGCTTAGCTGGACCTCTAAACTGCTACCGCAGAACCTGGCAATTATTTTTCAGGTGGACTTCACGCAGGGACATGTAGAGGCACGGAGAATCAAATCATCAAGAAGGGCGAGAAGGGAGAAACAAGTACGATGTGAGGGTTGGGAGCTGATTTGACAACAAAGCGTTGGTAAATTCAAGAAAGCCAGCCCGCTGCGCCTCTCGGAACACTCTCGGAGTAGAGTTAGGGCGTGGGATTGAATTTCCGACTGGAGTCGTTAATAAATAGTGACCGCTACGCATTTCTAATTCTCTTTTCCTGCCAAGAGGCGTACGGCAACACGGTGCTGTCTTTTTGATAAGAACAAAGGCAGCAAGAACATAATGACATTCAGGAGCATCATCCTCCCAAACAGAAATATAATAGCAGAATTCCAAATGTTAAAAATATATAAACGATGGGGCTGGGACCAGAGAGTAAGTCGAGGCAAACAAAATCTTCCACTAAATAAGATGGCCGCCGATTGCCTCCATTTCAGGTCAAAACAACTCGCGAAAAGGCCACGAGAGAGTCCGACCATCTGTCAAAACATGCAAGAGCGGATGAGAAGTTCCAAGGACATTCTGGGAGAAAACTTCAATAAATAAGTCAGCGACAGACTTTGATGACAGGCAGTCGATCCCAACCCTGAATTTCATCTCTTACTTATCAAGCAGGCCTCGTGAAAGGCATGACACACAAGCCTTGCGTGGAGTGAAGCAAAACACACCCTGGGCTGCTGCGCCAAACAGGACGTTGTAATTGCCACTTGTTACGCTTGCCTATTTAAGACTCGGCTCGCCTCTCGGATTCTTCGGTTATCTTTTGACGTGGGCCGGCCGAGCGCCGCTCGGGTTAGCTTTGCGGCGCAATACGCAGCGGCTTTTTCTTCTCCGTAAGCTCCTCGAGTGTGTTTACTTATCGTCGAGCGCACACACGCTCCTATCAACGGCTCTGCTCCGACACACCGCGAGCTGAGGAGAGTTGAGGCGAGAGAAACGGATGAGGAAAGGCGAGGATGATGAGGCGGCGAAGGAGGCCGTGTTTATTTCATGCATATGCTTGTGTACTGTTTACAAAATTAGTTTCCATGCCTTGGGGATGCACGTTTCAAAACATACAGTATCACTATCAGTTGAGGTTTTCCATACAAATCTCGGAACATTTGCCAAATTGCACGTTCCAGTATGTCTAAAGTGAATTTGATTTGTGGAGTAAACAAGTGATTTTCTCCAGGGGATGTGAGCCTTTGCAACCTGCTTCCAGTCAAATGAGAAAATGATGTAGCATGTCACAAATGGTGCAGCAGTCTAAATGCTGATAAAAAAAAAAAAACAAAAGCTAGAAAAATAAAAACACAGCGGGAGACCAGGGAGCCAATTGAGCAACGGTACCATGGGTGAGAACAGCCGGAGGTGTGTGGGAGGAAGGGAGGGAGGTTGTGGCGCTAAAAAGGCCTGCCACTGTCTTTGCTTCCACCACTTTGTCTGACTGATGAGTTCAAAAAGGACATAGTAATAGCCTGTCTCCCACATTTCTCCAACCATAAATCTCCCGCTATGAAAAATGGCGACGCAATCATTTGTGTTTGGGAAGAAGAAGAAAAAAAAGGCTAATGCTTGTTTGATGCTACAGCTCCTTGGGTGGTCACTTCAATTATACTGGTTTTGTACAATTGACAGCCGTACAAACGGTTGCCTTGGTAACCGTGGTGTCTGCAGTTCATAATTACCGTTCATTAGTGTACATTGTCAATAAAGGACACAGCGTGTACGACCTTTTTTGACCGCGTTCACACAGTTGAATATCCATTTTTGCTCACAAAGACACTAAAGCAGTTAAACAGAGCACGTGATTGTACAGTGGCTTTTGACAGGCAGCTCCAGTTGGAGAGTCTTCAAAGATTAAAGGATTTGCAATGAAAGGCAGAGCGTGAGAGGGAAAATGGAGGAGGAGAGGGAGGCTCCCTGGCCAGTCAGAGAGATGGGTTTGTGCATTCCGCCTCCGTGTCAGGCAAGCCTGTCTTTGACCTTTCAACTCACCACAATAGGCAAAAAAAAAAACTGTAATAATAATAACAATAATAATAATAATAATATAATACTAATAAAAAAAATGGGGCACCAAAATGACCATAGCTCAACAGAAATGCTACAATTGGCAATACAATCGGCAATACAATCGGCTACATACAGTGACAAACGTCGGCGACTAAGATGGAGGTCCCTCAGCAAAAGCACAATGCTCAACAGTATGCTCGCCGCGCCGCATTCAACCATCCGGGCGCTCAGGTCTGCCAAACAGCTTGCTGCGACACTGAGGCAAATGATGTCGGAGCCCGCCGAGCAAAAGAAGGCTGGGAGGAGAGAACGTTCATTATTCACTGCAGAGAAAGAGAGGGAAGGAAAAGGAGGAGGCCAAGTCAGGAGGGCAGGTGGAGAACCGCTCTCTGGATAGATTGCAACAACTTCCCAAGCTCGTCGGCCAAGTCGACTCACCCCGACTCCCACCTTCTATCCGAAAGTGGCGCTTGCGCAAAGAGTGTCCACCACAAGCTCAACACAAACTAATTACTTTGGTAGCTTCCTCGACCGTCGCTCAGACTAAGTGGAGCGAAGCCGCAAAACCCCCGGCGGTAACAAACAGCGGCGGCTGACCGTCGCACACTGCAGCAGTAAACCACTTCAACCAACTCCGGGGCGAAGAAATACAAGTGCAGCGATAAAAGCAACGACTCGAGCTATTTTAAACCGTTCGGAACCAAGAAATGCAACAAGTTGAAAAATCACAAGGAAAGTGAAAATCTGATTCAAAATCTGCTCATCTTGTGGTGGGATAGTGTGAAGGGGAAAAAAAAGCTCAGTTGAAAATTGCTCGATTGATCTAACCTTTGACCTCAACAGTCTCGGTCATCCTTAAGCGATAAGCGATTAAAAAAGTAACTTGGAAATTGAGCAATCATCTTCGAAACTAAAGAAATGAAAGATAATTAGAAGCATTGTACAAAGCACCCTGACATAACTTTTCCAAAATGGTCAATTTGGAATAGGTTCAACAAAGATGCAATGCAAATTTCCGCAATAAAGCCAAAACAATTTATCCTTGAAAAACCCACTGCGACATCCTGTTGTGCACCGGCGGGGTCACCACGTCCCAGCAGCAGACAAAACAGGGTCCACAATGCTTTCAGCAAACTCTATAAGAGGCAGTTCGGTGGCCTTCAAAGCTTTGTTTATCTGAAAATAGTCTGCTGAGATCAGAGCAAACAAGCCCCTCGGGCTGCTCTAAATAATCAAAAGAAAAACGTGTGGACTGACTGCGATAGACATGGTAAGGGTCAAATGAAGGACTAGGTGCATTTTGTGAGCACGCCAACAAAGATTTTTCAAATTCAATTTTATGCTAATTAAATGTCTAGTTTGATTCTTAGTATGTTTATCATGTAGCATGCAAACACGTTTGCTAATTCATGTTATTTCCTTCTGTAATCTGCATTAAAAATAAAACCATTAACGATGCAAACGCCAGCAAACACTCATGTTTGGGAATTCACTTTGTGCTATTAAAAAGCCGGGCAGCCCAAAAGCAATCCACAGCGTGAGCAATGACAAGACTTTAAAGAGGGTTGCTGAGGGGGAGTGCGAACTTCCATTTCAGTTCTAATGAAGACGAAACAATCGGAGGAATATTTCTCACGTTTTCATTGAGCCGTGTGTCAAAAGCTGGAATGAAAGCGGGGAAGCGTTGAAGGCTATTTATCGCAGTTACCCTTTAGACTTTGCACCCTTTCTTCTCGGCGGCTGAGCAGATAATCTCGCATTTTGGCAGAGGAAGAAAATACTTGTGTGTCCCCTTTTCAACGCCTTTTTAATTTGCTTGCGTCTATTTGAGCGTCATTGCTATGCGGCGCATGTCCGTGTGGCCAGTGTGCCCGGTTCTCACGCCCAACCGGCCGCGCATACATTCACATGTCACAAACTCACACGACAAACAATGACAATGCAAAACAAACCTCAAAAAACCACGACTATCAACCGCTCCTGTTTTTTTCCCACGCTTGGAACCCTCTATAGTATGATGTTGATCGTGGAAACCGTTTTGTATCCACCCTTCAAACTAATTATAGAGATTATTGTTCACTCACCTTGTGTAGGTTTCAACTCCAGGGGTGTGTGCATGTGAGTGTCAAATTTGTCTCGATATGTCAAAGGACGAGAAAACATAACCGTCGCATCAAAAGCAAAAGGAAAGTCGTTCTTACCTAGAGAGTGGAGATCAGAGCAGATGACGAACGGCGGCAGCATCGGTGGGAGGAAGCGGGTGGGGAGGGGAAAAAAAAGAAAAGACAAAAAGAAGACTTGATGAGTGTGCAAGTTAACCTCTCCAAAAGTACAATGCGACAAAGCCCGTATGTTGTCGACCTCTTCTCGGATAAACTTTGTTGTGTTAGTGACCTTTTCCGCAGCAGCCATTTTGACACAGGAAATTAAAAGGTCAGAAATGTGCAATTACACGATGCGCACAGATTTCTTTTTACACCTTTGTTAACAGTTTGACCCTGGTGGAGGTCTGTGAATTGTGATTCTTAAAAGCACTCATCTACAGCCTGAATGCTTGAAACCTTTGCCACTAGACTGCGAGTCGTTTTCCCCAGGAACATTTTTCTCGACCATACTTGCACTTGACGAGTACAACACCTCCTGTGGGATATTTCAGGAACTGGTCAAAGCTCTTAGAAGCGCTAAAAGCAGCAGGTGGGCTCGGCATGACATAGGCGACCCCGACTCTCCACTGCGCATCGCCACACAATGTTTTCATTTCTGGGGAGGGAGGGGGGGGGGGGGGGGGGGCTTAGTGAAGAGCTCTATGGACTGGAAGGTCAAATACAAGGTTGGATTGGGCTGGATGGAAAGCACAGCATGAGTCTGACAGATAAGATAAGGCTGAGATGGAAAGCACGGTTAGCCTCATGTGCCAAGTTATTTCCTTTTCCTGTTCAAAGAATTCCCCAGCCTGTTATATCCTGAGTGTTTTAGACACTAAAGCAATCTACATTAATTAGCTATTTTCATACTTGAGCTTATTTGGAAAAAAAAAATCTCCACAAGCTGTTGGACTGGTATTGAATAAATCATCAGAATTACTTTTAAATATTATTTTAGCGCTTGGCATTGATAATCTGAAAAGATTTCGAGGTGAAAGTCTCACAGGTGCAGCGAGAGTCTCCTTTGTTTAGGAGGATAATTACGGTCATATTTTATTGATTTAAGGGTGTTACTCCAAGTATCTTCAAGGACTGTCACTCTCAGTTACTTTCCCAAATTCCCAACAAGCACTAACGTCTGGCTGTAAATATTCCTAAATGTCTTTTTGAGAGACCGTGTAGGCAATGACAAGCTTTTTTTCCCTGCAGGCACCCCGAGAGTACCAATTACAGCAAGATGAGGATATTTAGCAGAAGCCTGAGGTCTGAAAGTCGCTTTTAAGTTAGCCACGCAGCCGCTGAGACATTCAGTAAGTAAGGCGAGCCGGCGGGCCTTTGGAATTTTTTCCGTGGTTGAAACAAAGAGGGGGAAAAAAAATCCGGGCAGGTTGTTGATGAAGCCACTATACAGAACCTGCAGCGGTTGAAGTGCCCGAATTGTCATTAGTGACCTTGAGATGTGCGGGGAAATAATGCCGGGTTGTGGTGAAATGAGGCTACAAGATCAGACGGAAGCCAGGGTGGGGGAAATTTTGAATGGATGGATGACTACAAGAACAGTACGGAACGGTGGCGGCTGGGTAATTGCATGGAATAACAAAAGAAAGCACACAAGAAAAGGATTAGAGGACTGGCGGTGAAGAGATAGAAGGGAAGAAAGCATCTGCCACCAAAAAATAAAGTCGAAATTGTGCTTATTCTTGCCATGAACAAAGTCGGACAATTCAAACTATTCCGGGCGTCTGGTGACAACAACACAACTCACTGAAGACTGATTTACAAAAAAACTGAGGAACTCTTAAATTAGACATCCAATAAATCTTAAGAGTCGCAAACATCTGCGCCAAGCGTTGACGGATGAGCCCGAGTCTATCGTTTGCCTCCGAGGCAATCCTAAATGCCGAGCACAAGACGAGGAATTGTCTCGACTAAATATGCGTCGTTTTTGCCCATTATCATGTTTTAGAAAAAAAACGAAAAAGCCCAAGGGAGTCTTAATGGAATCCTTGATAGCCTTGCTCTTTAGAAAAGATGTTTATTAAACTCCTTGAGGGTAACCTCGGCATGAAAAGAAGCACAAAAGTCACGCTATTCATGAGCCAACAATCGCAAAGCTAACGCTAACAAAAGAGAACACCTTGGACGAATAAAAGCCAAAGCACTTTTTGGAAAGGTTACGCAGTCATCGCTAAGGTTTCCAACAAGAGGTTGCTGGTCGGGGAGGTTCAGACAAAAGCTCCAGGTCCAGCCTCCTCAGGTGTTTTGACATTTAAGGCAAATTTAAGCAACGGCAGTTCTCGGCCATTGCCAGACACCTCAGCGTGCAAAAAAAGCAGCGGCAGCACCTGCACTTGTCACCTCAAACCAAGGCTGACATTTCGCCTTCCCCGTGTGAAACCAGTGTGTATATCCCCGTGTGTCTGTTCAAGAACCAACGTGCTTCTTCCTTCCCACCCGCCCACGCTTTTCTTTAGATCATGTGGAACGTGGAAGCCGCACACTCCGGTGTCAAACCGCAGAGGAACGTCTGTGTGGGCTGAAGGAGAGCGAACAAGGTGCGATAGAAGCTCGGCATAGCAAGCTCAAGGAAAGATGGCGCGCTGAACAACACCCACGGATGATTCCAACTTCACGTTACCCTTTGACCAACACAGAATCTCTTTGTGCACATGCGATGAAGCATCTCAGCACCAGATGGTCACAATCCCGCCTCATTTCGCTTCTGCTAGTCTACATTCATGTACTGAGACCTTGGGCGAGATCTCCAGCGCCATAAATGAGGAGATCCCCAATTAAAGTCGTCCACCACTGTTTTTAAAGTGCAGATTAACTCGTGTCTTTATAGATAGGATGAAATCGCGGCATGGCTTTTGCTTTCATGCCGAATCCTTATCTCGTTAAGCAGCGAGTAAACCACTTAATCGCTTTCAGATATGGACATTCACCTTGTTGGCATCGTTGGGTTACATTCATGAGGTCACCCAAGGCTCAGCCCACCGTGGAATACCCTAACATTTGATCTGGGATGATCTTGCAGCATCAAAAATATTCCCACAATTCTTATGAATTCTCATTCATAAAAACAAACACATGCTCTTTTGTGTTTAATCACAACAAGACAATTGCAAACATCTGCTTTTATTTCGGTTTCAAAGAGTTTGGTGGCTCGAAAATGAATTCTATTGTCCACTATTGTTTAATTGTTATTGGGTTGCTTTTCTTACAAAGCAATATTAAATGGGCAAAATGGTTTTGGGATACACTTTCAGGCAAAATCAAATTGGATCCAATTATTTGATGGAATCATTCTAAATATATTCAACAGTCACAGCCCTAGATGAGTTCGTGTGGAAATACTTGAACCCTTAATCCAAGCAAACAAAAATATTTTTCTGGACAAAAAAAAAAAAAAATCAGTTTAATAAAACCCAACATCCCAGAATAGTGGGAACTAAATTCTCAGATTTTCACTTCTAGCTTGTGAACTGTTGACTATCCATTCAGTGTAAATATGCATCTGGCTCTGTGTAGTTCTTGAGTTCAATTGAGTTCAAAACTAAACAAATAAAAACATCAATTTCAACCCATCAGAGATATCATTAGAAAAACTGCTCCGACAACGTCTGGCTGTTTAGCTTTTTAAACGAGGCTGAGGCCTTTTCATTATGCATCACGTCTACCGCAGATACAGCATCTGATGCATCTGATGCATCTGATGCGCTTGAACCTGGATGAACTCTTCCGCTAGTTTTGCAGCGATTCCAAATTTTAATCGCAATTAAATTTCGCGCACTCGTGGTCCATTCCCGTCTGGTTCAATTACGTCACGCCGGGCCCTATTGTGTACTTTACATCTTCGGAATGCAAATAGCACTTTGCCAGTGAGCTCTTTATGGATACATTTCCACGCACATCCTTACCACTATGGAGAACAATAGTTTATGTAAACAGGAAGTGAAGTTGGGCATTTCCTGCGGGTTATCCGATCAGACACTTCCTCCGCACGTAAGTTTGTGTGTTTTTTGTCTTATCATCACTATGTTGGGAGACTACCAAGGGGGTTAGATGTTATAAAAGCTAAGCAGCAGCAGCAGACAATAAGTGGACGTCGTGGGAGAGAAGAAAAAATAAATTAAAAAAAGGAAGAGAAGAAATCAAAAGTTCTCCAACTCTGCACAAACACCTTGTGCGTGTTTGCCAATTCTTTACCACCCAAACATAAAAAAAATGGCCAGATTTATTTATTTTTTTCGACAATGCTAGAGGTGAGCGCATATATGACGCAAATAAAATGTTACAATATCTTTGTAAGCACGTGTTTGCGTGCGCTTGTGTTTGTGTGTAAGCTTGCTAACTAAAAGGCCGGGGGGCTGATATTAATGAAGCATTTCTCTCAGCGGAGCTCCTTCAGTAAAACAAGCCCCTGACGTGATTAATGCTTCCCTTTTGAGAGCACGCGTGTACGTGCCCATGTGTGCGGGTATTACGTGTCTTATTAGAGTGTGACTGGCTTTTTTGCCTGACATGATACTAGCTCATTGTTATTGTGTTGAAGGATTTACTTAGACGTATTTCCTGCTAATGTTTTATTTTTTTATTTGGAAAATCATCACCGCCCCCCCCCAAAAAAAATTGTTTCAGAGACACATTTATCAAAATGTTCTCTGACAATTAGAACCACAGCTAAGACAGCAGACTTGTATGCTGTTTTTTTTCAGGTTATGGATCTTAAAATGTTACAGTGGCACGACTGTGGTTGACCAAAAAATAAAAATTCCAGCGAGCCACACTGAACAGCGCTATGTTTTCATATTTTTACAGATGGAAAAGTGTCAATAGATGAGTCATGTAAAAAGGGTTGGAGAACCCAAACATCTCTGTTGATTCTCAGAAGGGGGACTCAGATCTCGTGCCAAAGAGACACTCAGCAAGTGAACGCAATTGGAAATAATAATCAGGGTCTCTACAAAGCATCCGTTTTAATCACAATATTGCCTTCATGATTGGTATCTCTTGTTCATTGTCCTTTTATTTTCACTCATTAATGCTACTAATTATCTTCCTGTTTAGTTTCCAGTTAAGAATCAGTCTGGTATTTATCCCTAAATGTTTTTTTTTGTTTTTTTTTTTTTGTTTAATGTGTGCGCTCACGCAAGCTTTTAGAAAAAGGCAAAGTCGACACTGATACAGGGAGTACATTAGTGCTTCCTGTTTATGGCTCTCTGCAGCTGCCTGTCTAATAAGCTTCATATCAGCGCTGTATTTTCTCAACAGGGCGCCGGAACACTTAAAGCTTCAAGCCGTTCTACACCCAAATGCTTTAATGCCACGGAACAAAAGCTCAATGCGTCGATTTTGCTTGACAAGTAAGACAAGGCATGGGGAAGGTTTATAAAACGCTCTTGTGCGTTGCATAATGTGTGTAAACCAAGTAGGAGGCTGATGTCGGTGCATGCTTGCGCCCACATTATCTCCTTAAGCTTCTCGCGGCGCTGCTTAGCAAAGCGCTCGTCATTCATCTTCATTTCCCAAGGTGCCACTTTGTGCGTGCAGTGCAAGATGGAGGACGTGAAATTCAAATGAGGTTCATTTGTTTGTGACTGTGCACAAAGTTTTGAAAAATTCAATAAAAAAAATAAAATCCATGACCTGCGTTACCCTCACCAATATCATTTTTATTGAATTCTTTTCGGAAATGAAATTAGCGGGATCAGATTCAGCAAAAAACAACAACTATTGCCTTCCATTAGAAGTAAAATAACAAAGAATCTCCTTTCAGGCTTAACCAAAAAACAAAACAAGCTAAAATGATCCAAATATTAACAATCTGCTTTCTAAATGTGATTTTAAATTTTAATGGCTTCTACTGCCAAGGCCTTTTAGTCGGAACCACTATGAGATCTACTACCGAATCTTTTTTTATGAGCACTAAAAGGTAGCTTGCATTTAACATAGTGGATGTCTGCTAATAGGATTTCATCAAGTCCATCTGATACTGAAAGAAACGATGAGTCAGCAAGAAAATTAAAAGCTTACCTATATGCTATTTAGCATGACAAGGGGGTGGGTGGTGGCTAATCTGGAAAGATGGTTAATTTGGTTTATTAGTCACGTATCAGCAAAATAGGAACTAAATAAAAAGTCCAAAGTTGGTCTTCTGGAATATAGAGGCAGAAGTCAGGTGTGTTATATTCAAACAGCAAGCGAGAACTGATCGTACCGAGCTCGGAGGTCGTGACCTACAAGCAAGACAAAACAAGGACAAAAAAAAAAAACCCCGTACATGCAAACTTGTTTTTTTTTTTTACTTCTCCACTTCCTCTGCATCTTCAGTACTGCCTTGGACAACATCTGATTATGGCTTGGCCCTTGAGCTAACATTCCAACAAGGCTTTAAATGCTCAGCTATAAGGCTTAATTAAATATTGGAAAGGAAATTAGTATTGTGACTGAGATTAAACCGATCAGATTTCAGAGCAATATTGAAAAAAAAAATCTTTTTTTTTTTTTTTTTTTTAATGTCAAGCATTAATAGGTCGACGAGGGGGGCCGCCTGAGGGGGTTGTCCTTTGTCGCCAGCTTCACCTTGTATTTAAATAACATTGCCTCCCATTAATCCCAGAGGCGAGGCTGCCTTGACTCCAATTTAGACTGCGCAAGAATGCTGGAATGTTTCCTCACCAGACCTTTGACCCCTGCCATGGCAAAAGGAGAAGAGGGGGGTGAATCAGACTACCTGCCTCTCCTTTCCAGCAGACATGCACCTTCATGTGCATGCTGATATTCAATAGGGGCAAGCTCTAGCCACAAACACGTGCATGTCCTGCGGTCATGGGTAAACACGCACGCCAAAAGGGTGACCGCACAGTCAAAACACACACAGCGTAGTGTATACATAAATACACACACGGCAGCGGACTGCCTCGAATAGTATAGCCTCGTAAAACAGACCCTACGTCTTATATGTAAGGAGATACACTTTAGTCATTTAAAGGGCAATTACGACCGTCATCTGGTAAGACTCACGATGGCATCGACGTGACTTACCGTAAAACCTAGAAGCTCTCGCATTCATCCCTAACCTATTTGATTACAAAGTGGGGACATAGGAAAAATGTCCATCATGACATCATCGCGACTGGGCTAACTTAAGCCACAAGGGAAAAAAAAAAAAAAAAGAGGGGGCCCAAAGCACCAATGCAGAATGTAAAAGGCTTTTTTTCAGGAAAAATAAAATAAATTAAAAAATTAAAATGGATAGATAGATAGATAGATAGATAGATAGATAGATAGATAGATAGATAGATAGATAGATAGATAGATAGATAGATAGATAGATAGATAGATAGATAGATAGATCCTGATATAGACACTTTTATATCCTTTCAATAAAATCCCAATCTAGTACCAATTTGTAGTTAAAGTGAATTGACAAATTTGCAATCATTTGCGTGAAAGGCAATGAGATAAAAATAAAGTGCGCTCCAGTGCTGAGACTTGAGGGTAATTTGAGATGATGGCAGGGGTTACTTTCTTAACTCCAGCTACTCCTGCTAGATCCATTAGAGAGATCCACACAAGGCGTCCCACTCTGCTGGCTGTGACGTATGACTCAGTAAGTACTGGCAGCAGGCGAAGTGAATAAGCGATGATACAAGTTTATGTTCTCTATTGAGAAAGTGCGGGCTCGTTGGAAATCTAAAAAAAAAAAAAAAAAAAAAAAGGCAAGGCTATAACCACACACCGGAAAATTGGAGCATAAAAACAGGGCATTCCCTTTACGCCCCGGATCCAAGTTCTGTCAACAGAAGGAAACAGAGGAAGTCTAAAAAAGAAAAAAGTGCAAGCGGGGGGAAATTATAGATCTCTCCGTCACTGTCTGCTTATGTCATGAAAACTGTCCAACCACGCAGCGCACTCAGACACTGAGACATGGTATTAACACGTGAGAGGTTTTGTGCGGTTACGTCATTGCACAAAAAGTGGGGGGAAAAAAAAAAAAAGAGGCAGACTAAAAGAAGGAAATGCAGACTGAGACTTCCCCCTGGGGTGACGGCGTGGTCTTTGGGTGTCTCAGCCGTTCTCACCGAGGAGCAAAGGCAGCCAAGTGGCATGGCTCTTCAGCAGCTTTAAGGCAACTTAAGCCTTGACAGAGGCTGCACACGCAAAATAAAGCTGGCTGAGATTAGACTGACAATGGCCCACAGGATTTCAGACAAGGTCAGATCGCAGACAGCATGCGGGGAATAAAAAGATTTCGAATATTGAAAAAAGATCCTCACCTATTTTGCCTATTTCTAATCTTATCTTTTTCATTTGGTAGTCACCAGCAGATTTCCGGTTTCATTGCATATATCCTTTTTTCTTTTTTAGTCACCCTTCCTGAAAGCTTGCCATACACTTCATAGGGTCGGGTGTGTTGGCGGCTTATTTCTGAGTCATCGTCAGTGTGGAAGCCGTCTTAATTTTACACACAAAAATGTGTTTCGGATCCCATTTTGCAGTTTTTTTTACCATAAGGCAACTGACAAATAATGAAATTAGCCATTGGGATTACGGCTGTCACAAGGTGCTAATGGATTTTTGGGGGGGGCATTATTTCTTAAGGAGCATGATCTCGTGGTGCTAAAATTGTATTTGAAAATCAAAATCTATGGGAAGGCATTCCTGAAAATATAACAGTAAAATTAAATAAATATTGAATGAAATCAAATCGAATCAAATAGAAATCTAATATTAACATTCAAATATTAAAGCCAGTGACTCATCAGACTGTTGTCAATAAACTCAGAAGACCAACCGAAACTTTGCATCAACACAACCTTCCAGACAACCCACTTGAACTTGAACAGCCCGGACTTTGATTATGGCAAATTAGCGTGGCTCACTTCCCGCTAATTATAACCCTGAAAACATAATACTTACTTGTGAAGAAAAACGGCATGTACATCAGCGTGATTTCGGAGCTAATCAACACCCAAGCATGTGTGGCTGAGAACAATGGGGCTGCATATGGAAGTCTTCTTCTGGAGTCATGACACCGCAACTCCATAATGATTAGTCACCATATGTTCCATCTATCAACCAGCAGTCTCTGCCCTTTTTAAGTGTGACGCCTCGATGTACGTACGTTTCAGCACAAACGACGGGGGATATCGTACAGAGCAGAATAAGCCTTCGTGTATTATATAACAAGAACGAAACGGGCAGCGGGAGCCCGAGAAAGTGAATAAGAATGAAGATTGTAGGCGACTACAAAAATGCAGCACTCACCAGGCAGTGAGCAAAAATGCAAAATAGCTCTGATTTCACTTGAGAAAAATCATTGAGAACAGTCGGCTTTTTCTTGTGAAATCAAGAAATAATCGAAGATGATGGCTTCCAAATTGAGACCCATTGCCCGTAAATGTGACTGAGGCCTTCCATGCTGGACTGTGACTTGCATTAACATTACGGAGAATGTCAAGCGTATAACAAGCAAAGTGTAAAAGGCAGCGCAGACTATTTTTTGCCGTTTGTCGACTCTCGCGTTTCCCCACGACTGTTAAAAAGTTTTCCAGTCGGCAAGACTGCGCTGGATGCTCATCATTTTATTTTCCCTGTGAAAGTTGCCACCTTCCGGTTCTTTCTCAGCTCCATATCTTCACATCCTGTACTAAGCCACCTCCACTAGCACCTGCCTTGGCTGGCTGACTCTTTCTCCTCACAAGTACAGCGCCTAATGAGGCTCCGTGGGAACGGTCTCCGACCCACCTCCCACAAGACAGACCTGTTTGTATTTCTAAGAATCGTCTTCTTCGTGTACCGTATGGGTTAACTGTCCAGGCACCCATGCGGCAAATAGAACAGAAATCCTTTCTGGTATATCCAATGTTTATTTAGGGAGCATGAAGGACATATTCCAATTCTAGCCCATTCCAAGTGGGCAATTTTTTGGTGTCATCAGTTGGCCTATATGATTTGCGGGCCACATCAAATGATATGGCGGGCCAGATCTGGCCCCCGGGCCTTGGGTTTGTCACCAGCGCTATGTTATGGTAAAACAAATGTGCAAATTAGCCACTATCACATTTATTCCAGTTAATAATTCATGGCGGTGCACCATCCAATAGCTCAGTTCTCCGAAATGAGATGCAATAAGTCACCCTTTTTTTTTTTATTTCCATTTTGCATATAATGAAATGAGTCATTAACCAACATTAGTCGTGGCAGGTCTGGTTTATATTTTCCATCAATTTCTTAAAGGCATGGGCGTATCAGACAGTAAATGTTTAGCGACTCTCTACTTCACTATTGCATCACTTGATTTAAATGGAAAAGATGTTTTTGCTTTCAAAGGCCCGGTAAAAAGATAAGGAAAAAAAATGTGGCTGATTAGTTTAGCAGTGGAATGTTGCAGAATGCAATATGATGCTTCAGGTTGGCTCTGTTTTGTTTTGTACGCTCTTTCGCTACCTCTTTCTGCCTTCCTGTTCTTTCTGATCATTTTGCTTTCTCGAGCACTTTCTCTCTCTGAGTCATATACAGTTCTAGCACGTAGATGTTTTGTCCAAATCTATTTCAAGAAGCTAAACTGCGTTAATGGAGAAAAAAACAGAACAGGATACTAACATTTCCTTCAGTTTTAAAAATGTACACTTGCAGGCTGTAGAAAAACACCCACGACCTGTTCAAGGACGTCATAAAACGGGACTTCATCAGTCATTTTCTCAAAGACGCAATATAAAGAGTCGTCGGTTATTTTCAGTTCAATCAATAACGCAACTTGATGGCCATTAAAAAGAAACAGATTTTTCAAATGCAACTTTGAACAGATGGAAGCAGAAGATTCATGAAGCTATAATGTTCCACTTCTAAATGCGTGCATATTTGAATCTTCCAGCCAGAGCCATTTACAAACATTTCTTCCTTCTACATTTTCCTTTTTTTTTTGCCAGAGATAAAAAAAAAAAAACATTCCTTTCATTGAGGACGTCAATTCAGTCTTTATAGACAACTGCGGCAGCATACCTGACTTTCATTTTACCTTCTACTGACATTTCAAAGTTTACTTGAAATTCCCGCAACAGTTAGATGGAAACACTGCGCCATTGAGGGGAAAAGGGCACAATGTCTATTTTTAGCAGATATAAGAATATGGAACACTTATCAAAAGTTGAAGTAACTTTGGATAGTGTCTTGCCCAGAAAGCCTTTAACAAAACTTTGCTTGGAACAATTTCAATATAGCATTGCTTTCTGACTTACAATAATCGACTAACTTCTGGCAGTTGACCTTTTTAAGAACGACCTGCTTTGGACTTGGTGAACTTGCAGTCCATCCTGCTTCCCTCCATGTAATCTAAACATTTAGCGTTGCCAATTCCTGTCTTTTCCACATTCCATTTCCTCCTATGCCCCAGAGGTCAAGGTAAGTTCACTTCATTCTCAGTGATCCTATTTGAGGTAATCCCGGAATGGTTCCATGCACCCGGCTCCATCTGCATGTACTTTTTTTTTTAATGATATGAATTGAAACCCAAAAGGGATCTGGGGTGGCAAAAAAAAAAAAAAAACCAAACTGCCAGATGTATTTTCTCCCGGACAAACATTTTTGTGCCGTCAAGCCGCATGGCAGGTCTGTGCAGATCAGCCAAAGAATGTGACTTCTCACACGGTGGCTGGGCTGTGCTGTGCTTTGAGCTTTGATCCCTGACTGAAGAGATTCGGATTTTCCGGAGCACTGAGTGATGGGCCAACGAAAGGGGTTGGCACTGGGAAAAGCCGAGAGGTTACTAAGGCAAAAGGGATTGTGTTTGCGGGGAGCTGGGGGGGGGGCGAGAGAAATTAGTTGGAGGGATGTGCCGGTAGGGGGGTTCCACCACACATTCTCATTTTTCAATTCCTTTCTCTCTTGGAAGCTGCCAGCTTCACTCAATAAGACGGCGGGGATGTGGAGGAACACCACTGTACCAAAGATGTGACCAGACAGATTTGCAACAATGGTAGTGACATGCATATCTAATTATTATGAGAGATCTTTGACTTGATCTCAGGGTCGGTCGGGCTCTTGATGTGGCAGGTCCCGCCTCCACCGGGGCAATTCCACACTCTGGCTGTCTGGTCACGCCGTCCCTCCACACCCTTCATTTCCTTTCTCAGCGGACATCCTTTGAAATGGTGGACAATAAGGCCAAAGTCCACACCTCAAACTAATTTTCTCCTGGCATTGGTTCACCCATGCTAGTCGCTAATGTCTCCCGGGGGGGCTCTTGTATTGATTGAAGGATAAGAGCAGCAAATAGCAAAAGATGATTTCATTCATTGAAGTTTAAAAAAAAAAACGTACAACAATCAAATATGAATAAAAAAAAAGATTTCCTAATAGAATGTTCTAGATTAAATGGTGGTTAGTATTATTTAGTCACATCCTGTTAAAGCATGACTATTAAACCTTGCGGTCAATCTTTGGATTCTGTGGGAAAAGTCCACAATTGTACAATCTGTGCCCTCTTTACTAATCCCCTCAGGAAACATGAAAAGAAGAAAGACACTATGATGCATGAGTGATATTTTAAGATGATCCAGCTGTCTATTTAATTCAACAATTTTTCTTTATTGTAGAACTTCTCCCTTAGGTTTGTCCATTACAAGCAGCTTACTTGCATTGATGTTCCTCTTATTATAGGGAAAATCCTTCATTATATTTATAAACAAAAAAAAAAAACCCTTAGCTAGAACTTCTGGCTTGGAATGAGGTCTGAAAAAAAAAAGTAGTGGTCAGTGCTGACCACATTGGCTTCAGCAGCTGTTGGCCTGTGCTACACTGTGGCTTTAAGCAAACACAGTCGCGCACGTGCACATATACAGTACGTACGTTTGTATGGCCGGTCAGGGCGGGCCTGCTTCTACAAATCTGTGGTTTTGGAGGGTTCATAGACCCGTTGTGGCCTGACCTACAACCCCCCCTCCCCACTCTGTTTGGGTCACAGCTCAAACCAGCATTTTGTCTACCGCTCCAATACTAGTCGGTTTTGTGAGTCCAACACTTTGTCACCCTGTTAATTTCTCCTTTCCACAATTTCCTCTTGTCTACCTCCTGTGTCTCATTTTTGTGCTCTATTGTTGGAAGCGAGTGAGTTTACAGCGGCGCCGGTCAGCCCGAAAGACACAAGAAGGGGTCGGCACAGTCGCAGCCGTGCGTGACAGATACAATAACCCCTACAGCGGAAGCACCCATGTGCTAAATTGCTGCCACAAATGTTCTTCCATCAGGTCACCGCATGACCATTAGAGCCATTCAGCTATTTCAAACTATGACGTACTTTCTTTTCCCGTTACATAATTGTTGTCAACCGGTGTCCGTCAAACTTTAAGGTAAACGAAGATTGATGAATGGTGCGGTATTGCATCCTCACGGAATAGCAGAGTATAAAAAAAATAAACTAATACCGCATGGATTGAAACAGTCACTGTTCCCAGTAAACATTGATTCACATGGAGTGACAACTCACATCTAGTAGATTATTAATAAATAATTATGTGGGAACTTGAATGATGGCCACTGTTTAATGACTAGTAGAGACATAAATTCAACTGCCAGCCTAAAGTAGCTCCGGAGTATTTTCCAAAACTCTATTTGGAGATGAATGAGAAAGACAAAAAAAAAAAAACAGCCAGTGGGTATTGTGCCATTTATCTGAAAAAACAAACATTTTATTATGCAGGGTTAAAAAGTTTCAGTGGAGACAATTGCATGCAGAGAAACTGCAAAGCGGTACAAAAAAAAAAAAATCTCCTCGCCGAGATGTTGAATAAAAGTGCATGAATTTCCACAGACTAATAAACGTCGCTACGACTGAGCGGAGGAAGATGTAAACACATCTGTTAACTGTTGTGGGTGGCCGCTCGGATTCCGGCAGCCAAAACAGAGCAGCTGTACAATATAAGACCTTTGGAGTCGAGGTTTCCCTTTTTCCGCGCCAATACTGACTTTGCATATATTTACGTGCGTATCCATCCATGCAATAACAGACTGATAAGGAGTGACGGTGTGACACTTACGGCCTTGATAAGGTCGCGTTAGCTAACGTTAGCAGACAATCATTAACAGAAGAGTTACCACATCAATTGGACTGATCACATGACACACTTCTGAGTTTTATGACCATGTGACGACAAAAGAACATGTCCTTAATACAAATTCTGATTCAGTCTCACACAAATCCCAAGCTAATTAAATTGCCACAACTCCAGAATCCGCCATTTTGTTTTTTTTATGAGTCCACTTCAGACAGCTACACGAGATAAAACGGAAAATATGAGCCGGCCTCTCTTTTGCTGCTTCCATTCTCCAGGGAAAATGTTCTACAAGAATTTGAAGTATGTCTGTGGGAGTTTTTGCCCCATCCGTCCAGCGATTGTGTGGTCAGAGGTCAGTGGTGTTGGATGAAAGTGCCAACAATATTAGTTCTCATTCATCCCAAAGACGTCAGTCATGCGTGGTCATGCTTTGATAGCCGGAACGGCCCCAAAGCAAAATAGTGTACTATGATGGGCAGAACCAATCATTTCTGTTTGGTGGAATTACTCGAGTGTAAAAGCCAGAAGTGTATATATCAAAGTGTCAACATTAGTCACGAACAAATGAGCAAAGGTGAGCAGGCTTTCTAAACCGTTCAATTGAAATGAAGTTCCTGTAAAACGACAGCAGTTTGTTAAAGCGGCAAAATAAGTCTCGGATTCTGCAGCGATTCATTATATTTCTTAACAGCTCAGAGTTGTGTGTGATCTAATTCACACCTCACCCATAATTCTGTCTGTGAATGTGATATGAGAAAGGATGTATGGCACTGCCGCTGCTTGATATCACAGTTCTGGGGACTCTCAAATTAATTTTGTTAATATCCACAAGGAAAAGAGAATCAAACCATCTAAATAAGGATGTATTTCCATCGCTGGAGCAATTGCGATTTATTTAAAAGTAATCATTTCAATTGGACGAGACACAGCCAAAATATGAAGCGGCTTGAGTGATGCGACGACAAAGTCAATGGCGACAGACTTCTCAGATCTCCTTGCCTCAGCTTTTTTATTTTTTTATTTTAAAGAAATGTTGCCTTTTCCAAAAGCCGCCTTGACGTCCTTTAAAAAAGCTTATCAGCATCCAGAAAGCGCCGCCGCCGGCTTTGAGGCTCATTTGGTCTCACTCCATAGTCGGCATTAAAAGAAATTTATTGAATAATGAATCTCCTCTGCTCCGCACATGAGTAAATTCACTCAGCCGTCAACCCAAAAGAGACCCTTAAGGTAGCCGAGCTGAGGCTGGAAGAGATTCAAATGAGATGTTCTCATGTCACACACACAAGGAAATCTGACGTCTTCATGTTGATGAGCAAAAAAATATTAGGCTGCCCATTTCATCCACTGCTCTAGGGTTGCATCGCTAATGTGTGTTGCCACGCTGCCTACTACGAGTACACACGCGCACAAACAAATAAGAACTCAGCATGCCGACGATACATTATTCATATTCTGAAGGTTCCACTTGAGTGGTCACAGTTGGATCTATCTAGGACCACTTTTTGGACTAAACAACATACTGCTGAGTCGACAGTAAGGATGATTTGAGTCCTGTGTTGATAATAAGAGAGACCCTGAGTAAAAGGATGCTTGCCCCAAGGCTTAAAGAGGAGACCATTGAATGAGAACAAAAGTACTGAATCAGTCCTACTTTATCAAAAGGACACACACGCGTGCATGCAAACACACACACACGCACAGACTGCAGAGTAAACTTAACACATACTTGTCTGGATTTTTGTCTGTCCTCTTGCCGGCGACAATGTAAACAATTAGCTAATATTTCAGCCCGTGCAATCCTGAAGAGTTTGCACCGTAGCCTAAATACATAAATCCTGGGCGAATATAAGTGTGTTCATAGATGGCGAGCTAGGTAGCTGTGAGAAAATACTTCCAAGTCGCCAGAGACTCTCCGAAACCGCAGACGAGCGTCCTTTTACACTCACATGCATGCGCACGCACATTGGAATAATCTCTGGAGAATTTGACCTTTTACCTCAATAGTAAGGGAACACATGACTAAAAAGGCACCCCCTCTAAAAAAAAATTCCCATGACATGCAGGAAGTGATTTATTTATTATATTTTATTTATTTCAATTTTTTTATTCATTTATTTTTTATATAGTATAGGGGGAAAGTCGTTGATCATGGTTGGTTTAAATGAGCCGTTTGAAAATGTTCTTTATAAAATAAAAAGTCAGCATCCATTGCAAGGCTACGACGGCGTTTTTTCTTCTTCATTAGACTGGAAGGTCAATCGCGTACATTCTTTAGCATATTCAGAGTCTGGGCAGCAAAATGAATGTTCAGGCAAGCAGGTGGTAACGCGGAGACGATGAATGCACCTCTGGAGACCAGCGGGCAGAATATCAAGTAGAAAGTGTTTTGACAAATACAATTAGTGGGAACAGGAACAACGTTGTGGCGAGTGGTCGCAAAATTATGTACCGTCTTAATGTGAGAGCTGAACAAAGGCTGTTTGTTATTTCCGTGAGGAGTTCATTTGGAAGTGGCTTTTGCTATGAATTGGAAGTCGTGTGAAATTCAAAAAATGATTCCTAAAATCGTTAGCAGCAATTAGCATGGCGCCTTTAAACTGATTACCTGGAGGCTTTTTATTTGTTTTGCTTGGATGACAGGGAAGTGTTAAGACACACATCGAGGAATTCACACACACAAGTAATTTTGGAACGAGGAAACCGACAGAAACAAGTAAGTGGCCACGTATAAACTGGACGAACCAGATGGGGAAAGAAATGCCACCAAATATCAAACCGCAGTGGAAATGACTCATACGTTCAAAAATGTTTCCATCTGTGATGTCATCAAGTCTCGCAGACTCTCTGTTTGAGAAAAAAAAAGAAGCTTTCCATGAGAATCTTTTTTTTTTTACTTCTATGCAATATTAAGCTTGTTTATGTGTGGGGGCTTTTAGACTGTGGGAGCGTGATGATGAGGTAAAATTGAGGAAACAGAATGAACTCAGGAAGAGTGCGAGTGTTAATTTATAATATCCAGCGTCACCACCAGAGGCTACACTTTGTCCCCAAGTCTGAAATGAGCATGGAATCCTTCTGCAAGGCATTCAACTCATGAATAAGTAACATGAAAGCCAAACAAGCTGCCGAGGCAACTGGGAAAACCGCGATAAACCAAAATGACGACTTCCTTCCTCTTGTAGGGCAATCGCGCCGTACCCGGGCTCTCCCTCTCCCCAGCCGAACCCGTTCTTGTTTATTTTGACTTATCCATTGATCCGTGAAGTGTGATGGAATCTGCCAAACGGGGAGCCCGGTTTGGTGTCGGCCATTGTGATTTACGCCGGGCCCCAAAGACAAAAGGGGAAATGGACGCTTCAGAAGTGGAGAGGGCTCAAACGTGAGGGAGTGACAGTGAGCCCATATGGCCAGGGCCGCCATGTCAACAAGGCACGAGTGTTTCCTCGGGAAGAGCGTAAACTTGAGCACAAAAGGACCCCATTGCAACGTTTACGCCCGGAGAGTGGAAGTCAAACTGAGTCATAAAGCACCAAAAACCAGACGGGGGGGGAAAAAAAGAGCCCTGCCAGGCAGCCAGATCTGTTCCAACAAAACACTCTTTCTCTACTTCAAGCCTCGGCCCCTTAAACAGTGAGCCCTGCGCGCATTCTTCAGTGACATAATGCTTTTTTTAAAGCATTCAACTCAACTTCAACTCAAAACCTGACCCCCCCCCCCCCCTTGCGTCGAAGTTACCTTGACTCAGATTACCCTCTGCCCAATTACTATTTGAATATGAATAGCGGCAAACAGTTTTCACTCTTGAGGTGCTGAGGAATGAAGGCGGAAGGTCGAAAGTGCCGTCAAGGATCCGCCGCTATTGATGTCTGTCGGTAAATATATACCAAAAGGCCTCCTGACGCAATAAAAGCGGCTACTTTGCGGGGTCGCAAAAAAAAAACACCCCCGCCTCTCATTTCCCCAGTTTTGCTGACAATTGCGTTTTTTTTTTGGAGGTAACTGACATTGCGTTCTTGTCAGGGTTGGTTCAAGGTCACGTTCAAAGAAAGAAAATCGGCATTGGCGACCTGACGAAACCCCGATGAACCCGCTGGTCGCAAATATTCGCCCCCTCAGTTGGATAGCGGCCTAAAGGAGATTTTAGAAGTCGTGCCTGCGGCAAGCCACATTGGATATAGGCCATCTTTTCTGCACACTGCCCCTCTTTGATGAGATAACTCTGGTCAGGTGCTCCACAGTGGCACTCACTCAGGATAGCCCGACAAACCCCTGGGAGCAGCGGTGACCCCGGACTTTCTCTCACGAACTCATCTCACCTCACACGCAATGAGTCCGAGAGTTCGGCCCAAAAAAAGTACTTGTACACAATGTATGTACACATACTGCTGGGGAAATTAAATATGTATAAATATAAAATATAGTTTTGTGAAGAATTTTGGAGATTTTGACCGCCCCCAAATCCCAACTCCGCCAGTGAAGGTAGGGGTGCAGTATAAAGTCTCAAGTTTCACAGACTAGTTGGAGCAGAGTTCACATCCACCCGAAAATTGTTTCCCATTCTTAAATCCCGCCCTGCCCCCCCCGACATGGCCGCAGCCACCTTTGAGCCCAGAGGCGGCTTGGCTGCACTGGTAATCCCTCAATGAATGTGGGTCACCGAGTGGGGCTTTGCCTTCCTCGCTTAGCAAGGGGACAGACAGCGGGGTCATGACCCCAGCCATCCAGGGTGCGCTCACACACACACACATATGCAAGACAAAGACCCAAACACAGGGATGTGCACACACACCGATAGAAAACACCCCACAGAAAACCAAAACAACACAGGCCACTCATACAGGGACTGAAAATGTAAACAAAAGATTTGAACACTAACACGGTCGCTGGCCGGTGTTCTATTTATGACGTAATTTCACAGAGGGAAAATATTGGTTGCCGTTGCATGTTGATTCTATTTGATGATGTCATTGCACGTTTAAGTACTACATATTATCCCCGAGGGCAATGATTCTAGTGGCAAAGCGAGTTTTGACAAATTGGCAGACTCACTTTGAACTAGAGTGTATCAAACTGCCCAATCTAGAAATTCCACTTTGACCCTACTGAATGTCTAAATGTGTTGCTGCACCGTTTGTCTTCAAATATCAGTTGCTTAAAGAGTAAAATGTGCATTCCACTGAGTGTTAGCATTAGCATTAAACTAACGGACGCTATTACACACTCCCAAATATCAAAGAGTCCTAATTAGGTTGCCTGCGACACGCTCAAACTAATTATACGGTGCATCATTAACATTCTTGGTCGCAAGGTGATGTGTTATCTAACTGAGACCAGGCAATCATGAAATATTCATGATTTATTTATCTGACAACAGGGGGAAAAAATAAACATAGCAGAGTGACGCCCTTTCGTGCCATGCAGAAAGCAAGCAACATGATTGGACATTCAAGTGGCTGCAATATTCTCATAAAAAAAAAAACGTGTTTTAGAGAGGAAGCGTTGCTTCCTTGGCTTTCCTCTCACCCCGTCGCCGTCGTGTCGCCAAAATGTCAAACCTCGCCTCGTCATTTGGAAACGGCAAGCACGCGAACGTGGCCCAATCAAACACGCTCCTCCATTGTTTTGACAAAGATGGGGAAAGGGAGAAAGAAATGCCACGAGAGACTGATGGAGAGTACGGCGGTGAAACGAGCGACACCAAAAGCACTTTGGAAAGGAATTCCCCCGAGCCAGAACATTTTTGCTGATGAAACCGCTGTAATAAAACAAGCAGTGTTCAGTTTGTGTTCCTGTCGTTGCCACCTAATGGGAACAAATTCAATGCGCTATTTTCTGGGCCAAGCTTTTTTCATTGCGCCGCACTCCTCAACTATGTGCTGCCAATGTATCAGTCATATCTCACTTGCTTCTGCAGCGTTTTAAATTTCCTCTTGACATTTCCAAATGTCTCCTTTTCATCCACTTTCCATGTTCCCCCCGTGCGACCTTGGCGGTTTTAAAACCGGATATGAGCAGACGGGAGATTTCTGATCGTTTCAATTGTGATGAAAATGTTTTTGCTTTCACCAAATACCGTTTTCCACTTTTCAAACCTTGTCCTTCCTGACATTCGAACACCCACCAGCATGTTTCCAACTGTATTATCACACTTTTCACTTAAATGTAGCCCGGCCTTCTTTAAATAGCAATTGGGGGCAATAAGCGCTTTGCCGGTCCCATTTACAGTCATTAAAATGGCACCGTTGCTACATCCGTAGCCATTTAATTAGTGCGACTTTAACAAATCTTTCACTTTTAGGGCACTTTACCCAGAGCGCCAGAGCATTCCCAAAACAGCTGTGTACAAAGGAGTGGTAATTAATGTAGGCCCAAGAAGTCAGCACACATGCCTTTGTATGAAGAATAATGAACACGTGTAGACACGTAATTACGGTCCAACCCTCTAGACATTTTAAAAGGGAAGGTTTGAAGTGAATCACCGTTTCTCCAGGCGGACGATTTTAATACGGCAGATGCCAGTCGCATCAGACATGACGCGTAATCCGCAAGTCGATTTTTCAAATTGGCGGCTTTCCTGCAGACTCGCACTCGGAATGTTTCTACGGTGAGCCGCCCGTCGTTCATGAACTCTTTCCTCGCCGTCTGTGCTCCTTCACAACCCACCTGTTTAACCGGTCGCTGGTGAGAATCGGATCACCGACTCGATTATCAAGCTTATTTATGAACCCCGTGTTTATCTGATTTGCAAAACGTCCAAACAGAGTATGTGTCCGATTGCATCCCTCCGTCTTTGTGTCGGCGATAGGGATCAGGCCGCAGTCGAATATATAGGCAGAAATATATATAGTCGGAACTCTGTCATCAACAACTAACAGCTGTTTGGACACGTGCGTGCATTCCTGAGTGTGCAAAGCGCGGCATCATCTCGGTGAGGCATTGGCCTCCTCACCCGCAGCCTGTTGGATGCGCTAAATCCAATTTAACTAAGAGGGCTGTGTCAGGGTTTCTGCAACGAGTGGGCTGACAACCAAATGAGTTTACATGACATCAAAACGGAACACATTAGTTGAGTCAATTCAATCTAAACAGGGAATAGGCAGGATTGGTAAAAGTATCGGGCTGTCACTGTTAAATATTTATATATTTTTATTCTACCGATTAATCAGATGAAATTTTTTGCATTAAAAGATATTTGTTAAAAATTCCCCTGATTCCTGTTTATCAAACAATTATTTGTGTTGATTTGGTATTATCTAGTGATAAAAAAAACAAATAACACACAAGAAGGGTGGACGGTCAGTGTTTGCCAAAGTAAAAGCAGATGTTTGCAAATGTCTTTTTTGGATTCAACGCAAAAGATGAATCAGTCCGCTTTTATGCGGGACTTGAGAGAAATCGGAAGATTTGGACAGTTAAAAAAGGGCTGTAAACGATTACTTACAACACGAGGTGATTGGTTTGATAATTGATTAGTCGGCTAATTTGGAGACTAAATTGAACATCCATTACATTCATTTCTCAGTGACATAAAGCTCAAAGATATGCGAGGGAAAATATGACATATGGAGTGACAATTACTCGCTTGTGTGGTTTGGAGCTCTTCTTTAGGCATGGCAAGTCAGGCTGCGAAGAGGTTTCAGAGTTCAGATCTATAAGAGTTCAGAGTTCAGATCTATACCACATTCCTTCAAGTGCCACGCATCCAAGTACCTCAATGTAACGCAACCATATGGAAACAGCAATAAAAAACTTTTATCTGAAAATTTGATCAAAATCTTCACTCAGATATGGGGTGGCTAGTGGGGTGGCCACCCCGTAGCACCGCCCCTGGCACACTAACTTTTATTGGGTGACACTTCTTCCCAAACGATTATAATGATGATTTTGGTATCCTGTAGACTTTCCAAACTTCCCTGCTTTTCGGGAGCATGACTCAACTCTTTCTCACATGTCTGGACATGATTTTTCTTTCTTCCTGCTGACTTGCCATACAAAAACCCCCCCAGAGATGGGACATTAGCACCATCAAAACGGTCCCACCACTTTTCATGTTTACAAAGATCTAAACAACACGTGCGATAGCGTTATGATGTGCCGCAAAGGAGTTTCCTCGAAACCACGCCCGGGGTATTGCGCAACAATGCAATAACCGCTTTGGCTCTCGCGGCAATTCAGAAGCTTCGACTTATTTTCAGAGTGTGTGCACAGGTGGAGGTGCACACCCACAAGGCACGACAAGTGCTGTTATCGCATGCCTGAGTTTATCCAGGCTTTAAAGGGCGGAGGATCCCCAGGTTGATAAATGAAGATCAAACTGAGGTCTCGCAGGGAAGGGGGAGCTTGACAGCGCAGCTCCTCCTGCAATGTCCACCTCCCTGTTACTATCTCAGCCTTCTGCATCCAAAACTCAACAGCTGCAGGGAATCGCCCAGACCTCCAAAATTAGGGGTGCGCCACTAACCCCGGGGCCCGACTGGAAAAGAGGACGTTATCTCGGTAAAAGGGAAAGAATTACAACTGATTTATTTGCTCTAAATACCGTCATGAGCGAACCCGACCTGTTAACACGCACCGCAGACAGGTTCAACCACAGAGGGATGCTGATTCGGAGCTTCGGGTAGAAAGGGGGCGTGAGGGGCTAATTAAGTTCTTTTACGGCGTTTCATATTTGAGGGGAAATGAGGTGTTATTACCTATAGCAGGTGAGAATTATAACGCCCCCCCTCCTCTCATTACAATGTCATTTTTTTCATGAGAATGTCAATGAATGTCAGATTTATTGATTGAGACGCTGGTGTCTAATGACACTTGGCAGGAAAATGTAATCAGTTGGCTTTATGTGTCCTTAAACATTTATTTGATGCGGATTTAGAAGGTGCCATTACTTTTTATTGATTTTTTGTTCATAGTTGAATTTTTTTGTTTTTAAGTTTGATGTGCAATACAAATTTTACCATGCATGCATTGTAAATATACATTTTTATAATTTTATTTATTTGATTTATTTATTTGATTTATTGTGGTAGCATTTTTACCAGCACAAAAATAATCAAGAAAATTTCACTTGTGTTTCTGATTAAAAATGTCATTTGTTGACGATATGTCACACAAATGAGTCAACTCTGGGTTTACCTGTCATACTCTGCGTTGTCCTTGTCACATCGTGCGTCCTTGTGCTTCTGCCAGTCTTTGCCGTGCTTGCAGGTGGTGAGCAGCACCACATCCTCCGCATTGTGGATGTGATATAAGGCATTCCTGGTGTCCGAACCGATACCGGTCAGGTAGCGCTTCCCCTTGAAGACAAGCATGTACTTTCGAAAAGGTGGGATAGTGTTATATTTGAGGAAGCCCCTTTCCCCGCCAGTCCTCGGGTGCTCCTTGGGGTAAAGAGGGATGGAAACGTCAAAGGTGTGTCTGAAGTTCTCGGAGTTGATACTGGCCTTGGCCAGCATGGCCTGGCCGATGTCAAAGCCCAGGTCTTCCGTATAGTCCGGCCACGTCCCAGAATATAAGTTAAATATAAGATGGTTCCTGCCATCGTTCCACAAAGGCAAGCTCTGGATCTTGGTCTTTAGATTGTGGACGTAATGTGGAGACAGCTGATCCCTGTCAAGGGTGTCCAAGCTCAGCACAAACAAACATGCCTGACCTGGGTCTGAGGTGTAAAACCTGGAGCCCTCGATGGTGGTCAGAATGCTCTGGTAACTCTCCGAGATCTTCTCCCCTTTCTGCTGCGGGTAAACATAAACTTTGAATCCATTCTTTTTGCACAGAGAAAAGTCAAAGCATGACTCCATTCGGCAGCGTTTGCCTTTGTAAACACTGGTGTTCACGTCCCGGCCATGCCTCACAAGCGTGTGCACGTTGTACTCCTCGGTGTCAGTCTGATCCCATGGATCAAGGTTGGAGAACGGGTGTAAACGGTCCGAGAAGTGAGGCCATGGGTGATCGGGTCGGTACCCATGACGTCTGCTATCATTCCGGTGCCTGCTCGCCGTTTGAAGCGGAACAGTTCCGAGGTAGAGAAGCGCCAGGCAAGCACCGACCGAAAGCAGGATCAGGTAGCGTTTTTTGGCCTGCATGTGTCCAGGGAACAGATGCGACTTGCTTGGGAATAAAAACAGCAAAGTAGCCCCAAGTTAGGCTCTCAGCAATCCCGCTTACACGGCTCCATCGTCCGGCTGCCTCCTCCAAGGATCCCCAACCCCCCTTCTGCGTAATCGGTTCCCAAATCCAGAGATTGATCCAGCGCATGTGGGCGATTTTAAAAGTGGGTTCCCTTTCTCTCGCGTGTGAGGAGTTCCAGCATGTCGAAGGCTCTTGGGTGCACCGAAAAAGACGAGTGCCGCCCGAACCCGGTGGGTCGCGAGCTCTTGCACGGCGCTTCGCCCCACTCTCATTCAGAGCTTTTCAAATGGAAAAGTGCCCGTCTGGGAAGTCGCTCCCTCCGGGTAAACAGCAGCAGGGGGTCCCCCCCCCGGGTTCCCTCCGTGCAAAGCTTGTCCGTTTAACTCGATTTAAGCACGAGGACGTAGAAGCGTAGTCGGCGCTGCAGCTTGCGCTCCGTCCCGAACGGATCAGCGTGATTCGAAGCGGTCTTCTCCTTCCTCTCCGATCACTCCATGCTTCTCCGGGAATGCAGACGAGAGAAGAGGAGACGCGGCTCGAGAAGAGCAGTTCAGCGGTACCAGCATAACCTGACGAATCCTGGCATTGCTCTTCTTATCTCCAACAAGCTCCACACGTCGGCCGAGATGCGCTGATAGAATATCGAGCACATCGGCTCTAAGTTCTCCGCTCGATGACCTCGCTCTGCACGGATGCACGGAAAGGTTCCAAGACGAAGAGAACCGATGGAAATCCTCAGTCCAAGTGACCAATTTCCGACTGCTCAGTTGTTTCGTTTGTTAGTCGCTAACATTCCAATCGCGACACGACTGCAACTGTCGTGACGTCGCATCCACGCGCATCCCGCCCGCTGATTGGTCCAGCGCAAAGCGGAAAAGGCGGGACTTGGAGTCAGGCACCCATTCATAACCGGAGTGCTCCGTATGGGCAAATCATCTAATTGGAAAAGCTTGGAGGTTATTTGGAGAGGTGCCAGGGGGCAGGCATAACACCCTCCATTCAAACCAAAAGTTGCAACTCCGGCGTTAGGTCTGCACTTTTGACCAGATTTCACGTTTGTTTCTTGCTTTTTTTCTCTTGCTACTCCCTCATTTACAGTACAGTGACGGCAATACTACTAGTTTCTCATTGGGTGTCTGTTTATTCTTATTTTGGTTATAAATTGCAGTGGTGCAGAACTGCACTGAACCATAATGTAAGGCATGTTTTACTACAACATTTTTGGCTACTCATTTAGCCACATGAGAGAGTCCAATTATTGTTCACGCCTTAGTATGCTGCACACCACTGCAAAGGATAACCGCAATTAATAAATGTATTTATTTAGTATCATTATTACCACGCTGACTGTGTCAGGCAGAAATAAGTATCTTGTTAAAGGCAATCTTTACATTCCTGCGTTGCCCTAATACAAGCGTCATTGTGTTATTTTCCCGCGGAGCACTTAAAAGTATTTCCAAGAAATGGATTTCAATTTTCCATCACTTCCACTAACACTCAAAGCCCAGTCCTAAAATGTCAATGCAGAGGCGACCCTTACGACAAATAAATTAATAGCAAGAGTGCTTCTGGCTGAGTGTCACCATGCTTCATAAAGCCACATAATCCTCCACGCAGCTATTTGGTGGCACAATGCTCAGACAGGGTGAAGAGGCCATCCCCGTTTTTTTTTATCGGCCAATTAGCTCAGAAGAGGGGCACTAATTAGCGAGGTTGGCTGGGAGGCGAGCCAGGATCCCGTGACTGGCCGGTGCTCATCATTGGAATATGTTGGTGACCAAAAGGTCTGGGTGCTATCCTAAAGGGAGACTTTTTAGTTCTTGGCTGCCTTTTTTGCTCCACTCATCCAAACGGAAGTCCACAAAGAATTTCAGTTGGATTGAAAAGGCGAGATCACTTTGATTTAAAATGTGTGGAAATATTGTGCAAGTTTAACAAGAAAAGTGAAATACATCAGTTAAATACAATTCATGGAAATTCAGTTATCTGCTTTGGCACCTGAGGGCGAAGAATATTTCAGGCAAGGGGGGGGGGGACATGCCCTCGCGGTCCCCCTTCTAGCGCCACCACTGACTGTACCACCTAATAAGAGCGGAACTAAATAACTCTTTTCAGAGAATATCAATAAAGTATCTAAAATGGTGAAGTCTTAATGTGTCTATTACGGGAATTCAACATGAAATTCATCCCTTACGTGAACAAAGGGCAATATCGAAAGGCACCACAACCTTCTTGGAGCAATTTATGTCTCAATGGGATTATTCATTAGCTATGTGGTAGAGTGTAGACTGGGAGTCATGCCAGTAAGCTATTTAAGCCTTCATCAGTCTTGGTGCTAATATTCGCATCCCAGGAAAAAATAAATAAAAAAAAAATCCCCCTTTTCGATCCCATGTTGCTCTCATATCGCTAGTTGGAGATTTGAGGTTGAGTCAACACGACCATCTGTGATATCTTATGAAGTGGATCTCCTTAAATAGCTCAAAAAGTAGCCTATGTTGATGACTGGTGTAAAAATAAGATAAGATATTTGCATTCGATACTTAGGAGATATCACCTTGAGATCATCTCGACTGGTAATCAGTCATTTGACGGTATTAAGCTAATCAATACTGTTAAATCACTGCTTCCTATCTCAACCGCTTACATTTAACATTCTGCAACGATCAATAATGATACTCAGTAATGAGGATTGAAGGCTCCTGTAAATCTATTAAAAAATGACATACACAGCTATAAATAAACCAAACTGTAGCTTTGCAACCATTTATGAATAGTTCAGCTCATCTGTTAGGGGTATTTTTTTTTGGGTTAAATCAATAAATGTCTGTTATTGCCACTGTTATTTAGAGTATTTAGACTTGTTTTAAAAAAAATGTACATATGATATCGTCAAATATGGTTCTAGTAGCATCTAAAAATACCATTGCAGAAATTCACTATCGTCTAAAATCGACGCAGCATATTTAGCATGTTTTCATCACGTGTTCTCCTGAAATACTTTTTCTTGACGATTCTGAAAATCGTTTAGGCCTTGTTCAAAAGCACCCCCATATTGAATCCCATTGAGCTATAGTGACCTTTTCCTGCACCTGCTTTTCAATGCCCCAAGCCTTCAGAGTACATTATTCAGTCATTCCCGAAATAGAAAAAGGTCGACAGCGTAATGCTTGCAACGATCCCTTGAAAAATGTTGGCAAATGGATTAGGAAGAATTCTGTACTTGCGCCGGAAACCATTTGAATAAAGTGATAAGACCAACTGCTATCTGTATCTGATAACGATATATATAACTAGCGTGAGAAAAATGTAACAGCACGAAAACGACAATACACTGTTTTCAAAAGAGCATCCGCAACGTGACGTGAAGAAGATGTGTTGAGAACTTTGCATATTCAAGTCGCGGTAAACACATTCCCGAGACTGGAAACTAATCTGATGGTTCAGCGGGTTTCAGGCAAGGGGAAGACAAAACAGTCTTTGAGAGTGCTCAGTCTGTTCTGATTGGTTTCCGATAAACTATCCGATGCGTGATGTCACGAAAACAGACCGTGAGAGATTGTTTGCATGCAGGCTAACCAGCTAACTACTAGTCGGCCATCTCGAAAGCCATATTTATATTGTCCAAGTTTTAAGCTTCCATATGTCATCACCTTGCAAAACTGACAATGTCCAATAGCACCGTGACAAATGGGTGAGACGTTTTGCAAAAAAAAAAAAAGAACAAGGTGACAAATGCAGCTGTGACAAGTGAATGGCAGTCAATCTGGACCTTCCGTTCTCAGACTGCCAGTCTGGCGGATTGCTTCAGGTTACGGAATACTAAATGGTTCAATCTTGGCTATCCATACAAAGTGCTGCTCAACTCTGCGACTTGATCTCCCCATTCTTTATTTATTTTAACTGACCTTTTAGCTCCTGAGCTGAAATTGCTAGGGGCAAATGGAGCTGGGTTTAAATGTTTGGAGGAGTGGGAGAGGAGGAGGGAGGCTGTCGTTTGTTGCCAGGGAGGGCCTTGAATGAAACGCTGCGATTTTAACCCCGGAATCCTTCCGGGATGTGCCAGCTGGCAGCCGGCAGCAAATGAAGCGTTTTAGGTAAGACGTCGTGATCGTTTTTTGTCCTCATTAAAACAGAAAGCCTCTGACCACCTTATTAGTATTCAAGTGCAAGTTATTGGAAGTAGATTTTGATGTAGGAGATTTGGCTGATACGTATGAGAGGCCACTGAAGCCAAGCGGAGACTAATGTATCTTGTCGTTTTGCCTTCGCAAGGGTTCTTGAAATGCAATATTGCAGATGTAAGGGAAATTATGGTGGTGTGCAATCATTTAGTTTGATTTATGATAAAACCTTTCAAGTTGCTGATACTGGAATATTCCATTCCATCATGATGCTGTCAAACCGGTCACCTATCAGATGCATCTTGGGGCGTTTTAGAAAGAGTAACAAAAATGTGGTTAAACCTGAGGAGGGGAATTTTCGACAAAAAGTTTCCATTATGAATTATGGGACGAAATGACGCTTCATTGTGTCTTGTCATGCACATGACCGAACAACATGTCGCTCTATTGTGTCTTGACATGCACACCCATAAACTGCTATTGGTCAATTTCCAGTTTGCACGAACCGAGAGGCACTCAGAGGTTATGCTGAGTTTGCTTTTGATTTTTTTTAACTTTGTTATTCTAATCTATTTTATGTTCCAATAAACACACCATCCAGCAGACTTTCTGCTGAATGCGCCAATCACTTTCAATTGTCATCCTCACTTGAGAGCTGCGCCAGGGTCATTAAATCTACCGAGCTGATCAAATCAGCAGCATTCAAAAGGAGCTCATGCTGCTATCATGAATTCCAAAAGTGCTGATGATGTCGTGAGACTTGCCGCCTAGAGTGGGCTCAGATTTTGCATCCATTCAGAAATCCCTTAATTCCCTCTCGGACTATTCTGCACGGTAATCCACTTCATTTACAATTACGTATGCGAGCCTGCTCTCATATGGATTGACGGCTCTGGAGGCACCTATAGCCTATATAGTGATCTTTCTAGCATAAATTAACAAGCCCAAATTTAGCAACACGAGCGTCAACACATGCACATATTTCTACATAAAGTACCAACACTCACGGCAATTGTCTCAATTTGCATTCGGTATGACGAACACAATATGCAGGGGTGAAATTCATCTGTGCACAGTGAATTTGAATGTCTTACCTCCCCTGCAGTGTCCACTCTCGGGCGATTTAAACTCTAACCCATTGTCCACTCTTGCGACCTGTTTTTTTTTTTTTCCCCCCCACATTGCATTCATAGAAAGCTGCCGGCTATTTGGAATTGCAGGGGAGCATTATTGGCAGCAATGGGAGGTCGCCAAATATGACCGACTCATTTTTCTTCTCTCTGAAAGTAAGAATATACAATGTTAGCGTGTGGTTCTATTGAAGGGACCGCGGGCGTAATTTTCCAAGACTTGACTGAAATGCTATATGTAACGAGAAAAAAAGGCAAGTTGAACGTCAGTGAACACCAAACCTGATGAGAAATACAGATTATACATCCCTGAAAAACAGAGAAATGTCTGCAAAAAAAATGAATAGAGAACTATATATCAGCAAAATAAATAGTTTGTGACAAGTAAAAAAACAACAACAAAATAAATGTATTAAGACAAAAATATATAAATCAGTAAATATGGATCATAAATACAATAAATAAATAATTAAAAACTTTCTGCACCATTGAAAAAAAAACAATCTGCGATAAGCAGCAATTAACATTTCTGGCCATGTCGTGAGAAGATGCTGAGATCACAGGCGTCATTCAATCAGTCCACACCCAAGGTGTGAACATTTTTCAGCTTGCCCTTTAGAGGAGTACACCTTGACATTGTTCCACGAAGAGAAAAATTAATCAACAACGGAGTCACGTCACGCCTCAATGACAAACTGAATATTTTTGGTTCACTTCTCCATTCAGCCCATTGAAAAAATGCTTTGAAGACATTGGGCGTATTGTTTCGAGTTCATAACTGTGGCTTGAATGACTAATAGCTATTGAACATACAACAAAAAAACAACACGTTTTTTTTTTTTTGATCAGATTGTGAATTTTATCTTCACTTCCATCCCTGCAATGGAAAAGAACGGATAGATGGTTTGACAGCTGAGAAGGATGCAGGCAAAGGGTTAGACTGACATGTGGGGACATGTTTTGAGTTCTGCCTTAACTTGACAGTGCGAGGTTAATTATGGATGGCCCTCTTAGTGTTGGCGAGGACTCAACACTAAGTCGAAGAGACGACCGAGGCCTCGCCTGCCCCTTGGCTATGCTTCTCTTATATTTTATTACTGCTAAAGGTTACAACGGGTGGCGCAGTTCCACACTTAGGATTTGAAACAAGTTCACTGACATAAGAAGTTAACAACAGTCTCTGTTAATATTGAAAGCTACTTTCCTGAAAGTTATCCCCCGGAAATGTCTGGAGGTTCTCGGTCTTACTTTGTATTGTTTTGTTCCCGCAACGGTTGTCAGGGAACTTAGACACTTGGTGGTTTTACAGATTGACGTTTTGTTGACTTTAATTGTACGTCAGAAAACATGTCACATGCTGATCATATACTGCAATTAAACACCCTTTGGAATTTCCCACAATGACCTTGTGGGAACGTGTTTTACATACAGCGCATAGGTAACACCCGGTTTCGAGTCAATTGCAGAGATTAAGGGTTGCAGAAAAGTACATTGTCGTTGTTGCAATTAGATTGTCAACAAGAATCAGATGTTGGCATTTTAAAGTGAGTTACTTCCTCATTTGACTCATCTGCACTTTTTATTTATAAGAAATTAGTTTTGTTGCGCAGGTTTGGATGTGAGCAAATAGCGCTGCAATGTTTGCGTTTGGGGTAGCGGGAGGGCAATTTTTTGCTTTGTCACGAAGAATCCAGCCATCTGGTCTCATTCATCGTTTTGTCGCTCTATCTCACCCCAACACTCCTTCATTTTCACCCTAATTTGTGAAGCGTGAAGAGGAAAGGATTATTGTACGTTAAAATGTAAGTATAGAGGGAGAAAAAGTAAAAAGGGTAACTGCGGAGTTGGAAATCAAGTTTGATTTTATTTCTGTGTATCTGATGATACATAATACAATCAAGTGACAGAAAATTCTGAAAATTTGACAAAGTCCAAGATTTTTGCCACAAAATCTTTTACAATGATTCATTTATTTTCTATTAGAAATAGTGGTAACATATTTGTGCGACTCTTCCAGACGACTTGTTTGTCACCATTTGGGAGTGTCAAGCTGTTTTTAAAAGAGATAAAAGGATCTACATTCATAGACAGTGCGTGTGAACCCGGACATACAAAGTGGTGAAACAGAACAAGCCTTGTTAATTACTGCATGTTTGAGAATTAGTTTTTGAAATCTCACACCCACAATGGCGCAGACGCCCATTTCTTTCTTTACAAAGAGATTAAATGTTAATGTTGTGACATCACATGACTTTCTCACTCAATGTCAAAAATTTGCTTTATGCTCCACGCATCTGCTTGACTTTTTTTCCCCGTGTTGCTAAAATGCAATGATTTCAACGAATCGCTCATACTTTACCCCGTGAGGTATAGTGACATTACTTCAATCTCACGCTTCAGGAAAAGCAAAAGAAGCTTGTGCTGCTCAGCGGGTAAAAAAAGTATACATTTTGGAATGGTAACGAATTGCCAGTTAGGATAGCCTTAAACTCACCTTTGACTCTAAAAAAACACTACAATGGAAAATGTCAGTAACATGCATGAAATGCTATTTGCCATCAACAAGTAGAAGCTAGTAATTAAAATAATTTCCTGGAAAATAATTAGTAAAGGTCACATCAATTATCTCTTTATGTCTCCATCTCAGCTTTTGTAAAGAGCTCAAAGACAGGGACAAAACAAAATGACTTGTCATCCAGGGTGTGGTTGACTTCTACATATTTACTGGGAGGTTGCCGTGTCAGCACTCAAGCAAATAAGGCGCCATTGTTTTCTTTAGGGGACACTTACACAATTCAATTTAGAAAAAACAATAAAAAGACGAGGACTGCTTTTTGAGAAACAATGTTACAAAATACGGAATTAGTCATAATTAAAAAAACATAATGATAGGGAGTTATGATGCTTAAGCAACTTGGGTGTATTTTTGTCATAGAACTTTATTTTTAATTACACCGAATGAAGCTTTACAATATCTAGAGCAGCCCAGCTATCTATTCTTGGATATTGATTATTCCATAATAAATTAATCATTTAACTATGGATACGTCGGTGAGTGTAAACTACACTGAAGCTAACAAGCGAGCTAGAAGCTTTTTTTTCTAACAATCATGAAATCTTGAAATATTGATAAAGAATATCTGTTGCAGATTGCATTCAGGTACGACAAAAAAGATAACTTGATGTATGCAGGCCTTTTTTCACGACAGTTTTTTTCCTCTCTCCCAACATTTCCATTTTATTTCTCATAACTTCTTTGATTCTTCCCAGCCTTGAGCTAATAATATTCCTTTTATAGAAAAATAAAATCACAATTGAAGTTACTGCGGATGAAAAAAGGAAATGAAAGGCTCTCAAGCTACTTTTAAGGGATATGGACTGAAAATCTTTTTGCTCATGAATGCACATGAGAATAAAGAAAATATAGAATCAACACAAAAGAGTAAAGAAGGGAAAAAAGAAATGGCTTACGTTTAAAAGACCAAACTGTAGGCGTATACAACGCAACCCCGAGGCCGGATGGAAGATTCCCGAAAAGGAAATTACTTTCGAATTCTGCTTTCTTGGATTGAAGACAAAATCACAAAAAATATTCTGTATCAAAAAACTCATGGATTGGATCTAAATGCTATGATTATATTCTTTTGTTATGTGCCAATGATGCCACTTTAAAAAGGAGCCAGAAGATTTTATTTCGAGGAGATATAGACAATAGATGACTAAACGATTCCACTTACTTGAAATTCCAAGAACATTTTGATGTCATGTTCAAAATGCCACCCACAGAGGCTTTTAAAAAAGGTGCCTAAGTATTGACTTGACAAAGAAATCCGTCTTTTCAGCCTTAAGACAGGCAACATCAGACAGACCATAATGATCTACAGCTTTGATGCTAAAAAGCAAAGCATGACAACATCCTGGATGCCTCATTTAACTTTTTGGACAGTGACACAGGCCCTTGTGTTTCATTATTCATCTTAAAAAGTTTTAATGAGCATGTACTCGCAATTACTTGCTTTTTTTTGTTCCACATGAGGACCAAGTAGAACATTTTGGGTCCATTCCATCATCCTGCTTTTGCTCACAGTAAGTTCAAGTCGACGTCTGCATACTTAACGTTTCGCAACAGAGTGGGGGACTCGAGCACAGCGTAACCTAGATACAGTAAATAGAGCAGTCACTTATACCTGCATTTAAAAAGACGAGTTTATATATACATATATATTCAAAATATATTTAAATAAATAATCCTATATGTATATATGTGTATAAATAAATAAATAAATATATATATATAGAGATATATACATATATATTTCTATATATATATATTTTTTCATTTTCAGAAAGAGCAGTACATACTGTATGTACATCCATCTGTTCGTACGATGCCAGAGAGTTATTCACAGTGAAGGCGTGGGTGGTTGTGTAAAAAATGAATGCGCTCTTTCTACACTATGTATGAATGCCATTGTGTGCGAGCGCGCATGATCAAGAGAGCAAGGCCTGAGATGTGGACGTAACCTCGTGGCCCAGCTGTTTTATCACTCCATATTCAGTCCAGTTTAATATTCATGCTAAGCTGTCAAAACATATCAAGGTGATAACACGGATTGATGTTATAATTTTTCCACCTTAGATACGGTGTCGGTAATGTTCTTGAGCTTGGATGCGTCCATCTCCTCCTATCTCCCACTTGTGCTGGAAATAGGTTGATGACTTGTTTCCGAGGTTCTGTTTATCTTGTTTAGCACAGAAATCATGCTGCAATATTTCAACACATAACTACTGAGACTCCTCACCCAAAACATCATTTATAAACATGTTTTTCGACGTTGTATTTTAAGGAATATGACGTGCACCAGCATCTATCGATTCCAAAATAAGCCCGACGCGATACTGCTTGACATTAAAATAGCTTATTTGCTTTTTGATATGACAGTGATAATCTGTCAAAAAATGAAATACCTCAGTTGCAAAGATAGTTCGAGTAGGCTGCTCAATAGAACCACAGGCTCTGTCTATCTTCACCTCCCATTTTTTAGAATCCTTGTCCTTATTAGGGTCGCGGTTGAAGTGGAGCCTATCCCAGCTGACTTGGGTTGAGCGGCCGCTTGCAAGTACCCGGCCGGGTACATGCTGTTCTTGTTTTATGCTCATTATTTACCAAGAGCACAAGAACAAAAGCGTGTTCTTAGCTCATGCACATTTGATTAATTCCAGGAGGGTGAAGGATATTTTGGATCTTTGATAAAAGGCAAGGCAGCTTTAATTTATATAGCGCATTTCATCTACAACGTGCCGAACAGATTTATTAGTACGTGTCCACTTGTACAGATTTCAAAGATATTTGCAAAAAAAAACCTCCAAACCCCAAAAAAAGCTTTACCATATGGAAAACTGTGATGACTATATCAATCAAACAAGAAAAATATGTCTGCCCATGGTTATTGCCAAGAATATGAAAGCACTCCAGAATTGATGACAGGAAGGGAACAATACATATAGACAAGGCCTCCGGTTGATCCCGGAATTTCTTTTGTTATGTTTCTTATTGAAACAAACCAGGAAGAGGAATGTGTAATAACACCGCATCTCAATTCTTTATTCTTGAAAGCACCTGTGACTAAAGCCAAACTCTGGTAGGGTTGCTACCTTCTGGATCTGGATGTGTTTTAAACACACCTGGGTAACTTGATAGAAAAATTATACTGTATTCATTGATGGGTGAGTCAGATTAGAAAGTTATTAGACTCCCCAAAATTCCGATTTGGAAAAAAATGATGAAGAGGAAAACTACATCACAAAACTCCGGTATTTTAATGGGTGTGTAGACTTATGCTATCTACTGAAATCACTTTGGCTCTGTTAGTTTTTCATTACGATTATAATCCAATTTTTCAAACGATTGTTGCCTCAAGGATGGAAAAAAAAATCACGGTCACTGTGACCTCATCTTTTTTCGACTGCTTGACAATTTGCAAACATTGACATGGATACCGAGAAGAAACGATTACATGCTAGTGCGCAAGGCTCAAGGTCACAATGACCCGTTGCAGTGAAAAATCGGTGAGATGGAAATTGTACTTTTCACAGTGTATTACGTATTCAAAATGAAAAACTCTGTGGCGGTGTGGACATGTTTGGAAAATGCTGCTGTGCATTTGAGTTGTGGGTCTCGCTTGGTATTATGTCCCAGCTGTCACAGCGGAGAATGTGTGCCAAAGTTTGACACCACAGAGCACAGAGGACGCCAGATGGAACCAGCAGCTCCAAGATGATAGAAATTCACAAAGACACTCGCACACATGACCCACAAAGTCTTTCATTGACACGCACTTGGCAGGTTTGCTAGACTGGAGCTGAACACCAAGTGTCAACAACATCACGCTGCCCCAACATACGGGAATCTGTTGCATCCCTCTGAGAAGACAGCAAAGTCCAGCCACCAAATGAGGCCTTCTAAAGTCCTCAAGCATTGCTATCAGAAACAAAAAAACCTCTGTGTGATACATTCGTGAAACCTGAAAGAAGAAACTCAGAAATTCGGAGGATTTTGATTCAATTTTTTTTTTTCTTACAGATCCTAATCCTGACAAAAGAATGGACCTTAAAGAGAACTTCATTTCCTGGTATGGGTTCACGAGTTCTGCCTGACTGTTGCAAAGATTAATGTCATCTGACATTGTTGCTTGGAACTAATGTGGTTTTGTTGTGGCATGAGAATGGATAAAATTCCGGTTTTTCAACTGATAAAGACAATCTCTCATCTCTGGGGCCTCTGTGCTCAGGCGCAAACACCCAAGTATGCATACGTGATCTAAAGACAGATACAACCGCCACAAAAGTGACACACGTAGTCAGAAAACACCCACGCAGAAGCATTTGCAAAAAGCAAAACAAATCTACCAATAGCGATTATAATAATGAATATATTACAATGATAATTGATATATTAATATTCTGAAAACACCCAGGCGGAAGTATTTACAAAAATAAATCTACTTCCTGTGACTTTATCAACAAAACACTAATAATAATTTAATAATAATAATAATAATTGAAAAATGCCTGAAGACTCCAGGTCAATGATTTCCCTTGTTTCAAGGTTCAACACGTTTTCCAGTCATGAGATTAATGTTAACCATTTGCCAGTATGTTGGAAATACCCGAAACTCAAATGTTGCCCATGCAGTGAATGAAGAGTTTCCAAATGAATATCGACTCATCCTTGGGTGGAAAGTGAGGAGGCCATCAATACACATGTACTTTAAACTCTTGAGAAACAACAAGTGCCATGTTTGACTGCCCTTCGTCTGTGAGCAACGTAAAACAAGATTAATCAATTTCCCCCAAAGGCTGCACGTTACATCATTTCTCCTGTTCTGTCGTTTTTTTTTTCCTTTCTTTCCCAACATGGGATCAATCCAGATTAAAGTCGTAAATGCAGTCACTCAGAGCTGACACATCAAGGCCCAGCAGAGTGAAATGTTTCTGCTATTTTGGCTCTTTCAGAACTGGCTGCATGCAGAGAAACTGCTCATTAGAAGGCAAGTGTGACAGAACCCCCTCACATCACCCCCCCCCACTCCACAAGAACTCAACCAAACAGAGGGGAGGCAGGGAGAGGAGGAGCACAGAGGCAGATGGTGGCAAAAAAAATCTCAGGAGCTGGGGGGGGTAGCACAGGCAGAAGGAATGCTGGAGGTGGAGTGAAAGTGAAAGGAGAGATGGAGAGTGAGGAAGGAGAGAGAGGAAAACACACCAGTGGACGTCATTAGCCTCGGACCAAAGTCTTTTTAACGAGCACGCTCGCAGCACCTCGCCATTGTCCGGGTTGCCTGCTGGCTTTAAGCCTCCAGTTTCTGCTTCATCATGCTTGAACATAGCTAGTGGCTGAGATTTATTTTCCATACTGAGGGCAGATGCATGCACATGCTTGGAAAAAGGATCTTCAGTTTCTTTGTATTGTTGCAAGGAAAATATGATTGCTTTGAACCGCCGCTATAATGAATTAACACATAAACATTACGGTCACTAATACTCTTGATGTCGAGCAGCGGTCTCGCTTGCTTGCGGTCAATGTCGAGCTTGTCTAATTGAACCGGCACCGTTGGAGACGTGGCCATCATTACCCAGCAGCGTGGTGCAAACCCATTTGGAGGTCAGAGTCCACTAATTGGCAGGCCTTTATGAAAACCTCAAAATTACATATTTGCAGGGTGTGAAACCACTTGTGAATTCAAACTAGTCAAAAGCTCACACATCTTTTTTATACTTGATGTGTGAGGGCAAGCACTCCAGAGACATGACGAAGTAATTGTCATGATGATTCGATATTTTTCCATATCTCCAGTGACTCGTATTGTATTGCAACTATAGCAACCTGCAGCGGTTCAAGAGGTTGCCATAAAAAAAAAAAAAAATCAGAGAGATGGATGAGCATTATCCTCTGCAGTGCTGACACCGGTTGTGGCAAAGCTGGCAAGATTAAACCCCAAAGAAAAGTATCTGCTGAAGATGAGCAGTTGGCAGAGAGAAGAGGGGAGACCGACTGGGGAGTTCACAGGCGGGTAGATGTCAGCTTCATCTAGACAGAATCAACACGCAGTCAAGAAGCCCCCCCGATAAGACGGCTTAAGTTCCTCGGGTGGAGAAGACGATCTCCTGATGCCCACTTTCAAGTTATGTGGAGATAACCGTATGTACATATATAAAAAAATAAAAATAAAAAAGTCGGAGTGCACTGACGCCTCCAGACGCAGATGCTGACACATGTCGAGATAATGATACACACAGAGACACTGACACGCAAAGCCCACCGAGATATGAGCGGATGCTTGCCAAAATAAGTAACATCCACCGCCTCGGAGAGGAGGAGAAAAAAAAAAAAAAGGGAGTCTTCCTAAAAGACATATTGAAGGGATCACTGAGATGTGGGATGAAAGGGAGAGAAGTCAGATGAAAGACAAATAGTGGGACAAAAAATGCAAAGAGATCACTAACCGAAGGATAAAAGTATGCGAAAATGGCAAAGGCTCAGAGTCGCTATAAACAAGAGGAGGATGCATCAACATAAATGTTGTTTTTTGTGAGAGTAGGAACACAAAGGACCACACCAGATCATCTTTGTTCCGCAGAACACGCTTCAATGTTTAATTCATACAGATGCCTGTTTGACAGAAAGTCTTGGTAGCGGATGATGGAAGTGTTGGATGTGTGACGTGCGGATGAGAGAAGGACGCGATTGGCTACTTTAATTGGTTCACCTTCCGCAGCAGGGAAGATACACTGTGATTTTTTTTTTTTTCCAATTAAAGTCAGGAAAAAAAGTATCTGAAAGTTATTATGCGGTAAAATGGCAATGGGCAATCAGAGCCAAACACAATTAAAAGTACAGTACAATCATGAAAAAGCAAATAAAATACAAATAAACACATAGTATACACTTTTTTTTAAATTTAATTTTATCCTTCTTTTGGCCCTTTTATTATACAGCATGTGCAGAGTTGATGTATTTAAAAATAATTCCAATTGACCAGAACTGTATAAAACTCTAAAGCAATCTTTCCTGGGCTATCTTTTTTTTTCCCGTATCTGGAATTTTAAATTCAAGACAGAGCAGTCAATCATTTCATAACACTGATTTGTTCAAATGCACCTGTCTGAGCGATCATATTGATCTACATTCCTGTCAGAGATCATTTTGATCTTATAAGTTTTCTTTTATTATAGAGACAGTGATAGTATGCTCAGGCATCTTCAACATAGTTCATACAACATGCACTGTCAGGGTGGTAAGATTTCAGTTGGACCGGTTGAGCGTGGCGGATGGACCGGCGACGTCATGCCATGCATGGATCAACTGAGATAAAACATTTTGCATGTTTTCGGGTGAAAGATAGGATCTTGTTGCCGACATAGAATTGAGTTGAGCTTTGTTTTTTTGAAACAGGTACAACCATTGAGGTTCAATTTGGCGTCAAAAATCCCCAATACAATTTTCTTTTCATAAAAAAAATGACATCTCTGTCAAATCATGAAATAGAAAAAAAAAAGATGTCCTACTCAGCCCATTTGCATGAAATTCTAAAAAGTGACAAACGCTTTGTAATCCATCCAGAAACACGTACGTACACATACCTTGAGGATTTTGTAATCCTAGCGGAGGCCCGATCAATACTGTTCAATCATCTAGCAAGTCTTTGCCGTGTTAGTCTGCAGCTGCTATATCCCGACAATGAATGACCGCACGCACACAGACCAACCTGTCCACAAATGGAATATTTCAATTGCTCTCACGGCCAGCAATTTCCCTCCACTTTTAACATTCCATTGACACTTTTGAAATGTTGACACAGGCGGCTTGGTTAGCTGTCATTGCTATTATTATGATTAGAATATAAACATCAATATTTGTGATTGCTATTTAGAACTTGTTACATTGCTTGCTACGGATAATGAATGTACAGTCACGCACACACAAGACACACAGACGGACAGACGTGTGCTTTTCCGGGTTAGTAAACAAGATAGACTATAATTTAACAGTGAGCGGCCGTCGTTCACGTCCACATTACCGATAATTTCGCTATAGAAACATGACAACAGAGACATTTCAATGACAGACGCAGCTGTCAGAGCTTGTTTTTCCCATCCGTTGCTATTTTCAATATAGCGCACCTAAAAATAGTTTTTGGGAGAAGCTGACAAAACAATAAATAAAGCAGAGCCATACAGAGATGTGTCAAGAGGAAAAAGGAAGTGGGTGATGTCTTTTGTCTTTCTCGCTCTTCGTTAAGATTGCAAGTCAGAGCATCCCTCGGTTCAGCTTCTGTCGTAACTTGGCGTTAGTCGCTGAAAGTTGTTTCGCGACTCGGGGCGGGGGATTTTGGGGACACCTCGGGGATTTTCCTTCTCATGGTCCAGCGTGATCAATTTTCAAACGGACTTGTTTTGTGCTTTGATTATTTTTTTGTTTTGATGAATTTGTTCAAATCTTTTCTGGGCACATTGTTCTGATTTTTTTTTTTTTTATATTATAAATACTGCAAGATGGACATCGGTCCGCACATGGATGAGCTTGTGTAAAGTCCCTGTTGCGCTTATTAGGCTATAATTAGAGGAAGAATGGAGGATTTATGAACAGTAATTGCCTTGCCACATCCCCAAAGCGCTAAGTTGGATTAGGACCAGCCTTCCCATGAGGGAACATAAAGCTTCAAGTGCTACTGTGAAGTTTGAGTGACACTTTCAAGTAGTGGCTTTAAGGTGTTACTGTAAAATAGCCTTTTGGGATGAATTACAGCCACACACAATCCGTAAAGTAGCGTATTGCCGAAAATGACTGATATATTTGTGATGGAAACTATTGGTCAGACTCCAGAATGCCGCCATTGTTTGGTTTACGAGGAAAGATCGGGTTGGAACTTGTGGGGAGGATTTTCAGGAGTGGCTGGGAAGAATGTATGAGTTCCTAATCTTCTCATGGATAAATTGACACAGAGCGCTGTGCAAAGTCCAAGAAGAGGTCCGATGATCACACAGGTCGTCTGCTTTTAGGCTTGCCAAGTCGTTTGCGTACCTCTGAGTGCACCGTTGGCTTATGGTGAAAGTGGGGCGCATTCCAGGGATCCTGCAGAAGGAAAAAAAATGAAATAAAAATAAGTAAAAGGGGGAGGGGGGGGGGTGACAACTATCACAGGAAAACGGGAGGAAGAGCAACTGAGAAACTGAGACGATAGAGAAAATTTGGAATTTGAGATCAAACAGGCAAAAAAATAAGGGGCTTGAGATAACAAGCATGGGCACAGTGAGGCAGAAAAATGGATCACGAGGATGGAATTAGAACACTGAAAGAGAGAGCGGAGAGATAAGAGAAACGGCATGAAAGAGAGAAAGAGGCCGGGCACGTAATTATAAAAAAAGCACGAAATAAATCAATGCGGCGGCGAGCATCTTTGTGCTTCCAGGCGTCCGCCGCAATGAGACACAGCAGAGTCCGTAAAAACACACTCGAGTCTTTCAAATGTAAAAACGGGAGAATAAGTGGGAGAAATGAAGCGGACCGAGATAAATGACATTATTTCAAACTCAGTCAGCGCGTGCGATGACAACAAACAGATGTGTGCTAGTCATTCTCTTAACAACACAAAAGTATCTGCTGCATAATGGAAAAAAAATCCTATTCTTGCTGATTTGACTGCATTTATTATACTGCTAAAATCAAAATCTGCCAAAGGACGGATGGATATTTATTAGAATGGAGGATTTCTTTTCCTCAGTCTTCTTTCACTGCACTCGGACTCGCATTTGTCCTTCCCGCACAATTTGACAGGCCACCGTTTATGCTGTCGACATGTCTACTTCAATAATAGCACCCTCTTTTGTTGCAATGGCACACAATCCCATCTGTGATATGGCAACAACACTTGGACAAACTACACTGTAAGAAAATCAAAACAAAAAACATGCAGATTCAGTCTCGGAGCTTGTTTATGAAAATATTATTTTCCCCGGAAGCTACTCCACACCACTGCTTAATAAAAAAACTAGATTTTTTTATTAACTAAAAAGAAATACAATTATTTTATTATAAATGTTTTAATGAATAATACAGCAGTCTAAATTGACAAGCTAAAATTAGATTCAATGCATAAATTATAGTTTCATTTGCAGTTCTGAGTGGAGGAAATGGTTTTAGAGGTTTAAATGTTAGCAGAAGTACTTGGTTTACCCTGCATTGGAAAAGTGCCCCAAGCCTTTTTTGTCTACAGCTTCATTTCGAGGAAGGTTTGCTTTGTCAGCTATAGAGTGAAGAGGCCACACATTTACACGCTTCTCCAAACAGTAAGTCGTGTGATGTGAATCTTAATTTTGTAATTTCTTTGCATTTTCATTCACACACACAACCCCCAACTCCTCCCTACAAATTCTCCACACATCACCATAAACGCAATATTTGAAAGATTATTGCTGTTGTAAAATGAATAAAAGCTGACATTTTCACAACCATTATGTTATACAGCAATGTAGAGGAAAAAAAGGGCACATCATTTAGCTTTTATTATACTAACTTGTAAATATCCCTGTTGCTGTATAACCCAATTATTTGACACAATAACCATAATATGTTAAATAAATGAGACTAACAAATACTTTCCTGACATGCTTCACTTTAAGGTGATTCCCCAAACATGCACACAACATATTTACTGCTTTTAGCCCAGCCCCATTTCTTAACTGTTCAACACTATTATGTAATCCAGCTCTCTGTCCTTCGGGGTTTAACAGAACCAAAATTGGAACATTAAAAAGAATGGCATTATTGAGCATGGTATATTTCTGAATATTTAAATTTGCATCATTGAACTGAAACTCTGACTCCAAAAATAAAAGTCAAACTCTACATACCCATTAGAAATATTTCCCCATCATTCTTATTTCTGTTTGCGCGGACCAAAATGACCTCCTGTTATGTGCCAATACAATGTTTCCCCTGCAGGATTTCTTTAAAGGTCTGTTATTGTCTATCACAACAGAGTCGCTATAGTCCCCAAAGAGGGCTGGGGGAGAAGCAAAATAGTCGGAAACCCAAAACAGAAGGTTTTAACATATGAAAGGCAAAGGGGGGAATGGAAATAAAAAAAATAAAGAAATAAAAGATGAAATTGTGGGATGAGGAGAGAGAGAGATGGAGAGAGAGAGAGAGAGAGCGAGAGACTTAACCAGGCACATCGCTGCATTCCCCAAGTGGCTTCTGTTCTGTCTTGTTGGCTCTTTGCAGCTCCAGCTCTCAGGATTACCGCATTTACACTTCCGCTTAAAAATAGCTCCCGTGATAATTTATTTAGCTTAAGTGTGCCAGCCGCTATTGTGTACGGCTACATATACGTACAAAATCAAAATCTCTTTTACTATCTGTTCCGAATTTGTGATATACTTGTATTCTCTCTCCTCCTGACTCGGAAATTTGCTTCCTTAGAAGTGTGCTTACAATTAATTGCAAGAGCAACCATTCGTATCAGCAGCAAATATATTACTTTGGTTAAAGGGCGCCATTAGTAGAGGTCCAACCCTATTTATTGGAATTTATTTTAATTTGTGAAAAATATTTACGTAACCTATTTTGAGTCCCCAACATGAATTTCTACCATGCTGCCGTGTGATTGGACGATTGGATTGTGCTCAAGGTCAGGTGACCAGATGTATTTAATAGATCGAGGTGAATAGTGTTACAGCAACACTTGTGTTTCAAGGACAAGCTTTTAAGCCAAGTAAGGGAAATAAAACAATCTGGCGATATTCATTTTGCCCTTTCGATACATCCGTCGAGTGTCTTTTGAGCATACTTGAAGGAGCCGATTTTGAACGGGGACATGGTCGGAGTTGATCGTACTTCAACATAAGCTCTGAGAGGCCTTCAGAGACAAAAAAAAAGGCTCGACTACCGATTTGAAGAAGGAGAAGAGAATCAGTAGCTGAGGTCAAAAGGGGGTCATCACTCTGTGTAGGATACGGGGAATCAAATGTGATGACTCGACAGTCTGTTGGGCTGCAGGGATGAAGAAGATAGGAAGAGATCCATACAAGGAAGTGAGTGGAAAATTCCGAGTCTACTTTTCAGTTGGTCTTTTGTCTCACTCGCTGCTGGCCCCCGACGACCTCACGTGGCGCCAAGCCTCGGAAAGCCCATCTACTATTATTTCCTATTGCTGCAGCCATAATGGGATTGTATTGTCTCCGCTCACATTTCTGCTCGCCTTTCTATGGTGAAAAGGCGGCACTGCGTGTTATTTTTTCCTCCTCGTTTTCACACTTTCAAATTATTCAAGACGCGGAGAGACGCCCATGCAGTAGTAATTGATTTATGAGCCATACCTAAATTATCTATGATCAGGAGAAGGTGGTCTTTGCGGTAGAGCACGGGTCTTTCAAATAGCTTTGAGGATTAGCGCAGAAGATAGGAACAAATTAATAATGATTAAATTCAAGCTGGAAGCAGAACAAATTAGCCTTTAAAAAAACAAAACTGGTTCTGCCAAGTCGCTGTAAATTATTTTGTACACATAGAGGTTGACTTTGGGTTTCGTATTTGCAGAAACACAATATTAATAATAATAATAATGATAATAATAATAATTTTACGCTCTTAATATAATCTAATGATCTTATGTTGGCAGCTTTGTAATGATGATGATAAAAAGGAAGTTGTCATTTTTGCTCTCTTAAGAACTTTTGGAAACACTAATTTGTCGTTGAGTGTCTTTAGAATTCAGGGAGTTTAAATCCAATGTGCTTGTCTGGTAATTAAATAAGAGATAAAGCCGACAATTAGTGCCGCCGGTGCGTATCAAGCTGGTCGTACTTGTTAAAGTGTTTGTTAAAGTGTGACATTGAGTATTTTTATGAGTGGGCAAATGCATCTGTGCAAACATTTGTGAAGACACATTTCGGTGTTGGTTCTTAAGGCATTATGAGATTTCCTGCAAAAATATATGCATTTCAAACAAATTTATAAATCTATATCTTTGCATCAAATGTCTATCTAATATATTTATAATCATTTTAGTTTTCTGTTCCATTCAAAAGTGCTGATTGGCTTCCTCCCATGCACCTTTCGAGAAAGTCACCACTCGTGATTGATTGTGTATTCCGTACATACCGCGTGCCCCCGCCAACTCGGTGGCGTTAAACGTATATTAACCAGCTGCGGGTCCGCATACGTGACCAGGCTCCTCCGTTCCCACGAGGATCAAACCTGCCGTTGTTACAAGGCACCGCCCTTGAGCTCGACACTTTCACCTCGGCACTGTTAAGTATGCGTTGCACCGTGTGTTCAATGTACGTCGTGTTACTGTCAGGTCAGGTCCCAGTGAGTACAGAAGAGGGCAACTGGAGGGGTGGAGGAGCCAGGCCATGAATATTAATCGCACCCTGCGTGTGGATTTGGGGAGGGACTCCAGGGTTGGCTGTGAAGTATTACCTTGGGGGATTTCGACTATACACATTCATTAAGCATCAGTACTCGTGTGCGTAAGGCCGAGACAGGGCGCCATGTTCTTGCATACCCTCTGGCATGGACACAGTCAGCTTTTTTTTTTTTTGTGTTGAGATTACACAACCACTGGGCTGCAACAGAAAACTGCACAGCGTACCTTCACGCTGCTGTGGTAAATATTCTCACTGGCATCTACCTGTAGTTTTATAATAGGTCTGGGTCAACAGACATCGGGAAATCAGGGGGAGGCTAATGGAATCAATTAGTTGATCTGCTTCACTGCCGGAAAACCACGAATGTTGTTTTAAAGCGGCGTCGTCAGGGACTGCTTAAATAAATATGAATAAATATCATGCCTTTCTGAGATTGTATAATAGACGGAAAGGCGGTATATTTTCCTTGTCTTGCGTAACAAAAATGTTCCTGTAACTATAATGGCCGAGTGTATTTTAAGTTCATCTCAATTTGCTCGATTATTGTCGTACACTTTATCGCTTTTCTGGAAAACGTCAAATGTAATGACTAGAACAGGGTTTGTCAACCGGTGGTTCGCGGCCCTTTAGCGGTCCCTGTCGGTATTGCGAGTGGTCCGCAAAATTAGAAATGGAAACTAATGGTAACATTTCTAAAAATAAAATTGATTTTTTTATTTAAACTTCATTTATTTTCCATCCAAATTATGTCAAATGTATCTGAGATACCCAAAATAGATAAATAGGTCTATCAATAAATAATATTCCGCCAAAGCAGTGGTCCCCGGGTTGCTTGTTGGTTATGCTTTTAAATGCCTTAAAGTCAGAGTTAATTAACAACTCGCCTTTGTCCTGCCGCAGTTTCCATACATCAAGTTCAACATTCCGTGTTTCTTATGCAAACAGCACTAGTGTATCATGCCAAAGCATTTGTAATGCAACGCAATGCTAAATCAAGAAGAGTGTCTTAGCCAAGTGAAAGTGAAGACTGGGAACATTTGCACAAATGATGAATAATTGTCCAAGAGCCTGCAAGCATGCCCCACAAATAAACCTGTCACCTGTTTTCACCGCCTACTCGACACTGAGTAATTGCACTGAAGCGGACGTTATGTTATGTTACTGGATGGCAGAGTTACTTACCTCCTATATTTATATCCGCAAACTTTTTCATAGGAATTTCAGGATGGCTTTACATCTGGGGATGTATTTTTGTTCTGCGTAAACAAGTACGCAAACCTGAACAGCAGATCAGACTGAAATCGTTTTAGGACCATAGAATAAAAGCTCATTGTGAGTATGAATGGTATGATGATACAAGGTGGAAGCTCTGGGGAGACAACAACATAAGGACAGATGGAAGGTAAAGAGAAAGGAAGGGACGGGCGCGAAACAAAGTCATGGAATACAAAGCCTTTAAAACGCAACAATGGACAAACATTTGGAAAAACAGCTTGGACTTGCATGAGGATACCAGATGGCTTGAGTAACAATGAAAATGGATAGAACAACATAAATCAAGAAACATCCTGAAAGAATAAATTCCCGGTATGGTTGCCGTTTGAAATAAACCCTGAATTGTTTACAAACGATATTTGATTGATGCTTAGCAGTGGAAATATAGAACACTTTAAAGCTTGTAACATTTTGTTAGACAAATATTTATATCTATATATGAAATATATAACATTTATATTAAATATATTCAATATTAAAATATTTATATTTATACAAATAAAATATGCAGCAAAGCGCCTCGACGCCTTTTTAGTTAAATCACTTGTCTAGTCGAGTGAGCGCATGGCACTCCAACAAGATCTACTTGACCTTTTCTGTTTGCAGACGCGAGTAAAAACAATCGTGTGCTAAATTCAGCACCATTAAACCAAAGCGTTTCATTGTTCATTACCGGCGGAGGAGAAAATGAATTTGTCTTCATGGATCACTAGTTGCAAAGCAAGCAGGTTGTACACAAACCAATTCGGCCACTTAGTGTGACAACCCAACAAGCGGCAATCAAAAAGCAAAAGGCCATCGTTGTCACACTGCACAACATGGCCGTCGCCGGCGAGCGTGTGGTGACTCATGTTTGCCAGAGGGAGACAGTTGACGGACAAATAAGAATTACAGCTCTGGCCTCTTTATCTTCCCGTTTGACTTACTACTACACTCGTGTGATTGATGGCTGAATGCAGGCCTTGCTGTGTAGGAGATGAAGAGACACGAGCTGCAATGTCGAACAAAAGGCAAACACAAAAGCAGAACCAAGACAAGAAGAATTGGAAAGATAGTGAATAGACATTGTTAGTCGTCGGAAGGGATGAGCTACCATTTGTTCCCGAGAATACTGTTGTCAATGCATGTTGTACGTCATTTTCAATTCTGTTGAGTACTGCTGAATTTGAATAATTACGGCTCACAACTTTGAGGTTGACCCAGTTCCCCAGCAGCTTTACTCGCAACCCTTAAAAGCCAAAATCACTATTTGGAGACTGGGCTGATTTGTTGTTGCATCTTACTGGGCACTTTTTCATGTGTCACGTTAAACATAATACGTCTGAACACTTCTTCACTTCACATTTTTGCCAGAAAGGTAATTTTCTGTCTTATGTCGCAATCACAAGTCCTTTGAGCCAACTCTTAATTACAGAAGCAGCCACTTCAGGCAATTTGAAAGCAGTCGTGATAAACTAAGGTGTTTACATCATCAAAAAGCAGCTGCGCTCGTAGCAGAATCGGGAGAAATTAGCATCGCTCATCACGCGCCGGAGTGCTGACTCCACGCAAGTTCAAATTTGAACATTTGCCGTATGAAAAGTTTTTCATAACAGGTGAATTCTATTTGGAAAGTCACATTTCAGTGGATCTGACCTAAGCCAGTGACATTTGCGTGGCTCATCCACAGGAGCTTGATTTTATGTTCACTTTTTAATAAATCCATAGCAATGTAATCAAAATACCGTGCTGATAACACACTTGGCAGACCGAGTTGACTAAGTTGCCTAGCAACGGCAATGTGTGCGTGGCGCATCCAATATAAAAAAAACCCCATAAAAATCCCCTCCAACTCCAAAAAAAAAAAAAAAATCAGATTTGGAATTGGCTGCAGGTAACTTTTTTCTTTGCACACACGTGCAGACATGTCGGCCGTTGTTTTCACCAGTTTTCCAATTTTCCATCAGGCCGAGCACTATCAGTAGTGTTGTATGCTGTGGACCCGTTCGATCAGTCTCAGGGAATAGAGTGTGCCTGCAGCTCCGTGCATGGCCAGCGCTTCTTCTCCCAGGGGCCACTTCCCCTTAATTGAAACTCAACTGAAACACAAGCCTGCAAAGTACAGAGGCTCCTGCGACACTGTTATCTGCGACCTCACGAGTGACGGGCAGCAGCCTCTGGCTTGGGAAAAAAAAAAAAAAAGACCATCCCTCGGTCCTGGGCACACAATGGAATATGACAATTCCACGTAGGCACACAAAAAAATGGAACCGAGTCATGATCTGGACCGTGACTGAAAGTAGATGGCGGCTCAATGGAATAATAATGATGGAAATTAAAGTCAGGAGGATGTATTGCCACAGGACAATGCAAAATAATCGGATGATAAGATGGCTAGAGGTAAACGGAAAGTCAAGTATGGACAAATGAAATGAATGAGATTGCTGGCTTAAAGTGGGTTAAGGCTGCAGGCTATGCGCTAATCACTGTTTAAGTCTGTTAACTGTGGAGGCATAGCAAAGCGATTCCTTACACAATATGGATAATGAAATAAAATTGAGCCGCTGCCAATAAATGATTGTGATAGACCTTCCGCTTCAAAATGTGCATGTATTGCCAACAACAAAGGAGTATAATATTAGACACACTAGAATAATGATGATAGGGCATGGAGAAAGCTTAGCAATTTAGTTTGATACACTGTATTATGCTGATACCTCCAATAAAGCTGGCGACTGATTAAAAAACATCTATTAGGCAATGATTAAAAAACAAATGTAAGCAGGGGCACTTGTACCTCAAGGCATTGTTGTTTGAATGGGCAAATTACCGTAATTTTCGGACTATAAGTCGCGGTTTTTTTCATAGTTTGGGTGGGGGGGCGACTTATACTCAGGAGCGATTTATATACATATATATGGGTTTTTTTCACTTTTTTGGGCATTTTATGGCTGGTGCGACTTATACTCCGGTGCGACTTATAGTCCGAAAATTACGGTATGTTTTTTTTTCCACTGGTAAAAAAAAAAATATATATCTATTTTCTTTGGACATGGCAAGGTCACATGGCAGTTCTGCTGACGAGTTCCTTTCTAACCTTCCTCCCGCTTCCCACCATTAACAAGCAACAGCAGGGCACATGCTTAGCATGCAGCAACACCTGTCTTGCCCACAGTCCTGTTTTTTTTTTTTTTCCCCAGCAGCTTCATCGTCAGCATCTCCAAGTGAGCTTGCCGTAGTGTTGAAGGCAGACTTAGAGTGAGGCTCTTTGTATTCTGTTAATCCCCCCCCGCCTCCAAGTACAGTTGCAAAGGGTAATGGAGGTTAACAAGAGCTTCACTTACACACACGCTGACTGAGTTCCTGAGAGGCCAGAGGAAAAAGCACAGTGCGTGCTATGTAGAAGCCTCTCCATGGGCCTGTTCAATTCAATTCGGGATGCTTGTAGTACCTTCTTGATGGATTTATGATGGCACAAGATGCCAAACAGTCCCTTGTGTATTTTTAAATAATTCATTCCATATGTACAATATACGACATTCCATTTATTTATTATTAATTTATTGAGTATGCAGCGGTCACAAAAATAACTCATGAAGTTTTACTCTGATGAGGAACTAACATCTCATACAATGTTGATGAGCATGTTGCACTTGATCTACAAAGATTCCAATTTATTTTTTTTTTTTTACAAAGATTCCCTGGCTGGAACAGATTGTGCGCATTGTTGGCAACAGATGTCTACCTATTTGCATATACTAGTTGCAGGACTTTGATTTGTCAGATCAAATTCTGCTTAGTAGAAATTCATATAAAGTTGTGGCAAGTGGGTGCATTGGAATAAAAAAAAAATTGTTCTGCTTCATTTGATATATTACACATCTCGGTAATTTACACCTATGAATCAACCTTTTAAGAGATCAGATGAAGGGAAATATACCTTTTAAAAAAAAATGGCTGACTAAATTACCTCGGATATGTCTTGATCTCTAAATTACCTCGGATATGTCTTGATCTGAGACTCTCAGCCTGGATCTTTTCAATAAATCAGAGTTAATACAATGTTGGTACTTTTTCATCAAATGTTGGCTCAGGCTGGGCATAGCGCATCTCTAGAAATAGCAGGAGAACTCGGCTCAATATCTTTGTCGCATCCAATTGTAATTGCGCGGGGCAACGGTGGCATCTCTGTTTGGATATTGCTGGGTTAGATTTCCCAAGAGTTTGGAAAAGCGTAAAAAAAACTCTCTCAAAGTCTTTCTGTTGTTCTCAGTGTCACACCTTTTGGGCCGTGGCAAGACGACAAATCTCATCTGTCATTTGAATGGATGGATTTATTGGAAAGCAAGAAAATAGCTGACATCTCTATGGAGACAGATTTGAAGTGGAAACATTACAAACTGTTTTTATTTCTGGCATTCCACCAATGATTACATGAGCAAAAAGAAAAAAACAAATCCTCCTTCTGCATTGTCATGGTTACGCACAACAGGACCTATCAGATGGGATATTTAAAAACAAAAACGATTCCTCTCAGCATTGTGCCGGCCAAATATTTCCATTTACTGCACCAAAATGCACAAAACAATCATTTTAGCAACACTTCTCTTCCTCCTCCCAAATTTTTCCTTCTGCTCCTCTGCATCACTTTCTCCTTCCTCCTCTGTCTCTTTTCCTTTATCGGACATAAATTTCAACACATCCTTCTCAAGAGGGACCATCATTAGCCGCTAGTCTTTAGCAGATGGACTTGGCAGTGCAAAGGCGGTCAATGGTAATATCCGATCCCACTCCAGTCATTAGGCGAGCATTAAAACTGACACGGCAGATTTTCATTTTGAATAACAATAAACCTTTGTCTAAATCTCACCTTTTAATAACCTAGCAAATTAGGACTGAGAGAATCATAATCAGCTCCTCGCTCCAACTGCTTAATTACAACGACATGACGCACACTCCGCCATAGGATGACGCTGACGACACACAAGAAAGGAAATGAAGTCGAGATGGGCTTCAGCCGCTCTGTTTGAAGTCAGCCGGAATAACAGCATTAATATAAAACACAGAGAATTGCAAGGCCGCTGTCTGTCAGACGGGATATTTACGTGTTTCCACAAATGAAATCCTAGTTGGCCTTGCCGATGCAATTTCTGATATTTGTTATCTTTGCTTTTAGCACTATTGATGATCAAAATGACAGCTTTCACTCAAATCGTAAATTGTATCTGTCATTTATTTTGGAGTTTCATTGGCACAACTTGTTAGTCTCAAAAATCATCCAATATAACAGTGCTCCATATAATTTAATTGCAAAGCAGGAAAAAAAAAGGGAAAGTGACAACTAAGCATAAATAAAGAGATAAAAGATCCCACGGGATCAGGTTGAACGGCAATCTGCTCAATGCTTGTCAAAGTCAAAGGCACTCAAAAGGTGAACTTCATCCGACTCCTTGCGATAATTGGCCAATAAAATAAAACACTAACAAATGTGTTTGCTGGCCCCGAGGGGGTAATGAGATACATGAAAGACTTCCAATATTTTCTGACTGATGATATGATGGCTGCGTAATGAAGACTAATATGTCGCTTATAAATAGCTGGTGGGTGGATTTGGTGTCATACGACCTGAGGGTGCGACGTAGCGTAGTAAATGACTGCCATAGCACAACAGTTGCATCATTTCTTCATCAAATATTCTGTACCTATTTTCTTTTGTACTGACATCACTCAACCACACCACAAGCTGTAGCCAAATAAGATGACAGGAGACTAAAGTGGGGGAAAAAAAATGAAAGCCATGCTGCTCATCCAGTGAATTGCATGCAAATGATAGTTTTCAGTTTTTCCTTCTATAAATAAAACTATTGTCATTCAATTAGGCCTCCACCGTCTCTTCATTAACATGGATGTCCGACAACCAGTTTGGCATTCTTCCCTGATCGTCACTGTTAATGTCATGACAGATTTATGAAGAGCAATTCGGCAAGTGAAACCGCAGTAAAGCAATTTCCCCCCGTGAGTGATGGCACACGTTCTACTGCCACAGCGCCACGCACTTTCATTAATTCATCCTGCCATTTCGCATTGGCACTCTTCCCCCCCATGCTAAAGAAGCACTAGCACTTAGGTGCATTAGTTTGAAACTTCATCATTTTCTCTTTTCTGATTTACAGAAGTGCGACTGAGTACAAGAGTATATAAAGGATTTTTCCTTGTGGTAGCAAATACGAGGAGGCGTCTCTCATTAGGTGCATCGGTGGTTGCCGGCGTAGTTACAAGGCCAGGCCATCCTCAGGTCGGACTGGAGGATAATCAAAAGATAGGATGACACATGGCGTGTCCCTGAAGAGTAGCCACTGGTGTGGGGGGGGGCAAAGGATCGCTGCCCGGCATCAGACTCACAACATGGACTACATACTGATATGGACACAGAAAGACAGCAGCGCAAAATGAAACTGACATAAAATGGATTCCTGGCCCACACACAAAGCATATGTGAGTTGAGAAAATAATTTGCAGAACAATAAAGATAACGTTCGAAATCTGCATACCACAGCCAAACAACAAGAATATTTTCAGCTATTACAAACACGACCCAGCTTATATTCATCTCAGTAAGTCGAAAAATGCCGTAAAATATTCGAAAGTATATACCCAGTTGCTTTACAGTCTTAAGCACTGTGAGGCATCGTTTCAAGCCAAAGGCATTAAAAGTTCCCCATCAATCATGTCTGCCCTTAAAGTGAAAGATGTTAAAATAATAATGGATGATCAGGTGCGCTGCTGTGCTATTGCTAACTACGCTGCCATAAATCATCAATAGAGCAGCCTGAACCCAAACAGGCATAAAATACATCATATCCTTTTTATGTACCCTATCATTGCACAAGATGCCTTTCCAAAAAAAAAACCCAAAAAAAAAAACCCCCCCGCCTAACCTTGGCTTCTTTTTGCTGAGCACTCAATGTCCTCACACCCCTTTGTGTTGCATGGTACAAAATGCTCTGAGGGGACTGTAAAAAGAATGAATTTTCTTTTGAAGCCCAATATTCATGCTCCAGATCATGTGCACTTCCATTTAGCAAACACATTTTTTACCTAATATTTGACTGATCTGTGCAAATAATACTAAAGTGATCAATTTTCCTTCATAATTAGCCAACCCTACTGAAGGAGAAAATATAATTGTAATTCATTGACACTAAAAATAATCAAACATATATTTTTTTAAATTATTTTTTGTAATTGTCAGCTAGACTACATTATAACATCTAAAGACATCCATGAAAATATTCCGTGAAATTAACATGAAACAAGCTGAAAGTCAATAGCTCATTAGCAGTTTCCATCTTTGAGCACGATTAATTCATGTACGGCCTTGAATAATAACGAAGCCAATTACAGCACTGGAGCAAAGGCATGTGATTTTGCACCAGAAGCAACAGCACAGATTACCAAAAAATAAATAAAAAATGCCCGCTGAACCATTCTGCCTCCCCGTGAGCACCATTTATCCCTTTTAATAAGAAAACAGACTTAACTGACGGGTTCAAGTCGTTTTTTTTCCAAAAGCTCATTATGGACCAACTCAACTTCTGGCTATTCAAGCAATCCAATATTCTCACATTATTTTTCTAACTGGTATATCAAGCCCTCACAAGCCCGGGCATCGCCATGACAACCAATTTTCCCTCGACTACTTCCCATTCCATGTAAAGACCATTGCAAAAGCTGCTTTATGGAATGATGCCTTGTACAGTAAGTGCGCTTAGGGCCTATTGATCCAGTTTTGTAAGATGGTGCTTGGAAAGTCCCTGCTGTCTGGCCTCCTGGATGTCCGCTTGTGGTTAGAGACTGCAGCAGACTGAGTGGAACCAGTCCATGGTGCCAGGCAAACTATAGATGGACCACTTAATGCAATCCCATTTGGCGATAACTGAATGAACGCGGCGTCGTTATTTCTTCTGTAGCCACTCTGAACGATTGTAAATTAAGTTCATCACTAGTATCCTTGAGAGAGTCAGTGTCATATTCAGAGATAGATATAGGTAAAATTATTTTACACATGGTGTGTCTAACCTTGGTATTATTTTTCTGCCTCACAGCTCTTTTGTTCCAGGAAAAAAGAAACAACAGTGGTGTGTGGGTTTGTTTTCTTCTTTTTTTAAATTCTTTTTCTTTTCTTTTCATATATATATTTTATATATTATTTTTTTATGTTTAGTCAATGAGCTAAATCCTTATTTTCTTTCATGTTTATTATTGTGTATCCCCATCATGTCCTGTTATTAACAAAAAAAGATAAAAAGCTCTTTTGTCAGAATGAAGGACATGTGAATGACTGCTGTTATCCAATTTTTCTTTCATTTCCCTGTAAAAAACATTGTTAGAAATTGGAGTGGATCTCCTGAAATGGATTGAAGGCCTAAGTGACTCATTATTTTAAAGTTATGGTGCACTATGGCATCTAAGCAGGGGCACAGTTTATGGTTTTATGAAAAGATATAGACCACATTTATATCTCAGGGACAGGTAAAAAAAAAAAAGCACTTTGTCAAAGGTATTCACTTTCATATCTTTCAAGCGCTGAGCCATAATGGAAGTCTCTGCAGAAGCAATCTTATTGACAGGAAATGATGAAAAAGAATTAATTTGACCTTCCCTTGCGGCAAGAATAAGCAAGGAAGAAAAAAAAGGGAGGAGACATTGGAGAGCGCAGTGAGGACGGACGGATGAAGTCAAGGGAAGCGTAAGGCTGAAGGGCTTTCATAGAGGCGGGCGCTGGTCCTGAAGGGAGAGCTGGGCTAATGAGAGCTCTCGCTTCGCCGGGCGTCTGATACAAGGGAAAGTCCAAAGGAAGAACAGAAGTCACACTGAAGCGCCTCCAGTTTTTTTATTTCATTTTTTTACTCACTGTATAATCCACTTTAGGGCAAGCATATTGCAAAAAAGACTGAAACAGATGCCTCAATGATGTCCTTATTATAAGTCTGTCCTCTAGAGTTTCGTTTAGTTTTCATCGTTCATCTCTAAACGGAATAAATGTAAATGTCAGCAATGACAAAAAAATAACACTATCATTGATTCACGTACAAAAAGACATGACAGCTTTTTTTCTCTCCACTATTCCAGAATAAAAAACTTGATCTCCTGTTGCGTACGCACGACGTCAATCAATAAAAGGAACGCAGAATAACAAATTGGAATAGTCACTTCTTTTTTTTAACATTGTTTGGTTTCGATAATAATATTTGCGATGACACTCCATCGTGTTTACTCGCTACAATAGCCGCTGCTTGTCATGAATGAGTTGCTACGTGTGTGGTAAAATTTGTTTGGAGCATGAAATAGGCAAATGTGATTTTTTTTTAAATTTATTAATACTTAAAAGAATCTGCCCCATTTGTCTTTGTCACCGTTAATGAGTCTTTGTTTGAGCAAATGAAGCATAAACACTCTGGCCATGTCTACATGCCCAGATTAGCGTGGCCTATTCTGAAAAGCGCTTTGGTGGTGGGGCGCCGTCAGCTGTGTAATTCAAGTAGCTTTTTTGAGAGCCATGATTTCACAAGCCAGTTAATAGCTTATTTATTAGCACCAGGGTTGAAAACGCCATTACGGTCCCGAGCATGAAATTGAATCCAGAAAAAGTTATAAATTGGATTTTTTTTTTTTTCACTTGGAAAGAAACGCAACACCAATTTTTCAATTTTTTGCATTTATGTTAATTAAGAGCGAGTCCGTGTAGCCATTGTAGGACCTTGCGCACATTTTATTATTATTTTTTTTTTTAAACGCCACCATAATTCATCATATTTTCGAACATGTCTAAGGTTTGATGTAAATCTATAACCGGCTTCCATTCCCTCATGACATCTCATCTCAGGTGAAGGAATATTATTGTTTGTTCCAATACTAGATGCAAGGTTAATATAAAGTTGTATAGCTTGTGGGTCTATCTAGGAAAATCAGACATGTGAGAGCAAAAACAGAATCGGTCAGATGTTTTCTTATGAGACACGAGTTTATTGCTTTTTCTGTTACCTATCGATCCTTGTTATTGCAATTTCTTCACTTTTAGGTTTTTATAATACTGGCACTATTTTTTTTCATTTCCTGAGTGTATACTGTTGAAAGAAGAAAACATTCCTACCCACCCAAATATCAATAATGCTAGTTTTCCTAATTTAACATGCCGGTGCTCATTTTTCCCGTTTACGCAAAAGAAAAGAAAAACTGCTGTTGTTCCTTTGGCCTTTCTCAGATAATTGTAACCTCGCAGATCTCTGTTGTCTTCCAATCGCACTGACACGGGGGACACGGGGAAATCTAATTATTCCCCCTCGCATGGCCCAGTAACCCTTAAAGGTCAATCAGTGTCCGTCTAGCCGGACCTGTCTGGGTACACTGCAGTAATTACAACACCTCATTTTCTCTCTCTTTTTCTTTTTTCTTTTCCTCCATTAGTGTTTTGTGCCGCAATGTCATGATCGATAATAGATGTGTCTCACCTCCTTATCATTGCTACAGAAATATTGGGCTATTTTTCTCTGACCTGCTTTTTTTGCGCTTTTGTTATTTTCACACTGACATTTAACACACCTTTTTGCATGGGATATATTTACACACCGCTTAATCTTCCACAATTACGTTTCCATAGATACCTTTTGGAAAATAGTATAGTGTTTAACGTGTGGGGCCAAATTGCCTCGACAGAGATGAAGGACTCGTTGGCAGTCATCGAAAATACCTGATTTTAGTTGCAGCTGCTGGGTTATCTTAACTGATATTCACATTTAATGATCATCATAAATAATAAAGTGCGGAAACTATGAAGGGAGCTATCAATAGTCATAAAAACTTGTTTGTTTTGTACAATATGGCTAACTTTTGATGCACTGTTGGTCTTGCGTTTATCTATAAAACAACAGTAACATTAATTATTCTTATTTTCCGTGGGATTTTTTTTTTTTTTTTTTCAAAATCCAATATGGGTTCCTTTTCTCGCCACCAAACCGTTCTGTCAGACACACTTTTCATCCCACCTACCTTCCAGTTTTCCTCTCCGCTCGATCTTCTCACCCATCTGTCGTCTCACCTCTCTTTATTTTTTACATGATGCCTCATCACCAGCCGCTCCATTGCTATTTATCTCATTTCCCTTCTCTGTAGTTCCAATCCCAAGTAGTTACAAGTCTTTTTGCCTCGAGCAACAGCTCAAGGTGCGGATGCCCTGGGCATCGAAATACATTGCTTTCTCTCCAACCTGCTTCCGAGTTCTTGTAAAGTAAAAAAAAACAAAAAAAAAACAGACCAAGGGGTGTTTGAAAAACCCAGAAGGATTTCATGAGCTCCCATTACACTTGGGGATAAGCTTCACAGTAGCTCTTCAACTCCAAAGAGTGCATATTGTAATTTGACCTGAGGCTAGAAGGTCATTGACCTTGTTCCATCTATTCGTATTCACAACTCACAACGTCCATGTTGTTATTTCACACACTCCACATTTTAGTGAGTAAAATTCCTCGAATTTATTTTCAACCCCGGAGGCTAAGTTCTGTTTTTCAGTGTGCTCAAGGTGATGGTGAAGTAAGCAGGTAATGGAGGGCAGCTCACACAATTAGAAAGGAAGCGGCCACGGAAATCAAAGAAAGGTTTTCTGCTAAAAGTAAGTGGAAAGTCGGTGGCTTTGTTAACGTTTGAATTCATAAATTGGACATAATAAAAAACATTGCATTCAAACTTGAGTGTGTAGTGTAGTGTTTGCAAACATTTGAAAAATATTTGAAGTATTTGAATTAAAAAAAACAAAAGTTGACCTTGTGTTAGAAGTTGAAGGGTCCTAACTTCCTCCCGGACGCGGAGTTGCAGGACCTGCTGCAGGATATTTTGCCTTTCTGCTTCCTGGATGATGCCCATTCTCTCCAGCTTTCGATCTGTCAATCTCATCAGAGCCCGCCCTAATAAAGAAAGAATAAAGTTATGTTTCAATAATGTCATTTCAAAAAAACATGATTTTCAAGAGCAGCAGATTAGTGTGAAATGTAATTCCATATATGTTGGCTCATTTGCTCAGTCAATTGGAGCTCATGATGAGAAGCAGAGCTCGATTATGTAATGATATTTAAAGAAGCTGAGCATGGTGTAGTTACAGTTACAAAAAAAACTGCTTTTGCCCAATTTAATACGACCGCAAGGAGCCTTTTTTTTATCTTTTTATTCAGTACAACCAAACAGGGAGCAAGAAAAGTTAATGAACACCAACTGGTGATGAAAATAACAATAATGCAGAAAGGGGAAGAGGACTGAGTGAGTCAAGGCAGTGTTGGAAGCACAATCAAGCGTCATCCTGGAAAAATATACATTGTGTCTGGGAGGAATCCACAAAAATCCATTAAAGCGCCGCAACTTTTTCATTACTAAATCATGTTGCGGTGGCGTGTTTATAATCATGTGTTGGGACCATACAATCAATAGCGACACAAGGTCCATCAAGATCCCTTATTAAGCTGCTGTTGAAATCATCGATTTAACAATGTAAACACAAAGCCACCACTCTTTTGTTTAACCAATTGTGGTTCAGGTTGAATTCAAAAACAACGGAAACATTTTCATATACGAGTGAGTGCCGAACAACCAAATTAAAGATTAAAGATTAAAGATTAAAGTCCCAATGATCGTCACACACACACCTGGGTGTGGTGAAATTTGTCCTCTGCATTTAACCCATCCCCGTGTGATTTTAATCCATCCCCTGGGGGAGAGGGGAGCAGTGAGCAGCAGCGGTGCCGCGCTCGGGAATCAGTTGGTGATCTAACCCCCCAATTCCAACCCTTAATGCTGAGTGCCAAGCAGGGAGGCAATGGGTCCCATTTTTATAGTCTTTGGTATGACCCGGCCGGGGTTTTTGAACCCACAACCTTCCAGTCTCAGGGCGGACACTCTACCACTAGGCCACTGAGCTGGTTCGCTTGCATAATAAGTGAATGGAAATAAGATGGCTTTATCACCCCAATTTTCTCCTCTATACTGCTCCTCCATTATCATTTTTGTATTCAGATGACTTTTTCACGATCATACTTATCAGTCACCTCTGGAATGAGGTAAACAGTTCTTCACATTTTTAAAGATAGTCGTGCTTTTGTGGGGGATAAAAACAGCCGCACATTTGATTATTTACATTATATTGTAAAATTCACAACCCCCTAAAGCTAAAAATGTACGCTAGGAAAAAAGAAAATGATACATGTTCACACAAGTGCCAGATTAATGAGTGGTGTGTAGGCAGCAGTGTTGCAAGAAGGCAGATTAATCTTGAGCCCTGCCCCAGCAAAAGCTACTTTGATGAATGGGAGTGTAAAGTGCATGAACATTCATACAAACACACATACAATGAATTTTGTGGGATTCAGAATAAAATGCAAATTGAGGTCTTACACACACACACACATGCTGCAGTGACCAAATTGTGCAAAAGGCTATGTAGATTCTTATTGATGGATGGATGGATGGATCTAATTAATTCCATTGTCATTTTTTTTCTAATTACAGACATCGTGACACCTTTTGCAGTGATTTTCGCATAGTCCAGAAGATGTGCCTTTAAGTCATTGATGGCACCAAGCTATTCCTTTACAAAAAGAGTCCGGTTCTTGTAATTACAACAGATTAGAGACTAATATGTAATTATGCCCTAATATGCTTTAATGCATTTTTAATGACATCTGGGTGTCTCTGTTAGGGATGGGAGGTAAAGATCGAGGGAGGCGTTGGTGGGAGGCTGGGACGCATTGATTCTTTGGGTACAGGAGCGTGGCTGCATACTAAAGTCAAAACTGCATAATCACAAATAGGCGCTTTGCCTGCACATCTATGAAAAGCATTTGAATCAGCCAACAAATCTTAATTACAGCATGTACACAAGCACATATATCGCAACAATCATCCTATGTTTGTATACCTACGCTCTCTGTTGTTGTATCGATATAATTAAATCTATTTTCTTCCATTTATTTCCCCACTGTACACGATAATAGCATGTAGACCTGCACAAAAATACATATTATGTGAAAGATTGAATTATGGCCTGTTTTTTTTTTTTAATTGTGTTAATTAGTCCTTGTAGTGGAAACAAACTGAATTACTTGAAGATTTTAGAGCCTAACATTATCTCCAAATTGCAATTAGGAATATCCTTCATGTGTATGTGTATTTGTTTTGTTCCTGTAACATGATTATACCTGAACAACAAACCAATGTTAATATAATGTTATGAAGCTGAGCTCCATTTGCCCAATTCTCTTGAGAAATTAGTCGAAAATTAGACACAATGTGACTTTGGTCCGGGGAAAAACATGCCTGGCCCTACACGATTTATTATTTTTATCATATTGCATATTTGTTTGTTAGCTAGCTATACTGGCCACCTATTTTATAACATTAAAAAAAAGTAAATAAAATGTCCCAATTGGAAGTTTCAAAACATATAATGGTGAAAATGCATTAAGGGCAAAAACGAGACACATCATCATTCTACCACTCTTGGTGACCTCAGAGCGATTTTCCACTCTTAGACCATCGCTGAATCGAAGGGGCCCTTGACGGCAACAAACAAACATATTAGCATGATCAGTCGCGCTCCGAGAGGTGGAGTGCATGGCAATTAACGTTCGTCTGTTGCCATGAGGACCCGAGAGTTGCTCACAGCGGGGTGACCTTGAGGATCCTTGTTAGGAAAATGATTGACGTGGCAAATGTTGTCTGTGCTGACGCTTTGACTGTGGAAATGAGGCTGCAGGTGGCTGCCACGGACAAAACGAATCAAATCTGGCTTTGGCTGGATGACAAGTGCGAGATGGTTGGTTCAAGGTTTTACGGGGATAAAAATAAAACAAAGATTGAGAAATATTTGCGTGCAAGCATTGTTTGGGTAGCAGCTCTTTAACCTGAGGCTTGGTCATGTGATCACACAGTAAATATCTATTTCTAAAAATCAGAATCGTCATGCATTACCTGTGATATCGTGTTGTTTGAAGGAGTCACTATAGATCTGATGTTGATTGGGACAGTGTTTCTTCAGCCATTTGCAAACGTCCTGTTGGGTCCACAGGGCCACTGGTTTGGATAGTTTCACATAACCGGGCTGTGAGAAATAAATCATGTCAAATGTGTTTGGTGTCATTTCAGAATACATTTGATATACAGGAAGTTGGAACGTTAGAGCCTTCTAATGTGATTTGTACATACAAAAAAATATTTCAAAAAATACTCAACAGTTCGAGGAATCATCCAAATGCAAATGTAATCATTATAAATATGTATTTTCAATTTCCCAAAATATTTTTCGCTCTGTGGCAGCAATTTATTGGCAGCTCTTCACTAATCACTCAGCTAAGACTGGGAAGAAAAATAAACACCTTTGATTTGGTGCCTTGATTTTATGCAATTGTTTCCGCAGACAGAACATTGAAAATGTTTGCTTTTTTCACCCCCCCCCCCCCTCGGTGACTTGGACATGTGAGAGCAGAGCGAACAAAACAAACACTGCATTGTGGCGGCTTGGTGAGACTGCAGAATGTAAAGTACAACATTGAGCAGGCAGCAAACGTTGAAGATTTCTGCCCAGGCTTTTGATTCTAATTGAGCGGCTACTACCATCACAAACAAGCAGTGGGTGATTAAAATTTCACAAGCGCTACCTTTCACTTTAGCTTGCCCTCCGGCTTTGCCGTGGTACAGCATAGCAATGATATTCTTTCCTTCTCTTCTTCACCGAGAGCATCGACCTACAGGTACTGGATGCGTTTTCCTCCCAGGCTTCTCATATTCCGTCCCCATCAGCTCTATCTCACTTGCCATTCCACATTTTGCCTCTCATCTCTTCCTGAATATGGAAAACCTCTCCTCGATGTCACCCCTTCCAAATGATTATAATTGGGGGAATGGGCTGCTAGGTTTCATCAAATTAATAGCCTGCAATGCTCACAGACACCCACATTTCGACAGCTAGGCTAAGGTTAATTAATTAATTGGTCCATTTGTAATGTCGCTGATAAGAAATGATGGGCAGTTGAGGCCATGCTTCTAGATTGATGGATTCATAGCCTTTTAAAAATCGACTTGAACCCTGGATGCTCTTCCTAATATTCCATTTGGCATCTTAGTTTATCCGACCCAATAAGAGGAGTTACGGTCCAGTAGTCTGTCTTCCGAGCAGGAAGTCAAAGTGACAGATGGCCAAACCGAGCGAGAAGGCAGGTTAGGCCAGTCCGCATTGCACTTAATGCGATTGCTTGGCAACCTGCGTTGCTGCTGATTCTGCAGGGAGGTGAGGGTGGATTAAGGTGAGTGGGGTGGGGGGAATGGAGGACAAAACCACATTAACTCTTAAACACAGCTCAACCCAATGTTAATTAACCCAGACGAGGAGCCCGAGGCAACAAAAGGGAAAGTGAGACTAAATTCAGAAAGACTGTGTGGGAAAAAGTTTGACTGACTGAAAGACAAAACAAGTGGAAAGACGCACTGTGTGTATGCGTAGCTGACGGACAAGGATAAAAAGGAAAAAAAATCAAATAAAAAATAACACCGGGACCTCACAAACGGATTTGACACAGGAGACTCATTTTCCGTGAACCCATTTGTGAGTCAATGGCCGTCTCTGTTTTACATTCTACTCCGATTCAGCCCAAAGCAGCGCTCCTGGGGCTGCGGGAAATAGGTAAGCTGGTGCCGCGCAGTCAGCAAGCAGATCCAAAGGATGAGGAGAAAACAGCACGAGAGACACAAAGAGCTGTTTGCAAAAACTCTCAGCCAATTAGAACTTTGAGTGACAGATCAAGGGGATGAAAAGAGCAAGTTTTTTTCCAGAACTGAATACATCTGGAAACAAGCATGTGCATAAAACGTGGTAAATTGGTGACCAATGCACTCACATGTTGTGCAATATAAGAGAAAAAAAAAAAAAAAACAATATGATGAGAAACTTGAAAGACTGTCAGCAAAAACATTCCCTGCTGTGTTGCCCTCGGCTTTAATTGATAACTAAAAGCCCGGCACGGCTCACCGATATTCTTCATGTTACCTTAGCAACGCTGCAAGGACACGCTAAAAAATGAAAGACAAGCTATTGCGGTGCTTTGGGGAGGGGGGGAATACGCAACCCTGACATGAACCAGTGGCCAAATAAACAGCCACATACTAACTAACTGCAAACTATAACATACGCAATGAAGCGTGTAATTGCTCCAACACTGATATGCATTTAAAGATCCAATATGGACGGAGTCAGCTAAATTAATCAAGAGGCAATCACCTCTCTTTGTGGCTGCATGTAATTCAGAATGAAATGCACCGTGTGGCTGAATGTTTCAACCCGATGGTGGCACTCAACGGAGTGAATTGGAATGAACGCAGAACACATTTCAATGTCATTTCATAAATGACGAACACAAAAAGTAATCCTGGTGATTTTTTTTCTTTCTAAAATGTTGATGTAATGGCTTCAAAAAGGTTTTTATTGAATAATATTTACATTCACTTATCCCCAGAAACACAATAATATGACCTGAGAAATCAAAACTTAAATGAAAAATTCACTGAACTGGTCAGTCCAAGCAGAGCAATTTACTATATTTGCCATTATCTTCATAAAAGCAACAGAGTAGGCTAATTTTACGACTCCATAGAAGAATAGATTAAGAATATATTATATTGAGCAATCGGGCATCATTTTAGCTGCTTGCTGAATATGTGTACAAATATGTATTTTACTAATAGTGTCCTTAAATTGCAAGGTTGAGGACAAGCGCTCCCTCTCTTGAAATATTCAAATCGTATACAGTTTTAGAGTGCCCTCTTGTGTCATACACGGGGCAGTGCAGGTAGGGATTGCACGGAAATGAACTGTGTTGACTGAGCAAGTGCCTATTTGAGATCTCGTCATCAGTTGTGATCTCCCCCTCGCAGCTAATTAACATCCTTGCCAAGCTTGCTTTCACCTTTCATTCTTTCCCTTCCTGTCTCACTCAATTAAGCTGAGCTGGATGGAGATGAAAATCCCTCCAGTTAATTATTCAATTATATGAAAAGACTGGTGTTGATATGTGTAAGAATAACACACAATGATAAATAACTTAATGAGAGGTCTTATTCGAGATGGATGAAGATTTGCAAACTGTGCCAGGTGAGGCCTACCACAGAAACCTGAATGTTCATGTTGAACAGAGAACTACAGAAGTAAAAAAAAAAGATTCATGAAGCAAATTTGAAGCTTCATTTTGCTACCAGTACTATTTGGTATATTATGTTACCATGACGACAGACAATTAGACCATTATAGACAATACTTAAAGGTGGAATGATTTTGGACGGTGTCTCACCCGTGTGAGCTCAGACTCGGATACTGAGCGATGTGGTGGCAACCGGCGCTGAAAGATGGAAGGGCTTATGTCATGGTAGCTCGGGCTGTCGTCATCCAGCAGCACCGTTGGGCCGTCGACCGATTCCTCCTCCTCATCCAGCTGCGATTCAACGTCTTCTGGGTACATCTGGTGGTCGATGCCATTCTGGCTCAAGTTGCAGTGAACAGCTGTGCGGGTCAGAAAGCACACACGCACACAAATTTGTGAAAAAAAAACATGATTACATGTGACTCTAAACTTTACCGCTAGATGTCGACAAAGCACATCAAGTGGTGACTGCACAGTTCAGCAGAGGATAGTTTTGGATGATGATATGGAAGAATCCAATATCATTTGCAACATTTCACCAATTAAAAAAACTAAATTTCTGAATCTGCATCTGGATAATCAAACAACCAAGGCATTGGAAATATTATTTGCACGGAGATCAACTAATCATATGTAAATAAAAGAAAACAATTTGGTAAAGGAGATATGCAAATTGCAAAAAACAAATACTGCTGAATTCCAATGCCATGCCTTTCAGACATTGCAAAGTCGATGGAGATTTCAACAGATTATCATCGTCTAATTCTACACCTAAAGTTTCCTTCCGTGTTGTCGGAAAGTTTCCATTGTGTCTCTCACGGAAAAAGACTGTAAAGTGACTGGCTGGAAACAAATTTGGAATGTGTGGGGGAAGACAATATGATTTGTTGTCATGTAAAGAATCACTCAAGGAAGTGAGTGCACATGAAGCCTCGACGACTGACGGTTTCCCGTCACACGTTGTGTCACACCCGATCACCGCAATCACGATTAGCCGGCATTGTGGAAACTCTCAGTGCAAATGGAAATGTGAACGGTACAATAAATGGGTCATGTTTACCAATCATCTTTCTTGCTAGGTTTTAGTTCATGATAACATTTTAGTCAAATGTCTTGGGTGAAGATGAGATTTTATGATTGATTCATTTTGGATCCTTTTTTTTTAAGCTCCAAACGCATTCCTTCAGCGCCGGACCTGAGGTGCAAGGAAGATTAGAGACAAGTGAGCCAGGTTCTGAATGCAATTGAAATGCGTGGCACGAAACATTGCACCCTCTTCACCGCTTCCCCTGGTCTCGCCTCACTCTTTCAGGAGATGGCGATTGATATACAATCACACAGAGGAGAAATTGCAGTCTTCCTTTAAAAGGATCAGAGAAGCAAAGAGTGGGGTCAGGCTAAAGACATTTAGAAGCGGATGACAAGATGATGACAGGAATTAAGACTATCAACAAAGACAAGATGAAGATAGAGGACTATTGAATTGCCCACAATCCTATAATGAGACGAGTGCAGGGGAGAGGCAATAATCTTTCTTTCTTTTTTTGAATCAGCAACCGTTACTATAAATAGCATTTCCCATCGTCACTCTCTCCACCCTGGCATGCGATGTGTGAATGTTGGAGGGGAAGGCAAACAATGGGTGTCAGCATCCTTTTCTTTATATTCTCTCAATAATAATAATAATAATAATAATAATAATGTCAGACGGCATACTACTTTTTAAATTGAATAATTAACAATGGAATTAAACAGTGAATGTTACTAGATATTTTTTTAACTTAAAAATGATGTCAAAGTAAAAAGATTCCTTATAAAATTGTGAAAAATATTTGTTACCAGATATTTTATTTTTTTAAATATTTTTAGTTGAATGTTGTAAATATGTTTTTTTTTGTCTATCAGTTAAAGCAACAGGGGTCAACCACTGATTGAATTATTCTAGCAACCACAGTCGCTGCATTCGTTTAGAATGGCGTCAAATATTGACGTGCTGCTGCAAACGTGTGCATGCATATGTGAATAACACTCATGCGTATGAACAAACCCCAACACTATCCCCTGAGAAACTGAGCAAGCCTAACAAATATGCACGATGGTGTCAAGCAAGTCCACCCACTTCACTCCCAGAAAAAAAAAACTGAGACAAAAACATGAATGTGAGAAATGAAATCAGTGTCTGCTTAGCACACTAAAGTGCTAATTTGAATCTTTTTTGAAAGGGAGGAGGAGCTGAAGCGAAGCCACATTTTTTTTGTTTATGAGAACTAGAGACAAAGTAAGTCAGTGAGGTGGAGCCAGTAAAAAAAAAAAAAAAAAGCAGTCAAATGGCCCACATTTTTTGCACAAAGCCGGGTGGGCTAAATATAAACTGCATTTAACTCTGACTCACTTTAGAGCATGCATAAATGCTCTCGGCTTCAAAGTCAAGCAGCAGAAATGCTCCATAAATAGATCGTCTTAATTTAGAACTGTGGGATTGTTCATTTAAATATTTGATAAGAAGAACAAACTCGCTCTAAGGGCCAAAATAATAATTGTTCAAATATTAGAGGGGATTTTTGGGTTTCTGTTTACAATCTCGTTTCCTTCACCTGACATTGACTCCGCCATCCGTGCCCATGGGCATATCACATAATTAACACTTCAGCAGTTTCAAAACGGCAGAGCAGATCATTTCCAGTTCATTTTGGGCCGTGAGGTTGCTCCACTCCACATCACTGACGATGTGAAATATTCCCAAAAAGCCGTGCGTCATTTGTCGCTGAGATGATGGGTGTTAAAAAAAAAGAAAAAAAAAAAGGATTCCACTTATCTCTGCTCTCCAGAGTTTAATTTACATGGGCTTGAAAACTTCAAACGGGCTGACATCAGGGCTGGTGGATTTTAAAGTGTCCTTGTACAACATAAGAAGTCACATTTTGATGATAGATGGTAGAAAGATGAGAGACAATCACAATTTCTCCAATGTGACCTTTCAATAACTGAATAAGGTCAAAAACGGAATTTTGGGCGGTTCAGTTCACTCGCTTGCATTTCTCTGCAGTCGGAATATTAACTTTTCCAGTCTTGTGAAATTATCAGACAGACAATGAGGAGGAAGTAAATTTACGATGAACAAGAAACAACACTAGAGGAAAATACCCGAATATTATCCGGCCTTATTTCTTAGCGTGGTTTAAGAAAACGCAAAAAGCACCAAGGGCATATAAAATGACTTGTAAAAAGATTTTCTGGTTATTTTTTCTACCTTTAATTGAATTGATTCAATGTAATTTTGCCTGAATATTTAGCTAATCCTTTTCTAATCCTTATTTTTGTCAACAAGACTAAACAGATGCTCCTTCCTGTTGTTACGACCTAACAGATGTAATCCTTTAACCACAGAGCGTAATACATTTTTGGATTGCACTAATTCTATTGCTCTATTAAACCTGGGAATGGATTTGGAATGGACTTTTCTGAATGGATGCACAAGGCAGGCAGAGGAGGACATTAAGGGAGCTTGATGCGCAAATGAGCACATTTAGCCACAGGCGTAAACAACTGCTTGGGCCAGACTCGGTCGGGGTGCACTTTGAGGCTTTGCATTCTTAGCGTCATCCATTTCGTTGATTTGAGCCAAATTTGACAACTGCCATGATTGTTTGACTGTATTTTTACATTGGATTTATTCTGGCCTTTAAATGCTCAGGCATCAACTATGATAGGCTTCATCATTAATTAAGAAACTCGCGAGTCTAATTCAAAGCTCTTTTGTACGCAAAGTTTTGAAGTGGCATTTACTTCCAAAAGAATTTAGAAAAGCTCTTTATTCTTTCAAAAGCAAAAATTGTCTTCTCATGTGTTATAAATGATGAAATAGTTGACCTATTTTCCATGTCTGAGGGTCTGGAAGAGAAGTGTCATGCTGCAGAGGTGTGTTATTTTTCCTCCAGTATGATTCAATGAGAACTATTGAAGTGTTTTGGCTATGAATGCCACAGGGATAGCTTTAGAAATCTTAATTAGATAGATTCGAGCGTTTCTAAAAATAACAATCTTATTTTTAGCCTGCGTGGCGAATTTATAAATTCAAGCTTTTGCTGGGATGACACAAGCAAGTTAGTTTTACAGCAGGTTGCTAAGGCAACAACAAAAATGCTAGTTTCCAATTGCCCCAACTCCTGGGTCAGTCTAATTTTTAACCCAGCAGTTTTAAAGAGTGGATGTTCTATTGCACTCACAACTTGGCATGTTTTTCCCCCAGTACTGTCAAGCCATTCCCCTTCTTGCCTCAATCGTCACTTATTGCTTCTTCCTCATTACTGTAAATGGAGGACGTCGTGTTCTAGGATGTGCTTTGATGGATGGTTCTGACATATAATGATTTTGATTTAACCAAGGTTAAATGGCAAATCTTTGCAGTGTGACATTTGGAATTTGGATTATTATAGGGCTCATCATAACCTGTCAAAGCCGGATCGTAGAAAGTTTTTAATATAGATATCAAATATGACGGGGGAAAAAAAAGTGACGTTCAATGTGTCTTCAAAATTCCTAGTCACATGGGAAAGCACGTGTTTTAAAAGACATCTACCAACTCATATTTGACATCACTCTTCTGGTCACTTTTGTGTATTTAGAACATATTTCCATCTTCTCAACCTATTCAATAACACCGAAGCATGGCATGTTCTTACATGAGAACAAAATAAAACAAAGCATACACGTCATCATGTCTTTGAGGAGAAACAAGACTGTCAAGTTCTGATACTAACATTTGTTGTCAGTGCCTGATAGAAAGGTATGCTGGGGCGGCTCATTCCAGTCATACAAGCAAGAGCATACACCCAGAGAGAGAGAAAATAAACTACTACAAGTCAGGAAACAAATGTACAGTTAAAAAGAGCCTACCTCTCATGGGATTCTGGATCCATAAGATACCTCCAATAAGGTGATGAGACCTGCCGAGCATTGCAAACCACACACAGTCCAGAAGATTCTCTCAAATCCCCTCAGAGATGCTTCAGTAGCTGTTTACTCTCAATTACAGGCGAGATGATTCGCATGTTAGACCACCTGCTGCAGGATGAGCTGGACTAGTTTTAGAGAAATGCGGTGGACGGAGAGTGACATCACATGACAAAAGCCACCGTGCCTTTCCAAACAAATTGGAAGGAGATGATTGTGCAAAACAAAGCCGACACTGTTAGTCTGCAGACCTGTGTCGTGGTGTGTCACTCTGCAAAAGCATCACGCGCACAATGGGAAACAATGGAAAATGCGCGTGCACACGAACAAGGCTGTCTGCAAGTGATGCGTGCTGTCATGAGTAGATTACCGGCACAGTGATGCGGAAAAGAAAAAAAAAAAAAAAAGGGCTTGCAAAGCATTACCCAATCACGAGCTTTCACACTTGACCCGTTCTAAGTCTGGGCACGCAGCGAAGCCTTCCTTGTCTTTAACTATTTCCTTTTTTTTGTTTGTTTATTTGTCCCCCCCACACAAGCAAACATCATGTCACCTTACCTTCGACGGCCATGACGTCACTCCAGAGATGAGGGCATCACTGGCAAAGGAGATGGAGAAAATTGGAAAGGCAACGCTTTCTCTTTCTACCTTGTTCTGCCGTGTTATCATTTCATTGCTGCGGGCAAAGCAGAGTGCAGAGCTGCTGCCGCACCTCAAAGCATTATGGGCAATGTAGTCATACGCTGGCTGGATTTTCAATGAGTCACTCATTCCCTATTTAAATAGGGATTTTTATACAATAGAATAAAATGAAATATTCTTTTAAATTGAATGTTCTATGATGTTTTCGTTGTCTTCTTTTTCTTCTTTTATTCTTCTATTGTTATTATTTAGTTTACCAGGTTGGTGTGCAAGATTATAAATGCCACATCAATATATTCTCTGTAATGCTGATTCTCTTGACATCTAAAGAAAATGGTGCCAAGACTAAAGACAGCAAAATAAATTACAGCAAAACATGATTTTATTGCAATGAAATGCAAACTCCACAAATCAAAGGACAAATTTACCAATCAGTGACACCTTGAGGAAAAAATATCATTTATACAACCTTTTTTGTCAATAAAGTTATGCCGTTGCTTGCCCTTTTGTTTCCATATCTCATATTCTTTTATGCTTAGGCAGCACATAGACAAGTGCTGCATATATTAAAAAAATAAAATCAAAATAATAAAGCAAATTTATAGGCTAGCTGTTATAATTCTGACAGGGACAAGGTCCAATTAAGTCTCAGAAATCACATTTAAACTGATTAATCCAGTTAAGAGTAAAAAAAAAAAAAAAAGCCCATAATTTACCTATTAATTTTTCAAGAACCAAGCTGGGGGAAGGTTACATTCAAATGAGGCTATACATAATATTTAGGTGCGCCCCAATGTGCCCCAAAGAATGTAAAAGAGTTTCCACGGTTTTGGCCGCTGATGAGGATCAGCTCAGTGTCCTTGGTGGGGGCATACATGTTGAAGGAATTGCCAACGGGCTGTCCCGCTTGCAGCGTTCGGCCCTTGTTGGTGATGAACACAAGCGAGTGAATGACATTGGTGTACTTTCCAGAAACCTGAATAAAGGTTTCACCCTTGAACAACTCCAGCTCCTTGGGCATTCCTGTTTCAGAGCCAATTAGAGCTGACCAAGTGCTACCATAGCGGAACTGGATACTGATGGAGAAACGAAACACGTTAGTTACATTATCATGTGTAGGCAACTCCAGTCCTATCCGATTGCGTTTATCAAATATTTACCCGGTGATAAAGCTGTTGTATCGCTCCCATAACTTGATAGCTGTGATGGGCCCATCTCCACCGAGAGTGAATGATGTACCTCCCCCAGGGCCTACCGGCTGGGAAAAGGCGTACTGGTCTGCCTGGACTGGAAGGAAGAAAAAAAAAAATCAGGAAGCTCCACCAAAAAAAAATAAAAATAAAAATTGAATCATAGCTTTCTTATCTGATCACAAAATATTCCCTCTTTGTCAAATCTTTTGATAGTTGTTATGTTTTCAAAAATGTGTCCAGTAATGCTAAATGAAATAACTTACCATTATAAAATACACAAAGAACAAGTATGGCGGTGATTACAATGTTTGGCATTCTGTAAAAAACAAACAAAAAATATAAATATATTTATATATTTAGTTACTTTGTACATTTGTGAGGTATTTAAGCAGCCTCTGTTGTTACCTGTTTGACTGGTCGGAACACACAGCAAATACTACGGCATCTACCTAGTCAGAAAATACAAAATCTAATCAAAATACAGAATAACATTTATGCAAAACTAATATTATGAATAGATAATAAATCGTCAGAAAATCAAACAAATTCTACTCACAGGTTTTCCGTGCAAGGGCTGAAAAAATCTGCTTCCGTTCGAATTATGGGAAGAGCTTTTAAACAAGCCTTGAGCGACGCCTGAGCCGAATGCAGATTAGAGATGAAAATATCCTGCTTGAAGCCGTAACGAGGAAATAATTATGACCACCCACCCAGTTAGCTGCTTTACCGGTCCGCCACTGCTGCCCGTTGTGGATTCAGAATATGTTAATTTGGGGTGTGGATGACTGACTCACTCGTTTTCATTTTTTTTTTTTTTTTTTTGACAAGTGGTTGAACAGCTGTGAAACAAGTTTTCAGCTATTTCATTTAATTCACCTGCTAGAGTGCAAAGTATGTACTGTAAATTTGAAAGCTTGAAAACAATGATGGGGAAATCAGAAAGGTATTATGTAAAAGGTCAAATCGTGTCTTGACGTTTTGAGAATGAGACAATGGTAGCTCAAACAATACACAATAATCCGGCGCTGTAAGAATAAAATAACTATTTGGCAATTAACATAAGACTATTTACAAAATGTGTGAACCTAAAATAGCCCACTTAATTTGACACCTTCAAAATTTCCCAACTTGTTAATATTTCAGTCCTTTTTGCTCAACGTTTGGTTCTCTGACAAATAAATGAACTGTGAACCTTACAACTGGTGCTGCCAATAAAATTCATGGCCTCTTTATGAAATCAAAACCACATCTGAGAATTGATCAACGGCCTCGCAATTCTAGACTTCAATCAAAAAAATGACTCCTGATCTTATAATAGCGCAGAGTGAACTGAACCAGGAAACACATTGATGGATTCCTGAAACAAGCAAATTTTCCATTCCGCCCCTTTTTCTTTATCAAATTGTGCAACAGGTTGCAAAAAAAACAGAAAAGTAGGACTGGTGTATTCAAAACATTAGAAAAATCTAATTAAAGGTTGCACTACATTTGAAATTTTTACCTCAAAAGTGAATGTCTACAAGTCAAGTTGTATTTTGTCAGCCATTTTTATTTTATTTTCAAATCACGCACGTATCGTTTATTCATTTAAAAAGCACGCACAATAAATGATAAATGGCATTCAAGAAAGCACTAAACCAAATGACACACACAATTAAATGCAACAGATGACATTCCCTATTTCATGTTGGACAGAGATTTAAGATGTAAAATAATGATGGCGAGAATGCTTTATTGTCTTCACAGATGATAGATTCATTGCAAGTATTTTCCATTCCTTCTATACGGATCCGTAACAATGGCCCAGTGTGCCCCCATGGAGGTGATGGCCCCTTGGAACCGACCGCTGATGAAGCGCAGTTCGCCGTTCTCGTCTGCCGGGTACATGTTGAACGAGTGCCCTACCGGCCTGCCCGCGAAGAGCGAACGACCCAGGTTGGTGGTGAACACCACAGACTGAATGTAGAATGCATATTTTCCCCAGATGGCCACAATGGCCTCGTCGTCAAATAATATTATCTCTTGTTTTTGTCCCAACTTGAGGCCCGTCACATCGGTCCAGGTGTAGCCGTAGCGAAGTTGGAAGCTGATGAAGACAAAATAAAGTGACTTGAAATGTATATGGAAAAAATGTGCAATGAAAACAATAAATTATAAATAAAAGAACTTTTTTTTACATTTAACTTTTGCCAATCATATTATTCCATATGAATTATTTACTCACCCGTAAATGAAATTATTGTTGGCCTCCCATACTCGGACACCTGTAATCCGTCCGGTTCCGGTGATGGCATACGAGAGGCCGTTTCCTGTGCCAACTTGTTGCGAGAACGAGTAGGACTGAGCGTCATGCCAGACTGCCAAAAATACATGTACAAACTTTTTAATAAAGAATTAGGTAGATCTAAAAGCACAAGAGCAGCAGTGAATCCATTTACCGTCAGCCAAAGCAGTTCCGGAGAGAAGTGCAATAAAGACCAGAAAAATCATTCTGTGAAAACAAAAGATAGAGATAAAAAAATGCATTCATTATAAACATAGGATGAACAGGAATTAGCCTTACCTGTTGTTTGTTTAGTAATTTTCTCAGAAATTGGAGGATACCGTTAAAAGAAAAACAATCACAATTTTGTTTGTTTGTCTTGGCAGGAATTCATAAACCGATATTTTGAACAAGCTGACAGATAAAACGTGTATTATCGCTCCAAAATTCCACGGATTAGTCCATCAGATTAAACTCAGAATGACTATTTTTGGCAGTTTATCTCAAGAGAAAACTTTTGGCACTTCCTTCAAGTTGATGTCGAGACGCAGATGAGTGAGTGGAGGAGGTGCTTGTGACTTCAATTTTTTTTTTCTCAACTCTTCGTCAACTATGTTCATGTAGAACCTGCTTTGCTTACACCTATTGGGTGGCGTTGACATGTCTTTTAAATATGACATAACCTACACGGACATTTTCAGCTTGGTAGTCCCTCGAGCGTTGTGCTGTGTCAAATTATAATTATTATAAATAATAAACAAACAAACTAAATTAGATCATCAAATTGGTCAATAATCAAATCATTACTTCACTTCTTCAATAAGGACAGAAATTTGATTTTGGTGCAAATTGGTTAACATTTTATTGATATTTATAAAATGCCCAATTCAGATGATAGGTTCATTGCAAGTATTTTCCATTTGTTCCATATGGTTCTGTAACAAGCGCCCAGTGTGTCCCCATGGAGGAGATGGCACCTTGGAACCGGCCGCTGATGAAGCGTAATTCGGCGTTCTCGTTTTCCGGGTACATGTTGAACGAGTGCCCTATTGGCCTGCCCGCAAAGAGCGAACGGCCCAGATTGGTGGTGAACACCACAGACTGAATGTTGTGTGCATATTTTCCCGAGATGGCCACAATGGCCTCGTCGTCAAACAATTCTATCTCCTGCTTTTGGCCCAACTCGCGACCCGCCACATCCGTCCAAGTGTGGCCGTAGCGAAACTGGAAGCTGTTGAAGATAAAATAGTCACTTGAAATGTATACAAATAAAAAATGTTGCTGTCCAATGAAAACAATGTATTACAAAAATGAGTAATTTACCCGTAAATGAAGCTGTTGCGGGCCTCCCACACTCGGACACCCGTAATCCGTCCCTTGCCGGTGATGGCATATGAGAGGCCTTTTCCTGAGCCCACTTGAGGCGAGAACGAGTAGTACTGAGGGTCATGCCAGTCTGCCAAGAATACACGCAAAAACAAGAAAGATATAAAACCACTGCCAAACAAGTTAATATCTTTGACGTCTATAAGCGTCAATGACACTGAATGAGTTAATGTCATAAAAACATGTCGTGTTAACATGCAGATTTACCATAAGCCAAAGTTGTTCCGGTGAGAAGTGCAATAAAGATCAGAAAAATCATTCTGTGAACACAAAAATAGGGGACAAAATTAAGAAATCATGAATAATATCAAAAGAACAGAAATTAGCCTTACCTGTTGTTTGTTTGTTAATTTTCTCAGAAATTGGAGGATTCCTTTCATAAAAAAACAAAACAATCACAATTTAGTTTGTTTGTCTCAGCAGGAATTCATAAATCAAAATTTTGATCAAGTTTACAGATAAAACATGTATTCCCGATCAGGAAGTCCCAGCATTAGTCCATCAGATTAAACTCCGAATGACTATTTTTACTTTTTGTACTTCCTTCAAGTTGATGTCGAAGCCCAGATAAACGGAGGAGGTGCTTGCGACTCGATTTTTTATTTTAACTCTTCGTCAGTTATGACCACATAGAACCTGCTTTGGTTGCACCTATTTTAAATCTGCTTCCTTGAGCGTCGTTTTGGCATCCAGCATTAACTTGTTGGGTTAGCTAGTTCATCAAATTCTTTTACCAAAAACCCATTAAGTAAAGTTTGGAGTTTATCTGTGAGAAAATTCTTTAGACATTGCTTTTTTCAAATCTAAATGACAAGGCGTTATTAGTTAAAAATAAGACTTACACACAATGATTATGTTTCAGTCAGAAGATTTTATTGATATTTAATGAATATAGGTCAAATGCAGATAATGAATGAAATTACACGTGTGTTGCATTTGTGTGCGTATTTGTTCCATAAGGTTCTGTAACAAGCGCCCAGTGTGCCCCCATGGAGGTGATGGCCCCTTGGAACCGGCCGCTGATGAAGCGCAGTTCGGCCTTCTCGTTTTCCGGGTACATGTTGAACGAGTGCCCTATTGGCCTGCCCGCGAAGAGCGAACGGCCCAGATTGGTGGTGAACACCACAGATTGAATGTTGTGTGCATATTTTCCCGAGATGGCCACAATGGCCTCGTCGTCAAACAATTCTATCTCCTGCTTTTGGCCCAACTCGCGACCCGCCACATCCGTCCAGGTGTGGCCGTAGCGAAACTGGAAGCTGTTGAAGATAAAATAGTCACTTGAAATGTATATAAAAGTATAAAAAAATGTGCAATGAAAACAATGTATTGTTAAAAAAAAAGTTATTTTTTTTTTACATTCAATGTTTGCCACTGATTACATTGTTCCATATGAATTAATCACTCACCCATAAATGACACTGTTGGAGGCCTCCCACACTCGGACACCCGTAATCCGTCCTATCCCGGTAATGACATATGAGACGCCCTGTCCTGAGCCAACTTGTGGTGAGAACGAATAGAACTGAGCCTCATGCCAGTCTGCAAAAAAATACGTTCACAAACTTTTTAAGGGAGCTCTAAAAGCAAACAAGTATGAGTGAATTCATTTACCGTCAGCCAAAGCAATTTTGGAGAGAAGTGCAATAAAGAGCAGAAAAATCATTCTGTGAAAACAAATGATAGAGATAAATAATCATTATAAATATTAGATAAACAAAAATCAGCCTTACCTGTTGCTCGTTTGGGAATTTTCTGGGAACAAAAATAAAACCATTACATTTTTAAAACAGGAATGCAGAAAAACTCTTAAGATTACCTCTACAATAAGGAAGTTTCAGGATTAGCCTTCCAGGTTACACTGGTTGATTTTACGTTTATTCCCACCTTTTGCACTGGCCCTTCCTTCAAGTATATGTGCGCATTAAAATGAGTGGAGGAGGATCTTCAGTATTCAAAAAAAGTTTCAAGTATGTTTTGAATTCTTATACATGTCCAACCAGCCCTGCCTGCTTTTTTTTGTTTGACATTGACATATCTTTTAACAACTCTATGACATCACCACACATCATGGACAGTTTTCACAGGTGAAACCGGAAGCCCCAAACAAACACAAACTAATCTTTAAACACTCAATGTCAAATGACAAACCTGAACAACACAATGCACATCATTCAATATCTATTATATAACCTTTGAGATTTTTTCGAAACAGTTAAAATTGTATCTGCCAGTTATCAACTGTGGAATAAGTCTCCCCTGTGGATATACTTTAGCATCACCCTTGGTTAAGCTAGGCTATCTGCTCATTTAACTTGGAACCCCTAAAACCATGCTAGAAGTATCTGGTAGTCCCTACTTTTGTGATTAGAAATGCAAACCTGCCACTTTTTTGGGGGTGGCTGCCCAACATTTTGACAATAGCGTTGCATCTTTGTTATGCTAGTACCGGATCAAAGCGTTATCACACTAACAGTGTGATGATCACTCCGTCGTCTTGTCCTTGCCACAACATTTCCCCTTCAAAGTGGACCTTCCCGTGTTTTCGAGCTCTCATTAGAATCCCCACCACCTTATCAGAGATACGAACATATCTGTCAAACAGTTTTCCAAACGTAACCCGTGTCTTTCCGTTTTGATCCGGATTAGCCATAGTTCTGATCACGTAACACATATCTGAGATCTCTCCATGGATGTGTTTCTCAGCACGTTTGGCTCTCTCGGCTGTTTTGGTGCCCTCCTTAGGGCGTCCGTATCCGTCTTGACCTTTTTGGAGGCGGAGGGACACGGAGTATTCGTAGTCAAAGTTTTCACTGAAGGGGTTTAGTTTCTGGTTTTCAGTGTGTTCCGAAGCCCAGTTTTGCCAGCGACTCTTGAGATTCCCAACAGGACTGTATTTCTTGGAGAGAGCATTGATCTTATTGGCATCCACAGCTTCCTTTCCGAACCTGAAAAGGATGTTGAGATTGCATCATTGTGTAAAACCACACCAAACTAAACCCATCCACTGACGTGTTAAATGTTAAACCAGACGTGAAAATGTTAGTCAAGAAAAGAAAAAAAAGATTTGTGGTTGATGGTCCCTCGGGGGGTATCAAATGAACGGTAGCCCCCACTATACATTTGGAGCGTACACAAGATTTCATGAGTGGGCGGCCACTGGTTTCACGCCAATTGAATATATGAAATGCATCACAAAAGACACCAAGGCCATATCTGTACGATTTCAGAGGTTTGTACCTTCAGCTGCCATATCTTCAATGACCAGTCCCGTATTTTACTTCTAAGTCAAGAACTTGCTGACCGAGTTACTACCGCACCAATAATTTTACTCAGTTTGTAATCTTTTGACTAACACAAGGTCTGGAAAAATCGTTTTACTCACGATGCGATTTGCGGACGTTTGATTTTCACTGTAGACTCTTCGTCACAGACACAGACTTCCCTTGAACTAATCGGTGGTGCTTCATCGTCTATGTTTAGTGTTTCCTTTTCTACCTCAGAAGGTCCACTATCCTCCTTAGTAACAAGATTCTGCTCTTGTTCCAAATCGTCTTCTTTTGCGGGTTCTTGCTCATTTTCCACCTGAATCTCAGTTGGGATGAGTGGTAAGACCACATCGGAAGACTTTGTGTGGAACGTAGGAGAGCTTTTAGTCTCTAGGAACTTCTCTGCATCTTCACCTGATCCTCCTTTCTCACTTCTCTTTGTCAGTAACTTAACTCCTACACTTCTATTTTGATGCCCACCGGTAACATTCTTCTTGACCAGCGTCATCTTCATCGAGGAGGTAATCATCGCTACCTCAGAATTGTTTTCAATCTGGGTTCTATCTTCAGGCAAATTTGGAGGGTCAGATAATCCTTTGGAAGCAACCACATGAGAGAGAACATCCTCCGTCTTCTGACTGGAGATGGATTTCTTATCCGTCCAAGTCTTTTGGGATTCCTCTGCCGAGTCTCCCTGCGTTGGACACCATCCACTCGGTTCTGCAGCCTGCTTCTTCTCATTCTCTGATATCCACTGCTGCCAACTTTTTGCCAGGCCACACACCGTGCTGATGGCTCGAAGCTTCTTGATGTTTTTCTTGCTGGATGCTTTCCATAGAGAGGCTGGATCCTTTTGTTGATTTGACATCATTACGCGCGTTGTGAAAACAAATTTAAAGCATGAATAGTCCCTTAACTGAGCTGTCAGGTTCTAACAATATTTTCTTCCTTTGTAAACACTCCGCCGAAGCCTACCCGACCAGTTGACGTTTGGGCTCTGAAAGCAGGGTTCCATTCCAGGCACCTTTGCCTGACACTCCTCACCCCAACTCAGAGTCATGTTTCATCACAGTGCCTCAACACTAGAACGCTCCACTGCATATATTTTGCATGACTCTGTTTTGTACTTGTAACATTTTAAGTGATTGGCTATTTTGATCAGGACATTCCGAGAAGCAAGATTGAAGTACATAGAGGAACCCATAGGTAGAATTGAGAGACAGCAAAGTACCATGAGGCAACTCTTGCCCCGAAAAAGAAAGTGCATAGCAAGATGACGCATGTAATGGTTTCAATTTGCAATGCCGCTTAGAGCACAGTTGATTCAAGTGTGCAGGGAAGAAACATAAGAAAATTCTTTTTGGGCACTTTTAGTGTACAGAGCAGTGTGTGATCATTTTCAGAAAGTTACACTTTTTATTTTTTTGCGTCCAGGAGTTTGGATCTTATAAATAGATACTTGCACGGACGAATGCACAGTTGCAGCTGTTGGCAGTTTGTCAGAGAAGACGAGAGTGACTCATCATGCAATAAACAAGCAAAAGTCAGATTCGGAAATATTTGATAGGTTTCGTGACCTATTTGTAATATGCACTGTTGTTTTAACTCCACTTTGATTAAAGTGCGGAACTGATCAAAGTGAGCAGACAATAAATGAGACAGCTGACATTCAATGAGTTAAAAATCCAGTACTGGGCAATACATTCTGCATTTATGAGTGTGCTTAATAATTTGAATTCAACTTGTTATTATTGCAAAATAATATTTGAAATCCTAATGAGTCACAGTAAATATTATAATATCATTTCTTGGCACCAATCAATGGTATCAATTTGAAGCTATTTTGTCCTTGTGTTTTTTTTAAACAACTCACTTCAGAAAGTAGTCAAAAAAGTAAAATAAAGCAAGTTAAGTTATTTCATCCTATTTCAAAACATTAGCAGAACATTGTGAGGATAACTCCTCACCAGGAGATGTCACTGTGGTGCCATTATGGAATCAATTTGGATTCTGGGGTGAGATTACAGCAAGGGTCCTGCATGTTTTCTATATCTCCCTGTTGCTTTTAAAAAAAAAAAAAAAAATGTATGACTTGTACCGCCACCCCACCTGACACAAAAAATTTCCGCCCCAAACAGTGCGTTCTGACAACGCAACATGGCCCCGTTACTTTCCTCTAAAGCTGACCTCAGCAAGCAAACGTAAACCTCTATATTATCCACTTATAAAGAAGTGATGTGTTATTGTTTGACCCTCAAAAAGAAGGATTAGGTTATTAGGAAAAATTAAATCAAGTCCAAAATACGGATCAGAGAGGACCAACCAAGAGGCTGCGGGCGGGGAGGGGTCACGGTCACCGGTCCAACGAGAGGACAGGGTGCATTACTGAAACCAGATGGACTCGTTGAGGGAAAGTTAAAAGTTCCTGCTTTAGATTTATATGACAGCCTCCATGACTGTGTTTTACACTATGAAGAGGGTGGAAGCCGAAGAGGAAGGAATATGATAAAACAAAAGCATTTTAGAGTGGCAAGTGTTTACAGTGGTTGAAGCTATGAATAGTGCTGTTTAATGTTGGACATTTTTCCCCCGTGCCACTGATAACCGCTTAATGGTTTCGAGCACCGCGGAGAGGCCGCCCGCCCGCCCGCCGCTTTTGTCAGCGCTGACGGTGGACTCGTGTTATACGTGGAGTGTATCTTCAATTGTTTTGACGTTTTCCAATGATCGCTAGTGAGAAAATACAATCGAGGAGATTCTTAAAATGCGTTCGCATCATGTTAAAGTATTTAACAAATGTTGGCCCCGGTTGCCCGGGTGACTCATGTAAGTCGTTCCAAGTATATCTAACATTTAAACTGCTGACCATGGCCCAAGTCAACATCTTTCCCCCGGCGAGGATGTTATATTTATAGAGAGACAAAGGTTCAACGTTTAATGTTGACTGATTTGCTGACAATCTAACCAAAGTGAATGTTTTGTTTGAAAACAATAACAGATTTTCACAAGGAAAAGTAGAGTTTAAGAACATTGTTTTATAAAGACGTTTATGGCAAGCTACTTTTCTGAGAAGAAAATCCAACACTGTCGCTTGACATTTAATAATAAAAATTTACAGAAATGCAATGAGGCTACATATGGAGGGGAAAGTTTCAAAGTAGTGTTGTCTCCTGACACCAACAAAGGCCAAATGCTTGTACGGAGGCTCTTCACACTTCACTTCACCCGCTATTGAACACATTCCGCCGTGGGTGTCGGGTCAATTCAGGTGCTGACGGAATCATAGTAGGTTGCTGGCTGCTTTAATTTGTTTAACCTCTGATTAGGTCCTGGAATCTGAACTATGAAGAGGTACTACAGGTCCTGACAGCATTTTTTTTTTTTTGGCAAGTTGACAACCTGTCATTGACACCATCATGTCCTTGAAACATTTAAAACTCCATTACGTGTGGAACAAGAAAGTTAACTTTGCACCATCTGGTTTGCCTGGAGGGAAAACCAACTTCCTTATCATAACTTGATTTTGAAATATGCAGCAAAGTTCTTATCAGGTCAACTTAGCACAAATGCTAGCACAGTGATTTGTTCTATTATTGTGTCTGTCGTGTAAAAATAATAATATTAATGGAATGAAGTGCAAAGACAAACTATACTGCCGAGGATAGAGTCGGTAGACGGTATCGGCCGTCGTTGCGGGTATCGATATCTTAAAATAAGTGTATGATTCCAATTGATGTCCAATCCAAGCAAGGATTATAATCTTAGTGCATCACATTTTATTTGGTAGCAACACAACACTGAGCACATGATACAAAAGATGTTTAAATAAATCAGTACATCTACAGTTTAATGAGGTAAAAGCAGAGTTTATCAGTGACACTTGTGACTAGTGTTTTTTTCATTCTGTTAATCTGACATTAAAAAAAAAAATAGCTTTCCTGAAAGCTGATTTATATACAAACACATTCAATGGATCCAAATGTTATTCCAACATGTCAGTGGTAGGTTTATATGTTCCAGATACATCAAATTTGTATTTCTACCTTCCATGAATCCCCCAACACATTCTGTTGTCGTAAGGTAAAAGTTATGAAAGTGTGTGAATAATTTGCTGGAACATTGAATTTACATGTCTCATAGCCAACGCCAGCAGCATGAATGGAAAACAGAAACACTGATGAAGTGTCATGTTGATGTATCATAAAAAAAAAAAATGCTTTATCTGAGTTATGATGATACAGGACAGATGGAAATGACCATCAGTTAAATTTGCAACCATGACAACCAGCTTAATATAAGCCCTTATATATTTTTTTAAAATGGTGAATGACAGCCGTAATGTCCCAGAATCATTTCACATGGCTTGAATATGTAAATGCGCATTTTGTTCTTTCTATGCATGTGCAGATATAAAAGCAACATTTTCTACCAGACGAGTGAGTCATTCACTTCTCAAAGTGGCTTTCCAACCACAATATAATCCCACAACACATCATTCATAAAAATAAAGGTCACCTTCAAACTGAGCGTGCTTTTCATTCATCATGAAAAATATAGATTCATAATACAATATATTGTAATATACATTCACGTGATGGTGGATATTTGTATACAGTTGCCATACGAGATGAATACTTCAAAACACATCCTCATTATAACAATTAAAGCATTTTATTCTGTGAGCGACATTTTAATAAAAAAAAAAAAAGACAAATATGTGAGTTGTGTCCTCAGAGCATAAAAGTTCAGTTCTGTCCCGCAGTTTGTGAGTCCTCGCCGCTCTGGCCTTCATCCAATTCAAAATGTCTTCATTCTCACAAGGAAAAAAAAAATCTTCATTTTCTTAATGTGTGTTTTGAAAACCTGCACACGATCCCAGTGCGGGGAGAAGAAGCACACTTGATTTAGAGTGTCCTTAAATAAATGTGTGTGTCAATCTGATCAGGAGCATAAATCATGTCTTCCTTCTGTTTTCTTCCCCCACGGCGATTTCATTGCGCAGGAAAAGGTTATGAAGCATGGCCGGTGAAATGAGATGAGGACAAATCTGGAAAGGTCCCATTGGTGTGTTGAATAGCCATTGAACGGCTAGGAAAATTCCAGCGGGCGGATCATCATGGCCGTGGCTCGTAGTGAATATCTGGGACCCTTAAAGTAGTGCCACTTGATACCGTTTACCTTCCCCACGTGCTGCCCTTGCACAAAGTACATGCCGTTAAGGTTGGATGGCCCGCAAGCATCGAACCACCAACCTAAGAAGAAAAACATACTCATAAAACTGCAAGATGTGTCAGCGGTGATAGCAAGGGTGAAAAAAAAAAATCACAAACAAGCTGATCCAAATTCACTCTGTGTATACTGGATGAGAATTTGTGATGTCATCATCCCGTATGATTTTTGGCAATGAATTAGAATAAACAGAAATTTAACATCTCAACTGTAAGTCTTGCTTGAATAGCAACAAGCTGTTGTAAAAGATGCTTGACTACGCATTGTCAAGGCGTTTACGATTTTGCCGATTTTGCATCCAACATGTTACTGCCACTGGGGTTCATCATCAGGCCAGTACCTGTTGCTGAACTCTTTCGATACCTCACTCTATTTAAAGCACAAGTATGTGTGCACCAGCGATACTGCGGATCACTGCCAGGTTACGGCATGGGAAAATCGGATTCCACTTTCAAGGTGACACGATTCAAAATCCCTTTTTCCCATCAAGAGAAATTCACTTCGAAGAATCCAATACGCTCGACAATGTGAACATGAAACAGTGTTTTTTAAATATATGTCAACAATGCAACTTTCATATTTTCTATCAGTGGCTCGTGAAGTGATCCGGTCAGATATAGAACATATGCAAGGCATGGCATGTGTCACGCACTCCCTTGTGTGTCAGACTTTGGCCTGTGACATTTCACAAGGCTTGTCAGCCATCACTGGGAATGCGCTGCCCTTGTTGCTCGTACTAATCACAATGATGCCAAGTACACGGCTTCATGGTGAGCAACGTGAGCACACACACGTGCACGGCAATAAAATTGTGGGATAACTAGCTGACAAAACTCTATGTCATTTCATAGAGCGTTCATTTACTTGCCAATATTCATGTCATGTTTCGTGAGAAATGAATGAAAATGTCCGGAAACAAGAGTCAGTAAAATTTTATACGGGACCATGAGCTCATTTCTCAAAGGAGTACACGGTGTAACAAATGTGTTCAAGCTAAAACATTACTTCAAGGGCGTTTGCAGTAAGTCAGATAAATGTTCTGCTAACTTTGTCATTATTGCTGAGTAAGAAAAAATCCACGAGTGTTCTCGACTCAGCGTATTTTATTCGAATGTATTCATATTGACATGTAGCAAAAATGATGGGAAAACCTTTTTGAAATGCTTGATTAGCTGCTAGAAAGCAGCTAAGGGTCACCAGGTTCCACTTTCAACGTGTCATTTTCAATCCCGTTGATGTTTTTGTGCGGTTTTATATTGTGCTCATTTTCCAACTTGTGGCTTAAGAGGTGTTTTTATATTACAGTATAAACGACAACATTATATATATTACAGAACTAATACGGTGTGGTCATCGTGGACTCAGAAGATGAAAATGTTGACGTGTGGAAGTGAACTCACCGCCCGTGAACATAAGGGCGCACTTGCATATGCAGTTGTCATTGTCCACGTCCTTGGTGCTGAAGTCTGCTCCGTGGATCACCAGACTACTCTGTCTGCCTGCCGTCCCGCTGTGGCTTTTCAGGAACAGCCTGAAAGGCATCAGGAAGGAGGCCGGACGAAAAACACATCGGGGTGAAGAGGAGTGTGAGTGACGGAAGGGCAATAAAGACACAACATGTAGCAGGAGATGTCTCCTGAGAGATATTTTGTTGTTGGGAAGGAGCTTATATAGAACACCTGGAACAACATTCGGGAGATTGACTGGATATAAAATGACAACTCAAAGGGCACTAGAAGCAGATGTTAAATTGAAGACAGAAAAGAAATATCGTTTCATCGTGTGTTAATCGGAGCTGATCCAATGGTTGCTACTGGAATCAGCATGGATCTGTTTAGCAGAAATAAAATCGGAATCCATGTGAACCTTCGACCTCTGATTATTAATCTGTTCAATTTTATGATGATGATCGTTTCAGTAGGTTAAATACCTCAGAGACGGACGGGTAAACTCCCTTTGACAAAGTCATTTTGCTTAAAAAAAGACGCCTTTATTTATACAGCTGTGTAAAAGATTGATGTGTAGAAGGAGGAGCAGAAAAAACATTCGGAAATAGGATGAAGGATGGAGACCTTATATCCTAAGTTGTTCGCTCATCGGAGGAAACCTGTAATGCGGTGCAGACCAAATAATCAGGAACATTGTTTTGCTCCTGGCCAGAAATCCATGAAAATCTCGTGCAAATATTATGCAAGTCTCCAAAAATTGCAGGAAACAAAATTAGGTTGTAGTAGACAACATACCAACTCACTTACGAGTAGAACGTCCCGTAAGTTCTAATTCCAAGTAACAAAACATGTTGTGTCAAGGATAAGGTCTGCTACTACTCTGATAAAGACCAGACTTTCACTTTTAACTCTTAAGTCTCCATTTTACAAAGCTGCCGTGATCTCTGTGTCTTTCACAAATTGCCGAGGCACATCATCGAGAGGGATTTTCTACGTGACACTTTGACAGGCAGCTTTAGATAGTATGCGTCTGTGTTTAGTGGAGGTCCGGCATATTTAGGAGACCATTTCATTTCCAAAAGTGTCAACAAAGCATTTTCGCCGCTATCAAAGCTATACAAAAGAAAATAACTGCAACATGGTCAGAGACGGCATCAGATGTCTGCGAATTGTTTGCCTGACACCATTTCCAAGCGAAACTAGGTCACGGTGATTGATTTCTCGCTGGATTATAAAAACACGTTCAACAAAGTCTCGCGAAAAGAAATTTGGGCAAAAAAACAAAATATTTTGTTTGATATCCTTCCAATCGATATTAGAGACAAGCTAATGCGTAGCGATTCAGTTTTCTTCAAACACACGAGAGCAATGTCTTGGATTAGATTCCTATTATACCTGAATCCTGATTATTTTAAATAAATCAATAAATAGCATTTATGAACACAACTTTGTCTTGGCAGGTAATACCAAGAATATTTTCTTGGCTCGGTTATTGTTGGACTTCTCATATTTCTCTCCATCTACATTCGTCCGTACCTCACTTATCAATCGATATCAATCATCTGACTCTTGTTGTAACGATTCATACCTGAACGGTACCAAAAATAATCTTGAACTCAATATAAAGCAGACCGTGTTACTCACTTGCATCGCTTTCAATAAATAGCAAAAAGCACGCTAGTGAGTTATGACATTTAAACACAGCGAGGTCCCCGAACGCGGAATGTGGCAGGACCTTCTAGTTGCTGTTGGCCCATGTTTTAGAAAAGCAATGAGCAAATGTTCTACAAAAAGTCTTTCTTAGGAACAAACATATTTGAAGTCCAAAGTCGTTCCATTTTATCACAGAATACGGTTAAAATCAAGAAAAAAAAATCAAGGTCATAATCATTTATGTCCCCAAGAGCCGCAAGACGAACCGCTGTCCTCAAAATACATTTCTCCAGATTAACTATGGCAAGAAAGCAAATAGCTCCACGCTATTGGGAGACTCCGAGCAATATTTCTCTCAAACGAGTCGAGGTCAAGGTCACGGAATCTCGATGATTTTCCAATTTTCACAACAAAAGGGACTTGTTTGCTGACTGGAACCAGCGATACTGTGAAAACCTGAGAAGTGAAGATGTCAGGACGTTTCATTGGGGTTTAACGATTTCTTGGAACGTTTTAGAAATTTTACAGCAATTTTCCCTTTTGGAGAATTCCAAGCATCTGCTGCAGTTTGCGGGCGTGTTATTACTAACCCTCTTAAGAATAAACAGAAACACTCTACACCATCAAATATGTCCATCAAAGGACATTTACACAGACAACAAAGTGATCTATTTTAGTTGGATTGAATCCGTCTTGAAAATGGTCTCTCCAAAGGATTGCATAACAGGATCAACACGATTGAATTGATTGGAAACGTTTCTGTCCTTAGAAAGATTTTTATCTCACTTCATCCATCAATTTTTTGGTTCCTTCTTATCCTTCTGGAGCAGAAGCAAAGAACCAACAAATTTGAAGGTTGTTTGGAGATTGCAGGGTCACCATGGATACCCGATTATTCATTCACGTCCATCTTTTATTTTTCACATTTGCATCTTTAAAATATATAAAAATACAAAAGATCAACTTTTCCATCGATCTGGTTTGAACGTACCAATTTGAAACAAGATTGGGTCATGTGACTGACAGGTGTGTGCTTGCCCGGGTGTTTCCAATCCCATTAATCAACCAGTCAATAAATAGCACACACCTGCCAGTTTTCAGGTTTTGCCTTTCAAAACCAGGTCCATGTCCAGAAAGTGTGTTTGTTAAATATTGTCAATCATAAGAAGGTAGAAAAATCAAAGCACACTTTCCTGTTTGCTGGAGACTTCATGAAAAACTACACAAGCAAACATAGCTGCAAAAATAAATAAGCAGGCTAGAGTGGCATCATCTAAAAATTACAGAGCATTGCACAAAAGTGAGTGTTAGCATTGTGAGCATTACCTGTAGTTCTGTTTCTCGCTGCCAATTTGAAAGCGATCATATAGCGAGAAGGCCTGGTGTCCGTCCCAGTCTGTCAGTTCAACGCGGAGAATGTACTGCCTTTGGCTCGTCAGCAGGTAAACATATTCGTTCCCCAACCAATGTTCTGCCGACGTGCTTCCAAAACCCTGAAATCAAAGCCGACCAAGTCTCGTTGGTACTGGAAAATATATTCGGTAACCTTACACTGAAAGAAAAGAAATGCTATTTTAATACGCTACTGCAAAGATCTTTAGACAGCTGCGGATTAGCAACAAGTGGAACAACATTACGGCTTTGACAAAAGTGACCCAATTGGGGAAAGAAGTGGGGTAATGATGGTATTGGTGGAGGCAAAGTCTGTGTTTGTGTTTAGCCTGTGTGGTGATGAGGAATGGGAAGGAGGGAAAGTAAATATGGCGCATTCTTGGGGGCTTAGACATGTCCTGCAGACTGGGTGGAAGAGCAAGTTAGCGGGCCCCCTTTTTATAGCCTCTTCTTTTTTCTATACAACATATTTAACTCCTGAGTGAATATCAAGTCGGGCCCCTGTTGTGAAACAGAATCCATGCCAATTTCGGTCTGAGGAAAAACATTTTTTTTTATAGTTGCTATTTAAATGCATGAAGCAAGAAGACCGTCAGTCACCTTCACCTTGCTTTCCACAATGTCAAAGAAAAGTTCAGGGTACCCCTCGTGGAACATAATGCACACTTTGTGCACCTGTTTGGCGCTGGAAGATTTCCAAGACTATTCTCAAAGGAGTTTAGTCTTTTTGGTTGCACATGTTTCCAATCCCAAAATTTTATTTTTGAAAGTAACAATAAAAAGAAAGTCCTTTATTCAATTCCGGAGTGCGGCTAATTTACGGGAAGCCCACAGAAGCGATTTTATTTTCACTCCTAAAAAATCACCGGCTATAACTTTTCTCAATCCCAGATGTTAATAGCATTATCTAACCAAATATTTCCTTTTTTTCCTTTTTTTTTAACAGCAGTCTGTGTAATACGATCTGGCTTGGTATTCCTCTCGCTCGTACCATCTCAAAATGTCATTGAGCTCCTTTTCGTACTGACAAGTAAATTATACATCAGTCCAAAAGGACTGAAGGGGAAATTAAACTAGAGACAGAAAGCAGATTATAGAGCAAAGTATAAACATATAGTCCATCTGATAATAAACTCTCAGCTATTGAAGGGGGGCATATAGGGGTGACTTATACAGCAAATTTGACCGCCAGTAATAATAACTGCAAATCAACATTTGACCGTGGACTGAAAATGTTAACGCTGCCATTCTAAATACGCGTCGATACTTTTGTGATGACAAACACATGCAAAATGCGCTGCAACAGAGACGGGGAAGGGAAAAAAAAACTGTTGTTGTCATATTTACACACAATAATTTCCTGTTTGAAAAGGGAAAGGATAACATCTTGGCGGGTCTAAGACACCCTAGACAATGTTTCTAATACAAAAAAAAAGTTGAGGAAGAATAACATCTGGCTGAAGTGTTCCAAATGGAACCTTTTCAACACTTTTGTGTGCCAAAAAGCTCGTAAAAATATCAATTGTTGCCACAGGATGTTGTGCTCATAACATCACATTGTTTGTTTTATGTGTAAAAAAGGACCCCCGATAATATCCCCTTTGTGTCGATGAAGATCTCACCATTTTGTATTCCTTCCACGTTCTTTGAAAATCCACACTGCCGTCTTCTCTATGTTGGATGACGGTCCATCCGCCGCCAGCTGTTTCCATGTTGCAATACACCTATAAATCAAAAAAACAATAGACTTTGACAGTGCAACCTTGATAGCGCCCAAAGGGCCGCCATTTTTTTATTTTTTATTTATTCATTACAAGTAATACTATATAACTGGAACGTGATGGATTGAATAGTTGCCGCGATTCTCAGCGGCATTCCGAAACAATGAAAGGTCATGTTTGGGAACTGGCTGTATCTACGTCCCACTCAAAACTAATCAGCGTCTCCTTATCCCCTCGAGGTGTTCCTCATCACAGGGTCCAGATCAAAGTGGAGGTCCAGGGATGGACACATACCAGGAGACACCTGGGTGTAATATGGCCCTTAACCTTGGACCTGGGTGTGCGTAAGCTGATAATGCAGAGCTGTGAGTCTATCTGCGGGGTTGCACGTTGTTTTGAGTTTGAGGAACCCATGTGGGGTAAGAGAAGGTCTCAGCCCACACAGCTGAACATACATGAGCGCTGGCTGAGTCTAATTAAGGAAGTACCCCCGACACAATTATTTCCAGGAGACGCATCCATCTCAAACGCAAACAGATGATTCCAGAGGTGGCCCGGAGAATGATGGATATCATCCACTCACACCTACTTGAAACCTCTCCATTTATCAAATTATCACCTTCATCAATCAGTTGGTGGTGAAGGTTAAGAACATATCATCACGGGCACAACCTCAAAGCTGCCGAGAGTGTTCACAGCTTGGACTCATCGGTGCTAGATGTCCCACGGTGGCTCGCGCGAAGAATAGAAGTAGTTGACTTTGGGATTTTTGGAAATACTCGATCTTACCCTTTGGTTCTCTTGTAAGTTGATTTGGATGTTGTAGACGCCGTTCTTATGAAAGCCAGCCTGGTAAAGGTCAGCGCAATCACGGAACTTCTTTTCTTCATCCAGGACTTTTGGGACTGCGGGAATATAAATTAAAAAAATCAGCACAGAAATCACAGCAGAAAAGGGAGCTGAAAAGGCTTATTTGGATTTGAGAAACAACCGTTTAGATCACTTGTGAATAAATGCACAGCATACAGTGAATTTTGATTTGATTGCAAAAAATTGTTTTAAACCATTACTGACTTTTGTTGCTAGTGTGATTTATGATATTATTGCAAAATGTAGCCTACCTATGTGGTTGGTGCCCCGCCAATTCTTCCACATAAAAGCACTACTTTTTCCTATAAATGCTCGAAAGTATATTTTTCCTATTACTACTCTTAATTTTATTAGTCCCTTATATTTCTATATAAAGTTCAGCATGAGTAACCTTCACCCGCGATCGGAGAATCAGAAGGCAGACAGCAAAGTCTCTTTGCGAGTATCCCGTAACTTCGAGATAAAATCTGAGGTCAACTAGCTTATTAGCAGAAGAACCCGAGTTCACCGTCCAGATTCCCCTCTTTCTCTCCGAGTGGGCTTCAAACTTTTGACAGAGCAGCTGCATCCATTTCCATCTGTAGATAATTATGGCTGCACTATTTTGAAACTAAGCATGAGGCTATGGACAAAATACTACAAGCTATAAATTTCAAGTTCCTGTTATAACAAGTGGTTTATATTTACTTTCCAAGCCCTTGTTATACTGATGGAAATTCCTTTCGATTTTCTTTTTTAAAATCTTCTTTCTTCTCCCTCCCACTTATTAGGTTCACGTCAGTTTTCACCTCATTGTTTTGATTCTTATAATTGACGAGTCAAAGAAGATGTCATTGGAAAGTGATATGAGTCAGCGATCTTTTGCTTTTACTTTGATCCGCCTTTTGGAAGCAAGTCGTTTATTTGGGTCCACTACACTATTTGGCCATTTTGACAAAGTATTGGGTGTCGGTGACAAGACTCTCCTGCTGTGACAGGTCGACATTGCACCCCAGACTCTAATACAACAAAGGATAGCCCTGTCAGGCGGTAATTTACCCTGAGCGGGATGACAGTGGGGTACTTTGAAGGAGCATGGGAGGTTAATTTTACTGGATTTTCTTTTTTACCCCCCACTAAAATGACAATTAAAGCTAGTCCCATTTCCCAAAGTCAAAGAAAAGCGCCGTGGGATTAAAAGTGCCGCCGTAAGATTGGTTCCCTTGTACCGCTTGCTGCCCAGATCTCCAAATATTATTTATGTCCCAATATTTGTGTGCAGTAAAATATTTAGTGATTCAGTGGGGACTCATATTCAGCAGGGGGTTCATGTGAAAAGAGCAATAGGCCTTGGGTTTTTGCATAAATCAGTACTTGTTCCAAATGAGCCCAAATCCTGGAAGTGAAGAGAGTGAAAATTGGAACTAAATGGACTGCTATAGACATCAGTGCTCCCATGTGACTGCAATCAGTCTTTAAGTACAGCTAAGTTTGATTCACTACATGAGCCAATGAAGGTTTTTTTTTCACATATTTGTTTGAAGGATGCACAGCACGATAAAATTATGTCAGTACTATTTCACGATATTCTGTACACTCCCACACAGACAATTTTTTTTAAATTCGCATTCAAAGTTAGAATAAATACATTTTTAGATGGCTAAAAGTTTGGTTTGGGACTTGTTATAAAGATGAATAAAAATAAATATATATAAATATTTAAAATATTGTTATAAAAATATTGAAAGCGATATCAAATTATATATTTAATAATTAATATGTCGGAACATGACGTAAGGTTCATTATACTATTTTAAACTGCACACGATGCAATTTTAAATAAATAAATCACCTTCATTCCCTCTGCGTAAGAAGCTATAATAGTGACGAATAGCACCAATTGCACAAGATAACAGAAAACTGTAAAACAAATTCTTATTTTGTAGCCAGCAACTTTAAAAGAGTGTTCTAAAGCTGTGCTCAATTACTTTTAATGGCAGTCTGCGGCTCATTGCACCCTAATGAGCTTTGGGTAATGAATACAATTTCCACAAATTGCTTCATCTAGCCACATCAAAAATATCTCTTTGCACTGCAATATTGGGAAACACACATGGAAAAGTTGTACTTTTTGGACAAAAGTCTGTACAAGATCAGTGTTGTGAAAAATGAAATGACTAGCAGACATGAGTCAGCATATGATCAGGAAAATAAACCCAAATTGCTTTGGATTTCTCCAGCAATTTTATGTCAATATACAGCAGTTAATACAAACTGCTGACCACAGTTTATAAACTGTGATTACAAACATAATCCCTACACTTGTTCTAGCCACGAAAAAAAGGAGTTAACTTTTATTTTTTTTGAATGTGTTATAAAAACAAAGGCTAGTGTGTCGAATGATCAGCGAGATCCATCCACTCGCGCGTCACCTCATTCATCCCTCAGGAACTATTACAGTTTGACTTATTCAGGCCGGGGTTAGGAAAGGGGTGACCTTTGACCCGCACACCCGCCTCAACCCTGAAACGCTCAGTAGTGGATGGAAGAACCCACCGCACGGCAGCAGTGGTCGATAAGGAGCTAGAATAAAAATAATCAAATATGGAAGAATCAAAATATAAAAAAAGTCTCAAATACAACAAATAATAATAAAAAATTAGAAACAAAAATGATCAAATATGGAAGAATACGGGAAATCTCATTCAACTTGACAATTTTTATATGTGCTGTAGTTGGATCTACATTAAGAGGCTGTGATAATACATATTCAGCAGGAAAGCCAAGACGGTCTCTAAGGATTCTGGCAATTAAATGTTGCATAAACAAATCCAGACTAAACGGATAGATTACAAGTAGGTCAGTACACCCCTGACCTTATATTGCATGGTCCATTAAAAATATGCAAGCAGGCAATGTTCATTAATCATGTTCGGCAGCTATCCGCAGCATATCATTTTTATTTTAGGGCTGGTGAAGCATTTCCTTGAGAAGACCGCAAATGGTCAAGTTGCAACTCGTGAAATGATGCATGCGTGTTGTATAAAATTTCGTGTCAATATTATTTGATCAAAATAAAAACTGGTCAAGTTTGGCTTCACGGAAAATTTGTGAGTTTATGTTATCACATGAGAGTCAGGCTCAAGAGGAATCAGATGATACTTTGTCTTTCTAAATGGCATCGTGTTTGACATTCCTATCAATAATTACACGCAGCTGTTTTCTAAATACACTTTGGAAATCAATTGTTGTATTACGACGCTTTTTGAAAGCCACTAAGCCTCTTTGACAGAAGCAGCCAGGTTCAAACAAGAAACACATTGCTGGTGCTATGCTGCTTTCATTGCTTGAGATTTTTATTGTCACTCTATCCCTGTGTTTCCTACAAGATTTACCGAATGGTGTCATCAGAATTTCAGGAGGTTTGGAAAATCTGGAGCATCTGCCCAGAGAAATAAAATACTTCAGAACAAGGTCAAGGAACATTGGTTCAGGATTTTCTTTGCAGTGTGGTCTGATTGGCATTCTTTTGGAGAAGGGCAGGAGTCACCAAAATAGTGCCTACATTTTTAAAAATAATATCAGGGTAACTATGTCCCCTACCTCCATCTTTGGAGCAAAGATTGAGCAGATTGTGGACGGTGTCCATCATCTCCTGTTGCTGTCTTTGCAGGGCAGTGCTGTTTCCAGTGGCCCGGCTCAGCTGGGCTTCCAGCTCTATGATAACCCCGCTTTGCCTCCCAACAAGAACCTGGAGACTTCCTTTCTCCTGCTTGAGTGTCTCCAATTCTTCATGGTGTCTCGTCTCCATGTCTATCATCTTCTGCTCCAGCAGACTGTGTGAAAAGATGAAATAAAAACATAAATAAATAAAAATATATCATAAAATAATAATAAATAAATATTATTTTTCTTTATACGTATTTGCACCCTCTGCAAAAAAATCTTCCTTATGAGTTAGCTGGATTTGTTAGTTTGAACTGTAGTGTTTGTTGTTGTTTACCTGTTCTTGTCATGGAGCTTGTTAATCTCATTTGTCTGGATCATTAACTGCTTCTCTAACTTGTTAGTGGAAAGAGAATTTTCCAGCAACTGGATCTCAAGTCTCGACGTTTGATTCAAAACCTGAGATAAAGACACACACGGTTTTGTCGTTTTGCAAAGAGGGGGAAAAAAAAAATAAAAGCATTAACAAGCGAAAATTACCTGTGTCTCAACATCAGTCAGTTTCCGTGTTTGCTCTGCAGTTTGAGAAAGAATGTTGGTGCCCATTTCCAACATGGCTGCTGTGTGGTTGTGAACGGCGCTTTGCTGCAGTTGAGCCATCTCTGTTTTCATGCTTTCTTTGATATAATTCTCAATCTGTAATAAAAAGAGACAATAAAACAGCATACTCGCTAATGATTTTGTTTTTTAATACCAAGGCTGTCCCAAAATAAATTGACACTTTTATTGGATTACATATGATATGTAGACACAATATAATAAACTGTACCATCTGGCGGATATGTTTCGGAATATATTTTGTTTTATAGAATCACCTGGGATAAGTTCCATACCCCACTCAATAAAATAAACGGATATAATGGATGGATTGTTGTAATAGGAATAAAAAGATGTCTTTTCCAACTAAAACATGCAGTTGTGTTCGCTTGTCGGAGTCACTTGGCAAAAATGAAAAAGTTAAACCGTTTTTTTTTTACAGTCGTGGGACACTCTCCGACTTATTTTACACGGATATTAGCAAATAGTCTACTGTAGTCTGGTCTGAAAAATAGACAGTGAAACTAATTTGGAATTATAAGATTACATGGCATTCTAGTGAATCATATAGCCTTACTTTGTTTAAAAATGATTTCAGTACATTGTGAAACGTAAAACCACTGAACTCTGCGGACAGTGTCGGTTGTTACAACTCTCTTGTCAAAACTAAAAACCGGAGCTTTGTCCATCTGTTGAAGATCACGTGTGACAATCCAAGTCACCTTGAGAGAAGAAAAAGGTAGTGAGAGCGCAGATGGCTGACGGAAACTTGAGCACTTATGATTTGTCTTTGGGGAAATGTGACAAGCTGCTGACTGAACATACTTGCACCGGTAATAAACGCCAAGAAAGAAAATCGTCCAAAAACACCCAGTCCTCGAAATATGCCAATTTGAAGTGACCACACTCAAAGCCCATATTCAGTTGTTAGCATTAGTGGCTGAACGCACATTAAATGTGGCATCATTGCGGTTATTTTAGCGTCATTTGATGAAATGAAATTGGATTATACCAGACGGTAAAATGCGGTTTCCAAGATCCCTAAGTACAAGCTATTACGGCAACCGTGTGTTTTATTGCATCTTACACGGACTCGCTTTAAGTAGAACATATGTCGACATTCCCTTCTGTGGTTGAAAGTTGCAAGAGAGGAATTCAAATAAAACACCATAGAAATACATTTCAATAACAACGTAGACATTCCAGGAGGAGTATTTAAGTCTGCATATGTTTCTTTCCACCAATGTCGAGTATTTTGGATCATACAAGTTACATATGACTTTAGCGATGACGCAATTTGACCTGCACTTACCAGACTGATCGCATTAGCAGTCTAAATGTTTCATGTCAATACAACTTCATCCATATATTCTCGTCAGACATTTTACAACTGGCTAGGCACTCCAGACACACAGCCGTGTTCTGTTATCCCTGACATAAATAACAATGCGTGTCACATAAAAGCATAAATCAAGATCCAAATCGCTATAGGACAAGTGTTTAAGTGAACGTACTCTCATGTGTGCACAGTTCGAAGCGCAACATACACACAAAATGGACGTATGAGCTACGCTGTACATTATCACGGCACAACTGCTAAATTGCTTTCACTTGGGAGCCAAGAACAGGATTATCTGGCAAGATACGACTCCCTGCCATCATTGTTACAGATTACTCTGAATGTTTACCACTTGTCTGACGTTTGGCTTTTAGAGCAACGTCCCTTTCAAAGGGGGAGATCTTGAGCTTTTTCTAAACAGCAGGAGTGGTGGTGCTGAGAGGCAACGGTGAGAGTTGGAAAAAGTAGAAAACAAACGACTGGGGATCTGTTACGTCTCTGCTGGTGTGTTTGGAATGATGATGGGGTAACCTGTCTTCTGGGATGTATCTCAAGAAACCATTCTGAATCTTTTAAATGGACATGGCAGGACACTCCACCACCTAGGCTCAAATCATGTATTAAAAAAAACGTGCAGTGCTGTATGAAGCTTCCAGGTGCTGTTTTGTGAATGCGGAATTGTCAAAAATGATTCATTACGATTAATCGTAACTGTTAGCAACCATTAAACTGTGCTGCCAGATTTGATTTGAATGAATCACTGTGTTTCTGTAAAAGTGATGAGTGCACGGGCGGGAATATGCTTGGACCCCACCCAGATTAGATAACCGTCTTTTGGGTATTTTCCAATTTTTCGGAGAATTTTTTCCCCACCTTTCAACCTGAAAGGAACATACGATGAATCTGAAAATATAAGAAAATGTTTTGCGGATCCCCTGAGATATCCTTGCCCCCCCGTGACCCCCCCGAAGAAAGAAATACTAGCTCCGCCAGTGACTGAGTGACATCAGGGCTTCAAGAGGAATGCAAGCCGCAGTTCAGCGAGAGTATGCGAAGAGATATATGAAATTTGCTTTGTGTCCGTCGTCACCACGTAAACAAATGAGAACATCTGGTGGAGTGGTACAGTTAATATTAGGACTCCATTTTGATTCGACAGGACGAATAATAAAGTAAGTTGGCCATAATTTCAGCAGTCTCATAAAATCTTTTTTATAAATTTTACGGTTTATGGTTGCACTCACCTCCTTATCTGACTTAGTCTACTGCTTCTGTCTATTAAGATTACAGGTTTACAAGTTAGAATTCCTGGCCCAACCAATTAGGAAATTCCTCTCTTGTTGACATTCCAGCTTCATCTATTTTCCCATTCTGGAAATTCCCTACCTTACTTCACGGGTAAGATTAATGAAAAGCGTATCACCTCCCACACCTCCCGTGTCTTTCAATTTTCCAATGCTTGTTGAAGCTGATTTCAAATAACGTCAATATTGCCGTTTTACCGATGATACGGCATTCGGCCGGTGAAATCCAATCAAGTCGGCAATCTATATTTAGCAACAACTTTTTTTTGACACCCCCTCGATGATCTTGGTAAATAACAGCGCCACTCCTTCAGCCGTGTATTAGAAGAATATGGTCAATTTTTTGTCCCTGCCTTTGTAAGCTGCCTTACATGGTGTTTGTTTTTAAAGCCACTTTTAAAGCTCTCCGTCTTAAATGCTGTCAAGATTAGGTGAGTAACAACTTAGTCTGAACTCACAGTTGACTTGCGTGACCTTTTTGCCCCAGTGGCCAAACGCCAGTCGTTGACTCGACCAAGTTTTTTGGCTTCTCGTATAATGTCAAAAAAAAGAAGCAACATAAATACAAAAGTAACAAGGGTTTTATATGAACATATTTGTAGCTTCAATTTGATATTTGATGGGCGTTGTAGGTAGTCGGAGAAAAAACATGCAGAGAACCAGGTGGTCTTGATCACGTCTTATCTCTTCTGAGACCAAAAGGGCATCCGGGAAAACAAAACCTCAACCGTTAAAACCCACGATAATGATAGTCGTTCATTTCTATATACGGTCATCAAATAATAAATATGAATTCAAATAAACATATATATTCTCCACAAGTCTATTTTCCCATATTATCCGGTTACAGTCCAGCTCTCCATATTCATACGAGAAAGGACAAGCATGGGACATGGGAATAGATTTAAAACCAAACAACAACAAACTTTGACCGAATTGTTTCATCTAGAAATGGTAATAGTGAGCGGGGTAGCTTAAGAAAGATTTAGATGTGTGACGCCATCAGAGAATCTTTCCTTTGGGACACATTGAGTCAGGAATGCGCCTGATGATGGCTTTCTTGTGTCATTCGCTCCAGACAATGACAGTTAGCCTCAGACAAATATACACATTAAAGCTACGTTCTCCAGATGCTGCGCTTATTTTCATTATTTGGAACACTCTCACCTGAGCAGAAAATGTCATCCAAAAATGAATGGACATTTCATCCTACTATGTCCCGATTGTTTAATTTTCATCCCAAGCATGATGTCTAGGATTTATCGACCCATCTTTGCAATTGCGTCCAATCACAAAAAGCTCCAAATTGAGCTGTAACTTAAGCCCATGTTTTCTCACTTTCTCCCCTTGCCTCTCTGTATAATATATCTCTCTTATAATGTCTGCTTTCGTGAGCTCACCAGACTTATAGGTTATCACACAGAGGCCAGACTGTTTCTCACAAGCCATTTTCAAATCAGTCTGTCTTGGCTTAAAGGGTAAACTTTTTTTTTTTTTAAACTGTGACGAAATTACCTCGAAATGACGCGCAACTGAAGACTAAACAGACAATGGAAAGACGAGTTGCGGTAGCCTGACTAACATGGCCACATGGAAGTGCTTTAGTGTGACCTGGGGTTTAACTATGAAGAGGATAATAGATGCCGCTGTTAACCATAATGTGCTCTTCATGCATGGCCACTATTGTGTTACTGTCCAGCCAGCTTCCATTTGAAACACTTGCAGCTGTCGGACCTTCAACGGACGATGGATGCAAATGCACTCCATGTTCACGTTGGTGATCGCTAAGCGGAGGTCCCTAAAATGTATATAGTATGTATATCAAATTTAAAAAAAAGCCGAGGAGGTCGGTCAGCTTTGTTGACACACCACTCAATGAAACTGCGACTGCTGCGTTCTTTAATAAACACACCTACTTAATTAACACATGTGTCTTCACTTAACTCAGGCGTCTTCACCTAGATCAAACATAAGGCTCGGGGCCAGATACGGCCGGCCACATCATTTTATATGGCCCGCAATACTAAAATTACAAAATGTCTTAAAAATAGATCAATCAAATCTATAATAGGCAAAATGTATAGTTAAAAACTGTGATGTTGGACAAATTGTCACAGCCTCTTTAAAGTTTGCTACATCCATAACACTACACTAAGAAGATCATCCTTTTTGATGATGAACAGGCCATCACTTAAGCTGGAGATGAATTCATCCAAACATGGACTTGCATCTGTCAAACAGTCCTCCTCATCCACATATGCTGAAATGGACAGGAGTGTGACATGGGATCATCTACGCACACACACGCGCTACAATTTACACAAGGATTACGTGCTGCTGTCTGGCTTGAGCTGCAGACATGTCATGTTAAATAAACATCAAGAAACCATTTGTGTTGCAGGTGTGGAAAACCAGAGCAGGGGCAACGCTCACCTCATTTGATCACTGACGGATTTATGAGGGAATTTCCGTAAACTATCTGACAGGGAGAGAGAAACACTTATTAATCTTTTGGCTACTGTAAAAAATAGCACTGCAATTCTTTTTCTCTTTTTCAATAGCTTCATTTTCAAACCTATTTTCTGTTTGACATTGAGAGCTGGCCATCCATGGCTTTAGTCACCTTTCATCATTGTTGGGGCAGCTCAAGAGCAAAAAAGGAAACAACCGTATCTTAGTGTTGCTTTAAGAAACCCAAGCATGATTGCAAGCAAAACCGAGCGATCCACCCCATTCGTCATTTCTGGTCCACACTGTGGGGGAGCCAGACAGTTTATCTTCTCCCCAATATCACGCACTCACTCCATATCTCCCTCTGTCTCGCTTTGTATCTTTACAAAGAGTCATGCCATCAACTTCACACAAGCTTTTCTTTTCCAAATTTACCACCTCTATCAACCATCTGATTGTGATTCTTTGGTGTAGAAACAACTCTTAATCTACCCGTATGAACTCTAAAAGAAATGTTTTTTTCCTAGGGAGCCTCTGGAAAGAGGTTCGGTGTTGACAGACAAAGACATTTACTCCGAGCACATGTGTCGAGGAGAGTTAAAGAGACGCTGCGGGGAGGGTTCGGGCTCGTATGTGGGCAGGCGAGAGGAATTTTCTCCCTACTTCACTCCAAATGACAATTTTTGGATGCGAGGGAATCAAACAAAAGTGCTTACCGTAAATGTAAAAAATAGTAGGAACGTAATCAAGAGCAATGAATAAAAACACACTGGGGGAGTAATAAATCAACCCATAATCACCTTCCTTGCCAGATGCAGCAATAAAAGGCACCATTTCTCAATATTATCCTTTGAGTATAAAAAAATGGACGGATATCTCATCGTTGAGTTCAAATGCCGGGTGGCATCGGCATTACGAAGATCCAAAAGCAATAACGATGCAAAAAATAAATAAACAGAATAATATTATATAGAATAATATTGTCTATTGTTAAAAGAAGCTATTGTCATTTTGGGAATTTTCAAAAAATCAAACAAACAGCAAAATATAATATCAAGAAGATTTTACATTAGGGCAATTTGAGAAATATTTGACCTGTCAGACTGGAAATCTGAAGTTTCGTAGTTCTTAAGGGTAAATATGAAGAGCAAAGTGTCACCTTCAACATTTCAACTGGATGCCAAGCTCCAAGCCATGTTTTCAGAAGCCATATAAATCAGAGAACTGTACAAAATAAAGCACCCCCGAGAGAGTACGTTTGTATATTGACGCATAGAAAGCAAACACGGTGCTTTCTTTACAGCTGCAAAATGTAAACCGTGTTGTCAAGCCATCCGGATGATTTACTGACCAATGCCGACACGTATTGGAAAGTTAAAAACCTTTATTTGCAATTTTTCTGTGTCGTCGCATGGATTTTTTTTGTATGCATCGCGTGCTTCTGTAATTTCCACTGTGTCCTGTCAATGACTTGTTTGTCGGGTCAGGAAGGAAGAGCTTTTTATTCCTCGGAGAATGTCCTTGTCTATCGGAATAATCCAATTGTTATTTTTGGCCTACGACTTTACTGAAAATAAACTACAGCAGAGGAAGTTGTCCCTAAACTGGAAAGGGTATTTCTTGGTTCTGTACTGCTTGGCCCTCTGATAACCTTCAATAAAAAAAAATAATACAAATAATAGTAATAATAATAATAAAAAATATTTAAAAAATAATATTAGGATAATAAAAATTATTCACCCTTTCTTGTATGATCCCTCATGAAAATTTTAAATCAGTTTTTATCCAGCGCATCATGCTGGATGAGAGGCAGAATGATGAGAATTTCACAGGGATAAGACGTTGCCCCCCCCCCCCCCCCGTCCCCCGTTCCCCTTTCCCTCCCCTCTCTTTGTGCAACAGCTTAGTTTGGCACGGACTGTCCTTCGCAACAAATCCCGGTCTGTGCTACTTTTGACTGAGAAGATCTATTACTTAAACTCCCGAGGGCTGAGACAAAGTTTGGCTTGTTAATTGACCACCTTTGCCAAATTTTCATTATCGTTGGAATATTAGAAGTGTAGTATCTGTGATTTTTTTTTAAAAAGCAAGCGGAGTGCTCACTTTGTTTTTTTTATCATTTGTAAAAGCATTTAAAGCAATAATTTACATTAACCAGTCAAATAAGTAAACGTAATGACAATGTGATCAGCTAATATTTTCTGGAATAAAAAAATAAGCTGCAGGAATTGAAAATCTTCCACAGATTTTAAGTACCGCTCATTTTCATCACAATATTTATTTCGATATTTACTATTGACTCTTGAAAGTGCGAAGCAGCTTGTTTCCTGTCGCCGATTCCGCCTGAGAGATCAGAGCCCGGCTTGTCTGAGATTCTTCCCCGGTGGGCAGGCTGGGGAAGTAATCCTTAGACAAACACACGGCACCTTTTGACTGGTCAGGAATGTTATCAGGGTCCCCTGCATTGAAGTTAAAATGCTTCCTCGACAGCTTCATCTTTTTCTGGCACCTTTGCCCACCTCTTTCATCAGGCCTGCATGGATTGTATTCCAAAGTGTCAATTGACAAATGCCCAACTGTCATACTAATCTACTCAGGGAAGACTTATGACTATATTAGCAGTGGTACATCCTCATGTGCTTCCATTTTATTTTTTTTTTATCCTCTAATGAGGTCTCATTAGTCAATCTGTCATTCACCCAACGCCGCCTTGCTGTTTTCTTAGTATCACTTAGACTATCTTGGAATCGTGGGGTCCACCGCACTAAAGATAAATCTGGTGTTATTTCACCTCTGGCCTTTCGTGACACGCTTTTGAATGAACACAAATAAAAATAAATATGAAAAATTGATATTTCCTCCACTGTGTGGAGTGAAAAGAAGATTCAAGAGAAAATGGAAAGCAGGCACTCTGCCGTGTAGCTGCGACAACATTGCGGTTGCTAGAAAATAAACCCAAGGTGATGAATTTGGCGCTTCCTTTGTCATCTATCAAATGCAGGAGGATTTATCGGTGCGCACATTATAGACTCATGTCATGTCCATTTGCAAGCCAATTATTTCAATGATCTTATTAAATGACAATTTTCAATGCGTATCATTTTTTTAGTCTCATCTTTTTTATACTCATATTTGTCTTGAATAAATAAAGGAAACATTTACATACTCTGTCTTCTTCAACTCTGGTGTCTCTTGGGGCTCTCACTGACTTCCTGCCATTAAAGAGACAAGCCACTAGAGAACAGGGGGGGGGGGGGGTGACTGACGTATAACTACTTTGGCTCTCTGGCTGCCTCAGTGTAACGGGCTGGATTCATCATTCACTTGTTGACAAAACAAAAACAAAGATGTTGGATGTAGGACTCGTTGCCATAGAGAAGTCGAAAGATCTGAATTTTTAAAAGAGCCCTTTCCACAAAAACAGCGACAGTAAAATGTTTAAGGGTCATTACGGAGGATTATACAACTCTATTGCTTGAACTGACCCTATTACTGGAATTGTAAGCCTATTGCGCAATAGGTCCTCCCCATTGACTTTTCACACTAAAACTGACCCCGCAGCACAAAACACTCTTAGAAACTTGAGGAAAACAGCAAACACTGCTCAGTGGAGTCTCATTCCACAAACCCAAACAATAAATTGGGCAAAGCCACAAACAGACGTTCTGCAGAGACCACACACCCCACGGGAACACAACCATCTCAACAAACACTCTCCAGCAAAGCCACTTCAAACAAAATCCATCGAGGCTTGTTAAAGCTGCAACGCATTTTTCACTGCTGTAATATTTTAGTCAAGCCGTGATGCAAGATTTTCTCCCTAACTTGAACACCTCCTCACCTTCTGTAGCCACTGGGTGTAATTCTCCATAATGTGTTCAAGCTGCTGGATCTTCTGTTTTGGAAAGTCTGGCTCAGGTGGCGGCGAGTCTCTCTGGAGGGAATTGGCGTTATACTGCGGGCTTCCGCTTTTGGCCTCCCTGCAGGAGGAACCGTCCCCGGCCGCCCCTCCTTCAGGTAATATGAAGGTGTAAGTGCACTGGCCATGCTGGATCTTATGGAAGCGTCTGCTGCCGCTTCCTCCGCCGCCGCCGCCGCTATCGGACCCTCGTCTTTGCTCGCCTCCTCCGCAGCTCACAATCACGACAATCGCCGCCAAAGACAGCAGGTGAGATACAAAAGTGTGGCACAGCATCATATCAGGAGCCCTTGATCTTCTTTGGTCTGCTTGTCTGAACGTTTTCTTTGGATGTGCATCAAGAGGCTGTGAAGAACATTGTTGGTCTCAGATGTATGCAGTCCATCTTTACATTGGAGCGCCACCATTGAAAGCCACTGTCGTCCTTGAGATAGCTCCTTCAAGTTTCCGTGCAGGCCCCAAACGTTCTGCACAGCTCGTGCAGGGTGACAACTTGATTATCTTCTTCCACAAAAGCCAAAGTCAGCAAAAAAAAAAAAAAAAAAGTGTGCATCAGTCAATCAACACTTTTAAAATAGGTGCTGGATAATTTGGGACGGTGCCGTTAGACCTTCCACCCCCCACTGTGCTTTCTCCCTTTTGCTCTCTGCCTTAACAACTGCAGGGAGTGAGAGATACTCTCACTGAAGAACACTTCCAAGCTTCCAGCACACTCTGAGCCTGCCCCTTGTAGAGCCTGCGGAGGAATGTGAGTGTGTGCATGGACAAGTTTGTGTGTATTGTGTGTGTGTGCCTGGCAATAACGGACCCCAGCACAGAGGATGTGCTTAGCCTGTGAGAGTCGGCTTACAAGCGCTCTCGGACTGGTGGCTAATGTGGCTAATGGGTTTGGCTCTCGCAGAAATTATTCATACGTTTAACAATAAAACTTTACTCTACTTGCTTGGAACTGTTTCTTCACCGTACCATTCCAAATGTTCCTCCACTTGCTGTTTAATTTCCACAATTTTAGTTCCTCAGTGTGGGAGCCGAGGCTTGGTGTGAACAAATGCGTGAGGCCGACCCAAGATAACAAAACCCCCTGAATACCCGAACTGTGTAAGACAAAAAGCATGTGCAAATATGTCTCCCAGTGCTTGTCTTTACTTGATGTACTCTGCTGGTGTTCAGAAATCCAGGCCCCAATAACATTATAAGGGAAACCGAGTCTTTCGGACATAATCGAAACCGACAGGCAACTGTGAACATCGGAATTAATTCATATTTGATTGGATTGTCTGTTACATCCATCAGAAGATGATGAAACATCTTTGTTCCCGAAAGAATTCTCTCAAAATGCATCTGGCTGACTTTTTTTCTAGATTTAAACGGTTCAGGCTTTTATGACCTCATTTGACTTTCTCCCACTGAATTGTGACTCATTAAACTTTCTTGCACAGTCACCGTCTAGGCTTTATACTGCCAGTGGTTTACTTTTCAATCACCGTTGGCCATGCATAATAATTTGACGCTAACCAGTAATTGGACATTCCAGTATTATTTCGATGTGGCTATGGCTACACAATGCTGCAATGTTTACATAGCACACCAGGAACGTGCTATAGACCTCTACTTAATAATTTATTTTTATCTGAAAATCAGAACAAATACAACCACTGTTGATTCAGTTTGATCTTTTCCTGAAGAGAGTCAACCAATGAAAACATTCCTTTCATCAGCACTTTCCTTTGGCCCAGTACTCCAAAAAGTTCGACTCAAATGTTCCATCTGAGCGTATTATTGTATTTTCAGACAATAAAGCACATTCACAATTATTTTTTCTTTAAAAATTATTTTTAACATTGATTAGATCAAATTTCTGCTTTAGCAGATTACTCGAAGAAGTCGTTGTGACCCGTGCCAATTAGAATAATGATGTCATAACAGTGAGGAGCCATTAGCACAAGATGGCTGCTATTCCTCATTAACCCGCTAGTACTCTCAAATCTGAGCTCGCCACAAGCCTGGTCTATATCTGATGTCAAAGCAACCGTGCCCATTCCCTAATTCCTCCCATGTGACCTCTCGGGCCACACCAACCAATGCTATTCCGAATATATAAAGTCATTTGTGACTTATATCAAATGCTCTGTCTGTTGCACTTGATTCTTTTCACGCAACACTAAATCAATATTTATTGCGATGCCGGGACGTCACACAGCTACGAGTTAAATTTGTGTTTTACAAGTTCTATTCCTCATTTATGAGTACAGTAAAATGGTTGTGAAAGTTCAAGTTGACGTTTTGTATATTGTTGCTAACCACGTGCTACGACCGCATCTGTTGTTGCTTTGTTCACTTTGAAAGAGGCTAATCACGTACGGCCGCACAAACTTTAAATGTCGGAGCCGTTCCCAAAAACAATATTGTCCCAATCATATTGGACCATTAAGACGTCACTTGAGCCCTGTTTGCAATTTTCAATCATAAACTTGAGTGTGTGAACACAAGTACAAACAAAATATGACCTTTGTTGCTGAAAAACTGCCGGAAAGGTCAGTTGGGGATTTGGCGGGAGCGCCGCTTCTCGTTTCGCTTTAAACAAACACACGGCAACGTCGATATACAAAAACACATTAGATTCAGAGCCGTAATCATACTTTGGAGTTTTCGTGCCATTTTTACAACTCTGCCAACTTGTTCTCCCAAAGATTAAACCTCTTTTTAGTAACCAAGCTATGTCATGAACATTTGTATTTTATTGCAAAAATAAGCTTAATCTTATTTTAGGTTCATATAAATGGAGCATGACAGAGAATTGAAAAAATAAAAACAAGTCATTTCATGCACCGACTTGAACAAATAAATATACGGGCCTGACATGCTTTTACCATTTAGGGTGGCTATCGTTTGTTTGCACACTAGTGAGGTCCTGATAATGCTGCACGGACTTTCTAACTGTTACACAAGAAGCAAAATGATAATCAAAATCTGACAGTAAAATATGCTTTGGATTTATTGTGAGGGAACTTTATGATTATGCACGCTGGTTGTTACACAATACGATTTTTTTTTTATTAAGCCACAAAGTTACGCTAATATCAGCGAGAAAAAAAAAGTTATTTCTGGTGTGTGGTGAAAAGAATAGAGTGGAATGAAAAATGCTCAGGGTGTTTTTTTTCTGTCATGATTGATGCTTTTTCTTAAATATCAGTCGTTTTGTTGTTGTTTTGTGCACTCTTGGCTCATAGTAATTTGACCTTATCGGTTTCATGTCAGCAAATGAGCTCAATGTTGGACAGGTGCTATAAACTTGCCGGCATGATGTGTATGTTTAACAAAATTCTGTCGCACCAAATAACGGCAGCAGCGTTGAAATGGTTTACACCATGTCACCTTTTTTTTATGGGTCAGAGGGCCAGCCTTAAACACAATCAATGAGCGGCCCGCTCGCTTTGCCTTTAGGACACACGAGTCACGGCCCTCGATGCTTGTCGGAGCATGTGCTTGTGAATGTGTCACGCTCCGGAGCTGCTGTTACCAAGTCAAAATAAATGGAAACTAATTTAGCAAATAGGGAACAAAAGCACCACCACATGGTACTTGACCTTTGTGACCCACGGGTTTGACCAACTTGATTTCTCTGGTTGTTTGTTGCTTCAGTTGAAAGAGTCAAAACGTTTCACGTCGCAGTAAATTTGTGACTCATTTGATTCGGGATTATATTTATTTTAGTGTTGATACTTTTTGTGATATTTTAGTTTGGTAGCAGAAGGTCAAATATTTTACAGTATCATTCAAAATGGATGGTAAAGACAGTTTTCAGAAATGTTCAATTATTTTCTGTTTTGCCTTCCTTGGAAGAAGAAATTATTTTGCATCCCCCTCTGACTGACTGAATAATGGGTTATTGGTCTGTTATTTATTCATCGCTCATTTTATTTTATTTTATTTATTATTTATTATTCATGGTTTGTGCCTTCTTGTTTTTGTTTTGAGTCGCCTACTTGTATGTCTCGTCACCGTGGGATGGAGGAAACGGAATTTCGGTTTCTTTGTGTGTCTTGACATATGAAGGGATTGACAATAAAGCTGACTTTGACTTTGACTTTGACTCGCCGCCGCAGGTATAAATAGTCTCATGTGTCTATAAAATTTTTATAAGTGCACCTCTGCATAACATTATGTGTTTATTGACATTAAAGAGGACAAAAAGAAATATAAATCTGCTCAATAACTTAAGAAACATCATGACACGGTTTGCTGACACAGTGACAATGAGAGCACTACTGCCACCTACAGGAGTGGATGTGCAATTGCACAGTATTCTAGCACAGTTAAAAAATATATCTTTCCTGGTTAGTCATAAACTCAAATGTTTTTTCTTTATATATTACAGGTATGATTGTCACATTTGATAGAAGGTTGACTTTTTACGTAACACAAAAGTTAACTTCCTTTCTTTTTGTAAATCTGCTTTTCAATTGGTACTCCCACAGAATAAAAACAGGAAATGTTAGTATGGACTGCCAAAATGTGATGGCACATGTTTTTAATACTTCTTTGTGGAATTCATAAAAACACCAAAGATTCTTTGGCCGTGGACTATTTGTCATAGGTTTTTCTAGTGACGGCAGATTTTCGAATTTCTGCGGTCTATCTGAGAATGTTGCATACATATGCGCTTTTGCAAAGCGGTAATCAACACCAAATGTGTGTCGCGAGAAAATCCTTTACATCATCGATAGCATCAATCGCAACCCCTGCTGACTTTTTTAGATTCCCCGCTCTCATTCATCCTCCGACTACGATGATTGAGATGTTTTCGACTAAACACCTTCATATGCGGAGGCGAGGTTGCCAAAAAGCGCCCCACACGTGGAGTTGGGGCCCAACGTTATGGCCTCTCGGCGCTTTATTAAATCCCACTTGGCTTGTCAAGGCTATTTATGGGGATTAGCCCCGAACACCACTCTCAGGAAGATACGTGCTAATCCGAAAGTGCCCAGTGAGAAGGTGAATTTCCAAATGAAGAAACTAATGACTCAGCTTTCCCCCCCCCCCAGCACTTAACCAGGAGTCTCTTCTGGGATGGTAAATCAACGTTCATATCCACCTTTGATACGGAACATGTGGACGATTTGATTTCTGTCATGTTGAAATGTATTGGGGATTACAAAATGTAAAAACAACGCTGGTATTTGCAAAGAAAACTGTCATGCTATTGAAACCACAGCCTTTGATGAGTGATTCATTTTGGGTGTTTAACTTTTTGTGGGATTTAGACCAGTCCAATGGGAGGACATGACTTAGATTTAATTTGTGTAAAACCATAAAGATAATGGCTTTGAATATTATGAATACATACAAAAAAGAGCTGGACAGCTGAAGGATATCTCCATTTTGGCATTCCGAGTCCACGACGCAGCTTTATTCGATCGAATTTGAATTCCCCAAATAAAAGAGCTTTCATCTCCATTTACGGTGCCGTTTCGATCGGCTTCAAAAAATAACAACGGAATTTAACAGCGACTATGAGCCCACTTGGGGTGTTTAAGATAAATCAATCTAAAGTTGGAGGAGAGGGTTGAGGCTCCCACCTTGAGGCTTGGTGTCAAGGAGGTGTCACCAGATTGTGTCCACACACAAGTTCTCCTGTACGTACAGTTACGTCTCGTATCTGTTGAAAAGGTGTCAGGACAGCACAGGAGAGTATGCTGACTGTCTTTTCACTCGTCTATTTTTACCAACCTACTGACAGCTGGACAGTGTAGCGGCGCATGGAAGCTCTTCTGACAAGTCCGATGCATTCTGATCAGCAAATTGAAGGAATTATTAATAACAGAATCCAGTTACAGTCGTTTCAGATCGGTCAATGTCATTGTGGTCAATTTAGCTCATTTCGCTGGCACGCTGTGTGTCTGCGCATGAGTTAATGGGATTAATGGGTTCCCCCGAGCGCTCCTTAATAAATCTTACACCAATTTTAGCGGTTAAGTCCCGAGCGCTGCTTCTTCTCATTCCACGGCGTTTTATTCCCTTTTCTCCTGACCGCAAATGCCTGAACTGTCAAAATACAACGAGTGTCCCATATGGAAGTTGAAAGATGGCATCTGTGTTGAAAAGATATCACGCTCCCATAGTCGCTGAATAGACTCTTTGTACCAGTGACTCGTATTTGCCTTCTGCGGAGTGTCACAAAAGTCCTACGCAGTTCCTTATCTGAAAGTGGACAAGAAATGAGTTCCAGACTTTTGCCTGAATGTTTGGGGGCAATGGAGGGGAAAAAAAAAAAAGTGTGCTATCTTCCATCATGTTGGTGATTTGTCATGGCTTTTGAAGGTCAAGTTATGTTGTAAAATGTTGTCACTGTGACTCACAGGGATCATTTTCACTACCTCATTATTGAAAACATTGGCAAGAAAAAAAAAATGTAAATGGCAAGGCACATAAGAGCCGCTGACGCATTCACTGAAGATTAAAATTCAAATTGTCAACCCCTGAATTAAAAAATCCAGTTCCTGTATCTGCCTCACAATCAAATGTTCTGTGTTTGAATCTTGAGTTGCGCCTTCATATGTCGAGTTTGCATGTTCTGCTCGGGCTTGCCAGATTTCCCAAGAAATGCACGTTAAGTTTATTTGAACACTAATTGAGCATAGGTGTGAATGTGACAGTGAATGATTTTTTGTCTACGTTTCCCCAATTCACCCGTGACCCCAAAAGGATTTTTTATTTGGGGGGGGGGATTTGTCTTTCACACCTTCTCGAGATTGAGTTCACCTGTCTTGTCAATTATGTCACCGCCCAACATTTCCCAGCCAATCAGCTCCTCATCCACACAGATGTATTTCATCCATTTTTCAGTCTATTTAGTCGACCAGTTTCAGATCAGTTTTGCCATAACATGGCTTTCTGTCACTGTTTAAATTCTGTGTGGCACGTGCTTATATTCTTTATCTGCCTGAATGGCACAGTTTGAAACCGCTTTGACATTTTTCTGAATATGAACGGAATGCAATGAAAGAGCCATACATTGCTGTTGGTCCTCCCAAACTTCCCTCCTCCACTTTGACAGCTTATGGAGAGGAGCTGTTGTTTTCTTGTTTTCCCTCTGGAGCTCAACAGCCATTATTGGCATTAAGTAGGTCAACAAAAGGGGCTCCGTGGCCGGTTCCTGGCAGACGGCTCTCATCTATACACCTCCCATGTGTTTGCAATGGCTGAGCACATTTGGAGCAGTGCCATACTGCTTGTTGAAGCCAGCCGTGCAACCAAGCTCTCTAAAGAACGGAAAAGGAAGTTTTGTGTTGGAACCAGAGTGCTTGTGGTTAGAGATCATCTCCATCAATCTTCCAGCTACTCGGCATCTTGTTATTTTGTAATGTGACCAGACAGCTGCTCTTTTGATTGAAAGAAATAAAACTACATTATTAGAATTTTTATCTGGTTTCGTATGAAACAAATCAATATTGCCATATTGCTATAGTTTTTGTTACCCGGATTGCTTTCAGTTTTTAATCTTAGAAAATAGAGTGTTGCATGATTGCCATCTGCAGGACATGCTGTGCAGGCATACATTGGAATGCCTCATTTAATTTCACTGACTCACTCGGCCTTGTTGCTATGCACTAGATGGAGACAAAGTCTAAATTGACACCACCAATGCTGCAAGTGGCTCTGTAGTTTTTGACTCTCCACATTTCCCGTTTATATAGCTCGCCAGAGTGTAGAAATTTCAATCAATTTAAAAAGAAATATCAAACCAAGAATGAGGGTATCATTGTTTGATATTCTTTACCTTGTCCATGTCTGTTTTTCCCAGGGATTTGTAAGTTTTGTTTGTATGACATTTGTCAAACACAAGATGGCACTAGTATTCAATATATTCCTCATCCAGAGGATGATAGAACAAAATTTGCAATTTCTACATGTTTGCTGCATATACAGAAATCCTGAAAAATATACAACTCAAGGTAGTGGCAAATAAAGTCAACGTGAAAAGTCAATGTTTTTATTTTATTTAGAGGTAGTGGGTCAAATCACATTTCAGCTTCTGTGCTGCCATGTCAATTTCATCTTGGAATGCTAGCAGATGTAACTGTATGAAATTTGTCTGTGTGAAATTTTAAAATACGACTTTATAAGCTCATTGCTCTGAAATTATGCTGGAACTTTTCCCACTACAGTCTATAAACGTAATGGAATAACTTAGTGAGTCACCAGTATGACACTTGATTTGGAGCAGTATGTTTTCAGTTAATCATAATGGGGGGGAAAAAAAAATCTAATTTTCTCCATGAGAATGTGACATTTAGCCGAACAAAGATTAGAGCCCTCATATTGACGAATCTGGATGCCCGCACAAGATAAAATATGAACTCAGTTAGTCGGTGAGATCTCCATGAATTTTCATCTAGTAAATCAAATAGTTTCTTGACTGAAGTTTGGATGACAAGCCAGCGAGAACATTCTGCATAAATATTAATTATGAACATTCCCAGCTTTCAATCACCCTCCCTAACCTCATCTCCACCCCTTCCACTCTCCAGATTTTTTGTTTTGGACAAGAGAAATGCTGTGATGCTCTGCCAGTGGTACTCGGGCTGCTCAAATATTTGAGCTCCGAAGCAGCCAAGTTGACTCAGCTTGGAACATGGCTTTCCCAGAGCTTTGATAAGGTGCCTGTGTTGAGCCCGGGCTTCCAGTCAGCCTGCACAGTGAGTCTCTTGTGCATCTCTCCGTCTTGTGTCCGTTGGGAATTCAAAACAGACGGTCAGGAGAAAGGGCCAGACAGCCACATGAGAGAGAGCGAAAGCATCCGAGACGGACACTGCGTCAGGACTTGGACTATTCCGAGATGTTGACTGGCAAAGATTGACTTAAAGTGGTTGAAGCTAAGCTACTAACAGTTTGTGGGTGGCTTTCTAGGCGGTAGCTGAGAAATAGTTTTGATTTTAATGAGGTGTGCTTTAATTTCAGACCAGAGAGTGTCCACTGCACTGGCGGAGCTAAAGGGGGGGGGGCTGTGGGGGCACGCCTACCCTCTCTAAAAAATATTTGTACTATCACACAATAGCAAAAGCCTCTCTAATATCAGCCATAATAGCAGCTCATTTAAGCTTATTATTGTTACTTTGCCAGTCATATTTTCATGAGAGAGTGGATAAACAACATCAAAAGTGTTTACTTCACTATCTGATGCATGCAGAGCTGGCACAAGCCTCCCCCGCTTAAACAACTGGGAGAATCATTTCCATATCAAGATAAGAAAAGGAAGGCCATGAGTATTCTCACAATTTTCTTTGCTTGGGAAAGGCCAAAAAAGTCAATCATGAAGATCTGAATACTTGAAATGCAGCAACAACAAGAGTGCTTAGAGAGTGTGAGTAAAAAAATTGTATTTATTTTATCTGAAATTAATATCTTCCATTGACATCAACCATGCATAGAAAGACATTTATCTATAATTTTAATTTCCCCTGGTTATCCTCATAAAAAAAAAATCCACTTATCTAATTCAATCACCCCTTGAAAGGTTTAATGATCTTTTATGGATTTATATGATTGGCATGCTTGATTTGAGTTCGTCACCACGCATCTCTTTTATATAATTACAATCTTTCAGCTTTATAGTGACTACATGTTTTTCCCTGCAATAAATCCATTTTCTATCACGCTTACTCTCAAAAGGAAACAAGAGTTTTCATTTTCAACTTGTAATAAGCTCTTTAAAGTTTGACTGACATTTACTAAGAGTGATTATCCTTGTCTTGCGCCGAAAAAGTCAACAACTCACCTTTCAAGTCATTAGTATGATTTCTAATCTTCCTTGATGAGCTATTTTTCATCTCTAATACACAAATGCAATAATGTACACACAGACACACACACACACGAGTTTCTTAGTCCAGTTAATATGCAATTACAGTGGAGGCTAATTAACATTTTAATTAAGAAGCACATAATTGGAATACAGATCCAAATATTAGCGGGGTGCTTAATGGGAGGAGGCAATCAAGCCCCTGCTATATATTACAGATACATAAACTGATAGCCTTTTATGAGTTGAATGAATTATCCACTATAGTAAGTGAATTTGGGTGTGCTCCAAATAAACCAATTAAAATGTTTTTTTTTTTTATATATTATATAACAGAAAGAATTTGCTACATAGATAAAATAAGACTGACTTTTGCAAGGAAGAGAACATAAACCCCACCTCATTTATTGCTGAGGTAATGGCGAGTTGGATTTTTGTTGCCATAGCAACTAGGGCAGCTTCTTGAGTGAGCAGAACAAGAGTGAAGGAAAATAAAAATGCTTTTACTCTTGAAGGCAGCATTTCAAACACAACACAGTAGTTTCGAATTTTTAATTCCTATTTTTCCCACATGTGCAGATGCTTTCCCTTCCCAAATCTTGATGACACGGTATTCCACTGGAAATGACGATCCAAGGCAAGATGACCGGACAAACTGGTCCATGTTTTGGGGAGACACACAGGGAGTCGCGGTAGCTCTGTCAGGGTGATCCGACATACAGGATGTCAATTTGTTGAGTTTGATTACAGGGTAATGTCACTATTTCAAGAGCACATGAAGCTGTGCCAGAGCAAAAACAATATATACCGTAATTTTCGGACTATAAGTCGCGGTTTTTTTCATAGTTTGGGTGGGGGGGCGACTTATACTCAGGAGCGACTTGTATACATATATATGTTTTTTTTCACTTTTTTGGGCATTTTATGGCTGGTGCGACTTATACTCCGGTGCGACTTATAGTCCGAAAATTACGGTAGAAGTGTGATAAGGTGCTATATATTAGTATTCATTGCAAATAAATCTCAAATGTTAATTTACCATAGTATGTTCAGTTCCTTATGACCTCTCTGTGAAACTCTCGCTGCTTGGACGTGGCTGACCGATGGGCCGGTTTCTGGACCCTGGAGCCAGTGAAAGGCTCAACTTTAACTACACTCCACTTTACACGGCCGCTGTGCATATTTCGTTCCACAGTGTTGGAAACCTAAGGACTGGAAGAAAGACATCCCACTTCCTGTCTACATAGCTGAGAAAGAAGACCAAAGAATTTCAGACTGGAAGAAACCGGGTACACTACGTACAGAAGCATGAAGCACATCAGTTTGCACACTGTTTTGAGGTTGTGAGCACAGGCAGAGCCAGAGGGGGGTCACGGGGGCACTGCCCCCCCCTAAAAAATATGCCAAACCTAAAATGTCTTTTTGTAATGAGCACAATAAGATTAGTGTGAGTGAGAAACGTTAGGTAATCGAGCTTTCATACATATTCATCACACCCACACACAGAGTGGTGTTTCATATCGCGTGCCAAGTGTCTGACACCTGTTTAGTCATTTCATTGCTAACCACAAAAGTGAAGTTCAGTCATAATGTCATATCCCCCGCTCGCAGCATTCGGGGTCGGAGAGGTAAGGGAAGCATAGGGCAGCCTGTCAGCAAAGGAATGAGTGTGTGTCAACATAAGGTTACACACACCTGTAATAATACGCCTTTTTTATAGACGCTGCCACACAACTGCAAGTCGCCGTGTCAGCGTTTTAATTGCTTGCTTTTATGTTTCTCATTTTAGTCCAAATGTAATACAGGACTGATGACTTGATTTTTAACCACAACTGAATATTTATTATTATTATTATTATTATGGGGAATGTTTGTTTTATAGACTGATCGGAGACCATTTGGGTTTTACGGCTAAAATCCTTTTTTGGAGTGTCATTTTCATTCTTTTGTCTTGTGAAATGTATCCATTTGGGATTGTTCTCGTTACGACTGCGGGTGAGCTGGAGCCGAGCCCGGCTGACAGTTTAGAGGAGGGAGGGGTACACGCCAGACTGGGCACCGGCCAATCACAGCTCGTGTAACACTGCAAAGTTATTCTCATTATATCAAAAGAAAATCTTTTTGAGAGGAATAATCATATTCAATAAACCTTTTTTGTTTTATTTTAAACTGAATTGTGTCTATTGGGATTTCTGTTCAGGATGAAACAATTGTGAAACAGTTTGAACGTGTCGAGTATTTCAAGAATGTCTTGCTTAAAGTTCCTGTGGATAGTTTCTGGAAAGTTTTATTGAATTTACTGGAAATTCTCTGTCCCTTTGCAACCATTGTTGAAACTGCTCTCGCGTAAAAGCAACGGAAAAGAATCTTGAATTGATAAAAGGAAAGGAAAAGAGGGATTATGGAAAACAGATGCTTTTTATTACCACCTCCTAATTCCACCTCTCTTTTTCGAAAGTACACATTTAAAAAAAAAGAAGCTAAGTGAAATCATGTGCAAAAGGGTTGTAGTCACATATGAACATTATATCTTAAAAATGAATATTAATCGAGGACAGTCATCTATTTGTGGCGTAGAGAAAATAACCTACCTCGTTGTTTTGGCCTCAAAACTACCCGGGACTAAAATCAATAATCACCTCTCTCAAATGAATACGAGTGTGCTTGAGCTATAATTAGCGTATAAAACACAATTGATTCTCGAGTGGCTTGAGCCACTTACAGCTCACAATGTTCATCCAAGAAACAGTAAAATCACCTCACTAGAAATTAATTGTTTCGACGAAAAGAGTTCAGTATTTCTGCAAATTTCTCTCTCACTCTTATCTCTGCCTGCCAAAAGAACTGTTGGTGGTTTTCGACGTTTATAATTGTAGTCACACATGTGGTAGCAGTTATGCCAAAAATACAAAAACAGATTGAAATCATGGAGTTTACAATTGAATAAAAAAAAGAAATCTCTAATTAAGATTCAGCAAATGATCATGTACGCAATATTCATTTTAGAATAATCATCGCTTTTCTTCAAAGCTAGGAAATATCTTTTCTATTTCTGAATCCCAGTCGAAATATCTCAATGTGTGTAGTTTAGTGTAAGTGCATTCCTAATCCAAACTCCCAGTAGGTACACGGTGGACAGACGAGTAGTGATGAATCAGCTCAGAGTATATAAATAAAAACACGATGAAGTGCCGAGAGCAGCAAGAGCAGCTTTCACGACGGCGAAGGCTAAAGCAATCATTGCACGGCCACTTTTGGTTGTGTTTTTTCAACTGGGATGGAGTGATGGCTGGCTTGGCATTAGTCGCAGTGAGGAATGAGAAAATGATGGGAGGCCTTTAACCGCAAATTGTCGCGCCTCTGTTATTATGGCGAGGTTGAGCGCTGGCAAATAGTTACATGGCCTGATGGGCTTACACAATGGTCTTTTCTATATAAAGGGAGACGTGGGTTTGGCCGTCCACCTTGACCTCAGCGGGAGTTTGGAATTCAAACCCGCCACATAGTAAGAAATCAACAAGGGGGAAAAATTGGTCCAGATAAAATGAAAAAATTACACTTGGATCGACACCAGCTGTTCAAGTGGCCACCTTTTACGGATTGTGTGCCACAAATACATAAATGATCTATTTATTTGACTCAAACATGACTTGCAGCCGTGAATTACAACCAAGTAATCTCAGCGACAAAGAGTGAGGATTTAAAAGGATAAATTAGACAGCCTTGTCGTTGTCCAATGTCAAACTCTGCAAGTCAAATCTGCTTTTTATTGTGGACCACCCTTTGAGAATCTCTGGTGTACATGTATTGAAATGTAATCTTGCCAAAGTTGGAATGCAGTATCTTCCTGTTACTTGGCTGGAGATTCACAAATGTGTTATTTGTTAGCTATTTAGCAAACGGATCATTTGTCTAAAGCAGAGGTCTCAAACTCATTTTTTTCAGGGGCCGCATTGGAGTCATAGCTTCTTTCGGAGGGCCATTATGACTGTCAACCCAAATAAATGTATGAGCACCTCATATTATACACAGTAAAAGCTACAAAACAAACTGACAAATAACTCATTTTCAAATCAGACGAGTAAAAACTGGTCAAATATTTTTTAAAAAGATATTATGAAAAGTGAAGACAATTTGCAATTTTAGTAATGACACACGAATTTGATGCACAATTTGTCTTCGCGGGCCACATAAAATGATGTGGCGGGCCGTATCTGGCCCCCGGGCCTTGAGTTTGACACCTGTGGTCTAAAGCTTCTTGGGTATGGAAGGAGATTATATTATATTATATTATATTATATTATATTATGTTATGTTATGTTGTGTTGTGTTGTGTTGTGTTGTGTTGTGTTGTGTTGTGTTGTGTTGTGTTGTATTGTATTGTATTGTATTGAACAATATACGGGGTGGGCAATGCTGCCCTCTGTAGGCTCGGAGTGGTTGGAATTGGAACCGTGAGTGTAGGGGGTGCCTGAAAATGGCATATCTCAGAGCCACGAGATGTCATGGAAAATGGCGTCTCCGAGGGTCGTGCGGTGTAATGGGACAGAGGAGAAAGCTTCATCTGCCCTGAGTGGCTGGACTAGGATACCTTGCGGTGTTAACTAATGGTCCATGCTGCTTAGGAGGTAAGTAATTCTATCATGCAAACTTAAATGTCCTTGAGTTATTTGTCCAGCCTACAAGTACAGTATGTCATTTCAAATGCAAGCCTTCATTATCCACTATCTGGTCATAAACACACCTCTTGATAAGTAAATGATATCCTTGCTGTAGTTGTTGCCCACACATCTCTTTTAGCTGCCCACAAACATTTGCATGTAGACAAGCGAGGCACTGGTAAATTTACCGAATGACACAAAGGACAACACTGTGTGAAGATTTACAGCTGGTGTGTTGTTGCCTTTGAGGAGGAGACACCTCCAGAGACGTCTCGTTGTGCCGCTATTAAGATTAATAGTGTTAGTATTTACAAGGCGTGCATTTCCCCTCAAGGGCCTTGCATGGAGTCACCCCATGCCAAACTGCTGAAGAAGGTTAGAAGGAGTGGTGATGGAGTGTGTGGGAGAAAAAAACATTGTTTGTTCTGTCTCACCGGTTAATATTTCCATCCTCGTTATTGTTGGTGACAATTGAGGGATATTTGAATGAAGCTTCAGAGTTGATAAGCAACCTTTTCCTCCACCAATCTGTTTGTTCACCCTTTCCTACAATTATCATCGCACAAAATGGATGCATAAATGTCAGCGTTAATCAGTTTCCCCGAACGTCGAAGTTTACTTTGTTTCCCCCCCCCCCACACATGATTGCGCAATCCACCTCCGAGAGCGTCCGTCTTGTGTTTAATTATGATGCACGACTTTGATTGTGTCTGACCGTCAGAATCCTTCGCCTGACATTAATCTCAGTTCACATTTCCTGCCAAAACATAAAACGCCATTTCAAATGTGTGCCGAGTTGTGTACAGCTAAAAAGCAATTTGAATATACGATTAGATCAACACACTAGGAATGAACATCTTATCCGATAAGCCTTTTTTTGCTGGTGTCTATTTTTAGCTCCCTTTAAAAGAAATGACACGTACAATCCATGCAATCTGTTCCGCATCATTTCAGATCTTGCGAAGAAGCCTCCCTCTCCTCTTTTATCTCTATATGGTTCACAAAAATGATTTCAACATTTTGACGGCAGGGTGGACGTAATGGCGAATTCCTTAGCGGCTAAGATGTCCGAAGCCCCATGAGACTATTGACTCCACTCGGAAAGTCTGATTTCCCACTGACAGCGTGTTTTCTCACCTTTGTCATCTGACATTAACTAAAAGGTCCCCGCTCATGTTTTGCGCTTTCACATATAGTTCTGCTTTCTTTCAATGCCCCTTTTATCGATTGTTAAGCATTTATTTCATCGATGAGCAGCTGGCGGTTGATACAAAGGATTGTTTTGAGTTTGTGCAATTTGAGGTGTTTTTGTTCTTTTGTTTATTTTGTTTTGCTAGCTTTATTTTTAGGTCCAAAACAAAAGAAGTGCAATTTAATTTTTCTCCCACTTTGCAGTAGAACCATGCAAACTAATGAGAGCCTTGGGAATGTTTGCATGCTATAAACATAAAATGACAGCGATCTCCATTTTTGGGTCATGTTTCAGCACCATATGTCTGTCATTAGAATCAGTCGGCGAGTCCAGACACCGTGCAGGTTTTTGTGGAGTGCGGAGCCAAGCCAAAGCAAACTAAGTCAATCTAATTTCGGAGGCAACCTGAGCTGGTAATGTCACGTTGTGTCACTGTATGTTCTTTTGAAAAAGGTGAATATCCACATTGACGCACTACGGGAAACGCAATGAGAGTTATTTTTCTGTCTCCCGATATTGAATTAGTGCCCCGTTTTTTGAGAACGTCATCATATTGAAGCCAAAGATTAATCCAGACCATTGGGACGGCAGGAGAGGAAGCAGGATGATATCACATTATGGCTGGCATGTTGGTTTTCAAGTGGATTTGGCCTGCTTTGTTCTCACGGGGATAAATTTGCCGTTTATTGTCGGGATTGATCAAAACATGAATAACTTGAGAGGAAATTACAACAGGGATGAAAGAAATATTTTTTTTTTCAAGGTATGGATCTTTTCATATGATGACTGGTTGACATAAATCTCACAACAACAATATTAGCCAAGTCTTGTTTTATTTGTCAGGTTAAAGATATTCTAATTAATGGCAAATTTTAATGACATGTCACTCCCCATCGTGCACAGCGCTCAATATCTCATCCTCGGCTTTTGTCGCATGAGCCACGTTCCTGATTGACTTGTGAATTAATCAAGACTTGCAAACATCTCAGTTCAATTTCAAAAGTCAAACAGCGTTGTCGTCATTCTCCGCCAGCTGTGCAGACGCTGAACAGATGCGCGCAACTGGGATGCACCCATGTGTTTATAATCTATCACATCATTTGACAACGTGCGAGTCAAGACAAGGAAAAAAAAAAAGTCAGGTTGGAATACTCCAGCTGCATCCTCCAAAATTTAATTCGAACTGCACTACCTTTATCACCCAACAGGGGGCACTATAGACAATAATGTACGCAGATTTACGCATTTATTAGCGGTGAACTCGCAAACATTTGTTCGATGAACATCAATCAGGGCCGAGAACGCTCATCCGCACTTTTCCCACCAGCTTTCGGTATTCAAAAGACGTAAAACACACCAGTGAGCAATAACAATAAATGCTAATTGCACAGGTAAACTTGCATACCTTTCATGGAGCAGCTGTAGGCGCAAGATGGATGTAATGACATAATGCTTCTTATCTCCCCCTTCTGAACCGAGGTAATGTCCCATGAGGAAGCAGGTGTGTGAGGGAAGCCGGAGACGGACCGCTGAAGATTAATGAGTACGGAATGAGTCTGCCTCCCAGTCGTTTTACAGCAGTTCGTTGTGCGGGAAGAAAAAGGAAACCATGCCCATATCGTTATTTTTGCATGTGAATTTATTTTGATTTGTTTTTCCGGTAACAAAGTTCTAAACAAAGCAATAAATAGCTGCGTTGCAATACAATGCCTCATCGTGATGTAACCGGTGTGAAATCATCCGAAAGGATTCATTCGGAAGATTCTCTGCCGACCGTCGAGCCACCCTTCTGTCGTGTGAACCTATATAGGGAATGGTTTGGCATAAATCCCATCATCGTTATGAGATACGATTCCCACCAAATGGCGTGACCTAAGATCACCCCCGTTATCCTGGAATCACGCCCGTCTTTGAGATTTGAGGTAACCGCATGCCGTCGGTGATCAGAGGAGCCATTGTGCAGTCTTTCTTGAATTTCAAAATGAAACTCGTGCTTTCCAAGCTCAACTGCTGCCGGAGTAAAAAGAAGAAACCGCACAAATGTCTGACAAAAGCCTCTGTGTATGTTCAGCCATGTGTAGACCACAGTGGTTGATTCTAGCTTTTGTCAGGCCCGCTCTCTGCTTTTGGCAGCCAAACATGTATGGAAAATGTTTTGATGACCTCTCACAAAGCCATGAATATTTCAGACAATACATTTATGTACGTGCATACATAGAAAAAACAACAATGGTGTTGAAATGATTCTTGAAATGTCAGGGGTTCTAAAAGAGCGCTCAGATTGGAGAGTGCACATGCTTCCAATTAGGACTCAAATAACCAGGAGGAAAGCGTTGATTTAGGAATAGAATTGAAGAATGACTTTGATTACTTCAGAGACTAAGGGGACCTCGATGTATCATTCTCAGCACCAAACATTCTGAATTAGTGCAACTGTGAGACTGAATGCACAGAAAATGAGAAAGTAGAGTATCGGTTGGGGTTTCTTTCCATTTTTTTTTTTTTAACAAAGCCTTATTTCAAATGTCAAGAAGCATCTACGTCATAGTATACAGTAAGAGTCAGTTGTCTTCCTTTCATGTGCACTTTGTCCTACATATTTGTGTATTTCGGAGTAAAAAACAGGAACTCCACTTTCAATTGCTTCCAGATGTGGAATGCCAGAGATAATCGGTCTTTGTGGATCTCGGTGAGAATGGGCTTCGGTCTCGGGGTTTTAGACATGTGCAAATTATAACAAATAGAAATGCTTCCAAAACACATAGACTCAAAGGAATGTGATGGAATTGGAAAAAAGTCGCAAGAATTCCATGACATACTTGAACAAGATGAATTCCTTTCCTTTGTTTGTCTTTCTTATTCCCAATTGTGTTTACAGCATCTTTGGTGTTTCATTGCTGATAGTCTGTCATCACTTTTGAACTGGTGATGGATAACAAATGCTTAATGTGTGAAAAAGAAATCTTCGGATGAGACGACATGAGATCTAAATGTAGTTTTACTGCAGTAGGAAGAATTTAGTAGGCTCGAACACTTGAGTAGAGCAATTTCAAAAAAATTAAGCAGCCAAGAACATCTTGGCAACCAATCAGAGTCAAGTTTCCCTCTTTGGAAAACGATCATTTGTTCACATATAACCAGACATATTTGTCTTTATGTGGAAATGTTTTTGGCCATACAGACAAAAAGTCTTTTGTCCTTCTTCAAAAGACTAAAAATCTTTATCTTAAAAATGGGAGGTCTCTCTGGACACTAAGCTGTGTTATTGAAGGATTCTCTCGCGGTCAGCGAGGCAACGTATCAAAAAAGAAGGCCGGTTGCAGATCTTGAAGCATAACAAGATCACGTTTCTGAAAACAGAGTGCCACTGTGTTTCAACACACAAGTGAGGGGAGGAAAAATAATACGCTGGATTCCACACTCGTTGTCGTCTCAATAGAATGTGAGGCGAAAACTGGAGCTTCTCTTGCATCACCCCCCAAAAACAAATGTCACATACCAGAATCAAATGCCAGAACTAAACCAAGTAAAATATTTAACCATTTTTTTTATGTGGTGCTGTTTTACAGTGTCAATGTTTACCTTATGTGTGTGGTTTTCCTTGTTTTTTGTTCAAGTTCATTCCAACAAACATATATTAAAAAAAATATATATATATTAAAAACAATCTTGTGTGTGTATATATATATATATATATACACGTATATATATATTTATTTATTTTTATTTTTTGCAATCTTCTATCGGTAGTGATAACTGTGTTTTTTTTTTTTTCCTGTCGTCATTGGCTCTCCTGCTTCCATCCCTCATCCTCCGCCTTTTTCACCTCTCACAGAGATGTAAGGATAGGTGCCCAAACCTTTGGCCTCGGAACAAGTCCTGTCCTTGTGAGTCTGTGTTTGCTTTCCGGGGTTGTTTTTGCAGCCTTGCCGGGCAGATCACACCTCTGCGGGCATGACTTCTCCTTGCGCTACTCCTTGCCCGTGTGAATTTGTTCAAGGTTTGTGCGCATTCTTAAAAGTATGGGTCAAGTTGTTGACCGTATATATTTAATTAAAGGTAACCTAACGGGAACGCCACGTACCTGTGGCCTTGTTTATCTGGTGACTAATGACCCGTCCGCCATGTTTTCAGAGTAAATAAACATTTCGGGGAAATCAGCGGGCTTTAGAAAATCTAAACCAACAATAAACACACCCTCATAAAATGTCTCAAATGAGAAATGATGGTTTTGAAAGTGGCTACAGACGTTGACAGCCAAACAAACTTTAGCAGTAAACATTATGACAAGTTTTGCACGCAATGAAAAATGTTGAATGACGTTATTTTTAACCTTCAAACTCATTGATTTAATCATTGCGGAACTGAAACCTTTCATAAATATGAAAAAATATGAATAGGTGTTGTGAAGCAAATAGAATAGCGAGTTTAGCTTACCAGCAATTGCTGGAGCAACCGTATTGATTTTGTCCTTTTGCCAAGCACTGTCCATGCTGAAGGTCAATACTCTCGATTGATTCGGCTTCAAAATTCTGCCACAGGGTATTGGGCGATAATTAAGATAAAGATATTTCATAGCCAGCTAATTTAAATGGAGCACTCAAAGTCACATTCGACTTTTTGTTAGCAATAATGGAAAGAAGGCAACCACTGTTTTTCTATGCATCTTCATCAAATGGTCACTGATAAATATATTTATTTTATATTCAACAGTCTCAGGTCACCCGGAATACTTTCCAGGGGAAAAAAAAAATCATTGCATCAAACCAACGAGATAAACCAAAAGAAAATAGTTTCCATGGATCGTACATTTATGTTTATCACTCCTGTCTCCATTTGAGCTTTGGTGCTCATCTTCCTTTCCAGATGACTGAATAGCACCAGTATCTCAGGGTCTTCACAACATTTATCGTCAAATGACCTCAGGGATGTGATTTCCCAAAGACAATCTGTGCAGAGATGAGTACATGTGGACTTGTTTAAAAGCCAGGTCCCACAATGCAACAAATATAAATAGCATGAAAATATTGGATCCAGTTTATTTATTTTCTTTCCTATTTGATAGTAATCCATTTATTGTCATTTTACTCTGCATGTTTCAAGAATCATGTATGTTAGAATTATACAAAGATGCATTTCAAGCAAAAAAAGTGGAGCACAGTTCACATTGCATGCGGATGCAGTTTTTGGAGCTTCGGCCAACAACAGTGCCTCTCTGACTGCAGGATTGGCAAACATGTACTTATGCAACATGGAGTACAAAGCAGACTTTGAGCAGGAGTTTCCCAATGAAGGCAAAGAAAGTTTTTAGCAATACTGTTGAAACTAGCTCACGGGAAAAAAACCACAGTAACCACTAATCACGTCAGTAATCTTTTTTTGTGCAGTGTTGGACAGGATACAGTATAATTTTTTTTTTGTCAAGCAAGGATTTACTGGTTTTAATGGTCTATAATAATAGCAGTCCGAGCCAACGTCTTTTCCAAAGAACCTATTCTTCTAAAGTTTATTTGCGTGCCAATTTATGACATTATTCCATATATTCAAAGTCGGTGCAAAATTTGCTTTGGAAACTCTGAAGGTAAACGCCCTTCAGATGGATTCCTACGATTTTAAGGGAAAAAGTACAAAAAAAAAAGCAGATGTTGCTCAAACATGGATTGTAATTTTGCTCAAATTGGAACTGCCGAACAGCTTTCTAATGTCCGACTTTTATTTTCGAAGCTATTTTCATCAAGGGTTAAAAACGCACATTTTCTGGCGACATCTGCGAGAATAATCAAATAATCGACCACATCAATCCATAAGTGCATGCTATAAACTCTTATCCATGGCCCTTATTCCACCCTGAACCAATTCTTTTTTTGTCGCCAACTCTCCTAAACCGTCTCTCAACACAGCACAGGCTTTTTCCTGTACGCCACTTTCTTTCCGAGCATGAGTGATGTCGCTTTAGTTTTTATGACATACCTGTGGCTAAATGACTGACTGACTTGCAGAGCAGACAAGCACACCATTCTGTGGCCCACCACTTCACTGAGTCTCTTTAAATATTCATTCATCAACCTGCTGGAGTCTTTACGTCCACATCAAACATGATATTCACAGAGAACGCACAGAACTGATTCTACAAACAAAAATACAGTGCACGGTAAACATGACCGATGGTTAAATGAATCTAAATATTTACTGCTAAAAATACAGAGTCATTGTGTTCTTAGGGGATTGAGTTGGAAGCAAGTTACAGCTTGTGTGGTGGTTCATTTGCTGGATTCACTTCCCACTCAGTGACTGCAAATGCGTGTCTCTCATTTTGGCTATTAACTACAACAAAGCAGAATAAATAGTTCTAGAAAATGAAAGACACAAGGGAGTTGAAAGTAAAGCGAATCCATCATTCTTATTGTGAGGTATTATGTGTGAGCAAATGTTGTTTAAAAGCAAAACAAACATGCTTATTTCACTTCACCACACGTCAATAAACTAGTTAAACAGCTAATTTTGGTTTCCTAGAACTGTATTTAATAGTGGAAAAATAACAGGGCCCTAAAACAGAGCCAGGTGGAATCCCAGAGCTAAATGAAAATTATTGGATTCAAATTGTGACAGTTTATATTTAATAAAAGACTTCAGCCTTAAAGATAGATAAGCAGAACCTTAAATTGACACTGTGTTCCAAAATATGAAAAATGTAGAAAGTTGTTTTTCTGGGGCTATTTTTGCTAATTGCGTCTACCTGTCTGTTTAATCTCTGACAGGTTTGACTATTTGTTTCCCAGATGAGCCCAATTAAGAAAAAGAAAAAAAAAAAAAAGACTGAAGGCTTTTCAATATTAACACAAGTCCCTAATGTGTGAAAGAATCTTTCTGCTAATAAAGAGGATGAAATATTTCAATGCATTCTTTTGGAAACAAAAGCTCGAGCTTTCTTGGCATTTAGCTCATCGGGAGTTTGATTTTTTGAGTGCACCTGAGTTTCTCACCCTCACCTGGTGACAAGCAGACAACCTGAAGGTACTTGAGAGTGTTTCCTTCTCCTCAGTTTGAATCTGTCTTTGGGGATTCGACAAGTTCTGTGCGTGTGGGTCTTTGTTGTCTTGGTTTTGAAAAGATTAACCAATGTTAGTGAGAAGACAAATCCCCAGGCATGTTCCCTCAAACTAGTCAAAAAACATTTGGGCTGTGAAGTGAACTGCTGAAATTCTTTAATGTATCTGAAGGTGACTTTTAAAATACATACAGTTTTTAATTAACGGTTCTTGGTGTAAAAAAAAAACAATTCTTATGCGAAACAGTGCAGTTGAATGTGCAACTGCTTTCATCCCTTGACCTCAGCCATATTGAGCTTTGCGGAACCAAACAACACCAGAGTTGACTTGCAAGCAGATGGAAATTAGCTCTTGAAGGGGTCTCTGTAATTTTGGTGCAGTGCACCAAACAAGCAGCCTCTATGATTACTAATATTTAGCTTGCCACATTATCATTGTACATCACTGTATAATAAATTTGCTTTGTATGAATATGAGATCAATGGGGGCCATTATGATCACCCTGCATTAGTTGAATAATCCTTTCTGCACTGACAATTATGCTTTTTGCAAGGCCTTTGTCATCAATTTAGCCATTTAGATTCATATTTTCATGCAGCTTTTAATTTTGTGGTGTATATTATAAACTATTTTTTATGCAAAAAAAATGGAGCAGTGAGACAATGTTTTATGACTTTTGTATCTTTGTCTCTATTCTATCCATTGCACCAAGATGGTTTACCATAGCAAGGGCACCAACATGCAGGCTGCCAAAACATCCAACATTTTCAATGGGGGTGAAGTCCCCCCCCCATACACACACACACATCACCACCTCTTCCCACCCTCACCCCTCCCTTCCCCTGTCCTCCAGCAGAAATCATAAATCACCTTGTGCCTTTTTAGTATTGACCTCCTGATGAACCACTCACTTAAAAAAAGTCATTTACATAGCTTAAGATCCCCCCCACCCCACCACCACCATACACACATACACCAAAAATGTACAAGCGCGCACCTCAGTGAGGGCCACAAGTTGAATATTTCTGTCACTTTCGGCTTCTTTGTAATACATAAAATAAGTTCAAGTTTGGGTTACAGAGTAGCTTCTTGAACTTGATAAACTTGCTCGTTGGTTAACTCAAATGAAGGCACTTCATATTTCAATCAAACGGTGAGTTGCTGCACATTGGATGATGGTGCTAAATCTTAACGGTGGTATTTTACGCTGATGGGAAATTTAGGTGAGCCACTTACTATCGAGGGGAAAAAAAATCACAAGAAGCTGTAAAAAATGAAGTACCGTAATTTTCGGACTATAAGTCGCACCGGAGTATAAGTCGCACCCGCCATAAAATGCCCAAAAAAGTGAAAAAAAAAACATATATATGTATATAAGTCGCTCCTGAGTATAAGTCGCCCCCCCACCCAAACTATGAAAAAACCCGCGACTTATAGTCCGAAAATTACGGTACATAATAAATTCAAAAGACAAGTTTGACAAATTGTCACAGAAAAAAAAAAGCGTTTAAAATCATATAAAAAGGGTAAATGAGAAAAAAAGTGACTGCTTGAAATATAAATGAAAAGCTTGAAAAAAATTCAAAAATGCTCTGAGAGCAAACACTTGCAAGTTATTCATTAAAAGTGCAGAACAACAATCATTCGTCTTCAAACCACGTTACATCATGAAATAAAACCTCTTGAAAAAAATCATGGTAATCACTTCATTTCGCTGCTGATGTGCCCACACAGATGGGCCAGGACAGACTGATAAATGATTCATCTACATTGGTCACCACAGAGAAGATGCAAGCATGGCCTAAGAGAAGAACCACACAGAAAAAAAAAATCGTGCCATCATTCAATGTGTGCGCTGGACCTTGTGCACATTTTATCTTGAAGTGATGGAGCAAAGAAAAAGAAAGCTATTTAGGGCCACACACAAACCAGGCTAAAATGAGAGCAGCTTGGGAGTAGGTGGAAGAAAGGGAGAGACGCAATGAGAAAAGATCCACTGTTCTATGGTATGGAAGGACTTTCATATCACAGATTAAAATCAAAACCCAATGACATTCAAAATGAAGCTGAAAGAATCAGCGGCGAGACAGCGTTTGGGATTTGATGGACTGTCAAGACAACATATCCGAGATTGCCTTCCTGCTGTTGTGCAGGGGATTCATTTGATCAACACATTTGCAATATTATTTTGTTGTCTATCGGTGAGTTTGACACACTCCAATTATCAATTTTTTTTAATTTAAATTTTATTATGCATATATATTTTTTTATTTCTGACTCCCTCCAATTATCAATTTTTTTATACTACATATATTTTTATGATTAGATTATTCTTTGGGGATTTTATGTTAAATGTAATCTAGATGCTCTTTGCTGGGCACTTTATTGTGTTATGTTTGTTTTTTCTCTGTAACACAAAAGTTGATTGCCTATGCGAATTGCTCCTGCGTAAGGACCCCGAGCAAGCACATGATCTCCTGGTGTCTTTGTACAATATCCAGCCTTTCTGCACTCCACATTTTCCCTTCACCATTATATCTGAAGCAGAAATGAAATTGGTAGCAGCAGAAAGGTGTATTTGAGTGCTGTCGGGGTCATTTTATTGATGTCACACATCAGGGGTGAATGAATTGTGAGACTGACTCATGCATCTTAGTCTTTTTTTTTTTTTTTCATGTGGTATCATCGTGAGAAAAGGCTCGCGGGAGAGGCCCAAGGCTGCATATGTTGGACAGAATCAAATAAAATTGAAAAAATAATATTATGAAATAATCATTTTTCAACCCCTGAAGTATTAAACTATGTATGCACCCATTCAGGCAATTCTGCTTCATGAAACACTCGCGATAGCTCTGAAAACAGTTTGCACTGTCCCCCTAGCACAACTGAAACCAAAAAAAGTCAATTATCTGAGTAGAAGATGATACATCGGAGTCTGTGGAGTGAATCCGTGAGGCGGCACAGATCCTGCTGTGCCTTGTGATTGCAACACAGATCGGATGCAAGTTCCTTCAATGAAAATGTATATATTCTGCATCTCTTATTTTCCCAGACAGACACGGATGATGACTTTTGAGAGGAGAGTAATGACGGTGTTTTTTTGCCAGCTGTGTCCCCTTCCTGACACCTGCCCTCTTTATGGTGAATTACCTTGTCCATACACCAGTTCTCATATGAATATAAATCCATCTAACTGATGATCAAAAATGAAAAATATTTTGGTTGTGTTCTTAGTAACCGGCTGCCAAGCGACACCAGCCTGACAGCTCGCAGACAAAACAGTCCGCCATTATTAATGAGGACATTTTCACTTCACTTACAAAGGTAAATAGACCGTCGTAATGTTACGCCATATGGGTTGCTTCAGAGAAAGCAGATTCCCCCAAAAAAAGTGACACCACAATGGGATTGAAATAACAAGGACCACCCAAAGATTGTCCTCTGGTTAACAAATGTAAAAAAAATTAAAAACAAATTGTAGGATTCAATTCAGAGCATTTTAAAGATATTATTTTCCGAACCAAACTTTCTCAGGGAACGCTATATGATCGGTTAAAGACATTGCAAGGGCAAAGTGATGAGAGAGATAATTTAATTCAAGACAAGTCCCCCTGATCTATTCTCAGCGTTTGCTTCACTGAGCAAGTTAACAGGAAAAGCCACGAATCGATTCATGGTTGTCATACCTGTATTCTCTGCGGCGGATGGTGTGCTGTTGCTCAAGGGCAGATACATATTTAATGATCGAGGACCAAAGTTAGTCTGTGCTGATCGTTTTGGGGAGGCAACATGGAATCACGTAAATAAAAATAAACTTCCACTAGGTTTTAATGGAGGTGTTAAAATGAACATATCAAACGTGGCCACACAAATTCCCGCTCCAGGCCGCCGTGATATTTTCACACACGGCTGCCAGAGGATTGTATCAACAGCACACGTTGAACAGATCTAACACATGCCACGTGGCATCCCAGCAATGCGAAGACCAAAAGATGAAAATACAACCGTCATGGTGGTTAACCCAAACGAGTGAGGTCGAGTAATTGCTGAATCAAAAGCTGGTAATTATGATGCTATTCATTTCTCTGTTAAGTGGATCCAGTTAGTGGAATTCAAATAAAATGGATACCCTAACCCTAACCGCACCCAAAGTAGAAAATATATGAAGAAGAACTAAAAAGATGATTTATTTCAGAGTTGAAAGCACATTTCCAACTGACGGAAAGTAGTCTGATCGAAAAAGCAAAACAGAACTTTGCAGTTCAATTCTATTTTCCAACAGCTGATCCATGACAACGTCAATCATCTCATTGAGGTTCAAAGTTCATCCTTGCCCGAACAACTGAGGCAATCACTGCCCGGGTCATCGTTACTCATAGCCAAAGAAGAGTTTGATAAACATTTGGGAGTCATTAAGTCAGTCTTGAAACAGTTTTCCCCCTGGTGAACCTAATGGAGGATGAAAGCTAAAAAAGGCAATGACATCATCCTTCTGTTATGCTGAGGAAAACGTTTCTTTCAAAGAGTGTTTTTTTTTTTCCACCTCCTGAAGGTTCCTCCAAACAGTTTTTGTAGTCAGAACAGAGGCTGTGTTGCAATCATTTGTAAATTATTCTGGACTGTCATTTCTAAAAATACCACACACTTATCTCTCTGAGGACAAGTTACTGCCAGCATTTCTTCCCACTGTACATTGTGTCGTGTTTAAAAGTTGACTTAAAGTCACTAAGGGGTCATGATCCGGGGCACAAAGTGGGTCAGACCCAGAGTGACTTTGGGACACATGTTAGTATTCAGTGACACAGGCAGAAGATAAGGATCAAGTTCCAAGGCAATGTTGAGAATCAGGGATCACAAATAACAACAGGGGCCATCTCCAAACCACCATAACAGCCACCATATATTAAACACTCGCAAAAAAATCTGATAAACACAAGGAAATGAGTAAATTGATGAAAATACATGAACCCGGTAGGTACCCGGCAGTGCGGCTGTCATCATCTCAGACTCGCTGGCAGACCCGGTTGCTTGCTCAGCTGACCGCATAGCCAGCGAGCTAATTTATAGATCGGTTTCGGTTTTCCGCGCATGCCTGAAAAACCCCACTCTATCATAAAGCTCTCTTGGGGGTGGAGGAAAAAAGGGCATTTGTGACTGGAAAGTTATAAGCCCATTCTTTTTTACCATTGCGGTTGTAAACCTATCCTCTGGTTTCGCAGTCGATATAATTGTGCCTTTAACTTTCTACTTTTGTTTGCAAAGGTTATTGTTTGCCTTTTGACCCAGTGTACCCTACACATGGAACGTTCCAAAAAAATAGACTGAATGTGGAAAATAGACTAAATGTTCATTTCGACTGCACCTCAATGTAAAAATAGATCTTTGACGTCAATGGTAGTAAATGAGTGTGTTAGCTTTGTTAGCTTACTTGCTAAATAAATATTTGTTTCCACCTGCAGGAATTCACAGTAGCATGACTTCATGGTACTAGCATCTTCTGTTCGTTAATATGAATCAAATTCATTATTTTTTTCTTAGTTTTGATCTCTGGCTTTAAATGTAAAACATTTCATCTTCAGGTATATGGATTTTCAAAACATTAGTAGTCAGTGAATAAAACTGCTTGTGTGCAAGAGACATTTCTGACTGTATCATTTGTCACACACCTGCCCTTAAGCCCTCAACACGCTTTACTGCACATTTCTTCCCCTGTTGCCTCCTCACTCCATCTGCCCATGGGCACATCCAGAGGAAAACTTCAGGAAGCGAGCAGACTCATTTAAACAGTGGCCTGGCCGGCTGCCACGCCATGGCTGACATCAGCGGCTGGCAGCCAGCGCCTCACAGAATCGGAAAAGTGAAACGGAAGTGCGAATTAATTCCAAGTAAAGGGCAAGTGCATGATACCATGTGAAATAGTTGAGTTATTCCGTATTGGAGTTCAACATTAGTTTTTGAGAAATTCCATTAAATGTCCAGCACAGAATTTGTACGTCAGATTATTATTTTTTTTTTGTCTATCATCTTTCATCTTTCCATTCTGCTTTTTAAACGGTGTCAGAACTTGCTGGCCTTTCACCCAACCCCAAAATACGCTGCCTCGTATTTTAAACTGGCAGCTCATGTCGTTGTCCGTGGTGTTTATGTGTACACGCATACTCGCAGGTCTTTAAATAAATACATACAATCAACTAAAAAGGAACCCTGACGTTACACGCCGGACCATTCTACCGCAAAGACGCTGAATAAGCAGCCAAGGCTATTTCAGTCTTGGCAAACAGGAAGTTATTTTACGTCTTTCTTATTTTATTTGCAAGACACGTTTTTCTTTCCCGCTGGATGCGACGTTTCTGTTTTTCCACTCTCATCTTCCTGGCTCTTAACTACGTCTCGGTCTGATGTTCATATTTCATAGTATGCCACCCTGACACTAGTTGTTAGGAGTGTCTGACAAAGTGGAGACGCAGCATTGTGTGTGTCTACACTGTGGTGTCTGGAGCAGGCGCAGGATTAAAAAAAAAATCCAGCCTATGTAATCATGAGAGTCAACAAGGCAGTTTTCCGTCGTAAAAGCAGCGTCATGACGTCTTAAGATTCTTAGATTTTTTCCTCAAACGTCATCCCAATCGCAATCATAATTTTTAATTCAATAAATATATTTCTAACCTTCACTCACTGTTTAACTCATTCACTAGCAGCGAAGTAAAAATAGCTCTTTGACGTCAAAAGCAGTCAGTGGCAGTAAACAAGTGTGCTAACTCAAACCTCTCAATCTTGTATGGCAGAAAACAAGATGAGTTACCGATAAATCGGCTTTCAGCATGGGATCAAGATCATTGTAGTAGCAACATTCCACCTGGCCCATCCTTATTATATAAATAGAACAGAATAGATCTTTATTGTCATTGTCACACATGTACAACGAAATTTAAAAGTGCCAACCGATCAGTGCAAAAAATAAATAGAATAAAAAATACAAGATAAAACCCCACAGAAGAACATACACAGACATAATCATTTTATTTTAGCGGCATTTAATGTGACTACCGCTGTAGGGTAAAAACTTTTGGCGAATCTGCTAGTCCTTGACCTAATTGATCTGTAGCGTCTGCCTGATGGCAACACCATCCACCATCATGTAATTTCTTATCACATTTAAAAACACATACCAGATTACTTCACACATGTACAATGATTGTTGCCAAATATCGATTTCTTTTTTTTTCCCTTATGGTTATACACATCAACCTTCTGTTCTCATGTGACCTGAGCCCACGTATGCACTCTTGACATGTTGTGATAATAGCATCCAGGCAAAACCAGCACATGCCTGGCCAGATGGAGATCATTCTTAACACCTAGAGAGACACACATAGCGATAGCTTCCATGTGCCATTGCAGACGAGCAATTTACACTGAAAAAGCACACCGGACGCTGATTAAAGGAGAAAGCAACGCATTGGGAGAACTAAATGGTTTATTGTGGTGGTAATGGAAGGAACGGTTTTTAGTGCTTGGTGATAGAACACAAGAGCTGGTGCCCCATTTTATTTGACAGTTCCTCCAAAGAGTCACAAATACCTTTGAACCTCTTTTTATTTTCTCCGTCAACAATGGGGTGAGTAATGCAGATCAGAGATGTGCAGGCAAGAGATGAAAGGGTGAAATCGGAGGAAGAGGAGGGCAATCGAAGATCCGTGAGCTAGTTAGAAGAGGTGGCGTCATTACAGGTATACGGCGGCTGTTGTGGTGGAATGTTCATATATGTTCTTTCACAAGCTCAAAATATATATTTACATTTGAATTATTGTACTCGGCTAATTGGCATGATCTGACAATAATCACCATAAAAACTTGATCAATCGTCATTATTTTTAATTGTGTTTATTCATCTAAGACAGGCATTCCAGAAGAAAAAAAAGTCAACCGCTTGCCTTCTGTCTCTCATCACCTCGTGTGACTTTTCACATGATCCACTCCATAAAATGTATTACTAATCTAATACTGTAGAACCGAATTGTTAATTTGTCCTAAACATTGTCTTTTGTAATGCACATTTTTACAGCTTGTGCATTCCACAGTCTGCTGTAATATGTATTAAGTGTGTAAGTTAATTAGCAATAGCAGCAGTGCTGAAGAATAATGAGATGTTGTGAAAAAAAAAAACTGCTAATAAGAAAGCGCATCATACACCCACATGTGCAAGGTTAGGGCCTTTGTCGGACTGTTAGTGCTAATGCAATAATTGCATTGCTTTGACTTTGTTGACAATTTAATGAGCCATTGCAAGAGAGGCAGATGTCCTAACTTGTATAAGACAGCTGTGTTCTCTGTTTACTACTTTGTACACATAGCTCAAGTAGACATAAACCTTTAATGGATATGTGCTAAAAAAAAAGTAATGCTTATAAACCGTGATCATTGTTACATGCATAATTCATCCACTGCCAAGCCAGTTAATTTTACTTTTACGTTTTACTTTTATTGACAATGCATACAAAGGTATGAAAAGATGCGCACTGCAGTGCTTCGTAGCTGATCGTTACAATTATAACAAGAGAAGACAAATCGTTGACCTAAATCTTAAGGAAAAAAATGTTACCACCAGGGAAATCTAGTGAGGTAAAGATTTATGGACTTATTAATGCTTTGACATGTGGCCCACTGCTTCCATGTCAACGTTTTTCATTTCTAAGATACATTTGTTTCATGGCATTTCCAAATTATATTTATGGAAGATGTTTTTGACGCATAAAAAAAAACCTGACAGATCATTTTTAAGCCAATCTTTGTCCGATCACGTTGTTTCAAAAAATATCCGACACCGAAACCCCGCTTGGGATTAAGGTAGAAAAAAAAAGTGTATCAAAAAAATAAGTGATGGTGATGAGAGTGAAATGTATCATGTGGGTGTGGAGGCTAGGGAGGGTGAGTGTGTTGAGATAACAGCAGTGGGAGAAAAGAGCCGTTTATCAGAATCCTGAATGCCTGTCAGTGTTTCGGTACCAGTCAGTCTCTCCACTCGGACAGACCGGAGGAGTCGCACAATCTGAAATGCTTTATCGCTGGCTTCGCCTTCACCTTTCTTATCCTTGAGTTCATGGAGCCACTTAAAAGTACTCCTTGACTCAAGTGATTATAACCGAACCATTTTAAAAATATGCATTGGGGTATGCAAGAAAAATAGTCCCATGGTTTGTGGCATTTATATGCTGCGGCTTCATCAGAGGATTAGTTTGGCCTCTACGTGACATCCAAACACATTTCCTATAATGAAGAGAAAAGAACGGATCAAGTGCTACCACCTGTTAAGCATCCCATCCTTTCCTTTCCACATAAATACCAATAAACTATTACCTAATAACCTGGAACGATGACACATTCTGCGAGTGCTGTGATGTCAACCTTTGACCTCTATTAAGCAGAGCTTCTGTACACTAAATGAGAGCCTCTGACAATTGAAGAGCATCCCCAGCTGTCTTCTCAGCTGCTACACCATGTGACGCCCAAGAAGCCATGTGAGGTGTTGAAAACATGAGTGTGCAGGAATATGCACCAGCAAGCACGTGTTGAAAATATTTTTTCCTTTTTGAGGATTTTTTTTTTTTTTTTAGTATAACATTGTTTTTCACTTTGGATATTAATTGATCAGTACAAACAGCAAAAATATAGGAGCTATATGAATTTATGAAATGGTCCAAAAGAAATTCACGCCTTTACAATTATTGGCTTTGAGGCTGGTAATGTTCTTACCCGGAAGGCGTTTTTTTTTTTTTATACCGTTATGTAAGTGTATGGAAATGAGTAAAAGAAGCCCAAACTGTACCCAGCAGAGAGGAGGAACCGGACAAGCTTAGCCATGTCACTGCTCTTAAAGGCATGTGGAAATGAATACGGGTCTGCCACGTAATCAGCTTATCCCAGGACCTCGCTCGGTGCCCCACTTGCGCAACACTCCGACCATCGGGAGAGACTTTCATTTAGTTTTCATTTATCTGGCCGAGAGAGCGATACGCCACGTTCGCTGCTGGCGATAACCACAGCTGGCTTCAGCTTTACGCATCCAGCCTTACGTTGGACGAGCGGTTACGAGAGGTCAAATTTCGGCCTGTATAAATTTTTAGCTGTCAATGTTCAGAAGACATACCGTACATGCTATTTCAAACACAACCTTTTTGGTTAGAGTGTACTTCTTTTCATCATCTGGCCTTCCTTTTCTTTTTTTTTTTCCCTTCCATTGTAAACCCAAAGTGTTTCTTCAGTTCTCATTCACTTAGTGATACTTTTTAAAAGAAGTTACTATGGCAACTATTGTGAATTTTGTCAATGATGGCGTTAAAGTGTGCAGCGTGACCACTGAAAGTGAATCGATTTTGGATCTGATGCATCTGGTTTGTAGAATCTCAGCGTATTTCATACCACTAATCACCATAAGATTATTATTGTTATGCAATTAAAACAGCTGTCCGTCTCTTTCCTCTTCTATAACCTTCCATGAACTACCAAAAGAAATAAGTACATGTATGTTTTGAAATGAATGCATAACATTAGTGGATTGTCGCATAATAAAAGAAAATAATCAACTCCAAATGTTCACGGTTGTAGAGGAATAAAAGATCCTTCACATTCCACCACCCACTCGTTTCCACGCTACAAATGTGATTTGCATTCAGTCATTACAGCGAGTTTTAGGTAATAGAGCTCAGAAATGCATTACCATGGAAAAGAAAATGAGTTACTGCATGAACTTAAACATTAAAAAAAATAATGTGCTCATTTGTCTTCTTTGGGGAAATATTCGGCATTGTTCTACTGCGACAAAGGAAGCGATACATGAAGACAATTATAGTAATGACACAAAGTCGATGCAAAATATATCTTCGCGGGCCTCATAAAATGATGTGGCGGGCCGTATCTGGCCCCCGTGCGTGCCTTATGTTCGACACCAATGGCATAATGTTTTATCGTCGCTCCACGATGCATCAAGGAGGAACAGCTCAAACATAATTTGGATAATTGCTGCAGCAAATTTAAAAGGTAGTCGTGTGGGAGGTCTGCTCTTTCACGTTCTTGTCTGCTGTAGTGACAGCGTTATTAGTACCCACATTGTGGCTTCAGTGCTGGAGTTGAGTCACTCCGTCTATTGTGTGACGATTTTCAAAGTTGTCCTACCTTTATCATCCATTTCCTGGATTTGCCTGAATAGAACCAGCTTTCAAAGATGGTGTCATCTCAAGTAAAACAGTAAACATTCAGTCATTTATTTTTTAGGTACGACACGGAAGACAGTCCTTACAAAACGGCTGCAGGAGAAATAATACGGAATAATATTTGATCTTTTTCACCTCCCATACGCTTCTTTCTCTTATAATCCCCCGGGGATTGAAATCCACGGCACTAAAATGAATATTTCAAAGCATCCCAAGTTAAAATCTCTTTGCTTTGAATATGGACACAGTGAATGGCTCACTTCATTCAAAATGGCTCTCTCGCTCCCTGCTAAAAATATAACTCCAGTTAATCATTTATGGATTAACAATCAAAGCTGTTTTCCAGGCAGGAGGCAGCACATCTTCTGACTCAGTTAGACATTGATAAAGGAAGAAGACGGCCATATCCCCCCCCCCACTCCTGTTATAGATTTTTATGACGATGAAAAATGAATTGATGGATCAATAGCTTTGCAATCATTTCGCTACTGCGGTGACATGTTGAAATAGGCAGAAGACAAGATGTGACCATAACTGTTTTCTTTCTAGTCATTAATCTCGCTCTGTCCATCTGCAGCACAAAAAAAAAAGATGGTCTGTTGGAGAAGAGGCCTGCAATCACACAGACTCGGCGGGCCGGTAGCTGCCTGACCATGGCTGGCCTCTTGTCCCACTCCATGACATCCCGAGCTGCATTCAGGCGTGTCCAGCCTTGACCGCAGTCCACACAACAGCACATGACTCCATGCAGAAAGTATGAAAACAAAGCCAGTTTGGGAAAACCTTCCATCCGGCCATTTTCTGGATTACTCATGAAAGTCACGGCTGAGTTGGAATCTTTCTCAGCTGATTTGGGAGCGCCAGATTCATAATTAATTGGTTTAACAAGACCTGACCAATCAAATATTTTTTTCTTTTTCATTCTCTTATTGCAGTTGGGTACCAAATGACCAGTACTAAGCCAAAGACCTTTTGCTCACCGATTAAGCATGAGCAACAACAAAAGCCATTCAATCCTATTAAAGGGTTATCGCTCATAGGAGCTGTTTGATCTGCCTTCCTTTGTGCTCCATCTCTTCTTCACACTGCCTTTCTCTCACTTATTTTGTTCACATGCTGCTTCTTAATGGCTGAGTGGAAGCCGTTGATGAGTAGAGTGAGCAAGACAACTCGACAGTCTGGAAAAAAAAAAAAAGGGGGATGAGCAGCAGGATGATTTTTCTTTTTTGACGGACTCGACTCCAGGCAGAGCTTTAATGAAGAGTCTTTGAAGTGAGTTGGGATTTGAACGGCACTAGTGTCCTCCTAAAAAAAAGGGGGGACCACCAGCTCCAGCATATCACGCTCCTTTTTGATGCTATATTTGAGCCTATTTGTAAAACCTTCTCGTTCTTTCTCCACCTCACCTTTGATAATGTTTCTAACTAACCGTGGTGGTCCATCCAGTTAGCACTTTGAAGTTACGTTTTCTTGCCCGTGAGGTCATTGACACTTGGTCATGTGTGTCGTGAGTAGCTGCAGGTTGAGTTGCAGGCACTCAGGGACACGAGTATGCACATTCCCAAGGAGATGGTGATTCCCTCCCATCATGCTCCCTGGCACTGATAACTCTCTGTTATCTTAACAAAGTGTCTCCGTGGGCGATTTGACTACCGCCTACTACTCAAGTCATCCCTCCCACGTTCTTCCTCCCCATATTGCTGCAGGTCATCCTCATCTTTTGTAGTGGCGCCCCCCTTTTCCAATCGATATGCAGAACAATGCTGTCTAAAGTCTTATGTCTGACTTTTGCCCAAAAGCAATCCATTAAGACTATCCATTTTCCAATGCAGCGTACGTATTATATATTGGGTATCGATATTAATCGATTCATCGGCAATCGGCTCGTATCTTAATGAATAATCGTTTGAAGACATTTTTCAACTTAAGATTCCCTGATTTCAGGCTCTTAAAAAGTAATAAAGCTAGTTCTTCTTTGTCCTGTCCACGAGAAAGAAAATGCTCCCGAAATGTCAAAAGAACCTGATTGGCAATGTAAGTGAAAATAAATTCAAGTCTAAAATGACAAAGCTTTTGTAAGGGGAAAAGAAATAGCAGATGACTGTAAAATGACAGATGATGAAAGTAATAGCTCGCTTTTGATTTTGCACACAAGAATGATTTCAAATTGCAGTACTATAGTTGATTGCCTAATGCATTGTTGTTTTTTTTCCGATGCTGTTACGATGCCAAATGGCAACCTCGCACCTTCCATGAGGGAGATCTTCCTATTATTTGTAATGCAACTACTATTTCTAATTGATAAAATTATAGCACATTATGTCCTGTGATGACCTCTTTTAGCGGGCAATTGTAGTTGAGAATTTTTTTTTTTTTATTACATTATCCAATATACCCTAAATCTTGCACATGCATTTTTGGGGGGGGAAATAAAAGCGATGCACTCTAAACACAGTTCTTCCTATTCCACTCTTCAGTGTCGCCTAAGAATTGAACATCATCACAACCTTAATCAAAAACAGAAATCGCGTTCCCCTCAGCGAAGGGGAAATCAAACACCAGTAATATCATGTAACAACGTTCATGGGAGGGAGTTGAGCGGAATGAAAAGATTTCCAAATCCTGTTAAGGGGAGGCAAGTTGGCATACTGGCAATTATTAACTCTGTGATTAAGTGGAAAACATTCCTCTGAATTGACTTGATTTATATGCAAATGGAAAAGCTGTGCTAATCTGGCAAGGTAGTGTACTGCTAACATTTGTCATCTTCCCTCGCATGGCTTTTAATTTTGCTTTGAGGTTGTCAGTGTCAAATGGTTGTCAGACACATTTCTACACTGAGTGGTGCAGATATAAAGAATGGATGAGAAGTGACTGAAAGCTCAGTCGGACTTAAAGAGAGACTTGCTCAAGTAGAACATTACCGTGACATATTCTTACACGGTGCAGTCGTGGTTAGCACGACTGCCTCGCAGTCGAGAGTCCTTTATCGTGTTTCGATATTTTTCAAATATTTTATCCGATGTTCCCAAAATATTCCATTAAAAAAATTGACTGGCAGTTCAAATGAACTCCTTCACTGCCATTGACGAGAATAGACGTCAAATATCACTTTGTACTGAGCTGGCATTGAATGAGTTCATTTTATATTTGAATGTCAAAATTTTGACCTCTAACTGAAGAGTACATGTTGTTTTGTGTACGTTGTGTAGATTGTCATGGGGAGGAACTTGCAATTGGGTTGGAATGTTCTGGGAGGCATTCCAGCTGTAAGCAATGCAGATTGAATAGTTTTCCTGACTGGCCAATAAGGAACATCAGACAACAGCTGGACTGAAAAACTGGGTCATCTCAAATGGTCATCTTAAGAACATGCTTGAGAAGCATTCTGATTAATGTCACAGGGTGTGGCCATCTTTTGGGAACATTTCTTAAGAAGCCTGTTTCTTATCATATTGATAGATTGTGAATTTTTAGAACTTCAAGAAAAATCGAATTGTCTGTCAGCAAGCCCCTATTGGGTCATTGGGTGGACAGCTGTAAAAAAATTGCAGAACCCCAAATTGGACAAACACCAATAACATGAGGTCATCCTTTTCAAAATCGTAATATTAGAAATATTCCGCTTGTGGAAGGCCACAAAACATTTTCAAGAAGTTGCAAAATGGCACGTGTATGCCATGTTACATCTGGACTTAGTTTAAGGCAGAAGTTTACTTCTCAGCTTCCAAATTGCATGCGTCGACTGAGGTTGAAGGAAAAACATCTGAGTCAGACTGTGTTTGTAAAATTATGACGTGGTGTCAAAATTGGCTCGGCGCAAAATGTGAACTTGTGTCTGTACTGCTCGGGTCAGCGAAGTGGCGCATGTCCAGCCGGGTCGGACTCTGGCTTAAAGTCTCCAGCCATGGGCTTATATGAGTCCTGACAGCCTGTTTATCTTGGATGCCATTTCTTTGACATTTCTGCATGGTTTGATGTTGACTGCCAGTTTATAGCCGTGAGCTTTATTAAATTAACCGCAGCTACAAAGGGAATGGAACAAAAGAACGTGGGATGAAAAGATGAAGACGGAACATTTAAGAGTGAACAAAGAGATGTTTTTTTTCGTGAGGAATAATCTCAACTTTAAACTTTTACATTCGGTTTTCACCAAGCACTATATGGGCTATATATTCCTTGTAAAAATCACATCGCCATTTTGTACGATATTGGCCTGGTTCCTTAGAAATGGACAAGAAAAGGGGAGTTCAACTAAAACAACATGGGACACAATACGTGCATGTGAGCGTAGTCATTCGGAAGAATTATCGGTGCACGTTGGCTCAGTTCTCTTTTCTGTCATGTTAAAAAAAAGAAAAAACAGGTCTTTTCCATTAGCAAGAAGGTCACAGTCTGTCAGCTTTTTATGTCGTTTGTATCCTGCGCTTGTATGGTATGTGTACTTTTTGTGTGTGTGCACGATTCCATAAAAGAATATTCTCCAATTCTGCGTATTGTTGCAACAATAGTGGTTGTTTCCACTGTGGGATTTGTAACCATGGTGATGATTACAGCAGTAATGTAAACATCATGCAAATAGGTGAAGAGTGACAAGTGCAATTTTTAAAAAAGGTACAGGAATTTGTGTTCTTTCATACAACATAAGGCTTACTCAAGATGATGCCAAAATTTGACAAAAACAAATTTTAGTTGATTACAGTGCATCGTTAAAAAAAAAAAATTATTTATTTTTTCATGTGACAATAATGATTTGTCATGATCTGCGCTTATAAATTTTTGCATTTCTTTAAATGAATCAAAACAAATAGACCTTTTCTTCCCTTTGTTGTTGTATTTTGTTTGTATTTTTCCTCCTGGGGATGGTAAAGATTCACACCTTAGTAATTAGTAATGGCACGCTTGGGATGTTCAAAGATGTTAATTGCTTCCATCATTTTCACACAATCCCTATAGTATCCATTCCTTGACATGCTTTTCATTTACTTGAAAAATTCACACCAATTAGCATATTTGAGTCACGACTTGAGGTGTAAAAAAAAAAAATTCACAAAGGCAATTTGGTTATTAGGCCACAATGTTTATTCAGTAGTGTTGTTTCAACTTATAGGTACAATACTGTCAGCTTTTTATCAGACTAAAAAAAAAAAAAAAAAAAAAATGTTACCATTACAGTCATCCATGCACACTGAATGCCAGTCGAGTTGTTTCGACACCTGCTTCGCGCTCACTGCGAGCGTGATCTTATCCAAATGGTAGGCACTTTGAAGGTTTAAAACATTTGTGAATATACATTATATATACTGTATTTATATATCTTTCCGTATACTAAGAAGCTATTGGAAGGGCAGGCCTCTTTAATTGAGAAAATAAACACACAGGATTGGGTTGAGTCTTTGGGTTTGTCATGACCTTTGCCCCGGCAGAGAATATTAATGAACACAGAAGTGGAAGAGTGAGGGTATACATGGCTGTTGAAGGCATCACTGAACATTTCTAAGCCTTCTTATTTATCATTTGAGAAGAAAAAGAATACTTGTGTAGAAGTTTCCACATGTGTCTGCTTTTTTTTCCCCCGTGGTATGTGCTCTGCATGTGGTCTGGTGTTTGTGTCCAATAAAGCGTTTTTTTTTCATTGAGCACGTCTTTAGGCCCAAAGCATCAACACGAGCACAAAGCAGGAAGTGGGGCAGGCCATTGACAGCTTAACTGGCCGTGCTCCAGTCGGACTAAAAAAGAAGGTGGGCGGGATGGTAAACAGAGAGAAAAAGAGGCCCGGGAAGGGTTGAAGGATGCTAGTTTGGCAAGGATGGGGAAGGTGACTGAAATCGTAATAAGAGACTTCCGACACCGAAACAATCGTGTGCAATCTTTTTTTCTTCTTCTTTTTTTAGACAACTCTTCCATCTCGGACTAATTCCTGTGTTTAAAAATAAAATGCTGTTCATCCGCCCCTCCCCCCCCAAAAACCCCCACAAATAAACAAGACATGATGTCATGCTCACCTCTATTTAAAAATGGGCGTGAGAGCAAAAAAAAAAAGAAACGTTGCAACCTGAAGGGAGAAAATTTACATTGACTATTAACAGCGTTAATGTGAAGACAAAAAGAGCTTCATCAAAACTACAAAGGCATTTTTCAACATCAGAGAAAAGATAAATTAATGTAATACAACTTTAGAGATCAACATCAGACATGCTAAGACAAAATAAAAAAAAAAGAAATAAAAGTAGGGTTGATACAGAATAATTATATTCAATTATTTCCACGTTTGATTTTTTTTTTCTCTTTACAAATAACATACTGCTGCAGTTAAAAGTAGTCAGCGACTAAACACAAGCTCCTTAGACAGAAGACAGATGCGGTTGATTTTCTCACCTTTACAGATCCTGTTTGTGTTATTTTTAATAAAAAAAAATCTTTTCATACAATACACTGACAGTTGCCATAAAACAAGGAAAGCTTGTTTTTTTTTGTTTTTTTTTTAAAAAGGGAAAAATCTTAACAACAATATGCTATGCAAAAGCTTCCCATTATGCTATTTTTCCATAAATCAACATTGCAACATATTGTTTCTCGTGTTCGCTCTTGCCAGAGGCTGCGGCTCGGGGGCAGCCGCTTGTGTTTTGTTGATCCCATGAGAAGTGGGCGGGGCTTTTATGCATAAAACTCCTTAGTTGGGGCTTTCTGATACGCTGCACCGGAAGGTTTCCTCTCGCCCAGGTCGTAGCTGCCTTCGTCCTTCTTCCTCATGCGGTAAACCAGAAGTAGGATGAGGAAAATGGCAAACAGGAATCCAATCACCCCTCCGGCGATAACAGCTGAGAAGCAAAAAATTATTCATGTCATTTAATTGGTCCATCAATAATGAAGAGACGTTTCTAATTGTCATTCTAATCCGCATTGAATAAAAAGGTGCCTATCAAAAAGAAAGAGAGACGGATGGCGGAGACAGAATGGAAGTGAGGTGCCAATCAAACGTGAAACTCAGACATGCAGGGAGAAGACGGATGGGATCAGACGCCGTGCGCTATCCGTGTTCTCAAACAAGGCACAAGGTGCTTTGAACACCCACGCCGCTGTGAACTCCCCAAGGTCCCGTGGAGGAAAACAGATGGATTTTATTGAAAGCATTTATTTTGAGAAGTGGATCAGGTGGGAGACGTACGACTACAGAGACATGGGCAAAAAAGGGAAACACGCTTACTTAGTCATAATTGTTTAAAATAGTAAAAGCAGAACAAATGAGACGTTCCTCAATCTATCTTATCTTCCTCGACAATGGAAGAGCTGACACCAGATTTGTGCATTTGTTGTTGAACGGCACATACCTGCCAACACCTCCGTCCTTTGGAAGAGGTTCTCCGTGCGGACCTCGATGGGCTCCTGAGCCGAGCCCGGGGCACCGGTTGTGCTGGTCATGTCCTCCGTAACAGGGAGTGGTGGTGCCTGGATTTAAAGGGAATATAATGGATCAATATAGGCTAACGATCATTTTTTTAATGTCGTTAACCATGCAAAGAGTTGAACAGTTGGCCGGCTAAGAATTTAACTGGAATGGATCCAAGTTGCCTGTATAGATTAGCGTCATCGTCTGAAGTGGGAAAGAAGAACAGTTGCATCTGAAATGAGCCCAGGTTGGCGTTAAGGTTATCCCGTGATTTTGTGTCAGTGAGACAGCAGGTAGGACTTTCTTTAGGGAAGCTTTCCTTAAATCTCAAACAGATGTAGGCTACTCTGTTGTGTAGCGGAACGAATGGAAATCTTTATCCTGGGAGTAACCTGATCATTTGTATTTCTTTTGATTTTTTGATGTATTAATAAATCAAATAGTTCCTCGCCCAGAAAGAGTAAAAATAATAACAGGCTACTGTGATTATTTTATTTGATCCTGGCACATCATTTTTGGTAAATCCATCCATTCTTTGTACCGCTTTGTCCCCAGCTTTATAATGAGCAAAATACACGAGTGATGTCTTTTTCTTTTTCCCCACCATTTCAATTGAAAACAACTACTAATTTGAACTGCCGTGACTGACAGCAAGGATGAATTCTAAAAAGCATCAGTGTGGGTGGGTGAAATGTTGTGACGTTACCATGAGAACGACAGTGCTGCTTGCTGCGGGGCAAAATTCTTTTTTGAAAATCTATTGACCTCTGATGCTTCAAATAATTTGGATCAAAATACAGAATCCTTCATCAATCACTATTGACGTCACCGACCTACGTCACTAGCAAAACAACAGAAGTGAAACTTGTGTGCTACTGACCTCTGTTCTTAACGGCTTCTTGGGTGTGTTGTCCCTGGCAGTTTCTCGAACTGTGGCTGTCTCCACCTTGGGGGTGAAATCTTTGGTGGAGTCCTTGGTAGGTTCTTCTGCTTTGGGTGCAATATACACCATACTAACAGTCACCGTTTCTTCAACCACTTCTTCACCTGCACCTGGGAGAGTGTGACGGAAATAATTGTAACACAAAAACGATTTGTCCATTTGCAAAATGTCCTTGTTGTTTCTTTCACACTGAGTGAAGGACTGAGATTGATGCATAAAATACAGAGTAATAGGCATATTTGAATTTTTTTTACCTGAGCCTGACCCCGAGTTAAAATCATCATCATCTTCAGGGTAGTAACCTCCTGAGCCTGTGTCATCCAGGTATAAGTCATCAGCCTGGGAGGTGGTCTTGGCCGCCTGTGCTATCTACAAAAAAAAAACTATTGAGTTCATGGTTTGATCACTCATAAATCAAAACAAAAATTGCATATGTGACTTTAAAGCAGCATTTGTTGACAACTGACAAAGCAAGCTCGGATCATCTCTTTTGTGACAACCGGCCTGATTGGTTGGAATGTTTGCATTACGGCTTAATGGTAATGAAAAGCCCTGAACAGCTCCTTCTTGCCATATGTGTGATTTAAGACATAACAGACTATAACAAGAAAATCAATAACCGCTCTCTCCAGCAAAAAAAAAAAAAAAAGTGTTGTATTCATTCCGTAGGCTACTCGATAATATTGAATTTTTGGGAAATCTTGTGTTCTCTATGTGACTTGAATACTTATACCGGCATCCATGGCAACATCTATTCAAGTGTGATTGACTAATTTGTATTGGACCTTCTCTATAATAACAGTCCTGCTCAGAATGGGAATTAAAAAAAAAAAAGACAGACAATATATCATCCCATTGTGGGGATCTATTTGCGACAGTTCCAGGTCAGCTCTAAGGAAGTTGTGCTGATAAACTTCAAGCTGAAAGACATTGGATTAGAGGAAACAATCAATTGGCGTGACAGAAAGACCAATGAGGGGCGTTCTTTTGTTAGCTGCAAAAGAATAGGCGAGAATTGGCTAATGAGAAATTAGGCCACAGTAATGCTTGTTTAAGACCAGCTGTGTTTGGGCAAACAAAATCGTAACAGGGGGAAAAAAAACAGAAATGAATTCATCAGACCATTTGACGTCACTATCAGACAAGCAAATTCCCACGAAAAACATTCCAAAGATGAAAATCCAAGACTCCAATTCCCTAAGTATTCACATGTGGTGCTTTCAAGTAATTGTGCATATTTCCATGACAAAAAAAAAACGCCGGCAGTCCACGGCGCTAAAGACAGACGAAGAAAATTGAAGACGAACAATACCATTCCTTCTCAGTCAAGTGTCTTGCAAAAGAAAGAAAGCCCCTCCATTGCTCAGCCGTCTGATCAAAGAAAGAATTTGTTCAAAGCAACTTTATCTTCATCTTATTGGCTTTTCGTCTTTCCAATGCAACCCCCTCAAGCAAAGCCATTCAGTGTCTCCGTTCGCTCCACAGGTCAAAATGCATAAGAGCACAATGGCCGGCCGGGTTGGGGGAGGGGGGCAGTTCACATGGTGACAAAGGATGCTAATGAGATAAAGGCAGGCCACACACGCTCGTCACCAAGTAGAAGCCGTTAGCAAGTATTTCATTAATTCGTTGAAACATAGACGGAAAGCAATTGAGCATGTTAACTTGACACCGCATCGCCATTCAAGTCTGGAGAGTGTGACTAATGGATGCAATATTGATTGGAGCATAAGGAGCTTTTAATCCATTTTATTTGTTATTCTTAATGGGAATCCTCGGTTATAAAATGAAGATGAGGGACAGCCATAAACATCTAAAAGTCGGAAACTTTCAATGTCACGGACATTTCTGATAAACTTTGCTCTTTTTTATCAGTGTGTTGACATTTGTGACTCCTTTCAGCTCTTATCACATTTTTTTTTGGAGCCGGACTAGACAGCAGTCTGGCAACTACCAATGTCGAGTGCTTGTTGATATATGAATCTTCAGCTATGCTACAGCAGCTCTATTTTTTTTTATAGCTGTTGAGCAAACATTTGACTCCTTTCATTTTTCACTTTTAATGGAAAAGATTGAAGAGCTTGACGGCCGATAAAAAAAAAAACTTTTAGGGTGACTTGTGGTGTTTTTTATTTTGCAATTCCAAAAGTTTTGTGTTGTGCACGTCTTCAATCAGAACAAGTACGGCTGTGCAGAATCACATAGAACCTGTACGTTTATTTTAATTCTAAAAAAAAAAATCATGATTCAAAATTAGCCAGCCATCATTGTGTAATTGTTGGGAAAATCCCCCACAATATATTGTTGACAGGAAAGAGAAATTTCCTTCGAGAGTCCATCTTGAAGCTTTAGGAGCACACCTCAAGCTATAAACGTCCACCTTTTAAAGAAAAAAAGTCTCCAAGCAAAAGAAGGAGGAGGCAAACAAGCACTTGAGTAAAGCTCATTGTGCAGCCGAGCGTAGACACACAGAGGCGCACAGTTTCAAAGTCAAACCTCTCAACATCCGTCACAAAAAAATCGAACACTTACATAAACACAATATGCAAACACGTTGAAAAATCCTGAGATCGTTAACAACCGCTCTTCTCGTGACCTGTAAACGGCGTGGAGCTTCTGGACAAAAGAAACGACAGATAAGAGGCGATTGAGCAAAAAGCGGCCTGGACAAATGAGGGATGAGAAAACTGGGAAAGAAGGACGGAGCCAAGAACCAACCCGTTGCTGCTACTGACAGTACCATAGCCTGGAGGCAGCTGTGTGAAAAGCCCGAGAAAAATATGGCTTACACTCTAGGTCGGGGTAATATTTACATTTGGTTCTATAGGAGGGAGATAGAAAAGTGCCTGCAGGGCCGGACGGACGTTTGGATGAATTGTTCTCAGCCACGGCCCAAATATGAACTCAAATCCGAGTCGGGTCAAAGGAAGTAGCCGTCCTTCAAAGAATGCATAGCAACATCTGCATCTCCATGAAAGCACCCACGGGATTGATTTATGTGCCAACACACACACACACACACACATCCAGCTTTCACATCTCTAAGGCCTAAGATGAATACACAGACACATCAAAACTAACTTCAGAAGGGAAGAGAAGAAAAAAATTGAAAACAAGTGCAAGAGGGCTGGCAGACACATCGTAATTCAGATTCGCTCTGATTTTTCGACTCTTTTACTTTGAGAATCTCAGACTGACTTTGTGGGTGGGTGACAGAAAAAAATGCGACAATCCAGAATTTTTCGGAAAAGATACCTATTTTTAGACTTAAAACAGTTTTGTAAATGTGCTCTTTGAACCCACTCAAAGTTTTATAACCCTCCTGGGGATCATAATAAGGAACTAATTGATAGTCTTTCAGCTGCGGGCTCAGAAGAGAGGAAGGAAGTTCCCGTAGGAAGTTGACACAAATCAAACTCTTTGAGCCTCGGAGTTCCTCCTTTTTTGTTTGTGCGTGTGGCCGAGAGAGTATAAAAAGCACATTGTCCATTTTTTTTTATACTTATTTCCCATTTGAACATATTCATCACTTTTAAGGCAGTTAAGATACGCCTGACTGGTTTTCCCTTCCTCTTCGACACAAAATACATCCGCTATTATTTCCCTTTGCTCTATATTACTTCCTCTCAGGAAAGCCAGTCAAGTCCATTTCACGAGAAATAAACAGAGGTACTAAAAAAAAATATGACTCCCATCTCCTCGCCTCTGAATGTTTCAAGAGAGGAAACACGTGAAAGAATGCTTTAATAATTTGCACGAGTGGGATTTTTTAAAAGTCAACCTTCTGCGACACATTACGGATGATTTAATTTTGCAAGTGATTAAAAGCTATCAACTGCTTCTCGGATGGGATTTTGCTAGCCACCTGCTAACATTTCTCACCCAGTGCTGCTAGATCTCATGAATAAGAAAACAATGCGGGGCTCATGTGGCCTTATTTAGAGAATACCTCAGTGCTGTGCTGTCTGAACTCACCAAGCATGACTGGCTTTCTGCAGTGTGCACAACAAGGAGCAAATTCCCAGACCCCTGCAAGCTCCACTGCTCCCTGTTTTTGCTCCCCAGGTTGGGAATTGGGGAAATTCCTCAGCCTGGTTAAATGACTCCTGATATACGTGGAAAAAAAAAAAGGGTTCATTCTTTGTCAGCTGTGAAATTCGAGACACTGGGAAATGGCTTCACCTTCCAGTCATATCTAATACAGAGGAGGGAAAGATTTGCCGCGCCACGCCATCTTTCTTCCCTCCAGATAGTGAGAAAATAGGAAACTTTAAGGGGAATGTTTGACCTGAAAAAATAGGGAGATAATGTTGTGTGAAATTGGAAAGTTGGGGAATTTATAAAAATGGCAAAACCGATGTTGGCTGTGCTTGTTTGTGAATTCTTATCTTGAAGAAAAAAAAAATCAAATATTCTCTATTTATATGTGTAAATTCTTAATTATTTATCTTCTCAAAAAGTCCAAGTAATATCATTCAATGGTGAACCTTCCATGTGATGTTGTAAAAAATGTTATTAAAACTGATATTGCGTAATATAACGCCTGCGTGTCCTTCCAAGGCTCTTTTACGCTGAGCTGAGATGAACAGCGGTGCCGTAACAAAGAACACGGTGCTAAGCCAGTAAAGGCCAACTGTAGGTGAGAAAAAAAAAAAAAGAACCGCAATCAAATGTCAAGTGCATCATTACATTTTTCCTTTCCGGTTTCCATAAGCCAAATTTTGTTTAAAAAAAAAAAAAAAGGTGTCTGTCAAAATACCCCAAAGATCCAACCTGATTTGTTTTGAAAATATCTTCAGCTTTAAATTCCCGGCATTGATAAAATGACACTCATGTTGCCTGATACTATCGTGGCACTTTTTTTTTGCATAGGAAGCGTGCTGAGCTTTGAATAAAAACAAATGATGCAAAACTCACATGGGGATGTTTAAAAAGACATCAGCACTACCGCTTTCTCATCTTTCAGGCCAGCTATGTGACCCCTTGGTTCAACGCACCAGAATACTATATTATATATGTCTTGTGGTTAGCTGAAACTCAGTCAACAAATCTAATTTTAGTGATATACATCAGGATATTTTCATTGTGAGCTTTTGTTAGTTTCAAAGCAAACCTCATCAACAGTTGAATCATAAATGCTTTGAATCTATTTGCATGTGTTAGGTCAGTGCACAGGTTAAAGCAACATGGTCTGTGGCACATGTGCTCGTGATCATTTGGGATCTGAAGCACGTTACGTGTCGGCCCGCGGGAAAAGTGAGTGAAGTTGATAGAAAAGAGTCATGGATTTCAGTTGGAAAGCATCATTTCAAGTCGTTGCAGTCGGCGATGATCATCAGGTTTATTTATAAAGGGAAGCAATTAAGGGCGTCAGTTCAATTGTGGATCAAAGTTGGCTTCCATGGAGATGCACGTTGGTTAGCAACCTTCAAAGTTGTTAAAAATAGACACTTTTAATGTCAAATATAAAAAGATTTAGAAAATTCTTTCAAAATTAGAAATACTGCGGAAATTGATTGCCTATATTTTTTTCAACTCATTAGTATTATTGCTGACAGTGTCAAATTAGCAAGAATTTTTTTTTCGCATCTAAAAACTGCGTGTGGTTTCTTCAAACTCTCCATGTTGTTTTCAAATGAACAAAAGGAAGATAAATAACGCCGCATCATTAACACCTAGCTGTAAATGTGCTTGAGAATTGGACGGCTTCACTAATGTCTTCTTCCTCACTATACAAAACAGTGCAAATACAACCGCAGACAGAGATGGATGAATATTTAATGTTCTTCACTTTTCCAGCTTACAATGAACTCAAAGCACCTCTGCACAGTCACATAATGATTAATGCCGTATAATTATGATGGGTAGATATATATTTTATATTTTGAGTTCGCGCCAGGGGCAATTTGGGGGCTCAAAGATAATTCAAGATGGACACAAGCCACCTAAAGTTTTTCACTGATGACCCACATTCCTCACATTCCTTTTCAGCTTTGGCAAATGCCCCAATATGACATGAGTTGAAAGACAAAGGTGGAGGAGTGAAAAGAAGCAGATGGAGCCGTGGCATGCAAGGTAGGGGGGTGGTGGAAGGAGAATGATTTTGCCGCTTTGTTGACTGATCTGATACAATCCCCGCTGCAGCAATTGAATTTCCATCCAAGCCTTTGCTTAAGAGGATTTGGATTGGTGATGGCGGGCGGGCGGGGTGTGGGGTAGTCCGTGGAGGGGGGCCGACCCATGATGATAAAGACACAAAAAAGGAGGAAAACTTTAAATGAGCACTGACGAAGCAAAGTTAAAGAATAAATGCTGTTTGTAAGATATTACTGCTATGCATGTTATCTAGTTTGAGAGCAAGGCTTAAGGGATGTCACATATATTCTGTCCAAAAAAAAAGGAGAGTAGTTGAAGAAGCATTGCAAGTGTGACATGACAGGAGAGGTGCGACAGGTGCTGCTCTCTGATCCCATTATCCCAGGCTAATCCTGCCCAGCACGTTTCTAACTATGTTGGCATGTTTGTTTTTACACACTGAATGAAGCATCACGCCTGAAGCTGACCCGGAGGTCTTCTCTCAGCTGGGATTGTTTGGAACCTAATGTGACAGGAAGGGATAATACAGTACCTTTTTCTATTTTTTTTTTCCACTTCTATTTTATTCATGTAATGGATTTTTCCTGGGATTAAAATAACTCCAGCTCTTTCAATTTTGTGCTTTCCAGCCCGTCCCCACTCACAAAAGTGACAGCTTCAGCTCAGATGGAAAAAAAAAAAGGTAGAACAATTGATGACTAAGGTCAACCTGTCAAAGGTAAAATGGTCTTTGTCGTGCGCATATTTACATCAAAGGGCAGAAAATTTGGACCATATGATCGTACGCTCATCTACAATACTCTCACGAGGCGTCATCGAGTCGCTCTAATCCAGTCTAGGCCACAAATGCCCGAGGATGAAAATTATGAAGGCTTTGGGGATGAAAAATATCTCTGCTCTAGGACACTTTAATCCTCCTTTAATCAACTCCATGAAAAAGTGTCACATTTTCCAAGAAATGGCTGGCATAAATAAATTTTTAAAAAAAACATTTAGCCAAAAATGTCTGGCATAAATAAATAAATAAATAAATAAATAAATCTTAAATCAAAATGCAGAGACTGACTCAACTCCAAACCCTATTTACCTACATATGTGGATTAACGACATTGTTGAGTCACATGACGATGACCTGATGCCACTTGCTGGACATTAGCCCACTGAGGCAGGTTGGCACGTTAAAGCTCATCCTATGGATTATTCCGACCATATGCACGCACAATGCTGACTCAATCTGTCCATTAATAAAAACAAGTTTTACTGCGATCTTAACCTTTTCAATTGGAATGGTGCATGTCCGTCTGATTTATTTTGTGTGCAATAACAAACTTGGATTGCAATTTCCAATTGAGAAAAAGCCAGAGTGTTTTTTTTAAACCACCTCACGTGGACTCGGGTGAAAGATTAAAACAAATTCCAGCAGCTAAGCATGGTTTTGACTGTGTTTGCCAATCCTCTATTTGCTAGTTAGCTACATGGTCATTCCTGTGCTGTAATTCTGCAAGAATGTGTGGTTTAAAAAGACGGCAGGCTGTTCCTGAAACAACAAAATGTTTTCTCAGGGTGCTCCACCCTGGGCTCCATGTATAACTTTACCATTTTTATTTCCACCGACGACTTATAGACGGTATGGTGTCGAGTAAGTGCAAAATAAAAACGTCAACACAACTTAAGTGACATCATTTACACAAGTCTAATGGAAAATCCGGGGATGGAGCCACTATCAAACGCACCAGGCAACAGATGTTTACAGCAGCGTTTGCACTTAACGTTAACAAAGTTGTACTAAAAGCCTCGTGCGGTCAACCAATCGCACATAGCTAAGTGCGAGCGCGCTTAATGGAAACAGAACCAGATGCAATCAGGTGAGTTTATAGGCAGCACTGCGTGCCATAAACAGCTGTTGCGAGATTCGTCTTCCGCCAGATGCGTTCGAGCACTTTCAAGTAAGACAATCACAGAAAGCTCACTAATTGTGTCTTTATGACTTCTAGAAATCACTGATAAAACAAATCGTCCGACTCTGCCAGTCTGAATTGTCTCATGAAAACACTATTTGTGAACGGCAGAATCTAAAAAGATACTTGACGTCAACTTGAGGCGGACTTTAGTGAACTCTCTCTGCACTGAATTTAAATGAAATAAGTCTGCTGTGTTCGCCTCCCACAACGGCGCAAACGCCCTGCACTAATCTAAAAAACCGATGCAATACAAAAAAAAACCCGTCTAGATTTTAAATATTAATACTCATTGTTGTAATGTGAATGCTTCAATCAAAATACCAATCTTGAAATGAAACATGGTGCTTCCATATTATTTGCATTCAAAATCAAATGTGTTGAATAATACACCCCAAATCTCCGAATAATAGCACACTGGTGTGCTGGGTTATTCAGCTGAAAGGCTTTACAGACAGCATTTGAGAACACAGATGGCCGTTAACAGAGTGCATTAGTGAAGATTAACTTGCCTGCTAGAAATCACTGTACATATATCCGTGACCTTATTAAGTTACCAACCAACCACGGTGGAGAAACGAGATTTAGGGCGTGATCATGCTTGCTATAAGACTTTTAATGTTTGTACACTGAATATGCATAAATATTTACGTCATGCTGACATATTTTCAAAAGAACATTGTTCTTTGCAAAATGTTTGATAAGACCCGCGTGAGCTCATCTTTTTTTCTAGAACACCAATTTTACTCATGCAAATGCTTCTAAATGAAGTGATGTCCATAAGTATAATTGTACAATGCATATAAAAGCCTTCATTTCCTCAACTTTCCTCTGTGCAATTTTGGGGATGGAATAGAAAGGCCGGTTCCGAGATGATAAAACAATTCATAAGTAGGATCAGCACAAATGTGTGAAACGGGTCATTTCTTCCACAGTGATCTCAGAATGGGGAAAAAAAAATCCAGCTGATGTCATAGATGTCATTTTTGGAGAGTTCCATGGAACACATTGGGCTCTCAGATCAAGTATAAGAGAACAAAGTCGGTTTGAGATTCTTTAACATGGCAGCAATCCTTGTGTGGAACAAACTATCTCATGATAGAAGTGGAGTGACCCAGCTTTTATGCATCTTGACATCTCAGGACAATGAGGCAATAAGCATGTGGTTCTTATTTTGATGAGGACTGCCCTACTTTTTCATTTGCAGCCATGTATTGTATTTGGTCAATGCAATGTAAGATCATCTGATTTTGTTTTCTTGAATCCACAACAAAGCAAATACATGTGTTATTCCACATGCTTCTTTTTCTTCCGCCCTACCAAGTGAGACATTTTTCACACTACAAACAGGCAGTCAGGTCCTGGCTTGAGAACACCAAAAGGGAGACAGACTTCACACTTTTAACCTTCCCCCAACCCCCCAGCAACAGAAACATCTCCCTCCCTCCTCAATAAGAGACTCTCCTACCCAAACTGGAGTCAGGCTATAAAATCAGAATGAAAACTGGGGGGGACGTCCTAACACAAGGATTTTCCCCACATTTCTTTGTGTCACATCAACCACGTTAGCACGAACGTTTCCATCTGCTCAGTAAGAGAAGCCAGATTAAGTGTTGCTATTTAAATTCAGCTTTTATTTGATAGAAAAAAACAAAGCTGCTGTTACAGTAGATAGAAAAAGCCCAGTGTTCTAATGCCAATAATAAGACCGAGATAAAAATAATGTTGCCCCCTCACCTGCCCAAGTCAATTGAAAAAAAAAAAAAAAGTTAAAGAGGAAGTCCAAAATAAACATCTGAGATCATATGGTTGCAATTGTGGACAGTTGCTTGTGTTCATAACTTCTGCCAACGGTGACATGAAACCGAAAACATTTTATAAAACGTCAGGAAAGCCTCCTGAACAATCTAAACTTTATTTGGGGTTAATCGGATGCAAAGCGTGGCAGCTGTGTGCTGGAAAGCAACCCCCTCGACCACCCTACGTACGTCCAGCAAGCGTTTGCAAAACTCACCACCCCCCTCCCTAAATAAAATGAAAGAAATGAATGGTGGAAAAAAAACGACAGCAGCTGTGTGCCGAGTTTTGCGATACCTCAATATAAGACTTTTGCACTTTGATGAGTTAATGCAAAATAAAAGAACATCATGAAATATAGAAGAGCAGAGGCTGCAGTCACAGAACAGCATCTGGCTTTCCTTTTTCGACGTGACAGCATGTGCTTTCATTTCAAGCCCTCCGTCACAACGTTTACATAACAAACTTTTTTGGAGCTGGTCCATCTTGCGTTCTTGTATATTGCTCTTTTATCATCTCACATTTTTCATTGGAAAATAATATGGACATTTGAATAGTATACAGCCTTGTAATAAATCTGCAATTTTATTTTTTAGTGTTGACGGGAGAAATGTATTTGGTTCAAAAATGTTTCATTGAGTAAAAGGTCAGCGTGCAGGGCTCATTTCATTACCACCAAATCAACGGATACAAAACTATCATTTAAGACAGAAACTTGAGATAACACATCCATTACAATACAAAACACCCATTTACCTTTGAAATGGCGCATTCAGTAACATTAGTAATCAGCTCAGACAATTTGAAGGTAGTTAAGTAGTTTATCACAGCAATTTGACCTCATGTGCCCTTTTGAGAAAATTGCTGAGCGCACTTTGTTCATCTCGTGATTGCTTCCGTCTTAAATCTCCTCTGAAGCGACAATCAGTACCTTTTACAGTTTTTTTTTTTGCACATTTGACATATTTTGACAATCAATAGAATATAATCAGTTACAATTTATGAACAGCATATAAAGAGAAGAAAGCTTCAGAATTGTATCCACATGTTCAAATCGCCACTCAATAGTGTCCATGGGATTTGCTCATTAAAACAAAAACTAATTAAGCCTAAAGCAGGTTATCTACCACTCGTTGACAATTGTTGCCAAATGAGAATCGATGTCATGTGTCAAGTGGCAGCGGGGCCTTTTGGGGACACTGATAAATAGGAGAGTGATATTGATCAGGTTAAAGTTTTATTTGCATGGCATCCTATTGTATGTCAAATTCAACTATTCTATTGGAAAAGAGACTTTGGTGCTAATTGGAGCAACACCATGTCAATGATGAATAACCTACAGTTGGAACAGCTAAAAGTAAGCATGTAAAAACAGAACAGAAGGTCACCAAATGTCTGATGTGGCTAATTGGACCACCGGTTCTGACACAGGACCAGGCAATGAGCCAAGCGGCAAGTCACAACCCACCGGGGGAAACAACAGGAGGCAGTAATGACAGGGGCAGCACATGATGCTGCCAGAATCTGTCACTGCAAGCACCAGGCTAATTTGCAAAAGGGGGTGTACAGTGCACACACACTTGGAGGTAAAATCATCTGAGAAAAAAAAATGCTTGGAAGAAATTACATAACGCTATGAGGTCTGATGGATTCTCACTTGAAAATAGTCAGAAATAATATTTTACTTTGGTGATTGCAATACTAATGGAGTTTATTTGATGGAAAACACGATTTAAATGGTCTTCATTGTGATGCCACTAAAACTCGGTCAAATGATCAATACAGCTTAAAATTGTATTTATTTGCGTCTGTTCTGACGTCACGTCCCCAATAGCACGTGACGCCTTGATTTTTGCTGCTTAGAAATAAGCATCCCCGCAGTTTTGTCCAACTTGACACGCGAATAGTAATACTAATTAAGCCTTTTACAAGTTATTGTTTATGAGGAGAGAGAATTTGGTCCATTTACGAGAAAAAAAAGCATGCAAGTTTATTTTAAGATGAACACTACATTTTCTTTTGTCTTATCAGATGTTGAGTGGATCAACGTGGCATTGTCAATCGTGTATGATTCATCAGATGATCTAAAAGCAAAATATAACAAATTCAAAAAAATAAAAGGGGGGGTCTTGAGTTGCCCTGGACCCAAGTTGCCTTCTTGCTCCCCGTTTTAGAGTTGTTTAACCAACTTACCCTTTCCCCAGAGAGGTAGACTGCCAAGCCGAGGGTGACAATGAAGCAAACGTTCCTCATTATTCCGTTTCTTTGCGGTGAGCGCTGCAAAGCAAGCCAAATGTCTTCTTTTCTCCGTCCCTACTTCGCCTGCGCTTTCCACGTCTGTCTCCAAAGTCCCGTCGTTCCGCTCGTGGGACCACTACCGGATACGTGTTGCGTTTTTTGTTTTTTTTTAATTCCCCCCTACTCCTTCTCAAAAACACTATGCAATTTGTTATGTTAATCAATTCTTGGTCAATTAGACAAATCAATGCAGGAATAAAGCAGGGAATAAAAACAAAGTCCGCCGCGCGCTGCCTCGCTTGGTAAAATCCACGCGAGACACGTACGGCGCTCGAGCTCCCCCCTCTCTCTCTCTCTCTCTCTCTCTAGCCCCCTCTCTCTCTACCCCTCGCTCTCCCCTCCCTCTCTCTCTAAAACTTGCGTGTGTTTAATACAAAAGTAGTGATTACGGCATTGCCAAATTCTTACAATTACGTCCGTTTGAAAATTAGGAACCTTGTTATCTGGAAATTGTATTTGGTTGGCATATTTGACTGATTGCACATTTGCACTAATTGTCTGATTTTTTCTTAATATTGTAATGCTAGATCTCTTACTGTATTTGTTATTTTACTTTTTATTAGGGTAAGCACCATCCTATTGTTCGACCAACATAAAAATCAATCGCATTAAGTTGAATAATTTCTGTGCAATGTCCATCTCTGCTGGTGAATAGAAACCCTACACCTAAATGAGGCAAAATAAAATGCAATATTCAAATAGGGAGTTGGGGATGAGGTGACAGAAAGAGGAAGTCTCCAAGGAGAAGATGACCTGGTATCAGGTTTGCTTGACCTCATCCCCTGTGACCCAGGCAAAAAAAAGTCATGTTAACCATATTAGTGAACTGAGGAGAGCGTCAGAATGTTCATTTGAGTCAAGAGCAAGTATAATTTTGGAAAGTAATTAAAAATCCTTAGTGTAAAAGATGCCCGGTCTTGGTGTCCTTGTCGTTTTCAAAGGGCTTAACGCTACTCCAGATTACGCAGCCAATTAGGATGAAGGCAAAGCTCCTTCTGCCATTCAGCCTTGTCAGTGCGTGCGCGCGTGCGTGCGTGCTTACATAGCTGCTTTCATAGTTTGAACAATGTAAACATCACCAGATATGACTTATCAGTCCACTGTTGAGGCATGTACACACAAACCATAAATTTTGGCTTGCAATTGAATTTAAATGCATCTATTGTATATTTGTCAACAAGGATGCATGCTACATTAAACAGGCATGGATAAATGTGTTCAATATTGAAATCACACACTTGATTTAACGATATAATAAGAACAGATAGAACAATAAAATTTATTTATTGGGTATGAAGGAAAAATAAGACAGCTATGGATTCAGATGGGCTCTTTTCTGAGCTTTGGCGCCGTCTGTTGTTCAAAATGGAGAAGTACACCAACCTGAGCAGAATTATTGATTATTTACCCCGATGACACAATATTACCATTTTAAAAAAGCCTTCTTATTTGATTGTAGTAAAATAGACAATTTACCTTTCCCGTCTACTCTGTCCATTGTAGATTTTTTTTTTTAACTTCGCAAACCACCTCTTCTACCACTAGTACAAACACTGTAACCAGGCAACAACCAAACAAAGAAAACTTGCTCCTTTTTTTTTCTTCCCTGTGCTAATTTTGTTAAAGCTGTGACATATTTTAACTAATCTTTGGAGTGATGAGGTAGAGTTGCTCAATCAGGTAGTCAACACCCCAAGCACGATGTCTGTCTTCGATGACATCCTCTGATACAAGCTGCTCTACATTGCACCGTTCTCCTGGAGGTGGAAAGAAAAGTCAAAACCTTTAAAGACACGTTTCCTGTATTTACAAAAAAAAAAAAAAAAAAAAAAGGGATTACTCACCAAACAAGCTATGTACTTGCTCACCAGGCACGGCAAAGGGAGGGCCTGAAAGTTTGTTAAGAATAGTTATTGAATTTTACCAACTCGTCCATGTTTTTTTTTTTTTTTTTTACTATTCTGGATGAAAAACTATTTCTCTGACACTGAGTAATTCAAGTTTTAAACACAGCATTACCATCGTAAAATTCAGGATTGTACATCAACGTGGATAAAAGGTATCTGCAGTCATTGGCCATCAAAGAAATGATGAGAGAAGCATACCTATAGAATTGCGAGATTTCAAACAATAACTTGAACATGATGATTTTCCAATGCGATTTTTACATTTTGAGATTTGAAGCCTTACTTTTCTCTATCTCCCGGGTTAATGGCCACAAATGATCCTCTGTCCCAAATAGCCCCAAACTGACCTACAACTGAACTTTGGGAAAGGCGGAGAAACATTTTCCACGATTATTTTTCTTTTTTCATACCGTATGCATAACTTAACTTACCTAGATATGCTGTACAGATCACAGTTATACAAGGAGATATTTTTCTCAGAGTTCTGCAGAATGAATGCAAGTGGTTAGAATACAAGGACTGTTATGCATTTGTATGGACCCACCTTGAAGACCTTTGCTCCAGGTATAGCTGGGACGGGCTCCTCATTGTAGGTCAAGTTGTTCTCCATAAAGAATTGTTTTATGGCTTTTTCAGCTATTTCCACTCCAACCACTGAATGGCCCATATCTGCTAGCCTGATCACGATTAAGTACAAAACAAGGTGAAGTCATAAACAGCGCTTTGGGAATTGGTTTTAGAATACAATGGAGTTTGTAGTCGGATTTTATTTACCACTTCATATCCACAGCTTTCCCACAGAGAGGAAAAAAGAAGCGAACCCCTGTTCGCCCAGATAAACTTTTGTCAATGTTACTTTCCAGCATTCTGGAAATTAGAAACAAAAAGAATAGTTATTTTTAAAAAAAAAAAAACATCATGCAAATTCAATGAATTATAGGTGATGCTTTTTAACGATGCCTGATTAATTCTTGCAAACTGTAATTGCATTGATCAAGTGTAAATATGTAATCTTACTCATGCACATGTGACTTATGAAAGCCAATTTTGTTTTCCTCCCAGCGTTGCTCCCATTCTTCCAGTTTAACGACTCGATCTTTCTGTATTTTCAGCATGTCGCCCATTTTATCTGCGGGACAGCGAGCAAATAAAAACAGGTGTCAAGATCTGTACATAAAAAAAAAATTCAATCCAATTGCACAACAATCTGGTCATGGGTGAATTACACACTTACTTGACAGTCTTTGCAAGTAGGAATCCGTGAAATATTTATTTCACAGTTTCCGTTTCGCTCAAATATTCCGTTGTGAAAAGTACGCTGCATTTTGTCTGTTAGGCAATCCATGTCGGTACAGTAATGAAATACATAAAGAGTCATATGCCTGTGACTCTAAACTATGGGAAAAATTAACCCATAAATTGTAGTTGGGAGGAGCTTCCTGGTCCTATGGTAAAAACATCCACTAGGTGTCACTGTTTCTTCAAAATATGGCTTATCAGAATGTTAGGCGAGTGCTGCTTACACCTTCGAACCGCAAGGTGGTGCTAGATTCATAGAAATGTCGCAGAAAAACTCGCTGTTTGTCAAAAATTGCTTTTCATTCATTCATCTCCCTTACCGTTCATCCTCACAAGGCTCGCGGACGTGCTGCAGTCTATCCCAGAAATCTTTGGGCGGGTAGTACCTGCAAATATAACAGTTCAAAACCTTCATTGTTGGGTTGAGATAGCAGAATTTTCATTCATGCATAGAAATTTTTACTATTATACTTCTGTTTAGGAAGTGCGTGCAGGATCATATGCCCCCCCAAAACTGCACCCCCCAACCCCTCCCATACCCATTCAAGTTGCTTATCCTTGCAATAGACATTACCCTGCAAAAAACAGGCTTCCCTATACCAGCTCGCTCCTCGTGCGTAATTGGGTCATAGAACCCACAGCACCGGGTCGCATCCACAAGCGTATGGAGTGTTTTTCTTTACCATACAGTCAAGACGGAGGAGGAGCGTCTTAACCAATCACACGCACCTGGGGGCGGATCGCGAATGGCTACCGTGGCGGATGTGCAAAATGGATCATTTAACGCTCCTCTTCTCTTTTCATATCCCGGTGAAGAGACTCGCGCGTTCCTTTGCTGAATTCCTTCTCAAATGTTCGGACGTGGCGTGAAAAGGAAAAGCACGCACGAGAGTTCGGTTTTGCGGCTATCCGGTAAGATCCGTGAGCGTCGGATGAAGTGGCATCCCGTGCGTGTGTCATTTCTGCCGCCCCTATGTTGATGTTTGGATGCTGCATTGATCCTTATGATTGCATACTATCCGGTGATTGTAAATTTCAACAAGTTTGACAGCGTTAGTCCCATCGGTTGTCTTTTATTTCTTTAAGATCATTTATTTCCACACCTCTCCCGGGCGCGTATCCATTGTCAGCACACTGCAATGGGCAACAGATTTATTTGCAAAGTGTGTAGCCCACCTATCAAAACAATGTCTTCTTTGCAGCAGCAAATATAATAACACACTCGTCTAGTCTTTTATCTGAACTCAAGTACATCACCTCGCTCTCTAGTTTTATTCATGAAGTGGTGGAGCAGCAGGCTCCAGGATGCTCTTATAGAAGAGGTGGATGTGGGAGCAATAGGGTGCATTATGTTTTGGCTGCAATCCTATTATTAAGGTTCAGAGCACGATGCAGCAGGTTCTGTGGAGTTGGTGCTCTCGTCCTACATGGACCTGCTACCTGATCTCAAGTGGGCTGTTTAAACATTTAGTGCTGCTTGGAGTACAATAACCAAATTCACACTTGGGACTGATCTGTCCATTATGGCAATGACTGATGATGCTCTGCATTGAAAGTATTGATGTATAAATAGAATATTCTTGTCCCCTCAGAGTGGATGGAAAACAATCCTGGGGGGTGGTCTACCTTTTGCCTGAAGTCAGCTTGCCGCGTTCCTGGACTGGATAAGCGCCATCGAAAATAGGTAAATATAACAAATGTTGCAGGAAAAAAAAAGTGATTTACAGTGACATCATTTTTACCTATAAGGGGGGCATAACTAACAATTCGTGTTATTGCCTCACTTAATTTTGAACAATTTAGGAGCGGGTAGAAAGTTGTGTGAAGCTCCAAATTTATTACAGTCTGCATTGGAGACATTGGAGCCAAGTGTCACAGTGTGCTTGTCTACATGCCTTTGGAGTTGAGCGGCATATTTATTTCTGAACCATGCTTTGTAGTCGTGTACAATTGCACTACAGCGTACTTAGAAGGCTAGCTTACATTTTGTCCCTTTTGTGTTGTTATAAGAATAAAATCAGCAATCAGTATGCTGCAGTACATGCTACTATTAAAACTAATAGCTGTTGTTTATTATTATTTTTTGTAAAGGCAGAATTATGATACTTTTGTGGGGATCATTTTTGTAATTTATTTAATTAATTAATAACTATTTTTATTATTATTTTAGTATATTTTTTATTATTGTTATTATTTATTATTTTGTAAATTGCATAGGTGTACCTAATGTAGTGTCCTGTGAGTAAATTAACTCTATAATTCTGCACATTTTTTTTCATCCCGACTTCTCCATTTTAAATATCATGTACACAATAATAATTTTTAAAAAAATCCTGAAACACCAGCTTTCCATTCGGTTTTAATCTCAACGCAACACGCATTCTAATTATATTTGGCAATGAATTACAATTGACTTGTTTCTTGATAAAAGACTTCCCTGGAATAAAGTGTCATCATTATCTCGGTTGCAGTGGAAGGGCTCTCATGGGAAAGCGTATTCTGACAAGCCGTGCAGAGATTCCCTCTGATTGATGAGATGTTTCTTTGGATATGACAGCTTTTCATCTTATTAGCAATTTTACTTCCATATGATGCTTTGTAACCCGCCCCCTCCCTCGTGGATTGTAGAGCCTCGTATCTTGTCTGGGTGCTTCCCGATATAGCCGGCGTTTGCTATTTCCATTGCAAAAATGAATCCTTGTTTCGCGGAGTCTCCCATGTGTGATTTTGATCCTTTTGTTCAAGGTCATGAATAATTGAGGTGCAAAGTGTCAGCTTTTAAAGATGATCCATTCAACAGTAGATACACCTTGACTTTCTATTAAATACAAGAACTGCTGAAGAGTCATTTTCAAGTGATAATGAAAAGGACAAAGGCGACGAAAAGAACTGTGTCAATGCAATTTGACCTTTCATAAACCTTCATAAAAAAAAAAAATCTGTAATTAATATTTTTGTGTGTGTGTGTGGGGCACCCTTAATTTTATTTGCCAGGTAGTTTATGAAAAACTCATTTCAGTATATTTCCTTCTTCTCAGCAGCAGGTCTTGACTCTAACAATGTCATGGTCTGATTGTTTGTAGGTCGATGTAATTGAGGTTGCGTGCGATGAGACGCCGCCGCTGCATGTTTGATCAACTCTGCTTCCAGCTCTTGTTTATTGACAAGTGAGCACCGTGTATTTCCTCTTCTTTTATATTCAGCGTATGCTCAGAGCGGATTGTCAGGACAGATTTTTTTTTTTTCTCCCTCCCTGCTGCAGAGTTGCTTGTTTTCACCCGGCGCGTTAACATCATTGACGGTTTTATTGAGGTGGCGTCGACATCCTCGAGAGTGTTTCTGCTCATCTTCAACGTTGTGTTAATTAGCCCTTGTGTTGTTGAAGCGGAGCATATTGTTGAGACTTAATTCATCAACCTCAGCTTGTAATTAGGATGAGCACAATGGTTGCGGCTTGATATAAACATCGTGTTAAGAGGCTCTCTTGGGCCGAAACTTAGGTATGGAAAGAAAAGTTGCTAGCTACAGATAATATAGAAAAGGTTCCTCTGCAATCTGCATGAATTCTTTTTGATCTTTCGATATATATTCCATGCAGCAGGCGAACATTTTGGGCACCTCTGCAATTACTCAGGTCAGTCCAGTTACCCTGGGGTTCTTTTGCACTACTGTCACATCCGAGGCCTTTAATCATAGCGTTTAATTTTAGCCGGGGCCTCACCGCAAAATTTGTGTTTTTCCTCAGCACACCTCATTTCGCTGAAGTTATACGTCGGCACATTTTAGCCAGTAAAAACACACTGCCAGATGTGTGTTGGAAACAAACGTCTGCTGCTATTTAACAATGGTATGAGTGGTGCTATTTTTAGGTGGAGATTTCCAAACTGCTATGTCAAACATGTTTTCAAGGCGGGCCACGTCGTCATGGTTATAACATGGCGTCAATATAAACATAAATAGAAACAAACCATTTGGTGCTGGGTCCAGTTACAATTGGGGTTGGCTTTGCAGAAACCACATGAGCACAAAAACAAACCTGAAAACAGAATAAGAATGACCTTGCTCAATCGCGAGTGGAAAACTGCAGCCCCGAAGGAAAGAAGCCATCCTGGACCTGTGAAATATTCATCACATTCGCTATTTTCCATCCATGTCACATGCAGACAAGTCGTCATCGATTCAGGTGTGCGAATCATTTTAATGGCTTATTGGGATTCATCGTATGACAAAGTGGACTCACCTTGAACCTCTTCTTTCCACCTCCGTGCAATTTATTGAGCCTGGTGGCTTTTCCTCCAGTGCTTGTCGCCACCGTAATGGTCTGTGATTGATGTGTGACCCACGGACCTCTGCCGCTACTTAGAGCCAGGTACTTGTGGGCATCCATAAGTGCATCTGTCCTTGTTAATTTGTAGCTTCAAGGAATTCACTCAAGCATTTCCACTTCTTCATTCTTGCTTTTTTCTTTTTTTTTTTTTTGAGGAAGAAGCACATTTTGCACATTCAGAATGTGTTTATACATCGATTCATGACCCCATAGATATATCTGCCATCAAGTTTTATTAGTGCTAGGACATAGACTATTAAAAGCAGATAAAACAAATGAGAAATCAATGGTTTAATTAAGAAATTGTGAATTATTGATAACTACTGTTTCTTGATGGAAAAAACAATTAGTAGTGTGTTTAAATGATGCTGTGTGAATATTTGCATAAAGGTATGCAACGGAATTTAAGTAAAAATGTGTACAGCGAGTTCAACCAACTTCAACCTATATATATATATAGGCTGAAGTTGGGTGTGTGTGTATATATATATTTTTTTGGGGGGGGTTTATTGTTTTTGCCGTTACCACCGCTAGCGACTTCATTCATATCAGCCGGGGTATTATTTGTCCACGTTTCTCGCACGGTGTGGCCGCCGCCGCCATCACTTGTTGGAATGTGAATGAGTGGTGGAGGACGTGGGCAGGTGAGTCGTGAAAGCTGCCTTTGTGTGGAAGCTGGCAGCAGGAACACTATCCTCTACTGTGAGCCCCCCCAAACACACACACACACATATACTGTACATATAGAGGACAAAAAAAAAAGTTAACCGTTAAGGATCTAACTGAAAATGTGAAGTGAATAGAGATGGCCTTCTTTTCCCCCCATGTTTCTTTTTAAACTGCGAGACGCTTTTTTTTTTTTCCTCACTCCACCTCAACTCCAAACTTTCAAGCTGTTTGGTCTTTTATGTTAAAGCACACACACACACGAGGTGTCAAAACGAATCGATGAATCGACAACAAATCCATAATCAAATGAATCGACTCGTATTTGAACAGAATAATGATTTAGACACATTTGAACCAAAGATTGAACGATATGATTTTTTTAGCGGACAGATTCATTCTTTGTAACCATCAATCCTTCTTGAGTGATATTGCTTAGCTGCACTAAATAAAATCACTACTATTAATGATTTAATAAAAATAATGTCGGAAAAAATCGATTGATCGATGGAAGAGTCGACTCTTCATCAACTAACGTGAGTTTCAAATGAAAAGCTCTTTGTTTTGGTTGAGGAGTGGCAACTTTCTGTGTACTTAATCTGTATTCTTGTTTGTTTGCTTCTCCATAGGAGGGGCCTGCCCACAGCAGTTGCTCCTAGCACCATGAGGCAGAAAGCTCAGCCAGAGGGAGCGGACAACTCTTCCTTCATTCCTGTCGAGCAGGCTGCGCCGGAGAAGAAACGCACACAGCATCGGCAGAAGCCACGCATTCCACAAGCCGGCCGGCTCAGTGCCGCTATCTGAGCCTTCCAGGATTGACCGAGGGCGAGACGGTAACTCGGACTGCGTCTTCTTCCTAAATGGCAAAGTGGACCAGGCCACACTTGGAGGAAGCGGTGATGTCCTTGTTAACACATTGCCCTCCTTTAGAAGCTCCTTGTTAGAAGTCACTCCTAGGCTGGCTGCTGCCCCTGTGAGGCTTCAAAGCTGAGGGGCGAAGAAGAAGAAGAAGAAAAGTCAGCCACAGAGAAGAAAAAGACTGTGACAAGCCCCCCCATGCAGGCGCGGAAGAAATATGTTCTGCTGGGCTTGTGTACCTTCTGCTGGCTGGTTCTCTTTTACTTCGGTAGGGGAGTCCGGCTACCTGTACGTCTGCTCCGGATGCTGACGAGCCAGCAGGCCGAGATGGCGCGGCCCTGGCCCAACTGGACCGACCGGGCCTTCCTGCCGTGCTACGCTCACCTGAACGAGCTCCAGACGGACCCCGGGACCTCCGAGTCGCCCCGGCAACGCCGACAAGCGTGGTCTGTTATTTATAAGGACAGCCACTGCCGCATGGAGACTTGCTTTGACTTTTCGCGGTGTCGGCGTCGAGGGAGAGAAGGGTTCAGGGTGTACGTTTACCCTTCGGAAAAAAACGACCGCGTCTCTGAAAGCTACAAAAAGATCTTGACGTCCATATCGGAGTCCAGGTACTACACGTCGGATCCACGCGAAGCCTGCTTGTTTGTGCTCGGGATCGATACCCTGGACAGAGACCAGCTGTCAGGACAGTTTGTGCACAATGTGGACGAACGCATTCGGGGTTACCCTCTTTGGAATGATGGGCGGAATCACCTGATCTTCAACCTTTACTCAGGCACTTGGCCCAACTACACAGAGGAATTGGGTTTCAACATAGGCCAGGCCATCTTGGCCCGAGCCAGCCTCAATACAGAACATTTCCGACCAGGTTTTGATATCTCCATCCCGCTCTTTTCAAAGGACCACCCGCAGAAGGGTGGCGAGCGAGGTTGGTTAGTGAGGAACACCACCCCGCCGCGGAGGAAGTACCTGCTGATGTTCAAAGGCAAACGCTATCTGACAGGCATCGGCTCAGATACCCGAAACGCTCTCCATCACATCCACAACGGGAAGGACATTGTGTCGTTAACCACGTGCCGCCACGGGAAAGACTGGGAAAAGCATAAAGATGCCCGTTGCGACCACGACAACCTGGAATATGAGAGGTAAGCTTGATTGGCAGTCAGTGTCCAAAAAATATTGTTTTTATACTACTAATCTCAAAACTGCAAACACAATTTACGCTGAAACGGCAGTTGGTTGGCGTCTCCGTCTTGGAGCTTGTTTACATTGGGAGGTGGGCAGCAAACTGATGAAATTGCTTTGGAGTGCAATGAATGAGCTCATTTATCCCGTGTAGTCCGTTATAGCGGACAGAAGGACACTAGCGGGAGTGCTTTTGTAGAAGTGGGATTTCTTGTATTAATCAGCCATCTATTGAAAAAAAACCATGCAGATAATCACTGCTATTCTTGTCATGAGCTTTTGGACCTGTGCCAGGCTTAATGAGGCTCTTAGAAGGTGGTACCAGGTTAATGAGCGGATACATCTGCTCCGCCGCCAGATTAGCCTGGAGGGACGGGGTCAAGATCCGTCAAAAGGAGAAAGTGGGAGGGGTTGAAAAGGGACAAGCAATGGAGGCTGGGAAGGGGGCGGGGCTAGTGAAATAGATTGAAATGAACAAATCGCTGTCATCAAATCCAATTGGATATTTATTTTAATCCATCAGATTTTTCTCAGGATTTGTTTTTATCCAGTCCTGCTTAGTAACAACCAAGTGGCAGTCCAATAACCTCCAAATTCATGAATTACTTTCAAAAGTTATTTGTGCTGCATTAAGGATTAAAAAAAAATGAACCACAAAATTTAGAGACAAAAAAGTTTGAGGTTAGATGGTGTTCTGCTACCTAAGGCATCAAGGTAGGGAACAAGTCATTAGATAAAGATACCACAAAAAAGAAAAAGTAACTTGGGGTTTCTTGGAGCAACTTTATGCAAGAATGGGTTGAGGCAGAAGGGTGACAAATGGGAGGAGAGGCACAACTTGAAGCACAAGAGAAGCCGTGCTGCAGCCTAATGGCCTAGTTTGCTTCGCTTTGGACCATTCTCGAAGAAAGTGAGGAAAAGAAAATGTTGTACAGTGAATGCAAATGAGCGGGAGGAGTAAAACCAGACTCGGGGTGGCGACTGAGATATGCAAAACGGGAGAGTGTACCTGAGTTCAATTTGGACCTGTGATTAAAAAGACATTGGGAACGGTGAACAAAATGGAAAACAGCTGCACTGATTTTTTGGGATTTTTTAATCCTACAAAAAAACTGATAAAGTCAGAAAAAAATGTTTGTTTTTTTCCTCCCCCTTAACAAGTAAATGCGTGTGTCAAATGTTAGCAAGTTAAGTGTTTCGGGCAACCCAGACGAGAAATGCGGCAGCTCACTATAATTAGGGGAAGTGAAATTGTATCTTCCCAAGATGATGTGGTCTCTCTCGATGTGTCTGCAAGGCCGCTTTCGGATATTTGGAAAAGAGAGGAATCATTGTGGCTCTTCAACACACTGTTCTCCATTGTTGCCTCCGACCCGCCAGCTCATACTTTTGGTTCCCGCATGTCAGTCTTCACCCCTAATATTGAGTCACCAAGAACAACTTCACCCAAAAAAAATCCTTCTTTTTACTTCATTTATATTATAGAAATAGTTATTTGCAGCAAATGTCTGATTTTATATTCAGAGCTTTGATGAGTCCCCACATTCCGGCATTTAAATGGAGATCTTGTTCTGACCACAGCTATAAAGCAAACACTGAGAGATGTTTCATCTAACACGAAGACATGCTCGCGCGGTCACAAAACAAAATAGCAAATAATAAATCAGCACGCAAAAGCGCTCACTATTGACTTTGCTTTGCACTCCCCTTTTTTTTTTTTGCTCAGACTGCGGCTTTCCAAATTCCAAAAATAACATCTGATGCCTCAATCTTGGAAAAACATGAAATGTTGGTTAGAAACTACTTTGCTGTTCCTTCCTTGCATTGTGTGTCGCATTTTCACTCTCTACAATTCTTCCACGTCTCTAAGTAGCTTGCGTTTATCGTCGGGGGCATTAAAGGTAACACTTGCCTTGTGTTTACATTGAACTCCGGTACAACCAATGACGGTCAAGGCGGATTAATGCTCCGGCTCGGACAGGCTAAACTATTTTTAAATATTCCGTACTTGTAAGTAGGATTGTGAACGGAAACTTGCATACAGTATGTTCTTATTTACACATGCAAGGTAAATAGCTGAAATGATTTGTTATGTTTGACCCATTTTCAACCCTTGTCACTTTGTAACTTCCCTCCCCTTGCTGCCTCTTAACAGTGGACTGCAAGTCTCCTAACATCATGCTCAGTTCCAGTATGAATAATGGAACAGCAACTTCTTGCCTTTCTCCCTGTGAAGGCAAACTTTCTGGTCTGGAAGATTTGACACACACTTGTGACTTGCACATTTTGCCTTCCATGCTAACTTAAGTCACGTCGAGTCAAATCGATGCCACTCTTGGACGATGCATGCAAAGGTCACGGCAGGCATTGTTGTTCCATTCGTCATCGAGAAATCGTGATGATTTTTTTTTCAGTAGCGATTATTCGTATCGATATTTTAAGCGGATATTCATTTTGGCCGAAGAAAGCGGGGACTCGCTCGAGGGTTCTTCCATCTGCGTGGATAACTACCTAATAGGTGTCCATTCAAGGTTCTAATCGGGCTCTCCATCAACCTTTGCCGACGCTGGCGGGATCACAGCAGGAAAGGCCTCTGGCAACCTTGCTTGCTGTTATCCGGGCCGACTGGAGCGGAAAGACTTTGACAATGACAATACACTTCGTAGGGAGGAAGGCAGGGATGGAGCAAGACAAATTCCTTAACGAACAGGAATCCAGTGTCCTGTTTTCACTTTGTTTTTATAATCGGATAGCATCTGCTTGAACTTTTGACCCCATCACATGTGCTTTTTGTAAGCGTGGCGTAACGATCTGGAAAGCAAATCTTATTTATTTGATTTCTGACGTCTAATATTCCAGTGAAGTACAGTTTAAGGCTTGACATATTTGTGATGAAGTTTTTTTTCCTCCATAAATGTATGTGGTAAGCCTATTAATAATCATCAAATTAAAATTTGAGTTCTTTTAATATATTTTTTAGGAATCATTTGATAGTTATACTCAATGGACGCCAAATGAAGTACAATCATTTGTCATGATAATCCAAATCACAAAAGACTCACTAATGTATGCTGTACTAATCTGATCTCCAGTATAGACAGAGGTTTTAATAACTCTGCAAGGTATTGGGGTTAAACTGGTATTTACTGTACAGCAAATGAATGAGGTAAAGCTGCTGAATTTTTAACAGCGCAAATTAATGCAGGGTTCTGTTGTTATGCTTGTACGAGCAAAGCAATCACTGACATTTGACCTCGTTCTCTCGTTAGCCCAACTCCATGGTGACCTTGTCTTGTCAGGTCATACTTTTAGTTTTTATCATCCCAGCTACCCTACATCAGCAAACACAGGAGACGATGTGTGCCGTAGTTAGACGCTCTTAGATTCTGCACACAGCTGGCAAGAAAATTGCAGCAAACATCATGAATTTCTCATGAGATCTGCTGTTGAACTTTAATTTAATGATTGCTGCAGTGGGACCGCTCCTTCTTTATCACCTTTGATGGATGAGAAGCAAGTTGCGAGCCGAACCAGCCAAAATGGCGAGTGGCAAAAATGTGGCGGTTAATTGTTGCGTAATGTGGATGACTTAGTTGCAATCATAATAATAAAAAAAAAAAAAATCTTCTGCAACAGGTTACATGAGTCAGTTGAGCAAAACATGACATTCAATTAGTCATGCAGGTGAGAAGATTAGAACTTGCTACTTTCATACTTTCCACTCTGTCGAACCGACACGCAGAGTTTAATGACATTGAACAATTTGGTGGAAAATCACCCCCAATTATTCTCATTATAAATTACTTTCCCCTGTATTTGCATAGGGCATGCTATTTACAAACCGCACGCACTAATGACCATACAAATTAGAGCCCTAAAAGCTACAGCGCCATTTATTGTATCACATTTCGGATTCAGTGCATTAAGCTGAACCCGTCTCCTCCCTCACAATACCCAAGTAAGCACTTACACACACTGTCACACTCCATCATGCTCTCTAATAGGATAATCGGAGGCGCTCCGTAGACAGAAGTAGGGTCGATCTATATTCCGTCTCTGCAATTCTACCTCCATGAACTCCAGGGAATCCATGGAACCAATAAATGTCTTGTGATGTATTCCACAAAAAACAATCCATACTGCAACAAGCTCTGACTATTCTCTTAATGTTTTTTTTTTTTAAATATAAAGTACAAGTTTGGGCATATTTGGTAACTTAGTGTCTCGGAGTAGTTAATGATGTGTTTGTTAGCAAACTAAACTAAAAGTCACCGCCAAATAAATGCGCCTGTATTTGTCTTCAACGTGGCATTTGTTTAGATAAAAACAGCAGCAGATGGGCCAGAGAGACTGGAAATGTTATTGTGTCATAAAACATACGCTCCTATAAGTGTTCTCTGTGCCGCATTGATTTCCAAGGTTAATGTATGATGATGATTAAACTTGCGGGTGGGCTTTATTGATCCCGGTGGAAAAATTCTGGTAACTAAGCAGCTATTGTAGAACAAGTGCGGTAAGTCATTCATATAAAAGGAGCGGCACTTAGGTTGGATTTTTCTTTTGCTTAATCAATATAAGAGATTTGCAAACATCGTGTTTTATTTTGGATCAGAGTGATCATCAATCCTACTTGTATGATATTGCTAAACTGTTTTTAATTAGTCACTAAATAAATAAGTAGATAATAAAAAGTAATGAAAGAATTTTTTTAATATACTTTGATGGAAATAAAATTGTATCCGATTATTCGATGGAGTAATCGATTAATTGGTTTTATATACTGACAATATTTGAATGTGCATTGACTTTAAGGTGAAACAGCACATTTGTGCCCGTAAGCCATTTTTATCTTCAAAATAAATCAAATACTTTCTGGTGGTGTGCTAGTTCACACAAAAACATTTGTCATCCCGTGAGACTGCTACCTTAGAATACTGATGTGCTTTTGTCGGGTGATTATTTGCTGTCTGTTCTGCCATCTTGTTTGGTTACACATCTCACTGGTGCCAATTGGGAGTAAAAAAAAAAAACACAGCGATACAAATTATTCAGTACTCTCTTTCCACCCCCTCCCTCTTGTTTGCCGTAATGCATCATTGATCCATGCTGGGAAAAAAAATATTGCTAATTCACCAAAGCTTTCTCTGCCTTATGCCCCGTCCGGGGCTGTTGACTTTATTCATCTCCTCGCCTCCTCGCTTATTGACTTCCCCGAAGCTCTACCCGTCATCCCTGCTGGACTATTCTTGTCAAATGTTGCTAACGACGTCAGCGCTGACAACACCATCAAGAGATTAGTTAAAAGTCGAAGCATTGGACACTGAGGATCTTCTACTTTTTGAACGTATCTGTTCATTTTGTTTTTTAATTGGTCTTGGTGGGACTCCGTGGTCCATCCTTATGGAGTCTGGAAATGCTGTAGTATTTCAGAGTGAGAGATAACATAAAAATGAGGTCTCAGTTCAACCATTATGTCGCTCATTAAATCCCAGGCAGCTCTTGATTGGAAAGCTTCAGCAGCAACCGACTTGTGACTAATGCAGTAGCTGATTAAAAGGTGCTGTCTGGAGTTTATTTTCCACACTGGCACTAGCAAACAGTATAACTTGCTCCTTGGTGACAAAAATAGTTTGGAGTTTCCACTTTCCTCTTTCAATATAATAATTTTAATTTAAAGTATTTGATTTTACATGCACCACAAAAGAAGATAACACATTACAGTTCATTTTGCAAGTGGCACATTCTTTCCTCCTCTGCTATTTTTTGTAGATCGCACTTGCATAAAAATAACAATTTACATGACTTGTGACATGTGCATAACGAGCAAAGTGTCAATCACCATTTTGTTTTCATTACATCTTCCTTATCTCGCCTCCCCAGATGTTGGTGAGGGATGAGAAACTTGAGTATGGAAGTATTTGATTCTACTTTTGGCTGCAGTCTCTTCTTTTCAACTGGCTCTCCTCCAGAGGCAGCAGTGATTCTCTTCGCCTTTTCCGTGTAAAGCAAAGTGATCGGGCAGTTCCCTCGCTTGCCAGTAAACTGGTCGGAGCTAATTAACCACTAATCTCTCAGCTGTCACTTTCGGAGGCGGAATTTGGACTGACTTCAATCTCCCTTCTCTTGTCTTTGCTTTCTCCCAAAGAGCTTTCGGGTCCCTTTAGACAAGCACGGAGCGAGGCTCAAACCGGACCCCCGGTGCTCAGTCCTGACATCAAATACCTGGGCCTTATCCGGCTTTGACAGCCAGCAGACGTCAGCCACCTCCAGAAAATTGAAAGCTGGCCTTAATTGAGTGACAAAGCACTGTCATTTCATTGCAAACACTTGAGCAAGACCAAAAATAAATCATTTAAAATATGTCAGCCTTCCCAGGAAGGGAGTGGTTCCAGGACAGCTGGAATGTAATGGGATCCTTGAAATGGAATATGGAGGGAAGCATCCCCGGTGTGCTTGCTTGTTTAGTTCCGAAGCTATCTACAGTCGCAATGTTTCCCAGCTTTTCATATTTTATATTAACACAAATGAAAACAGCAATATGCTGATTTGCGCCGGTGTTCTTTTGTCTTTAAAACTTAGCGAGATCCCTTTAAAGCCTGCCAGGCTCAGGTTACAGTGCGAGTGTTTCGCCCTAATTAAATGCAACATGTTGCTGTTTATGCTCTTAGGAGAGCAATTTGAGAGATTTTTGCAAGGCAGTCTGTGTATCCCGCTCTAGCACAAATGTTTTGTCGTATTTTCTCTATCTGAAGGTCCCGCTGTTACTCATTTATTTGAACATTTCCCTTTGTTTATTCCTCACTTTAAGCTTGGTACTCCTGCTGTACAGTTTTCTGTTAATATTTATATGCTGCCATGCTGATAAACCCGTTTTTTGTTTTTTCATACTCAGACAAAATACCACATTAGGCGAGTACCACCGACCTTGAATTCTTGAAGGACGCCGATACCAGCCACCGATACTTAAAGCAAAACAGCCCGTTTGCATCAAAAAGATAAAATGATCATTGTGTTATGTAAAATTTAATGCATGACAAGTTCTAGTGGTATCGGTATTTGGTATCGCTATCAAACATCCTAATTAAAAGTGAATTTTAAAAATATACCTGAACAAAATGTGGAAGTACATTTATAGTATTATGGTAAAATTATTTTAGTTTTGAGCTTACTGTTTCCACACAGCCAACTGCGTATAGATCTTATTTTGAGAGCCATTATATCTTGCGCCCTTGGAAAGTGATTTGTTATTATTGTAACCCTGAGGGCAGACTTATTCAATAATATACTCCAAAGCACGGCCAAGCCAAGCAGCCATATTTGCCCTTAAAAAAAAACAATTTCTCTTGTGGCGCCACCTCTGACATTTTACACCTGAGGCAGCCAACTACTGAATGTTTTCTTTGGCACAATGAAAGGTTATACGTCATCCCAGAGCCGATTACTCGTCCGGTCCAATAATAATTTGTGTTTCTACAATTTAGCTTGCTTTGCAACACGGACTTGAGCTTCTGAGTCATTATATTTCTTCGATGTCTGTATCCTTATTTTGGAACCCTCCACAGGGGCATAATTGAGTGCGTGCTATAATACAGAACAACACAACCCACCCCGGAAGACGCACTATACTGTCGATGATTGTGTCGCTGCTGGAAAATGCACACTCTCAACTCCACGTCTAATTAACTTTCCGCTCCATTATCTGCGTGTTTATGTTACATGCGTGTGTGAGGAAAAGAGGGGGAGGTCTGATTTATCATGCTGCTTTCATTAAATTATTCAAAATGGGATATGCACTATTGAAATGCAGTTAAAGTAAACAAGCAGGAGGTGGGAAGATGCCGGTGGAAAAACTCTTGAGTTATTTTGTTGTTAGTGGCGCGCCGATAAACGTTCATCTCAAAGTAACGGTGCAGCGATTCTCACATGAAAGGCTATTAGGGTATATCTTGTTTTTGTTTGTTGGACACTCATTCTATGAACAGAAGAGCAACAAGGGAGCTGCTGGAATAACCACAGCACTAGTCAGTCATTCATAATGCAAATCTTATCTTTCAAACTTCTACTTCAGTTTTTTTTTAATCTTGATCAAGACCAGCAGCAGAAAATGTATAAAGCCTCAGCACTGTTGTTTATTTCCCAATCTGAAATGTTGGTAATGTCCAACTTTTTTGGAGCTGTCTCAGCACATAACGTCATGATTGATGCGAGTGGAGTTGCAGTTGTTTGCTAGCAGCGTTCATTTCGATGCTGTCAATCACGAGGAGGGCAGTTCAACTCAAAATGAAATTTTGCCGTTTCTCTACGTTTGATTCAATTTAACATCCCTCCTCTATTTGCTTCAAGGAAAAATACATTTGTAGCTATCATGCAGCACGGACTACTTCAAATTTCAATCATAGTAAACATACTAGAGGACTTTTATGACTTCAGTATATTTCATTATAAATATATGTATATATTTTTTTAACAATGACAGACTTTATAATTAAATTCCCAATATTATAAAATGTTGATAATCCAATTCCCATTTTGTAGTTGTTTGTTATTGTGCTTGTTTACCGGCCTCCAAGCCATCCAGCCAGCAGACTCTCAATGGAATGTTCTGGAGAGGCTCTGGAATGAGTCCAAGTCCTCCACAGTGCAGCCACTGTCTCCACCTCTTAGTGCTACTCAAACTCTGGATGGTCCGTCTGCATGAATATATGTAGAGTTTGTGAACATCCCGGGGGGTGATCAATTTCAAATGTTAATGTTTGCATCTTAAATGCTAAAATGCTTCTCGTGGAGTAATGCTGAACCCTAAGAGTGAATTTTATAATTATATATAATTACTTTCTTGTCATTACCCGGAGTTGACAATCATGTTTATGTGCCTTTCGGCGATTTATATGCGAGTGGTTGCTCAGCTAATTTTGTTATTGTTTTTCTTCATTGGATTACAAGCGAGTGCATTCTAGTTTCTGTCATTCAGAGCAGTTCACAAAAATAATCATTCTTTTTTCTCCTACTATGTTGTTTGAGTTTGCTGAATGTGCGGGAAAAAAAATATTTTAACAGGAATTTGCAAAATGCAAAAAGCAGACAAAGCTTTAAGAGTAAATGTTCATTTTGCTTGTTAATTGCAAAACAAGTGCTGCCAATATGCAAACTGAATTCAACTGTGCGTAAAAGCTGTTTTGTAGTTGGATAAAATGGAAACCTCATTGGGCATTCAAAGTTGTTTGTAGGCTGTAGATGCATTAGACTTGTGCACAATCAATAGGCCTGACTTGACTCACTCAACCTTGTCTGGTTTTTGTCTGAGGAATCCATAATTCAGTCCATATGCCTTCCATCTTTCTTTAACATGTATGATAACAGCATGATAACTTAAAATCAGAACTGCTTCGATCTCCACAAGCAGCGGAAATGTAGATCAACAATCACCTGACCTCCCTAAAGGCCTTGCCCTCCTTCGTCGTCCCCCGAGACGGCATGTAATCACCACTCAGCTTGGGTCTGAAAGCGTTGGCATCTACTCTATACAGTAGTACATTTTAATTCCAATGTACGGGAGGAAGCTTGTCAATTATTTATGTGCTGCGCGTCCACTTGAGTGAAGATGGTGAAGCAGCTTTTGTCAAGTGGTGGAAGTTTTGGAGGGTGGTGAAATGCAAGAAAATGACATTGAGAAAGTGTTGGTGGCTTCTTAGTATCTGCTCGTATATTTTAAATGAAGGACTCAAGCAAGTTTACGGGATTACAATTTCTGTTGTATGACATCAGCCAAATTTAAATGCGTCAGTTAATACCACACAGCCGATTACAAAATCTGTATTTATTTTTCTTTTTTTCAGGGTTTTGGTTTCCATAGGGCTTTTTCTTTTTCTTTTTTTCCAGGTGTTTACTATATCGTCAGTCAAACAGACACTTATGTGAGCATGAATTTGTAAATATGCATATGCACCCCCCAGGCCACATGTTGAAATGCGACCCCATTTCAAGAAGGCTGTTGCACGTTGGCAATGTCAACACCGTAAAGTAAAGGCCGCAGTGAAGAGGAGCTGCCACCCCGCGCCGCACCGCGCCCCGCCGCTCCTCCATTGATTGATTTCACAAGCCTTTTAGTCTCTCTTTGCTACTGCTTGACTTAATGCTTCCTCCACTAATATATTCCCCCTTTTCCCCTCCATCACTGAACATTTTGAATTGACTCCCGTTGCCGCATTGTAATTTATCTCTTTTTCTTGTCTTGGCACTCTGTAATTCTCCGTGCCCTTCGGCCGACTTCAAACTTGAACGACTCCTTGTTTATGACCCTTGCGAAAAAAAAAGGACATCTGTTTTCTGCCTACCTTGTGCTGTCTCTTTGACTCTTGCTCGTACTCCCTTTTTTCTGCTCCACTTGTCTGTGCACATCTGCAACGATTGGGCTCCAGCCCGCTCAATATCCAATTGCAGGCGAAAATTCAGTTTTGACTCGCACCTTTAGAAAATTAGAAATGATGTGACGAAAGTAATTAGTGTGAATGTTTGATAGTTTTTTTACAGTGAGGTAACATAGCTATAAAATAAAATCATAGGTTACATAAACTAGAATGAATTTTGTTTTGAATGTAATTTGACTGTCGGCCACTAGATGGTGACAAGTATGTTGACTTGTTCTTACCAGTTCCCTAATTGAAGATAATAAACAACTACTGTTGTAACTTCATTTACAAAATGCCTCAGAGAACCGTTGAACATATGCAAACAGACTGAAGTGTTGATTTATAATTTCCATAACAATATATATAGAAAGAGACAGCGCAATATTGCTCATAGCATAGTTTCCTCAAGTTCCTCATTAGGTCAGCCTCAAGCGCATTGAAAGCCGGGTGATGTTTGGAATCTCGTGTTACACATATTTAATCGAAAGCAACATTTTTCATCAACATATTTCTTCAAGTGGCAAAATGTAACATTGCTGTGCAGTTGCATCAGACAGCCGTGCTAAACGTTTAGATTCAACACTTTACCGCACAAGGCCGTGTCGGGAAATGGATTTGAAAGAGTGAAATATTATGATAAATGGGACCACTATATGAATAGCGCCTCTATTTAGAGGCGGCTCCATAAAACAAACAGCCGTCCGACCATCGTAAAACACAAGGTCGGCGCCGTTTGAAGTCTGACAAGGAGTTCTCTATTTTTGCAGGCTGGAGGCTAATCTCTCGTGACGCACATTTCATTAAAAGAGGGGGAAAAAAATCATTCTAGCCTTTATAGTAGCAGCTTTTGTTTTTTTACGGGAGTTGGAAAGAAAGGTTTTATACATTTGAGTGATGGCCACAGACACGCACGCGCACATTCTCCAATGATCCAGCAGTCTCTGCAAACTTTCCCACACATTTGAGTTGAAAAGAAGCTGCAGCATGGCAGCCATACCTATTGTAGGCCCCACCTGTGCTCTTAGTGCAGCTGCTTGTCTATATGTAGCAAATGTTTGCTCAGAGCTTTTAATGGCAAGCGTTATTCCTCTGATGTCATCTTTGTTGTTCTCTTTGACTCCAACATTACCACATTTGCTTTTTGTGTGTTTTGCTGTTAAAACGGCTGCCGCTTGGTTTGCCAGCGAGCCAACAAAATGGATTAAGTTGAACTACGCTGGTCCGTGAGATTAAGAAGTCGTCATTGATATGGAAGTTGATGATAAAATGGTGTCTTTTATCTCACCCTGAAGATCATCTTAATGCTTGTTCACTGTTCCTTTCAGCATACAGCCATCTTTGTTCCCGCCCCTTTTCCATCTTATCTAATATAATAAATTATGGAGGAAAGTAAGAGCGAAATCCTTACTTCAAAGTCCCATGGCAGGCCTTAGCCTTCTCCACTTTCCGTTAAGCATCCACTATGGAAAATGAAAGCAAGGTTTTGGCCCTTGCGCCTGCTGAGAGTGTGTGTTTGTGTGTGGTTTTTGTGCGTGTGAGTCAGTAACATCGCCTTGCTCTGTATTTATAAGCAGAGAACCTGATTTGAAATCAGTCACGCTAGACTTCCAGCAGACATATTGTGCATGCTGGGAGAGATGGACCTAAAAAAAAAACAATGAGCTTTTTTGTGCCTTATTTTCTTACCTAAATATATAAGTATTTTTTTTATGTAGCCTTATCAAACTATTACTCTCTGTCAAGATTACTCTACACTGCTAATTTTATATATCAAAAGTAGGTATTCGTGCTATATCCTAGGTATCGGTGCATTGGTATCGGACTACTCATCAACAACAGGCCAAGCTAATACGACATTTTTTCCTTGTGCAAAAATGGCGAATAGGTTGATGACTCCATGGCCATGTTAGTGTGCTGCTGTGCTTTTAGCCTAATGGAGAGACAGCTGTGCTCCCATTTCTATATATAACCAAACGACGCCGCGCGATGAGCCTTGTCACACCCACTCAGTCGCGATTCCACCGAGCAGACCACTGTATTAATATGCACGGTATTTTTGTTACAATTAAAAATAGCCATAATAATCTGCTAGCTCGATGTAATTGTTTTCACAAACATGACAGTTTTTTTAAACACCTTAGGGTGAACACTAAAAATGGTTGAAAGCGAAAATAAATCAACATTAAATAGATTTGGCGAAATGCACTTTCATAAGCCTAGCTGGAACTACTTAGGAGTACAGTATTTAATATTGCTGTAATCTGCATAATGCTGGAAATTTGGCAGTAAATGGATGTGGGACGCACTTTAAATTCTGATCTATATTTGGGAAGGCTTTTCTCCATGTGCCCTTTTTTGTGCAAAAACATCTTGCATGCATGTTTTTATTTGGCCTATAGCTCTCTGTGTGTGTGCGTTTGTCTGTGCGAGTGCTGGATTGAGGTATAAGTAACAGTGTTAAGGGATGAGCTGGTTGCGGGGTCGTATCTTTTCAGATTAGAGAGCTTAGTCCCTTCGCTCTGTGTAATTAACGAGAGATGGAGGGAGAGAGGCCGATAAAGACAAAGAGTAAGGGATGGACCCAGCAGAGGAGGAATTGTGTATTAACAGGATATGGGAGTGGACGTTTGTGTGTGTGTGGAAGTTGCAAAAGCGCAGCAAGTATTAAAGTAAACCCCCTTTTATCGCATTGTAAACATATTTGAATTTGCAATGGCTCAAGGATTTTTCTTTTCTCTCCCAGTGCTAATTGATGATTTGACATCTTTGTGGAATTGTGTGCAATTTTTTATTTTTTTTTTCCCATCCGTGTAACTGAATTTGTTTACTCAGTCACATTAAGTCAGCATTCTAGTTCTGTGACAAGATGAGGTGCGGAGAGAGTGTGGAATGAAAGACGGATAGGAAGGAGCGAATGGAGGAGGTGGCTAATCCGTCCATCTGTTACAAGAAGACGCAGTGAGTTTGCCGTTGGAGGATGCTTCCTACGTTTGCGGAACAGCTGCGGGATAGGATTAAGCACCGGGATGCAAATACCCCCCCCCCCCTGAAAAAAAATAAAAAATTTGGTTTAAGGAATATTGAGAAGAATTTGGAAAAGAGGAGATCTGAAAAAAAGAAATCTATAAATACTGACAGTGGCAGTTAATCCATAGATTTGGTCAACCGTGCACATCATTTACAAATACACTAGTGCATTTCTTTGCTGATGACCTTTGACCTTTAAAGCAGACATGATCAACTAAGCAGAAGCTGCTGTCAATCATACATCTTCCATAGCACCCGCCCCTTTGTTGCTTCCCATCACTCTTGACTTGCACCGGGTCGATATCTGTTGAACTGTCACTCGAGTAAACATGAAGGGTCAGAGGTCGCGAACCTAATCAATAATGAACACGGAGAAAAGAGAAGAAACTTGAAGGAGGTTAAAACTAAGTGGAAGAGATTGGAAAATGGTAAAAGCACTCAAAAGAGGGCAAGCTTCCTTATCACACACTACACACACATACACCAGCTTTGATCCGTCTGGTATCACACTGTGCCGATTGCCTTGACATAAATAGAGCAATCCCGCTGTGCTGTGCCGTGTGTATCTTGTGGCGAGAGCACCACTGCAGCCAATGACTTTACTTTTGCCAAACTGCAGCCAAGTGACCGCGACATATAAACATAAAACAAATCATCGCAATATTACACATTAAGTCGGTCCTGTGGTTGAATCACCCGATTGGTTCACCATAAGAAGAAAAATGTATGTCCGCCACTCGAGTACCTGAGCTACGCTAAGCGCCATGCAAAAAAAAAAAAAAAACACAATAAAATCCCGCCTGAAGACAATACAGTCTCATTAAAAAAAAAGTGTAACATTGACAATATGGCCTCAAGTCATGCATTGCGGCATCCACAAAAACAGCAACAAAAAGACACAAGTGGGTCACACTCACCAGCTCGCCCCTAAACACATTTGTCATCCTCAAACACTGAATGCGCATTCATTAGTTTTTTTTTTTTAACTTGACTACATTCTGTAATAATAATCACCTATGTCCATTTCCTCAAACACATGCTTCCATACATTTGCTCCTTTTCTTCTTGCAAGAGATGAGATGCAGGTTTCAATCCCATATGCAAGCACCTGTCGCTGGTAGCGCTTGAGGGAATGATTGATGCCCAGGCTTTGCTTTTGGGCTCTTTTACATAGCAGCGCGATGAAATATGAGCAGCGGCTGATAGAATACCCTCAGGTAATGTATTGCTAGGCACTGCAGGGAAAATTTCTTTTTATTTTTTATTTTGCAGCAACAAATCAATCGGCCGAAGTTGCTTATGTGGCTTTTTTATTTTCAACATAGTGCATATTGGATTTAGCCGTGCCAACATGCCTGCGGGTGAAAAAAGAAAACTTGGATGATTTATTGGTGGACTATTATGACTAAGTTGCAAAAGTTCTGGTTTGATGAGTGTGACTATATAAAATATCTATATTTTTTACTATACAGTACACTATTTATGAATGATTTTCCGTTATCTGTTTAGGTTCGACTACCAGGAGCTGCTTCATAATTCCACTTTTTGTCTGGTGCCTAGAGGTCGACGCCTGGGCTCCTTCCGCTTCCTTGAGTCCTTGCAGGTAAATGAAAATAAAAATATCCTGTTTATCTAGCAGCAATTTCTGACAAATATTTTTTCATTTATGACTTTTTTTATCCTTGGTCACCCTATCGGAAAATTATCTTTGCCAGTGCCAGTAGAGGGACAATAATAAAATTATCAACTGGGGAAAAAAAAAAAAACATTTCAGTAATGTACAGCAAATAGCAGAGTGAACCTGGAGTCATACAAGTTGCAGATAATTACCATTCGGCAATTTTGCTTTATGTTGTCTGTAGACACCTTAATAGCCACATCTGCAAATGGTCATTGCACCATTGAATGGAAATGTGGCCATCAAGTTGAATTTGTTGGGGCCCTTTAAATTAAAATGAGCCCATAAACAAGCGCTGACGCATACGCGCCGTTAACAAACACTGTCATCATATGCTGTTGCCCATAAGGGAAAATGGAGAGTGCATGCTGGACTTCTCCTCCTGCCACCCAAGTCGATGTTCTCGCGCCCCGACAGGAAACAGTAGTGGCTGTTTTTAGTTGTGATCATTGCTGAGCTCCCCTGGCTGCTGCTGCTGATGCTGCTGCGCTCCCTTGGCCGTACTCTGAGTGTGTGTGTGTGAGATTGAGGCTGAATGGACAAATCTGCACACAAGCCACAAGGCCTGGCACCGAACGCAGCTCCTTCTGTCTCGACTCTCCGTCCTCACTTTCCTCTTCTCCATTCACACCACTTTTCCCTTTTTTTTTCCGTACCAACCGAGCCCACAAAGAACTGGCAATTACAAATGCGGTTACGCCAGCGTTCCAAAATACACACGGACAATCCAAGTGGAGGTGCATACAGTACACTACGTGCGCTGGTTTCTAAAAACAGCTACAGTCATTTAACGCAGCCTCCATTTTGGTTTGTGTAGGGTGTTAGGGCACTTCACTCTTGGGTCAAAGGACTCACACAAGCCTTTGGCTGCAATTCCATTTGCATAGCTGAATTGAATTTGGATTATCACTGCAACCTTGTAACCTGGGGCATCTCACACACACACACAGATTCCCAGGCTGTCCTTCAGCAGGTCTATTCTAAGAAGAAATGTCAGAGTGAGGGATGGTGAAAATGTTTGATCGCCACTACTTTGCTTTAACCAAGCAATTAAAAAAATGTGACCTATAAAAATCAGAAGACCACACTGAGTAGGAGGATTGGGGCAGAAATTAAAAGAGAGCGCCAAGAGATTAAAAAAATCAACAAACACGCACCCAGGGGCTAATGGAGAAGTCCGGAGGAGGGCCGGGGAGGTTGGGAAAAAAAAAAGCAGAGCAACTTCAAAAAAAGCTGTCAGTGAGTCAGATGGATGAGGCAACATCAAAAGTCAACTCCAATAAAGCATGAGTCTTTCGTGTATCAAAACGGTTGCTTCTTATTCCGCACCAGCTCCCTCCTGGTTTACATCCCCCGAGTGACTATTGCTCATTAGTACACCCAAAAGTCAGCCAGCACCACTGCTGACGTTTGCTTTGCGTGTGTTGCAAGTGTCGAACCTGCAGGGCGTCGTAGGACGGAATAAATTGAAGTTCTTACTCACTGCGATGTCACTGTTGGGGTCACGCACTCTCAGCTGCGTGTAAAGTTTGTGCATTAAAACATTTCCGGATAGTTGGACTTCAATTTAATGCAGTCTGTTATTTTTGCAGAAGTCTAAAATGTTAAAAAATATCTATTGAGTCATCTCAAGTCTGTGTATTCTTTTCTCACCATCGTATCATGTGCTTGCAGGCGGCGTGTATACCAGTGTTGCTAAGCAACGGCTGGGAGCTGCCATTTTCCGACGTCATACAATGGAACCAAGCTGTCATTGAAGGGGATGAGAGACTACTGTTGCAGGTAAAGCCAATTTCACAAAATAAATCCGTCAAGATGGTCCCCACACCAAAAGCATATTGAAAAATGTTTGTGTTAAAATGTTCATCGGATTTTCTGATTTGAATTTTTTTGCCCCGATGTAATTCATAGTTACGTGGAATTTTTAAACATTTGAAAATTAAAACTTTGCATGCCCCCTTTTGCCTCTCTGTGACACACCTAAACAGAATGAAGCAACAAAATCGGTGCACTCTTTCATTTTTCTCATTGTGGACGTGAAATGGAGCCGTGCACATGAACCCAAACAAGAGCAAAGAGGTCTGATGAGAGGAGACATGCTCAATTGAGTTCCGACTATAGCACATGAAGAGCCTGACCTCATCAGTGGCATTGCGCATGGTGCCGTAACGCGGCAATATTGACGCTGACACTGGGATGGCGAGCGAATGAGCGTGACACTCTTGCACAAGAGGCTGATTAAAGAAAGGCGACTCTATAAAAATTCCTCCTCTCAAATGCAGAAACCAAGAAAAATGTACATTTAGCATTCATTAAAAAAAAGAAGTGTAAATAGAGGTCATATTTTGTAATATGAACTTTAACATTAACTTGAATGTGCTGTGATGGTGACTCTTTAGCAGAAGCTATAAGACACACTTAAAATGCTTTCATTTCTTTTTTTGGGGGGTGATTTTTCTTTTCTCTTTAGGTGCCATCTACAGTGAGAGCTGTCGGAAATGAACGCGTTTTGGCTCTCAGACAGAGAACGCAGATGCTATGGGAAGCCTACTTCTCTTCTGTGGACAAGATAGTCCTCACCACACTGGAGGTAAACTCTAGATTTATTCTGAAGATAAAAACAAATGAAATCAGCACTATTTAACTTTTTATTTGATTCATTATTACATTCACACAACTATTTATTTTAAAATAAAATGTTCATAATTATTTCCTGAACATGAGAAACACAATATAGAAATATGCAACCAAATAAATAAAACCAAAATAAATTAATTGATGGATACATAAATATTTTAAATAAAAATATAAATGCATAGATATTGTCATGTACACTTTCATCAAGGGATAAAATATAAAACACAGCGGCGCTACAATATCCAATGCTGCACGGACACTAAGTGCTTTCTTTTTTCCCACTTCTTGTGGATACTTTCTACCAAGCTCAAACATGAAAGTATTGTGACTGGTGAATACTCGTCTGCCTCTCCGTTAACATCCAATCCGGCCAAGGAATGCATCTCATCTTCTCATTTGCAATGAAAATGTCTGCAAAAAGAAGTGCTATGAAAACACAACTTTTCCTTTGCAATCATGCGCACAAAACCTCCCCGCTGTTTACTGCCCGTGCGTTGCCACGATTGCTGCTTTTAGAAAAGCCTTTCTGGGAAAGAGTTCCATTTGAATCAAACGCTACTCTGTTATGATTATAGAGTTGGATTCCGATCAGTCCTCCCAATTTTTCATTTTTTACTTTGTTCTTGCTGCACATTTTCAAAGTACACACCTGAGGTGCCTGCAGTCTCAAAGAACCCCTTTAATGTACAGACAGGACAAACTATCATTATGTTACAAATCTCAGTCCAAACATGTCCGATTCCGCCACACTTGCACTCCTAAATTTGCTTCATAGTATCCCAGACAGGACATTTGTTTATTTTTGTCTTAGCACAAACAACACACACACACAAAATATTCTCTGCTCTGAAATTTGCAAAGACCACACGGTGAGCAATGCATGTTCCCTTAGCGCTTCCATGTTTAAAAAAAGCAAAAGTCTGTCTGCCCGAGTGTGTTTGCTGCTGGGGATTTATGCTTGAGATAATAAAGGAAAGGTTCTGGAGGTTGCTGATAAGCTGCTTATATACATACAGCAAGCTGAGGGGGGTTGTGTGGGTGAGGTGGGGGGCTCTCCCCATGGGAGACAGCTGTGCAGTCAGCCTGAGGTCAGTGAAGCACAGGGCCACATAGTGGGATCCCACAATAGTTGCCTCAATGACTCCCCCTGTTGGTGTAAATGAGAAGTACAATATCAAATCAACAGCACCAAAAAGAATTCATCCTACATTGACAATAATTAATTTTTTCCCCCCCTCCGCAGATCATTAAGGATCGTGTCTTTTCTCACATATCAAGGAACAAATACATGTGGAACTCTCTGCCAGGAGGTCTACTTGTCCTGCCAGAATATTCCACTCACCTTGCACATTTCCCTTTCTACTACCTGAGCTTAGGTAAATAACAGCCTTTAAAATCGGCCTTCCTTTCATGTTTTCTTTTTGTATATGTGCAAATAAAAATATTTGTGTTCTGTGCAAGGTATCAGTCCAAACCAGGAGTTCACTGCTGTCATCCACGCTGTGTCTCCATTGGTGTCCCAATCGCAGCCAATCATGAAGTTGCTACAGGTGGTCTCAAAATCCAAGTACTGCTCCCAAGTAAGTAAGCTGTTGTGTGTTACTGGCTGGTTTGGATCAGTTCAAATCATCTCTCTGTGCCACCTTAGATCATCATCCTCTGGAACAGCGAGAAAGCGCCGCCCAGTCGCAGCAAATGGCCTCCCATGCCAGTTCCCCTCATTGTGACAGACGGCAAGAAGAAGGTCAGTGTCGCCTTCGTTACGCTCAAATCTGACTGACAGACAATCTGCAAGTCACTTTGACTGTTATCTCAATTTTTTTTTTTTGCCCCGAACCACTTCTTCTGTAGCCTTTCATTTTGACATCTGTCATCTATCTTCATATCCCTGCTTATCTGACAAGTGGCATTTATTACAATTCATGTCAGTCATTTTGTTTTTACAGCCGCCCTGGCAAAAGCTCATTTATTGTAACAAGATCATCTCTGACTCATTCTCCTGATCTCACAAAGTACACGCCAAATAGAAAAGTGGCCTGCGGTGCTGTAAGATTGACTGCTGTCTCGCTCTCGCAGACCACCAGTCGCTTCCTGCCTCATGTTGCCATAGAAACTGACGCGGTGCTGAGTCTGGATGAGGATACGGTCCTGCTGACGAGTGAGGTGCGGAGCAGGATTTGAGTAAATCTCAAAGTAGAATGAAGTCAGGTTGTAACCCTCCGTGTACTTGTAGGTGAACTTTGCCTTCCTGGTGTGGCGCAGCTTCCCTGATCGGATTGTGGGCTACCCTCCTCGGAGTCACTTTTGGGATCCCTTAAAGCACGCATGGGGCTACACCTCCAAATGGACCAATGACTATTCCATAGTACTGACCGGGGCGGCCTTCTACCACAGGTAAAGAATAATATAGTATGTTTTCTAAAGTGTTTTATTTTTTATATTTTTTGTATTTTTTACTGTTTAATTTTTTATTTTATTTTGTTTTTATATTTTTTCATTTTTCTTATTTTTTTATTTCATTTATATTGATTTACTATGATGTATTTTGTAAAGTGTTTTATTATTTATATTTTTTATATTATATTTTTTATTTTTTTACTTTTTTATTTGATGTATTTTGTCCAACCTCCTCTAGGCTTTCTGAGTATTATAATAAAATATGATTATCTGCACAGGTACTACCACTACTTGTTCTCGCACTACCTGCCGCAGTCTTTGAGAACGCTGGTGGATCATACGTCCAACTGCGAGGACATCTTGATGAACTTCCTAGTTTCTGCTGTCACTCACTCCCCACCCATCAAAGTGGCTCAAAGGAAGCAATACAAGGAGTTGCCTAGTCCACAGGTAAGGAAGTGTGTGTGAAGTCAAATTTGACTCAGTGTGTGAGCTTTTCTTTTTTTCTATTTTACCCACTAGTCCACAAAGAATGTCCCCTGGGCCAACCCGGAGCATTTCAACCAGCGCCAGGAGTGCGTCAACACTTTCGCCAACTGGTTTGGCTACATGCCTCTGGTCCATTCTCAATTTCGCCTTGACCCTGTGCTTTTCAAAGATCAAGTGTCGGTACTCCGAAAGAAATATAAAGACCTTGAGAGGGCATAGAGGAGATGGACCTTGCTTCCATGATGTCCAATTGGGATGGAGACAGGACTCATAAACTGTGTGGACAATCAGAAAGACTCCTGCTGGATTGCGGATCAATACAAAGTCCTGTTGAGTGTAAAGTGAACTTGAATCCGTCCAGTCATGAAGACGCGAGACCTCCTGTCGAGGAGATGTCAGGAACGAGTGTTGTTGCTGTGCATGGGAATGCCAGCGCCATCTTAGGAAGGTGGTACCAGTGCCATGTTCTCTGGAGCTATTCTTGTCTCGGAATTACTGAGCAGGGGTTGCTGCCAAGGAAAACCAACAATCTGAGTCAACTCAAAAGAAATAAAGCCGTTTGTAAATGCTGACTTGAAGCTCCTGATTGAGCATGAAATTTCTTTGAAAGTATTTTTATTAGAAAACCAATTTGACAAATATGACAAAATGACATTCACAAGCCAGAACAACTTTGTGAGGAAGACTCGATAAGCACACACACGCATGCATATACAAAACACCTGAGCTGTACTGTACATAGCTGCCAAGGGGCCGGTTGGCCACCTCTAACTTCTCCAAAGGAGCAGAATTAGCACAATATTATTGTGCTTTTTGGAAGATCTACCTGTTGTGATTTGATGCGTCAGGTGTTCCGACAGCAGAAACTCTTGCCGTAAATGTGTTCATAACTGACTCAGTGAAAATATTTAGCTGCCTTGAAGGTTAGTTATTCAACTGTGACCAAACGAAAAAAATATTGTATAATTCAGGTTTTGAAACAGCTATATGGTGAACCCTTGCATATTAGTAGTTTGGCATTCAGAAATTCTTGCAAGGGTTCAAAAGCGTGGATGTCAAACGTGGCCATGTGGTGTCGCTTCTCCGTCAGGCTTGATCATTTCCTCAGGGTCAACATGGCGTTGACGTCCCACAGTAAGTTCCTCATCTGATCCATCAGAACCTTCATCTCCTGGTTCTTCTGACGGACCTTCTGCCAATGGTGACAAGAAGTTAAACAGTAAGTACTATGTGAGGAATTACAATACATTACAATCTGTCCTGTAAATATGACATCATTTACCTCAAGGACCTCTTTTCGCTCCTGATGGACCGAAGGACTACAAGTCTCCACTCTGACATTCACCAGCTCTTCTCCAACATAGGGCACAAGCTAATAAAAAATAGATGTAGAGTCAATATTATGTCATCTCTCTTTCTGCCTAATATCCCACTATCAAACATTTTCGGCAGACAATATTTTCTGACCTCCGCAGGCCCCTCTTGCAGGTCAGCTGTCATCTCCACGCAGCGTTCGTACAGGAGGCGAAGTTTGCGGAAGAGCAGGGCGAGCTGCCTCAAGTGCTCTTGGAGCTTCCCAAAGCGGTCTTGGTACATTGCCTGACTCTGAGTCACACCATTGGGAAGCTGAAAAAGGGACAAATATGAAGTTTACCTTGACTTTGATGACTTTGATAGCTTTCCTTACTTGCGTGGCTCGTGTGATTTGGAAGATCTCCATGGTACGAGTGACGATATCCTGGACGGTTTCCTGCCCAATTCGACAGAGGAACACGGGCGAGATTTCTCTGAGGGCACCCTGGGGTGGCATTGGCTGACCTGCTGCCATAGAACCACTGTGAGGTGGCTGTTGCTGCTGTTGTGTGGCCATTCCTACCATGCTCGTCTTCTGTGGCAAAGGTGCTGCCATCACCACACCAAGCTGAGAGACATCAACGAAGGTTTCGGGATCATTATGCAAAGTGTTTATTCAAAATGATCCACGATAGATTGGTTTAAATATAAGATAGCAAAAATTAAGTGCGAAATTGTTTTGGTCGCTTAGCTCCGAGGCTAAAATGCTAACGTAGCCTAACAAAGAGGAACGTTTTACCAAGCAATTTGTATCTTACGGAAGGATATAGACAATGCATACCGTGACTTCCGATGCCCTTGGCTGAATTATGACAAAAAAATCCTTGGGTTAACGGCGTATTTTTGTTTCGGTTTGCAAGAAATGATCAGTATGTGTTTTTTAGGACGGCTTATTCTACTTCTGTGATGTTTACTGGCACAGTAGTGTTGGCTCGTGAGTGAACGATCCGTTCAAAAGAACGGATTTCTTTTCAGTGAACGAGAGTGAACGAATCACTTCCTACAGTGAGCGAGTCGTGAATTGCATTTCCCGTTCGACAACTGAATGGATCTGCGAGTGAACGCAGTGCATCAACGGATCAGTCAGTGAAGGTGTTGCGTCTCCCTCCTGGCGTGAACTATGTAAGCCAGAATGTCGATTTACGATGGAAAGAAAGAAGCACTCACTGAAACACCACTTCTTTTATGCACGTTTTCTCCAAGCTAACGGCTAACTTTATTGCATGAAGGGATGCAAAAACGGGGAGATTATGCTTCTCTTTGGGTCATCTTGATTTTAGAAGTTAAAATGATCGTGAGCAGCAACGGAGCCCCATTTCAACCCCTTACACTGAGTGCCAAGCAGGGAAGAAATGAGTACCATTTTTATAGTCTCCGGTATGACCCGGCCGGGGTTTTGAACCCCCCAACCTGTGTTTTACGTTGTGTTGGTGTCCCCCAAAATAAAGAGCAAGTAGTCAAATACACATTCTTGACACGTCCAAAAAATGCATCAAGTTATTAGGTACACCTGAAAATGGTGGTGTACCTAATGTAGTGTTTTCACGACTCGTTCGTGAACGGGAAGTGACGTCATTTTCTTCTTCGTTTTGTTTTACGGCGAGGTGGCACTAGCTTCAATGGGCATTACTGACACCTACTGGTTGAAGTCATGAACTTTTTAGAACAGCGAACTGCGCATGCGCCACGGCCGTGGCAATTATTCTCAAAGCATCCCCTGATCTTATGCTCCCGAGCAAGGAAAAACTAAAAAAAAAAACTACTAAAAGAAAGAAATAGTCGTATCATTTTATTTCATCGTATTTATATATTTATCATAAATGTATTATTTATTCATATAAAGGCCGGTCCGCGAAAATATTTCTGACACGTAACCGGTCCGTGGCGCTAAAAAGGTTGGGGACAACTGATCTATTCGCTTGTGAGCTACTCCATAAAACCGTATTCATTCCAGTTAAATGTGAGCGAGGCTTCCATAGTGTAGTGGTTAGTACTCTGGGCTTTCACCCCAGCGACACGGGTTCGAATCTCAGTGGAGCCTAAAATTTTTATCATAGAAAATTTGCAACACAGTTGCTCATGTGCTACCCCATATGACCATACACCTCCCTAAAGCTTAGGGTTAGGTTTAGAGCTAGGGTTAGGGTTACTGTTAGAGCTAGGGTTAGGGTTAGGGTTAGAGCTAGGGTTAGGGTTAATGTTAGAGCTAGGGTTAGGGTGAGAGCTAGGGTTAGGGTTGGGATTAGAGTTAGAGTTAGGGTTAGAGCTAGAGCTAGAGTTAGGGTTAGGGTTAGAGCTGGAGCTAGGGTTAATGTTAGAGCTAGGGTTAGGGTTTGGGTTAGGGTTAGAGCTAGGGTTAGGGTTACTGTTAGAGCTAGGGTTAGGGTTAATGTTAGAGCTAGGGTTAGGGTTGGGATTAGAGTTAGAGGTAGGGTTAGGGTTAGGGTTAGGGTTAGAGCTAGAGCTAGAGTTAGGGTTAGGGTTAGGGTTAGAGCTGGAGCTAGGGTTAATGTTAGAGCTAGGGTTAGAGCTAGGGTTAGGGTTAATGTTAGAGCTAGGGTTAGGGTTGGGATTAGAGTTAGAGGTAGGGTTAGGGTTAGGGTTAGAGCTAGAGTTAGGGTTAGGGTTAGGGTTAGAGCTAGGGTTAGGGTTACTGTTAGAGCTAGGGTTAGAGCTAGGGTTAGGGTTAATGTTAGAGCTAGGGTTAGGGTTGGGATTAGAGTTAGAGGTAGGGTTAGGGTTAGGGTTAGGGTTAGAGCTAGAGCTAGAGTTAGGGTTAGGGTTAGGGTTAGGGTTAGGGTTAGGGTTAGAGCTGGAGCTAGGGTTAATGTTAGAGCTAGGGTTAGAGCTAGGGTTAGGGTTAATGTTAGAGCTAGGGTTAGGGTTGGGATTAGAGTTAGAGGTAGGGTTAGGGTTAGGGTTAGGGTTAGAGCTAGAGTTAGGGTTAGGGTTAGGGTTAGGGTTAGGGTTAGAGCTGGAGCTAGGGTTAATGTTAGAGCTAGGGTTAGGGTTAGGGTTAGAGCTAGGGTTAGGGTTAGAGCTAGGGTTAGAGCTAGGGTTAGGTTTAGGGCTAGGGTTAGGGTTAGAGCTAGGGTTAGGGTTATTGCATTTCCCGTTCGCCAACAGAACGGATCAGTGAGGGAACGAATCCATTGAACGATTTGTTTGAACGAATCCTTTGAGTGAACCGATTCTAAAGATTCAGTTCACCTAAAAGAACTGGAATGCACATCACTACGGTGTACCTAATAGAGTGTCCAAGTGACGTCACAGGTCAACCAGCCAATCAGAAAGTGGGGGTGAGGGCGGGTGTGGCACTTTTCACTTTCCGTGAAGCTTTGACCATGATTTTTCACTAATGAAGTGGCCTGTGTTTAGGTACACCTGAAAATGGCGATGTACCTAATAGCTTTCGAATGACGTCACAGATCAAATAGCCAATCAGAAAGTGGGGGTGAGGGCGGGTGTGGCATCATCTTGTGTCCAAGAGACGTAGGTACACCTGTAAATGGCGGTGTACCTAATGGAGTGACCATGTGATTACCTCGTTAAGTGCACCTGCGTGAAAAGTTTTAGCTCCTGCAGAACGTGAAAGGAGCTAAAACTTTTCACGCAGGTGCGCTTAACGAGGGTCACTTGGAAAACATATTGGAACGCGGCCCTGAGGACTAGAGCTTGACACTTGTGACCTTTGGCCATGATATTTCCCTAATAAAGTGGCCTGTTATTAGGTACACTTGAAAATGGCGGTGTACCTAATGGAGTGTCCGAGTGATTACCTCGTTAAGTGCACCTGCGTGAAAAGTTTTAGCTCATGCAGAACGTGAAAGGAGCTAAAACTTTTCACGCAGGTGCGCTTAACGAGGGTCACTTGGAAAACATATTGGAATGCGGCCCTGAGGACTAGAGCTTGACACTTGTGACCTTTGGCCATGATATTTCCCTAATAAAGTGGCCTGTTATTAGGTACACTTGAAAATGGCGGTGTACCTAATGGAGTGTCCGAGTGATTCCCTCGTTAAGTGCACCTGCGTGAAAAGTTTTAGCTCCTGCAGAACGTGAAAGGAGCTAAAACTTTTCACGCAGGTGCGCTTAACGAGGGTCACTTGGAAAACATATTGGAACGCGGCCCCGAGGACTAGAGCTTGACACCTGTGACCTTTGACCACAATATTTCCCTAATAAAGTGGCCTGTTATTAGGTATACTTGAAAATGGCGGTGTACCTAATGAAGTGTCCGTGTGATTCCCTCGTTAAGTGCACCTGCGTGAAAAGTTTTAGCTCCTGCAGAACGTGAAAGAAGCTAAAACTTTTCACGCAGGTGCGCTTAACGAGGGTCACTTGGAAAACATGTTGGAACGCGGCCCTGAGGACTAGAGCTTGACTCCTGTGACCTTTGACCACGATATTTCCCTAATAAAGTGGCCTATTATTAGGTACACTTGAAAATGGCGGTGTACCTAATGGAGTGTCCGAGTGATTTCCTCGTTAAGTGCACCTGCGTGAAAAGTTTTAGCTCCTGCAGAACGTGAAAGAAGCTAAAACTTTTCACGCAGGTGCGCTTAACGAGGGTCACTTGGAAAACATATTGGAACGCGGCCCTGAGGACTAGAGCTTGACACTTGTGACCTTTGGCCATGATACTTCCCTAATAAAGTGGCCTGTTATTAGGTACACTTGAAAATGGCGGTGTACCTAATGGAGTGTCCAAATGACGTCACAGATCCAACAGCCAATCACAAAGTGGGGGTGAGGGCAGGTGTGGCACTTTTCACTTTCCGTGAAGCTTTGAACATGATTTTTGATTATTTGATTTATTAAAAAAAAAAAGGATGTGTGTGTGTGTGTGGGGAGGACGATTCGTTGAACGATTCGTTTGAACAAATTTTTTGAGTGAACTAATTCTAAAGATTCAGTTCACTTGAAAGAACAGGAATGCACATCACCATGGCACAGTATATGCGGGTAAAATGACCAGCTGCCACCTACAGGTCACACACAGAATGAGGCCCTTCTACTGCAGTTTTGCTCTCTTGCCGGTAGGTGGCAATGTTTCCACAGTTTTGCATGAATGAAGACTTAAGTGGGGTGGGTGCGGTACAACATGTTCTTAGACGAGGGCGCCGATTTATTACTATTACGGTTTCAATCATTTGATAGTCATTGTTAGCTGAATTACACAAATGGAAGACCTGATGCAAAACAATTTTATTACTGTATCTGTTTAGTTGCACTGTATTGGCACAGACGAAGTAGTTCTCTCTGTACTTTACATATTGTACATTTCAAAATAACTTGGATGAAATAAATACATGGTGCTCACAGTGATGTTAGACTTTTTTTTTTTTTTTACATTCATTTAAATACATGAAGGATTTTCCTGACAATGAGAACACCTTTTCACACGCGTGATGGAAAACTGCCCAAGGGGCCCATAATGGACTTGCTGGAAAAGGCAATCGGATAAAAAAAAGAAAATGCATTGATCTATGAATCTATAAACTTCCCAAGGATTAGTGGAAATGAAACCTGCAAAGTCAAACAAGACTTCCTTCCAATTGAGGCAGTGATCCAAATGACATCATGAAAACTTCATCAACAACAACAAAAAAGACAATACAGAGAATGAATAAATGGACAAATATATTGAGACACCATTCAACAATAGATGAAAATATATTTGTAGCTACAACTTCCATTTTTCTGAGAAAGACTATCCACAAAAGGTTTCAGTGTGCGTGTGTGTGTGTGTTTTTGGTGGATTGTAATTGAGGTTGAACTCATCAAACCACTATTTTGGGGATCTTGTGTTCCACCAATGTTTTTCGTTTTAGTTCATTTAGGTCTCTTGTGTCTATTGAATGCATACATTTACAGTGACTCGCCTATAAAAACATTTCAAGTAGTATTGCACACAACGATTAAGTACAAGATTATACTTGCTAAGACGTATCCATCCATTCATGGTTGGGCACATGGATGATATTTTGATTTAGCTCTGTTCATGTTAGCATAGTATATTATCTTAAGTATGTTAAATGACATCCGATCAATACTCTATTTATATAGATCAATAAGTCAGGAGTAAGATGAGACTTTCGGAATGATATTGCCACATAATACTTTCAAGAAAATAGTCAAATATGATTGACGCAATGAGAGAGGTATGATTAAAGCTACAGAACGGGATGTAAAAAAAAAAAGTCTTATAGAGATCTTGCATTTGACGTCGAGAGGTTGCGTGGATGTACCTAATAAAGTGGCTACTCGTACGGCGATGAATGCTAGTCGAATTCTTTCCGCAAAGGGAACGTGGCGCAATTAGCCGAGAGGTTAGTGATAAGGCAAGCATCTCTGCTGGAAAGATGTTCCATGTTTATGTTACAATTTGCATGGCTACTAGTCGTCACACTCACGCTAGGTGAGCACGTCAAACAGTCACAAACACGCATCGCTAACCCACAAATATTCACCACAGTATGTTATTTGAAGTAGTCCAGCCCTGCCACTAAGAAGAACTTCTCCAGGAAAAGTTCAGAGTCCAGGACGGCGATGTGGGCGGCTCGGCCGATCAGCGTGTTGGCCGTGTTGGGTAGAGCGTGGAAAACGTTCTGACGGATTAACCGGCAATCTTTGGCTTCCACGAGAGGCTGCAGAAGGTTGTTGATCATCTCTGTGTACACGGGGCCTGGGGAAGGATGACATTTATTTATCATTTGAAATGTATTTTTCTTTGATGGATAAATACCTGTGGTTTTGTCTTTGAGAGCCGTTTTGCACATCTCTATTCGGGCAGAGTGGAAAGGAACGTAACGGTCCTGCGGAGACGCCACCAGCACTACGTTTTTGAAGTACTGGAGCCCTGGCGGAAATAAAAGAGTTGAAAATAACTTCTCACACTCATGACGCAAAATAGGCTTATAGATTTGTTTTTGTTTTTCTCCTTTCCTACCCGGTTTCTGACTGAGGAGATAAAGAAATGTCTTCCGCGGGTCCATATTGTCTCTGAAGGTGAGCTGCAGCAAGGATCCCGATTTCTTCAGCTTCTGCATTAACCACAGACCTTAACACACACATAAAGACACGCTCCTGTGAAATTATAAGGAGGTAGGAGGACACATGATTGGAAATTCCAAAGCTTCATTCTCTCCACCTCACCCGTGCTGACCAGCGTGCTGTTGTTGTACAGCGTGCCCAGGTGCGGGCCGGACAGCGAGAGGAACGTGTGCAGCCTGGCCAGGTAACAGCGGAAGCGAGGTCTCGTCAGCACCGAGCGGATGATGACGTTCCCCAGGGAGTGTCCGATGAAGCTGAAAAACAATGAAGACATTTCCTTAGCTGTCAATCAATCAAGTGGAAGCATTTTGGCTCTGAATGACAAGAGGCTCATTATCAGGTCAAATCTAGGGTTAGGGTTTCAAAGTAGGGTTTCAAAGTAGGGTTTAAAGCTAGGGTTAGGGTTTCAAACTAGGGTTTTATACTTGAGTTAGGGTTTCAAAGTAGGGTTTAAAACTAGGCTTAGGGTTTCAAAGTAGGGTTTCAAAGTAGGGTTTAAAGCTAGGGTTAGGGTTTCAAACTAGGGTTTTATACTTGAGTTAGGGTTTCAAAGTAGGGTTTAAAACTAGGCTTAGGGTTTCAAAGTAGGGTTTCAAAGTAGGGTTTAAAGCTAGGGTTAGGGTTTCAAACTAGGGTTTTATACTTGAGTTAGGGTTTCAAAGTAGGGTTTAAAACTAGGCTTAGGGTTTCAAAGTAGGGTTTCAAAGTAGGGTTTAAAGCTAGGGTTAGGGTTTCAAACTAGGGTTTTATACTTGAGTTAGGGTTTCAAAGTAGGGTTTAAAACTAGGCTTAGGGTTTCAAAGTAGGGTTTCAAAGTAGGGTTTAAAGCTAGGGTTAGGGTTTCAAACTAGGGTTTTATACTTGAGTTAGGGTTTCAAAGTAGGGTTTAAAACTAGGCTTAGGGTTTCAAAGTAGGGTTTCAAAGTAGGGTTTAAAGCTAGGGTTAGGGTTTCAAACTAGGGTTTTATACTTGAGTTAGGGTTTCAAAGTAGGGTTTAAAACTAGGCTTAGGGTTTCAAAGTAGGGTTTCATACTACAATAATTATCTTCATATTTATGATCTAAATATCTGTAGTTGAGGAGTTCCTAATATTGTGCCTGCAAACTGACCTTATTCTGCCGATGGTGAGATTGTACAACTGGATGTGTTGAATAATCTCATCCAGCAATCTGTCCGTCATGGTGTCAAAATCAGCAAACGTGTCAGTCTGCAAAGAAAAAAAGAAATTCATGTTTTTTTTTTTTTTTTTAATTCAAATTCACCTGACTTCATCTACAAATGTACCTGGTTCCTTTCCGACATGAGAAAGTCCAGCCGGGATCCCGGCAGGCCTAACTCAATGAACGTCTTCACCAGGCGAAGGTCTGCGCTGTTTCCTGGAAACAAGAAAAAATCAAATCAGGCAAAATGTCAGAATTCTTTTGACAAGCAGAGATGGAAAATGACTCGGCTCTCACCATCTAGGCCGTGCACGCACACCACCAAGTGTATGCCGTCGTCAAATTCCTCGTCGTCCTCCTCGGGAGGGAAGTAGGGCAGGTCGGACGCCAGCAGAGGGAGGTCGCTATATAGGCCGCCTTGGAAGCTCATCCCTTTAAAAAGCTCCTCTTTGGCTTTGAAGAAACTGGATGTGGAAGCAAATCAGAACAGTCTATTGGCGGAATGTTAGAAAAATAAAAACCAATGCATAAAAAAAAAAACGAACCTCAGCATGCGCTCGTTGGCCTGGTGGTCAATGCCGAGCTGGTTGGCTAACGTCGGGGAGATGATACCGAACGAGCCCAGCGGCTGATTGGTGATAGGTGAGGTAGTCGGGCGAGTGGACATGCCGCTCATGGACGGAGAGTCTTTTAGAACACTAGAAAAGGGCAGGCAAGTAGGCGCGCACGACACCGACATGTTCACCACCTCCACCATCTTCTTATTGACGAAGGCCAGGCCCGAGTTGGGCGCCTTGGAGGTTTTCGTGGGCTCATCGGCGGCTTCGTTCTGGCTGGCCGGTATCCCGTTGCGAGCCATCTCATCGGAGCCTTGCCAAGGTTGCGAGGAATCAACTTGGTTACGAGTCTCATCAAGGTTGATGACACTCGGCTGCCCCGTTGCGTTTTTACGAGCGCTTAACTCGTGTCCACCAAGTGCTTCCAAAGCGGCAAGATGTACATCCTCCACAGAGACACTCACCCCGCCGATGTGATGATTTACATTCTCCCCGCGGCCGTTGGGAAGCGGACCACCGGGGCCCTCCGCGGACTCGCAATTTAACGCCGAGCTGGATTTGTGAGCGGCTGAAAGGTTCTGAGGACGATTTGCCATTTCAGAACTCGCGTCGAAAATGGCCGATTCCGACGGCTCCGAGTTCAGAGAAAAATGGGTTTGTTGTTCTGAACGACTTGAGGCATCCTGAATTTGAGTCCCGCGCTCGTCCCCATTGTCATCCGGGCTACTGATCTGCGGCGCGGACACGGATTTGGTTAGTTTGCCGCCGTGGCTCTGCTCCCGTTCGTCCTCGTACGGCAACGAGCTGATGGACGTCAACGAGGCCTGTATACCTCCGCTGGGAATGCTACCGTTGCTCTCCATCTGCAGGCCCTCCAACGAGCTTCGGAGAACCGGGTGACGGAGCGCTTTCTGCCGGCGAATTTCCCGTTGGCTGGAAAAATCCAAAGGGGGCGGAGCCCGCAGCACCGCTTCCAGGGGCCACGCCACGGAGCTGGGCTCGCTCTCGATACCAGAGTCTGAAATGACCGAGGACGAGCGCTTTATGATCTTCGAGATGACCGCGCCTCCTCGATGGGACGCCTCCTTTGCCAGACCGCTGGGAGAAGAAGATGGAAAAGAAGGCGTGGAGACCACGGGGGTGCTAACTGGAGCGTCCTCACTGTTTTGGCTAACGTTGTCCTTTGAGGTATCATCGGGGTTGATGGCATCTTCTGGAACAAGAACTTCTTCTGTTGGATGAGAATGGAGATCTGCTGAGCTTTCCTTGACTGATGAGATGTCCTTGGGCTCTGCTACCGGTCCATCTATTCTTTCCTCCATCGGGATAATATCCTGAGAAAGTCTGCTTTGCTTTCCTATGAGCGACACATAGGTGGTCAAATCCATACAGTCGTCACTATCCGAAGGATCTTGGGAGACTTCGAAGCATTTGGCCCTCAGAGCGCTTAGGCGAGCGTCCGAGTCGGTGCGATCGTCGGATGTCGTCGCGTGGGGCGCCAAGTCTGCAAAGACAAAATTGTCATGACACTTCTAGAGCAAATCCGCCAAATACATTTGGTTTACCTTTTGGAGCAAACTCCACATATCGGTCCTCAAAGATGATGGGAAGGCTGTTCCAGTCTCCATCAATGTCCAGGCACTCGACAGGTAAAGGAGGCATTTTGGCCAAGTAGTCTGAAGAGCGCACTTCTGCGGCAATCTGGCCCTGTCTGCTGATTCTTGCCACGTACAAATAATCATTTCATCAAGAGGCTCATCCAGATGAGTTTTTTTCTGTTTCCTATACTTACAGCTCCTCTTGAAATAGCAGCGATGTCTCTTTGGGGTGCTCTGTGAAGAAATATGCCTCCGAAAATCTCCTCACCTATGAGAAAGAAAAGATGGCGCTGAGCTGTAATTAGGTGCTGATGATTGTGTCACACTCTCATTTCAAAACGTGTCGTTAACTCAGGCACCGACAACAAGTCGCCGGCAGGACAAGACTTCTCGCCCAAGAAAAGATAATTACAGAAAATGCGTTCATTGAAATTCCACTGACGTGTGAAAGCTTGCCAGCATCCCGCCACAACGGGGTACTTCAAAAGCAAAGCAAACATGTTGATTACTTTCAGACAAATGCAACAAAGCACAATCGCCCCACCGAGAGAGACACGGCCAACGAGCCTTACGATTCATTTTAAACGGGACGCTGATTACGCAGCACTTGCCGCTGAAGATATAACGACTTGTCGGCAAAATTCCATTTAAGGTGTGCAAGTCTGAAGTCTTTTTTGCACAATCACTGGATGACGAAAAAAGATTGAAAAATGCAACTGCTCAGATATAAATATAGCCATCAATTTTCAAATTCCTGGTTCGTTGGCTCTCACCCTGAGCGTGTGATGCTCCTGAGCCAAGTAGGAGAGGACATGCGGGTTGAGCACGGCCGATTCCAGAAAGCCACTCCACAGAGCGCTCAGCTGCGTGCAGAGGTGGCCCACGTCTGCGCTGATCTGCTCGGCCACCTTCTCGCGGCCCTCTTGCAGCTGGCGTGGACACAACGTATCACGTGACCTCCTCTCAAAGTGACATTTCCCTTTTCCGACACTCGCATACCTGTAACTCTATTGCGAGCTGATTTAGCGTCTCTTCCACTGGCAGGACTTCTGGGATGAAGGGAGCAGAGTGTCATCAAAATATTTCAAATAATCTGTTGACCTCGTTAGACCACAGACCTGTGTCCAGCGGCATCTGCTGGAGCTGCGGCACTTCCTTCATCAACGCGGTGCAATAGCTGTTGAGCGCAGCGTGCGCCGCCAGCAGAAGGCGACAGAGTCTTCTGTGCCAAGTGTGCGCTCTCTGCAGGCAGTCCTCACTGGGCACATAAAAGCTCCCCTGGGGAGAGAAGAGGCAAATGTCAGCCGCTTTGTAGGTCAGTCGTCAACTCTCTCTCCTTACCGCCACGTGCAAGAAAGGCTTGTGACGCCCGGTGACTGCACTCCTGTTAAATGTGGGCCTTTTTGCACATTAGCAAAGTCGTGGTCATTACGTGGGAGATCAAAAAGGACGGGAGGAAAAAAAAAAAAAAAAAAAAGGCTCTTAAACACAGCCTGCCAGGACATGGACCGCTTTTGAGCCACTCGGATGTCTGCCTGGCACAGAACAAAATATAAAAACTAACTCATTTAGATGTATCATTTGGAGGAGCCTCCATATCTGATATCTGCTTGACCTTGACCAGAGCTGGTCTCTGTCATGTTTTTGTTCTGCCATCCAAAGAAAAAAAAAAAAAAAAAAAAATCCAAAATGGCTCATGCCTGGCGTTTGTGCGGACATACTGTAATTTTCCCTTTGGGCGGGCCCTCTCATCATACCTGCGTGCGCTCTGTAATCGCAACAGCTCAGTATCAGAAAACCAGGAAGGAACATCTGTATGTTTACTTTCATAATTCACTTTACCTATAAGCAGCGTGACAGGCGGCCATGTTTTTGTTTGAACTAGTCATTATCCAAGAAACGTAGTTTTCGGTTGGACTGACAAAAATTGGCTTCGTGCCATTTGACTATATAAAGTGGAGCGAGTGGGAAAGCTTTTTCACCTGCAGCGACGTGGCGCTTGAGAGTAAAAACTCATTACGGGGATCAAAAGAAGACATCTCAGCACCACCCCACCCTCCCTCCCTTCCTCTTCCTGGTCCTGGTCTCGAGCTTATTAAAGTGGCCAGCCAGGGGTGGGAATAAAAGCAAGATGGGGTCGCTCATTAAGATTTACAATGGAGAGACGGTGACGTCGGAAGGAGCACGAGTTGCCAGTTTAAAAAACTGAAACCCTACAGTTGTCAATTTAGATATTAGTGGCACCCAGTTTGTGGGTTGGACCTTAAAAAAAAAAAAGTCTGTTTGTTGAACTCATCATCTGAGTTTTAAACCTTGTAATCTGCTTTTTGAGCTTCACGTGACCAATCCCAAGGATGACACATATCCAACATCAGTCCGGCAAACGGATCATCTCCTACGTCAACAAGGGATAACATTCACGGGACTTCCCGCGTCATACCTCGGAGATGATGGGCTTGCAGTAGCCCGCTCCCAAGACGAGGTTTTCCACAGAGACGGCATCTGGCTCGGCGGTGCTCTCCGCTGAGCCTCTTCCCAGCCAGGAGCCCTTCCCCGTGCGAGCAAAGCTGGACGGAGAAGATACAAAGTATGTCCGAGAAGATCACATGAGAAGAACCTCCGTAGCCTTTGTGCTACCTGATCAGAGGCTGATGTAAGGCAACCAGTGAGGCGTGGATGGACACGGAAATGACGGACAGGTGGAAGTAGTCGAACATGACGGGAACGTGGTGATGCAAGCCTCTCTGCGGGTGGAAGTGCAGGTTGAGGGTTCGGCTGCTGATCAACGGGACCGAGACCATGTCGGCCAACCTGGGAAAGGAAGCGATCGATCAGGATGACGACGATTGTCAAAATTGCCCGCGACGACGCCTACTGTTGCTCGTTGTCGGTGAAGTGAAGATCCAGCTTCAACTGGAAGTCCACTTCGCCGAGGGCCTCCTCCAGCTACAAAGACAAGAACACGGAGATGACTCCCATCGTGCGGTAAATCCGGGATCAAACCTGATCTGATTAAAGTCTTTCAAAGCATTTTTTAATCAATGTTCTCTCTGGCTTGCAAATGTGTTCTTGCCTATCATGTGACGTCCTACGTGTCTTCTAATCTTATGCAAAGTAAGAGAATTAAATCAAAGGTGCCCAGCGTAGTGCCAAAACAAGCGAGCATGAAAGAGAACTAATGGAGTCTTTTGAAGGTTGGCCGTGTTAATAGATTTGCACGGTGGCGGCGATGAGAGCGCATCCCCTGCTGCGTCCCAAACAACAGCAAAGGCGGCCATTTTTCCTCATAGCCATCGATCAGATGCCAATAAGGCGGGAAACGAGGGGCTATTTTGGTCTGCGTTATCTCCGGATATGAGCCCAACGCAGATAACCCCCGGAAGGTTAATGAGCCCAGAGCCTTTGGGAGATCTCGCCGCTGACACCCGGCGTGCCGTTACGTCATTTCGCGTCTGGCAAAAAAGGTCGACTTTTTTTTTGCTTTCCGTCATTTGTAATTCAATGGTTTTTTTTTAAGAATTAATATCCACAACCAGTTCCAATGTGCGCATCCCTTCTGCAAATAGGATTTTGTGCACGTCACCTTCACGCTGACGCAGAATGCTAAATGATGCGCGGAAGCAAATGATGCACAAAATGAGTTGGAAATGCGGCTCTGACTCGCACCGCACATAACCAGATGCGCAAGTTTTCAGTTAGACGGCCACAGATTCACAATCTAATCAGGTGACACACAAAAAATAAATAAAAATGTACGTGGGTGCAGGAAATGTCACCGGGGTGACTCACCCGCTCTCCATCCAGCAGCAGATGCACTTTGAAGACCATGCTGTCGTTGACAGCGATATCCTCGTTCCTGTAAAGGATCTGGAAGATCCGGCTGAACACGACGCCGTCGTACACCCCCGGGGAGCTGAAGCTGCATTCGCCTGCTGGGCGACAACATGGCATACATTACAACACGAGCGGCGACGTGACAGGACATATGCAAATGTGTCCCGTTGGATTTCAAATGGTAAAATTCAAGGTTGCGCTGGATCATAAATGAAACATTTATTGATTGAGCTAGTTGCAAGGATCAAAACAGCACACATCTTCCCATTTGAAATTGTTGCACTGTATCCGAAATGAAACATTTGAAATTTTATTTATTTGTATGGATGAAAACAGCACACATCTTCCCATGATATGCTCTCTTGTCTGGTCTGGTGCTATTTTCACACAAGCAGCATGGGCATCCAGCTGCGAGGCCCGAGAGGCCTTTGAAACGGTGTGCCTGTTTGGGTCTTAAAGGCTGCCTCTCTCCACGGGTGGCGGTGGGGGGAAGGCTCGCTCCTGATAACGCCGCCGCTCCCTGTAGCATCAAACGGCCTCAAAGCTGACGAGTGGGAGTGTGTGACTCGTGTCAAATACTCGTTGGATGTGTGAAGGAGACCCGAGTGCCGGACTAAAAAAAGGATGTGTTGGGGCTAGTTTTGGACTGCAATTGAAATGCAAGATTGTTTTCCAGACTTACTTAAATTTTCGAGTTATGTTCTAAGTACCCGGCCAGAATCCACAAGTAGGCTGCTATTTAGCAACTTAGGAATGATGCAAGAGCTGACAAAACACTTTCCAAAATTTATTTTTTACAGAGTACCACTGATTTAATAAAAAAAAAAAAAAATGGTGACGTGCAAAGCCAGCTCGCCATTCATTTTAAACAGCCTCTCAACTAATTCAGACCAGGCCGAAAGACTAATGAACGCCGACGGCGGCTTTTAAACAGATGTTCAAAGCCATCAAGACATCCGTCAATCAAAACAACACAATATCCTTCCATTTTGGAAGTAACATGTCACACATCAAACGCTTATTGCATAACGAGCCGCTTCCGTCTGTACCCCTTTTGGGGCGTTATCACATCCTGCACTTTAAAACTTGCTCAAATGCCCCGAAGCTTTAGTCACAGTCATTCTGTGCCTGAAATAATCTGCTTAGCTACATCTGCTGTGTATTAATGTGTGTGTGAGTCCTAACAATAAACCCCCCCGAAAGTCTCAGCGTACAATTGCTCTTCGTGATCCTACGACATCCCGCTTTGAAAATCATCATTGCGAGTGAACGGCCGTCGTGAAACGCTTCAGTTGACGCAATCCGTCACGCTCGTCTGGGGCACAATAAGTGAAATGTCAAGCGTGCACGTTGAGAGCCATCGCTGGAAGGGATTATTTCCTGATGCTGTGTATGCCCCGCCCACTCGTTTTTGCAATCAGCCTGTGAGGTGAGCGGCCTTAATTCGTGACCTTGTGAAAGTGTGGCAAATTTGTCTTTTTTTCCATTCCTCTCAGCTCAATCCTTTCTTGTCCTCTAAAGAACAACCTCTTTTTTTGTAAGAGCCAGATCCCCACAATCTCCCAAAGACACACACGCACACACACACACACGATTCGCCAGTGCGGGGAAGCTAAAAATAACCGTGATTCCTGTGAATCATTATTGTCAGTGAATCGGCTTCCTGGATAGCTGAGGAAGCAGATTGCAAGGCTAAAAAAAAAAAGATGTCAAGTATGTAAATTGAGCGTGCGTGATTGTATTTCACGTTTGTATAGAGGAGGAAGTCATCATGTGAAAATACTTGAATGAACATTGATTGCGAGCGGGAAGCGATCGAGCAGCCATTTTGCTCGTGGAACTCAGAAGACTCCATATTGTTATTTACATTTCTATTTGTTGTTTATATTGATTTTTAATTTAGATTGGCACTCACCTGCATTGTCTTGCGCCGTCACTATTAACCTGTGGAGCACGCGAGGGGAAACCTTCAACCCCGTTCGGACTTGGTAGAACCTGATGGAACATATTTGTGCACATATGTAACAAAAACAAGTACAGATTCAAGTTTTTGGCGACATAAATCCAAAAAGAATTCAAAATGGCTTCTTTACAGGGCAGCCCAGCCGATGGGAATCAAGAAGAGCAAATTAAAATCGATACTGCTTTACGTCTCAGCTCTCTCTCCGGGGACACATTGGACAATTAAGGAGAGCAAAATGTGGCTGTAAAGATAATCATCACATCAGTGCTGCAATGACAACAATTCCAAAGATGAAAGCTTTGACAGCGGCAAGTACACAAATCGCTTTTCAGACAGTCAATAGATACATAATAGATGTTAATGGCATCACTTGGGTCAATACCAGTTAAGAGTAAAACACAGAGATGCAAATAGTCCATCTTGTTTTGGTGATTGTACAAACGAAGCCATTGCATTTTCTCAATTATTTAATAGCTTTCAATTTCTTACCCTCTCTGAAAAAGATCCACATTGTGAAACTTGTGCAACTCTATGGAAAACTCCAACGTTCCCTGAACTTCAGACATGATATCGTCCCAGTCATCACCTGTCAAGAGAAGATACAACAACAATGACATCATGATTAGTTACAATTAAATTTCTAAAAATATCCTCAGTGTATGACTCACAGCCCGCGGCTTAACTGGCACAAACACAGCATGTTTGCTTTCTGTTTAACCAACAATGTCTGGATCTCATTTGGACAAAAGACTCAAATGTGTAGACGTGAATCAGCTCTTCCACTCATGGGAGAGAAAAAACATGCAGACATTTTATATGGATTGTGGAAATACACCAAAGCAGAAAAAAAACAACAACCCTGGTTTCTCTCAATGTGCCGACTCTGCACTTGCTTTGACAATGACGGCACGTGCAGCTTCCAAGAACAGAAGCTTTGGGTTCAAAGAGAATACTTTGCCATTTAATTCCTTCACTTCTCAATAATTCTACCGCCTCCTCTCTCAAGAAACAAGTCGAGTGGGCACGGAGCAGTACATTGAACATTGTGTACCTACTTGCCGTCTTCCCCCCTTAAAACAATCTATCTTTGTCATGTGCTTATTACATAACGCCGGCACACACAGGCAAGGCAGACGTCAGCGACTTTATTAATAGGCGTAGCTTGAAAATTCATCAATCGGCTAATTATGTCAGTACAGAGCCCGGCGCTGACAACAAGAGAGGCCCTCGATTGCCGTTGGTTGATGACGACATGAGAAAGTATCTCCTTATGTCATTTTGCGGGCTGCAAATCTATCAGAAGTTGTTGTTTTTTTTGCATTCTATGCCTGAGCAATTGTTTTTTTGCAGAAAAAAGCCATGTCGTTCCCAGAAAAGCTGAGACAATGTGTCCTTGGCAGGAAAACACTGAGCCAGAAATCATGTGATGTCATAATCTTTGCAGAAACACACACACACACGACCCCGATGGTGGCGTATTAAGCTCTTAGCCGCTGCCTGGACATGTATGTTTTGAACGTCATGTGTCTTCGCCATCACCGGGCAAAAATGGATTCTTTACTGTGGCGAAGGAATGTAATAAGGTGAACATTTTTGCGCTGTCGCCACCCGCCTCTTTGCACACTTGTTGGTGTGCTCTTCCATCTGTCATGTGCTAAGCTAGGCATGACAGTGACCATTTGTTCTCCCGCCTGTTGCGACGCAGCCACACGATCTCGTGCTCTCCCGCTCTGCTGTTGCAGTCACATGAGAGAACGCGACACGAAACCTGCTTATCTACAAGGCACATGCATGGCAGTGCTGATGTTTGGAACGGTGCAAAACAAATTATATGGCGGCATTAAATGTGGGTCATAAAGGCCTTTTTTAATTTTTTTTATTTATATATAGTTTTTTTTTTTTTTTTACTTTTTTATTTATATTTTATTTTAGACAAGGCTATGGCCTGTGACCATATCGTCGCTCCTCCCCCTTCTTAAGCGTTGTTTGTTTGGCCCCGAAATGGCACTAAGTGCATAACAGACCAATTGATGAATTTGTCAACACCAAACTGTGCACTGATGTACTTTATCTAACAAAGTAGGATCTACTTTCAAGCCTTGGCGGAGGTCAAGGCCTGTTTGCTCATCCGCACGCAAACACGCACGCAAACATTCCGGTGCATATTTTGCTTCCCATGTTCTAGTTTCGGCATATTCCCAAAGTACTTTATTTGAACTTCTAGTTTGATGACTTGACTTCTCCTCATCTCAACAGTGATGCATTTAAGTGAAAGTTAAACACGGACAAGCGGTCATCCAAAATAGCACCTAGTGATGCTCACTGAGTATCAACATCATTGTCTATACTAAGACCTTTCACGTCTGTCCGAACCCGCACGCATGCACGCAAGCGCCACCGATTCCGCCGGAGCAAAGTCCGACGTGCTTACCTTAACAGCGATCCAGGAAGTGAGACGATCCAGAGAGTTAATGCAGATGGATGCGCTCCTGTGCAATGTTTATATCTCAGCTTGCAGGACTACGACGGCTGCTGCCGCTGCTGCTGCTGTTGCCATGGTTATTCATCCAGACCCTGCGTGTACTGCAGTCCCCCCCACTTTCCCTCTCCCGCGCGTGCTCTATCGCTCTTCATCAATCCATGTCTCTCCAATCCACATGGCGGAGAGGAGGAGGAGGATGATGGGGGGGGATGCCAAATTTGGGCGTCTGTTGCTTAATCCGCCTTCGCCCTCCGGCATCCAGTCCACTGGCTTCTGCGAGCGTACGGCTGCGGTATTAATAGTAAAGCGTGCAGACGCGGCGACGTGTGTGTGTGTGTGTGTGTGTGTGTGTGTGTGTGTGTGTGTGTGTGTGTGTGTGAGCACTCGTGTCCTGCTGCTGCACTCTCGCACGGCGCGGCCAGCCGGCCAACCAGCCGACTGACATCAGAGCCAGCCCACTAAAAGCTGAAGTGAGCCTTCAAATGAGGAAAAAGGATCAATCATGCTGGCAATGTGTTGATGCAACCTGCAAAAGATCAACACAATAGATTAGTGGCGGAAAGAAATCATTTGCCTAACCTTGGGTTGAAGTAACCCAATGTTCTCATTATTATGATGCATGTCTGAAACAGCATCCATGGTGAGTTCAAGGGCGGTCAGTGCAAGTGACAGCTATGGAAGCACTTGTCAATTCATGTCAGGCTACAAGAAGATGAATTTTAAACACACAGTCGCTTTAAAATGTACCAGACAATTTAATCAAATATCAAAAGGTCGCTGACGCTTGGAAAAAAAAGCACTAAAAGTGGCGAGTACAACTGCGCAAGGTCACAACCACCTTTGTAACTTTCTAGTCGTTTTTTTCCCTTACAGTCAGGGATGAATAGATAGCTACTTTTTAAAGCAAGATAATTAAATAGCATTTTAGTTATTTCATTATTTAATCATTTCATTTTCCAGCCCTGGTGTAAGAATTCAACAACCCGGACCGGCAGCATAGGAAAATAGACAGACGGACGCAAGATGGATCGATAAACAACACATTTAATTTGATAGATGAAATGATTGCGCTGTTCCTTTAAGGTGCGTTAGCGGCCCTCCCTCCCATCTTCACCTTGCTTTTAAAATGCCAAAGTCAATCGTAGCTTTTCGCACATGGCATTCTGCCATCGGCTTGGAGCACTCTTGATTAAGGATGGAAGCGCTATTGATTTTTTTTTTTTGTCCGCCGTACTATTAGGACGAAAAAGCCTGTCGGAATTTTCAAAGAGGTTCGGCCGCAAGGACGCCGACATCCAGGTCGTCCAAGAGTAATAAAACGGAAGACTTTCAATCACATTTGAATATTGAAGCCAGACTTAGCACCATCATTCCATCACTGACCTGGATGCAGTAACAACTTGTAGATGTTTCCGTGTGCTCCAGCTATTGTGACTTTGACATTTACAAGGAAGATCCAGCTGGAGTCCAGCTCCAGGGCGGGGCTGCTTACATCCACAGGTCATGAGTGTACTAGTCACAAGGCCTGATGGGGGGGGGGGAACAAAAACACTTTTATTTTTTTCTTTCTTACTGCTGGCTCTGTGTGTTCTTGCTCTAATTATGTTAACTGGACACATGGTCGGGCACGCCGTCTCTATTAAGGCGAAGGGAGAATTGCCACCGGTTGGCACAGAGCATAAATTGCGCGCAGGCTTAATAACAAGGCGAGTTCACGTCAACGCAACAGGGCCGGCCGGCCGACGTGCATTCCTCGAGCAAACCCAGGCTCAACACGTGTTTGTAAAATGCACATATCATCACTCTGCTTCTTCAATCTTCACGATTACCGGGATCATTATTAAGAGAATTACATACAGGCTGCACATATCATTAGGGGGCACCCAAGAGAGGCACAAAAAAAAAAAAGCCAGTTTACACACACATGGGGCCCCGGGGCTCCTGCATCTTTTTAAGTGTCGGTAATAAAACGGTGACACCACCTCCCTCAAGAACTCCTGGCCAATGGGAGGCCATTAAGCCAACTTTTATTTGGCCTCTGAAAAATGCTTGAACATCCCCTGCGCCGTCGCCCGCACTCACTCGCTTGTCAACATGCGCAGGTAGGACCCGGCTGAGGGGTGGGGGATTCCGATTCGACTTGAGCTCCAGCATCCGCAGCGCATCGCCGAGCCGAGCTTCCGTGACAGTCAAACATGGCCTTCCGCTGCTCTGCTTTGACGAGGTAAATAACTCGCGTCAAGGCTTCTCATCACTCAGCTCTGTCGTGACCTTCCACACTAAAAGCCTTTCTTTAGATTTGGTCAATAAGTATGCAATGATGTGGCGTGAAAAAAAAAGCTCTTTTTCTTCTTGTAGTTCAGCAAATGTTAGACATTTTTGGGGCAAATTCAGTACTAGCATTTTGTTTATCCAAAAATATATGGATTTGTTTTTTTTTCCATTGGTGTAACATTACATAACGCCAAATGGTTAACGGGAGATTTATTCAGTGCGTTCTCACAGGCATCACACAATTAATTTGTCTCATGTGAATATGAATGTGCTCGTTCCTTTCTTTGTTTCAAGCGACAAATATCACACAAAAAAACAATTAGGTGCTAATGTGAGAAGAACAAATGCTTTGGAGGAAAACGGTTGCCGCCGACTCTCATTACCACCCACTACATTCATTTATGCAAGAACCGTTTCAAAATATGGAGAAGTGACGGATGCGCCGGTACCTTCGAGATGAAAAAACCCGAGGGGCTTTGAAGATGCTCTTCTCTTCTCTGGGCTGACGTCTGGCCCCGCAAAGACCTTGCTGCTGACAAGGCCGCCAGTCGCTTTCCCTCTCTTGGCATTTCACTCACACGTCCGTTCACACAAATCTGCAAGAGAGTTAACACCGAGAGAGGTTAGGCCCTTGACGGCAGCGCCGGAGCATCGCTCTCTCGGATGGATGAGCGGCAACCTTCCATCAAGAGCAGAATTCAATTTTTGTTCATATGTGGGGGTGCAATACGAAATGATGCTCTTTCTTCTGTTGCAAATTTTTTTTTTTCTGAGCAGAAAGCATCCATGGACATACTCGCCTGTCCACATGGCCCTGGTGGCTCTCCTGCTTGCTCCTGCACTTGGACGTAAGTCACCGTGCACACCTTATTTAACAATGTCTATCCAAAGACCAGAACGACGATGAGACTGGTGTACCTAATAATGTATGCGATTAATGTTCAGTTCCGGGACCATGGCGAGGTCACCAAGCGAAGGGGCCCGAAATAGCAGCCGTGCCTTAGTGGTCCGTGTCGTGCGGAGGATTAAATGAGATTAAGCGTTCCCCCTCTGACAGTCCCAACAATGCCATTGTCTGCACTTGTTGACAGAAGCTGTAAATGTAATATGAATACGCTAAGCTGCAGTAAGAGTTTTTTTTATTTCAAAAAGTGCACACGGGAAGCCATGTGACATCATTGCGGTCCGTGGCACGTAATGAGTGGCTTTGCCCGTGTAAAGCGACGGTAGATGGCAACTTTAACAACTTGAGTGTGTGGTCAGAAAAGTGTTTAGCAGCAGTAAAAAAATAAATGGCATAAATTCCGTCTCACCACTCGGTCTGATGTCTCAGCGTATTTGTGGATTTGCTGAAGGGCTTCCAGATGTGTCAGTTGCTTCCTCAGGTGGTTGACTGGAGTGACTCCTAATGGCTTTAATAATAATCATAAATAACAATAATAAGATAAATAAATAATGCTGTACCTTCTGTCTTCAGAACTGGACTTTAATCGACTGGATGGCGACACCGTCTGCCCACCTATGAGAAGCGGACAGGATGATCTTCCGGGTGAAAAACATTTGTTTTTTTGGGAGGGGTGGGGCATATCCTCCTGTTATTTTATGAAAAGTTGACCTATTTGCAATTAAAGTATGACTTTGTGCCAAACAACTACGTTGAAGTTAATTTAGGAGTTTCATTTCGGCTTGAGCTTTCCTAAGTGTTTGCATTTCTCCACATTTCTACTCAGGTTTTGATTTGATCACCCAATTCCAGCTTGATGTCATCCCGCTGAAAGGCGTGAGGAAGGTGGATGGCTCAACTCCCCTGCAAGTGGCCTACCGCCTGGACCGGGAGGCCAACTTCCAAATTCCAACCATGTGAGTCGTGCAACTTTTTAGTGTATATTTTCAAAGAGCATACGGCAATGTCGCCGGGTGTGTTCCCGATGCAGGTGTTGCGTTATTACAGGTCGGCCGCAGATGTTAGCGAGGGACATATAATTGATAGTGCAAACGTGTCTGAACATATTTGGCATCTCGCCGACCACAAAGGGATGTTTTATGATGCATTTCTGGGGAGGTGGGGGGGGAAAAAAAACAAGAAGCTCTAAAACTTATAGTCTATTTGAGATCCATACATAAGGCGTACTGTCAAGTTTGGAGAAAATTAACAATTTAATATGGTAATGATAATGCACCAAATCCAACTAAATCACACGAGAACACCTTCCCGGAGACAAATCTTGACGCGCCTTTTTGGTAATGATTTATCTTCTGCTGCGTGAGCTCCTTCAAGGCTATGAAACAAAAGCGGGATAAATAACGAGTGCTGACAACATCACTAGCTTCCTGTAAAAAATTCACGAGTTCCTAATTAAAGGCTGGACTTGGCAGCAGGATTAGCTTTTTTTTTTGTGTGTGGCTTTGTGGCTTCAAATCAACTGTGGCCTCCAAATGAGACTCAACAAGGAATCAGGGTTGAATCCAGCAAGTGAATCTGAACTTCTGGTTGGTCCTAAGAAGAAATAAGCGGTGTGTAATGAATGCCTTGCATTATCTCTTCATATTAGCCCTGCAGGCTCAGCGTTTTTAACCGAACGACGCCATTTCACAGAAGTGAATTAAAGAGTTTGTTCAGGTAATGGCACTTTACATAATCAAAGCCGTCGACCCTTCAGCTTGGTCTACATCGACGTTAAGCCTCCCGCGGGTCGGCTTGATCACATGCTGTTATGTAACGCCGGCTCGGGCTGCACGGTCACACTGAATGCTAATACGTGTTTACTGGCTCTCCACTTGAAAGTCCGTCCTCGCCGAGGTGTTTTCGACAGCACATCCTCTCTCTTCCCTTCCGTCAGCACATATTTGAGACGATACTAGAAAGAGCTCCGTTTGGTTTATTGGGTAGCAGGAAACCTATTTTATTGCTTGTTGTTTACAAGATGTTAAAAAAAAAAAAGTCACAGATCTGAATTTGCCACCTAGTGTGAATCTGGCTCATTAAAAAACACAGCGAGCGGAGGCTGGCCTAAGTGGAAGATTGAATTACACCCACCGAGGCAGCATATTCCACAGTGCCTGAATACGCCATAATAGAGTAACATGATTATCTGGTGAATCTAATTTCAATATTTTTATGCCAGGTGTGATTCGACATTAACTTTGACATGACTTTCACTCAGGCTGAACAATTTTGAAAAACACCATCTAATTGACTTTTTGTTTCCCTCAATAATGGAATGGATGTGATTTATTGAATGCATTTTTTAAGCAAGCATTTGTATTATAATAAACAATTTCAGATTTGTTGTGAATTTTCCAATCATGGACCTAGGCTGAACTTCCCTCGCGGTTTCCCCGATGAATATTCCTTCATGGTGACGTTCCGCATGATCAAGAACACCGTGAGCAAAGTGTGGAACGTCTGGCAAATGGTGGACGAGGACGGCCGCAAGCAAGCCGGAATGAGGCTCAACGGGGACCAGCAGTCCCTGGAGTACTTCCTGACCAGCCCCGACGGCAACCTGCAGACCGTCACCTTCCCCGGCCTGTCCGTGCTCTTCAACACCAAGTGGCACAAGGTGATGATCGGCGTCGAGCGCGAGCAGGTCACGCTCTACGTGGACTGCCAGCCCGTGGACCAGAAGCCCATCAAGGGCAAGGGGGCCATTAACACCGAGGGGGACACTCTGATCGGCAGGCTTGACGCTGACCCCGAAGCGTCCGTGGTGGTAAGCCACGTCAACGTATTTCGGTGACAGAGACGCCCCACGATTGGCTTACTAGCCTGCTGTTGTCATGTCTTGTTTCAGTTTGAGCTCCAGTGGATGCTGATTCACTGCGACCCAAAGAGAGCCCAGCGTGAGAGCTGCAACGAGTTACCAGCCACCGAGGTACCCAGATGCGCTTAGCTGCGGTTTGTGGTGAGGCGAGCCGCCCTATTGCATGCTGGGAGGGAACCAGGCAGAAATGGAATCGCCCAACACGCTGACGGAACGCAAACGTAGCTTACAAGAAACCTTCATCGTAATTGAGGGGGAAATTACAAAGTCAGCTGTTGGTTAATTCATTCCACATATACGTACCTGTGGTTACTAGTTCATTTCACTTCTGGTTTGTGCCACGACATTTCTTGGAAGAGGGCAACCACACTACTGATATTTGGAGTCACTTTCTTGTTTTATCTAGATTTTAAAAGTAAGGTGTATATTTTGTTGCACAACAATGATCTTGATAGACCATGTTTTATTAAAAAAAAACAAAAAAAAAACACAGGCGCATATCCGGCTAGATGTTTTTTTTTTTTTTTTTTAATCCTCTGCAATTATGGGGCAAAGGAAACTTTTCAACAGCATGTCTATCATTCCAGCATACTGTGAATGAAATATAGAGGATAACATTTTATCCAAGTATGCATGTTAGCATTTGGGATAGCCATTTATTTCATTAGCATGCTTGTGATGCCAACATTTTGGTCGCTCATTAAATGAAACTTCCGCCTCAGAGAAGTATTTAAAGGGGTGTCATGAACTGGAGTGGGATTAATATTTGCATCTTCGCAAAGTGGAGGCGGTTACTCAGCGACAGGTACCTTTGTATGATGGATGAGCTTGAAATGAGAGCATGACAACTCACTGCAATGATTCTAAGCAGATGCGCTTCTGCTGGCTCTTATGGCGACGGGGGGTGTGTATACTTTCACTAACTGCAATTTTTTTTTTTGGTCTGATTTCTTTGGCTCCTTCAGATGTTTGCCAATGCTGAGGTATTTATCTATCCACTCTACTCTGTTTTGCTTAATCTCGGTTGCTTGGGCGCCTCATTGCACACAATAGCTTCGTAGCAATACTCTTCAGATGTCATCATTTATACAGCATATTAGAAATCAACCAAATTTGACATATTTAAATCATTACAAGCCATTTTTATTACTTACTGTCCATTTCCTGTCGCAGCCTGAAAGATCCGTCCCAGGCCCCCCTGGAGTCAGCGGCCCCGAGGGTCCTCGCGGGCCTGCGGGGGAAGATGGTCGAGATGGACGAGATGTAAAAAAAAATCTACAAAAAATACGTCTGACATTTAAAGCATTTTTTTACAGTTTTAATTTGTCTCCAGGGTCTTCCGGGGTCTCCTGGCAGCCCAGGTCCGGCTGTAAGTGTACAAAAAAATAAACTGCCCCTTTGGAAATAGAACCATTCTTCCTCCATGGCTTTTTTTTTTTTTGGGGGTCATGACTTTAAATCAAGGTAAAGTGACTCGCACACCCACAGACGTAAACCTTGGTCTCTTGATGGTTCGCAAAGTGTCAGCCTTGGAAGGCTCAGCGGAGCAGGCAAACCATCAATTTGGCAGCCTGATAATGGAGCGCCTCCATACATGATCGAATACGCCCGTAATTCCCTTCATTTCACGCGAGTTAAAATTTATGTGATCAATACATAATCAATGAATCCCAGCCCATCGCCATCACTCCATTGCATCACTACAAACAAGAACTAGCAGAAGCAAAAGGTCAGATCATCACTCGTAAAACTCCAGTCCCATCCCGCCTTAAACTAGCTGAGAAACAATGATGAATGCTCACTGTCACTACCTTTGCGCACTCGAGAGACTGTGTGGTGATGAAGATAAAGTTCTCCTATTTGCGTTTTGTGTGTGTGCTTGGCAGGGCAGCAAAGGCGAGCAGGGGGAAATTGGACTTCCTGGGCAGCGAGGCCTACCTGGTCTACCAGGACCTACTGTAAAAAAACACCATCCATTACTAGCAAGTCTTTTGGGTATCTACGACACTAACATTGTCATCTGTTTATTTCCCACAGGGTTCTCCTGGCCCAATGGGTCCCAGAGGGATAGTGGGCGAGAGAGTAAGGAACGATTTAAAACGCTTTATAAATGTTCCTGCAATAAGAAGATTAATTCATCTTAACTGTCTGTCCCCAACTCATCAGGGTCTTCCTGGTTTTCCTGGGCCTGCAGGTCCTGCTGTAAGTGAAGATTTTTTTTTTTCCCCAAAAAAGTCAGTGATGGGCAACTTAATTGCTGAAGGGGTGCATAAATGTTTTTTAGCAGTAGTACTTGGGGCTGCATAAGACCGTGCATATTTTTATGAGGCAAATTGTGTGCACGTCTGTTTTATATTGAACCAATGTGCACAACTCTAGCTTTATATACCTTCATTTTTAATGCATATGGAAAGATACATTGCTGAATGACAGGAAAACAAACAAACAAACACAGAAAACTGTGTAACCCCGTTTAAACTGTGCTATTGCACAAAAATCCTCACTCAATGAAACAAAAGTGCAAAAAAGCAAGTCAATATTAAATGCAAATGTTCCTTTTGTGCATCTTATTTTTTTCCTACGTATAATTCAAATCCACAAATTAAATAGGCTGGTTTACTCACCTGTGCGCGTCCGTCACAGCAACCGCTTGTCCAATTAAGCAACCATACGCGCTTGTAAAACTATTAAACCTTAAACGCATTGCATGACTATTTTTCCGAGGACATTAATTTAATAAATACTCGTGAATTTTAAACGTCAACGTCACCTTGATTTGTGCACAGGTATTTTTCTTGCTCTTGCTTGTTTTGCAATTCCAACTTCGACATAGTATAGCGATGTCTGCCACCTTGTGGTTGGTACCAGTATTGCAACTTTCAATTCCTCAGGAACACAAATTATTTTTAATTCCAAAATATCAATTCATCAAGTGCCACTCCAAGTGTAGACGAGGGTCACCAGTTGCCCATCCCTGATCTAAGTCATCAATCATGAAGTAATCAATCTTATGTTTGATTTTGTCTTTACAGGGCCCAGCAAGTGAAGGACCTCCTGTATGTGTTCACAATTTCCAAATTTGGTCTGGTGCAGTGAAGATGATCTGCTCAAACTGACTGTGTTTCCGATAGGGACCACCAGGAAAACCGGGAATCCCGGGCGATGAAGGAAATATCGGGCCTGAGGTCAGTCAGGGAATGAACCAAGTATTTTAAGATGAGAATAAATGTGATTCTAATTAATCTAAGCAAATAATATTTTTTTTTTATTTCTAAATGTTTTGCATGTTTTGCAGGGTGCACCAGGAGCCAAAGGGGATACTGGAAAGGCAGGACCTCCAGGGCTTCCAGGACCTCCTGGTCCAGCGGTAAGAAAAGCCTGATTGAAATCACTATTTGTGGTTGCTGGTTTGTTTCCTGGGTGCTAAATTTGGATTTAAAGATGCTTATTGCTGGTTGGTCAATGCACTTCTCCCATGCGTCTGTCAATTTTGTTCACACACAGATGCTTTTCTTCTCGGGTTCTTCCACTTGGGAATTCCGCTGGGAATTTCTCTGTTATGGTTGATTGATCTGTGTAAACACCTTAAGCTGCTTTGGGTGTTGTAGATGTGACTCTGCTGTGTTTTTAGGGCCCTCCTGGTCCCAGTGGTGAGGGAAGTGGGGAATCTGTGAGTGTCTTTCTGTCTTTCAGCCTGTCAACATGTTTCTTGGATGCATGGCTGCGAAATTCTCAGAGAATGTCTCATCATTTATGGGACAAAACGTTGAGGTTTTTTTTTTTGGTTTTGTTTGGAATATATTTGTAGTGCCCTGCAGCCTGCCCTGCTGGACCTCAGGGATTGGCTGGGCTACCAGGCATGAAGGTGAGAATTTTTTTTAATCCAAACGGGTAACTACAATATTTTTTTTTACTTATTTTATATTTTTTTATTTTATTTATTTACTTATTTTGCTCACAGGGACACAAAGGTATGCCTGGTGAAAATGGCAAAGATGGTATACCTGGAGAAAAGGTGCACAGTTTGATTGACACCATAAACAACATTGAGTGGAAACAATAAAGTGTGACCATGTGACTATCTTCATTCGATCCACAGGGAGATTCTGGACCTGAAGGCCCTCAAGGTGCGCCAGGTCGCATGGGAGACGACGTAAGACTATTAATTGTCACAATTACGCTAACATTGTAAATGTCTTCCGTATAATATGATATCCGTCCGTGTCAGGGACAAAGAGGACCCATTGGACCTCCTGGTACAACAGGAGAAAAAGGAGACAGGGTATGTTCAATTTAGGTCCGATTATATTCGATTCGCGTTGAAGTAAGTGCTGGTTCTGTTATAGGGTCCTCCGGGTTTCAATGGCATGCCCGGACCCACTGGCCCACCAGGAGCGCCTGTAAGTAATCTTGCCTTGCATTGACACCCACAAGGAAAGTCTTGAAGAGTGAATTTGTGTCCTCAGGGTGTGGAGGGATTGCGTGGACGTCAAGGTTTTGAGGGACCCAAGGGTGATGAAGTGAGTGCAACGTGCTGGCTGGAGAATATTTTTGAAAAAATATATATTTCTCATTTGGATTTTATGTTTGATTAGGGCGCAATGGGATCCCAAGGGGAGCAGGGTCCTCAAGGAGATAAGGGAGATGTTGTAAGTTGGATTGATTACATTTGAAAGCACTCGTCTGTTTTGTTTTTTGTTTTTTAACTTGTGCGGTGGGCTTTGACAGGGAGCGCCGGGCAAAGACGGCCTAGATGGAATTCCTGGAACTGATGGTGCCAAGGTGACTTGTCAGCTAAAAATAAATCAATATTTTTACGTGTCTAAACTGTCAACCTACTCCACAGGGAGAGTCCGGGCCGGTCGGAACCGTTGGCGTCAGGGGGGTTGTGGGCATTCCTGTAAGTCCCCTTCATATTTTTTATTTTTTTTTGCCATATACATTTTAAGGGTATTACCTTAGCGGTGTAATTATTATTATTTTTTTTTTCAGGGGCTTCCAGGCAAGCCAGGATTAGTTGGACCTACTGGTGAAAAGGTACATTTTAATTTTAATAATTTATCTGAATGACAAAATGACGTGCACATTATCTTTAGGGCGACGCCGGTGCTGATGGAGCCATCGGGCCGATTGGACTTCCGGGCAAAACCGTGAGCTTTCTGAACATTCAATTCACGCTTACTGTACATTCATATAATATATCCCACATGTGGACAGGGTGAGGACGGGAAACCCGGAGAAGATGGAAAAGCAGGAGAAAAAGGCTCAACTGTGCGTTGATATTGACTCCCCATTTTCTGTGATAAAAACAATTTTGAAGATGTGATACCTTTCTAGGGTGGATCAGGGAAACAAGGGCCAGTGGGGCCAGCAGGTCCTCCAGGTATCGAGGTAACAACACCTTTTTAAATATCTTTGGGGTTGTGGCGATGACAAATTAACAGACGGGTTTCACAATTGATCCTCGCAGGGTGAAAAGGGCGAGAAAGGCAACGCTGGGGAAACTGGAATGAAAGGTCACACTGGACACAAAGGAGATCAGGTTGGATGATCTTCTTACTAAAATGCCACGAAGCAAACAAAAGTATTGATTAAAGTTCTGTCGATAGGGGCCGATGGGACCAGAGGGACCAAAAGGAAGTTTGGTATGTTTACCTCTATTGCAAACATATTATTTGTATTTAATGACTAAAACGTATGATTCAGGGAGCTACAGGTCTTCCCGGAGATCCTGGAGTCAAGGGAGATCAGGTATGTTTTGTATTGTGGCTTCATTGGTTTGAATGAAACATTAAACCTAGCATCTCTCCATCAGGGTCCACCTGGAATTCCTGGAATTAAAGGAGAGGTATAAATATTTTTTTCATGTTTATAACCAGAGTGGACTGGCTTTGATTTACACTGTTCGACTCAGTATGGAACAAAGGGCGACAGAGGAGCAACCGGACCAGAAGGTAGACCGGGTCGGCCAGGCCATTTGGGCGTGGCTGGTCCAATGGGATCCCGAGGGCTGGAGGGAGAGCCGGGTTCACCTGGGGCACCGGGTCCCAGAGGTCTGCCTGTAAGCGTTGCGCCTGCTGACTCTACCGGAAGTTGCTTTTCAAAATAAAATGTGCTTATCCACATTTATGAACTCCTCACAGGGCCCAAGAGTTAGCGATGACAACCTTCGGGAAATGTGCTCGGCTGTGGTTGAAGGTTAGTTTGTACGTTTTGACTTGAAATGGTGGCACAAATTGACTTGTTCCATATTCTGGACTTTGCAGAACAATTAGGAGAATTCATGAAAGATTTCCTAAAGAGACCCGCTGCATTGGGAGCTCCAGGCGTCCCAGGACAAGCGGGACCACCGGGCCCTGCTGGAGCTGACGGTGCTCCGGGACCACCGGGAGCTCAAGGGCCCATGGGGGTCAAAGGCCATCCGGGCTACTTTGGCATGCCAGGTTCACCGGGAAAGAAAGGTCAGGATTGAGATAACCCAAAGACTTGGGTAGATCCCAATCAACTGGCTCCTTTTTGTAGGTGACCCTGGAGCTCAGGGAGATAAAGGAGATAAAGGTGAAGACGGCATTGGAATCAAAGGAAGTGCAGGACTACCAGGTGTACCAGGTAAAAAAAAAACACTCATGTTTACCATGCTACATGTAAAAACAAATGTGCTTCAAAACTACCTTAGGTATTCCAGGTGCTCCCGGCATCGGTAAAGATGGCAAGGATGGAGAACGTGGCGAACAAGGAAGCCCCGGCGTCCCGGGAGCAGCCGGTCCAAAGGGTCCATCTGGTCCACCAGGTCTTTGTGACCCATCAACCTGCACAAACCGAAATCCACCACCTCTCTTTATGTACAGCGGGAAGAAGTCATCCACTTACAGAAAAAAGTGAGACATGGACACACCCGGATCTTCAACCTTCAAGTGACGGACGGCGCTTATAAACTGGTCCACAAATCCAGTTTTGATCTTCAGGAGTCTACATTGGAACTGGGGATGTTAGCGACACAAAGGGAAACAAGACACGGCACAACTGTAGAAATTGTATAGACTTGTGAGGAGCGACTTTAATGGGAGCTAATCTGAAGGTGAACGAGTTTTAACAAATATGAACAAACTGTAAAATAGAAAACATTTTGTCTGACTACATGTATTTCATTTTCAATAGTGTTGCATACCTCACAATCCAATTTTCTGTCACAGCGCCAAAGAATCATCTTTTTTTTGGCACAATTATGTCAAGCTTTTCAGAAAAATTTGTTTTGGAGAGAAACGGTTGTCATTGGGGCGTTGCCTGGATACAAAGGAAAATCAATATTGTCTCCCGTATGGGCACAATGCAAACATTCAGTTCAAATATGACCATTAGCTTAGGTAAAAAAAAATAACCATCAAGGACAATGTTATCAAACATTCCAGCCAGTTCGAGGTCGTGTGCACAAGGGTGAGACAGCACAAGCCGTAAAAACGGAGCACAGGTGATTAACGCTGCAATCAATTGTTTGATGACCAGAACAAAACTAGCCGAGCCGTAGCCTCGTCACAATTAAAGTCTGCCAACGTGGTTTGGGATGAATTTATTCCAGTACAGTACATTACATGAGTCTTTCAAATCATTACAATATGCTACTATTTTTAAAAATATTTTAGCACCATTTTCACCAGATAAAAAAAAAAAAAAAATCAATATATTGTGGAATAAAAGCACTTGGGATATATTCTTTTAATTAGCAAAGGTCACTAAATGGGTCTGTGTTTTGTGCATGTCTGACGGAGGACAAACCATTTTTTTTTTTAAAAGTACAAGACCGTTAAATGTACTTTAATGGTTTGACCTTCTAAATTGGGTTGAGAATTGCTCTTTGAGTTTATTTTTCTAAGAACCGATGTAAAAGCCAAATGGAATCGATTTAAAAAAAAAGAGAGAGAAGTCTATAAATAAACTGGTGGACAAATAAATTAGCTTACTTGGGCCCGTTGGCGTGGGCTCTTAAAAGGCCTAACACTAAGTCATAAAGTGGCACATGAGAAAGCGCTTTGAAGCAACAAGCCTTTCGGGAAAAAAAAAAAAAAAAGAATAGCAATGTCGCAAGTTGTTCCTCTTCAATAAATGAAAATTGCTTAAAAAAAAAAAAAAAGCGCCATTCCCTTTGAATCCCAAATCATTTCTTTATATAGCAAACCACATTTTGGAATCCAAAACTCTCCCAATCTCACCCAGAGGTAGTCAAGCTCAAATAAATGAGTTGGGAGTTTGGGAGGCGAGTTGCATGGCCGTCGATTTATTCCAACATTAAAAGTTAAAGCATATCAAAAAGAGGATAGTACTACTTACCTCCATTTTGGACAAGCGGGGCAGAATGATCCCATTCAAGGCTACGTAAGAAGCACAAAAGTGCTCCACCATCACTCCCACAAACAATCATTGTCAATACCGCCTAAGAATTCAAAATGGCTTCCCAAAGTCCCGCCCCACCCGATACTAGCAAAATACTAAACCCGATACCAAGCGATTACCTAACAGATTGAGCAGCGAGCAGTGAGAGAAATCTCGAGCTTGACATACCTGGAGAGACTTGCATCATCCGCTCCTGATATATTTGACAAGAAGCATGCAAGTCAGGAAAACATATTTAGCTGCCCTCTTTACCCCACATTCCATCTGCAAAAGTCCCTGGCATCCAATCCCCCATCATTGGCAAAAAGAAAACACAGAATAATCGTCAGTCCTCCAAAGGTGAGGTTGGAACCCTCCCAAAAATCTTCTTTAGTCAGACGCTACAATGTTCATAAATACAGCTGTACTTCAAGCTCTTTTCATTTTAAGTCCCCTTGACATTTTTGGTGTGAGGTCTGTTCGCAAGGCTGGCGTAATAGGCGCACTGGGAGGGGTCACATTGCCCGGTAGGTCCCTGAGGGCCCGGTTGACCGGTGGGGCCGGGATTTCCTGGCTCCCCTTGGGCTCCGGATTGTCCCGGGCTGCCGTCTTTCCCATAACCCGGCATACCAGCCGGGCCTGTGGTCGGGAGACGGAATCGCTTTAGCAGCAATCGAGCGGCGTCTAGTGCAGTGGTTCTTAACCTGGGTTCCATCGAACCCTAGCGGTTCGGTGAGTCGGTCTCAGGGGTTGGGCAGAGCCTGCACTGCACACACCTGATTTATAAATTGGTGATATCTGAACTAGTCTTGCAAAGGCAACAGTAGAAGTCACACTGATTTGCAGGGATGTTGTGAGTTCATGCATTGTGTCGGTTTTGTCCCGCACGGCTCATTTTGTGCACCAGTAAAAAACATCTATGTCTTGAATTTGAAACAAAAATAATTTTATTATTCACTGAAGAGAGATTCGGTGAACGCGTCTATGAAACTTGGGGGTTCGGTACCTCCAACAAGGTTAAGAACCACTGGTCTAGTGTGAATGTTTTTAGTTGTGATATTACCTATTGCACCAGGAGGACCTTGCTCTCCTCTTTCACCAACCCCAGAATCTCCTTTGTCTCCTTTAGTACCTCTTTCACCTGAAAGGAACACAAATAGGGTTAGTGGATGGTGTCATCTGAAAGTCTTAGTTGCGGGCCGCTACCTTTGGGACCCGCGGGTCCCCTCGATCCTTCGCCTCCGTTCAGTCCAGGCATGCCCGGTTCCCCGGCTGGGCCAGGTCGCCCGGGGTTGCCGTCTTTACCCGGAAGGCCGGGTGCTCCCGGGCGTCCCGTGGAACTCTTCACATGGGCTGGTTGCATCTGAGCCATGAGGTAGGCCAATTTGGCTAGAAGCACAAAAGAAAGACTCCATCAGGAAATGGATTCTTCAGATATGATGTGAAGCTGTTGCCTCACCATCCAATTGCTTGGACAATTCCTCCTGAATGAGCCTTCTCATCTGCTCCACTGATGCGGACTCCCCCTGAGGAGATGCGGTTGATTGCGGTTGACTGAATTATTCGCAACGCTTTTTGATACTTACTCTGGGTCCTGGTATTCCTGGATTCCCAGAAGGTCCTTGTGGCCCAGGAGATCCCAATTCACCCGGTGGTCCTGACATGCCCATCATCCCAGTGTGGCCCTTTCTGCCAGGTGGTCCTGTATTTCCTGGTATACCTGGTTCTCCAGATTGTCCCTTATCACCTTTAATGCCCCCGTCTCCCTAGAATAGATTTGTGAGGTGTGTTTTTTGGCAGAGCTTAACTCAAAATCCCCGTACTTACTTTTTCCCCCTTCAGGCCACGATCGCCTGCTCGGCCTGGGACTCCCTACAAGACCCCGAAGATGTATTAAAAAAAAAAAATGCAATATGTACTGGACATTAAAAAATAGAAACTACTGGTGTGAGCTACCTGTTTTCCTTCTGGACCAACAGGACCTGGCGGACCCTGGAAAATGAACAAAAATGTCAATATTGTGTCGATTAGATCTTTTAATTTCCAGACACTTACCGGAGGCCCCTTAGGCCCACTGAAGCCTGGTAATCCTGGATTCCCATGTTCTCCCCTTTCCCCTCTCAAACCCTGAGCGTTGGAAAAGATGTTGTAAAAATAAACAATAGGAATTGCCATGTTCATATGAGTTTGCAGAATGGTGGCGCATTGACAGACAACTCACCGGAGTTCCTGGGAGACCTGATTTACCCGACGGCCCCGGTTCACCCTGCTTGCCCTGCAAAGCAAACAAACCAAGAAAGAAAAGTGATGGACTCGGTTCCATAAATGTACTGCACGCCTCTTTCCACTTGACATGATGTGCTGAGTGGTGTGTTCATGCTCACTGGTTCGCCTCTTGGTCCAATGAGTCCTTCAGGTCCATGAGGCCCCTTTTGACCCTGCCACAACAAACAAAACAACAGTTTGCCAATATACGCGTTCTCCGGCTTTTAAGTGTGAACGCCGATGGGTTAAAAGCGAGCTTGTCGCCTCTTGACAATAAATGGGACAAAAATCTCATAATGTAGAAAGCTCCAGCAGCGGCTCCACGGTAAAATATAGACATGATTAAAGATTATTGCTTGAATCATTGCTGGGCTGGATTCCAGAAGATGTCGGGGAGCAATACTGCAGCCTGAAGAATATTTTATGCAGTTTGAACAGGCCAGGATTTTCTATGGCCTAATATTTATCTCTCCTATACAGCATGGCTGTGAGGCACGACTACATTTTTTCCTTTATTACAAGCTTTTCTTGGAGGGAAATAAAGTACACTTTCTATTTTTCATATGACAGATAGTTTATTAAATAATATAAATAAACACACGGTACCTCCTTTCCAGGTTTGCCATCCCGTCCAGGTAATCCAGCTTTTCCATCTTCTCCCTGTTTGACGCATGAAATCATCGCATGACATTCGCTACCCAGAGGCTGAGCAGCACTGTATTTGTTTACAGAGTATAGTATTCTGTTTAGGAACATTTCTAACCTGTGTATAGAATTTTAAATCTATATTATTATTATATAAATATTCTATATTTTTGTTGCTTTGCTCACCTTTGACCCAGGAGGACCAGGTTCTCCTCTGTGACCCTTGAAGCCCTGAATAGACAGGAGTAATGGTGATCTTTGTGATCTTTTACACAGGTTCCGTTTATGGAGGCTACTTACTGGGAGTCCACGGAGACCGGGGTTTCCAAGTGGTCCAGGTTCACCTTGTTTGCCCTGGCATCAAAAAATGACTCATCATCACAGCTCATGAATCAGGTGACATGAAATGAGGCTAAAATGTTCTACTTACCGGTTCTCCTTGTTCACCTTGGATACCATCTTTTCCCATTTTGCCAGGTGGACCCTGCAGTTAAGTGGAATGGATTGTCATCAAACAGGACTACAATAGTTTGGATCAGACTGGAGTTGTTTATTGTTTGGCTGCTGCATCATAATTCTTACAATCGCGCCAGGAAGACCCGGAGGACCTTGGATCCCTTTGAGACCTTCTTTGCCCTATTAAAACAGATAGGAAGAGTCATTAAAAAGAAAAAGAGAATACTAGACAGCGTAACTCGGCACATTACACGGTCTGACCTATATTGAGGAAAGCAGGTCTGCAGACTAATGATATGTCGTTTTTATACGTGGGAAAGTACAAGATTCTGGACTCACCTTCTCTCCAGGGGGTCCTTGGGGACCAGGAGGACCAGGTTGTCCATCATTGCCCTGAACATAAACAAAATGTTTTCAAATCAAGACAACGTTGCACAGCTTCTGAGACTATTTGGTGCATGTATGAGACAAAAGAGCAATTTACCGCTGTGCCCATCATTCCAGCAGGACCGGGATGACCTGGAGGTCCAGGGTGACCCTGTAAAATAAATAAGAAATGACTCAACCACAATATATGCGAAATATTGAGGTCATAAATGTTTGTCTGTTCACCTTTTCTCCCTTATCTCCTGGCATTCCAGAAGTACCTCGGTCACCTTTAAGTCCCTGTGTGGATAAATTGACAAACAAACTTATTAAAAAAATAAAAATCTGCTTCAATGTGAGCCAAAAACAAAAGTATTTGCTCGTCTCAGCAATAAGGAAAAGCGTTAATGTGTCATCTTGCCTTTCCTCCATCAGCTCCGGGAGGTCCTTGAGGTCCCGGTAGGCCCGGTGCGCCCTGTAATGACACAGCAGACAATCAGTCTTGTCCTGGAAGACGAAGCGTGGCCTAATTGCTCACTAGTACCCCTGGAGGAGGCTCGACTAATGACGCAGACTGCGTCTGGGCGTACTTTGATTGATGAGCACACATTAGTAACTTGGACCTCATGCCTCATTTTCGGTCTAATGAATGCACTCACGCAAACACACATTCCATTGACTTTACATTAAGGCAAAGCTGATACTAATGCAGAATACAAATACGACTGTGTCCTACTTGATAGCCATCTTGACCATCTTTCCCAGGAGGTCCTTGTTGTCCTTTATCGCCCGGCAGTCCCGAGACACCTGCTTGTCCAGGAGGTCCTGCTGGGCAGTCTGAGCAAATGTCCTAAATGATGCAAAAAAAGAAACTTTTAGTTTTGACTGGACAATAACTCTCTCAAAACATGCAGCTGTGCTTACCTTAAGTTTGATGTCGGAAAGGTCTGCTGCTTTTCCCTAGAGAAGATGATCATAAAGTATCAAACTGAATTGTCACTGAAAATAAATAAATACATTCTTTAGATCATTTGATCCATTCTTACAGGCTCTCCAGGTGATCCCTTCTCGCCTGGCCTTCCCGGTACTCCCTAAAAGGAGGATAAAGTAGTAGATTACATGTACACTAATATAAAGCACATTGAGTCCATATATAAAAAAAATGAAAGTGTCGCCTCACGTTATGCCCTGCAGGTCCGTCGGGACCAGCTATGCCGGGCAAGCCCCTCAAGCCCTGAAAAGCAGGAAAGAAAACAAATAAGATGACAACTATAAATAATAATAATAACACAAAATAATATCAAATAAAAATAATATTGTTATTAACATAAGATACAGTACAAAACTAAAATAAATGCAAAAAATCCTACTCACAGGTAGTCCGGGATTCCCATTATTTCCAGGGGGCCCCTATAAAAAGACAAAGACGGTAGTTACTATAAAGATGGTCTAAATATGACCGGCAGAGTACAACAAAAATGGCTTGTTTTGGCCATCATACCTGAGGTCCTGTTTTGCCTTCCCCTGGGGAGCCCCTGTCCCCTGGTAAGCCTGGCTCTCCTCTTAATCCTGGGGGACCCTGAGAAACACAAACCAAATTTATTAGCCACTCTCCTCATCCTCAGTAAAGTATGTGAGCTGTAGTAATAGCAGTAGTGCTTCACTGAGGATAAATAATACATGCCTGTAAGTATTGTCTGTCTACATGTGTTGCTGCAACACTTGTGTTCAACTGTGTCCACCCTTGAGCATACACAGAGAAAAATAAAATCCTTTTACCTTTGGCCCTGGGAGTCCTTCATTTCCCCGTGGTCCCGGTTCTCCCTGTCATATCACAAATGATGTCAATTAAACAGCTCGGAAACACAAACACCTCATATAAAGACGAAATCATTCGGCATTAGCATTAGAAAGTGTGTACGAGTTCATTCCTCAATGCACATAAACGGCAACAGCGAGGCCTCTGGGCCGCACCTGGCTGCTGTAAAAAGAAGAATGAAAGAAAGAAATGAAAACTAAGCGAGCTTCCTGTTTGCCTGCGCTTCGTCAGCAGCTCTGAGGTGGGAGGAAAAAAAAAAAGATGGAGGCACACGGTGTGCCGCAGCACAAAATGTGCCAACTCAGGCTTGTTGTGTTGCGGTTCAACATATATGCACAGCACATGTAGAAGATTTTTTTTTTTTGTGGGAGCAGAAGATAATAAATAAATGATGGATGAACATTTACTGACACTTATATGAACCAGGTGGAACACTGCAAACTATAACAATAAAACAATTTTATAATCTATTTCTTACAGGTAGTCCATCTTTTCCCTTCCCTGTTGGTCCTTGGGGTCCAATCAAACCAGGCTCTCCAGGGAGTCCTCGTTGACCTGCTTGCCCTGGTTTGCCTGACTCCCCCTAAAGAAAATACATTTTTCATGATGATATATTGCTAACCAAAATGGAAATGATTTGTTGTTTATCCAGGAGCGCTGATGAAGAGTTTGGATATGAAATGTATGACCTTGTCTCCTCTCTCTCCAGCAGGACCAGGAGGCCCAATGATGCCTGGTATGCCCTAAAAAAAAAGCAGTTCCATTATAAAGCGAGACTTGTGTTTAGTCACACATCAAATTGTGCATGCAGACCTACCGCATTGCCTGGGAGCCCTCGAGGCCCTTGAGGACCAGCCACACCAGGAGGCCCCTGTAGCAGCAAACACATTAGTGGTTACTATACTATGAACTATTATTGGGCTTCTCACTTTCAACTCACTGGGTCCCCAACACGTCCTGTCTCTCCTTGAAGTCCTGTGTCTCCTTTTGAACCCTAACAAAGGTCAACCCAAATATGATTAATTGATGGGTTGATTAATGACTCTATTTTAATTATTGCTCTTGAGGTTTTACAAGCCAAGTCTTACCAGTAGTCCAGGTGGACCCTTAAAGCCTTGCTCGCCAGGTAATCCTCTTGGGCCCTTCAGGCAGAGTATATTTATTAGCACGCTTGATTTAATTGAGCAATTCATTTTCTTTCATTTTTAGTCTGTCTTTCCTCATTTTAAGAATATGCTTTAACAAAACTTTGCATATGTTATTGACAAAAACAATAATAAAAAAATAATGCTTGGTTAATATCAAGGATTACAAAATTATTATAAGGGACATATTATTATTTTTTTTTTTTATTATTATCATTTATCAGTATCTGTGTTGTCCAGCTGTGAGCAATACAAATTCATGAGGTATCTTAATGTGTCTTTGGTGACATCTCGTGGATCGTTTTGCACATTGCAAAAAAATATAGTTTAAGGAATACTCCATAGACGTCAAATGAAAAAAAAAAAAACGTCTGAAATACGTATAAAAATATGTATCGACAAAATCTCACCATTTCTCCAGTCTTTCCTTGGTCCCCTTTCTCTCCTTTTTCTCCTGGTTTTCCCTTCATAAAAAATGGACCATTGTCACTTTTGTGTACCTTTAAATATTTTATCATTCTGTTTGGAGAGACTTTTTTTTTTTCATGGTATTGTTGTCAACTTACAGGTTCACCCGGCTCAGGAATGACCTCTGCTACCTGTGAAGAAAAAAAAATCCCAATGTATTTGATTTATATTTTTGGGGAATATCATTCAATGCAATTTACATTTCCAGGCACGCCGGGCAGTCCCCTGTCTCCTACTTCACCCTGAAAGCAGAAGAAGAAGACAATCGTGTTAAATTAATTACAGAAAGATTAGCTTGATTTATTTAATATTGGTCCACCATCAATTAAACTATGACAATTTCTTTACCTTGTCACCCTTTTCACCTTTTGGACCAAAAGGTCCCTCTTGTCCCCTGTCACCCTAATACATCAAATAAAATGGAATTAATCATTTAAATTCTCATTCTTATTTTTTTATATATATTTATATATTCTATACATACAGGACTTCCCCTCTCTCCTCTTGCTCCATCAGCACCAGCTAAACCGGGTGGGCCAGCCAATCCCTGTTTCAAAAAATAAAAAACGTAATTTCTAAATTCAAAATATTGAAGAAAAAAACATATAATGGAAAAAAAAATTCACTCACTCGCTCCCCTGGAGGCCCTCTTGGTCCGGGAGGTCCATCATCTCCCTGGAAGGTGTTGAGGGGAACCACATGGACATTAAGTTGTGAGATTTGCATAACGAGAAAGTCATATTAAAAAATAAAAATAGTGAGTCGCCATAGCACCTTTGGTCCAGCTTTGCCAGGAAAACCATCCGTTCCACGCTCTCCTCTGGGCCCCTTAAAAGAAATCAAACAAGTCATACTTGGTACTGTACGGCCCAAATATGCCTCAGTTCAAGTTGCACAATGTAATTGAACTAAAAATGACACAAACCATAGCGCCATCGTTTCCAGGAGCACCGTCCTGCCCATCCTTACCGGGAACACCCTTTTGAAGGTGACAGACATGAAATATGACAGTGTTTGTTTAATTAAATTTAATAATTTAACTTCAACTCACAGGCTTTCCAGCCTCGCCAGGTTTGCCGGAAAATCCAATTTCACCCGGCAGACCCTTTCAAATGAAAAAAGGAAATGATCAAATAAACCAGTCAGGTATATGCTGTGTCTTGTTATTATTAATAAATAAATAGAGAATTATGTTTGCTTACAGGTGGGCCAGTGTTGCCATTTTTCCCCGGCGGTCCCAGTGGACCTATTGGACCCTGCAAAATAAACATTTCCAACCTGAATAAAAGTTACAAGTACAGCAAAATTATTTGGCACAACCTCCAAAGTTAATTTGAAGCTCAACGACGCCCTCCAGAGAAGCAAGTCTTTTTTTTTACACTACTTTGAATAATTGAGCAGCCCGCAGTGTTAAAATATGAAATAAATTTACATTGTTCTTGCGCATTGCTTAATTCTATGAAAATGAAACACGTCCTTACGATCGGTCCGGGGAGTCCGTCCAATCCGGGCAATCCACTTTCACCCTTTTTTCCCTGGAAGACAAATTAAAAAGAAAAAGGCAAAGATGAAAAATAAATGTTTGCTTAGGAAAAGAAATAATGACTCATATTAGTGGAGCAGCTACAATAAAATTAATTGCAGCATATTTTCATGTTTATAAAGTTAACAGCACTCAGTGGTCAGGAGTTCTCAAACTTTTTATATCAAGTAAAAAAAATACTGTTCTCTAAGCACTGCATTCATCATCAACATTTAAATTCAGCTGTAACATTATAACATTATGCACAAATTGAATGGCAATATAGGAAGAAAAAAATAAAAATAGGAGGTAAAAAAATGACTGGATTAAAAAGAATTGAGCAGAAAAATTCAAAAAAAGTTCTTAAAGGTTCAATTAAAATGAATGATTAGAAAGGGAAATACAACTGAACTGTATTCAGGCAGTCATTATTTCTCATACCACTAGAGGGAGCCCCTATAACACAATTTGAGATCCGCTAGTCTGGAAGAAGTCTCTGTCCTCATTTGTATTCTGCAAGTTACTATTGTCAGTGTTTTAAGTTGAAAACCACTGGGACCAAAGATCCACTTGGTGGATGCTACATAAAAAGAACACACTGCTCATTAATTAGCGCAAAGAATTAACGTTGAGGTTTTCTAAATCGTCTCTGTGGGCTACGATTCATTTAGCAACGAGATTAAACTCTGCTTGCTGTCACGGGCCGTATGTTTGGTTCGCCGGAGAACATCTCATGAGAGGAAAACCATCCGACTGGAGCTCTCAAGGTTGTTTGTTTGCTAGCAATTAGCATAGTTCCCTTGTGGAGCACGGCCTTAAAAAGGAACCGGTCAGGGAATAATTTTGGTGCAGATCTGAATGATGGTGCATATGATGGTATTTTTCACACAATTCCTTAATAATGGATGAACAGACAACTTGTAAAACAATTCTTACCCTTTGCCCAAACTCCCCCGGTTCCCCTGGTATCCCCTGTCGACCCGGAGGACCCTTTGAAGCAGAAAGCTTGGTTACATCGCTGCCTTTGTGAGCATCCGCATGCATCTGAACATTTCCCAAAAGGAATCATGCGGGAAGAATGAAATCAATTCTTACAGGTGGTCCTGGTGGGCCGTCAGCCCCAGGAGGCCCTGGAAGCCCAAGTTCTCCCTGAAAATGTTCACATGATTATTAGCGTGTAGAAAAATTATATTACGATGGTAACTCACCTTTTCTCCTCTTAGACCCGCTTTTTGGAACTGAGGGGAAAAAAATGATCATAATTAATTGTCACTTGTTTTTTTTCGTATGTGTGTGTGTGGGTGTTTTTGGTACTGACCACATCACCGGGTAATCCGGGAATTCCTTGCTCCCCCTACAAGACAGTTCCCGCAAGAAGAAAAAAGGCACATCATGTCAACATTTCCTCGGGCGGCATGATAACGAGTAGTTCCCGATGACAATGTGTGCGCATGGGCGTGACCAGACGAAGAAAGTCGCAGACAAATGAGGGTGCTGACTTTGGATGGTACCAAAACAGACAGAGGAATGTCTGGAGTGTTTAAAAGGCTGTTACGAAATGATTTAGAGGCGTGTATTATGACATTATTGTTGGAGACGTACCTTATCACCTTTGACCCCACTGGTCCCGGGCAAGCCAGCCTGTCCCCTCAAGCCCTTAAAAATTTAGAAAAAAAATATGACGACGGCGACAAGACGCAAATATTCCATACTTTATTCACAACGTACGTCTTTGCCGTGAAATCCAGGTTTTCCGGGTAATCCATCCAAGCCGCGCTCACCCTGAAAAGAGAGATGGCGTCAAAGCACATCAAGCTGCCACAAGATGGCAGCAAAGCCCAATGAAGCGCTTCAATTCACGATGACTGGCACCAAGATGGGCGCCAAAGCACTACATTTGGCTCAACTCAATTCATCATAATTCCTTAAAACACCACAAGTTGGTGCCAAAGTACTACTTTTATAACACAAAAACACTAGCGTAGTCACTCCGCAGTGAGAGATAAAAAAAAGGGCTCAGGTAAATGACTTCAAGTATCTTCATCACTTTCTCAAGTACTTCCTTAGTCCTGACCCAAGAAAAAAAAAAATTGCTGAAGTTGCAGCTTGAACGATAGGCAGCTCATGCGGAACATGTCGCCAAGAAAAGCTTTTGATGGCATTTCAGTACTCTGACAACTTGCTCCACATCCCCGTCGCCGCCGCCATGTGGCAAAGGCATCAAGGGTCAAGATGAAGTGGCGGCTGACAGGTGGCTCGACCATTCTCGCATGGCGGTGATTGAGGTGTTTTCGTTGTTTGCCGAAACCTCAGACATCAACAAAGTATCTGCGCCTTTGGGAATGAGCTGCACTGGAGCCAAAATAAGCCCCCACATGCAAAGCGGACAGGAAGTGGGATGAGTGAATCAAACAAGTCACATCTGTTTACGCAATTTTAAGTCCCTCGGTTTTGCCGAGAGGAACCGCTCTCGTTCTCACTGGCTCTCAGGCAGGAGCACAAAATGTGCTTGTTTAACTTCACCTTTTCATCGTTTTACCAGATGCGTGGACAAGGTACCTGTTCCCACGGCCGGATTGCATATTTTATGAGTGTATTACTCCAAAAAGTTGGAGTAAGAAGCCAAGTGAGAAAACATTTTTAAAAAAATAAAATAAAAAGTAAGTAAAGGTGCAGATTACAAATGCAGCATCACTCACGCTTTGTCCTGTTGATCCCTTTTCACCTTTTTTCCCATCGAGACCCTACGAGAAAACACAAAAACAAATCTTACAATACTTAGCATAATTAATAATTGAATGCAGACACTCACGGAGACGCCTTTTGGTCCTGGTGATCCTTGATAACCTGCGTCACCTTGAACGCCCTGAATCGTACAAAAACACAATCATTTGATTGTAGCAAGTGTTAGGGTTTGCCTAAAACTGCCACCGGAGGGCGCCAAAGGATTACTTTGGTCGAAACGAAGCTCCTCAGCTCACCTCAAATTGTTTGCTTAGCACCAAATCAGTAGTGTTGATGCTACAGATATTGATTTTATTGTGAACATGGATCACCCACCTTTTCTCCAATCAGACCAGGAAGTCCTGGAATGCCAGCCCGCCCAGCTTCTCCCTATCCAAGCAATAAAACAAACACGTGTACCACTTTCAATTCAATCTCAAAATAAATGCGCACAACAAGTATTTACTTTTTCGCCATTGTCTCCAGATTCGCCGTCGATACCGGGAATACCGCTGACTCCCTGTCACATCGTAGAGAAGAAGAAAAAAAAAAGTCAGGACGGGTCAGCAAACTGTTTGGGTTGACAAAGCAAACGGGCTGCGAGTCCAGGTTCAGCAACGGCAGACCTTCTCTCCTCTTTGACCGGGGGCACCTGTCAAGCCTATGCCGCCTCTATCGCCCTGTTAAAACAAAATTGGCGTTATTCACACGGAGCCACACTCGCTGGGGCATGCGGGGAGACGACGGCGTGCTGTCACGACCTGTTAGCGCCACAAAAGTCAAAGTTGGTTAGGAGGGGGGTTAGACGCACACAGACATGTCAAAAGTCCGTTTTGCTATGATTTATTGAAGCCTGCTATGGATTTACTACCTGGATCTTTAAGAAAAAAAAAGTCGGAGTAATGGCTTTAAGGTCGAACAAGGTCTATAGACTGTAATTTGAACACACGTCATTTCTTTCATCCCAGATTAGGATAAAGACTGTCTCCGCTCACAAGGGGATTGCCCTTGTGAGTACGCCACTGAAAGGTGCAATTAGAGGCAGTGAAAGAAGGATAAGTTCACTTTCACTCCCGTGCAACTCAATGACCGTTTTTTTGGGGGGGTTTTTTAAGCCGCAGTGCAGGCCTTCACAATTTTTTGCTGTTTAAGCAACAAATTGTGCCCAGCTATATGGCTGAAGAAGGGGGGGTGCATGGAAAAATGAAAATGAAGGTCGTTTTTTCATGCAATTCATGCTGTCGTCAATGTCATTAAAGAGTCAATAAATGTCTATTTGGGATGTTTGCATGAGATGTTTCGCAACATGTTGTTAATGAGCACGCATGCTGCTAGCAAATGGTGTTTAATAAGGCCCATGCAGCGAGCGAGCGCCGTGAGCGACAGGTTGACTTACCTTCTCACCTCTTTCACCTCTAACAGAGATGACTTTGCCCTGCAAATAATTAATCGACAGGGATTAATTATTATCGAGGCTGGCAGAAAGCCAGAAGAGACAGAAGGGAAGCATGCGCTCGGAAATGACTTGTGTGTTTGGCAGTCAAATGAATGGTTCTATCTTTAATTGTTTTTTTTCATACACTTTCTCCTTTTTCTCCTCTAAGGCCCGGCAGACCGGAGGCACCTCGAGGGCCGGCTTCACCCTGCAAAAATAGTCCAGACATTGAAACAACACCATAAATTATTTTACCAAACTATGACTAAGGGATTGCCGCAGAAGACCTTTTCACCCTTGAGACCGACACGGCCCGGTGCGCCAGCCGCTCCCTGCGGGGAATCAAAAACCATTCAAGAACAAAAGCCTTGCGGGGTTACAAGTCAAGAGGACGAGCAGAAGGAAAGAAGTCATTCACCTTGTCTCCGGCAGGGCAGGAGCAATTCGCTTGAGGGCCTCGCTGCTGCTCCACCGAGGTTGGTGTCGGAGTGGGGATCGCGATGGGAGGAGCCTCGGTCGCAATTTTTTTAGGGCACTGGATTGAGACAAGATATGTCATTTGCACCATATATTGAAAAATGGATCTTTGGGGGGGGGGGGGGGGGGGGGGCGTGCAAAAAGGTCATCTTGAGAAGCTTGGTTAGAAAACACGAGCTGTGGTTGCATGTCAGGATATTACTGGATATTGCAATATTTCACTGGAAACCACACTAAGCAGGCCCAAAATAACCTCCAATCCACAAGATGAGTACTCACAGGCCCATTGGGTAAATCGCAGCAGGTTTCAAGCTCGGCATGTTTGGAGTCACAGTAGATAACCATCCTCTGGAGGTCAAACTGCGCCGGAAAGAGACAGGTGAGCGACGCTGCCGGCTATTCAGATTGAGGACGCTTTGCTCACATCAATAGGCACGCTGTCGTATAATCGCTTCCCGATGACCGTCTTTCCTTGGATATCGATGTCCTCCCTGTCGCCGATGGGCAGCGTCTGGATTAGTTGACAGTCCAGGTAGAGAGAAACGGTCTTGGCCTCCACGCTCAGGCCTATCTTATGCCAGTTGCGGTCAAACAGGTTGTCCACTTCCGAGTTCCTGAACACAACTCGGACGGCGTCTTTGGTTAAGCCCACCGCGTTGTACTCCACCGCCTTGTTCTCACCGTCCAGCCTGATGGACACCTGACAGGACGGACAGAAGACAGTTACAGGTGGCTAATTTGAGTGCTGTAATATTCACATGCTAAAATTCAATCTAAAATTGTAACAATAAGTCAAATGAAATCAAATCAGCTCAGAAAAAGTCTTAAAAATAGAGTCATAATAATGCTAGTAATAATAATGCTAATCATAATGCTAATAATAATTCAAGTGGACTTTGCGAGAGTGAGTGAGCGGACCTGAGTCGACCTCAACATTTCTCAAAAGCATAATAATCGAGAATTTATTGCATTTGTGACTCACCTGTGGGATTCCATATTTGTCAAAGATTTGCCAGAGGTACCAATCTTCTCGTCTTGAGGTTTTCCTGAATTTAAACGTTGTCACAAAGGCATACTCATCTGGCAGCCCCTGAGGGTACACGCCTCTATGGAAGGAAAGCACATTTTGCACCATTACAAATAATAGTGTATATTATCATCTCTAATGACCGTGGATTCATCACATGTACAGTTTGAGGCTGGCCTTGAGAACATTGTGTATGAAAAGTCCCTGGGGGGGGGCTAATAAAATTGGATTGTGCTCGGCGACTTACTCCGTCTGCTGTACGATGGGCATGGTGCCGAGCCGAACGTACGCACTCTGACCCTCGTCTTGTCTGGTACCCAGAATATTTCGGACACTGAAGTACTCCATCAGGTCGAAGCCTGCATGCATGAGAACACAGGAGAAGCGCACATACGTCATTGCCCAGCATTGAGGTCAAGTCAGGATTTAAACGGACGTCAGTGTCAAACATTGGTTTATGTGTTATAAGCAAGAGGAAAAAACGAGTCACTATCACGGCTAAACTGCCTTTAAGTGCACGTGTGTGCGAGTTTGTCGCTTGAAGTGGTGTGGCCACAGACCATACGTTCGTGCAGCGTGGAGTGGACACTCCCTCATAAAATAAACAAACGCCGTTGCTATGCCAGCGGCTGCCCGCGACTAGTTTTTCCAGATGACCTGACAGCCATTTTGTGAATTCCTCACATTAGTATGAATTGTAAATCCATGGCGGGGTTACAAAAGGTTACAATTTATCTAGCATTTTTTTTTTTACATAACTTTGCCCTACATAAAAGTCCAATTAGCTTAACGCTAACACATAATAGGAAATGCCATTGATGGGCTAAGAAACAATTTTGCTTGATAGCACGTTGTCTTTGGTTTGACAAAATACAAACATGATAAGTCTTTCCAGCTGTCTGATTTGACCTTTATAGCATTGTTTTTTCGGCACATAGCGCCATTGCATGCATAGCTGGCTTTCCTGTTTGCAGGTCACCAGTTTGCATTGTGCACACTTGCACACCACGCCACGCCGCCTCTGTGCGGTTGTTTGGAGGCCTTCGTTGCTCAGAGTTGTAATTTGGACTGGCGATGCATGCTGTATAATCAAGTCGGAAAAAGTTATTTTGGACGGCTAGGAAAACGACCATTTGTTCGGAGAGGTGGTAGGGGGGGGAATCTACGGGGAAACGGCAGATGAGTTCACGCACCGGCGGACGCGGCCATGCAGCACGTTCAGACGGAAGGGGCCGACCAGACGGTGAATACAAATCTGGAATAAACCGCCGCTGTCTTAGTGGTCACAACCTGATATGTAAACTAATCTAAAGTTTGCACTAGAAAAGCAGAACATTCCTTTTTGAGTTTCTGAGCATGTTTCTTGACAGCAGGGCTTGATTGGAATGTTCTTACGAAGACTGAGGAAATAGAAACAGCCAAAAATAATATATCAATAATATAAAATGTATTTATTTTAATAGTTATATATTTATTGATTACATTTATTATATTATTATATTATAAAAAAGAATATAATGAGCCTGATGTAGGGACTAAGGAATAGAATCCATCTTAATTAATGACCCCTCAAGGGGTCAACAGGCTACTACGAGTGGGTGAATAATTTCCCCCTGCAAAAACTAGCTCTCATTCCACAATGGTAGCAGGAGCGCACGTTAAGTCCTTGCATCTGTTTTTTCTCTCGAAGTGATGCACGTGGGTGGGAGATCCAGACAGGAACTCGCATCCCCCCGAAAGACACTCGTGTAACAACATCCCAACTTTCTGGAGAAATGCTGTCCAAGGGTTCTGAGAAAGGTTTAACTGGAAAAGGGGGAGTCCATCCCAGAGTACAGTTCAACCGTTTTACGAGTCCTACGAGTATTCGAGTGCTGATATCAAGTCATTTTCCTATTTGGAAAGCGTACGTCTCTATGGCACACAGGTTACATGAGAAGTACATGAACATGCTACAGACAGTAAGCATGCAGCACCGGACACTTCATTAGGTATACCTGCATCATTTCATCTGATTTAACATAACAGCTATGAATATCAAGTATGAATGATCACGTTTGTAGTTTCTATTGGTGTTGAACTACTAGGTCTCATTCTGAGAGTTGTTTTTGTTTGTTTTGCACATACCTGGAACTTGTTGAAGGCCATAACTTGGGCTGTCTTGTTTAAAGCGATCAGGTTGCACGTTCATGTTTGGACACAATACGTCTGAAGGGGAAAAGACACATGTTAGCATTACTATGATTAAAAAATCATTTTCAGTTGGCACAACTTATCCAAAACAATAGATTTAACCTAAAAAAGGTCACTGATTGCCCATAGATGCCAATATTGTGGCAAACCACTAAACGAAGCTCCTCACCTTACTTCAATATAGTTCCTTAACAAATTTGATAGTTTTACCGTAATTTTCGGACTATAAGTCGCACCGGAGTATAAGTCGCACCAGCCATAAAATGCCCAAAAAAGTGAAAAAAACCCATATATATGTATATAAGTCGCTCCTGAGTATAAGTCGCCCCCCCACCCAAACTATGAAAAAAACCCGCGACTTATAGTCCGAAAATTACGGTACATTAAACATGGCAGAAAAACAGCAAATAGGGGACTTTTCAGTAAATATTCCCATTTTGAACGGGTGTCACTGTGATGTTTTGAGAAATCCCCTCGACCCTCTAACAGGTGACGTGAAGAACAGACGAATGCCCTTTGACTGTCTGAGAGCAGAGGAGGTTGTTTTGGTCTAGCGCAAGGGGGCCACTCCAAAGTCAGTCTTATGTTTCCACGCAAACGTATTTTACACATTGCGATGACAGAAGGAAAGACAACACCGGTGGAATCTAATGGCAGGTTTGCTATTTGTGTAAAGACGCCAGCTCTGTTACTCAAAAACACATCCTGTTGATTCTCTTAAGCCAAAACAAACATATAAATTTGACTCGGACATTTTGCGAAAACACACCATGTGTTTCTTGACAATAGCAGCAATGATTCATTTATAAAAAGAAGTCATTTGTTTTCTTAGCTGCTTGTTTCTGTGTTTATGGGCAAGATGTTTAATTTTGCAATCCAGCCATGAGGTATGCAGCGCTGCATGTTAGCCTTGATTAGCATTAGCAAGTGGGAGGAGTTTTGTGTTTACTGCATGCATTGCTCTTAATTTCCATTAGACAATTACTACGATTATGAAATTCCAATCAAATCTGACCTATGGTTTATCATTTCTACTCATTCCATTTTATTGTTTCCCAGCAGAAATTGCACAAGTGCGCGTCACCGCTTTGGAAGTCACGCTGCCATGACACTCGGCACGCCGGACACGAACGGCCGAGCTACTCCCTGCACTTGTGGCCCTGCAGGCTATAATTTAAGGATCCGGTTGCGAGTTAAAATGGTAGCAATGCAAAAAAAAAAAAAGCTTGCACTATGGATGGGAATAGCTCAGACACATTTGCCGATTTATTTGATCAGCGGAAGCTAAATGTTGATTTTTACAACAACTACACATCTATGTATTCATTCAACTCTTGCTATTACTTAGAATTTCGATTGTTGGATTTCATTTGGTCATTTCTGTCCTGTTCAATTGCGTCGTCACATACGATGATTCTTTTTTGTTGTTGTTGCAAGTATTGACTATAAGGTAATTGAACGCTGACGTCAGGGCGGACACACTTAAAAGAAGGAGAGCTGTAATTTTCCGGGTGAAAATAGCCTGCACTGCTCAAGCGACTCCACCGCTGATATACTTACAGGCTCACTTGTGGTCGTTCGAGAGATTAGGGAAATAAAAACTTGCTGGTAGGGAAAACTTCACCTCCCGCTGTCGTCTACATTTAGGAATTGCCGCCACCCAAGGGGTCAGTTATGCAAGGTTAAAGGGCAGATGCTTTGAAATGAATAGCTGAGCTTTCAAAGAACCACGTTCTGTTTTTTTAGGGTTCTTTTTAGCTTAGTGACACAATTCAGTGGCAGGTTACAGTGAAACCTGAGAATCCAATCCGATAAAATTAGTCGTGCATTTCCTCTGTGTCGCCCAAGAAACAAGGCCTCATTTTCTTCCCTCCCGGGGTTATTTTCGGTAGGAATTTGCATGTGTTGGACTAGAACGCATCCATCATTCCCTGTGGTGTATTTATATGGGGAAAAATAGTCAGGCACCAACCACTGAGGTACGCGACAAAAAGCATGCACGACAAAGAAAAATATGTAGACGCAGCGGTATAGACTGACCACTTGTTGCTAGGAAGAATCAAATCATTTGTGATCCAAAGGAAGACGACTAGCATATTCAGATAAGCCTTTTCTGACATTTAAGGGTGTGCACACTTTTGCAACCACACCATTTCTGCTCTGTATTTGTGCTACCTGTCCAATTTCAGTCGAGTTGTATAGATTATAGGTTACATTTGAACAGGCAGGGGTGTGCACACTTTTGATAATCTGTCTCTCTCTCATTGCCAAGTAGTCAAATCTTTTTCCCAGTGAAAAATTGTAAGTGGCTTACTTTCGCACAGCCTCCTCCTGAGTCGCCCCCTGATTTTATCGATGGCGTTGAAGTCCGTCACGTGGAAGACGTGGGCGTTCTTTGGCTCTGCCGCAATCTCCTCCAGCTCCACCTTGAGTGCTTCGCCGATGCCCACCGCAAACATTCTGACGCCAGCCTGGGCGGCCGCCCGGGCCGGCTCCAGGACGTAATCCTGACTCCGGCCGTCCGTAAGCAAGATGGCCACCTTCTGGATCCCTTTGGCGGGTGGCCTCGCTCCGTTTTGCTCCGAAAAGATGTTGTTGGTGGTGTAGCTGATAGCATCTCCCGTCATTGTATTCCCCCCCAGGTAGCGTATGTTCCTGGCGGCTTCCTTCACCTCCTCCAGGCTCCCGTGTCTCCCCAGGTTGAACTCTGTGGTGGGCCGGTCACTGTAGCGAACCACGGCCACTCGGGTCTTGTCCGGAGCCACGTCAAAAGACTCCACCAGGTTGGCCACCCATTGCCTGATCTTCTCAAAATTCTCCTTGCCCACACTGGACGAGGTATCCAGGATGAAGGCCAAGTCGTAGTGGACGTTTTTGCACCCTGATGCCAACAAAAGAGACGTGAACGTCGTCCTTAACTAAACCTAGCCCAAATTGTCTTACCTGCCCTCTGAGCTTCTGCTCTCTCTCCAGAAAGAGTCACGGCCAGGATGACCAAGACCAGTGTGATCCTACAGCCCGGTCGGAATTCCATCTTGGTCTTGGTTTGGTTCTACTTATTTTACAAGCACCATGCAAGTCTCTGGTCTGTGGAAACACGTACAGTAGCAAAGCTAACCTTACATGAGCAGCCAAATGTAACTGGGATCATTTTTTTATTTTGCTTTCTGCCTTGTCTTCTAATCTGCTGTCCAGTTTCTGAACTTTGGCAAAGGATGTCCTCTATTCTTAGGATAATAATACCTACGACCGAAATACACGAGCCTCCCAAAGGAAACTGGCCTCACCAAAAATTGTTGGGAAAATGTGCCAAACTAGTTTTACGATGTCCAAAAAACAGAGAAAGAAAATATGACTTTGCAGTTTTTTAGACTGGCTGCAATTAGAAATCCACAGAGGTGATTCTGGCTTTTTCACCATTGTGGAAGATTATACAGTCGGAGCATCTTATGCATGCATGCATGCCTGCCTGCCTGTGTGGCAATGACACAAATGTGTCACATCAACACATAACCCTGTTTGGACTGTTGGGTTGTGATGCGGCAAATGCGTGAGCGCTCGTAGCCATAACAGTCTCATCCCTTCTGGAAAAGATGCCTCACGTCCGACCCAGGTGATCGCTATAGAATTTAGAATTCACTTTCTTAAACCCGATTTGGGTCACAGTTGCTAAGTCATAAAATGAAATTGGAGGTGGAGTAGATGATTTGCTCTTCTTATCTGATGGTCCATTTGGTTATTTTGGTTTCACTGGCGCTATTCAGCGTATTGGGCAGGTTACAGCAACTAATTACCGCCAATTTGTCTGGGAACGCTGGCCAATTCTCCAAAACACACACACACAGGTTGTCAGTAGTCTTGCCTGCAATATGTTCAAGCAATAATCAAGCTCTTTTACTTCTGTCAACAAGTGAGCGTTGCTGGAAATGAATCTTTATGCTTGTTCCCATTTCCTTTCCATTTCGGTCAATGGTTGACTTGGGAATGCAAGCGAAGATGCATTTAACAGAGGCGTCATGTGAAAAGCAGATTAGTTTTTTTTTTCGTCATTGTAACCCAGCAAAAAAGAGAAAGAAAGTCATTTTTTTTTAAAAAAACTAGGCGGTTAATTAATTTAAATTAAAAACATGGGTTTTTTGGGGGGAAAAAACCCCAAAACTTTAAGAGTTGTTCTTACCTGCCCTGTAAAGTGTGACCCCTTGCCCCCAGGCCCTTCCCGCCCGTATCAGCAGGCCTGCAGCATCTTGATCCAAATTACGCTAAAGTGGCGTCAAATTGTGTTGAAATATTCCCGGGTGAAAATCCAGTGTGCAGTTAAAAATGTGAGATGGCTTGAAAGAACCTTGCGGAGGGAGGAAGGGAGGGAGGGAGGGAGGGAACAGAACAGAACAGAACAGTGGTGGGAAGGAGGGGTGTTGGCTTTCATACTACTGCTTTAAAAACGAGGTGGCCTATGCTTCGCTCACACATAAAAAGCAAGGCCAATTATAGATGCAACTTTCAGGATATTTTGGTCCCCCCACCCCTCTTACATTTTTTTTCTCCCCCCTCTCCCTTCCTTTCAAGCTGAAGAGCCTCTCTTACTTTTTGAGCATCCTGCCGCCACCACAAGAGTCCACATTGGCACGGCGGCGACGCCCTTTTGGGGCTGCTCCCGCTGGGTCGGGCCGGGGCAGGGGCCGCACGCTTCTGGAGCAGGCCTGTGTTTAAGTTGGCCCAATGATTACAGAACAGCATTACTTGCGACGTGCCGTTAGATGGAGAAACTTCTCTGATCCTATTACGCAAATTTAGTGCGGCTCTGACAGGTTTACGTGGATTGGACCGCAACATCTGTCGGGGTTTTTTTTTTTTAAGCATCATTTCATTTACCTCATTGGGATTTTTTTCTTCTGGGCTGATGGCCAGTTAATCACATAGCGCATTTCAACAAACTATTTGTAGATTTACAGTGAAATTGTGAAATACCATTTTTTTTTTTATCTAGAATTTTTTTGCCATAACAAAGCGCTTCATGTAAATGTGAATTTGCACATCAATGTTGATTTCGTTTTTATCTGAAAGCTCAGACTTTTTACTAGTTCTGAACTTAAAACAGATCAAATTGAAGTTAGCCTATTTGAGTTCTCAGTGACTTATTTCACATGCATACGCATTTTATTTTACTGACTGTCTTTGTTAGAAGAGGATTTCCCACTCACATAGAGCCAATTGCGAGTCTTTAATTAACACAACATGCCGGTTTCTTGAATGTGGGAGGAAGCAGGGGGGTGAACCTCGAAACAGAAAATGATTTAACCCCTTTCAAGTGCTAACCACATGTTCCATCTACATTTTGAGTACATCAAGCAAACAATTGTCCATCCCACATGACATTTTCCCTCAAAGGTTGACATGTGTGAAGGGACGCAATACGGAAAACAAAATCGACATAACCTCCGAAGTGGGTTACACCCTGAACGTTTGCAGGTCAAAGCCAAAAAGCCAAGCAAAGCTTGAGCGTTTCCCCACATTAAAATGTTCTATGGTATTTTTTTTTAAATCATCCACCACAATCTTAGGAAATAAATCTCCAGCGCTGCAAAGCGTCAACATTTGAATGTGACAGACAAGAAATAACAGAGCCATTCCATCCAGGCCTATTTGAGAGCCAGGCTATGTATAGATGGATGCACGCCACAGACACCGTCCAATATAGCAATATTGCCTCTGTGCTATCAAGTTGCATCTCAGTTTTTGTTTCGTTATGCCATAGCTACATCTAATAGGGATAAATAGCTCTGGCGCCACCTTGTGGCATCTATAGGCCACGGTCGGTCCTCTTCCGGATAAAGTAAGCTGACCCATGGCCTCTTTCTGACGCATCGCTGACAAATGGCGGCCAGGTGTTTTTGAATGTCGGCCATATTTAGCCGCTAAGCAAAGAGTTTGACCGTTCAGACGCAATGGCGTATTTTTAACTCATACTATATGAACCTCTTGAACAAAACACATATTACGTGTCAGCCTCATGACACATTTAATTTGACTTGTTTACTTTGTGACTTATTTAGTTTCCCTTGCTTATTTGCTTTCATGACATTATGGTATTTTCAGTGCATGAAAAATAAGTATTTTCAACAAATGGGAGATTCACACACAGCTGAAATGTGACTTGTAGTTATTTTTCTCACCTTGCCACTAGATGATGCCAAAGACCACCTTTGTGAGAGAGCGTTGTGCTGACTCTCAGAAGTTAGGAACACAACTTTCTTCATCCTGCAATTCACTTTTGTCTATTCAATGTTATCACATGGAAAAATGAAATTGTAAGTCATACAAAGATAAAATGTCCAAAATAACAGAAATAGTAGATTACAGTTAACTTGTATTTATATATTCATGAAAATAAAACTAATTATTTTAGGCAGTTCCAATTTTGAATTTTGCTTCCCTGAAGTAGCTACTTAAATATGTAAATGGTTAGAGTGCCTTGAGTATTACAGGCAATATCACATTTGATGAAATGCATTGATTAGATTCTCTCCTGTTTCATTCCTTCTGGGATCTTCCTCTAATCAAAGAGTGATAATGAACAAGATTCACCATGCAAGCCGGCAGCATTGTGCAACTCAATATGGAAGAAAATATACACAAGCCTGCAGGAAAGTGTCGAAGCAGGCAAGCTCAACAACCCCGCTCGCTGTTTTTCATTTTAGCTCCATTACTCAGCCTCATTTATTGAATTTGGGCGGATGACCGTCGCTGGCAAAGGAGCAGTTGAGCATCCTGATGGAATATTTCATGAAAATCTTCTACCACTGGACTTTGCTCTTCAACAAAAACAAACAAAAGTGGGTAGAGGAAACCAGGCACCTGCTTATTGCGGAGCTCCATCAGGGTTCCAAGGCAACTTGGCTCCACAAATTACAGCTCTGCAGCGCGAGGAGGCCCCGAACGCCCCTCTGCGAGTGCTCTTAATTGTGTGGCCCTCTGGTTCGCCTGACGTTTGTGTAGCGTGTGGTATAATTACGCCAACTTGGGCCACTGCTCATTTCCCCACCTACTGAACAAACAGCTGCACCGGGTCACCGCGAGGAGAAAGACGAAGCTGTATTTTTGACCACAACATCGGTGAAATGGTTAATCTCGTAACATGCATCATTAAAACATCATTGAATTCAACACACCTCTGTTCTTTGCTGTGATTGGCCAATCTTCATTATGTCCACAGGTGAGCGAGCATGCAAATCGACGACCAGAAGATTCAAACCGAGAACCTGTCGACTGCGAGGCAGACCCGCTCCGGTGTATCAGCCGTGATAGAAGACAGAAGGCTTTTAAAAGCTCAGCATTTGTTTGTTTTATTATTCAAGTGTGCTATGGCTTCACCCAGCTGTGCCACGCCACCCAGTGAGTCACCCGCACCGAATCATGCACACATCCTTTAAAAGAGCAACAAAGGTGCAAAGTCAACTTTTAAATAAACTACGTAGAATGTTCCTTTACCTTGGCCTTTCTCTTCCGCCACTGCTGACTTTAGGCATGATCGTGTAATCGCAAGACTCCTGTTTTAGAAATACGGTAGGCATGATTTGTTCAATCACAGAGAGGATGGAACACAAACAGCCGTAATGGGACATTGCTAACAGAGGAATGGACAACCACTGGCGGAGCTAGAGGGGGTGGCGCGGGGGCACTGACCCCCACCTAGTGACAGGTCGGAGTATTTTCAGGGTATTTTTATTCACATATCTTTTTATTTTATCAGTGAAGAATTTTAGGGGTTTGTTTAAAAAAAAAAAAGATCTAGCCACCCCCCTAAGGGGATTTTCTTTTTAGCTCCGCCAGTATGGACAACGTCGCCACATGCAAACTAACAGTTTTTCTCAGCTTTGCAATGTTTAGGGTGGAAACACGACGAGCCTTATGCCGGCGATGCTGTGTGTGTGTGCGTGCGTGCGTGCCATCTGTCGAGGACCTAACATGTGGCACGGGCCGAGAGCAGACCAATCAGAGTCATACTGTATGTGGTGGATGAGTAGGGGGGCGAGGGAGGCATTGGAAAATTGATTTGACATTTAGGTGAACAAATTAGCTGAGGCTGATATTTACTAAAAAAAAAACAACAACAATACAAACGTATGTAGGAGTCAATCACTACTGTTTGAATGATCATAATTAAAACATAATAAAATTCTGAAATGATCCTTATAAATCCGTTTTAGTTTGAATCTTGCCATGACCGTTTGAAAGATGCCCACGGTTTCTTCAAGGCACAGGTATTACGCAAATATGTAAAAATACACATGCCTCTATTTTGTTGTAATTATTCTCAAGCTTGATACAAACATATAAGCCGGTCGTGTTCCCATAATGAAACAATGTTTATCTCACTCACCATTGCCTTGCCTGTGTACATTTGAGCCCCATCAAGATTGAATCCAAAATAAAACGACTTCTCTCATTTAACGAGACAAGGCAAGATGGGCAGAGATTTGAACTCGTAAATATATTTACATTGGCTATAACTTAATAGAGGAATGAGCGCTTTAGTCTTGTGCCACGTATGAAAAGCTAAAATTGAGATATAAACAATATACAGTTGAAATGCTTTCACCTTGCGTCCATAGACCAGCTGAGAGAGAGAGAAAAGGCAGATTGGGCTTTAAAACAGGCCGGAATGGTCTCAAATATCTACAAAGGAGACCTGGCCTGGCGAGATGATGCACCTCAGTAGTCTTTCTTGGAAAACTTCTTGGATTATTATTATTATTATTCTTATTTTTTTTTTTTAGAAGAACGGAGGTATGTACATTGTGTGTCATTTGAAAAGGAGCAAAGCAAAACAAACAAAACAAGGCGCTTGGTTCAAACCTGAGAGCAGTTATTGGCGAGTTTGACCAGGCGGGACGTTAAAATGCATGGACGGAAAGCAGATCTGGTTGAAACACAAAATGCAAAAGGGACTTGTTGTAAATTAGGTATGGGCTGATAGTCACTGGCGGAGCTAGAGGGGACGGGATGGGGGCACTGCCCCCCCCCCCTAAGTGTTTTATTTGTTTGCTATTTTCTCTATCTTCTCATCAGTCTGCCTAACCTGTAATGAACCTTCATCAGAGATTTTGGAAGATTTTTGGGGGTTTGTTAAAAATGTGTTGTTTTGCAGACCCCCCCCTGAGATATCCTTGCCCCTACACACACACGGGCCACCCAAGGAAAAAATTCTCACTCCGCCAGTGCTGATAGTTACACATTCAATCCAAATATACCCCAAAGGATCATGCTGATGATTAGTAGCAGTTCATTAAAAATCATTGTGAAGAATTTCAAATGCCCATATCTCATCCTTCGGACCGTCTTCTGCCTCTTGACCTATTTGTTCCTTTATAGAAATAATGGATGTCCATTTTATGTAAATCCTGACATCATTGTTTTTTTTTTTTTTGAAAGGTGGCCAGATATGATCTTGCAAAAGGAGACTAAAAGGAGGATGAAATGAATAACAGCAGTATGACCCTTTGGATTCCAAACGAAGCCGCTTGGCGACAGACAAAAGAAGGTCACAAAAACTACCAATTATTAGATGCACATGCTAATATTCGCAACCATGTTTGTGTGTGATGGCTTGTAGAAAAATCATCAGCGACGGACGGGTTCTTCAAGTTGAGGTGAAGCGTGCGTCCTGTCCTCCCTTATGAAAAATAGCATCTCCCCAAGTTTCTAGAGTCCATCTGGAAGGTCTAACAAATGTTTGTAAGTGGTAATCCCTTGAAAAAATAGACATCCATGCTTCATGCTTTGCATCCCATGAGCGCGTTCTCCATCAGGAGCAAAAACCAAAAAGGGAAAGTGCTTGACTTGGCCTTGGCCAAGCCAGCTAGATGGACTTTCTCCTCCTCATGAGATGGAGCTTCTCGGTGAAGCTGCGGAGGCCCGGCGACACCGAGCTGATGGGCGACGGGTAGAAGCTGTTCTTCAGCGTGCTGGGCGAGATCTCCTCGATCTTGTAGGAGATGGAGTGATAGTAGTGGCCCGGGTTCAGATGCGAGCCCAGCGAGTTCTGGTGGGAGAAGGCACATCCCAGTCCGCCCATCAGCCTCCCGGGGACGGGAAGCTCGTGCGAGCGGTAGCGCATGCAGGAGCACACCGAGTGCAAGTCGCTCATCTCCTCGGGGCGGCGGTTCTCGCGCCCGCCTCGCCGCCGCCCTCGCTGCAGCGACTCGTCCTGAATGTGAATGATCATGCTGTTGCGGTTCCCCGCCAGCGAGGCCCGCTCCTCGGCGTCCCGCCGCTCGTCCTCGCTGTTCATGGTCAGGAAGCGCAGCACCACCAGGTTGAGGAAGGCCCCGATGACCGTCAGGCCCACCAGGATGTACATGAAGCTGAAGGCCACATAGAGCGGCTTCCTCTGAAGGGCCCTGTTCTTCTGCAGGGCCACAAAGTCCCCGAAGCCGATGGTGGTCAAGGTGATGAAGCAGTAGTAGTACGACTGGAAAAAGCTCCAATCCTCGTAGTGCGAGAAGGCGGCGGCGCCGATGCACAGCGTGCCGATGCAGGAGAAGAAGCCCACCGTCACCATGTTCTCCATGGAGACCTCGGTGATGCTCATCCCGCAGCACTTTTTGATGCGCTTCAGCAGGTACTTGACAAACGTGTTCATCCTCTCGCCCAGACTCTGGAACATCACCAGAGTCAAGGGGATGCCCAGGACGGCGTAGAACATGCAGAAGGCTTTGCCTGCGTCGGTCCCCGGCGCCGCGTGCCCGTACCCTGGCGGGAACAAGAAAGAAATGCACGAGTTGGAATTTTTGTTTACAGTGCAGGCTGCCAAAAAAAAAAAAGCCGAGGTGGAACTGGCACGCATCGCGGTGGGGCGGGGGGGGGTTATCCAATTAGTTTGCCGAGAGGTAGATGAGTTTGGAAGAGGGGAACTACCGCGGAGCCAGTGACGCTTTTAGCTAATGAAACTTAAGCTGCTGACTCACAAACGGGCCTTTGCAAATATTGCACTTTACAAAACTCTATAGCGGGGAAACAGATGTCGCGTCGAGCCGGCCGAGGCTATTTGGAGAATAATATAGCGCGGAAAAGGTGTCATTTGGCGTTTGCATCACTTGACCGCTTCTTTTTGCAAATGTCGCGTGGAAAAAAATAGAAAAGATTATTATAGAGGCTCTCGAGTACAGTGTCGCTTGAAAGCGCTTTTGTTTCAAAATGACTCAATGATGTCTTGTTGTTGTCTTGGGAACGCTCGTGTTTGTTGTGCCGGGCACAGGTGCTTTTGTGCTTTGCGTGTGTGTGCACAGGTGATGCTTGTGTGTGTTTGTCCAAAGCCACGAAAACACACACACACACGAGCACACGCACAAAGAGACTGCTTTGAAATAAAATCAGAAAAGACAGTCTGCGAGTAAAGGCAAACAATTATGACATCATCTGTGGTTGCTAGTCAATGTTACACCACCAGAAAATGATGTAAACATTCATTGGATGAAAGGAAGGAACGAACTGTCCAATGATACGTGCAAATGTTTGAAGTTAAAAAAAAAAAGGCTCCAATCGATGGCGCGATCAACTGACCGAGTCCATCATGCAAGACGGGTGAGAAACAAAGCGCCTGCCATGTTCTACACTGCATGAGTCATCTCGTATTTGGCCGCTTTGCACTTATTTGGAGCGTCTGCCCACACCTCCACCAGTGCGCGTGCAAAAGTGTTGGACTTTTGAGTCATTGATGCTCAAATTGAACTGACATGGCATGAAAGGGCAAAATCTATTCCCATGTGACTCCATTCTAATATGGTACATTTTTCAATTATCTCCTCATGCAAATGGCAACAGCCTAATGAATACATCAACGCGGAACGACAGATTTCATCGCCGTGAGAAGACAAATGAGAATATTCGAGCTATAAGATGACAACTGCACATTATACACATGGTACTTCACAATGACTTTTCACTCAATAATCCAAGAGCCACATTCAAATGGTCCAAATGAATTTGCGATGACATTAGCATATTACACTGTGCTTTTTGTTTTTTTTCACTTTTGTTAACAGTTCCGCTCTACTCCGCCGCTCCACCGAGAGCTGTTCTTGTTAAATCGTTCCAAATGGCCTAAAAAAAAATCTGCAAAAAAAAAAAAACGACACCTAAATTAAGTCTAGCGGTCACACGAGGCCTCGGTCTGACTGGTTGATTAAGATTAAAATGACTTGCATTGCTAACTTATTCACTGGGTATGTCTTAACTCACCAAGGACTAACACCTCAATTAGACCAAACAATTGTTGAGTTATGTCGGAACAAATCAGATGTGAGAGAGCCAATAAATCATTCAATCAAAACGGTCTCCAATCACCAAATTGAAATGAGAGTTTCAGGACAGGCGAGCGAGTGCTTTTCGAGAGCTCCAAACACAAAAGCACCTAATGGTCGTCTTGCATCCCGGCGGGCAAAGCGGACCAACTTTACGGGGGCTTTTCAGTCTGGCTGTTAGAAATCACCCCTTTTAGCTCCAAAAAAAAAAAAAAACAGCTTAGAGCTGTGTTAACTTTGCCATAATGGGGATGCTTTTGATTTTTATGGAGATAATTGGGCTCCGGGGGGGGTCATAGCATGGCATTTGCTGACCGGAGGGGGGTAGAGCGCACCTATTGATGCAAAGGAGTGTTTTAAATCTCAGTCGCCAAAAGCCAGAAAAAGGGCAAATGGGTTCTGCTTCTTTTTCAAAATCTACAAAATGTGTGTAAATGACTCGACATCAATGATAATACAAGAAACGTTGAAGTCCGACTAAATTTCACTTTTTGTCATGAATTATTTATAAAGTAGTCAAGGCTGACACTCATTAGCGCCCGCGACTACAAGTGTAGAGCACTCGCTTAAACCAGCAGCGCCTTTTCCACCTTTCATCTGCCTCCAACCTTCTCAGGTAGCCCAGAGGTGTGCATTGCTGCGGGCTTTGGCATTTTAATGAAGGTCAAGAGGAGCGCAGAGGTGAGAAGACGCCAGGCCAGTTAAGGGGGCTGCCCGGGTTAACCGGGAGCTTGACATCTGCCCGGGATTCATTTTTGCCTCTGACTTGAGGACTCACACTAAACATGCATCAAATCATTATTTTTGCTTGATAATTCTTTTGAGCCACAATTGGAAAGATTTTCACAGGTTCTTTTTTTTTTTTGTGAGAGGGACAAGTGTGATGAGGTGCACGTCATGGCCATCAGACATCTCAGGTATGAGATTCAAGTACCCCAGGGAAGAATACTAATAACAATACACGCCGCCTGCATTCAGATGTTCGCATTTCATGTTAGACCAGGCTCACCTCGTTATTGTAAAAGGAAGCCTCGGGTCGCATGCGCGGGCAATTATTGGCTAAATGAACGGGAATGAATTCATTTCATGCTATGCCGTCTTTGTTGGCCTCTTCGGAAAAGTCGGAAAGCTGCGGAGAACATAGATATGCAGCATTTCCCTCCCTAAGATGTTCCAACCGATGCAAAAAAAAAAAATACTAGCTCCACCAGTGAAAACAGAGAAGGCTGCATTGGGATAACACTGATAATAATATTTTCGCATAAAAATGTAGTGGTTAAAGAGCATCACCCAGCCAGTGTTAGAAACATAAATAATTGAAAGATTCAGGAGGAGGGAAACTGGATGGCCCTCAGCGATGAACACGAGGAGGCAACAGATGCATGTGGCGACGCCAAACAATGCGAGGAGCTGTCAAGACGCCGCCTTTTTGCCGTGTGACAGCTTGTCACACACTCAAATGTGATTGGGTGTCTTGGCAGAAGGCTGCTGGTGACCACCATGACCCGCATGGTCCAAAGGTCCCAGACCCTCAATCCAAGATGCAACTGAGTCCGCTTTGAAATAAACGTGAGTCACGTGAAGGAGTGACTGGTCGTGCGGCTCAAAACTCCAACATGGCCGCCGTCGTAAAGAGCCAAAAGGGGATGCAAATGAATGGTCAATTATTTAAAAGTCATTAATGTCTGCTGAGCTGTGTGGAATAAAACCAGAGTGATGTTTGCCTCATCCGAAATCTGCAACTGAGTTTTAATGCTGGCAACAAGGTAGTTTAGTCCGATCACCAACATTTTTATGTTTAGGTTGTGATTTGGGGCCGGTGCTTTCCCGAAGCAACGTAAAGTGGCATGAAATTGTCCGTCATTGTCTTTTTAATGTGCTCAATAGTTCATTGAAGAGTCTTTCAGAGTTTTTTGATTTTAACCGATCAATAGAATAGATTTGTAGGGGGAGAAAAATACTACGTTGTTACGTTATAAGATTCCGGCCTGACATCGGTGATCATTTTGGACCTCTTTACTCTCACATGAACAAGAATGGGGAGCATTTGCATTATACAAGAAAAGTAGTCATTTACAAAATGTTGCAATATTTAAAAATAGATATATAATTACAGAAATCATTCAATTATTTTTTATAATCTGTCTAAAATTATTATTTTTTATTAATTTGCCACATCTTAATTCTCATAGGATTATCAAAACTGAGCAACTTCATCAGACAGGATGAGTAATGACAAAAGCAAACATAAAAAATCCAAATCAAAAAAACAAACCACACGATGCTCATCTCACAGCTTTACAACCTGTGTGGGTCAGCGCTCGTGCCAGCTTCTTTGTATTTGTTTTCCACCCTGCAGAGGAGCCGCATTTAGCAACAGAGGCACTACTCGCGCTTATTCCCCAAAAAAAATAAAAAAAATAGCAATTCTGAGCGAGCGGACCGCACACTGTTCACCAGCCGCCAACGCAGGTTTTCATGCTGCTGTTGGGCGCCGATAACTCACAAGAGTTACACATGCACACACACTCCCACCAAATCAAGTGCTTGTGAGACAACTGCGTGGGAGCGCATTACAGCGCCATTTCTTCGCAGGGAAGATAATTGTCACCGTCCGGAAGGAGAGAATTAGCAGCAGGTGGTCCGCTGGAGTCATGTGGGTCATATAATCATCACTGATATCACAAAGTCTTTCCCCTGCCTTGCCTTGTTCTGTAATTTCCCCTAAAGATGCCAGAAGCTAGCGGGAAAGGACTACTTTTGTCTAAATGAAGCTCTTCAATTCACTTAATAAGATTCCGCGGGAAAGCAATCTGTTACATATTTGCAGGTCATGTCAAGGTTAGCTTTGTTTTTGTTGTTTACTTTCGCCAAAGTTCTCCTGTGGTCTCGGCTGATTATTTTGCTGTAATGAAGTAACGTATTCCTCATTTCACGACCTCGCAATTTATTTTGGGTTTTGTGCACTCATAAAGCAGCAAAACAATAAGCCCGTCAAAGCTAAGCACGAATCCTGTTTGGCCTGTTTTCTTTCTTTGGGATAGCTGCTTTTTATTCGTCACTGTCAACGCATGCCCAGGGGCAAAGTGATGCACACCAGAGACAGATTATCAAGCCACTTCCAATTAAATACTGCAGGGACACATATCTAGGTGTACTCATGCATCATAGAACCTTCTTTTTTTGTTTGACCTTTTCATGTATTTAATAACTATTTTGATTCTGTTGAATAAAATCAGAAGGTTAATGGCGCAGACTGCAAAAGAATTAAATAAATAAAAATATTAAATACTACTACTAATAAATAATATTAATAAAATATTTTGTGCATATTAGATTCGTGAAGGCTCGCTAACTTCAGCTAGCTCAGTCAAGACGCAGACCTCAGCCAAGGCTTGACTTATCCCATATCCATCACAAGTTTGGAGATTTATTTTTTTTTTTCTCTCTCTCGTGGTCCACATCCGTTATTAATTTGCAAACCCCCAAAAGTAGCCCAAAAAACAGCAGAATACCCCCGCGGGGCAAGCTAACCCTAAACGAGATAATTGCTCTCTGGGGGACTTTGCATACTTTGTCCAACATTCTGTGCACAACAAGAACTTTACAGGAAGGATTTATGAGCTTAATGATATTAAAAATGCATTATTTATTATATAATAAACATGTTTTTGATGAAGGGAAATTGGGTCATTTTTATGACCTAAAAATGTTTTTGTACAAACATCCGTTGCAAACTGTATGCATAATCTGAACAACAATAAAAAAAATGTTTCGCTAACTTCAAATGTCTTCTATTTGCTGAGCCCAACAGTTCTCACCAATGACTTAATGATAGTATTTGCATGTCACCATCAACACATTGGCTCCCTATGTGCACTCCTCATCCCTCTTAGAAGACAGACAGTTGTTCACGTAGCGTGACGGGCTACTTATTGAAAAATGTCGTGCCGGCGCACTTTGCTGCCAGTAGATTATTTTCACTTTGCCGAGGCCGCCCGCCGGGAGCTTGATGGAGACTTTGGCGCGGATCGATGGGAATATTTTCCCGCTGTGCCGGTGATCACTGTGGGATTCGGACGTGCCGGAGACGACAGGTCTGGACCTGCGATGGACCCCCTCGGAGTGTGACGGTCGGCCATCAAGGGAGCTCTTCTTACGAGTGAGACGAGGTTAATAGACTGCATTTGTTCACTATTTGGCAAGTCTAAGATATTTTTTGCCCCGAGGGCCTAGCTCCGCCAGTGCACAACTGCATAATATTACTTTTCCCTCAAAATGGAAATCTCTACTTTTGTGTTTGATCTCTTTTTGTGGTCACTCAGTGCACACCATATATATACGGCCGTGTTGATATTTCCGACATTTAGCCGAGATGACTTTGGTCTCCCGGCAACGTGGCGCGTCGCCCATGTAGCCGCGGCCACTCTTGTAGCGAGAGACGCCGCTGCAGCTGTCGTGACTAAGTGTCACATTCTGTGCAATTACTCCCTGAAATCAACAGAGTCAAGCTGCAGGTCAGTAAGGGATGAAAAAAAGGAGGGAGGGGAGCAGCGTTGGGGCCGGAGACGGCGACTTTTTCAGAATTTCTTTCAGATCTATGACGATAATGAGGAGGTAAGAATCTCCTTATCAATGGAGTGTTGCGAAGCGACACCTCCCTCCGGCTGATGGTCTTTTTTATCTCCTCGCCTTGATATTCAAAGCCAAACAATTAATCCTGATATCGACCTCAACTTCTATTACTACTGGAGATGAAGCCAACAAAAAAAACAAGGTCATGACACTCCATGTGTAAACACGTGATGGTAATGCATTTAAAACTATAATAGGTCATTTTTCGTAGTATGTCGGCACTACGACTACTGGCTCCGGAGTCTGCGGCATATCAAATGAGACATAATTGCAATCGTTAATGGCCTTTAGTGCTACATGATAACGATGCAGGAAATGGACCTAAATGGCCCTGAGATCCCTTTAAAGCACTTCAACAAAATAATATATTTACAGCATATTGCTCTATTAGCTTGCTCGCTCGCTTCCAAGATACCAGCGTAATCTCCATGACTTTTGAACGTTTAAGTGCACCCTTTTGTCACTGCTGATATGTTCCGAATGAACACATTGAAGCTCCTTAAATGCGTGCTACAAGTTGTGTGCACCTGGTGAACCCGAAATAAAGTTCAGATGTTCTAGTAGGCAGACATTTTTGTGTCTTACAGCTGGATATGTAATAAGTGCAACACTGAAAGCGTTGCAGGAATTGCTGGCAAGTACTGGCTGTTTAGTATACGTGACAACAATCTTCTGTCTTCCTTATATTGTATATTTGGGCAGTGTTTTTACTTTACTCTTCTAATATGGCATATTTGTTGACCTGGCTCATGTCTTGAGTAGGAACACAAAGCATCAGCTATCTTAATAGATATCTTATTGTATTTCTTCCAGAGCTGCACGATGATGGCCGATATAATTAGTTTCCACAAACAGCGCCGTTGACAAGGGCCAAATGATTCCCTTATCTTCCCCGTAGCGACTTTTCCACTTGTTCAATTTCACCGGGCCCAAATCAACATTAGATCCCGGGCGCGCCATGCAACGCGGTCTCATTATTTCGCAGAAAAAAATAATAATCCTCGCACTTCGGCTGATAAGACAAAGAAAAAAATGCTGCGAGCTGAATGTGATTGAGAGTCGGCACTCAACCTCGGTCCACATTTCTGACGAGCTTAGGTCCGAGTCTGTCACAATACAATCAGATCCCAGTGCAACCATTTTGCCAGACACATGCCGCCGACTCATTGGGCCTTGGACACTCAAATGTCTTTGCGCGGAGATGATTTTATCCAGCGTCCAGCCACAAATCGAGAGCACCATCGGGAGACTTTGGAGAAGGCGTCCTCATTTTCCCACAGAGAGGCCGCAGAGAATGCAAGCACTCGATAGGAACATGAATATTACAGTGGCTCGGCTAGCCGTAGCCTGGAAACAACAGCGGGCGGAGAGTCGTCGACCGCAACTGGCGGCTGCGGCCCCGCTCTTAAGTGTTGCCTGGCAAAATGTGGAGGACAGGGCCCTGCCTGCGGTGCATTAGCCTCTCAAGCCCTCACCTTGAATAACAGCATGTGACTCCCCATAATGGAGGGGCCCAGTAACCTCCGCACAAGGGGGGGAAGTTCAAGCAACAAGTCGAACCCAGTCAGTCCAACAACACGGCTGAGACACACCCACCGGCGCGTGAAAAGAAAACGTGCGGCAGCTCCAAATAAATCTTCAAGATGCAAATGCGCTTCGGCAATTAGCGTCAAACCGGGGTGACTTATGTTCCCTTTGAGGGCCAATCATGAACCATAAACGCTAGCTATAAAAACACAACAGGGGAAGGGAAGGGAGGGAAAAAAAACCAACCATTTTTTTTATCATTCTGAGCTTTCACAGTTCATCCTTAATTTCCCTTTTTGTTGCGCTCTTCCAAAGAGAGGCCATAAAGAGGGCGGGGGGGGAAATCATAACTGATGATGATTGGCCTTTCATGATGTGTCATGTCATCCCTCAAATCTTAACGGCCACAATATTAGGCACACCTGCACCATTTTGTGTGTATTACACATTTAAATCGATCTATCTGGATGTATATTTCTACGCATATACTATACAATTGCTTTACATACAGGATATTCAAATGAATTCTTGCAGCCACTTATAAGAAACACTTGAGCTTCTTTGCATGGCAATAATTTGTCAGCATTTTGCAGCTGACATGCAAACTGTTGCACGGCACCACAGTTTGTATTGCATCACACTGGCTCAAGAGCAAAATATTAGAAAGACCTCTCAGAACAATTGCAGCACAGTCCATCCAAATAAATTGACCCACGGGGGAGGGGGGACGCACGTGTGACAAGGCATCGGCAGTGACGTCACCGGCTAATTATATGCGCGATGCACAACGCAAAAATTCCGTCCAACTTGTCAAACAATTTAAAAAAGAATCGTGTTCATCATAACTTTCAAATTCGCTGTGCTAGCGCAAATTGGAGTGCGTCTTCGTGGTGCAAAAGTTGAGTTAAATGCGCCAAATGCATCGCATGTTGCATAATTGCAACTAATTACACTTGCGGAGCAACAATGCGAAAACTTTGTTTGAACGGACACCAAAAGGCTCGGATTACATTCTAAAAATGCTATCCGAGGCGTGGACGGAGTGCGCGGATGGCCACTTACCTATGGTGGTGATGACCGTGATGGCAAAGTAAAAGGAGCCGGCGAATTTCCACTGCACCCCGGCTCGGTGGGGCTCGGCCTCCATGATGATAGTCTCCAGCTTGCGGTAGTCGTCCTCGCTGATGTTGTACTTCCCCTGGAGGCGCCGCTCCTCGGCTTCCAGCTGCTCCTTCTCCCTCATCTCGAAATCGGACTCCAGGGCGTCGAAGACGGCGGCCCCCACCAGGAGGTAGGTGAGCGTGCAAATGATCAGGGATAAGGTCCGCACGTTTTGCCGCTTCATGGCCACGAGGAGCCGGCGAGTGAGGGGCTCATGTCCCCTCGTGTTCCCCGGGATGGTGCGACGAGAAGGGAAGAAGCCGAATGCACTGCGCCTGGAGGCGGCGGTGGACGCGCGGAGGGGCGCGCTCCGATGACGATGGCCGAGGTGGGCGCCTGCGGGGCTGGGGCAGCGGTACGAGAAGCCTGGATCGTGCTCCTGGTTGGTGGAGAGACACAAAAGACTGCTGGAGCGTCTGGACCAGGAGCCCTGCAGCCGCGAGACCCTGCGCAACACCCGTCCGAACCAAGTCCTCCCGGTGCGCAGTGCCATCAACTAGCTGCTGTCAGTACCACCTGCTGGGTTCCGCCGACACCGCGCAGCGAATCATCTGGACATCTTAATATTCACGCGCACAGCGTGTGGAAGCATCCTCCTTAAGTTTTCAGAACCAACCTGTTCGCCTCAACATCTTCCGGCATGCACTTTTTTTTTTTTTTACGCACGCATTCCCCAGGCAGGCGAAGGCAGCTGCAAAACAGTTGTTCCTTTTATCCTAAAAATCTCCCAGGGAGCATCCCGACAAAATGTGCTGAGTGGTCAAAAGAAGCCGTGGAGTGAGTGCCACTTGTGGCGAGATTCAAATATTCCACGCTCGCCGAATGACAACAGGTTCCATAGCAAGGGAGAGGAGCTTCCACTCGCTTTCTTGTGCGTGTGTGACGTTTTCGGGGTGAAGACAAATAATATGCGTAAAAGGACATCAGTCCGCTCCCCGTGTGCGTTCGTGCGTGCGCTCGTGACAACCGCGGCACTCTGAGTGGGTGAGGTGGGGGGCGTGGGTTAGCAGCTCACGGATCTCCCTCCCTTCCTCCCTCCACGAACTCAATTAGACAATAATAAATAAATAAAAACTAGTGTGTGCGTGTGCTCGTGCAAAGAGGAGCGTGTGGCGTGAGTTCAGCACGCGTCCATTTAATTCCACGCGCTCTATAGCGCAAAATCGGAGGGAGTCACAGCTTCTGCTTCACATTTCTAAAAGGTGTGACACAAATGCAACAAATTCCGCTTATTCAACACCCAAAATTTTAATGTCAGCGCGTGACCCCTCCCATTCGCACTAAGTGACCGCTCTAACGCGCAATGGCGTGTGGAGCTGTCCATGGTGCTGAACAGCCTAATAACGCATTTTGCTGCTGCCGCCTCACTCTAGGCAACACGTTGATTTTTAGCTGGATGTATTTCTGACTAGTTAAAAATAAATGTGAAAATCTAAGAAGGTATAATAATTCTTGAAAAGACAACTACAATATGTGAACTTTATAAAGCACTTTAAATGGTCGCATGAATGCGAACACTCAAGTAAATAGTTACCGGGTGTCCTGGTCTCAGTTTGGTCCTTGCCCCTACATTGCAATGGTTCTAAAACTTTTAAATGTATTGCTGTCTTAATAGCTGTGTAACGTTTTTATTTTTTGCTTACATATCGGCCTCAACACACATTCGCGGCTAATCAACAGCATCTTGAAGCACGGCCTATATTTAACTACCCCGTGGTCAACATCTCAAGTCTCGGGCCAACGCAGAACGCCCACAGAACTCCTAATGCACTCGCGGCGGAGACGCTCGGAAAAGAAAAGTTTAATTATGGCAAGCGCCTAGCTTCGTCTCCATGGCGATGAAGTTGCAGTATGATTTTTTTTTTTGCTGTGTGTTGATCTCGAGATATATAACATTTGAATTGTGATTGATCAAACTCAGGAAGCCGGATTTAGACGGAAATTTGCGTCAATATGATTTACACTCATTTGACTTGCAGGATTTAGTCAGGATTTAGCATCTTGCTCTACTGGTCGCTGGGAGATACGTCATTGTCTCCGAGATGATTTGTTAGCTCTGCCAGACCTCAGTAGCGGCAAACGCTAACAAGCTCCTCATGATATATTTCTGCGCGAGCTAACGTGGCAAATTGATTGCGATGGGACGCGTGGAAAAAAAGAAACGCCGCCCTTCGCTACAATCACAGTAGCGCAACTAAAAGGAGCGGTAAAGGCAGATCATTTTGATGACACCTTGTGTTGCATCGTTTGTGACATGCTTTCGATCGATGACGTGATTTACAAGACGTGGTGACGCCCCGGTGATGGAGGGGCCCTTTAGCGGCTGCTGCTGATAGACGCAGACAAAGGCCATCACTCATCGACGCTAACAAGCTTTTTTTTCTACTCTTTGTGCTGCGTTTGCTGAGGGCTGACACTCCTTACTGTACATGAATACAGTGCGATGCAAAGGACCTCTCACACTCAAATGCCGACTTGACCAAACTATTCAGAGGTCAAAAGAGCGGTCGAAGAGTCTCTCAGCTCAGTCGCATCACTATATTTGGTGCCCATTTGCACTTTCTTGAAGGGCGCCCATTAGCTCGTAGCATGGGGTGATAAAAAACATGCCAAATGAGCAAGTGAAAATCCCCAAGTGACGTTGAGAATGTCTTAACTTTATGGAGCATGGGCCTTAAGGGCACAAGAGCCACAAGTGGAAGTGGCGTCTCATGCTGCGCCATCAGCGTGTGGCGTTTGTTCTGTTGTCATGGGGACGGCGCGCTTATCTTTACACAATCTATGGACGGAGTCGCTTAGCGTATCATTTCCAGCCACACGTGGACAGTCAACCGATTGAATAAGCGGCTGATGGGGACTCTTCGGCTCAGTCTTCTATCCTAGCTTTAAACAAGCCCAGCGTGGGATCATTTACATATCAAGGGAGGTAGTGGGACTTTGGCAGTGGACATGATTAAGTCTCACTGCGGAAAGTAAAAGCGGCTTTAATTGAAGTCGTGCTTCGTTTGCATTTTCGTTCAAATTCCTATGAACTTTTTTATAAAAGAGTTTCGGGCTGCTGTCGCACTCAATAAACATTCGCTAAATGAAATGCTTTAAGGGGCGTGGCCTACTGAGTGCTATCAAGATTCGGATTGCGTCAAAATATACTCGCTCTGATTCAATGATGTGCTACAGGCTAGAAATGATCAGTGGACTTACGTTTCAAACACAAACTCACCTGTCCGTCCGTCTCAAGCATTGAAAGAACAAAGTTGAGGTCAAATCTCTTTGGTGCTGCAACAAGATGTAACGACCGCTTGGGGGCTCGTACGACCGAGCGTAATCCCGTCTTTGTCATCTTGCTGCCAAGTAAAAGAGATCCACAGAGGTATAGTGTCCAAATACACGCGCACGAATTGAGCAGAATTTAAAATCTTACCTTTCCGAAGAGCTGCAAATCGTTGGAATGACAACGGGCAATAGGGAAAAACAACTTTATGGATTTCATTTATTTACATTTGAATGAGCGCTATTTCTCTGTAAATCAGTTGGGACGGAAAAAAAAAGAACTTACCAAGGTGTACATCTTAGCTACAGACTGGCACGTGGTAGCCAGCCAGGCTAGTTGGCAAGATAACCCCTAACATGGTTGGTTTCATGTTTAAAAAAAGGACATTTACATGTGATGTTCTACTTTATTTACAGATATGAACACTAAATGGATCAGATTGGCGGGCTGGTCAAGCAGCGTCTTTTAAAAGGGTGTCCATTGTCCTGATGTGGACGCTGGGAAGAGTGAACCAGGCCAAAGGCAGCTCTCGCCTGGCGCTGTCGTCCTGAAATTTGATGTTAAGGTAGAAATCTCCAGTGTAGAGGAAAAGCAGAGCACCCATGCAGATGGAATTTTCTTTGGGTTTGACCTGGAGACAAGCAGGAAGAATTATTAGCGGATTCCCTTCGACTCATTCTTTCAAACGTCTACGCTGGGAGTTTGTTTGGCTTCCATTTCCATAACATGCTGTGTTAGCATGAAGCAATGAACATTCCTCAGGCAAAAGAGTGTGTATAGTAACCGTGTCGATGCAGAAGGTGTTGGAGCCGATGAAGGTGACGGCGTCGCCCAGGTCGTAGTTCTGCACCCCGTTCTGGTAGTCCTGATAGGGCACCACGGTCAGCGCCAGCGGGCCCACCGAGTTCTTGCTCCGATTGGTCAGCTTGATCTCCAAGGAGACGGCGTCGCCCACTTGGCAGTCGGCGATGACGTCGCAGTCGCACGGCTTCCCGTTCACCAACACGTCTGCAGAGATCCCCAAAATGGAAATATGGATTTAGCCTCCCCCTCCAACATTGCGCTGTGAACTCTCCGTGCCATGCAACGTTTTAGCCTTCTCGAGAGGCTCCGAGATTTGTTGATTACTTTGATGAATCGGCGTGCAAATGAAAGTTCATTAAAGCCCATTACGCAAAACCAAAGCACATTTGAAACCTTGAAAAAGAACAACTCGTCAACAACGGAAGAAACATTTGAAGGCTATCAATGTGCGTTAAAAGCTATTTCAGATCATCTCGCACTCGACTTACTTTTTTATTCCTCCCCCTGCCAAGCGGAGACCACAATTGTGAGTCATAATTAAACGCTTCCATGCGCACATGGCTTTTGTCTTAGACAAGTGACGAGCGAGTCCAAGCTAACCTCGCTAACCTCCCATGATGTGGCCCTTCTTGGCCCAGATGCAGAAGCCAACAGGGCGATTTGATTTGAACAAGCCGACTCCAAAAACACACACGCAAGCACACACGCGGAGCAAATGTCACACGCGTTGTGGTGTCACGCCCGCGGCTGCGATAAACACTGTGAGTCACAGCAGCTGACGCCTTGTGACAAGCTGATGAAAGAGCCCAGCGCTGTTTGGAAAGTGGATTGGGCATGGGGGCCTGGAGATGGACAGATATTGGGGTGAAGCTGCTGCGCGTGGGGGCATCAATAATGCGCAGCTTCCACCACAATAGAGAGAAAAGGTTTTCAACCTGACTGAAATTGGCTTATTATGGAGGAGGAGAAGGGGGGGGTCCTGAATTTTCACTTGCAGAGGCAGCACTTCATGTGGCCTCCTTCTAATTAACTGCTTGATTGTGTTTGGACACGCTCATAAATGCATTGTTTGTTAATCAACTTGTGGTGCTGACACAAGGCTACAGTTGCAGGAGTCGCCACAGCAACAAGGTGATGGTTATGTCAGGCCGTAAAAGCTTACTCCCGTCAAAAAAAAAAAAGACGCATACATCAAACTGATACTCGCAGATTATAAAAGCACTCCGCCCATCGCCGGAGCAGATGCCAGATGTGAGAGCGGAGGATGGAAAGTAAGACTTTTGCCGCCGCTAACTGGATTTAGGGTGTGCGTCACGACAGGTGTGGTGTCAGCTCATGACTGTGGAAAAGTGCGGCGCGGTCCAAGGGGACTCCAGAATATTCTCACACGCCTCAACTTCTCATTTTCCATTCTTCATTTGAAACTAATTCTGCAAATATTTCTATCAGTAGCTCAAAGATGAAGAGATTGGCATCACAATAACATTGTAAAAAAAACAACAACAAAAAACAGTCATCTGACCCTTCCACATTGACTGCAAAATGAAAATCTATCCCGACCCGATTTGAATGACAATATCCCAAAGAGTCTGGCCGTAAATGTTTGGGCTTGTTTATTTCTATGGCTGCATAAGAAGCACAGCGCAGAAAAGCATTTCCCTTCAAGCCGACCGACGCTGTCAACACATAATGGGGCGCCATTCGATGGCTTGAATTACATGTGACAAACGGACAAAGACATTTATTTGTGCATTTACCTCTCGTGAGAAACAGTAGTTTTGAATACGACATATAAAAGCTTCCTGCGGTTTAATCGTTTCATCACATTTTTTAAGTACTTAACCATTTTGGGTAATGAGAAAAATGGTTGAATTCCCTTAAGGCTGTTATTCCATTGAACTGCTAATGATGGCTCTCAATTTGAATAAATGGGAAAAATTAGCAAGCTACATGTGGCTAAAGTCCAATTAATTTATTCCAATTAATTAATGCCGAGCCTGTTGCGAAAACTAGAAATTGTGACTAACGGTGACGACGCACTCGTACGATTCCTGATTTATGTCAACGACAAGCCCATCTGACTTCATATGACATCGATGTATATATTTGCAATGGAACGACAACAGCAACAATACTTTGTATTCCATACGGTACGATTCCAAATGAAGGAAGAGAGACGAGGAGGCCGTGATTGTTTTGAGTCATCTCTGGGAAACAAAAAATAAAATAAAAGTCATTAGCCAGTCTCCCCTGAGAGTTGCTCTGTATGCCGAGGTCTAAACACGGCGTCTGTCATCTGCCTAGCCTCCCTTTTCCCCGCCTCATTACTCGCCGGCTCTGCTCGCCTGCCTGCGCGCTTGATACATTGCAACTGTAATTATGCAAATGAATCGATTTTACCTTCAACAATAAAACTTTAATATGTATAGATAAGCTTCGGCAGGGAGCCGGAATGTATTGATGGCTTTTTACGGACGTGCGAGATGTTTGTTTAATAGCCCAAATTGAGCTACTTACATGATTAGCTATCGTTACACTGATAACAGTCAGAGTGTCATCGAGGGCGATAACGACAGACGAGCAATCACACTAATCCTACTGTACATTCGATTAAGTATGATGACGTTTAATGGCAGCCATCTGTGCCTCACGCATTTGAACTCCATCAATCCATCCAGCATCAGGGTTGTGGGGTTATCTGCAGATTTGACTTTGGGCAAAAGGAAGATTGTTCATTTCTCTAAAATGGGACTCAGCGGTTGCAAATACAATAGAACAGCAAGGACCCCGAAACGGAGCCTTGTGGAACACCGGGTTTGAACTGGCACATTTTTGGCTTGAGTTAATGAATACAGTATGCCTGCTATATGTTTGCATATGATAAAAGGGAATCATTTCTTTTAACTACACTTATTAAAGAAAATCACATTTCAAAGCTTCATGCATTAACTCTGCTTCGCTCGCTCGCCTTAATTCAGGCTCTGCGCTATGCCCGTATTCCCGGGTGCGTTCAGTAGAGCAAGCCATCAAGTGGGAGGCTGAAAGCATGTAAAAATTGCTCCTGATGACGCATAGGAAGGGGGTGACATGAAGAGGATTTCCCAGGCATTAGCTAAAGGCGTTGTGCTTGAAGGCAAAGTCATTTTCTCATGTTAACAAAAAAAAGGAGCACCACAAAAGCCCAGACGACTCACCCACTCACAATCTGCCGTGCCAAGATGCTCTTGTTGTGTATGCGCTAAAGAAAAGGCTATTATGTTAAAGCTAAATTAATCCCACAGGTGCCAAAAAATAAATAAATACATGAACAATAAAACGGACGCATATGAAGGGAAAATGAATTATTAATGGATATGAATTCTTAGCAAGCATTTTTTTGGTTTCATTTATCTCTCTTACTGGGACAGTTGAGTAGACTGTCAAAAACTAACTTTAGTGGCAAATTCTCAGTCAAGCAAAACTGCAAAGGTAATGAGCTGTCACGAGTCTAACCCCGGGGCCAAATCACTAAAGACAGCTACCTACAACATTATTATTTCCTCTCAGAACAAATGGCAATCGATGTCTTTGAAAAAAAATGACTTCAGTCACCTGCTGGGCCTCACATGATTCATTGTGGATTGATGAGATCATTAAAAAGCAACTCTACTATCTGCCTGCATTTTGAGCTTTATTTTGCCACAACACTAATCACAGGCAACATAGCTCTATTGGTGAAAACTCGAATAATCGCTAAAAAAAAACGGGGGTCATCCTTTGGTACTGTAAGATTCCAATCGAAATCAAATCGTCTATATCTGTAGAGTCACATCAGTCCTCCAAGTGATTAATGGCTGAATAATGCAAAGCCTCTTGCAAATGGCCCAAAGATGCAAACCCGCTTTCCGTGACTCGGAATCAAATTAGAGCCGAACGGCGCGGCGTCTGAAGCCGCGCGCAATCAATCAAAGCGTACAAAAGCAGGTAACAGTCGGCGCTCTTTGCATCAGCCTCCTCCTACGACTTTCTTTTTTTTTTTTTGGCACTTCTCAACTTATCAGGTATTTGAAATCCCCCTCTTTAGCTTTCCTGTGTTATTTGCCCGGAGGCAACGGCGAGACTGATGTGCAATTTTCAGTTTACTATTCTAAACTATTCTAAATTTAAAATGAACGCACTTACATACAGTAAGTTCACATGTGGAAAATTTCTCTCTGAAAGCCCTTGAAGGGAGACGCAAGCATTTATTATTTAAAACATTCATAATATGCTAGCCTCCAGTTATTTATGCAAAGCGATAGTTATAAAAGGGTGACGCCTGCTGAAATTTGCTCAGGGGTGAAAAGAAAAAAAAAAAGTAGATGCTAAATCCAGGTACATTAGTACCTCTACATCTGGCCTTTTACTTTTCCATCCGCACCCACGAGAGCTTGTAATGGCCGTTTGCTAATGGCAATCAAATGCAATAGCCCTGAAATAAGTGCAATATTTTCTGGGCTCTTTATCGTAGCGATCCAATAGTGTCACGAAACGGCGCTTCCAATAGCGGCTCAAATAATTGACGTCTAACCTGGATAATAAAGTGGTGCAACAAACATAGACTTGTGTTTACTGTTTGATCCCGTTGGCAGTTTAGCAGCTTGGCTTGGCCGTTTTTAATTATTCAGCTTCGATACGACCTGAGTGAACACCGCGTCCAAAGCGGCCGAGACATCTCTGCCAACGAGGGCACCGAGTTACAAACACACGCTGGTTTATTGATGCGCTTCTGTCAGAATAGAAGCCAACGTCTTGCTAGAAGACCAGACCATCTGAAAATTGTTCCAGACGCAAGTTGTCACATAGACGCTCACAAGGCATGAAATGAAACCGCCGAGGAAAAATAACGGGAATAATTCAGTTTGTGTCGTTTTTTTCCCTGACAACAATGGAAACGATTCTCAATCGGCAAAGCGAGAAAAAAAAAAAAAGTCGCTACAAGTCTGGCTTCCTCATCAGTGGTGTTTCGCTTACGCGCGCCCCGACGGGGGAGAGAGACGAAAGGGCAAGTGGGCTTCATTTTAAGAGCCTTTTCTGTGGCTGTAAAAACAAATACTCACAGCTTCACGAGTAAAGAAAAGCAAAGCCACTATAAGCTGCCGGAGCGGGAGGGCATGGAGCATCCTAATGCTCTGCACTCTGATGAATATCGTTACAGGAGTGGGATCTTTGCAAGAAAAGACCGATGTCAGCTTTTAGTATAAGAAAGAAAGCCCATACAAGCAACGGAAAAAAACCACATTGCCAATTGGCTCGTTAGTTACACACACGACTTGCAAAGTATAGATTTTTTTTTTCTTCTTCCAATGTCCAAAGACCACTTCTAAATCAAAAGCACTTTAGGCAGTTGTGCTCTGATGCCCATTAAAACATGAGTTTGAATGTAATTGGCTCGTTCTCAACACTGCCCCAGCTGTTGGAGGGTGTGCGCACTTGTGCAACGTACTTCTTTTTTTTTTTTAGCCATCGTCACAATAATGGTGACAAAATTCTTTCTTTTTTTATATACACAGAACGCTGGCATTTGAACAGGGGTGTGTAGACTTTTAATAACCACCATAGATTGTGGAAAAAACAACAACTGACTTTTCCTTCGAGAAATCACTTGTGGTGACCAACCAATAAGACCTTATTGGCTGACTCAGCTATGAGGATCCAACACATTGATTAGCTGCCAGGCTGCAATTTAAATGCGACTGCTCTGATAGCTTTGTTTCGTGTTGAGGAAAGCTGTAAGGATCTTCGCATGTACACGCGGACGCTGTTGCTCAACTAAACGCTCAACATATACTTGCAAATTCTGCCCCAGACATTTCCCTTTGGAATAGAGAACAACATCTTGAGCAGAAGGTTAAGCTTGAATGGTCAAAAGTTTGGAACGAAATTTACTTGCCGTCCAAAAATAAACACTCTATTATTTATAGTCTATTTATGAAAAAAATATAACTGTGGGTTGTGGACTGTTGGGCCCCATTTCAGTGTGCAGCACGGCTGGGATTTGTGCATTGGCAATGAGCACTGTGTTATTTGGGGGAAAATAACCCTGAAGCCTTCAATTGACACAACTGCTCATGTTTGAGGATAAAAAAATTTGTCCTGCCATCTTTTGGGGGATGAATTTTACACAGTAGTTTGCTTTCGCTTGATCATGCCTACTGTGCGAGTAGGAGTGGTTCTCTTTTTGTCTAAATACCACTTTTTGGCTTTTGCATTCGAACTCTTCAAAATGAAAAATGCCACAGCAAAATTTACTGTCGCTGAGTCATTCAGCAAAAAGCCCGTTGAAGGCGGGGATCTGACAACTATTTGGACGTCACGGGAACTGATTGACTCCGTTGCAGATGTAGGAGTTTCTTTCCTCATCCTTTCTGATGACTAATAACTGGAGCCGCGGCGACAGACGCTGAAGGAGGCAATGCCCCCCTGCATGATGAACGAGCGAGACAGAAATTAGATTAGGACTTGTGCACTGAATAAATGAACACATTCATGAAGTGGGGGGGGGGAATAGAAATAAAAAAAAGGTGGCAAGATGCGGCCGTTCGCACGTTTCTTCCCTTCTAAATAAAGTGTGGCTTGGAGGAACAGCTCGCCTCTGTTTACAATTTGAATATCTGCAGCAAGTTGTTAGTTGGCTAACCTAGCTATCTTGCGCTACAATAGCTGTCAAAAAAAATTGTTGGTATGTTAACTCCTGAGCTGAGGGTTTGTGCAAAATATCTGATTCGGCCGCTAATATTGGAATCTTTCCAAGTTGCCATCAGGCAGAAAGACAGCAAACAGCACGATGATGATGATCATCATCATAATACAAGAGGAAATCAGCATTATGATACGATTAAAAATCCGATGATACGCACTTAACGGCTGGGAAAACTATCCGAGGGCACGATGACATGGAGAGAGCAGCAGTGACCGGCTTTTCCTAAGTGTCATCATAAAACCACAACTAGCAAACAAATGTTATAACCGATTTAGTCATCACACAAGTGGCGGGCCAATTAGACAGACTGTGCGGATTGGACGCCAATTATCAGTCCAAACGCTTTAGTGAACAAAGATCTTTTTTTCCCCAAAATGTCCTATCGCAAGATCTTGTTTTTTATTTTACTGCACTCGTTAATAGGCTTCTAACCATTTTCTATACTGCTTATCGCCAAACTTAAATAACCTCCTCAATAATTTCCCTCATCAATTTGAGATATGTCCCCCAACTGCATTAAAGTGAAACGCACGACATGTAGTATGTGCCATTAGACCCTAATTATATCCAAGCGTGGTTTTAAATAGATACTTCCCATGAGCCGGGTCTATAAAAATGTACTGGTAATGATTTTTTTTTAATGCTCCTGTAATGTCTAATACAGTAAACCCTCATTACTCCGAGGACCTTGAATGTTACGCTCGAACGATTCACGACTTGAGTGAGCACGCTCAGATCTGCGTCTTAAAAGGTGTATTGCGTTTTAAAATGCATCAATCCTGTTGAGAATGATAAAGAATGATGGACGGACGGTCTATGAGGCAAAGTGTCATTACTCTCCAACACATCTGTTGACGTAGTGGATGCAAGTGGACAGACGGACGGACGGACGGACAGACGGACGGACGGACGGACGGACGGACTGAAGAGCGTGCGCAGGTCTTTGCAAATGTAAATGAAGCGAAATAACAGCTCATCTCTAAAGGTAAAATGTCAACCTGGTGCTTTAGTTGAGTCTTTAATTGAGAGTTTGAAAGCTCAATTAGCACTCTGCCATGTTTGCTGTCAGTAAGGCTTTACATTAGGTTGCACCTTTGGACTAGTTCCAAAGTCATCATTTAGTCACGGACTCCACCACGATTGCATTTGCAATTTCATAACAATGGGAACATCACAAAAACAGTCAGGCTGGAATAAATCAGGTAGCGCATTCTGGCGCACTCACATCACGTCCATTTGAAAACCAAATGGGGTTCATCAGCCTCAAACGCTGGCTGATAAAGATTTGCTCCTAATCGAATCCCGTTTTCTGACTGGAGTCTACCACCTTGGAGTGCTGAGTCTGCACTTTGAGTCACTCAGCCGCGTGCCTGAATGACAAAAGATCTTTTGTTTACATTCTCGGTCATGTAAAACCAATTTAGGTATCACAATGGCGCTGAACCGTTTGGGAGTTGTATTTGAAATAAACTGTGCTTGCAAATATGCTGAGTTCTTTTTTTCTTTTTGCATTTCTGTGTCTGACACTTTTACTGTCAAATTTTGAAACTAATTGGGCACCATTTCAAATGCAATGTGTGTTTCCAGCAATCTGTCACGGAAGGTCCGTGGACAATATTTCCCAATTATCATTTCGAATTTCCAGCTGTTGGACGGAAAACAGTCCATAATTGAAAAAAAATGATGATTCCGCCATTCATAATGCCATTCAGCCACCCTCAGCAGACCTTTTGACCTAAAGCCAAGCTTAACCCCTCCGTCACCTTTACAATTTTCCTCTAATGCAAGATGACTGGGTGCGCACGTACGACCCAAAAATCTCATTAAGGCCCACCGCAGCCACTGAGTGCTGTTGCATTATTCATTTGTTTTTCCAAGCACTCTAAAACTAGCTGAATAATTCCACGTGATGTTCAAAATGAACAGTAAGGTTACACACAAACATTTTTGGGTTTGTTTTTTCTTGCATTAACAATTGTGACCGGGTACCCATAAAACCAGTCGAGGTGTCTTGTAAGCAAATTCAGCTGGATTTAAAATTGACGGTATTTCTCTGCCACACGCTGGCTTGTATTAATGAGCACTACATATTTATGAATGGGAGGCCAAGCCCGGGCAGTGAGTTTCCGAGCGGCCGATATAATTAAAAAGAAAAAATCTGCTACGGAAAACTTCAGCTAGTAACGATAAAAGCCGCAGATAATTGGAAAGTCGGAATTGCTGTCAAGCAAGTATGTTACAATTGATGTTTAAAAAATCTCAACATGAGGTTTATGATGCAGGCTAAATATGGCGGCTAAATATGAAACAGCCATTAAAGTTTTACAGTTGCATTAAGCAGTCGGCTAACAGAATAATGACCCCGCCCGCTGAATAACGAATTGAAGGTGATTTCTTTTTTCTGTTGCATTTTCAAATTCTTCTGTGATTTGATTATTCATTTTTTTGCACTTGATGTTTTTCAGTTGCCTCAGAGACCTTGGCTGTTTTAAATAAAGTAGTATTAAATCAATATCACGGGTTGAATACTTTGCTTACTCATATGAACTGTTTTTAAATGATGAATATTTTATTTGAGAACTGTATTGTTTTCCACTTCGTGGTTCAACTAGCTCGCATTTATGCTTGTTGCAGCCTGAAATAATGTGGTTCAACATTGTGTCGTTTAAAAAAACCCAAAATGATTTAGAAAAGAAGCCTTTTTCTATGATGCTGTGTCATGTTTTTGCAGGCATTTCTCTTTCAAGTGCCATAAGGACGGGGATCATGGAGTGAAACTAACTCAGAGTGGCAGATGGGTCGAGGGCATTGAGTAAACAGCCACGCAGGTCAGAGTGACATTAAAATGTCTTTCATTGGACGTCTATATAAAGAAAGAAAGAAAGAAAGAAAGAAAGAAAGAAAGAAAGAAAGAAAGAAAGAAAGAAAGAAAGAAAGAAAGAAAGAAAGAAAGAAAGAAAGAAAGAAAGAAAGAAAGAAAGGGGAGGCAAATGACTCAATACGGTACAAATGCTTGACAAAAACCTTCAATTAATAAATTGTAAACGTGTGCTGATTGTTTGGAGTATACTAACAAAAATATTAACGACATATAATAATAATAGGTTCCAGAAAGCCCAAACAAAAAACAGTTTTGTGTTTTTCATCATATCGGTAAACCAGTCACAGCTGACTGCCAAAGGCGAGAACGGGAGCCGACAAACTAAAAAAAATGCCTTTGCCTGACAATGTTAGAAGAGCCTCCAGTCCTCTGGATCTATGACATGTGATGTTATGATGATTATTTTTTTTTTTTCAGGCTCACATTTTACTGAATCTCTCATCCCTCCATCGCTCAGATGAAAAAGCTGCCCACGTTTGCCGCTGTAGTATGTAATTTTGCCTCCAAAGTGTGTGTGTGTGTGTGTGTGTGGGTGTGTGGGCTGCGTGAGTCGGAGGCTTTTTCGTCACGACATTACAACTGCTGCGACATGGCGGTCAAGGAATGTCGAGCGTCGGGACTATGGCGTACCTTGACAAAGATGAATGTTATGTGTAGCATGTAGCTTGAATGATGCGGGCCAGACATTGCTGTGTGCATAGGAACCATTCTCGCATTCAGATAATGAGGTTCGTGCACTTGCAGCAGACAACGAGGCGTTCTGAAACAGCCGTGTTAGCCGACTCCCAGACCAGAAGGTGCCTTAGTCTCATGTCGCTTTTTTCACAGTTGTGATATCATGTTAACTTAAATTTATTGTCTGGTTAAAAGCCCCGTGAGAAAACACGCGCGGCAATAACGCCGATAAATTAAGCAAAGGACCTCGAGGGACATTCTGGAAAATGATGACATGTTTGATTTATGAATTTTATATTTTGGATTGTGTTTCCCTTTAATTAAACATTGTCAAAACTAGAATGGCTGGAGCAGCTTTTTGGTTTTTTCTTTAAATGTAAGAATAAGTCACACGAACAGATTGCGTGCGTGTTATGTCGTGCGCACGACAAAGTGTTTGAATCACGAGCGGCAACAGCGCTGAGGTCCTTCTGCTTTCATTTATAATTCAGAGCTACGCCGCATACCATTTGTCCTCGGCGGAATTACAATTTCATGTCTATACTTTCAGGGGAATTGCTTTTTTTTTGAAAAGGCAAAACAATGACGCACATACCTATGCGAGGTCTCGTGTAGTCCGTTGTTAAAATAACTCTTCAGGGTATATGATATTTGCCATAATACAGTGCAAAAAGAACGTGTGTGAAGGTATGACAGCTTGAACGCACACAATAAAAAAAATAAAAAAAATAAACAATGAGGGCTCAGCACATCCATCTGTGTGGAAAATCAATATCTCTTCATTGCTTTTGCGGCATCGTATCTTCTTTATTTCTGGTCAAACTCAAACGGATATATCTAAGACCAATCGAAAACAAAAAACGATTCTGAGATGCATTGTAATGCAAATTCTGAAGCAATTAATACATTTTTGTTATGGATTTTAAAATAACCGAATGCTGACGGTAATGATGGGAAAGTATTTGGTCATATTTTGTTCATGCTGGCATGAAATGGTTTAAACTGGATTTTTGGTGGTAGTAGTATCCGTGAGATTTGATTTGCCAAGCGAGCCGCAGGCACTCGCTCGCGTGCAGCCACAGCCGGGCGGGTCTGGTTGCGCTACCTGACATCAGTGCTTCTGACTCAGCGCTTAACCTTTGCCACCATATACGGCACAACACAGGCCCCCGTGGGAGCCGAGGGGATCGGTTAACTGGACGGACGGATGGAGCTCGCAACCGGCAAGCTGCTCGCCCATCCTCACGGACAAATGTATGGATTGCCGATTGTACGTGCTCATTAAAGACAGTGGAGACTAAATAAACCTAGAAAACAGGCGAGCCGTGATTGGTCGTTATCTTTGGCACTATGATGTCATTTTTAGTCGATAGCGAAGAGGCAAAATGGCTGCCCAATAATTTTCCAATAACCGTATTCCACCAACGTGACATAAAAGATTTTTTTTTTTTTTATCAACCGGCTTGGCGAAAACGGCATTACAGCACTGAAGCACCTGTAGTGGTTTTCAGGGTTTGTTTTAGGAGACAAAGCCGCATTGACAACAGAGCAGCGGGCAAAAGGGATCGCTTATAATTACTCGTCAAAGCGCGATTGTTTTGAAATACCAGGTGTTTCGCACAATGACAAGAGCGGACAAAAGAGGAGAACAAAGGCTCAGTGCAGTTTGATACCAGAGTGAATCAGCCGCTAAGAAATTGCTGCGTGTGCTTATAATATGTCCAAAGGCCATGGACGGAGAAATTAGCCATGCCGAAAGCTTTCACTAAAAACACGACAATTATCACTTAACTCTTCTGAAAAAACATTTTTATTGTTCTCCCTGTCACTGTATACGTCACAAGCAACGATAGACATGATTTATAGCTAATAAAATCATTTTTGTACCCATGGACCCCCTGATGATTTGTCATGACACGCTGCTCGGGAATCACAACGTCTTAACCTGTAATCGTTAAAACGCTCAATCTCATACATAATCCCCGGGAGTGAAGCCAAGCGTGTGATTTATAGCAGAAGCCTCGCTTTTCATAATGAAAGGGCCTCCCTCGTCCCCATTTGCGCAAGGCTGTCAATACGCCGGATCGGTCCATTCCACGGTGGCTTCCAAAGTCCCGCGTGTGTGTCGAGAGCAAACAACATATATGACCCCCCGTCCATCGATTCACTCACAACTCCAATTATTTTCCTTCCCCGCCTATTTAAGGACGCCTTTTGAATTAATGGTCGCCGTCGGGGCGTTCAGACTTTTGAAGCGTTTCGCTTGTATGCGCGAGGGCACACGTGCCATGCCCGAGTTTATCCGCGCTGAGAATTCTCCATGCATTATGAAAGAATCATAAATGATTCATACGGGGTTGTTCTCACTTAGTTTGAATCAATTCAGACTCAATCAAATATAGGTTTTGTCCATTATTTTGCCAAAAGCAATCCGATTTTCCCATTTTGGACATTCAGATGAAAACACTAATGAAAGTAGTTATAGCGTTAGGTGTCATCAGTACCGTATTTTCCGGACTATGAGGCGCACCGGACTATAAGGCGCACCTTCAATGAATGGCCCATTTTAAAACTTTGTCCTTATATAAGGCGCACCGGACTATAAGGCGCACCATTAATGCATCATGTCAGATTTTTAATCCAAATCAAATCATTCTCCATTTTATCTTTTTCATTTCAACTTCAGACGCAACAAATTACTTTATAATCACAAAATGCTGATCCATAGTTTTTTTGATTAATGATTCATAGTCTTCAGCGGGCC